>NC_136071.1:444951057-446302838 GCF_964261635.1 Lissotriton helveticus | reverse complement strand
ACAATGTGATCTATATTTTGATATATAAACTATAGTGAACTTTTTAAATTTTGTTTAGATGTTTTATAAAAAAATACATTTGGCATTATCTTTGGTATTTAGCAGTTAATATTTTAACTGAAACTATTCATAATCACATACAATTAGAAGTGTAACACGTTACAAATATTGCACTACATTCATCTTGTCCAGATTTCTAGATTATGTCTCTCCACCAGATATGACTGCAACAGACCGAGTCAGATCTCCAATGGGGTGAAAACATGCCCCCACCATTTCTTATACTTCAGTGACCCATCTAGCTTTCCCTTTCAGTGTGCTCTTACTGGAACAAATGTATTGGAGAACAAGAGGCCAATGTTTTGTAAGTGTTGGTAACTCCCAAACTACACCTCAGTATGATCAGTAGTCATGTTGTGCATAGAAAGGTATGTCCTTCCTGTTTGAGGAAACCTGCACATTTTCTCTGTGCTCTCTTGCAATATATATAACAAGAATTGGCCCAGTTGTATGCTGAACACTTCCCATAGATTATGAAAACCTCCAATGGCTCCATTCTGAACTATCTCCCTACCAGCCTCTGTCCCATTTTCTGCAACTGTATCCCTTCCTTAGTAGGAAACTAAGAAATGTAATAGGAAAAGCAGCAGCAGAAGAGTAACCTGCTGTCAGTCTGTAGTTGCTTATATTCACTGTCTGGCGTTTTCATCGGGGGAAATTTGTGGTTTGTGTACTAAAGTACACAGTTGTATCTGTGCAGCACTGGTTTGACCTGTGTATAGAACTCCGCTTTGTTGAAGGAAAATGGCTAATTGGATGCGCATATCCCATACCGTCCAACTAGTTGTGCACATACGTGTTTGTTGTAAACCCTTTAGAGAGAATTGGGAGTAGAGCAGTGTTGAAGCTCTGCGTCTGACATAAGGTTTCCATTCTCCATGATGACTTGGCTTTGAAGTGCCACCCTAATGAAATTGTCACACACCACAAATCTGTTGTATTACATATTTTAAAAAAAACCTATATTATTGGTGATGCCAAACCATGATGTGTTGAACACTTGGGCAATGTCATGACAAATGGGAATCCGGATTGACTCTTAGCTTTGGGGATGACGGTTCATTTACACCAGGTAGTAGCCAGGGCTATTACGGGTTACATATACAATTGACATGTGCATTGTAGTACAACATCAGTTTCCTTTGACAAGCTCCCTGCCATGCACCCTATATGCATATAAGGCATGTGCACAAATTACACAATTAGCACTTATGAAATTAGTGGTGTGCTTCACAAATCAAATTGATACATTTTCTTAGTTTGCATGCATGTCTGTGACACATTAGCAAGGTCAACTCAAGTATACACGTTGTGAGCAAATCCAGAGCATGATCTGCACCTCACATTGTCCTGAAAGTTCACTGTCCCCCACATTGTTTATGGTGTTAATTGATTAAGATAATATTAAATAATTCATCAAACTAGTAACCTATTCTTTTCAGCCAGGGCTGAAGCTATCCTAAGTGGTACTGGGCCAAGCTTATTGTGCAGTTATTAATCCAAACCTATACACAATCATATTTGCTACACCTTTTCCACCAGGTTTGTGCGCCAGGGCCTCCTGTTCTGTGTATCATCCACACTCCTCAGCGTCCCGAAGGAACGTCTGCTGGGAGACATGACCGATGAGCTGTTGGAGGCGCAGTACTGGCTGGCAGGTAAGACCAGATTTTTCAGTGATAAATAAATTAATTAATGTCAAGTCCTCCATTATTAGAAAGAGCTATTAGCAATGAAGAGCATATTGCATAAAGCAATGTGCATCACTCCATTTTCTCTGTTGCTGGGACCCAAGCACAGCTCTATCAATGCTGTTCATCACTCCGTTTGCTCTGTTGCTGGGACCCAAGCTCATCTCTATCAATGTACCACAATCCTGACCTGCAGCAAAGCACTCTGCCAACTACACATATCCACTGACAAATCTAGATTGTAACACTTTTGGTACTAATACTTGTAAACTGGTGTTGGGACTCATGTGTAACAATTCAACGATCATGCACATCAGGTGTGGGAAAGGGGCAGTCCATATTGGCAACAGTTGAGATACTTTTTGATGAGAGAAGTGCAGTATTTCCTACTAAATTGGAAGAGTGAGAGAGGAGTCTGAAATATGAAGGAGTTTTGTTCCAGATTATAGGTACTTAAGGTTGTCTCGTTTTTGTTCCTTTCTTCTATTTCTTTAATTTCTATCTATTGATGTCATAGCTACATATGTTTATCTACTGAGATTGTTAGTATATTGGTCAGGTAGACTGGGCCCTGGTGGTTACTGCCTTGTAGACGACAAAGGTCTTTCAAGGTGAGAGTGAGGAGGTCATATTTTCACTATAAGAGGCAAGAGTTGCATGCTGTATGTCCTTCAGTGGGGTCAGTATGGAGCTGGGAACTCCAGTGCGTTGCACTGTGCACTATCTCATTTAGAAAGGACAAGGACATCTAGTTCAGGAAGGTACATTTTAATCCTCTGTCGATTGCTGTTGTGGATATGCACGGTTGAATAAAGAACATCTTGCCTGCAAATAAGAGGTTCGCTTCTCCTTCTTCGCCGCCGAGGCTTTGGTGGAAGTGGTCGGAGTACTTGTTTTGATATATATATATATATATATATATATATATATATATATATATATATATACACACACACACACACACAGTTGTAAACTTAAAATCAGAGTTTGTGAATAGTTTGTGAATAGCAAAAAATAGTGAACTTACACAGTGAATCAATCAATCAATCAATCAATCAGGTCATTTATAGAGCGCACTACTCACCCGTAGGGTCTCAAGGCGCTGGGTTGGGGGGGGGTGCCGTTACTGCTCGAACAGCCAGGTCTTGAGCTTCTTCCTGAAGGAGAGGTGGTCTTGGGTCAGGCGCAGGTCGGTTGGGAGTGAGTTCCAGGTCTTGGCGGCCAGGTAGGAGAAGGACCTTCCTCCTGTTGTCGCTCTTCGGATGCGGGGGACGGCGGCGAGGGCGTGGCTGGTTGATCTGAGGAGGCGCTTGGGAGTGTAGAAGTTGATCCGGTTGTTGAGGTAGCTCGGGCCTTGGTCGTGTAGGGCTTTGTGAGCGTGGGTGAGGAGACGGAAGGTGATTCTCTTGTTGACCGGGAGCCAATGCAGATCTCTCAGGTGTCCGGAGATGTGGCTGCGTCGGGGGATGTCGAGGATGAGTCTGGCCGAGGCGTTCTGGATCCGCTGGAGTCTCTTCTGGAGCTTGGCGGTGGTTCCGGCGTAGAGGGCGTTGCCGTAGTCCAGTCGGCTGGTGACGAGGGCCTGGGTGACCGTCTTCCTCGTCTCGGTGGGGATCCACCGGAAGATCTTACGTAGCATGCGCAGGATGTTGAAGCAAGACGAGGAGACGGCGTTTACTTGTCTGGTCATGGAGAGGGAGGAGTCCAGGATGAAGCCCAGGTTGCGTGCGTGGTCCGTAGGTTTGGGTGCGGTGCCCAGGGCGGGGGGCCACCAGGAGTCGTCCCAGGCGGAGGGTGAGGATCCCAGGATGAGGACCTCCGTCTTGTCCGAGTTCAGTTTCAGGCGGCTGGTCGTCATCCATTCGGCTACATCTCTCATCCCTTCGTGCAGGTTGGCTCTGGCGGTGGCGGGGTCGTTGGTCAGGGAGAGGATCAGCTGGGTGTCGTCGGCGTAGGTGATTATGTTGAGGTTGTGTTGGCGTGCGATGGCCGCGAGGGGGCTCATGTAGACGTTGAAGAGGGTGGGGCTCAGTGAGGATCCTTGAGGGACGCCGCAGATGACTTTGGTGGCCTCTGACTTGTACGGTGGTAGGCGGACTCTCTGTGTTCTTCCGTCGAGGAAGGAGGTGATCCATTCCAGTGCCTTGTCCTGGATTCCGATGTTGCCGAGGCGCTGTACTAGGGTGCGGTGGCAGACAGTGTCGAAAGCCGCGGAGAGGTCCAGGAGGATGAGGGCCGCTGTTTCTCCGTTGTCCATCAGAGTTCGTATGTCATCGGTGGCAGCGATGAGGGCGGTCTCGGTGCTGTGGTTCGCTCGGAAGCCAGACTGTGAGGGGTCGAGGGATCCATTCGTCTCGAGGAAGGCGGCCAGCTGTTTGTTGACGGTCTTCTCGATGACTTTGGCCGGGAACGGGAGGAGCGAGATGGGACGGTAGTTCTTGAGGTCGGTGGGGTCTGCTGTGGGTTTCTTGAGAAGAGCGCTGAGTTCGGCGTGCTTCCAGCTCTCAGGGAAGGTGGCGGTGTCGAAGGAGGTGTTGATGATGTCCCGCAGGTGGGGTGCGATGACAACGTCGGCCTTGTTGAAGACGTGGTGAGGGCAGGGGTCAGTCGGAGATCCGGAATGGATGGAGTTCATTGTGCGGATGGTGTCTTCGGTGCTGATCGGAGTCCAGGTGCGGAGGGTGGTGGTGGGTGGCGTTGTTGCGGTTGTGGCTTGCGTTGGTTGGTTGCTGAAGCTGTTGTGTATGTCCGCGATCTTGTTGTGGAAGTAGGACGCGAGGGAGTTGCAGAGGTCTTGCGACGGGGTGATGTCATTGTTTCCGGCGTTGGGGTTGGAGAGCTCTTTCACGATGTTGAAGAGTTCCTTGCTGTTGTGTGCGTTGTTGTCCAGCCGGTCCTTGTATGTATTTTTCTTGGTGGCCCGGATCAGTTGGTGGTGTTTCCGGGTGGCGAGCTTGAGGGTGGTCATGTTGTCCGTAGTTGGTTCCCTTCTCCAGACTTTCTCGAGGGCTCGACAGTTCTTCTTGGAGTTCTTGAGTTCGTCGGTGAACCATGGTGTTTTCCTGCTGCAGGGTCTGCTGGGTGGGGTTCTCAGAGGGGCCAGTTCATCCGCGCCGTTGTTGATCCACTTCGTGAGGTTGTCGGCGGCCTGGCTGGGGTTCGCTGAGCTGGCGGGGGGGTGCTGGCTCAGGGAGGCGGTGAGCTGGTCGGCTGTGATCTTGTTCCAGCTTCTTCGGGCAACCTGTTGCTGGTGGTGGTGGATCGTCGTTCTTTTGAAGCTGAAGTGGACGCAGCTGTGGTCCGTCCAGTGGAGTCCTGTTGCGTGGCTGAAGGTGACGTCTTTGCTGGATGAGAAGACGGCGTCGAGTGTGTGTCCGGCGAGGTGGGTGGGGGTGGTCACCAGTTGCTTGAGTCCGAGGTTGGCGAGGTTGTCGAGCAGGCTGATGGTGTTGCGGTCGCTGTTGTTCTCCAGGTGGAAGTTGAGGTCCCCCAGGAGGATGTAGTCGGCGGAGGGGAGGGCATGCGGGCTGACGAAGTCGGCGATGTCCTCGCTGAATCGTGTGCGTGGACCCGGGGGTCGGTAGATCAGGGTGCCTCTGAGGGTGGTCTTCGGGTTGGTGTGGATCTGGAAGTGCAGGTGTTCAGCGGTGGTTAGGGTGTCGTCGGTGTTGGTCGTGATGCGGATGGTGTCTCTGTGGATGATGGCAATGCCTCCTCCCGTCAGGTTGGCGGTGCGGTCCCTCCGGATGATCTTGTAGCCCTCCGGGATGGCGATGGTGATGTCCGGGGCTGAGGAGGCGTTCATCCAGGTCTCGGTGAGGAAGGCGACGTCAGGGGCGGTGGTGTCGAGGAGGTTCCAGAGTTCTACGGCGTGTCTGTGGACGGAGCGGGTGTTGAGCAGGATGCACTTGAGGTGGTTGCTGCTGATGTTCGGCTTGGCGAGTGCTGGTGCAGGATGAGTCCGGATGCAGGTGAACTTGCAGGCGTGGCAGCTGAAGGGTCCGTGGGTGTGCTTCGGGGCGGCGCGATGACATCCTGGGATGCGGCCGGTGTTGAGTGCGATGAGATCGGCGGCGTTGTAGGTTCGTCGGGTCGGCTTCCGTCGATGGGGGCCAGGGGTCCTGGCGCTGGTCGCGATCCGGTCGCGGACGGGCGCAGACGGGCTTACCTTTGGCACGCCTTCGGCGCACAATCGGCGCGCCCGCTGCGCGTCAACGCTGCGCGTTCGCACGGTCGCCATTTAAGGCGAAGTGCGCGGGTGGGCGGAGCAGCTGGGAGGCGGGAGCGGGGAGGGAACAGAAGGAAAAAAGGGGCGGGGTCGGCGGTGGTGGCGGGAAGCGGGGGTGGGCGAGGAAGGCGGGAAACACGAAGGAGAACGGGCAGAGACTACGGAGGAAACAAGCACAAATGGCAAACAAGACACGCTTAACACGGGCAAAAAACTACGAAATACAGGCACAAATGATGGTCAAAAAAAGACTTAACACGGGCAAAAACAATGAAGGAAAAACAGGCACAAATGATATTCAAAACAGAACAGAGCAACGACAGCGGGGTCAGCCGGCAGCGAGGCAGGCAGCGAGGCAGAGGGCACAGCAAAAGGGGCACACGCAGCAGCTGGTGGCCGTGCGGCGCGGGGGTGTCCCACAAGTGGGTCACACTCACCTGTGTCGCACGGTCGCCATTTAAGGCCAAGTGCGCGGGTGGGCGGAGCAGCTGGGAGGCGGGAGCGGGGAGGGAACAGAAGGAAAAAAGGGGCGGGGTCGGCGGTGGTGGCGGGAAGCGGGGGGCGGCGAGGAAGGCGGGAAACACGAAGGAGAACGGGCAGAGACTACGGAGGAAACAAGCACAAATGGCAAACAAGACACGCTTAACACGGGCAAAAAACTACGAAATACAGGCACAAATGATGGTCAAAAAAAGACTTAACACGGGCAAAAACAATGAAGGAAAAACAGGCACAAATGATATTCAAAACAGAACAGAGCAACGACAGCGGGGTCAGCCGGCAGCGAGGCAGGCAGGCAGGGAGACACCCTGTGTCTCCCTGATGTCACGTGAACATACAGCCAAACGTTTTGAGTCTGGCACTTATTCTACAGAAAAAAGTCTTGTTCTTGTGGATGAAAGCATATGAATAAAAAAGTGTCCTTACACGCGAGCGCACATGTGGATGGAACCATCACCATCCTTTTACCGCACCCGCCAGAAGAGTGCAGCAGCGCCATGATGGTAACGAGCGAGCAGAGCCCCTGCATACACGCTGAGCACCGCCAAGCAGCCTCAAGGTAGGAGCCGACTAGGGCAAGCATCCAGCTTGCTAGTCTGACGGGCATACATCCGTCTGCTACTCCGATATCGTGAGGTCGCTTGGTTGGCGAGGGGAGACCACTCGTCCGCCTCGATCCACACATGGGGCGCCAAGACTAAACAGGACTACCAGTCCCAGCAGGCACTGGGACATTTGGACTGCCCATCAGGGGCGTGCCATGATCAGTATCAGGGCTGGTACCTGCATTCCCATCATCAGTTCGCCAAATCCTCTGAAGAGAAGGCGGGAGCCTTCGAAACGCGTCAGGAATTCCACGGCGAAATGGGATTGAATCACTTTCTCTTGAGCTCCTCAGCTATTCAAGCACGCTGTGGCAAGAAAAGCGAGTTCAAGTTTCTCCCCGCGAGTGTGACCGTGTCCTTACACGCGAGCGCACATATATATATATATATACACACACACACACAGTTGTAAACTTAAAATCAGAGTTTGTGAATAGCAAAAAATAGTGAACTTACACAGTGAATCACACCCTGTGTCTCCCTGATGTCACGTGAACATACAGCCAAACGTTTTGAGTCTGGCACTTATTCTACAGAAAAAAGTCTTGTTCTTGTGGATGTAAGCATATGAATAAAAAAGCTGTTATCACCTGCAAGTGAACCCGGTAAGGAGAGTAGACATAGAGAATTGGTTCTTTTATCAGTGCAGTTGAATGTTGCTACTCTTACTTACTGGTTTTCGGTCTCCACCTCGGATACCCACAGTGTAGTGTTGTCTGCTGGATTTACCTGTGCCCAAAATTCAGATCTGGTGTTTTCTTTTTTTGGTTTATATATTCTTTTATTGGTTATGAAATAGACATCATTTATGCATTAGATATATCAAATGTATAGACATATATTTTGGTACAGTGAGTAAGCAGATAATGAGCATCTAAGGTGCCATGCGTAAGTCCAGTGAATGAGATGGCTTATACATCATTTAGGTTGCCTTGATCTGTTTTGGGATGGGTGGGAGAGATAGAACAACGTGGAGATAGGAAGGTTGCTTATTTGGTGCCAGTGTTGTTCGTCCATTCACCTTGTGGTAAGTAAGGGTTAGTGGGGCTGGAGAGGCTACTTTAGTAGCTGGGAAACCTAGAAACTTGTCATCTGTAGGCAAGGTGTTTTGACCTATGGCTCCTGGGATTTAATATAAGGTTCCCCAAATGTCTTTGAATTTTTGTGGTTTGTAGTTCAATTTGTAGACCACACGCTCATAGGATGATATATCTTCCATGGTCGTCTATTCTTCCAACGTCTGGGCTATGATCATTTCCAGTGTTGTAGTATACATAGTTTCGCCACTGTGAGTGATGTGTCCAGCCACCGCTTCTTGAGGTTGGTTATACCGTCCATGTCTTGAAGATCATGCAGTTGCGCCAACTCCACAGAAGATGGAATTTGAAGGTCTGTGGTGTAATGCAATGTTTGCTACAGTGTCTCCCAGTACAGTTGGATTACCTGGCATGACCAAAGAATATGGACTGTATCTCCTCTGGTGAGGCCACATCGCCAGTATTGAGCATTGATCAGCTGTATTCTTAGGCAGAATGTTGCTATTTCAGAAAGAGCATGAGCTGGATAGTTTAAATAATGTCCTTATGAATAATTCATATATATTTGGGAACTTTTTGTCAGAGTTAGGTTATATATACTGTAGAGACCTAGTTTTGGTTTGATGTAGTCGGGAACCTAGGGAGAACCACAAGTGTGAAAGGTTTCTGCATTTTAGCATAGGCAGAAAAACTTAGAGTTTGAGGCATTTGAGCTGTAGATCATTTGCTGTGCATAGAGTGCCATCTAGTGTTGGGTCCGGATCTTTTCGCTTTGTTTCTCTTCGAAGAAGTCTTTTCCAGTCATGAGGTAGGTGACTCCTCCTTTCAGTGATAGTGCAAATGGACATCGACTCCATTGTTAGATTGTTTTTTTTCGAGATTGGGTTTGGATGTGAATTGTTGCGCTCCGGTTCGACACCGCTTTTCGGGCACCCTTCGAAGCGCAATCCACTACCCTCTGCGGTATTGTTTATCGATCGTGTTTCCCATTCTCTGTGTATCTTTTACACTCGAAAACCTTTGATCAGAAGATTCGTGGAAGGCCGTTGGGCCTACACACGCCGGGGTCGGTAGCAGTCGATGGAACGGACTCCATTCAAGTTCTGTCCAGGGTGTCGCACTAAGTTTCCGTGCACCGACCTGCACAAAGTATGCAGCCTTTGCCTATCCCCGGAACACGACGAGTAGGACTGCGACACGTGTCGGTCGTTTCGATCGAAGACGACGCTCCGTGACCGTCGGGCTCGACATTACGAAATGTACCAGCAAATTGGCTACGTGCCGGATCTCCTCGGAGACGAGTCTGAACAAGAAGAATCAGAAGCGCAGGAAGCCGAAATGGAGGAGCAACACATCTCTGTGTCTGAAGCCGACTCCGATGCTGAGGACCGGACAACAGTTCGTGAGTAAAGAGACTTCCCTTCTGTACCATCTCCCCCATAAAAAGGCTCCGGTCCCTCCTCTGCCTTCGGGCCAAGGTCGGCACTGAGAAAAGGTTTCGAGCACCCCGCTTCGAGTTCGGTGCTGAAACATAAACAACAGCCTTCCGGCTCGGGCTCTACTCGTCCCCACGCCGGTGCTGACCCGAAACCTTCGGTGTCGAAATCCAAACACCTTCTGGTTTCAGTGCCACCGGTGCATAAGGCTAAATCTTCGGAGCAGAAAACTTCGGAGCCCAAAATTTCGTCACCAAAACCGGTGTTTATAGAAATTACTTAGACTAGAGAGCCTTGGACCGATATTCCATCTTCGGACCTGAAAGAGAAGGAGATTGTGATTCATCCAGAAACTGAATGTGGTTCTGTCGGGTACAGAGTTGATTCCTGGTATACTGAATAATAACCAATAAAATTCAGTATACCATAAATCAACTCTGTACCCGACAGAATCACATTCTCCACATTTTTGTACACCCAGGATCTGAGGGGCAATGGGTCACCCCATTATACTAGATGTATCATCCAAAAACTGGACATATTCATGCCAAGCTTCCTGAGAAGAGGAAAATGGGCTAACAAGAAGACTACCACATTCCTCTAAAAAGGAAAAATGTGGGTACTAACCCTTCTCCACTGCACATTCCACCTTCTTCACCCATTGATCCAAATTTACTCATTACACCTACACATTCTCCTCCACCACCATCACCTGACCCACAGGATGATGGGGATATAGATGACTACACACCACAGGATACTGACCCTTGGGATAATTATAATGCTGACCCTCAACCAGATAATGACCTATGTCCATCCAGACCTTCTCCTCCAGATGATAACATTGGATGTATTGAGCTTGTTAACAGAGCTGCACAATATCATGGAGTAGAGCTTCATAAAGAGACTTTAGAGGAGGATTTTTTGTTTTAAACACTGAGTTCATCTCAAAGGGCTACACAAACATTATCAATATTAAAGGGTATGCTTAAACATACTGATGACATCTTTAAAGACCCTGTAAGAGCTAGAATCATCACTCCCAGGGTAGAAAAAAGTACAAATCTGCACCTAATGATCCTGTATATATCAAAGGCCAGTTACCCTTGGACTCTCTGGTAGTTTTGAAAGCTCATAAAATTGCAAATTCGTGAACAACAGGTGAAGCCCCTCCTCCTGATAAGGAGTTCAAATTAATTGAAGCTTCGGGCAAAAGGGTAGCATCACAAGCAGCCAGTCATTGGTGCATTGCCAATGCTCAAGCACTATTGGAAAGGTATGATAGAGCTCCTTATGATGAGCTTGAAAAGCTCATTCAATTTCTTCCTGATGAGCATAAGTCTAGAGCTAGTGCCCTTATTCAAGAGGGTAAATTAATAACTAATACCTCTATCAGGTGTGCTCTAAATCAGGCCTACAGAGCAGCTCGGGCCGTAAACAGTAGTGTACTGCTCCGTAGACATGCTTGGTTAAGAATTTCTGGATTCAAGCCTGAGGTGCAAGCCTCTATTCTTAATCAACCCTTTGATAAAGAACATCTCTTTGGTCCAGCTGTCGATACATCACTAGAAAAGATGAAAAAGGATACTGAAGTTGCTAAGTCCATGGGGGCCTTACAATCACCTTCCAACAGAGGATCCTTTCATCGCTCATTTTATAGGGGCGGCTCCAAAAATGTGTCTGAAGGCAATCCCTCCTCCTCTTACAAGGGCAACAATCAGTCCCCCTCTTCAAGAGGTTATTTTAGAGATGGATATAGAGGAAACAACGGCAGAGGAAGAGGCAGAGGTAAATCAACACGCACTTCCCCTGCAAATACCAAACAGTGACTTCGTTTCCATACCTCCCGACCATTCCACTCCTGTCACAGGACGTCTTTTTCAATTTCTACCCATTTGGAATATGATTACCGCAGATAAATGGGTTCTACAAATTATCCAATCTGGTTATTGCCTGGAGCTTACAAGCACTCCACCGAACATTCCGTCAAGGTCATACCTCCTGTCACAAGAACATCTCACCCTTATAAAGCAAGAGGTTCTTCTCTCTTTGTTGCAGAAAGGTGCAATAGAACCAGTCCCTTTACCATTCCAGGGAGCTGGGGTCTACTCCCTCTACTTTCTAATTCCCAAAACGGACGGCTCTCTCAGGCCTATATTAGACCTCAGAGAACTAAATCTATACATTCAGTCGGACCATTTTCATATGATAACACTCCAACAAGTGCT
This sequence comes from Lissotriton helveticus, assembly GCF_964261635.1. Taxonomy (NCBI): domain Eukaryota; kingdom Metazoa; phylum Chordata; class Amphibia; order Caudata; family Salamandridae; genus Lissotriton; species Lissotriton helveticus. The sequence continues at coordinate 446,291,052 of NC_136071.1, read as the reverse complement.
TTCTCTTCTTCAGCAAGGCGACTTTGTCTCCACTCCGGATTTAAAGGTCGTTTACTTTCATATTGCATTACACTCTGTGCACCGCAAATACCTCAGGTTTGTGGTAGCAGGTCAGCACTATCAATTCACAGTCCTCCCATTCGGAGTAACAATCGCACCCAGGGTTTTCACAAAATGCTTGGCAGTAGTCGCAGTTCATCTAAGAAGACAACATATTCATGCCTTCCCATACTTAGACGACTGGTTCATAAAGGCCAGCTCGCACAACAGCTGTCTATGCCACACACAATAAACTGTGCAATTGCTCCACGAGATAGGATTCACAGTAAACCTGTCCTAATCCCATCTCCAACCATCCATGTCTCAAGCATATCTAGGAGCTACTATAGACGCATAAATCTCTAGCATACCCAACTCCCGCCAGAGTCCGGAGTATACAAACCCTGATGTCTCAGTTTCAGCCTCAACACTCCTTACCTGCTTGAGTCTTCATGCAGTTACTGGGAATGATGGCGCCTTGCATTTTTATAGTCTCCTATGCAAGACTTCAAATGCGTCACGTCAGTGGAACCAAGCTCACGGTCAGTTGTCAGATCTAGTGTTGGTAAACGGACGCACCCATCGTTCTCTGCAGTGGTGGAACACACAAAACCTTTTAAAAGGGCAGCCCTTCAGCGACCGGGTTCCACAGATAGTCCTGACAGCAGAGGCATCACTGATAGGTTGGGGAGGGCATCTCCAAACCCACACAATTCAAGGCATTTGGAGCTTGCACAGAAACAGTTTCATATAAATCATCTAGAGCTGCTAGCGATTTTTCTGGCACTGAAAGCATTTCAAGTTCAGCTAGTATGCAAAACCATCCTAATTCGTACAGACAACATGACAGCCATGTACTACATACAAAAACAGGGAGGGACGCACTCTCTCCAGGTGTCACAGCTAGCACAGACCATCTGGAAATGGGCCATACATCACAAAATATGTCTCCTAGCAGAACATCTTCCAGAAGTAAACACTCAGATGGCAGAATTGCTCAGTCGTCAGACACTGCAAATCCACAAATGGGAAATCACACTCTCAAGTTCTCTCATTCTTCCAAAGGTGGGGCTTCCCACACATAGACCTGTTCGCCACCCATCTAAACGCAAAATGCCCAAACTTCTCATCCAGGTATCTACACCCATTGTCCAAAGGCAATGCACTGTGGATGAATGGGTCAAGGATATTTGCTTACGCTTTTCCGCCTCTCCCAATCATTCCATTAGTGGTTCGGAAACTCAAACAAGCGTCCCTGACACTAATCTTAGTCGCTCCCACATGGGCACGTCAACCTTGGTTCACAACCTTATTGGAATTCTCAGTAGTTCCTCACCAAAAACGACGTCTTATTCCCAATCTTCTCACACAGAGACATGGAGACAAAGGACATCCAGACCCCAGTCAACTCAATCTGGCGATCTGGCTCCTGAAGTCTTAGAGTTTGATTATCTTAATCTACTGCCAGACTGCATGAATATTATCAAAGAGGCTAGATGTCCTACCACAAGAGCCTGCTATGCAGCAAAGTGGAAGCGGTTTCTGATATACTGTAATAACAACCACATCAACCCGCTTCATGCTTCTGTACAAAACATTATATGTTATTTGTTAGATCGACAATGTTCCAATTTAGCGTACACGTCCATCTAGCTGCAATAGCTGCATACCTCCAGAATAGACAACATCTATATCTTTTTAGTGTGCTCATTATCCAAGCCTTTATGGAGGGACTCAAAAGAGTCATTCCCCCGAAACGTCCACCTGCTCCAGTGTGGAATCTCAACATTGTTCTTATGAGACTAATGGCTCCACCCTTTGAACCATTGCACAAATGTGAACTGCAATTTCTCACATGGAAAGTTGCTTTCCTCGTTGCTATCACATCACTCAGAAGAGTGCGTGAGCTTCAGGCATTAACTATAGAAGAACCCTTTTTACAAATGCACCAAAATAAAGTGGTTCTTCGGACTAATCCTAAATTCCTTCCCAAAGGCATTTCTGCTTTTCATATCAATCAATCTGTTGAGTTAGCTGTGTTCTTCCCTCAGCCAGATTCAGTGGCAGAACGTGCCCTACACACATTAGATGTGAAGACAGCATTGCTTTATTACATAGAAGGGACAAAACCATTCCGTAACACAAATCAACTATTTGTTGCTTTTTGCTCCTCAACACAAATGTAATCCCATATCAAATTCAGGTATTGCAAGGTGGATAGTCAAGTGCATTTAAATATGCTTTGCAAAAGCAAAACAAGCGTTAACAGTTCCCCCTAGAGCACACTCTGCACGCAAACTGGGGGCTTCTATGGCATTCTTAGGAAATATACGCATAGATGACATATGCAAAGCTGCAACATGGTCTACACCTCACACATTCACATAACACTATTGTGTAGATGGCTTAGCAAGACAACAAGCTAGAGTGGGCCAGGCAGTTTTAGGTACACTATTTCAGACTACTGCAACATATACAGGTTAGCCACTGCTTTGGGAGATAACTGCTATGTAGACTATGCACAGCATATGATCTACAGCTCATATGCCTCGAACGGAAAAAACTACTTACCCAGTATGCATCTGTTCTTGGCACATAGAGCTGTAGAGTCATATGCTCCCACCCGTCTCCCGGGTACCGAGACCTGTTGTAGTAACATCTTACTTAGATACGTGCATTCATGGACATCTTTTACTACTCTTACTAACTCCATTATCACCCGCTGTGGGAAAACAATTTAACAGTGAAGTTGATGCCCATGCGCACTATCACCGAAAGGGGGAGTCAAGTACCTCGTGATTGGAAAAGACTTCTTCGAAGAAAAACAAAGTGCAAACATCCGGACCCAACACTAGATGGCGACCTATGCAAAGCTCTATATGCCAAGAACAGATGCATACTGGGTAAGTAGCATTTTCCTTATAGAGACCATATGGTCCTCCCTGGCTCGGAAGTTGAGTGACTCTAAGAATTATGCGTTTTTTTTATAGAAGATGTAATGGGTTTTGTGAACAGGTGTAAGTATCTCAGATGGATAGATGAGTTATGTTATTGTGCATTTCAGTGAGATAATGTGACAATATTTCCTTTTGTATTTGGGCAGTAGAAGATACACAATGTATTCCTCATTTTCTCTCTTCCCACTAATCCTGTGACCTTATTTCCCCACAGATGTGGCAGAGAAGGACACAGATGCTGACTGCAGACAACTGGCCCTGCAGAGCCTCTTGTTATTGGAAAACCTGAAACATGGGCTAAAGGCTGGCAATCCAGAGTGAGGGAGGACTAAATGCACTATCCCACCAATGCAAGGGTAGCTGCAATCCATCTTTTATGGTGGGCACGCTCTGGTGGAGAATGTCCGCTCCCAACATCAATTTCACAATACAGTTGGGGTCTGTCTATTAATACCACTGCCAACTTTGAGTATCCAGCAGAGATAAGAGCATAAACTATTTGTGGGCAGCACAAGCAGACAAGAAACTAGCCATGTCAGAGGTCCTGAATACGCCTTCATCTATGCCAGACTTTCTGCTCCATATGGGCAGAATGTATTTTGCTTCCTTTCATGTGTATAATGAACTACAGATTACCCATCTCCTGAAATAACCCATGCAGTAGAGTTTTGTGTGGAGTCAACTCTGTCATTTGCCTACTTCCCACTGAATATCTATTGAGAGTGGAATATAAAAGACTGATGGAATCAGTTTTCCGTGATGCTGAAAAAGAATGTAAAATAAAGACGTATTTCATTGTTTTATTTTTATGAACTTGATCTTGCACAACATTTAGGGAAAAGGGAGTGCATACAGCCAAATTTGAGTTTTCCTTGTCAAAGAGAATGTCTTCGTGGTTAGCAGTAGAATTGCAGAGTCCATGTGGTTCTGGAGAGAACCTTGCACCACATACAAGTAGGTCATGCAGATTACATCATATCTGTCTGGGGAGTTTGATGGATGTACACAATGGTGAAAGCAGCATGCCTCCTTTTACACGACTAGCATCTGCACAAGTCAGGTTGAATTCCAATGATTTTTTTTTTTTGTAAATATGTTTTTATTGCAGGAAACAAATATAATCACATAATTGGCACCTGGTAGATGGTTCATATCAAAGTCTGCGGTATTTGGCAAAAATATCTATACACGGCCGTTTAGCCCACAACCCGGGGGTCGGGCGGCATGTGCCTCTCGTTTTCAGTAAATAGCCCCATGTTTTGGCAGTGTAAAACAGGTGAAAAAGAATAGGTCTCTTCTGCTTTTCTAAACAACCCAAACAAAAACACCCTCCCTTCCCTAAACAGTCCTACCCCCCCAGAGAAGTGAATCTCCAGTCTTGATGGTATAGTACTCTGATGCTTGACGGAAGCGATTGGCGCTCCCCTTTCCTCTTTCCACCTCCCCCCTCCCCACTCGTCATCGGCAATATAGTATACGGTCTAATAGAGTGTTATAAGAGACTTCGTCCTTCTTATTGGGAATATCTCACCAGTAGTATGCTTTTGGGGCCTAGGCAGTTCCTCATCAGCACTATCAGAGTCAGTATGTGTGTTATGGTCGCGCAGGGCCTGCACCAATGTCTCCCAGGCTTGCGCTGCCTCCAGTGCTCGCTCATCCCGTCGTCGCTTCGCCTGCTGGTATCTCAACGTGCTCTCACTCCCTGCCCACTTGAGAAGTTCATTGCGCCATTTAGCGCCTGTGTTGAATTCCAATGATGTGCAGGTAGGTATCATGCCCTACACAGAATGTCATTGGGTCCCTCTAAATACCTTCTGAACACAACACATCAATATTTCCCCTACATACTGCAGGTATCAAAAACTTGGGTTTGAAGCAGAATGTAACAGGCCTCTTCCACCACCAACCATTAAAGCTACCAGCCTTCCCTTTTCTTGTCCACCACAACCAATCCAGCTGCTGAGTCCACAGGGCATTAGATCTCATCTTATTCTCAAAAAGGCTGCTGCCTCTTGCACCAGGTACCCACTTTGTCAACGCCTCTGATGCAGTCCCTCCCACTGGAAGCTGTTGAATATGCCAAGTATAATTAGGGGCAAGCATTGTGATGACTTTCCCAAGAACTTTGATGTATAGTACCGTGTTGCACAAGATGCCTTAAAACATTTTACTGTCATTGACACAGGTAAGTGTTTTTCTCATTTGAAGAGCTCTTTTGGTATATCCACGGTTGCGAGGGTTGCACAGTAGACAAAAATATTGCGTCTGCAGACTAGGATATGGTGTCATTAAAGTTCTTTACTTTGCACAGTTAAGATATCAATAATTTCATATTGACAAGCAGAGGTATTAAACCAGGATGCTCAAAGATGTACTTTATCATTATGAGTAGGGAAATGTTGAAAATGGTCACTATAGTAAAGGTTATTCTCTGTCTGTTTTCTTCTAAACTCTAACTGAACTGCGGGGGATTTCTTTCACTTCTGTGCCCAGTCATCTTTGTATCCCTTTCGACATAAAGAACAAGTACTTACCTTAAGTAATGCCTTATCTGTCAGAGACTCAATCTAGTCTCAGATTCCTTACCTTAGAATATTCCCCAGGTGTCAGACTGGAACTGGACATTTACGAGCAGTACCTCTTTATGCCAATAGGAGGCGTTGATTAATGCTGTGCCTAATGTGATATGTGCTGTGCCTATATCGGCACCACCCCAGCACGCTAACATCAGTTTCTTTTATGACATTTTCATGCCAGAAGCATGGCACCACATAGAGAACCAATGAACCAGTGTGCAGACACTAAAGATCTACAGTCTCTACCAAATAAGGAGGTGCCAAAGGTAAGAAGCGTGTTCATCTGACAGAGACATCCTGCCGCAGATTCCTTACCTTAAAATAGATACCCAAGCAATACATTCCCAGAGGCGGGCCTGTGAATAGATTAAACCAGGAATTCCTGGAGAACCAAATGGGCAAAGTACCCATAGCGACAGACCTGACTGTCCAGGCAGTTGTGTTTGGTAAATGTGCACAGAGATGCCCATGTAGCAGCCTGACATCCAAGACTGGGACTCCGGGGCTAACGTAGCAGTCACTGCCTCGGCTCTCATGGAATGAGCCCACAAACTCTCAGGGGGTTTCCTTTTTGGCCAATGCTTAGCAAATCTTTATATAGAGAACAATCCATCTGGTGATGGTCTATTTCTGTACTGCTTTTCCATTTTTTGCTCCGGTGAACACAATGAAGAGTTTTTTTGGTGCAATCATTGTAGAACAACAATGCTCTTTTGCCAATATAGAAAGGCGTCACCACCTTAGGTAGGAAATAGGCACAAGTAGAACAAGCATCAGGGGTTGTACAAGGCAACTGGCATCCTGAAGGTGACTCACGGCCCAGGACACAACAGGCCAGGTAGAGGAGGTCCATCAGCGCTTTCAGTAGTCCCAATCTGTGGGTGTGAGGCGCAGCATCTGCAGGGGACTAAAAGTCCCAGGACACATTAGGGCCAGGTAGAGGAGGCCCATCAACTCTTTCAGTAGTCCCGCTCTGTGGATGTGAAGAGTGGCATCCGCAGGGTACTCGAAGTGTGGTAGTGAGCCCCAGCAAGGCCTACCAGTGCTAGGGGTTCTCCCTTCCCTGCACAGAGTCCTCAGACCAATAGAAAGAAGTTGGCACAGAAGCTGGAATAGAAAATACAGAGTTTATTAAACCTCATGAGGTGGAACTACATTCACACAGCACCCTTCGGTAATGTATGAAGTAGCACACTGAATAGAAGGAGCTTGGTCCTTTTATACCCACACAGGGGCTCAAATGAAGGCGTACAAGTACAGAATGCTGGTTCCATGTACATATAAGGTCATACAGAAAGTGTACTGGCAACAAGTGGGAGGGGCTAACAGTTAGCTAATTCTGGTGGACACATCCTAACAGTTACAGACTATAACAGCTGCAAGCTCAACTGAGCATGTGCGAAGGTGGAAGATGCTAAATATATCTCGTCTCTAGGCAGATTTCAAGGTCAGTTAACAGAAAGGTAGGACAGAGCACATGGCAAGCCCATGGCAAACAAAATGGCTGCCAGAAATACAAGATGGATTCCGCAAAACGGACAAGATAGTCTCTAAATACAAGATGTCTTCTACTAATGCTTAACCTAATCACTGCTAAATTACAACAGAAGTCCCAGGACAGATCGGGCCAGGTAGAGGAGGCCCATCAGTGCACAAGCTGTGTCCCATAAAGTGCTTTCAGCAGTCCCGCTGTGCGGCTGCGCCCGGACCAAGGACGAGCCCGTAGAGCACCCATCCTCAAACGTAGGAGACTGTGCTGGGCCACCACCCTAACGTCTGCTCCTGAGCCCCTCGGACAAGTGAACTGTTCAAGCTGTGCCTTAGGTGACTTGTGAGTAGCTGTTCAATCTTTCTCTGGCTCTTGTTGGTGTGTTATTGACACCTGCCCCTTCTTGCCATATCAGCCCTGCACATTTGTTTAATCTACGGGGGTTAAGACAGGTCCTCTGTTTGACCTTTGATTTAGTAATTCCTCTCTCTGCCACATAACTGTCAGTGTTTGACTTGTCTCCCCCTTGCCCTAGAGACTTAGGCCGAATGACGAACCTTGACTTGCCTCTTTCTATTCCTGCTCATGTTAACCATCTGATAATGGGAACGATAAACCTTCCCTACTCCTCAGTTAAATCGAAATCCTCTAGGCAGCACATAAACCATCTGTTAACTGTGCACTTCCATCACAAACTATTAACTGGGGCCATGGATGACATCGAAAAAGAAATCTCCAGTGTCAAGAGGTGACTGTCCATGTGCAGTCAAGGGCAGTCAGCTAATCCATTACTTGACTGCACATGTGATGACCCCATTATATCCCATCGGGCTGCTGTTTCAAACAGGACATCCGCTTGGGTACCATCCACAAATATAAAGTCATCTCATACTTCCCCACCTGACACCAGGCTACTACCACCTTCAAAACGGATGAGTATGCCAGGGCCCTCAGAATGTGCAACTAAGAGCACCCACCCAAGCTGGGATTTGCCACCACGCAAACCAAATGCACTTGAAAGATCTTGTAGACTAACTCATAACAAGACTAGAGCAACAATCCCTAGTTCACCAACGAGAGAACCTAAAAGTTTGTGTTTTATATTTCAAGCCTTCGAATCTATGGTCAAGGCCTCCTTGGACTTCATTGTCACCAGTTTAACACAGATTGAAAGTATTACCTATAGCTGCTTGAAGCTGCTGAAATCCTATGCTTTCTCTAATATTACACCACGTTTGTCCAGTTCTAGAGTGGCTCCTTTTGTGGCACCATCTGTTCCTCCTCAACCCACAGTTGCTTGTCCCATTATGCATTTAAATGCCGGGCCTTGCAGCACACAATCGATAACATCGGTGGTGGCACTATACCCTCTACTGTGGACACAGATTATCAAAACCCTTCCACTTCTGGCAACTCGTCTCAACCCCCTGGCTTCGCCATTTTACAGTGACGTAGTGGGACACCGCAGGGAACGGCGGAAAGAACTAAAATCACGTTGGACCTAGCCGCACCATATGTTGTAATTTTGGCTAATGTACCCACCTTACTTGGTTTTGTATCCGATTCCTGGGAAGCATTGCGAAAAAAGTCCCTAGATTAGCTGAGTAATAAGACCGGCCTTACAGGGGTACTGTTGAACAAGTTACTTACCTTCAGTAACTATATATCTGAAAGAGACAATTAGTTATAGATTCTTTACCTTAGACTAGATACCCCAGCAATACCAACCCTCCCGGAGGTGGGTCTGCGAACTAAGTTCACACCAGAAAATGCTGGAGAACTGATTGGCCAAAGAAGCCGTCCCTCCGGATCTGACTATCCAGGCAGTAGTGCTTAGTGAACGTGTGCAGAGATACCTTTGTGCTGCCTGGCAGATATCGCTGAGGGGGACTCCACGTCCCAAAGCGGGAGTGGCTGTCATCGCTCTGGTCCTGTGGGCATGTAGTCCCACCGGAGGTTCCTTTTTCGCCAAGGAATAGCAAATCTTTATGCAAAGAACGACCCATCAAGAGATAGGTTTGTTTTTGCACGGCCTGACCTTTCTTCACACCCTCATAGCCCAGAAGAAGAGTTGATCAGCCACCTGGAATTGTTGTGTGCGATCAAGATAAAACGATAACGCACGTTTTGGATCCAGACAGTGGAGTCTCTCCTCCTCCTTAGACGGATTCGGGGGCAGAAAGAAGGTGGGCAAAGTGATGGTCTGACCTATGTGGAACGAGGTAACCACATTGGGAGAAAAAAAAGGGCGTTTGCAGAGCACAACCTTGTCCGGATAGACTGCAAGGAAAGGAGGTTTAGATGAAAGCGCTTGGAGCTCACTAACCCTGCGTGCAGAGGTGAGGGCAACTAGGAAGGCAGTTTGAAGAGTGAGGAGCCTGAGAGCCAGGATAGGATAGCTATCTAGTTATGGTTGCTCAATGCAATAAATCATGCGATGCTGCGACCGCGCAGAGTGCGCAAGCCGTTGGTGCGCCAGAGGCAAGCCCGTCGGCGCCCAGCGCCTGAACCCCTACCCGTTTCACGCCGCAAAGTTACACACATGAAGTATTTCTGAGCCTGAACACTGGTGAGTGCCCAAATCCTACTCTACTGATTGACCGCGGTATCAATGGCTCCACTATAGCCTGGTGGCTCGGTACATGGTGAGTAAAAATATAAGTGAGAGGGAAAACGGACACTGCACCCATGCTCTGTGGGGTTCTTTAAGTCCTTTAACAGACCAGGTCCCAGACGTTGATGTTACTCACACAGCTCCCTGTGTTTCGCAGTGTCCTACTACTGACCCAATCAGGTGTATTTTATTAAACAGACGATCGATGAATAAACATAGATACGAACTAGAATGTATGTTACAACTTACAAACTCTGACCTCGAGTCTTCTTAACAGAGACCTGGACAAATAATGCTTCTGAACCTGATTGGAATGTGGCTTTACCCGCAGGATACCAGGTAGCCTGTGTGGACAGGGTGGGGAAAAAAAGGGGGGATAGCTATAATGTAAAGGTCCCAGTACACAGTAAGGATTTAACCCACACCATCAGTGGAAGCTGAGGCAGTGACCTTTAGCATTAAGTATAATAACACTATGTCCTTCCCGGGGATCCTTATCTATAGGCCCCCAGGGGTACGGACCTCCTTTAATCATACACTTCCGACTTTTCTGGAGTCATGTCTAGATACCCGGGCGTTTAAAATTTGGGTGATTTTAATTTCTACCTAGAAGCAAATAACGATCCCGAAACTGCTACACTGGTGAACAATCTTGCAGGATTTGGACTGAATCAGATAGTAGCAGAGCCCACACATGCAGCACGTCACACTCTTCTTGATGGTATATTCACTAATAACCAGGACATAGAATTGATAAAAGTGATGCCTCTGCCGTAGACCGATCATAATGCAATACACTTTAACATAGTAAATCACACTATCAGCAAAAATCATCGTAATATACCGCCCATGGTCAAATCCCTCCAGTAGAAATTCATCCAAAAAAGTGAATTGGTAGCAATCCTAGCGGACCCCCACTCCCCCCCCCTCTCCCAACATTATGTTGGATTCTAATTTGGCGGCAATAAAATTTCACAACTGGATTAGGCCTTCAATAGATCGGCTGTTGAAGTAGTGGGATCAACAGCCACAACCTACTTCTGGCAGAGGGACACGCTCAATGGCTCCCTTCTCCAAGAGAGTCACAACTTCCTGTTGGAGAAGGGTCGAGTGATCTCTGACATGTGGCGGAATGCTGGTGGCATGGATGGAGGGGCAGTCTCAAAGGGGAGGGAGTAGTCCCTTCGGACTATTTGCAAAACCCACCTGTCTGATATGATGGTGGACCAGTGGGGAGGTGATGGCGAATCCAGCCGCCCACTGGTCATTGGTGGCCCTGAAGGTTTTGACTAGGAGGGTTTGGAGGCTGCTGCAGAGGGGGTGATGTTGGACTGGCCCGTCCTCTGGCCCCCTGACCCACGTCGCTGGGTCCCACGTCCCCGGCCGTGCATAGGCTGGTTAGTTTTTGCCAGCCTGTGACTCTGGTTAGCCCGTGGTGGGGCACCCCTTCCGTAGTCACGAAAGAGGTGAAAAGCAGACTACAAAGGGCGTGACGACACCGCGAGGCCCAAGGACCTGGCCGTAGCCTTAGAGTCCTTAAAGCGCTCTATCGCGTTGTCTGCCTTGTCACCAAACAGGCGACGCCCATCAAAAGAAATGCCCAAAAGTTTCAATTGGACATCCCCCAAAGAGCCAGACGTCCTCAGCTAGGTGTAGCGTCTGAGTGCTACTGACGTGGAAACCATCCTGCATAGTGAGTCGGCGGTGTCCAGACCACACCTAGAGGTGTACTTTGCTGCGTCTCAACCGTCTGTAACAGCACGGATGAGTACAGCCTGGGCCTGCTACGGGCATTGTGGCAACACTTGCACAACCGTGTCCCACACCGAGTGCTGATACCGGCACAAGAGACATTCCGTGTTCACCGACCGCAGTCCTAAGGTTTTCTTTCCAAGGTGCTCTAGCTTCTTGGATTCCCTATATGGGGAGCAGTAGGAAACGCGCTACCTTTGGAGGAAGAGGCTTGGACAACCAAGCCCTCGGGGTTAGGGTGTTAGGAGAGGTAAAGTGGGGTACCCGGAGCCGGGCGGTGGCGTCGGGCGATGCTCCTATCTCAGGAGCCCATGTGTTGGGCTTGGACCAGGAACCCAAAAGGACATCAGTGAGGGCTTCATTAAATGGCAGCAAGGTCTCTGAAGAGACTGCAGCTGGTTGAAGCACCTCAGGCAGGAGGTTAGTCCTGACTGCCACTGTAGGAAGCTCAAGGCCTCAGCCGCCCTACGCAACACCACTGTGTATGATGCTCCCTCCTCCATAGCCAGAGATGGGGGGGTAAAACATGCCAAGGTCTTGTGATGTGTCCAGCCCACTGGCATCACACAGTTCCTCTCTCCAGTCCAGATCTTCCAACTGGTCAGGTAAAGGGTCACCAGACCCCTCCCAGTCCTCCTCATCATTATCCACTGGCGAAAGGGAACGCCAGGGTAGAACATAGGTACAAAAACACCCTCCGGCTCTGAGACTGGTGTTGGTCGACTTCGGTCCAGCAACGCATTCGGATCGAGTGGGAGGTCGGGGTCGATGCTGGATGGAGACACAACCGGCATCAGAGTCGTCGGCAGGCGAATCAGCATCTGGGAAGGACCAGTGAGGTCGACCCGCTCCTATCCGGATCCAGGCCTGGATTCAAGGGGAACTTGTAGCATCAGGGCGGAGCCGCCGGTGCCGAAGGCCTAGGTCCCCCGACCGAATTCGCTGGGCCTGAAGGCGCGCCGGTGGGTTTGGGCTGTTCAAAGATGGCATGCATCGCTTCCTAAAACTGACGAAGCTGGGCAGGAGTCGCTCCGGCTCCCGGAAAGGGAGGAAAGCGCAGAGTCGACCCAGCAGGCTCCGCAGGAGATCGAAGACCCTCCGCATCCCACGTCGCTGCGGCCGACGGACTGGGAGAAGGCGAAGAGCGAGAATGCTTTTTCCCCTTCTTCTTGTGCTTCGACTTACCCGACGAGTGCGAAGACCGAGGACGACTGATGGTGTTGGCTTCTCGACCAGCACCTCAAGCGGCACGGAGTCGACTGCCGGGCTACCTTGGGCTTTCGGAACCGCTCCCGCTAACGTCGAAAAAGTTTGGTCAAAAAGGGGCAAGCTACTCTCCGGATCGGCGCTGGTGCTGAAAAAGAAAGAACCGATGTCAGCACGCATGGGCCGTGTCTAAGTAGATACCGCAATGTCATCCCGGCGACCACGATATCGACGACAGACGCGCAGGGGTACTGGTAAGAAAAATAATTCTCCGGATCTAGTCTGACGCCTTGGGGTAATTCTAAGGTAAGGAATCTATAACTAATTGTCTCTTTCAGATTAGAATAGAACTAGTTTTCAAACCATGCCACCTCACAAAATATCAGTACTTCTGCTAGGCTTCTTTTATCATCCTCACCCCTCCACTGGCTCACATACCCAATACTGGTACGTTAAATCATCCCTTTCCCTCAGTTATCACATTCCCTCATTTTTCTGCAATTCCAACTCACAATCTTTATTAAAGATTCGCATTATTAGAAGGGGTAGACTGACTCGGCTTAGAGTAACATGAGGTAGCTATTGCCAGACATGACGATGCCCCACAGTATGGAGGGTGCTTATCACTCCCCTCAATAACAGCAGGAGAATTTGGTGACAGCATTAGTTTCTTCCCTGTTTCCATTGATTATAATCCGTTTAACCTCCCAGGCAAGGTTGGCAATGCTGTGAATGTGGGCCTCCTAAGGTGTTCCCTGATAGGCTGTGCCTCCATATCCCGTGGCCATGGAGCGAATGAGGGAGGACGCGTGAGCTACGAGTTCCACGCTGGCCCTGATAATTATCCTCGATCGGGACATTGAACTGAAGCCCTGAGCACCTGGAAGGACAGCAGCGGGAGGCTGGCGGCCCCCACGGCGGTCTTGGGGACTGTAGGCGCTCCAGAGCCCGGAGAATCGCCGAAACAAGCTGGATGCCCATCGGATGCCTAAGATGGCGATGTAGTGCAGCGGTGAGCTGAGTGGAAGTGCTGCGGAGCTGCGATGAGTGTTGAGTGGACTCATGAGAGAAAGCGGGAACCGATCATCGGGACGAGACGCAGCGCTGCGGTTGTGGAGTCGCCTGGGGAGCGCAGAGGGTCGAGACCGTCTTTGGCTGGGGACTTGCAGTGCTGGCCTGACAGAGAGAGATGGAATAAAGATGGCGGTGAGGGCGTAGGTGTGAGCCCAGAAGCGGAACGGACACCCGGCCAGCAGGGAAGTCTGGCGCGACTGCAGGGGAAGTCTGGCACCACCTGCGGACACCTGGACTGGCGCCGCCGTGGGGGAGAGGGTTGGTGATCCCTGGGGGCCTGGGGCGGTCCTCTGCCACTGCGGTGCTGAGACTTCTGTGGTGCAGTACGATTGAGGGCAAGAGCCATGGGAACAGCTCTCACAGGGAGCTGACAACGGAGTAGGCCCTGGAAAGGAGCAGAAAACAAAACAAGTGCCAATACTGCTCAATGCTTTTCTCTGATTCAACTTAAGATGAGTTCCTTGTCCTCATCCTAATGGACCACTCTCTCAGTCCTGAAATGTATCACAAGCAATGTTTATTTTTTACAAAAGTTTTTGCAATTTAATTATTTCTTTTTATGTCTTTTTACATCAAACTCTGACGTTTTTTCCAACTACTTACTAGCTGCAATTAAAGGAGTGGAAAGCTCCTATTCTTAAAACCATGTCTGAATATGTACAAGGGGTGTTGAAAGGCACGTGCGGAGGGTGCAGGGGAGACTTACACAACTCACTTAGAACTCATTCATCAAAAAACATCTCCATTTTAAATAAAGGATTTCAGGAGGCGTTTCTCGGCAAAAATGAGTTTGAATACTTACAGAACAAACACCCGCGAACGCCACTGTTTTATGTACTCCCAAAAGAACATAAAAATGAAAAATCACCGCCAGGCAGACCGATCATTTCGGGGTGCGAATCACTTTTCGAGCCCATATCAAAATTTATCGATTTTTTCCTCAAACCTTTCATGTCACAAGTCAAATCCTTCCTCCTAGACACAACGGACTTCATAAACAAGCTTCAAACATTACCATTTACTGAAAATCAAGATCTACTTGTCAGTATGGATGTTACTTCGGTATATACGCAAATTCCACAAGATCAGGCCCTTGAGGTGCTGGAATTTAATCTAGAGCAGTGAGAACGACCAATGAAAGTACCTACTAAATTCATTTTGGAGCTAGCCCAAATGGCACTTAAAAAGATTTTTTTTAAATTCAAAGATGACTACTTTTTTCAAATAAAGGGAGTGGCGATGGGCTGCCCCTTTGCTCCTGAGCTCGCTGTGCTGTTTATGAGCCAATATGAAGAAACTTTTGTTTACAAAAACAACCCGTTCAAACAGTGGATAGGCGGATGGATCCGTTTCATCGATGACGTGTTCTTCACCTGGACAGACAATGAGGAAAATCTTATGGCCTTCTATGATTGGCTAAATAACCGGACAAGAGATATAAAATTCAGCATACAGTCTTCAAAAACTAGACTCACTTTTTTGGATGTAGAAGTCTACTGCTCCAATGGGGAATTGGTGACCACCTTGTATAAGAAAAAATCAGATAGGAACAAAGCTCTCCATTTTTCGAGCAATCATCCTAGAAGCTTAAAACAGAATCTCCCGATGGGTCAATTTCTTCGTATTAGAAGGAATTGCACGCTCAAGGATGAATATATGCAACATGCAAACTTGCTGAAAGAAAGACTACTGGATCGAGGTTACCCGTCTAGACTGCTGAAACAAGCCATCAAAAGAGCTTGGTGGACCCCGAGAGAAGATCTCCTTAAAAGAAAAGAACGTAAAAAACAGACTTGGATCGTTTGTGTATCAACGTATTGCCCCTCTTCGAATTGGCTCAAAAAAACTATACATCAAAATTGGCATTTATTGAAAGAACTTGACCCACAGCTCAACCAAGAACCACTCTTTGCCTTTAAGAAGGATAAAAGTATTGCCAATCAGATTGTGCGGGCAGAACTACCACCAACACGGAATCCCACATTGAGAGATTACGTTAATTTACCACCAATTAAGGGTCACCATAAGTGGGGAACATGTGTATGCTGCGCATCTACAGTCGAAGGGTCCCTATTCCAGCATGGTGGAATATCCTGGAAACACGACTTCTGTACGAATTGTAAAACCCGCAACGTAATCTATGGAGTTTTTTGCCCATGCAATAAATTGTACATTGGGAAGACTAATCAAGAAGTCCGACAGAGAATCTACCAGCATAAGTCTAGGCTCAAGCGAAAAGTGATTTCAGCACCTCTAGTCCAACACTGGATAGAAAATGCACATAATGACAATGATTTGAGATGGACAGTCATCTCTAAAATTGAACCGGATTCAAGAGGCGGGGATATGGAAGCAAAATTACGGCAGAGGGAAGCCATGTTAATACTAAAATTCAACACCACGACAAGCGGGTTGAATGAAATGTCGGAACTATACAACCTGTGATCCCTCTTTTATTCTTTATCTTGGGGCAAGCGGCGTCAGAATGTACAAACTTTTTACATTTGGCCTCAACTATCCAATTAACATGTCCACACATTGTATGTAAAGAGATTTCTTCATTTAATTCTGTCACCACGGAAAAAACGTTTTATTCCAACCATATTAGATTATATGTTAAAGTCAAACATGAACCGGGATGTCAATGTAATATTTCTTTAATAATTCCAGCCTCACCTCAAGCGGGGCAATCCATAACTACATTTCCCAACATGCTGAGCGACAAGAGCGATTCCCGTCTTTTAGCGCATCAAGATGACTCCTTACCATGGCGCCTGAACTCGCAAGCCGCATTGATTGAAGAAAAACAAGAAGCGAAGGTAAGCGCGCTGTTTTGTCCAAACCCCTTCATAAATGCATATCCATCTACGGCCTGCCATATTGTTTTAAACTGGCCCTTGAGCCATCATAACTAACTTCGGAGCCCATATCGAACGGTTACTCTCTATATATATTCAAAAAAATGATGAGAGAAGCCCAGCAAGCTAACGAGCGAGACGCCACCCACCCCCCCCCCCTTTTTTGACTATTTGCTCGCAAATCGAACTGCATCAACTTACAGGCACGGAGATAATGTACTAAATGATCCGCTCTCGCCTTTTTCCTTAACAGACTTGAATTGAATAATTTACAGTTTGGTTTTCCAACGAATCTGGACATTGGATTACTTTATTTCATCAGACATCTTTTGCACTGGTGGCAAAAAAAGTGAGTAAAAAAACGCCAAATAAAAGCGATCCACAGCCCCATCTACAGTTAGTACGACAAACTAAAAACCTGATATAGCTGTCCCCCCTTTTCTGCCTACAGCTACACCACTGAAAACAACCCTCAATCAAAACCCTCAATCAAGCCCAACAGGTACTTCATGAATGTATGTTGGTCTGAATGTTAAGTTGAGAGTCGCTTAGCTGTTCACCATGATTGAATGTCTCCTCTTGGCTCTTATGTTTTTCAGATTTGTTTCTGTCTTGGTCCTGAAGAGAATCCCAGGAATTTAAGGGATTCGAAACGCGTCGACCTTGTTTTGATAATTGACCGACCTTGTTTTGCTAATTGACCGTAACTTTGTATTGTTCTTGATTCTGTGTTTGCTGATTATTTCAGGTTCTACTTATTAGGCCAATCTTTGTTGTAAATAGCGCAAATGCATTGGATTCATGATGGCCTAAGTTCCTTAATGTGTTCAAAAGAAATCACTAAGAAACTGTCATTAATTTCTTTCATATCCTTAGCTTAAGATTTGACACTAGCTTAGGGTTACTTTATCACACACAACTATCACTACCCGACCCTACATGTTTTTTGGTTTTTGTTCGCATGATGAAACCAAGTTGGTTGTTTGTTTTTTGATGAATGAGTTCTAAGTGAGTTGTGTAAGTCTCCCCTGCACCCTCCGCACGTGCCTTTCAACACCCCTTGTACATATTCACACATGGTTTTAAGAATAGGAGCTTTCCACTCCTTTAATTGCAGCTAGTAAGTAGTTGGAAAACACGTCAGAGTTTGATGTAAAAAGACATAAAAAGAAATAATTAAATTGCAAAAAACTTTTGTAAAAAATAAACATTGTTTGTGATACATTTCAGGACTGAGAGAGTGGTCCATTAGGATGAGGACAAGGAACTCATCTTAAGTTGAATCAGAGAAAAGCATTGAGCAGTATTGGCACTTGTTTTGTTTCCTGTTAACGTGGCGTAGCCTTACTGCGCTTAAGCCAAACCCTTGTTGTTCTTGACTATTGATTGCGGGCACAGGCTCGCGAGGTTTGTCTTTGACGCTTAAGTGCGTTCACATTATTGTGTAGTGACATCTGCGTTGTCACTCACATCATTAATTTTGGTATACACATTAGCAAGTTCACTTTCTCATTTCCCTTTACTGTTTTGTCTGTTTGAACAAATGCAAATTATTAGTCATTGTATGAAACAGGGTAAATGAAGGCAAATCATTTTCGACCATTTTCTGACCAAGTTAGGCACAATCATCTAGCATGTCCGAAGAACAAACCTTCGCATACAGCGAAGATCACATAAAAAAAACTTCTAAGTGATCCTCCTTTGTTCGGCTCGGCTACACTCAGCAGTACCGCACGGACTAATAATGAATCCGAAAAATTAATCCGTTTCAAGAAAAAACAAATACGAACGGATCTACATGGTCACTACCTTATTCAGCATCTCAAAGCAGATACAATTCCATCAGGACTAATAGTGAGAAATATTCCGGTCATCTTCACAAAGGACCCAATTTATAAAAAAGACTACAGCTTCATAGAAACCAAATGTAGCCGAGACCTCATGGTTTTGACCATCGAAACAGCACAACGACTATCAAAAGACCAACTAGAGGAAATTGAAGCACTAGAGGCAGCAATAAAAACAAATCAACTCATTACGGACTCAAAATCTTTACTGGAAAAAGTAGAAAAGGACATACTTGAGTTCAAAGACTATACAGTGAACCAAAAAGAAAATAACTTTGTGAGAGATAAAAAGAACTTCTCTATTAATAAGGCATATCCTTACCTTCAACAGGATTTTTATTCACGACCGGAAGCCAAAAGGTTTCTCCCGGATAATCAGGGCAGATCACGTAATAAATACTTTTTAAGGTTATCAAAAGCAAAAACAGGATTTTCGCAAAAATTATGCAAAAAAAGGGTTTTCGCAAAAAAGTGGACACTTGTAACAAATCTAAACCATTGGATAGATAAATTATGGTATTCTCAAAAACGCAATGTGTAAGATGTTATTGCGGTGTATATTTTTCTTCCGCCCCTACATTGCAGTTGTGGCAGTTATCATCGAATACCATAAAGTGTAAGGTGCCTGCCTCATCCAGAGGCTCCTCTGGTCTAGGTTCGCAGTATCCAGAGATCGGTAAGTGAGGTAAAACATGAAAAAATGGTGACCCCAACAAAATCTTAATTCATTTAAAAATTAGACCAACACCCAAGACTTTAATGGTGGTGAAGATCTACAATTTTTTTTTAAAAAGGTAGGTACTTTTGCTAGATCGAGTAACTGGATCTAGAAGTGTAATATACAAAGAGGTGTCGACATGTTTCAGCCCCCTATGGCTCAACGGAGTCTGTAGGGCTTTCGTCAGGACTAAACAAACAAACATAACACGGATAGTTACTCACACCATTTGTGTAGTTACTGCGATGGCTTACTGGTTCAATTTAATCAGTTGCCAAACGTTCTCTTTTAACCTCGTGTACAGTTACGAGAGGCTTTGTCAGGGGATACCGGCCTAGTTATTGCCACAGAGCCGCGAGGGAGGAGACTGCCGCCGCTTGTGCTGACTCTGCCCCTGGACCTTATAAATACATCACTTTCTCCGATACTTCGTCTTCAGGTGGAAGTGACTCAGATAACAGTAACTATCAACCACCTTTCACAAGACGTGGAGGCTATCATTCAAATTATCCACAGAATTTCCCAACAAATTATCAACAGAGTATTCCCCAACAACAACAACAACAACAATCTTTTTTACCCCGTGGTCAAACAAAAGCCAGAGGAAAAACAAGATTCCAACAGCCATGGGAAATGTCTACGAGGAGACAGAATTACAAAAATTAACGAAATCATCAATTTTCAATCTTTCAACGAAGCTCCTCACTGAAATTGAAATAAGTGTCTTGGAAAAAGGACTTACTTTTGTGCCGTCCAAAGCCACGGACTTTGTAAGACTAAAAACAGAATTTATAGAACTTTGTCGCAAAATAAGGTTAACCACTTTTTTCGCGGATAAAGAGAAGAAGGCTCAAACTGAAACAACAGGACTTAAGAAAAAATCAACTTTCTGCCCACCTGCGTATAAAGTCCCAAAAGAAGTGACAACATTTGAAAAGACCATTTTATCAGCCATTTCCTTTCAAGAAAAGAAAGATAAGGGGTATGCCAAATCAAATTTAACTAAAGCTCAACGAGACGCACTAATTGCTTTGAAAAAAGATGAGAACATAATAGTGAAACAGGCCGATAAAGGCGGATCCATAGTCGTGTGGGGAACCAATGAATACATCACAGAGGTTAATCGACAACTGATTGATCAGGAATGTTACCGTAAAATTGACCATGACCCTACTACAGAACTTCAAAATGAGTTGTTCTCCATTTTAAATAAAGGATTTCAGGAGGGGTTTCTCGGAAAAAATGAGTTTGAATACTTACAGAACAAACACCTGCGAACGCCACTGTTTTATGTACTCCCAAAAGTACATAAAAATGAAAAATCACCGCCAGGAAGACCGATCATTTCGGGGTGCGAATCACTTTTCGAGCCCATATCAAAATTTATCGATTTTTTTCCTCAAACCTTTCATGTCACAAGTCAAATCCTTCCTCCTAGACACAACGGACTTCATAAACAAGCTTCAAACATTACCATTTACTGAAAATCAAGATCTACTTGTCAGTATGGATGTTACTTCGATATATACACAAATTCCACAAGATCAGGCCCTTGAGGTGCTGGAATTTTATCTAGAGCAGAGAGAACGACCAATGAAAGTACCTACTAAATTCATTTTGGAGCTAGCCCAAATGGCACTTAAAAAGATTTTTTTTAATTCAAAGATGACTACTTTTTTCAAATAAAGGGAGTGGCGATGGGCTGCCCCTTTGCTCCTGAGCTCGCTGTGCTGTTTATGAGCCAATATGAAGAAACTTTTGTTTACAAAAACAACCCGTTCAAACAGTGGATAGGCGGATGGATCCGTTTCATCGATGACGTGTTCTTCACCTGGACAGACAATGAGGAAAATCTTATGGCCTTCTATGATTGGCTAAATAACCGGACAAGAGATATAAAATTCAGCATACAGTCTTCAAAAACTAGACTCACTTTTTTGGATGTAGAAGTCTACTGCTCCAATGGGGAATTGGTGACCACCTTGTATAAGAAAAAATCAGATAGGAACAAAGCTCTCCATTTTTCGAGCAATCATCCTAGAAGCTTAAAACAGAATCTCCCGATGGGTCAATTTCTTCGTATTAGAAGGAATTGCACGTTCAAGGATGAATATATGCAACACGCAAACTTGCTGAAAGAAAGACTACTGGATCGAGGTTACCCGTCTAGACTCCTGAAACAAGCCATCAAAAGAGATTGGTGGACCCCGAGAGAAGATCTCCTTAAAAGAAAAGAACGTAAAAAACAGACTCGGATCGTTTGTGTATCAACGTATTGCCCCTCTTCGAATTGGCTCAATAAAACTATACATCAAAATTGGCATTTATTGAAAGAACTTGACCCACAGCTCAACCAAGAACCACTCTTTGCCTTTAAGAAGGATAAAAGTATTGCCAATCAGATTGTGCGGGCAGCTCTACCACCAACACGGAATCCCACATTGAGAGATTACGTTAATTTACCACCAATTAAGGGTCACCATAAGTGGGGAACATGTGTATGCTGCGCATCTACAGTCGAAGGGTCCCTATTCCAGCATGGTGGAATATCCTGGAAACACGACTTCTTTACGAATTGTAAAACCCGCAACGTAATCTATGGAGTTTTTTGCCCATGCAATAAATTGTACATTGGGAAGACTAATCAAGAAGTCCGACAGAGAATCTCCCAGCATAAGTCTAGGCTCAAGCTAAAAGTGATTTCAGCCCCTCTAGTCCAACATTGGATAGAAAATGCACATAAAGACAATGATTTGAGATGGACAGTCATCTCTAAAATTGAACCGGATTCAAGAGGCGGGGATATGGAAGCAAAATTACGGCAGAGGGAAGCCATGTTAATACTAAAATTCAACACCACGACAAGCGGGTTGAATGAAATGTCGGAACTATACAACCTGTGATCCCTCTTTTATTCTTTATCTTGGGCAAGCAGCGTCAGAATGTACAAACTTTTTACATTTGGCCTCAACTATCCAATTAACATGTCCACACATTGTATGTAAAGAGATTTCTTCATTTAATTCTGTCCCAACGGAAAAAACTTTTTATTCCAACCATATTAGATTATATGTTAGAGTCAAACATGAACCGGGATGTCAATGTAATATTTCTTTAATAATTCCAGCCTCACCTCAAGCGGGGCAATCCATAACTACATTTCCCAACATGCTGAGCGACAAGAGCGATTCCCGTCTTTTAGCACATCAAGATGACTCATTACCATGGCGCCTGAACTCGCAAGCCGCATTGATTGAAGAAAAACAAGAAGCGAAGGTAAGTGTGCTGTTTTGTCCAAACCCCTTCATAAATGCATATCCATCTACGGCCTACCATATTGTTTTAAACTGGCCCCTGAGCCATCATAACTAACTTCGGAGCCCATATCGAACGGTTACTCTCTATATATATTTAAAAAAATGATGAGAGAAGCCCAGCAAGCTTACGAGCGAGACGCCACCCACACACCCTCCCCCCCCCTTTTTTGACTATTTGCTCGCAAATCGAACTGCATCAACTTACAGGCACGGCGATAATGTACTAAATCAGATCCGCTCTCGCCTTTTTCCTTAACAGACTTGAATTGAATCATTTACAGTTTGGTTTTCCAACGAATCTGGACATTGGATTACTTTATTTCATCAGACATCTTTTGCACTGGTGGCAAAAAAAGGGAGTAAAAAAACGCCAAATAAAAGAGATCCACAGCCCCATCTACAGTTAGTACGACAAACTAAAAACCTGATATAGCTGTCCCCCCTTTTCTGCCTACAGCTACACCACTGAAAACAACCCTCAATCAAAACCCTCAATCAAAACCCTCAATCAAGCCCAACAGGTACTGCATGAATGTATGTTGGGCTGAATGTTAACTTGAGAGTCGCTTAGCTGTTTACAATGATTGAATGTCTCCTCTTGGCTCTTATGTTTTTCAGATTTGTTTCTGTCTTGGTTCTGAAGAGAATCCCAGGAATTTAAGGGATTCGAAACGCGTCGACCTTGTTTTGATAATTGACCAACCTTGTTTTGCTAATTGACCGTAACTTTGTATTGTTCTTGATTCTGTGTTTGCGGATTATTTCAGGTTCTACTTTTTAGGCCAATCTTTGTTGTAAATAGCGCAAATGTATTGGATTCATGATGGCCTAAGTTCCTTAAAGTGTTCAAAAGAAATCACTAAGAAACTGTCATTAATTTCTTTCATATCCTTAGCTTAAGATTTGACACTAGCTTAGGGTTACTTTATCACACACAACTATCACTACCCAACCCTACATGTTTTTTGTTTTTTGTTCGCATGATGAAACCTAGTTGGTTGTTTGTTTTTTGATGAATGAGTTCTAAGTGAGTTGTGTAAGTCTCCCCTGCACCCTCCGCACATGCCTTTCAACACCCCTTGTACATATTCACACATGGTTTTAAGAATAGGAGCTTTCCACTCCTTTAATTGCAGCTAGTAAGTAGTTGGAAAAAACGTCAGAGTTTGATGTAAAAAGACATAAAAAGAAATAATTAAATTGCAAAAACTTTTGTAAAAAATAAACATTGTTTGTGATACATTTCAGGACTGAGAGAGTGGTCCATTAGGATGAGGACAAGGAACTCATCTTAAGTTGAATCAGAGAAAAGCATTGAGCAGTATTGGCACTTGTTTTGTTTCCTGTTAACGTGGCGTAGCCTTACTGCGCTTAAGCCAAACCCTTGTTGTTCTTGACTGGAAAGGAGCAGAGGCACTGGGGTTGGCCCGATTGCTGTACAAAGGGCCTAGCTGGACGGCCGCCATTTTGAGGGCTTCACGAGCTGGAGGAGGAGGCCGGGCAGAAAGCGACGGTTGAACGAGAGTGCCCGCGACCCCCCTGAGGGCTAGGAGACCTGCCTGAAACTGGACAGGGGTGCGGTGGAAAGAAGCACCCGGTGATCGCTCTGGGCGGCGGCGGCCTGAACCAGTGGAAGGAACTGGACGCTGGCTGGGGCCATGAGATGCGGCGGTGCCAGAGGGTACTGCGGGCCGGAATGGAATACCAGCGCAACGCAGTCAAGGGAGCAGATGCGGCAGCGTTGGCGCGGTATTCAGCCCCACTGATTGACGCCCTATCGGGCCGCAGTGGTAGCTGAGATAGGGCCGGGCTGTAGTGTGGTGCGGAGGTCCATTATCTTGGGCTCTTGAGGCAGTGGAGCCATTGCTGAGCGGAGAGAGCGGTCTGACGCGGCAGGGCAGGACTGAGGCCCTGAGGGTGAGGGTACTGTGGCCGGCCCAGGCTGGAAACTCCGACAAAGAGGTCCTGAATGCTTTGCCAGCAGGAATGCAGGATGATTGGAGAGTGGAAGCAACGCTCCAGTGGTGACCCGGGACGTCTGTGGCATCCGTGAAGCGTGAGGCCGCATGAGGAGGGTAAAGAGCGAAGACAGCAGGGACAGCTAGCCTGTCCGGGGAGTCAACGAGCCACTGGGGACCGCCACGAGTGAGGCGGACCACTGGAGGAGAGCCTAACTGATAACTGGGTCTTCCGGGACGAACGATCATGGGGAAGCCTAAAGGGAGACAGGCAGGTGCGCCATTGGAGCAGGAAGAAGATGCAGGTTCCTCAGGCACGCAGGAGGAGAACCCAACCCCGATCGGAAGGGATGCTCAGCAACAAGTGGATCAAATCCTCAAGGCAATTACGGACACCAGGGTGGCCCTACAACTGGACATAGCACATGTGACGCAGGGTCTTGGATTGCTCCGGGCCGACCACGCAAAGCTGGCAGACAGGGTGAAGCACGCGGAGGGTGCCCTGGCAACCTTGGAACTTGCCCAAAAGACGATGGCTGCCCAAATGACGGAATTTCAGCATCGACTGCAAACCCTGGAGCGGAGGGCAGAAGATGCCGAAGGGAGGAATCGACAAAACAATATCCAGGTGGTGGGGCTGCCGGAGGAAGTGGAAGGGGCCAACATGATGGACTACTTGGAAGACTGGCTGAGGAAGGACGTCAATCTGTAGGGCTTGACGTCTTTCTTCACCTTGGAAAGAGCCCATAGGGTGCCGGCCCGGCCACTGAATCCTGGCAGGCCGCCTCGACCAGTGGTGGCCAGGCTGCTCTATTATAAGGACAGGGACCTCCTGCTACACAAAGCCTGTACTGCGTTCCCGTACACAGAGGGTAACAGTAAGGTAGCATTATTCCCCGATTACACACTCGAGGTACAACGCCGCAGGGCCTCTTTTGTGGCAATCAAAAAGACGCTAAGGGACGAGGGCCTGGGATTGGCTGGAGTTGTATAAAGCAGGTACTGGAGAAGCGGGGCGCGGCATGAGTGCTTTCACGGAGGAATCGCGACCGCATAGATTGTGGCGCATCCGGCAACGCCGCACTGCGGCTCAGGGGCCTACGGACTCACAGAGAAGGAACGCACTGCTGCTTTGCAAGCTGTCACTGCCATATCCCGAGAGGACAGACCAGTCCCTAGAGGATACGGGCTCGAAAAGGGTTCTCTGGGAACAGAGGAGGAACAGTCGGATGCAGGCAGTGGGCAACTACCACACGTGACGGCTGGGACCGCGGATGAGATCGTGGATGGGTAACAATGCGGTTCGCTGTGCATGGGCTGAAGGCTGAGAGAATAGATGACTCTGCCCTGGGGTGCTTCCCCTAGATTTAGTAGACTATTAATTGACTATTAGTGGATGGGGGGGTCTAGCAGGGCCGTCCGAGTACGCAATTTTGTGCATTATACTGTAGCCTCAATTGGGGTAGATTGGCTCTCATGGGGGCCGAACGCAGATGGGTTGCCGGCTGGGGGACCGTTCCTCTGAAGCTCCGGGCACACTCCCCTACTCTTGAGTGGGTAGAGCTTCTTAGAGGATTTTATTGACGGAGCAGTTTGAATATAAGTTTGGATGGGTACTAGTGCTGTAGCGCTTGTTCTGAGGTGGGATAGTTGGGGTAGTTCATGGGGTTTGGATGGGGTAGATAGAGCCACCGGTGTGTTCCTATGTGGGGAATGTCAGTTTGGGAGGTCATGGTCCCACAATAGGAACATTACATGATTTGAAATGTGTTACCTGGAATGTGCGGGGGCTTCACTTAATGCAGCGGCGATACAAGGTGCATGCCTACTTGGTTCGGGGGGGGGGGGGGTACATATAGCCTTCCTCCAAGAAACACATATTAATCGGACCGAGGGGTTAGCACCGAAGCGTAGATGGAGTGGGCAGTTATTCTATACGACCTACTCCGCTTTTGCCAGTGGGGCTTTGATATGGGTCCGAGCGGGTGTTCCTTTTCAGATAACGCAACAACTAGTGGACCCAGAGGGAAGATTTGTAGTGGTGTTGAGACGCCTCAATGGGGTAAAGGTAACGCTGTGTAGCATATACGCCCCCAATGTGGACCAAATATCCTTTGACAGTCTGTCCGGGAGGCTAGCACCGTACTTGACTAGCTCGTCAATAATGGGAGAAGACTTTAATTCCATTTTGGATATAGAGAAGGACAGGTCCCATCCTCCGCTTCCGGGCGCCCCAGTCCATAAGCTATCCAAGGCGAGAAATGCATGGCAACATAATTGGGGGCTGGTGGATACGTGGCGTGCACATCATTTGGAGGAGCGAGATTATTCCTACTATTCGGGCCTCCATGATCTGCACGTGCGGCTTGACGCGATGTTGTCTACTCCTAAAGTCCATGCCAAGGTAACTTACAGCGAGTATTTGACTAGGACGATATCAGATCATAACCAGTTATTGGTGGGATTAAGGTGGGCCCGAGAGAGGACGGTGATTCCGACCTGGCGATTCCGACCGGAAGCACTGGAGGGCCCGGTCTTCTGCGAGGACCTGAGAGCTGGTATTAGCCGGTACTTTGATGAGAACGAGGGGACGGCGACATCAGCAGCAGTCGAATGGGACTCTTTTAAAGTAGTAGTCCGGAGCCTCTGTATTGGCAAACTGACAGGGGTGAGGAAAACACTGTTGGCAGATTTAGACACGGCAGAGAGCCGGCTGCGAAGAGCAGAGCAGCCCGCCCTGGGGATCCGGGAGCCCAGAATGAGGTCTTGGAGGCTAGAGAAGCGGTGGTGGTGTAGGTGGAAAGATCCGCTCCTTTGACCACAGGTCCTACAGAACAAGGGTGCACGATGAGGGAGACAAGTCAGGTGCCCTGCTGGCGTGGTTGGCTAACCCGAACCCCCATGGGACACCCATACTGGGATTGACAGCTCCGACAGGAGATATGGTATACACACAACAGGGGATAAATAGCTTATTTATGGACTATTATACTGGGCTCCACAGCAGTAAACTGTGACAGGGTGCAGATGATATCGGGCAGTTCTTAGCGGAATTGGCCTTGCCGCGCTTGAAGAAAGAGCAGGAAGACTTGTTGGGGTGTGAGTTTTCGCTTGGGGAAATTTGGAGCGCAATCAAACATATGGCATGCAATAAAACGCCTGGGGTGGATGGACTACCCATAGATTTCTATTCCACGTACGTGGATACTATAGCCCTGCGCCTACAAGTGGTGTACCAGGAGGCACGGAAAGTGGGGCGGCTACCGGTGACCACTCGTGAGGCAATTATTGTTCCCCTTCTGAAACTGGAGAGAGAGCCGTCCGACATGAAAGCATATCGCCCTCTCAATGTTAACTACCGTCTACAAAATTTTGAGTAGGATCTTGGCAGCTCGGCTCCTCCCGTACATGGCGCAGCTGGTCCATAAGAACCAGGCGGGTTTCATCCCTAAACGGAACACGTCTACTAATGTACAGCGCTTACTCTGAATTTTGGGAGAGGACCACGGTTTATCATCTACCGCAATGGTTCTTTCAGTCGATATCGAAAAGGCTTTTGATAGTCTGGAATGGCCGTTTCTATTCCAGGTAATGCAGATGATGGGTCTGGGAGAGGAATTTGTGGGGTGGACCAAGATTTTATACTGTTCAGCAATGGCCAGTGTGTGGACAGGGGCGGTGATATCCACGAGTTGTGTGGTGGGGAGGG
Organism: Lissotriton helveticus; assembly: GCF_964261635.1. Classification (NCBI taxonomy): domain Eukaryota; kingdom Metazoa; phylum Chordata; class Amphibia; order Caudata; family Salamandridae; genus Lissotriton; species Lissotriton helveticus. The sequence continues at coordinate 446,262,938 of NC_136071.1, read as the reverse complement.
GAACGCAACAGGGTTTCTCCCTGTCCCCACTGCTGTTTGCATTAGCGATTGAGCCATTAGTGGCACAAGCCAGGTTGGGGAGGCATTATGCTGGCGTGGAATTATGCGGGGACAGGCAGTATATCTCGCTATATGCTGACGATATGCTCATGATTTTGGCAGCCCCGGGAGAGGTCTTAATTGGGGCGACAAAGCTCCTGTGCAGGTTTGGTGAGGTATCTGTGCTACAAATGAACTGGGCGAAGACTTGCCTGTTCCCGGTGCATCGAGCAATGGAGAACCCGGTTACCTGGGAGGAATACGATGAGAGCCTCACTGCTTATCCTAACTTGGGACTAATGTATACCACAGGTAGGAGGATCTCCTGGAGGGCAATGTGGGCAGAGCGATACGGGAGATTAGGGGGAGTGTGGCATTCTGCAGCACGCTGCCACTGTCGGTGGCGGGCCAAGTGGCACTCCTGAAAAGGGTAGCACTGCCCAGACTGCTATACTACTTTAGGACGCTCCCTGTCTGGATTCCTGGCTCGGTGTTTAGAACGCTCTGGTCCTTGACTGGGGGATTTTTATGGGGCAGTGGTAGACGGCGAGTGGAGCTAGCCACGATGAAGCGACCTCGGGCGGAGGGTGGATGGGCTCTCCCAGACTTTGAATTGTATTATTTGGCCGCTCAGTTGCAATGGCTTACCCAGCGGTAGCTAGGGAGTTTAGGGGCCTGGATGGCCCGATGGACCGATGGATTCCATGCCATGTCTTATCCTTCGTTGTTCTCTGTCAGTGGCTGCGGATAGGCTCGTTGACCCATGAGGAGCAGACACTGAGATATCTGTGCTAGCGATATGGCAGGAGCAGGTGTCACAAATGATTGGGGATCTGTATGAGGGGGGAGCCCTTCTCTCATTCCAGGCATTGCAGGACAGATATGATCTTCCCAGGGGTGATTTATTATTGCATGCGGCCCTAGTCACAGCGATTCAGCTGCATTGGGGGGAGGGCTATCGGAGCCGCAGACGTCCTTGCTGTGCCTATGTCGTGATGGCGACAGGCACAGTTAAGGCTATAACATGCATATATAGGCAGATGACGGAAGAAGGGCTGCAGCCTGACTCAATTGCAGGCGAAGTGGGAGGCGGACCTGGGTAAAGAAATCCCTGAGGGACCCAGCATAGAGCGTTGGAGGGCGGAATTCACTAACTGGGCAGCTAGTGAGAGTGTGGCTCAGTTCCAACAGGCTAGGAGAGCTAATAATGAGAAAGCATTGGAGACTGCAAAGGCGGGGGAGGCTCTGGTCACGCTGCTGACGTTGCCTGAACCGGAATCGGATGATGAGTCACTGGAGGTACAGATGGGCCCTCCTTGAGCTATTAGCGCATAGTGCGGTACCTGTAAACCCGGGTGACATTGAGGCGGAATTACGATTGACCTAGACCAGGCTAGCAAATTGGAGAGAGTGAGGCCGTAACATAATATTGACAGTTACGAAAGTGGATAGAATACAGGTTATATCACTTGAGAACTCACCGGTGGCGTTGGCTAGGGAGGGTATAGGGAGGGGGGAGATCAATAATTTGAGGAGTACATCACTTGATTAACGCAATGGTGAATCATATTATAGAGGGAATGTAGATCAGAGATGGTATCCGGCAGTAGATTGTACTAAGGGGACGGTTATCAGATATCATGGGGTGAAAATATGTTCAGGTGGTTGTTACATCCCAAGATTTATGTATCAAGCAATGCGCTCCTTGGCAAACTTGTGCTCTAATAATAGATGTTTTGTTTGTTATGAAAACTTAATAAAAATATATTCAAAAAAATAAATAAATCTCCTAAAAGTTTACGTGAGTATTGATCTGCCCTTAGGGCAAGGAAATTAACTCTCAAGGATGAAGCGTGAGAGGCCTTGTACGAAGCTAGCTGTAACTAAGACAGTGCAGCCTTCTGATGTGTGATTAACTGCCCCTTCTTGAGAGATGAGTACTCCCCTTGTTTGGATATCCCCATAGCGTAAAGTGAGTGAGTGACCCACTTTTCTAATATTTATTCAAAACCAAACAAAATCTTAGTGAAACGACCATTCCTTGTCGATGATGGTGTCTCCATAGAACCATCTAGCAGCTTTTATGCTCTTGCATTTTCCCTGGAGGAGATTAACCAGGACCTTATGGCTATTAAAAGGGGGAAAGCCCCAGGCCCAGACGGTATCCCGTCGACATTTTTAAAAGCATTGTGCCACTCTGGGGTCCCCTTTTGACCCAAGATTTGGGTGAATCCTGCCTTCTCGGATTCTTGAGTACTTGGTCAGAGTCCCTCATTGTCCCAATCGTCCGAAAGAAACACGTGAGTGTTAGATTCCTTACCTTAGAATATCCCCAGGCGTCAGACTGGATCCGGAAAGTTTTAGTCAGCAGTACCCTTGCGCGTCGCAAGGTGACGTCTGCGGCTCAGCGTCCGTCGGTGGCGTCGTGATCGCCGGGATGACATCATCGGAATACTTAGACGCCGCCCTCACACGCTGACATCAGTTCTTTTTTCTGCACCAGCAAGCGCAGATCTGGGAAGAGCAGTATTTCAGTCAATTTTTGACTAACTTTTTGGGTCACTTTTGATCTCCTCTCGAGTCGACCTTTGACTCGCGGTGCCGGTAGGGATGCCTGGTTTTAAGCTTTGCATGGACTGTCACCCCTTGATGTCGGTGACCGACCCCCACCGTCGGTGCCTTTATTGTCTCTGGGCCGACCACGAAGACAAGTCGTGTCCCGACTGCCGGGCCTAAACCTCGAAGGCTAGACGGGAGTGATCCCGTAAGCGACTCGAGCTCCGGCAGTCGTCTCTGTGCCGCTCAAGGTCCCAGTCGAGGAGGGAGTCTAGGGACCGGTCGCGGAGCCGCGGTCATCACCGCTCAACATCACTCGTCAGGCTCCAAGTCCTGAGCTAAGTCGAGGCACTCCAAAAAGAAGTCTAAGAGGCGTCATCGCTCTTCTGACTCCACGCCGATGCTCGCGTGATGCGGCCGGGAGTTCGGGTGACACAGCCCACTTGGCTCTGCCGGAGCCGCAAGCGCCGCAACCAGCTCCACACCCGCTGGTCGCTGGGCTGCACGCGACGCCGGAGGAGATACGTGACTTCCTCGTGGCCATGACGACTCACTTCCCTCCATCAGACACTGTCAAGGCGCCTTCGGGCCCCGCTGGTCTGTCTGGGAGTCCTAGCGGGCCGGTGGCTTCGGCCCCGGCGCCGTCGTGACTTCGGTTCCCACGCCGCAAGATCCGGACCCGGATACGGATCGTCGCCAGTCGACCTCACGACTCCTCCGCTGGCGCCGACCCCGAGGGTGTCGCCCACGACGCCGTCCCCGGACGATGTCGTCCCCAGTCCCAGCCCCGGTCCGGCGTCGGACCGGCGTCGCCTGGCGCCGTCTCCGGTGCCGACAGGTGAGCAATTCACCTATGACCCGGCTCCATCATTTGTACCTGACTATCAGGAGATGGATGAGGAGGGGGACTGGGAGGGGTCTGAGGACCCTCTGGCACTGCAGTGCCAGTTGAGCCAGGACTGGACAGACGAGCTAGGGGAGGCCAGTGGTCTGGACACTTCGCCCAACGCTGGATTTGTCTCTCCTCCCTCCGTGGCCACGGAGGAGGAGGAGGAGGCTGCTTACAGCGTGGTGTTGAACAGGGCAGCCAAGGCCTTGGCTCTTGAGTTCCCTGTCGCAGCCGTGAGGACTAACATCCTCACTGAGGTGCTCAAAACGCAGGCAAGCTCCTCGGAGCCTCTACTGCCATTTAACGAAGCCCTCACCAGCGTTCTGTTGGGCACCTGGTCCAAGCCGTCCACAGGCCTCCCTGTGGATCGGAACGTGTCTCGACGCCACTGCCCGGCTCCAGGCAACCCTAGCTTCCTGTCCATTCACCCCACCCCCGAGAGCCTGGTGATCCAGGCCTCTACCTCCCAGACCACATTCCCGACTGCTCCTCCGGATCGGGAATCCAAAAGGTACGATCAGTTTGGGAAGAAACTGTTCTCCTCCTTGAGTTTGGGGCTGCGGTCTGTCAACACCGCCTGCCTTTTGGGCCGTTACACCCACTCTCTGTGGGATACGGTTGCGGAGGTGCTGCCACAGTGCCCTTAGAAGGCCCGGACGAAGCTCGCCCAAGTCCTTGCGGAAGGGCGGGATGCAGCACGCTATTCCATAGTGTGGGTCGACACAACGGACTCGCTGGGTAGGGCGATTGCTCTGGCGGTTTGCCACCACACCTGGGTGAGGTCCGCCAACTTTTCGGGCGATGTCCAGGTCACCCTCATGGACATGCCCTTTGATGGCCGTCGCCTCTTTGGCGACAAGGCGGATAGTGCGCTGGAGCGTTTCAAGGACTGCAGGGCTACGGCCAAGTCCTTGGGTCTAGGCCAATGCCAGCAAACTTCCGCTTTTCGCTCCTTTCGTGGCCAAGGAAGGGGCGCCCCCACACTTCCAGCCAGCCACAGACCACAGACCCAGGCTCAACGCGGTCGCAGACGTGGTTACCGCCGTGGCGGTACCGGGGGACACCGGCAGGGTCAGTCCACACCCGCCCCTGCAGCATCTGCCTCTAAGCCTTCCTAGTCCGGCATTTCAGGCCCATTCGTCGCCTGTGGGGGGCAGGGTCCGCCATCACCTCCCCCACTAGCGTACCATCACGTCGAACTGGTGGGTGCTGCAAATGATCCGAAGGGGCTACTTCCTCCACTTTGAGGTGACCCCTCCAGCCATGCCACCGCAGTACCACCGCATGTCGGGGGATCACTTGCAACTTCTGCAGGAGGAGGTTACGGCCCTCTTGGCCAAGGGGGCCATCAAGCGCGTTCCTGGGCCAGAAGTAAGACGTGGTTGCTATTTCCACTACTTTCTGGTACCCAAGAAGGGCAAAGGAGGCCTACACCCTATCTTGGACCTACGGAGCGTCAACGACTTCCTCCGGAAGGAGAAGTACAAGATGCTGACTTTGGCTCAGGTCCTAGCTGCCCTGGACCCAGAAGACTGGATGGTAGCGTTGGACTTGCAGGACGCATATTTCCACATCCCCGTCCTGCCGGCCCAAAGGCGTTACCTGCAGTTCACGGTAGGCCACGAGCACTTTCAGTTTACCGTGCTCCCCTTCGGCCTTACCAGCGCCCCACGGATGTTCACGAAAGTGATGGCGGTGGTCGCAGCTCATCTGCGCAGATTAGGGGTTTCAGTCTTCCCATATCTCGACGATTGGTTGTTGAAGACAGGCTCGCACCCAGACAGTCGTCTCCCACCTCCAGACTACGGCCAACCTCCTGCACTCGCTGGGGTTCTCCATCAACGTGCCGAAGTCACACCTGTGCCCCTCTCAGAAGCTACTTTTCATCTGAGCGGTTCTGGACTCAGCGCAGTTTCGGGTTCATACCCCCGAACAGCGGGTTCAGGATATTCAGGCTCTGATTCTGATCTTTCAGCCTTTATCCCGAGTCTCGGTCAGGTTGATGCTGCGGCTCCTGGGGCTGATGGCCTCCTGCATCCTTCTGATGCATCACGCCAGATGACGGATGCTGGCTCTGCAGTGGGACCTGAAGTTTCAGTGGGCACAGTATCAGGGCAACCTGTCCGACCACGTCCTGAACTTGGAGGGCACTGCGAGTCAGTTGCAGTGGTGGCTCACGAACCGCGATTGGGTCAGCTGCAGATCTCTCTCCCTTCCCTAACCGGAGCACGTAGTGGTGACAGATGCGTCCCTCCTGGGATGGGGGGCCACATGGGAGAGAGGGAGATCAGAGGTCTCTGGTCTCTGGCGGAGTCCCGGCTCCCTATCAACCTTCTGGAGCTGCGGGCGATCCGTCTTGCACTGAAGGCATTCCTTCCCTCTGTCCGGGGAAGTGTAGTGCAGGTGTTCACGGACAATACCACCGCCATGTGGTACTGCAACAAACAGGGCGGGGTGGGGTCGTGGACCCTCTGTCAGGAGGTTCTGCGCCTCTGGACATGGCTGGAACACCAGGGCGTCACTCTGGTGGTTCAACACCTGGCAGGTTCCCTGAAAGCCAGGGCGGACGAACTCAGCCGCAGGTGCATGTTGGATCCGTAATGGCGTCTGAACTTGGACGTGGCGCAAGGTCTCTTTCAGCAGTAGGGAGAGCCTTAATTAGATCTATTCGCCACCGAAGAGAACGCGCAATGTCATCAGTTATGCGCGTTGGAATTTCCAAGGTGGCACTCGCTCGGAGACGCTTTTCGTCACGAGTGGAGCTGCGGTCTGTTGTACGCCTTTCCGTCTATACCACTTTTGCCCAGAGTGCTGAAGAAGATCAGGCGAGACCGGGCCCAAGTCATCCTTGTAGCTCCGGACTGGGCACAAAGATACTGGTATCCCGAGCTACTCATGATGTCAGTCGATCCCCCGATTCGCCTGCCTCTTCAGGAGGACCTTCTGTCGCAGCAGCATGGGACGGTCCTCCACCCGAACCTGTCCAGTCTCCACCTCCACGTGGAGATTGAGCGGCGACAGTTGAGGCCATTTGGCTTGCCTCCTGAAGTCTGTGATGTGATTCTGGCAGCCAGGTGTCCCTCCCCAAAAAAAGATATATGCCTGCAGGTGGAACAAATTTGTGGCATGGTGCACAGCAACGGCTGTGGATCCACTCTCTGCCCCCCTTTCAGAGGTTCTCCTCTTCCTTCTGTCGCTTGTCTGCTCTGGGCACTCTCAAGGGCTACCTCTCTGCCTTTTCAGCCATCTTAAGGCTTCCTGATCAGCCTTCTCTTTTCAAGTCCCCTGTTGTTAATAGACTCTTGAAAGGTAACACACACGTTTCCTCCTGTTCCCTTCGTGATGCCTCAGTGGGACTTGATTCTTGTTCTGACTTTTCTGATGTGCGCTCCCTTTGAGCCACTTCATAACTGTCCTCTTCGTCTTCTGACTCTTAAAACTGCATTCCTGGTTGCCATCACCTCTGCCAGGAGAGTGAGTGAGCTCCAGGCTCTATCTTGAAAACCTCCTTTCCTCTCTGTCCATCCGGTCAAAGTTGTTCTGAGGACTCGTCCTTCTTTCCTGCCGTAGGTAGTCACAGCCTTTCACATCGGGCAGTTCATCACCTTGCCCACCTTCTTTCCGCCTCCGCATCCTTCGAAGAAGGAAGAGAGGCTCTACCGTCTGGACCCAAAACGTGCGCTCTCCTATCTAGATCGCACACGCCAGTTCCGGGTGGACGACCAGCTCTTTGTTGGTTACGTGGGCGCTAAGAAGGGACGGGCGGTGGACAAGTGGACCATCTCCGGGTGGGTCGTATTGTGCATCAAGGTTTCTACTCCTTGGCGAAAAAGGAGCCTCCTGTTGGGTTGCGCACCCATTCCACTCGGGCCACGGCGGCTACTACTGCCCTGGGTCGGGGAGTCCCTCTGCAGGACATCTGTCAGGCAGCTACGTGGGCCTCGCTGCACACGTTTGCTAGGCACTACTGCCTGGACAGCAAAGTCCTGATAGATGGCTTTTTCGGCCGTTCTGTTCTCCAGGACTTTCTGGTGTGATCTTGGTTCGCAGACCCACCACCGGGGTTGGTATTGCTGGGGTATCTATTCTAAGGTAAGGAATCTAACACTAATGTGTTTCTTTCAGATGAACAAGTTACTTACCTTCGGTAACGATATAGCTATAAGAAACATTAGTTAGTGTTAGATTTCATGCCGCCCCACCCATCCTCCCTGTTCTGCGAACCGATATCTAGGGTTAAGGACATCCCTTTCAGGGCCCTAGTTTCATGGCACCAGTGTCGGTTTCTATCATGGCTCTGCATTACTGGCGCGGAAAGCTATGTACAGAACTTACGTCAGCGCGCGAGGGCAGCGTCTAAGTACTCCAACGACGTCATCCCGGCGATCACGACACCGACGATGAGAAGCAGACGACGCCTAGCGACGCGCAGGGGTACAGCTGACGAAAACTTTCCGGATCCAGTCTGACGCCTGGGGATATTCTAAGGTAAGGAATCTAACACTAATGTTTCTTACAGATATATCGTTACCGAAGGTAAGTAACTTGTGCTTTAAGAAGGGAGATCCCTCTTCACCAGCCTGCTATCGCCCAATTTCATTGCTCGACTTCCTTGTGAAAGTGGCTGGCCGCATATTCTGGCCAGATTAGAAGCCTGGGCTACAGATCATGGGATTCTTTCAGATTTGCAATATGGATTTTATAGAGAGCTCAGGACAAATGAACAGGGACTTAATTTGAACCTTATAATCAGCAAATATGCCAAGATGAAGAGGAGTAGTTTGTTATTAGCTTTCACCGATTTATCCAGCGCATTCAACTGCTTTATGCACAATAAATTGTAGATAAATATGAGGGAGCTTGGTGTGGACCTACCGCTCATCCAGTTTCTGATGAGTTGTATTGAGGGAGTAGGGTAGGGATCGATATGGGCTGAGGGGGGAGTGCACTCGTTCCTTCGGTGTAGAGAGAGGTGTTAGCCAAGGGCGCATACTCACTCCTTTACCGTTTACATTTTATATTAATAACCTAGGCAAACTTCTATCCGAGAATTGAATGGACCTTGCCCAAATCGTCCATTGTCCAATTCTTCCTTGTCTGTATGTGGATGACCCTGTTCGTATGGCACATACACCGGTGGCCCTCCAGAGGATTTTATATTGTTTTGTAATCGATATGCAATAACTAAGGCTTCTAGTCAATTTAGGAAAAACCTTTATTATAAAGTGCAGTAGGAGACATGTTAGGTGTTGTGATATTTTGATTGGATACACCAAGCTTAACTGTAGTAGTACCATTTAATTCCTGGTTATACTGTTTACATAGATGGAACCTGGAAATCGTTGATTAACACCAGAAAGATACACTTTATGAAGGGCATCACAGCGCTTACCAACTTCACAACTAAACTAGGTAGGATGCCACTCAAGGAAATGTTAACCATTTACAGGGCGAAGTACTTGCCTATTGCCACATGTAGGGCAGGGGTGTGGGGCTATACTGACTGCCACCCCACCAAACGTTGGAGGAGGTGGAGGGTGGATACTGATTGCCAACCCACCAAACTCTGGAGGGGTGGGGGGTGGAGTTAGGGATTTTATAAAGGGAGCCAAGGAGGGGATATTACTCATTATTGTAATTGTTAAATGGAGGCTCCAAGTGTTTCGCTTAGTTTCTTCTGGGGAGTCCCATCGAGGCAAGTCAGTATTTCGGACTGCCAGTCTTCATGCATGGGTACTCATAAACATTTTCCCGGGGGCTGCAAAGTTGGTCTATGGTGTGACCGAGGGCCGCATTGATGCCGGGGGGGGGGGGTGTAAAGTGGGAGTAGGTGAAGCAAGGCATGTATATCTAGTGGCTATCTTTAAAACAAATGAAGGTGTTCCTAAAGTTAAGGGCCTAGCTACTTCATTTCCCTAACTGCAATTAATCTTTCAATAAGTGAATACTATATATTTAACATCTTTTCCATGTTAGTGCTGAGTCATGTCAACAGCAGCCTGTGCTGCTGCTGTCCAGGGGCCCACAGGTAAAGGTCAGGAGGGCTGCATGCGGCCCCCAGGCCGTACTTTGAGTATCACTGCCCCATATCATGATGAAGTTTATTCTAACACAAAGTGCATTGGAACAGAAAGATAACAAAACACAACAAAGAGTAAAATCAGAGAAGTGACAAATGGCAGTATTATATAAAAAATATTTAATATAGAAATTGTGTGACGGTAAAAAACAAAATTACTCGTTTCAACTGTGAACTTTAGAAAATCACAAACAATAAAAACAAATAGCAACATGTGTCTGTCAGGGTCTGTTCACCCAGAGTTGATCCTTGCAAGGAAAATTGTGCTGCCCACCTTTACATAAATATATATTTTGTTTTTTTAATATTAGAAAATCTCTACAAATTCTCATTAGTTGTAAAGCCGGCCTGTAGCAGAGTCTATTCGTATCTGGGAAAACATGTGAAAAGCGGTTGGTGGGAATGTGTTTTATTCCTGGAGGTGGAGAAGCTTGCTCTGCTTATTTCTTGTTATAGTCTGGCACAAAATGTATCTCTGATAAGATGCGCCAAGCACAAAGTCTTTTATGCCTCAATTTCGTCAGCAACTTCCTCATCCACCTCCTCGCCATCCTCCATGCTGTTATGCCGGATGCGCTCGGGCACACTGTTTCTGCTCAGGGGGATCCCAACGGCGCGATGAACAGCCTCCATGGTACGCTGGTTGACATAATAGGTCAAGTTGACAGAAGGAAGCCTTTTCCGCATCTCTTCTAAGCACTTGTAGGCCTGGTGGAGAAATACAAAATTGTTAATATACTTTTTCGACCCTAGTCAACATATAGTTATCATCGTACCACAGTTAAAGGTCCTGGCAACAAGCCATGCCTCACAGTACTATAGAGAGGTTGATAGTTTATTTAACATTATCATAGTCACAAGTCTTCCTGGTCCCATATTTCCAAATAATAAGAGTAAATCCAGTACTTGGGTTTCCAGCACCATTTTATTTCGAGTATCTATAGAGCGCACTCTCTTCCACAAAGGGATATCCCGTCGCTAGGACTTATCTTGTTAGTTCAAGTCAAGACCCTAAAAGTGGATACGGCCAAGTGTTCAACTTTCTCCGAAATGCTAATAAGTACATAGCTGAATCTATATCTATGCGTTGCTGGAAAGAGGGAGAATATCAGTTATTAGGAGAGCTCTATGTTAACGGGCGATTTATAACCAGAGAGGAGGCAGTGACTGGCTTTAATTTGGGAGTTGGATAATATCCCCAGTAAGAAAGGGCGTTAGTTGAGTGTTGCAAGGGAGGTCTGCACGTTCTTCCCAGAAGAATCCCCCCACACTAATATATTGATGGTGATGCTGTATATGGCTCAAGTGCTCTGGTTGGTATCTCATCACTACTGGGCTCTAAGTGATGACTTACGGGGGTGGGAGAGCGGGGGAGGGGTCCGTGCAGGCGAAGTGGGACAAGCTGATTGAGGAAACCCTAACAGAGAGGGAATGGATGTAGGTCCACGAGGGTGTTCGCACTTTAGTTCTTTTTTTTTTTGTTTTGATTATAAACTTTTATTGTCATTCAATCGCAAATACACAGCAGTGTGCCTACAACCATATGCAGCCGGCAGCGATGCACATACATTGACACATTGGGACCTTTATCAGTTATGAGCATATAGAGGAAGGATAGTCAGGGGTAGGCAACAGAAACACAGTAAAGTGTTGGTCCAATCATAACAGGTCTAAACACTGGGGAATCTGCATTTGGGTGATTGTTAACGGCAAGACGGGACTTGGGACAATGGAACCAGTAATCAGGTCAACACTTCAGTAGGCAAGGGAGTACAGTAACCATCCAACACATGATCCATTAGGGTCTCTCAATTGAGGAGAACTTGAAATCACATTTTACAGCAGAGTAACTAAGGATCGGGGCAAAGGATCGTTACAGCGGACAAGACTCATTAGGCATGGACCCACATATCCGTCACAACTTCATGTGTGTATAGTCACATAGTGAAAAAAACAGCGATCAGGTTTTAAGCCTCGCATTACATAAACCAGTAACAGCATAGACATATAGCATTCCTCCCCTTCCATCCCAGTTCAAGACATGGCATGTAAGTTTAAACCGGTTCTGCTATTAGGGGTACATCTTCGGTGGCAATGTCCTCCTCCCCTTGTGTTGCAGTGGCGAGAAGGTAAGCCTGCAGAGGGCCCCAGATGTCAGCCGGCCTGGAGTTAAGAGGCAACAGTTCCGAGAATATTCCGTACTGTTCCTGACAGTATAACATGTCATGCAACCAATCTTTGAATTTAGGGCCCCGTGATTCAAATGCCCCGTCCATCACCACCCCCTTTTGTATCGCTTTGTTCACCCTAAGTGGGAAGGGTATGCCCAGACCTGGGTCCTGTGCTCACTACACCACTGGAGTCAAGCTATCCTGGCTGAAGACGGCTGATAGCCAGAAACCGTTCCTAGGATGCTTGATTCTGGTCCAGCGAAGACATGGCTTGGCAGTTCGGGCTGGACTGTTCCCATGAGGCACAGGGTCAGACTGATTTGCATATGGCCATGTCTGAACTGGGGTGGCAGAGTGGGCTAAAGAACGATGATGGATTAAACCCAGATCTGTTGACTGGGTGTGAGTGTTTGATTGGTTCAGATGCTCCGTCCATCACCACCCCCTTTTGTACTGCTGGGAGGTTCCTATGGAGATCCGACAGGTGTTGCTTGGCCTACTTCCCTCCGCAAAGAACAAGAAACTAAGGAAATGTGCCCATTTAGGTCTGGCACTGGCAAAAATATGTATTGCTATCACGTGGCTTCGGCCTACATCCCCGTCCTTTGAGGCATGGTTGCGAGATATGTCTGATTGGGCGACTGCAGAGGAGGTGCAAATGAAGCATGTCCAGAGAGATGAAAAGCTAGAAGATGACCTTCAGGCCTGGTCATATATGCTAACTGAGTCGTGGGAGCAACGGACACTGGCTGTAGCTGGAAACGCTGGTGAGGGAGGGATACTGCTGGACCCAGAGGGATGATTATACGGCAGATAGTGGCAGAGGAAGACTGGTGGGACACTAAGATAACAAGGGCGCATTTATACATCTCATTCTTTTTGTTGAAACACTGGTCTGACATGGAGGCAGGTTGGGAGGGGGGTGGGAGGATAAACTTGTTATATGTTGGCAATGGGGTTACATAGATAGTGTGGACTGATTCTCCAGCTTCCGAGTTTCGAAACTATAGTGGATCCTAGCTAACTGCATTATTGTCTACAGCTAAGTCTTTATGGACATTTATGTATATGAGACAGAGGGAGGGCAGCTTTGCCCGCCTGCCCACCCTCTCTCTGTCTCTCCTTCTTGGTTATCCTGAGAAGTACAGACAATACAACAAGTGTTTATCTACATTTACGTGTGGATGATGGGAAAGGATGGATGGGTATTTCAAGATAGACTCATACTGGAATGTGATATCTATGTGAGTCTCTAAATGCCAATCAAGTTATTTAAAAAAAAGAATAGCTGTATATAAATATACTCGCCCACTTCTCTTTTAGTTGCCTGTCCCCATGTATCTACCATGGTCTTAACTTGTAACGGTGCATAGTCTAAACTTATCAGTGCCCTCCCAGTTCCCCAGTATAGCAATTTGAGCAATTCCTCCAATCTTCGCAAGCAGGACTCCAATAAGCGCATCCACATGTGTTGCAATACATATAGCACTCGAGGTAGCATGATCATTTTACTGATTGTAATGCGCCCCATCGAGGACACTGGGAACTTCAGCCACTTGTGCACACCACTTTCAAGGGAGACCAGTAAATTGCCCACATTCGAATCATATGTTTCAGTGTAATCCGAGCACAAATACAATCCTAGGTACTTTACTGGAGTAGTCCGAACCTTTATGTTAGGTAGGCATGCCTCATCAGCTACAGTTACCCCATAACCACCTTTATTTCATAGCACGCCTAGTGCTAATTTATTGAACAATTTGGTAGGTATTTTGATACAAAAAAATGTCTAATTGCCCCTCGCGCCGCCCCACAAATTATCCCTGCTGGCAGCTGCCACTGCTTTCGGAGTATGTTAATGTCGAACAACTTCACAATATTTTGGATTTAAAAATGTTTAACAACTGCCATATTTCCCAAGGTATGCCTCAGCTCCGATCTTGGGCTGCAGTGAAGGTTTGTGACTGCTCTCCTGCTGGTTCTGGACTGCCATTCACTGCAGGTGTTTACATTTTCTTGATTAGCATGTTTACAGACAAAAACACGCCATTCTCCCATGTTGATTGCCAAGAGAATATAGGCTCAGCTTTGGACAGTATTTTGAATTGATTCCAGAGGTGAAGGCCCACAATGAGTCTCAGGCCTAAATAATCCTTAGCAACAGAGGAGTAAAGGGATTAACACTTTATGCCTTTTTCCTCCATGCGCACCACCTATATGCCCCTTAGTTCAGCAGTGCAAGAATATCCACCTCCAAGTTCAAGATGTGTGCCAGAGCACGTCCTGGTGGAAGGAGGGTCATCTGAAGGTTAAAAAATGGAAGGGTGAAGCACCACCTTTGTGGATATGCTTGAAGCACCGATTATCCTTATTACTGTTTCCCAATTGGTAGAGAAATGGGAGGTAAAAGAGGTTTTGAGGCAGCAGAGCCAGAGAAGATGGTGGGGACTGCAGTTGCTGCTGTTGATGGCTTCCCCGTGATCCACCCTCCCCTGAAAGGAGCACGACATTGTGAGGGTTGGCGTTGTTCGGAGTGTTGTGTCCTGGATAGCCTCAAACTTTTCTGTACTGCTGGTGTGGTTGCATTGACAGAAAGGTCAGGCCTAGTGAGCGTGCCCTGTCTGTGTTATTTTTGAAGTGCCACGGTAAAAGTCTGCATTCTCTTCAAGCACCTGCTCACCATAGAAGGGCAAGTTCATGAGGGTTGCTTGAACATTTTAGGAACACATTTAAGTGCAGGGTGACACCCATGCCAATGGGCTGAGCCACCATGTCTGCAAAATCCTGGTCACACGTTAGGATTTATGTGGAAGCAACAAACCATAAACAACCAGATGGGAGACAGAAATGTTTATGTGGTCAGGCAAATTGATAATAGTAATTTCCACCAACTTCGACATGGATACAGCAGCCCAGAAGGCATGTGGCACTGGACGTGAGAAGAATAAGGTTACCCGAGGCAAGAATCTTTTAGTTAATAGAGTCCAACCTGTTAGACTCTCTCGCTGGAGGAACCTTAGGAATGTCACTGGGGTTCAACTTTCAGAAGAAGCTTGTAGCCCTAGACTCTCCAGAAAGAGTAGAACATAAACAAATCTGGGACACTGGGTCGAGCTATTTGCCAAATGTGCAGCAATGGTAGGCTAATGATTTCAAGCTTTCTGGAATATCTACTGTCAAAGACCAGCCACCTAAAACATTGCTGAGGTCCACAACATTTATACTTGAACCACACTGAAGCAGCAATCGCCTTCAAACAGGACACATAACCCAAATTGGATGGAAAAAGCAGGAAAGATGCCAACTTGGCACCGCTAATGCACCAGGCATAAAGACAGTAAGGTAAAAATACCTACCAAACCCATAGCCAAGAAGATCAAGTTATTTACCTTCGGTAATGATATATCTGTAAGAAGCATAGGTTAGTTATAGATTCCTCACCTTAGAATTAACCCCAGGCGTCAGACTGGATCCTGAAAATTTTTTGTCAGCAGTACCCCTGCGTGTCGGAAGGTGGTATCGGTCGATTCTGCGTTCGTCGTCCGCGTCATGGTCGCAGGGATGACATTGCGGTAGTTACATAGAAGCTGCCCTTGCGCACTGATGTCAGTTCTGTATGCGATTTTCCACGCCAGAAGCGCAGAGCCATGCAAGACACTGACTACTGGTGCACAAAACTAGGGCCCTGAAAGGAAGTCCTTAACCATAGAAGTCAGTTCGCAGAACAGGGAGGATGAGTGGGGCGGTAAGGAATCTTTAACTAACCTATGTTTCTTACAGATATATCGTTACCAAAGGTAAGTAACTTGTTCATCTGAAAGAAACGGTTAGTTATAGATTCCTTACCTTAGAATAGATACCCCAGTAATACCAAACCAGGAGGTGGGTCTGTAAACCAAGTTCACACCAGAAAGTCCTGGAGAACAGAACAGCCAAAGATGTCGTCTCTCTGTACTTGGCTGTCTCGGCAGTAGTGTTTGGTGAACGTGTGCAGGGATGCCCACGTAGCTGCCTGATAGATGTCATTTAGGGGGACTCCTCGTCCCAAAGCAGTAGTAGCTGCTGTCGCCCTGGATGCTCCTTCTTTGCCAAAAAGTAGCAGGCTTTAATGAACAGAACGACCCACCTGGAGATGGTTTGTTTGTGCATGGGCCCGACCGTTCTTAGCACCCACGTAACCAACAAACAGATTGGTCGTCCACCTTGAATTTTTTTGTGCAATCAAAGTAGAAGGAAAGCGCTCATTTTGGATCCAGAAGGATGCGGAGGCGGAAAGAAGGTGGGCAAAGTGATGGTTTGGCCAATGTGGAAAGAAGTAACCACCTTAGGAAGAAAGGGAGGTCTAGTTCTCAGGACGACCTTGTCCAGATGGACAGCCAGAAAGAGAAGCTTGGAAGAAAGAGCTTGTAGCTCACTCACCCTGCGTGCAGAGGTGATGGCCACCAGAAAGGCAGTTTTCAAAGTGAGAAGTCTGAGAGGACAGTTATGTAGCAGCTCAAAGGGAGCACACATGAGGTAGGTAAGAACCAAGTTCAAGTCCCACTGAGGCATTACGAAGGGAACAGGAGGAAAAAGATGAGTAATGCCCTTAAGGGATCTATTTACAACAGAGGACTTGAAAAGAGAAGGCTGATCAGGAAGGCTAACATGTCCAAGAAGTAGCCCTTTAGAGTGCCCATAGCAGAGCCCTACTGGGCCAAAGAAAGGAGGAACAAGAGAACCTCAGAAAGAGGTGCAGAAAGGGGATCCACAGCCTTTGGCGCGCACCATGCCACAAATTTGTTCCATCTTCAGGCGTATACCGTCTTAGTGGAGGGACGCCTGGCTGCCAAGATAACATCGCAGACTTCGGGAGGCAGGTCAAACGACATCAACTGCCACCGCTCAATCTCCACGCAAGGAGGTGGAGACTGGACAGGTTCAGACCATCCCCTGCTGCTGCGACAGAAGATCCTCCCGAAGAGGCATTCTGATCGGAGGATCGATGGCCATGTCGAGCAGCTCGGGATACCAGACTCTTCGTGCCCAATCGGGAGCCACAAGAATGACTTGGGCATGGTCGCGCTTGATCTTCTTCAGCACTCTGGGCAGAAGTGATATAGGCGGAAAGGCGTATAATAGACCGCAACTCCACTCATGACGAAAAGCGTTGCCTAGCGAGTGCCGCCTTGGAAATTTCAACGTGCAGAACTGCTGACATTGCGCGTTTACTTTGGTGGAGAACAGATCTAACCCAGGCTCTCCCCACTGCTGAAAGAGACCTTGCACCACCTTTGAGTGAAGACGCCATTAGTGATCCATTGTGCATACGCGGCTGAGTTAGTCCACCCTGGGGTTAAGAGAACTTGCCAGGTGTTGAACCACCAGGGATATGCCTTGATGTTCCAGCCATGTCCAGAGGCAGAGGGCCTCCAGACATAGGGTCCACGACCCCACCCCGCCTTGTTTGTTGCAGTACCACATGGTGGTGGTGTTGTCCGTGAACACCTGCACTACTCCTACTCGGACAGAGGGAAGGAATACCTTGAGTGCAAGACAAATCGCCCAGAGGCCTCTGGTCTCCGAATCTCCCATGTGGCCGCCCCATCCCATGAGGGGTGCACCCGTCACCACTGTGAACTCTGGTTGGGGAAGGGAGAGGGATCTGCCGTTGACCCAATCCTGGTTCATAAGCCACCACTGCAATTGGTATGCAGTGCCCACTGAGCTCTGGACACAATCGGACAGATTCCCCTGATGTTGTGCCCACTGGAACTTCAGGTCCAACTGCAGAGACCGCATATGCCACCTGGCATGGTCCACCAGCAGGATGTATGAAGCCATCAGACCCAGCAGCCTGAGGGTCACCCTGACCGAAACACGGGATAGAGGCTGAAAGATCAGAATCATAGCCCGAATATCCCGGACTCGCTGTTCGGGAGGATAAACCCGAAACTGCGTCATGTCCAGAACCGCTCCGATGAAGAGGAGCTTCTGCGAGGGGGTCCGGTGTGACTTCGCCACATTGATGGAGAACCCCAGCGAATGCAGGAGGTCGGCCGTAGTCTGGAAGTGGGAGACGACAGCCTGGGGCAAGCCCGTTTTCAACAGCCAGTCGTCCAGATAAGGGAAGACTGGAACCCCTGATCTGTGCAGATGAGCTGTGACCACCGCGATCTCTTTCGCGAACACCGAGGAGCGCTGGTAAGGCCAAAGGGGAGCACGGTAAACTGAAGGTGCTCGTGGCCTACAGTGAACCGCAGTAACGCCGGTGGGCCGGCAGGACAGGCATGTGAAAGTGAGCGTCCTGCAAGTCCTATGCTACCATCCAGTCTCCAGGGTCGAGGGCAGACAAGACTTGAGCGAGCATCAACATTTTGAACTTCTCCTTCCGGAGGAAGCAGTTGATGTTCATGAGATCCAAGATAGGACACAGGCCTTTGTCCTTCTTGGGGTCCAGAAAGTAGCGGGAATAGCAACCACAACCTACTTCTGGGGCAGGAGTGTGCTTGATGGCTCACTTGGCCAAGAGTGCCGAAACTTCCTGTTAGAGAAGGGCCAGATGGTCCTCCGACATGCGATGGTACTGAGGTGGCATGGATGGAGGGGTAGTCTCGAAGGGGAGGCAGTAGTCCCTTCGGACTATTTGCAAAACCCACCTTTCCGACGTGATGGTGCACCAGTAGCAGAGGTGATGGCGAATCCTGGCGCTCACCGGCGTTTGGTGGCCCTGAAAGGTCAGACTAGGAGGGTTTGGAGGCTTCTGCAGAGGGGGCTTTGGTCGACTGGCCCGCCCGCCCACCTGCCCCCAGAACCACAGCGCAGGTTCCCACGTCCCCAGACGAGCAGAGGCTGAACAGCTTGCGTCGGCCTGTGGCCCTGTGCGGGACGTAGCAGGGTACCCCTTCCATATCCACGAAAGGGGCGAAAGGCAGACTGCGCAGGGAGGGTGGTGGAGAGGCCAAGGACCTTTCCATAGCCCGAGAGTCCTTAAAGTGCTCCAGTGTGTTGTCTGCCTTGTCGCCGAAAAGGTGACAGCCATCAAAGGGCATGTCCATAAGGGTGGATTGGACATCCCCAGAAAAACCAGTCAACCACAACCAGGCGCAGCGTTGAAGGGCTACTGACGTGGAAATCGTTCTGCCTAGTGCGTCAGTGGTATCCAGCCCACAGCGGATGGTAAACTTCGCTGCGTCTCTCCCCTCGGCAACTGTACGGGAGAGCATGGCCCAGGCTTTCTCCGGGCACTGGGGCAGCACCTGCGCTACTGTATCCCACACAGAGTGGATGTAACGGCCCAACAGACAAGCAGTGTTTACCAACCGCAGTCCCAAGCTGTCGGAAGAAAACATGTTCTTCCCAAGATGGTCCAGCTTTTTGGATTCCCTATCGGATGGTGCGTTAGGGAATGCACCTTTGGAAGTGGAGGCTTGGACCACCAAGCTCTTAGGGGTAGGGTGTTGGGAGAGGAAAATGGGGTCGCTCAGGGCCAGGCGGTGACGTCGGGCAATCATCCTGTCCATAGGAGCCCCTGTGTTGGGCCTGGACCAGGTGCCCAAAAGGATGTCCGTGAGGGCTTCATTAAACGGCAGCAGGGGCTCCAAAGAGCTCACTGCCGGTTGAAGGACCTCTGTCAGGAGGATAGTCCTGACTGCCACCGTAGGTAGCTCTAGGTGGAGAGCCTCGGCTGCCCTACGCAACACCACTGCATATGACGCTCCCTCTTCAGTAGCCACGGTAGGAGGAGACAACATGCCATGGTCTGGTGAGGTATCCAGACCACTGGCTTTCCCCATTTCTTCACTCCAATCCTGATCATAAGCCAACTGGTCGGTTAAAGGGTCTCTAGACCCCTCCCAGTCCTCCTCACCCTCCTCTGGCTGCCAATCTGGTCTCAAAGAGCCAAGATAGAACAGGGGCAAAAAATCCCTGTCGCGTCTGATCCGGCCTCCGACTCCATGTCTACCTCTAGGTGGAGGCCGCGGTCGACGTCAGCTGGGGACACAGCCAATGCCGGTTGTGGACGTGGTGCCCGTGGAATCTGCACCGGGGTAGACGTAACAAGGCCAATCCGAATCCAGGCCTGGATCCAAGGGGACCCTGCAGCGCCAAGGCCGAAGCTGCCGGCGCCGAAGGCCCGGGGCCCCCAGCCGAGTCCACGGGGCCCAAAGGCTCGCCGGCAGAGGGCTGCCCAGAGATAGGCATGCTTCGCTTCATAAAACTGACGAAGCTGAGCAGGGGTCGTTCCCGGTCCTGGGAAGAGGGAAACCCGGAGCAGACCCTTCAGGGTCCAAACACGGAGCAGCGGGAGGGGCACCACCCACATCCCTCATCGCGTTGGCTGACGGACGGGTGGAAGTCGAAGAGCGACATTGCTTCCTCAACTTCTTCTTGTGCTTCGACTTACCTGAACCTGAGTTTGAAGACTTAGACGAAGAATGGTGTTGGCTCCACGACCGGTCCCTCAACCTGATCCACGATCGGGACCTCGAGCGACACGGAACGGACTGCCGGGGGTCGAGTAGCTTTCAGGACCGCTACAGCAAAGACTTCGGGCCATGGTCCGGCAGTCAGAGCACAACTTGGGGTTTTGGTCACGCTCCAGGCAGTAGAGCCACACGTGGTGGGGTCCATCACAGACATCCTGTTGACGCGCCGACTTCTTCAGACGAATGCGCATGCGCGGGCGCCCACGCATTCGTCTGAAGAAGTCGGCGCGTCAACAGGAAGAGGGAGCCCCGGGACGCCGCATGCCAGGTATGTCCTTTTTCACTAGTTTTACTGTGTTTAATATTTAAAATGGGGATGTAGAAGAGGGCGGGAGGGAGGCGGGCGGCGCATAGTGGGGCTACGCGAAGTGTGTGGGTGGGCGTAGCTTCCACCCCACTTCGTGGAGCTTCGTGTAGCCCCACTACGCACACCCCTAATAGATACCCTAGCAAAACCATCCCCGGAGGTGGGTCTGTGGAACAAGTTCACACCAGGAAGTCCTGAAGAATGGACTGGCCAAATAAGCCATCTCTCCGGACTTGGCTGTCCAGGCAGTAGTGTTTGGTGAACATGTGCAATGAAGCCCACGTGGCTGCTTGGCAGATGTCATGAAGGGGGACTCCACGTCCCAAAGCAGTAGTGGCTGCCGTCGCCCTAGTGGAATGGGCACGAACCCTGCTGGAGGTTCCTTTTTCGCCAGGGAATAACACATTTTAATGCAAAGAACGACAAATTGAGAGATGGTTCGTTTTTGCACTGCCCCACCTTTCTTGGTGCCCACATAGCCAACAAAGAGCTGATCAGCCACCCGGAATTGTTTTGTGCTATCCAGATAAAATGAGAGCACATGTTTTGGATCCAGACAGTAGAGCCTCTCTTCCGCTTTAGAAGGATGCGGGGCAGGAAGAAGGTGGGGAAAGTCTTGGTATGTAATATGTGGAAAGAGGTAACCACTTTGGGAAGAAAAGAAGGTTGAGTACGAAGGACAACCTTGTCCAGATGGAAAGGTGGTTTTGAAGAAAGAGCATGGAGCTCACTCACCCTGCGAGCAGAGGTGATGGCCACCAAAAAAGCAGTTTTTAAAGTCAAGAATCTGAGAGGACAATTACGTAGCGGCTCAAAAGGAGCGCACATAAGGTAAGTCAGAACAAGGTTCAAGTCCCACAGGGGCTTTACGAAAGGAATAGAAGGAAACAGGTGAGTAATGCCCTTAAGGAAGTGATTTACAATAGGGGACTTGAAAAGAGAAGGTTGATCAGGGAGGCAAAGAAATGGTCGAAATATAGCCCTTTAGCGTGCCCAGAGCAGAGCCCTGCCATACCAAAGAAAGCAGGACGTGGAGAACCTTAGCAAGGGGGTTGGAAGGGGATCCACAGCCTTTGCTGCGCACCATGCCACAAATTTGTTCCATCTACAGGCATATATTGTTTTAGTAGAGGGACACCTGGCTGCAAAGATAACATTACAGACTTCAGGAGGAAGGTCGAAGGCTGTCAACTGTCGCTGCTCAATCTCCAAGCAAGGAGGTGGAGGCTGGACAGGTTCGGGTGGCTGCTGCCACTGAAGATCCTCATGAAGGGGCAGTCTAATCGGAGGATCGATGGCCATGTTTAAGAGCTTGGGATACCAGACTCTTCATGCCCAGTCCAGAGCCACGAGAATTACTTGGGCCCGGTTGCGCTTGATCTTCAGCACTCTGGGTGGAAGCAGTATAGGCGGAAAGGCGTATAGACGACTGCAATCCACTGGCGACGAAAAGCATTGCCCAGCGAGCGTTGCCTTGGAAATTCCAACACGCAAAACTACTGACATTGCGCATTCTCTTCGGTGGCGAATAGATCTAACCAAGGCTCTCTCCACCGCTGAAAGAGACCTTGCACCTCCTCCGACTGAAGACGCTGTTCGTGATCCATCAAGCACCGGCGGCTGAGTTCGTCCACACTGGCGTTCCGGGAACCTGCTGGGTGTTGAACCACTAGGGACATGTCCTGATGTTCCAGCCACTTCCAGAGATGAAGGGTTTCCTGATATAGAGTCCACGCCCCACCCCACCCTGTTTGTTGCAATACCACATGGCGGAAGTGTTGTCTGTTAACACCTGCACTACTCTCCCTTTGACAGAAGGATGGAATGCCTTCAGTGCTAGATGAATCGCCCAGGTCTCCAGAAGGTTGAGGTGGAGCCCAGACTCCACCCGAGACAAGAGACCAGAGGCCTCTGATCTCCGCCTCTCCCATGTGGCCGCCCCATTCCATGACAGATGCATCTGTCATCACAATGAACTCTGGTTGGGGAAGGGAGAGTGATCTGTCCTTGTCCCAATCCTGTTTCGTGAGCCACCACTGCAAATGGTGTGCAGTCCCCGCCGAGATCTGGATGACATTGGACAGATTCCCCTGATGTTGTGCCCACTGAAACTTCAGGTCCCACTGCAGAGCCGGCATATGCCACCTGGCATGCTCCAGCAGCAGGATGCAGGAGGCGTTGAGGCCCAGCAGCCTCAGGCTCATTCTCACCGAAATTCGGGATATAAGCTGTAACATCGGTATCATAGCCCAAATGTCCCGGACTCGCTGTCCAGGAGGATAGGCCGAAACTATGCTGTTTCCAGAACCGCTCCGATAAAAAAGGAGCTTCTGAGAAGGGCGCGGGTGCGACTTCGGCACGTTGACTGTGAACTCCAGTGAATGCAGGAGGTCCGCCATAGTCTGGAGGTGAGCGATGACAGCAAGGGGCGCGCTCACCTTCAACAACCAGTCGTCCAGATAGGGGAAGACCGGAACCCCTGATCTGCGCCGATGAGCTGCGACCACTGCCATCACTTTCGTGAACACCCAAGGGGTGCTGGTAAGGCCAAAGGGGAGCACGGTAAACTGAAAATGCTTGTGGCAGTACGGGGATGTGTAAATAAACGTCCTGCAAGTCCAACGCTACCATCCAGTCTCCAGCGTCGAGGGCAGACAGGAACTGAGCCAATGTCAACATTTTGAACTTTTCATTCCGGAGGAAGCGGTTGACATCCCTGAGGTCTAAGACAGGACGCAGGCCTTTGTCCTTCTTGGGCACCAGAAAGTAGTGGGTGAGGCATCCATGGCCTGCTTCTGGCACGGGACTTGCTCGATGGCTTTCTTTCAAGAGAGCTGCAACTTCCTGACAGAGAAGGGCCAGGTGATCCTCCTACATGCGATGGACTGTACGTGGCATGGAGAGAGGGGTAGTCTCGAAGGGGAGTAGCCCCTTCGGTCTATCTGCAAAACCCACCTGTCCGACGTGATGCTGTGCCAGTGGGGGATGTGATGGGGGACCCTGCCGCCCACTGGCAACTGGTGGCCCTGAAATGTCGGAGTAGGAAGGTTTGGAGGCTGCTCCAGAGGGGGCACTGGTAGACTGGCCCGCCCGCTGGCCCCCAGACTCACAGCAGTGGGTCCTACGTCCCCGCAGAGGCTAAACAGCTTGCGCTGGCCTGTGGCTTTCAGCAGAATGTGTTGAGGTACCCCTTCCGTAGCCCCGAAAGGGACGAAAAGCAGACTGAGAGGGGTGAGAGGTGGTAGCAAGGCCCAAGGATCTGGCCATAGCCCTAGAATCCTTGAAACGCTCGAGCTCATTGTCCGCCTTGTCGCCAAACAAGCTATGGCCATCAAAGGGCATGTCCAAAAGAGTCCATTGTACATCGCCCGAGAAGCCAGTGGACCTTAGCCAGGCACAGCGTCTCAGAGCTATCGATGTTGAAATTATCCTGCCTAGCGAGTAGGCAGTGTCCAGTCCACAGCGAATGGCAAACTTTGCTGCATCTCTTCTTTCTGCGACTGTAAGGGAGAGTACGGCCCTGGCTTCCTCCGGGCACTGTGGCAGCACCTGCGCAACCGTGTAACACACAGAGTGGGTGTATTGGCCCAAGAGACATGCAGTGTTCACCGCGGCAGTCGTAAGCAGGCGGAAGAAAACATCTTCTTTCCAAGATGATACAGCTTTTCTTGGATTCCCTATCTGGGGGAGCAGTAAGGAACGCGCCTTTGGATGTTGAGGCTTAGACCACCAAGCTCTCAGGGGTAGAGTGTTGGGAGAGGAAAATGAGGTCGCCCGGGGCAGGGCGGTGACGTTGCGCAATCATCCTATCTACAGGAGCCCCTGTGCTGGGCTTGGACCAGGTGCCCAGAATGATGTGTGTGAAGGGCTCCGAAGAGGCTGCTGCTGGTTGAAGCACCTCGGTCAAGGGGTTAGTCCAGACTGTCACGGTAGGTAATTCAAGGCCAAAGGCCTCAGCCGCCGACGCAACACCACAGCATAGGAGGCTCCCTCTTCCGTAGCCACAGTAGGGTGAAGAAGCATACCAAGGTCTGGGGATGTATTCAGACCACTGGCCTCACCCAGTTCCTCTCTCCAGTCCAGCTCTTCCAACTGTTCTGCTAGAGGGTCAATAGACCCCTTCCAGTCCTCCACACCTTCCACTGGCTGCCACTCAAGGCAATAGGGAATGCCTGAATACAACAGGGGTACAAAAATACTGGTCAGCTCCGGTACCGACGTTGGTCGACGCCGGTCCGGCTCCGTGTCTATGTCGAGGAGTAGGCTG
The DNA here is from genome assembly GCF_964261635.1 of Lissotriton helveticus. NCBI lineage: Eukaryota > Metazoa > Chordata > Amphibia > Caudata > Salamandridae > Lissotriton > Lissotriton helveticus. The sequence goes on along the minus strand of NC_136071.1, from coordinate 446,238,162 downwards.
GGGTCGACGCCGGCTGGGGACACAACAGGTGTCAGAGAGGGCGGAGGTGTGGCCAACTGATTCGGTGCCGGAGAAGGTGTCGTAAGGTCAACCCAGCACCTATCCAGATCCAAGCCTGGATCCCTGGGGGCCCTGCGGCGCCAAAGTCGCCGGCATCGAAGGTCTATAACCCCAGCCGAGTCTGCGGACCCGAAGGTGCACCGGCGGAATCGGGGTGCCCAAAGATGGAGTGGAGGGCTTCGTAGAAGCTACGAAGTTGGGCAGGGGTTGCCCCGGCTCCTGGGAAGGGAGGGAAGGTCAGAGCCGACCCAAAGGGCACTGTGGGCGGAGCCAAATGACTACTTTCCGCATCCTGGGTCGCGTTGACCGATGGACGGGGAGAAGGCGAAGAGGGACGGTGCTTCTTCACTTTCCTTTTGTGTTTTGACTTACTCGAAGACAGAGACTTCAAAGTAACAGTGGAGCAGAGCTCGGGTTCATTGCTCAGCAGTCGGAGCACGACTTTGGGACGTGGTCGCACTCCAGGCACCAGAGGCACACGAGATGTCGGTCTGTGACCGACATCAACTTGTGACAAGAGTCACAAGGGTTGAAGCCGGTCCGTCAGTGTGACATCCCTCGCACCAGGAGTCGAACGACTCTAAAAAAGAAGTAAAAAAAATCAAAAAAACTCAAATAAAAAAAGACTAGAGGTACCGCTCTCTCTTAATCTGCGCTGGATGGGGGCGGAAAAAGAAAGAACTGACGTCAGCGCCCAGGGGTGGCATCTAAGCAGATACCGCGACGTCATTCCGGCGATCACAATGCCAACGACCAACGCGGAGTCGACCAATGTCACCTACCAACGTGCAGGGGGACTGCTGAAGAAAAATTCTCTGGATCCAGTCTGACACCCTTTTGGGATAATTCTAAGGTAAGGAATCCATAACTAATAGTCTCTTTTAGATTAACGTTGTATGCTGGTGACATATTGATTCATACTCTTAAGGAAGCCCAATTGCTTCCCAGAGAGCTTAATAGATTTGGTGTGGTGTTGAGAATAACAACCAATTCAGGCAAATTTGTAATATTTTTATTTGGGGGCTAGGTGACACAGCTCATAGACTCGCTTCCTGCTGGGAGACTTGGATGGAAAATAGATACATTCAGAAACTTAGTACGCACTTTGACATAAAGACGAAAGTCTATATAAATATAATATAGGAAAGGCCATACAGGTCTGATATCCTTGGTGAAGTTCTGGAACGCAATTCCCCTATCAGTCTCTCATGGGATGTATTGCCCTGGCTAAGATGGTGTTCCTGTTCTGATGACTTTAGGTGATACAAAACTATGTCCTCTATCTCCAGGGAGAGTTTCAGTGTGCTAGCCTGGTTATTAATAACTTTGGTTTGACCCTGGGAATGGAGTAGAATCAAGTTAGTCACACTTAAATTGGAACGGGACCATAGAGGTCATGCACTTCAAGATCTAGAATTTTATTTGGCAGGCCAACTTCAACAAGCAACAAAATAGTGCTTGCCAGATGATAACTTGGAGAATAGGTTGATATGGGGCCCATAGCAAAGGGACCCTCTCTGTAATACTTATGAGAGGGGGAACAAATCATCTAGAAAGCCATACTCAATGAGAAATGTTGGAAAGGCAAGGGAAATAGCAGTGAAGGGTGCCCTGAGAGCTGGCCCTCCTTCTCGAGAGAGTTGCAGATCTGGCGGGTGCAGGCCCTTTATATCTCAAGACATATCAGTGAGGAGCAAATAGGAGAGGGTTGCTGTACCACTATTGGAAATTTAAGTCCAGGGAAAACCTTTCTTACATTTTTCAGAGGCTCAATGAAGCCTTCGAAGCTGGACCCACTCAGTCCCTACAGTTTGCCAAATTGGCATGAATTGCCAGTAAAAGTTGGACAGAATTTCCCCAAGTTCCTAAACCATCCGAAACGTTTGAGACCATATTTACCTCAAGACACGGATATGCGTCACTAATCCAGTAGCAGGGGTGTGCAATTCCTATAGCCAGACGCCCAGGACATATTGTTTGGGGGGAAGGACAACAAGTTTTCAAGTTTATTTTGACTCAGGACAAGTAGGCCTAATCCCCTGCAGTACAAACCCTTTTACTCTCAATGTACAGACCCATAATATATAGCAGGGACGGGAAATGTCTGCTGTTGAGGTAATATTTGTATCCATATGTAAATGCTGTTCGAACTTGTATTTATGGTTCATTAATGCAAAGCCTTTATTATTAGGGTGGGCACTCTAAAAAAATGTTGTAAGCTCAGACTGCACTACTGACAGTGCTTCCAGTAAAAAAAGAGGTGTACAAACATTTGCAAGGCTATGCATAATGCTTCAAGAATGCTCTATGATTAGATGCAAATATTTACAGAAGCTTGAAAGCAAGATTTATGATTCTGCGCTTTCAAAATAAAATGTTCACAAAAAAATGCAACTAGAAAAAAAACACTTTGCTAAACTACTGTGAAATTTAAGGTACCATTTCTTTGAAGCATCATTTAACCCCTTCGACGCTCATGACGAGCTGGGCTCGTCATGAGGTAGCCTCCTGCTACGCTCATGACGAGCCCAGCTCGTCATGAAACATGCGTTTTTAAAAATCTCAGCACTCGAGCAGAATTCCGCTAGCGCGCATGCGGTTAACAAAATGTGTTGAGGTATGCTAGTGTTTCCCAAAAAAATTCATAATAGAAAGTCAGTGTAACCAGTTTCAACAAGATTATGGGAGACATGAAATAAACAAGCATTGGCAAAGCCAATAGGTCCTAAATTGGGGATCAGTCTTTTGGTTTTGTCAATGCGTGTCTTGTTTTAACATGACTTTTGTAAAACGTTATTGTTGTGGGAGCTGTAACAAACATTGGCAAAAAACAAACATATTTTTTCATCTCCAAAGCACGTATTGCCATAGTAGTTCCTGGCACTGAACAAAACTACTTTGTGTGCCGATACGCTCCTTGTGAAAGAGTAGATTGTGCTGATGCATGGTGAAATCAGCTGATATATGGATAGAGATTTAGAATTTTAAGAAAAACACAAGGTCTTGGTTAACATCAGCCCTAATTAAGGGCCTAATTCTTAAAGAAACTCACAAAAGTGCACCCATGGTATGTGTATGGTATGTGTCTTTGCATTAGTGCAGATTTACGTATTTCATGAATTCACAGACATTTACAAAAGTAGACCAGGAAATCGTAGTCATAGAAAATATTCGTGAACTGTATTTTAGCACAAATAAATATTGTGAAAGAGCTGTGATGAGATTGCATCTGACGACAACATTATTACTAGAATGTAAACCTAAACAATGTTTGCCAAGTATAATTCCCAAACCAGAAAAAAAGAGCAATAAAGCATACATTTGCGACGTCGAAATTAGTGTTAATGCTGTATCGCCATATACTGGCTGCAGCGAAGAGCTTCCTTGCAAGAGGGCATGGAAAAAGGACATGTTGGAGTAGACAACAGCTGAAGAAATATTGAGCAAATGGTATAACTAACTGTGGGGGTATGATAAACAACTTCATCACAGTAGGCTTATGAATGCACTTTAATTAGAATTATTATTATAATTAGAACAACTATAAACTGCAAAAGAATAGCATGATGGGAACTTGGCTCCATAAAACCTACTTAGTATCTTGTGATGTGTCTGAATTATAATTTCAAATTAACACCAAGTAAAAATATAGTGCTGTGTAAATTCAGAAGACCTGTGTACTGTATATGAGAATTAATATGACAATAGCATGTTTGTTATATTTACAAGTTCTTGTTTAAGAATGAAAAAACTGAAATAAAGATGACTGAGAAAAAGGAGGACCCTAACATTAAAAGTGCAATTTCATCACTAGAGCCACAATGCTTTCTTCAAAGTAAGGCATTTCATCTAATAAGCGTTCCAACAATATATCCTGGCTCTGATTTGATATCAGCAGTTATTGTCACTATTAAAGCATTCGCCTGTCTCTAACTCATGTACTTAAACATCTACAAACTTAGCCTCTTTTGAAATGTGCAACTTCAAGGGATGAGTTTTCAGTACAATTATCACTCCAGTCCTCAAACCATTTGAATAGGAGAAATAATAATGCTCAAATTCTTCGGCACATTCCAATTTATACAAATTTCTAATAGCATTAACCAAAGACAGATACAACTAACGGATTTAGAACTTGGATCTCGTCACACAGTTCGGAGGAATTATATCCCTCAACACAGACCACTGGCAGGCCGAGCCTCTCACGTGGCACAGAACCCAGATTGCCATTTGGCTCTAATCACATTAAGTAGATTTCCTTGGCTCTAATAACTTGATATGAATACTTCAAAGTCTCAGCTTCAGATCTGTTGACAAACAACTGTCAAGAGCCTCCTTGACCCATTCACATAGAGGTTTGAAAGACATTTTACTGGATACAGATTTTGAATAGGTTTGAGTTTAGATCATGCAACACAGATTCCAGACAGCTCTGGTGCTTGCATGGGTTAACACGCATCACCTGCGCTGATGACAGACTATCACTCAATCTCTTACCATCTGGAATTCCTCCTGCTGAGAATAATGATCAACCAGGAGCCCGTACACATCACCAATGCGAATGGCACTGTCCAGGTCAGGCTCTTCCAAGAGAAGCTCGCACTGCCTCACGGCCTCTTTGGTGTCCTCGGAGTAAGCCCTGTGTAAATAGAGAAAGCGGTAGGCACTTTAATATACTTCATATGGATCTCAAAAAACGTCTTGGAATGGTTATATGAAATGTGAAAATGCACATGGTACAAATTTCAGGAAAGGGCCTTTATGTAACGTTTCTCATCAGTAAAAGCTCATCTGAAGAAAATACCTTATTTGTAAGTACTGTGACAAAGACCAAAAGTGCAGAGAAGACTAGGGGCTGGCCCCATGCATCAAACTAAAAACCGGTAGCAAACGGGCAGATTCTCAGATTCAGCCCCTTTGCGAACGGTATTTTTGCATTTGGGATGCATCATACCAAATGCAAAACTCGCAAATTGCGATTACATTTAAGGAATCGCAAATTGTGATTCCTTAAATGCAATGCTAGAAGCAATTTAAAATAGCGATTTCGCTATTAGGGGTCGCAAATTACCGGGAAAAAAACTGGTTGATAATTTGCAAAAACTTTGAAAAATGCACTAAAGTGTATTTTTCAAAGTTACATGTTACACACACACATGCCCTTGGGGCATGTGTGTGCGCAACATGGGTGCACAATACAATTTCAGGGGTGCAACAGGGTGTCCTTTTGATGCCACCTACCAACGCACATGGGTAATGCTGAAGAAATATTCTCTGGATCCAGTCTGACGGCTAGGGATAGTTCTAAGGTAAGTAATCTATAACTAATAGTCTCTTTCAGATATAGTCATTTAGGAACAATGTGAATCATCGTAGCTTTGCATAGTTTGGATTTGCAGATTACCTTTGGCAAAAGAGGAAATGTCCAAAAAGCATAGAGATATTGTGGGCTTAGTAAGCTTGTGGAAAATTCAAGATAGTTTTAATTTTCTGAAATGTCATAGTAGCCCAGTTTTGGTAAGACCCGTGTATTGTAGATTTTGGCAAAGACCTTGTGGTTTAGCACCCATTAATTAAGATGCCTGCTGAGCTCATCTGCCTTCCACTTCTGAAGGCCATGAAGATGTACCACCATTAACAGAATGTTCCTTAGAAGTAGCCACTGCTAGATTTCCTGAGCTTCCCTCGAGAGCACAATAGATTTGGTGCTTCCTTGTTTGTTGATTTAATACATACTTGTTAAATTTTTTGGTATGGAGAAGAACTGATTAATACTTTTTCCATAAGAAAGCACTTCAGTATATGGTGGACTGCTCCACATTCCAAGATGTTGATGTGGACTTAATTCTACTTCGAATACCATGTGCCTTGTATCGTCACATCACCCAAATGTAGTCCTGATTTTTTTTTTTTTTTTAAGACCAACGGTCCCAAACTTTATTTAGTTTCACAGATGAGGTAAGCAGTAATCATACAGTGTCATACCAATGAAACATTACTACAAACGGTACTTGGCTATCAGCACAAAATGACATGTCAATTATATACAAGTGAAAATAAACAGTAGCCAGTGGAGAGGCATTAGTTCACAAGTGGCAGTGCTAGGAAATGTCTCGTGTCGCAGTGCTCGCGACTCGTAGCACTGCGCAAAGGCCAGGGTGTCCAAGAAGTCCAACAGTCATTGTATGAAGTTGCGTTCCCTGGTTATCAACAATCTCTGCGTCAACCAAAAGATATAACTGGGAAATAAGAGAAGAGGGAAAGGGAAAAATATTTCAACAACTGTTGGACTAGACCCAAATGTAGTCCTGATACTTCTAGTATTGCTGTGGTGAGACCAAGATTTATGGATAACTCCACAGCTAGATGAGCATTTTGACACCAGCTACAAAGGACACATAGCTTTATTGGTACTAGTATAAGTGTATAAGGATTAGGCCCTTTGGAGCAGGATAAGAAAACAAGTTACTTACCTGTAACTTTGGTTCCCCGGTATTGGTAACTTTCATAGATTCCCATGCTTTGTATCATTCCCCCGTCGTCGGAATGGGAGCCTCGGTAAATAGAAAAAATACCATAGCAATAGGTACAAAAGAGAAAGAAAGAACTAGGCCTCATCTCATTTTGTAGCATACTCACTTTTTGTAAAAGAGACCAAAAAATTGCAACAACCAATCAGAATAGCCTCACCCCATAGAACCTTCCTGAGAGAGCCTCAGATTTTCGTAGCCGTTGTGTAACAGTAACTACATCTGTGAAAGGCTGAGCTTTCCCAGGGGAGGAGGGTGGGCGCATGGGAATCTATGAAAGTTACCAATACTGGGGAACCAAAGTTACAGGTAAGTAACTTGTTTTCTTGCCCCAGTATTGGAACTTTCATACATTCCCATGCTTTGTATCAGAGTAGCTAGCAGTAAGCAATAAGAGCACATTTTGTTACATGAGTATCAATACATCCTATGATACTTATTCTCATAGGAAGCAAACGTAACTTGTTACCATAGACAGAAATACAGTATCTGATACAAAATGTGCAATACAGGAAGGAGGGATTGTAGGGAAAGCTCACCTCTCATTGAAAAAGGTTTCTCAGGACTGCTTGCCCGACTGCAGCTTCGCTTCTCAAGGAAGAGTCCAAGCAGTAATGCTTCGTGAAAGTGTGGGTACTGCTCCACATAGCTGCTCTACAAATGTCTCTGATAGGGACTCCAGCGAATAGAGCCACCGATGATGAGAGTGATCTTGTCGAATGAGCCCGAACACGTCTTTCCAGCGGCTTGCCTGCTTCTTGGTGACAAAAGTGAATTGCATTGGAAATCCAACGAGAGATGCCTTGTTTTGAAAGCGGAAACCCCTTCCGCGGAGCACTATAGGAAACAAAGAGCTGAGAAGATTTGCTGAAGCTTTTTGTCCATTCCAGATAGAATTTTAAACATCTTTGGACATCCAAGGAATGTAGCGACCTTTCTGATGGCGAAGATGGTCGAGGGAAAAAAGATTTCAGAACCACCGGTTCATTTAAATGGAAATCAGATGGGACCTTTGGAATGAATTTTGGATTTGTTCTGAGAATTACAGTGTCTTTCTTGAACTGCATAAAAGGTTCCACAATAGTGAGTGCTTGGAGCTCACCTATCCTCCTAGCCGACATTAAGGCTAAAAGAAGAGCTATCTTCCATGAAAGAAATTTAAGAGCCGCTCTGTGAATAGGCTCAAATGGGGTTCTCATGAGATGAGCCAGAACCAAATTGAGTTGCCAGACTGGAGGCGGAGACCGGACTGGAGGAAAAACCCTGAAAAGCCCCTTTAAGAATTGCTTGATAATTCTTGCAGATCAAAGAGAAGGACCTGAGGATGTTCGCCTGAATCTAGAGATAGCTGCCAGATGCACTTTGATGGACCAGCCCTGACTTAGCTAGAGAAAGAATATAAGGCAAAATCTGGTGAGGAGCTGAAGTGTACGGATGGAGATTCTGCTGCTGGCACCATAAGCAGAAACATTTCCATTTTGCATGGTAAGTCTTATTCGTACTTGTTGCACGGGCTTGAGATAGTATCTCCTTACACTCTCTAGTGAGATTCAAATTCTGGAATTCTCTGTGCTCAGGAGCCACGCTGTCAATTGGAGTGAGCTCAGATCTGGATGCATCACTTGACCTTGAGACATTGTCAATAGAGATGGAATGGGCCGCAGGTGAATTGGCTGCTCCTGACAGAGTAGGAGAAGCTCTGTGACCCATAATTGGCGGGGCCACGCTGGTGCGATCAAGATAATTCTGTAAGGTTCCGCCTTGAGTTTCCTGATCAGCCTGGGAATCAGGGGTATTCGAGGAAAGGCGTAAACAAATGCGCCGGACCAGGCTATTGAAAGTGCATTCCCCAGTGAATCTCGATGGTGATCCCTGCTTGCGTAGAATTGGCATTTCCTGTTTTCTGGACTCGCAAAAAGGTCTATGGTCGGAATGCCCCAACAGGAGAAGACCTCGTCGAGGGTGCTCTGATCCAGTTCCCACTCGTGACAGCTTGATCTTAGACGACTTAACGCATCCGCTGTCGTGTTGAGTGTAACTGGGAGGTGTTCCGCGGAAAGAGAAATCCTGTGGAGGATTGCCCAGTCCCATATCTCTTGGGCTTCCCTTGAAAGGACTCGGGGTCTTGTTCCGCCCTATAATGCACGGCCGTCGTGTTGTCCGTACGGACCAGCACCGTGGCATTCCGAATCCTTGGAAGGAAAGCTTGCAAAGCTAAATGAATGGCCTCGAGTTCTAGCAGATTGATGTGGAATGTGCGTTGCTCGGGCGTCCAATGACCGCTCACGTGTAGATCCTGCAACACTGCCCCCCAACCTTCTAGTGAAGCGTCCGTGGTGAGAACCATGGGAGATGGAGTGATCTTAAAAAGGGAGACCCTTTGAGATATTGTCTCTTATCGTCCACCAGCTGCCTGCTTTTCTCATCAATGGTGTCACTGTTATTTTGTCGTCGAATGAGCCCTCTGCTTGGCGCCATTGCTTGTCTAGCTGCTCATGCAGTGGACGCATCCGTAGTCTGCAGTGCGGAATTAATGGTATGCAAGATGAAATCGATCCTAGGAGCGACTTGTACAGACGGACCGATAGAGATCTCCTCTTTTGTAAGAGGCGAGCCGAGAGAATGAGTCTTTTCTGTCTTTCTTCCGAAGGGAAAGCTTTGCATCGATTTGTATCCAGAATGGAACCTAGAAATCTGGCCGACCTGGATGGGCAGAGGACAGACTTGGACTTGTTGAGTTGTAGACCCAGCTGATTGAAAAGTTGAATGCAGCTGTTGACTGCTGTGGAAGCTGCTTGAAAGGATGGAGCCTTTATCAACCAATCGTCTAGGTAGGGAAAAACTTCCAGAGAATGTTTTCTGAGAAACGCCGCCACTGGAGCTAAGACCTTCGTAAATATCCGTGGGGCGGATCGGAGACCGAAAGGAAGTACCTTGAATTGAAAGTGGCTCTTGGCTACTGTAAAGCGTAAGAATCGCCTGTGAGCTGGATGAATCGGTACATGGAAATAAGCATCCTCTAGATCCAGAGTTGCCATGTAGTCTCCTGGATTGAGAAGACGTAAAATATCCTGAAGGGATATCATTCTGAATGACAGCTTTATGAGATAGGTGTTGAGCTCCCTTAAGTCTAATATTGGACGCTACTTCTCTTCCGTCTTGCGAACTAGGAAAAACCTGGAATAGAATCCCTCTCCCCTTTGAGACTGAGGTACAGGTTTTATCGCCCCTTTGATGTATAGTTGATGGGCTTCGAGACGTAGAAGTCGTAGATGTTTTGATTCGGTGGTGCGAGGAGCTCTGGAAGGTGGGAGTTGTGAAATTCCAAAGTGTGGCCAAACGAATGATATTTAGGACCCACCGATCTTATGTTATGATCATCCAGCTTCGTAGACAATGAGAAATCCTGCCCCCACTGATGTTACTGGAGGGGGAGGAACAGTAGAAAGAGCCAAGAGGCCGCTATTGCCGTTTAGATGAATCTCTCCCCTGGCGACACTGTCGACCTCTTGTTGGCTGGCGAGAGAAAGATGCTGATTGGCCCTGTCTCTGAGAGTATTGTGGCTTGTAGGTTTGTGACGATTGAGAATATGAGGAGTAGCACTGTTGGTAACCTTCTCTATAGCTGGAAAAATTCTTGCCTTTTGCCCCTCGGAAAGGCACCTTACGATATTGCAGAGTGCCTAAGGACTTGACCGTCTCTGTGTCCTTTTTGATATCTTGTAAGGCGTCATCTATATGCTTTCCAAAAAGCATATCCCCATCAAAGGGCAAATCTAAAATCGTATTCTGCACCTCGGGGCGAAACCAGGTAGTCCGAAGCCAACCTTGTCTTCTTAGGACAGCCGAACCTGCCTAGGCACGAAAAGCAGTTGTAGCGATGTCCATGGCGCAGTCAATTATTTCCGAGAAAGAACGCTCACCTTCCTCTAAAATCTTCCTTGCATACGCCTTAGCACTCTCAGGCAGCTGATCCATAAACGGAGACATATCGCACCACATTTGGCGATCATATCGTCCCAAAATTGCAAGTGCATTGGAGGCACGAACCAGGAGACTTGACATTGAAGAGAATCTTTTGCCCACATTGTCAAGGCGTCTACCTTCCCTATCCGGTGGAGAGGCCAGAGGGGCCGATGGATTCTTCAATTTCCTTTGCGCCGCCTGGGAGATCACAGAGTCTGGCCTCGGTTGGCCAACCAGACAAGCGGGACTACCATCAGGGGCCTTGTACTTCTTCTCCAGCCGCGGTAGAACCGGAATAATGGTAGCTGGAGACTGCATGACTTTCACACCCTCTGACCACACATGCTCTATGATGGGAATAGAGCGAATGGATTTCCTGTATGGTTCCTTGAAATCATAGAGGAAGCAGTCCGATTGAACCATTGGTACCGGAAGGCCAAACCTTTTAGAAGCTCTTTCCATGAGGTTAGGGAAACCTCCAATGTCTTCTGGAGGGGAATCTACCGGATCCGGTGAAGGAGAGGGTGGATCTGGAATAATGTAATCGTCCCATTCTCTATTTGGATTTGGGACCTCTGTTACATCCCCTCCATCATCAGAGGAATCATCGTCATTATCACCATACGTCTGACCTGTGGTGATAGCCTGTCTCTCTTCCACAGGTTCCTGTTGAATTGGCTGAACCACAGCAGCTGATGAAGAAGGCGGCGGTGGTGGAAGAGGTGGCTGTATGGATTCAGAAGACTGGGAAGGAAATCTTCTCCTATAATCCATTAACATAATTTGCAGGTCATTTATCAAAGAGGCGGGCATAGAGACCATACCCTGCTGAGACTGCTCTTGCATTCTCTCCCTAGGATGAGGCTGTTGCTGTTGTTCGTAATAGTCATCTGAGTCTGAGTCCCGGTATTTTACCTGGAGCTGAGATGGGCTGTAAGCATCCCCATATGGACTATCGTCATCATCATCCTCTGAATAGTCTTCCTCTAGAAGTAAGGCTGGAGGAAAAGGCGTTACCCTTCTTGGCGATGTCATGTCCAGTGTAATTTGGCGTCTTTTTATCGAAATTCTAACTTTTTGTACCATCGACGGGGCCACCGTCGACGGGATCGTCGTCGACTTTGCTGGTGATGGGTCGTCTATATCAATCTCGTAGACGACGAAGAGAATGAAATTCCGGCGGTCGACAAAGTCTTCCTCGAGGCTGTCGTCGACGGTCCCGTCGACGAGGTAGAAATGGACGTCTGATGGATTCTCGCCGTCGTCGTCGACGTACCTGAAGATGCCACCGTCGACGAGCGGGTCTTCTTCTCAGATTTCGATTCTTGAGGTAGGAAAACAGGTTTCTTAAAACCTTTTGTTTTCCCAGGTGATGGAGAGAGAACAGAAGGCTCTTGAGACCCATTCTGAGTAAAAACCACCTCAGACGCCAATCCCTCTTTCTCCTTTGCACCTCGGTGAGGAGATTTTCGGGGACTAGACCTACTAGACCTATCAGAGGTCTTTTGAGAGGCCTTAGAAGGAGGTTCAGCAGATGTTGAAGGGGACGACCTACCCCTCTTTTTAGATCTTCTTGATGAGGAAGGTGAAGAGGAATCCTTGCTGTCGCTGGAAATGACCTCCTTTCTAGACTTCACCTTCTGCAGCCAGGTCAGAAGTCTTCCTTCTCCGTCCCTTAATGTGTTAGTGGAGAAGGTCCTGCAGATCTTGCAATCAGTGGCTTTGTGGTCTGGGTACAAGCAATAAATACAATCTTTATGCTTGTCCTCCACATATAGCCTCTTCTTTGAGCAGGTAGCACAAGCCTTGAACAAAGCCTTCTTCTCTTTATCGACATTTTTAAGAAAAAAGGTTGAATTTTAAGTTGTAGAAAGAAAACTGAGCAGAGCTCAGAGGAGACTCCCTTAGCACAACGTGCGGTAGAAAATCTGAGGCTCTGAGGCTCTCTAAGGAGGGTTCTATGGGGTGAGGCTATTCCGATTGGTTGTTGCAATTTTTTGGTCTCTTTTACAAAAAGAGGTGGATATGCAACAAAATGAGATGAGGCCTAGGCCTTTCTTTCTCTTTTGTACCTACTGCTATGGTATTTTTTCTATTTACCGATGATCCCATTCTGACGACGGGGGAATGATACAAAGCATGGGAATCTATGAAAGTTCCAATACTGGGGCTACATCCCTGTTCAGCCGCCAACTCTTCCAACTGAATTTCACTTCAGCTGCTCTTTAACATACCAACATTTTGATGGATACTTCTACCTGAAGATGCTAAACTTAGGAATGTCTTCCAGGCACCAGAATGGTTTTGGAAAAGTTTGAATAGTTCTCCATCACCAATAGGTGGGACAAGGATCAAAAACGACTCTAGTAGGTCCCCGGATGTGGCGTCACAGAGCTGTGTGTAGTAACTCCATGCTGCTATGACATAATTTTCTTTCCTGTGCCCTTGACGCAGACCCAGAGTTGCTCTCTGCTGGAATTTAATTTGCAAAATTCAATTTCCAGTGTCTTCAAAGAAGAGGTCACCTCTGATATGGTCATTATTTTTTCGATGTCATTCCTGTCAAGCTCACAAACACTTTCTGAACCCTTTTAACATCTGTCACAGGTGTATGGCTCCTGTGCACGCGTCCCCTCATGGCTTGATGCACTGCATGGCTTTTAAAGACTGGGATGGGAGAACAATTTACTTGCTTTTGGTAATGCTTTACCTGGTAGAGACTCTATCTTGCCACAGATTTCTTACCTTAGAATTCTCCCCAGGCATCAGACTGGATCTGGATTTTTAGGAGCAGTGTCCGTGCGTACCCGTAGGTGGGTTCGTTTGGCTCTGCGTGGTTTCGTCTGCGCCAGGAGTGACATGCGCCCTGCTTATAAAGGCACCAACCCAGCGTGCTGTCACCAGTTTCTTTTCACGACTTTCCACACCAGAAGTGCATAGCCACAAAAACCACTGACTACTGATGAGGACAACTAGGGCCATGAAAGGAGAAAAGCTGTGTTCCCAGAAATCTGTTTGCAGAGCGGGGAGGATGGGTGGGTCGTTAAGGAATCTGTGGCTAGACAGAATCTCTACGAGATAAGATGTTACCGAAGGTAAGTAACTTGTTTATCTGATAGAGACTTCTAGAAGCAGATTCCTTACCTTAGAATAAATACTAAAGCAATACCTCTCCAGAAGTGGGTCTGCAAAACTGATTTACACTAGAAAGTCCTGCAGGACTGAACAAGCAAAGTGCCCATCCATATGCACCTGACTGTCCAGACAGTAATGGTTTTTGAACGTGTGTAAAGAAGCCCACGTTGCTGTTTGGCAGATGTCCAGGACCGGAATTCCGCATGCTAACACAGTGGTTGCAGCCTTGGCTCTGGTGGAATGAACATGCAAGCCCACAGGGGGTCACTTCTTGGCTAATGTGTAGCAGATCTTAATGGAGGGTACGATCCATCAGGAGATGGTCCGTTTCTGCATGGCCTTCCCTTTCTTTGCTCTGACATACCTCTCGAAGTGTTCGTTGTCCACCCGGAACTCTTTTGTGCAGTCAAGATAGAACGAGAATGCTCTTTTTGGGCCAAGTCCTTGGAGTTGCTCCTCTTCCTTAGATGGATGTGGCAAAGCATAAAAAGTAGTCAGGGTGATGGACTGGCCTAAATGAAAGTGAGTGGACACTTTGAAGAGAAAGGAAGCTCTAGTTCTGGGTAGATGTTCAAGTATCGAGGCTTGGATGACAAAGCCTGAAGCTCACTGACCCTCTGGTCAGATGGTATTGACACCAGGAAGGCCGTCTTGATGGTAAGGAATCTGACAGAACGATTGTGCAAGGCCTCAAAAGGAGCGTACATCAGGAACGCCAGGACTAGATTAAAGTCCAACTGAGACATGATGAAGGGTGAAGAAGGAAACATATGTTGCAAACCTTTCAAGAACCTATGTACAATAGGGGATTGGAAGAGGGGTGGCTGGTCAGGTAACCACAGAAAAGCTGATATAGCAGAAAGGTAACCCTTTAAGGAGCTCAGAGCAGAGCCCTGCTGGGCACTGTAGAGGATAAAGAGAATGACCTGAGAGAGGGAGGCAGAAATAGGATCAACTTGTTTCTCAGCCCATCTTGCCACAAACGTGCCCCAACAGCAGGTATATACCGTTTTGGTGGAGAGAAGTCTGTCTGGAAAGATAACATTGCAGACTTTGGGTAAAAGGTCGATATCAGTCAACTGATGCCACTAATCTCCTCACAAATAGGCGGAGTAGAGAACCATTCCCTGCTGCCGAAACAGGCAATCCTCCTGAAGGGGCAGCCTGATCGGAGGACTAATGGCAATGCTCAACAGCTCAGGATACCAAACTCTCCGAGCCCACAAGGATGACTTGGGCCTGGTCATTCCTGATCTTCTTTAGAACTCTGGGCAAGAGCAGTAGGGGGAAAGCCATACAGGAGACCTGAGCTCCACTCAGGATGAAATGCATCTCCGAGCGAGAGCTGCCTTGAAAACTCTAGTATGTGGAACTGCTGCCATTGCCTGTTCTCGGCGGTCCTAAACAGATACAACCAAGGCGAGAGAACACGCCAGGTGTTGTACCACCAGGAATATGCCCTGACATTCCAGCCATGTCCAGAAGCACAGCGCCTCTTGACAGATGGTCCATGGCCTTCCTGCCCTATTTCGTGCAGTATACCACATCGCAGTGGTGTTGTCCATGAACACCTGCAGTAACCTTCCCTTGATAGAGGGTAGAAAAAATTTCACTTCAAGTTGGATTACCCGGAGCTCTAGAAGGTTGATGTGGGGTTTTGATTTCGCAGGAGAACAGAGACCTCTGATCTCCACCTCTCCCAGATGGCCACCCAGTGATGCATCCGTCACCACTGTCAGATCTGGTTGTGGAAGGGTAAGGGGTCTGCTGCTTACCTTATTATGGTTCGGTAACCACCACTGCAGATTTTTTGCAATTCTCTTCGAGATCTGGACCTGAGGTTCCGTGGTTTTCGGGACCGGACTCCATTTTGTTTTGCGTTGCTCGAGACGCCATTTTGTGTTGCCCTCATGTAGGCCTAGGTGGTAAACGAACGAACGAAGTTGCATGGGCCTCGTTGCCTATGTACATATTAACAGGCCCTTTTCTGACTTGTGAGTGAACTGCAGGACGCTGACCTCTTCACCTGAAACTGACCCTTCCACGAAGCCAATTTCTCTAGCTGATCGTTGTCAGAGTTTTTCAATCACTGTTCAGGACCTCGTTAACCTTTAGTTTCCTTGCACATATCTTATCATAATCAACATCTGAATTGTTTCTTTCCTTACGACTTTTCATTACATGGGTAGTGCTTTCAATTATGGGTTTGTCCGGCTTGTGGAAATTGAATTTGGGACAGTCCTAATAATTAACTTGTGGGTTGGTACGATGTAAAGTGAGCTTTTTGGAATGTAATAATGTATGTAAAATGTGTTTCATTGGTCAGAATTTGCCGCAGTGGGTGTGCATTTGTAATGGGTTGAAACTGTGCATAAAAGAAGATGTCTCGCTCTATGAAAATTGAGCAGGTTCCTGAGTTGTACACCATGTTGTA
Source organism: Lissotriton helveticus (assembly GCF_964261635.1). NCBI lineage: Eukaryota > Metazoa > Chordata > Amphibia > Caudata > Salamandridae > Lissotriton > Lissotriton helveticus. The sequence goes on along the minus strand of NC_136071.1, from coordinate 446,222,037 downwards.
TTGCTTGGTTCACTGTTACTAGCTGCAGCTAATAAATTGATCTCTGACGCCAACCAGAAGTATTCCGTGTCTCTGTAAGTCTAGGACAGGAGAATCCGAAGACTTCGGGTGTGTCCCTGACACCGCTGGGTTCTAAGAAAACCCGGTTCTTCAGACCATGTCGTAGAGATTCCTATGATGCTGTGCCCACTGGAACTATAGGTCCCACCGCAGAACCCACATATGCAGCGGGCATGTGCACAAGCAGGATGCAGGTGACAATGAGGACCAGCAGCCTCAGAGTCAGTATCACTGAAATCCAGGATAGAGACTGAAACATCAGTATCATTGCCTGAATATCCTGGACTCGCCGTTAGGGGAATAAGACCAAAACTGTAACATATCCAGATCACCTCATATGAAAGGGAGCGTCTGAGAGGGAGTCAGGTGTGACTTTGGCATGTTGATAGTGAACCTCAGCAAGTGCAGGAGGTCCGCCATAGTCTGGAGGTGGGAGAAGACTGCCTGGGGCGAGCACGCCTTCAACAGACAGTTGTCAAGATAGGGAAAAACTGGTTCCCCCTAATCTCCGCAGATGAGCTGCAACCATTGCCATCACCTTGGTGAACTCCCGTGGGACGCTGGTAAGGCCAAAGGGGAGCATGGCGACTGAAAGTGCTTGTGGCCCACCATGAACCACAGGTAACATCTGTAGAGAGACAGAACTAAAATGTGGAAATATGCTTTCTGCAAATGCAATGCTACGATCCAGTCTCCCGGGTCCATGGCAGACAGGACTTGAGCGAGCGTGAGCATTTGGAACTTCTCCTTCTTGAGAAACAAATTGAGGGAGTGCAGGTTTAGGATAGGATGAAGGCCTCCATCCTTTTTGGGCACCAGAAAGAAGCAGGAATAACAAGCACGACCTACTTCTGGCGTCACCACCCTCCGTGTGGCTCCCTTGGCGAGAAAAGGCAAGACTCCCTGGCAGAGTAAAGAGAGATGGTCCTCCTCCAGCCTGTTGCACGTGGGTGTCATGGGTGGAGGGGTAGTCATGAAGGGGAGGGAGTAGGCCCTTCAGACAATCTTGAGAACTCAGTGGTCTGATGTTATCGACCTCAAATTGTGCAGGCGATGGCGTAGCCTGTCTCCCACAGGTTGCCCGTGATGTTATTTTTTCCCTCGTAGTTTTATATAGCGCAAAGTTGACCCGAAGGTATCAGAGTGCTTTACATAAGCACCAGTTATGTTACACGAGGACACATTAATTTTTGTTAGGCATGGGAAGAATAAGTGATTTGACCAGAATCACAGGAAGTTGAACGTAATTGCCGAGACTCGAACCCGAACCCCCAAATTTGAGATCGACCGCCCTAGCCATTTGACCACATCCTCTCCCCATAGTTGGAGGGCAAACTTAAGAGGTTTGAAGGTTGTGGCTGCCGTAGCTTTGGGTGGACTGGCCCGACATCTGGCTGCCCGACCCATAGTGTCTGGGGGTGCTGTGTCCTGGTTCACGCAGAGGCTGGGGATCTTGCATGCCGTGGTGGCTGGGAGGGTAAGGACGCAACTAGAAGCGCCTTAAAGGGCGAAGAACGAAGGGAAAGGCAGACTGGGGTGGGCGGGGGAACATTCTTACCCAGGCCTGGCTCCGTAAGGCCACTAACAAAGAAAATACTCTGCCTAGTGAGTAGGTCATGTCCAGGCCACATCGGATCGTGAACCTGCCTGCATCTCCACAGTTTGCCATAACTTGGGAGAGTATGACTGGGCTTCTTCCAGGTGTGCAACCAAATATCACATCGCATGAGAGTAATGCACCAAAAGGCACGTGGTGTTCACGTACCGCAAAGCCAGACTAGTAGAAGAAAACATTTTCTTGTCTATGGTGTCCAGGCTTTCGAATTCCCTATACAGTGGGGTGGTAGTGAATGGGCCAGGGTTTACACAGGATGTGGAGTCTTGGACCACCAAGCTCTCTGGGGTAGGGAGTTGCATGAGGAAATTAGAGTCCGCTGGGAAAAGGCGATGGCAGCGGGCAATTGTCTGTTCACGGAAGCCCCTGTGCAGAGCTTGGACCAGTTCCCAAGCAGTAAGGGCTTCTTTAAATGAGAGAAGTGGTTTCGATGGGGGTCACTCCCGGCTGAAGCACCTCTGTCAATACGTTAGCCTCGACTGCCAGTGGGGGTAGGCTAAGTTCCAGGTCCTCAGCCCACTCTTCTTATCACCCTAGTAAAAGGTGCTCTGTCCTCCTTAGCCATGTTAGGAGGAAAGATCATGCAAGCATCTGGGGAAATGCCTATCCACTGACACCAGCCTCCACGATAGGGTCTAGGGACTGGTATTCTTCGGGGTCTAGTGGCCCCTCCCAATCTTTCCCAAGTCCTAACCCGTAGGAATAGGGGTCAGGCTCCGGTCTGGAGGGTATGGCTCCACTTGACATTGGACGACACCCCACCAGCTCTGTGTCAGAGTCGAGGAAGAGAATGGGGATGGTGTTGACATTGGGACTGGCGCTGGGGAAGGTGGAGATGGTCAGCTGCACCGGTCCGGATCCAACGGTGGTGCCATGGGCTCCACTAGCACTAAGGTGAGACCCGCCGGCGGGGAACCAGTAATGGCTTCTCTCGACCTCGCAGGGCCCAAAGGCGCGCCAGTGTGGACGGGCTGCCGACAAATGAGATGCATTGTCTCATAAAACTTGTGGTGTTTTGAGAGGGGGTCGATCCGGCTCCCGGAAACTCGAGGAGGTGTGAAGCCGGCCCTGGCGCAGGTTCAACCATGGATCCAGGCCTCTAATGACGACGGATGACTTCGACGGACGTGGTGAAGTCTTTTTGCTCTTTTTCTTTATGTGGGACTGACCCAAACGCTTGAAAAATTTCAACTGTGACGAAGAATCGATGGCTTTGTAATTGATTCTAGAACCTTCCTCTCGACTGGGGTCAAGCAGCCAGAAGCTCAAGCGTTCGCTCCCTCAAAGCCTGGGGTGCATGGTGTGGCAGTCGACGCAAGTGTGCGCATCATGATCTTGCTCGAGGCACCAGAGGCAAACAAGATGCTGGTCAGTCACCAACATCTGTTGAGGACAGGTGCTGCAGTTCGGGCTGGACTGTTCCCACAAGGCACAGGGTCAGACTGATTTGCATATAGCCATGTCTGAACTGGGGTGGCTGAGTGAACTAAAGAATGGTGATGGATTAAACCCAGATCAGTTGACTGGGGGTGAGTGTTTGATTTGTTCAAACGCTCCGTCCATCATCCCCTTTTGTATCGCTTTGTTTGCCCTAAGTGTGGCAGGGTATGCTCAGACGTGAGTCCCTTGTTCACTTGGCCACTGGATTCAAGATAGCCTGCCTGATGAGGATTATGAATCCGAAACCGGTCCCAGGATGCTTTTTTCCGGTCCAGGGAAGACATGGCTTGGCAGTTCGGGCTGGACTGTTCCCACAAGGCACAGGGTCAGACTGATTTGCATATAGCCATGTCTGAACTGGGGTGGCTGAGTGAACTAAAGAATGGTGATGGATTAAACCCAGATCAGTTGACTGGGGGTGAGTGTTTGATTTGTTCAAACGCTCCGTCCATCATCCCCTTTTGTATCGCTTTGTTTGCCCTAAGTGTGGCAGGGTATGCTCAGACGTGAGTCCCTTGTTCACTTGGCCACTGGATTCAAGATAGCCTGCCTGATGAGGATTATGAATCCGAAACCGGTCCCAGGATGCTTGTTTCCGGTCCAGGGAAGACATGGCTAGGCAGTTCGGGCTGGACTGTTCCCACAAGGCACAGGGTCAGACTGATTTGCATATAGCCATGTCTGAACTGGGGTGGCTGAGTGAACTAAAGAATGGTGATGGATTAAACCCAGATCAGTTGACTGGGGGTGAGTGTTTGATTTGTTCAAACGCTCCGTCCATCATCCCCTTTTGTATCGCTTTGTTTGCCCTAAGTGTGGCAGGGTATGCTCAGACCTGAGTCCCTTGTTCACTTGGCCACTGGATTCAAGATAGCCTGGCTGATGAGGATTATGAATCCGAAACCGGTCCCAGGATGCTTGTTTCCGGTCCAGGGAAGACATGGCTTGGCAGTTCGGGCTGGACTGTTCCCACAAGGCACAGGGTCAGACTGATTTGCATATAGCCATGTCTGAACTGGGGTGGCTGAGTGAACTAAAGAATGGTGATGGATTAAACCCAGATCAGTTGACTGGGGGTGAGTGTTTGATTTGTTCAAACGCTCCGTCCATCATCCCCTTTTGTATCGCTTTGTTTGCCCTAAGTGTGGCAGGGTATGCTCAGACGTGAGTCCCTTGTTCACTTGGCCACTGGATTCAAGATAGCCTGGCTGATGAGGAATATGAATCCGAAACCGGTCCCAGGATGCTTGTTTCCGGTCCAGGGAAGACATGGCTTGGCAGTTCGGGCTGGACTGTTCCCACAAGGCACAGGGTCAGACTGATTTGCATATAGCCATGTCTGAACTGGGGTGGCTGAGTGAACTAAAGAATGGTGATGGATTAAACCCAGATCAGTTGACTGGGGGTGAGTGTTTGATTTGTTCAAACGCTCCGTCCATCATCCCCTTTTGTATCGCTTTGTTTGCCCTATGTGTGGCAGGGTATGCTCAGACGTGAGTCCCTTGTTCACTTGGCCACTGGATTCAAGATAGCCTGGCTGATGAGGATTATGAATCCGAAACCGGTCCCAGGATGCTTGTTTCCGGTCCAGGGAAGACATGGCTTGGCAGTTCGGGCTGGACTGTTTCCACAAGGCACAGGGTCAGACTGATTTGCATATAGCCATGTCTGAACTGGGGTGGCTGAGTGAACTAAAGAATGGTGATGGATTAAACCCAGATCAGTTGACTGGGGGTGAGTGTTTGATTTGTTCAAACGCTCCGTCCATCATCCCCTTTTGTATCGCTTTGTTTGCCCTAAGTGTGGCAGGGTATGCTCAGACGTGAGTCCCTTGTTCACTTGGCCACTGGATTCAAGATAGCCTGGCTGATGAGGATTATCAATCCGAAACCGGACCCAGGATGCTTGTTTCCGGTCCAGGGAAGACATGGCTTGGCAGTTCGGGCTGGACTGTTCCCACAAGGCACAGGGTCAGACTGATTTGCATATAGCCATGTCTGAACTGGGGTGGCTGAGTGAACTAAAGAATGGTGATGGATTAAACCCAGATCAGTTGACTGGGGGTGAGTGTTTGATTTGTTCAAACGCTCAGTCCATCATCCCCTTTTGTATCGCTTTGTTTGCCCTAAGTGTGGCAGGGTATGCTCAGACGTGAGTCCCTTGTTTACTTGGCCACTGGATTCAAGATAGCCTGGCTGATGAGGATTATGAATCCGAAACCGGTCCCAGGATGCTTGTTTCCGGTCAAGGGAAGACATGGCTTGGCAGTTCGGGCTGGACTGTTCCCACAAGGCACAGGGTCAGACTGATTTGCATATAGCCATGTCTGAACTGGGGTGGCTGAGTGAACTAAAGAATGGTGATGGATTAAACCCAGATCAGTTGACTGGGGGTGAGTGTTTGATTTGTTCAAACGCTCCGTCCATCATCCCCTTTTGTATCGCTTTGTTTGCCCTAAGTGTGGCAGGGTATGCTCAGACGTGAGTCCCTTGTTCACTTGGCCACTGGATTCAAGATAGCCTGGCTGATGAGGATTATGAATCCGAAACCGGTCCCAGGATGCTTGTTTCCGGTCCAGGGAAGACATGGCTTGGCAGTTCGGGCTGGACTGTTTCCACAAGGCACAGGGTCAGACTGATTTGCATATAGCCATGTCTGAACTGGGGTGGCTGAGTGAACTAAAGAATGGTGATGGATTAAACCCAGATCAGTTGACTGGGGGTGAGTGTTTGATTTGTTCAAACGCTCCGTCCATCATCCCCTTTTGTATCGCAGGGCTTGAAGCCAGCTTTTCTAGTGGACATACCTGCCACACCCGGAGAAAAACTCTCAAAAGACTCTAACAAAGGGTCGAAAAATAGTCAGCTAAAGTGGCTGGGGGTAGCTCCCTCCAAATCTGTGCTGACTGGCACGGAAAGAAAAGAACCAACGACAGTACACTATAATTGCGCCTATATGGGCACCGCGCACGTCACTCTGGAGAAGACAACGCCACATGGAGCCAAGCAACGCCACCTACCGGGGCGCTGGGGTACAGCTCACAAAAAAAGTCTGGATTCAGTCTTATACCTGGGAATAATTATAAGGTAAGGAATCTGCGGCTAGAAGTGCCTATCAGATTCTTACTTTACACCGTTTGACACATGGATCCACCTGCCCGCACCATCCCATGGGGCTAAGCAGCAGCTCTTTTATAAGTTTGTATAACGCCCAACTCTCTGTATCTTTGGGGATAGCGATAATGGTCTGAGGTCGCCACAACTCTCAATATATCAATTGGGTAAATAGTATGAATAAAACATTATCATATAATATATTTTTTCAAGTTCTGATTTCTGGATTGGCATATCTAGGAATTGGGTGATGTGTTTTGAATGGACTTATTTGGCACCACTTTTGCAGAACACAGTGTGCTCTTTAATAGTATCACAACGTGCAGGGTTCCACGTGTGTTCCATGAGTGGGGTGTGAACTGTATATCATGCACAATCTTTGTTATTTCTCTCCTGAAACAAGCGAACCCAGGATTCTCTGGACGACCAAAATCTGGCAGTATCAGTTCTGATGAAAGCTGGATGACTCTTCTACCAGCTATAACATGTTGACCTTCTGGATGTTTGGAGACAAAGATACTCCCTGGACATCACCTTTGTGTTTTTAACCTGTACAACCAAGAGTGACAATAGAAAAAAATGCAGTTGAAAATATGAGGCAACATCTTAAGACATTTTAACCTCTTTCTTTCCCTGGTCCCAATATCGTGATTCTCCACGACATCAGAGTGTTTCTTCCAAAAGGGGGTTGAGATCGCCCGGAATATCAAAATATACCAGGTGAGGATTCAATGAAGGAGCATGTCACTTAGAAATATGTGGGTGAGAGTCCCTCTGCAAAAAAACTGGAGTGTTTTTCTGTTTCTTGGCCCCTCGATTCTGGGAGTGCAAGAGGAATTATGAAGGCGGTCTCTTCTCTTTTGATTGAAGAATGAAGACTAATCCACATTTATGTAAATACCGCCAACGAGAATAAGGCACCTTCAGCTATTACAGAATGGGAAGCCTTCAAGGTGGTGCTGCGGGGGGGTTGTGCATGAAGGCCACCTTCGATGCCCACTCCATTCAGAGAGTAACAGAACAGAGACTTTACCCATAGAACTAGAACACACAGCTATCCTCAACCTGGAGCAGACCATAACTCTAGAGGCAGCTAGATGAACCATGGGCGACCTAATTGATCGTCTGAGGTGCGTAAACCGAGAAACCTATAGAATCAAATCCCACACAGAGGGCAAGAAAGCCGGATTTATCCTGGCATGGATAAAATGACCACCCAACCCACAGAAACATATCAAAGTGATCACAACCTGAAAAGACAACAAGATAAACACACAACACAAATTCAACCAAGCATTTCAGGCCCATTATGGCAGTGGGCACTAGAATACCCGCAATGCACATTTTAAATTTATAGAATTCAAAATTTTACATAGGGCTTAACTCACCCCTTCCAGGCTTCGCAAGTTTTATGCAACACGGACTAATGCAGTACTCACCAATCCCCAGCATATTTCACACTTATGTTATAGTATTGCACATGGCTCTGTCCCTACAGGGAGTTAGTATTGAATATACTGGTAGCTGTGACAGTCATCCTCCGGCTTAATTGCATGAAGGCCTGTCTGATAGGTATTTACTCCCCTCCCAAAAACGCAAAATTATCCCCCACATTCTTAGACTTTGCTCCCATACTGGCCAAACAAGCTGTCACCATGAGATGGAAAGCCCAAACGCCTCTACTATAGTAACTTAGAAACAAACAGTGCTCATGTGGGCAGAGGCTGAAAATACAGTCCTGCGCACAGAGGAAAACAGGAACTTCAGTAAAACTCCCATTGCTTCATATTGGGCCAACATGGTCCAGGAATTTGAAACACGTGGAAGAAACAAAGAACAAGAATCCCAAACTCGATCCAATGCCCCCAGGCCCCGGACACTGATTGAGGTAGCTAAAGCTAACAGCCCCACCCCCACAGAGGACCCAAAAACCCCAACCATTGCCCTAGAGCATGTGCCGACACCCCCACAAGTATAAAAGGATAACCCGCTCATGCAGAATTTAAGATTTTACACTGGCACCTAAAAAATCTAGGGCAAGCAATCCCCAACGCATTATACATACAATGATCAAAAGAGATGTATTATGATGGGCACTCCAGAGTAGGTGGGTGGGATAGGGGAGGGAAGATTGAGAATATCATACAAAATGATTGAATACGATAAACCAATGCATTGTACATAACATAAAACCCAATACAAATAATTTTTTTTTAAACTCTGTCATGCAAGAGCATGGTTGATTACGCTCCCTCCTCCCTCCTAATGGGATACTATGCATTTAGTGCAGGATGAATCCGTTTTTTTAAATGTCCACCGAAGATAACTTTTGTAGAGTTTGTATGTCTTTGCTGCTGTTGCTTTTCTAACAGTTTTTTTTCAATGAGGTGAATGAATATCCTGGTGTCTACTGAAATCATCTCAATTGTCTCTGTGAAGGCATTTTGTGATATGCTCATATCAACCAATCAGTAACAGCCCTGCTCTTTTTCTGAGGGGAAGATTATTATGGGGCATTGCATTTTGCTCTTCTTTCTGGAATTTCACGTATCACTGGGGAGATATAAATATATATAGATATATATATATATATATATATATATATCGACATCCAAAGGGATCCCCAAGCCAGTCGAGAGCGCTCTGCAGTGTGTGCTCTGCCCAGGGGTCGGATCCTGACCCTGAAGATTCTTGTCATACAAAAGAGGCGGCACAACCAGGATACTTTTTTAAGTCTGTTTATTAGACTTCACCCCACCAACGCGTTTCAGCCACAACTGGCCTTGCTCACGGTTGGTTAGTCCCTCTACAGTGTTGCTTTTTATATTCCCACAAATTGCCAATTATGAGGCATTGTGGGATATGTAGTTTCAAACGTGAAAATCAAACATTAAAACAAAAGAAAGACTTAGTGTGCTTTTATAATTGTTACAATCAAGTGACAAATCGTTCACTGTGGCTATGTTTGATTTATTATTGGGTTTGGTACCCATGATCTTTTTCTTAGTCTCAAGTATTGGGTGTAGTACCCATATAAATAAGAACATTAATCCAGATGAACATGCAGGTCCTCTCCGAAATTCATCCCTCTCGGATGCTTTGTTCTGAGTCTGACAATCATTTTTGATTCCATTTGGCGGAGTTTTCGAACTGTGTCCCCGCCTCTTTCTGATTTCTCCAACATTTTTATTCCGTAGAACTGCATCTGTCTCCAGTCACCATTTTGACATAGACTAAGGTGTTTAGCCGTGGCATATTGCATGTTAGAATTTCTCACCGCTCGGATGTGCTCCAATATTCGTTTTTTTAACATGCAGGTTGTGCATCCAACATATTTCATGCCGCATTTGCATTCCACAATATATATCAAATTTTTTGATGAACATGTGATTTGTTGGTCAATTCTCAGTGTTTTTCCATCAGGTTCCTGTATTTCTTTCATGCTCTTTCCGATTTTGCAGGCTTTACATGAATTACACGGTTTGAAACCTTTTCTTTGGTTTTGCAACCAATTTGATTTTTGTTTTTCTTGGAAAAAACTTTTGACCAACAGATCTTTCAAGGATGTGTTCTTTCTATAAGTTATCAGCGGCGCTTCTCCGAGGGTACTGCCTATATCGGGATCTCCTTGCAAGAGATGCCAATATTTTTTCATGATGCCTGCAATATGACCACTCTCTTTATTAAATGTGGTTACAAACCTTGGAGACTTGCCAGTTTCTGTTTTTTTGTTCTGCTCTATTAGTGTTTGAGTTCTGGTTTTTAAGTCAATCTTTCTTTTACATTTACTTAGCACCCTCTCTGTGTATCCTCTGGATTTGAACCTGTTTTTGCTTTCCTCAATTACTTTTTCTGCTTCCTCTGGTAACGAGCAATTTCTCTTTAAGCGTGTAAATTCGCCATATGGTATGCTTTCCAGAAGGGATTTGGGATGAAAACTAGTTCCATGCAACACACTATTAGTTGCTGTTTTCTTTCGAAATAGTGTGGTTTCAAGCTTGTCATTGGCCACGTATATTTTAGTGTCCAAAAAGTCTATTTCCTGCGCACTGGTATTACATGTGAATTGCAGACCCACATCGTTTTCATTAAGTTTTTTGAAGTAGCTTTGGAACTGTTTATTTGTGCCATTCCAAATGACAAAAAGGTCGTCTATGTACCGGACCCATAATATTATTCGGTCAAGATCTTGTTGGTTGTTTTGATTCCAGGCTACATGTTTCTCCCACCATCCCATGGTTATATTGGCATAATTCGGCGATAGAGAAATGCCCATGGCAGTCCCACAGATTTGCTTGTAAAGTTGTTTTTCAAAGAGAAATACATTATTTTTCAGGCACAGGTTAATCATGGTAATCAGCATTTTTGAATGTTCTAGGTATACAATATTGCGTTGTTTTAAGTAGTACTCACATGCTTGCATCCCGACTTCATGTCGGATCGAGGTGTAGAGCGACACCACGTCTATCGTCACAAGGAGATATTCTGGGCACCAATTTACATTCATCAAAGTTCTCAAGAAATCGCCAGTATCCTTGATGTATGAAGGTAGACTTTGGGCGATAGGGGCTAGGAATTTATCCACGTAGTTTGACATATTCTCATACAGTGAACCGCACGATGAGACAATCGGTCTCCCTGGAGGATTTTTCAAAGTTTTGTGAATTTTCGGAAGAAAATATATAACACCTTGCATATATTTTCTTCCGAAAATTCACAACTGGCGATTTCTTGAGAACTTTGATGAATGTAAATTGGTGCCCAGAATATCTCCTTGTGACGATAGACGTGGTGTCGCTCTACACCTCGATCCGACATGAAGTCGGGATGCAAGCATGTGAGTACTACTTAAAACAACGCAATATTGTATACCTAGAACATTCAAAAATGCTGATTACCATGATTAACCTGTGCCTGAAAAATAATGTATTTCTCTTTGAAAAACAACTTTACAAGCAAATCTGTGGGACTGCCATGGGCATTTCTCTATCGCCGAATTATGCCAATATAACCATGGGATGGTGGGAGAAACATGTAGCCTGGAATCAAAACAACCAACAAGATCTTGACCGAATAATATTATGGGTCCGGTACATAGACGACCTTTTTGTCATTTGGAATGGCACAAATAAACAGTTCCAAAGCTACTTCAAAAAACTTAATGAAAACGATGTGGGTCTGCAATTCACATGTAATACCAGTGCGCAGGAAATAGACTTTTTGGACACTAAAATATACGTGGCCAATGACAAGCTTGAAACCACACTATTTCGAAAGAAAACAGCAACTAATAGTGTGTTGCATGGAACTAGTTTTCATCCCAAATCCCTTCTGGAAAGCATACCATATGGCGAATTTACACGCTTAAAGAGAAATTGCTCGTTACCAGAGGAAGCAGAAAAAGTAATTGAGGAAAGCAAAAACAGGTTCAAATCCAGAGGATACACAGAGAGGGTGCTAAGTAAATGTAAAAGAAAGATTGACTTAAAAACCAGAACTCAAACACTAATAGAGCAGAACAAAAAAACAGAAACTGGCAAGTCTCCAAGGTTTGTAACCACATTTAATAAAGAGAGTGGTCATATTGCAGGCATCATGAAAAAATATTGGCATCTCTTGCAAGGAGATCCCGATATAGGCAGTACCCTCGGAGAAGCGCCGCTGATAACTTATAGAAAGAACACATCCTTGAAAGATCTGTTGGTCAAAAGTTTTTTCCAAGAAAAACAAAAATCAAATTGGTTGCAAAACCAAAGAAAAGGTTTCAAACCGTGTAATTCATGTAAAGCCTGCAAAATCGGAAAGAGCATGAAAGAAATACAGGAACCTGATGGAAAAACACTGAGAATTGACCAACAAATCACATGTTCATCAAAAAATTTGATATATATTGTGGAATGCAAATGCGGCATGAAATATGTTGGATGCACAACCTGCATGTTAAAAAAACGAATATTGGAGCACATCCGAGCGGTGAGAAATTCTAACATGCAATATGCCACGGCTAAACACCTTAGTCTATGTCAAAATGGTGACTGGAGACAGATGCAGTTCTACGGAATAAAAATGTTGGAGAAATCAGAAAGAGGCGGGGACACAGTTCGAAAACTCCGCCAAATGGAATCAAAAATGATTGTCAGACTCAGAACAAAGCATCCGAGAGGGATGAATTTCGGAGAGGACCTGCATGTTCATCTGGATTAATGTTCTTATTTATATGGGTACTACACCCAATACTTGAGACTAAGAAAAAGATCATGGGTACCAAACCCAATAATAAATCAAACATAGCCACAGTGAACGATTTGTCACTTGATTGTAACAATTATAAAAGCACACTAAGTCTTTCTTTTGTTTTAATGTTTGATTTTCACGTTTGAAACTACATATCCCACAATGCCTCATAATTGGCAATTTGTGGGAATATAAAAAGCAACACTGTAGAGGGACTAACCAACCGTGAGCAAGGCCAGTTGTGGCTGAAACGCGTTGGTGGGGTGAAGTCTAATAAACAGACTTAAAAAAGTATCCTGGTTGTGCCGCCTCTTTTGTATGACATATATATATATATATATACAAATATATTACCTCCTCTTCAGTAGGCGTAAAGATGAAGATGTAGGGGATGTGGTCATAATAAGCTCTCAGAGTGTATGGCCAGAGGAACAATAGGCGTTGCTGACTGCTTTGATTGAATGGTTTTGAAAAAAACTGAATTTTATACAGTCAAATTACAGACGTCATTGTTTAGTATCCTTGCCACCATACTAGAAGCCTCCTAAATGCTCTAATCATATCCATTGGTAAAATCCTAACCAGAATTGAACCTGGTGAACTGTGAGAGCGATTTTTCAGATTCTAGTTTGAGGTAAGTGGAAAGGGCAAGTAAAATCTTTCATGCACATCCCACTAAAGGGATCTCATCTTATCGGGGTGGGTGGGATGTGCTTCACCTCTTGGCCCCAAAGCGGTACAAAAGGGGGTGGTGATGGACGGGGCATTTGAATCAATCAAACACTCACACCCAGTCAAAAGATCTGGGTTTAATCCATCACCGTTCTTTAGCCCACTCTGCCACCCCAGTTCAGACATGGCTATATGCAAATCAGTCTGACCCTGTGCCTCATGGGAACAGTCCAGCCCGAACTACCAAGCCATGCATTCCCTGGACCGGAAACAAGCTTCCGAGGACCGGTTTCTGGCATTCCAGCCGTCTTCAGCCCGGCTTGCTTGAATCCAGTGGCAAAGTGAGCAAGGGACTCACGTCTGAGCATACCCTGCCACACTTATGGCGGCCAAAAGCGGTACAAAAGGGGGTGGTGATGGACGGGGCATTTGAATCAATCAAACACTCACACCCAGTCAAAAGATCTGGGTTTAATCCATCACCGTTCTTTAGCCCACTCTGCCACCCCAGTTCAGACATGGCTATATGCAAATCAGTCTGACCCTGTGCCTCATGGGAACAGTCCAGCCCGAACTACCAAGCCATGCATTCCCTGGACCGGAAACAAGCTTCCGAGGACCGGTTTCTGGCATTCCAGCCGTCTTCAGCCCGGCTTGCTTGAATCCAGTGGCAAAGTGAGCAAGGGACTCACGTCTGAGCATACCCTGCCACACTTATGGCGGCCAAAAGCGGTACAAAAGGGGGTGGTGATGGACGGGGCATTTGAATCAATCAAACACTCACACCCAGTCAAAAGATCTGGGTTTAATCCATCACCGTTCTTTAGCCCACTCTGCCACCCCAGTTCAGACATGGCTATATGCAAATCAGTCTGACCCTGTGCCTCATGGGAACAGTCCAGCCCGAACTACCAAGCCATGCATTCCCTGGACCGGAAACAAGCTTCCGAGGACCGGAGGGTGGCTGAGTGAACTAAAGAATGGTGATGGATTAAACCCAGATCAGTTGACTGGGGGGTGAGTGTTTGATTTGTTCAAACGCTCCGTCCATCATCCCCTTTTGTATCGCTTTGTTCTCCCTAAGTGTGGCAGGGTATGCTCAGACGTGAGTCCCTTGTTCACTTGGCCACTGGATTCAAGATAGCTCTCTCTCACCTCTTGGCCCCAGCACCTCATCCTCTCTTATATAGATCATTCATCTCAGTGAATTAATCTTGGTCTCTTATTGTTTTTTTTTTTAATGATGAATGGAGGATTCATGTGTCATAGGCCTGTCTTGTGCTACAAGAAGCTACTGAACTGCTGGCTATAATGCAGGAGTGCCAGGAGTATTAGCGTTTGTACGTAAGGCCTCTAATATACGAGCTGTCATATTAGGTGAAAGACGGCTGTCTGTCGAGGCTTGGATTACCACGGTCTCCTCACGCAAATGCTCGGGTGTATCCAGAGAAGTTGAGATGTGCTTGATCCTTCATCACAACTTGTGGCTTAACGTCTTGGAGCAGGTTGAAGCAACTAATGTCGAAATTCGGACTGGAGGTAAAGTCCTCAGCATTGAAGGGGATGTCTAAATCGAATTACAACTTGAAGTTGAACCTGTGTGCTCCGAAGTCCTCAATGCTGAGTTCTTTAAGATCGTGACTGCAAGAGAAGCAGTAACGCTGATCATAAGAGATTAGACCCTTGTGGGTGAACCACTGGGTTCTTTCATGGGTGGCAGATTACCGAGGCCACCCCATCCACTGTCGAAAGAGACCAGAAAGAGAGTGGGGGTCTGCACTTTCCAATCTTTCCACAACAGTGTTCACAGTTAGTTACGCTCTACTTTAGTATAGCGAATCTCACATCCTTTAGCAATGTTAGATTTAGAAAGCAGAACGGATGTTCAGTAAGGAAAAATAAGCAAAAAACAGATTTCAGTCCAAAAAACCATTAGAAAGTTAGCAGTAATCAGTGAAACGTAAAATTAACTGCCTCACAGACCCTATTGAGCATGACGGAACAGTTGCAGCTTCTAAGACCTACATTCCCTGATTTATTTTTCATGCCTAGAGCTGTGACATGTTGTCGATTTCACTGTAATAAACCTTATTCGACTGATTTGCCTTAACTAAAACATACAATAATAATAAAGACAATTTTGCCTTCTGTTGGCGTTTTTGCTGTTAAATATTAAATCAGAATAGGAACTGTACATTCTTAGAAAAATGTGGTTCAGGTTCCTGCACTGGACAGAAGCAGGTCACTGATTATGAATATCGAAGATTATTCCAATCTTCAAATTCCTACACAGTGAAGCGAAAAATAAAGTACCCCCTCTTTAAAACCTCTCATGTTACCTAATAAGACATATGTGACCTTCTTCTAAATCTTACAAAGTCACAATAAAGGATACATATAAACACTTGTGTAAAAACAACATATACAAAATGAACTTCGTCATGATTGTATTACAATAAAAAAATCAGCCAACATTCAAAATCTTTGGACGAAAAAGTAAGCATGCTCCTACTGCTTCTATATCAGCTAAGAAGGTAATTCGACCCAGGTACTACTAAACAAGCTCACTCAATTACTTGATTAGGAAGAGCTACCATCTATATATAAACCAGAAACTTTCAGTTTCGACTGGGACATTTATGTCTCTGATTACACATCATGCCTATGTTAAAGTATGTTTATGAAAGAAAGAATAGCTGTTGCTGCTCAACGCTTGAAGGATTAAATAGCCATATCAAAAAAATTTAAGTTCATTATTCCAGAGTGAGAAAGATAATTTAAAAGGAGAAAGTCAAAGATGGTTGCCAATCTACCCAGGAGTAAGTTACTCAGAGAAGATAGTATGATGCGCACCAGAGATCGCAAAGATCCCAAAGCAAGACAGAGATCTAAAAGTCTAAATATACAATAAATGCTAGAGTTCATGATTATTTAGCTTTTGTGGAAGGGTAGCAAGAAAAAAAAACTTTGTTCCACAATGAACACAGCTACACAGCTTCCAAAATAGCACCTGAATGAACCCCAAGATTTTGGGTACGATTTCATCTGGGACAATGAGACGAAAGTGGACAAGTGAGGCTATACTATACAACATTTGGAGAGAATCAAGTACTGTGTACACAAGGACCTCAAACCAACCAAAAGGCAAGCTGGTGAATGGGTGATGATTTCATCTGTCTTGAAGCCATAGTATCTGGACACCTCACTATCATTGAGAATGTATTTCCTTCTATACCAGTACATTCTAGAGGTAAGTGTGAGACCACCTGTCTAACAACTCAGACGTAGCCAAAATAGATCATGCAACAGGACAGTGAACTAAAACACCCCAGTAAAACTATAACTAAATGGCTGAAAAAGTAGCAGATCAGTATTTTGCAAACGGCCAAGTAAGGGTCAAGAACTCAACGCCATTGGGAAGTTATTGCAGGGCCTAAAGAGAGGGGTGGACAAATGATTGCCCTCAAACATCACCAAACGTAAGCAGTCTTTTAAAAAATGGTCAAGAATTCTTCACAGGTGGCGTTCGAGACAGATAAACTCTCATAGGAAGCTTATAATGCTAATTTGTTGCTGTTAAATTGGTTTTCACGTCACTTGTGTTTGTTTTTTCAGGCAAGGCTAATGAATACTGGCTGTTTTTTGTTCATGCTAAAAAGGATGACAAAGTAAAAGCCTATCTTATTAGTAGTATACATCTGGCATGTTAAACTATACTGTTGTAAACATTGAGATCATAATCTAGAAGCTGCCCTATGTAAAAATGTGAGAATCAGAAGCAGGCTGTTAAGTGTCAGAAGAAGCCTTCTGTGGAACCATGTCAGTACAGTATCAGCATATAACTTACATTTAAATGAAGAAAAAGAGGCAAAATTGTATAAGTTTGAGAAAGTTTTGCCAAAAGATACTCCATTCTTTTGGTAGTCTTTTTTTATTTTCAAAAAAGGGTCAGATGCCGCTCCGTAGTAGCAAATAGATAAATAATTTTGAATCACAGTGAACTCTAGATGTAGCACCACAATCCCAGAGCTTATACTGAAACACAACTATGAAGACAAAGTTGAAATTGAATACATATAAAAAAATAATAACTAAAGTGTAATCTAGTGAGTGATATTATAAAATACACAGTCAGTACATACAAATGCAGTCAGTTGATTTAAATCTCGTTTAGCTTTCTTACTCTCAATCTGAATATCAATCTCAGAATAAGATTAAGAATATCCACGTCGTTTGCCCCATTATGATATGATAAACTTCTTCCGAAGATGTCCAATTAAAATAATTCTGTTTCCCATAGTAATTTCAATAGGTCTTTTATTTTAGCAGCAAATTGGTTGTAATTCGCATTTATTGTAAACTATATGGTTCTTAGGTGATTTATTCAAGATACATTAGTATATCACATATAATATTGAGGCCTCCTGGTGCCATGCTCCTTTCTTGCAATGAAATGCTATTTCCTTCCTTTTAATCAGGTTTTCAGATCAGGAAATATACAACATGATAGCCTGGGGATATAATTGTGTGCTCTATTTACTGGGTGCAAGAGAATACCAATAAAACTGGTTTAATGACAAAAAAGATTACTTGGAGAAGGGAGCAGGCAAATCTGAGAATCTATATATGTAAGGATCAAAGATATGAAATTTAAGTTGGCCTAAAACGATTCAGTGCATGAAGGACCCCTAGGGGTCTTTTACTGTTCCAAAGTGGTGTTCTGGAAAAGAGGACTCACTTTGTCAAAATCCACCTAGTGTCACAGTTCGTTTTCATGACTCTCTTACCTCCGGGCCTGGATAAACCTTTTTACCAAGGTCATCTTGCTCTGAAGATCAGCAAGCTTGATCTCCTGCTCTTGAGGGTTCCTCATCTTAGCCTTAGAAAGGCACTTATATGCTTCAGTCAATGCACCCAAAGCTTTTTCATAATTCTGATACTCGTCGATCTCAACCTACAAGCAACAGACACAACAAAGGTTCTAAGTCTTCTTTAAATGAGTCATTATATATTTTGACTAGGGCTGCATTGAATGTCACTTACCTGGGCACATGCATCATAAAAGCCAGCTAAGAGGTCAAGCGCTCTTCCTTTGGTGTAGAAGCTGATTATATTTTTCATGATCTCAGGCTCCTTGCGCCAGTCCAGTGACTGTAGGTAATTTGCAGCCATAATATAGATCTCTTTCTGCCGTGACACAGTAGCAAAGAACACAATCTTCTCAGTATCACCAGACTTTAACAGGGATCTCATTGCCTGTGAACAAAGTAGGTATATTAGTCACCTATGTGGCCCAGGAACAAGAAGCAGCGTACATTGACATACATCTGAGCAGACGGAGAGAAGACATCATGTTTGTAAGAAATAGAACAACGGTTGGCATAAAAGTAAAATCATAAAATTAAAGAGAAAGAGCTCCATCTAGAAATTGATAATGAATACTTTAACTTTTAGCATAAACTGTAACAGTACAATCCCGGTCTAGTTCCTTATACTATCTTATTTTTTTCTCTCAGTCTGATAACTGTTTGCTGTTCTAGAGTGATATTTGTATAACTGTTTGCTGTTCTAGAGTGATATTTGTATCCAGTAGTGTAGATCATGTTTTTTCCCATATTTGCTCCTCTGTGGAAACAATCTATAGGTGTGACTGTTATTGGTACTGTCCATATGCACTACAGAATTATTTATCACCGCTTTGTTAAATAATGATTTTTGTTCAACATTTAACTCAATTTAACTACATTATTTTTTAAATAAAATGTTAAGATCATTTTTTTTATAAAACCATGAAAAGAATGTTGAGAGATGAAAAAGAGAGAAAGACAATCAATTACCAAAAAAGGATAAAGGGTAAGTAGAATTGAAAAATATATATCAGGAATGTCCAATAAATCAAGGAGAGGTGGATACAAGCCAGATTTTCTAGATAGCCACAAAAGATAATTTACATATAAAAAGCATAAACAGACCTAATATATACTTCATTGGCTATCATTAAAATCTGGCAAACATCTGGATATTCCACACCTATTTAGGATATTCCTGACTTAGGCACTATAGAAAAGACTCTCCAAACACCCTCAATCACCTTTAGCTTATTTCCTGCTTGAGTGTATTTCTTGGTAGCCAAATGATAGTTGCCTTGTCGCATACAACAGTCAGCAATCCGCTCCAGCAGTTCTCGTCTGGAGTCTTCAGAAAGCTCTTTGGAGTCCTTAGAGACTGTCATTTTTTCAGCCATCTCCTCAGTGATGATCAGATTCTGCTCCAGACACAGCTGCAGAGCCTCAGAATACTAAAAGGGACAGAATGAAAAAAAGATTTGAGATCAAAGGCCCAAACTCAGAGACACGAGAAATACATTACAGTAGACTGCAAGTAGGAATCACCAAATTTTGGTGAGCTACTTTTGCTTCTACACTCATGCTGCATCAGCCAGCCTCCAGGTGTAGTCACGCAGGAGTAACAATTTTGCACTTACTGCACCAAAAGACCTGGACCTTTAAATAAAATGAAATAAATAAATCAAAGGAATGTTTTAAATTTACATTTTGATATTGAGGCGTGCAGTGACAATTTTCAGAATTTTGACAGTGTACCAGAATTTCTACCGACTTTGCACCAGTAATTTAAAAAGAGAATGGACTAAGAGCACAAAAATGACCATATGTTTCCGCATGTCCTTTTTGCAGATTATTTAACTTCAAAGTAGCCCAGCCAACAGACTGAATCCTAGAAAATAATTTCACAGTGAATGCTGAAACTGCATTTGTTCTTGCCTGATGCAAAAGTATTCTAGTGCTGAAACAGCGAAACCTGTGATAATTTTAGCCTGATTCATGAAGCTAAATTGCACTCGCAAAGGGCAAGATTCTCAGAATCTTGCCTTTTGCGAGTGCAATTTTTGCATTTGGGATTCATCACCCCAAATGCAAAATTCGCTATTAAAGAATTCGCACATTTGCGAAGATTTACACTTAAGGAATCTCTATTTGAGATTCCTTAAATGCAATTCATGAATCATTTTAAAATTGCGAAATTGCAATTTTGGGCCGCTATTTACCGAGAGGTCAGACCTCGTGGTAAATAGCAAAAACTTAGAAAAATGCATTTAAATGCATTTTTCTAAGTTGCATGTTACACAAACACATGTCCTTTGGACATGTGTGTGCGCAACACCAATGTAGATTACATTTCAGGGGTGCTACAGGGTGTCCTTTGGACACCCCTGCACCCTTGAAATCGCATCCTTATTTGCGATTAGCTAATTGCTAATCGCAAATAAGGAATAACTCCCCATGCATTCCTATGGGCCTACAGGCCCATAGGAATGCATGGGGAGTTATTTCTTATTTGCGATTAGCAATTTGCTAATCGCAAATAAGGAACATGTAGGAATCGCGATAATTTTTGCTATTCCTACATGAATCCCGTTTTGCAAGTCCTTAATAGCGATTCCTTATGAATCGCTATTAGGGGCTCACAAAACGGGAGATTGATGAATCAGGCTGTTAGTTCCCAGATATTGTGAATGTCTGGGACCCAGTTGGCGCTGCATCAATCATTACATTTTTGGGCGTTCCCTTGGACGAAGAGCTAACATTTTTCAGATGAGGTCAATGCTGTTTTCTTCATTTGATTTTTATGCACTGAAAGAATTAAGAAAAGCCCTTTGTTCTATAGACGGAGACTAATTCTAGGTTTATAGCTGTCTGTGTTCTGTTAGGTGTTGATAGCTGCAACAGCCACCCTCTAGACATAACACCATCTTCTCTACTCAAACTACAGAGGATCCATAACTTTGTGGTGCACTTGGTGGGCGTTTTAAAAAAAAGGAACATGTTTCTACTGCTTGCAGGAACCTACACTGGATACTGGCGAGATAAAGGAGAAGCTTTGTGATTGTATGCCCTATGTATAAAGACATGTGCTCAATAAGTACTGCCTAAAAAGGCTTCTCTCACCAAAGGACTGCCATAAGGCCCTTTTAAAAGATGAAACATGAACGGTAAGGCACCAAAAGCCTCACATATACCAAAAAGCTGCACTGTTGCTTTAAAACAGCCAGGGGGCTCCAGAGCAGCAGAATAAATGCAGCATAGTGGAAGTTGGTTGATTAGTCTACTGAGGTGGTGTACTGAATGTCACATGAACTAAAAAAACTAACACCCCCATTCCCATAACTGTAATGGAGAGAAACAAGGGTATGTAACAATTTAACTCCGGTCTGATTCACTTCAGTTTACAAATTCAGAAACCATTCTGAAAGCCAGGATGGAAGTTATGACTTCTAACACTTGCAAAAAGTAACAATGTTCTGCCCCAACAATGGGTGTATTTAGTAATGTCTGGAAATTAAGAGAGATAGCCCAATCAGCAACTGGGAGTTCAGTTGTAGCCAAGCCTTTGAAGACAAGTGGCTATATTAACACAACCTTGTAGAAGTGTTAGCATGTTTGCTAATTAGCCAACAGGCAAGATTACATTCACAAGAAGTTGACAGGCAACAAATACATCAGCCAACAAATAACAGGCATCTCAAAATAAGGAATAACCATAGGAAGGGCAGAAAACATGATGCAACCCTGAATTAATCTAAGTAATGCAATATTCAACTTACATACACCTATGTTTTAGAGCCACCACTGAACAACGTAAAATGCACCCGGAAAGAAAATTCACAGGCCTACTGACACAGATCAGATTGATGTCTTGAGTTTGAGAACTCTAAGCCATCCCTGTCGCCTCAACACCATTGCCCCCGCCATTTGCCTAAAGGCAGTAGCAAAATGTCAAGCGCCACATCAATACTCTCCGAAGAGGCTCTGTCTCCTTCTAATAGAATGTCGTTTGCCTCCTTCTTATCCTCTGGAGGATACTCCAGCAAGAGGCAATTGTGGGACCACATTTGCCAGTCATATCTCCCGAGGATAGCCATGGCGTTGGAGCCCCTGATGGCGGTAGCTGCCAGCGTGGAGAATCTTTTGCCAACGTTATCCGTTGGGTCTTCCAGGTGCCTGTGGTCACTGTACCAACAGGCACCTGGAGGACCCAACCCGTAGTGACTGCACGCGTATACAATCTGCTCACTGAAGCAGACTTACCAGTTTAATGTACAAGGCTACACCCCTTGCACCAGTGATACCATTATCACCAGGAGAAGCCCTGTTCAAAGACAGCGGCATCGCCCGCTTTGCACGACAAGCTGCCAGCCCTCACCTCCCTTCCAGCCTCACACTGAGCACCCGGCTGGGTCCAGTGTGAGTATTCTTCTTTCTTTATTCATACACCGGTGTTCTTCACTTCACACACGTGGCTGTGCATATTGTTCCACACGCTCAGATGTCCCTACATTATTAGGTCCTGAAGAGACCCCACATCCGCAGAAGGGTCGAAACGCCGTCGACTAGAGAGAGAAATTAATCATCACACCAACATTGTTTATTAATACAGTGGTTGGATAAATAATCATTCATTGATCATTTCTCAGATGAAGGAAACCAAACTGTATATAGCACTGTTGTCACAAATTTACTTCCTTTTATGTTTTTGGTTCCAATACACACTGGGGACATAAAGCACTATTTTTTTATTGTATATATGTGAAAAAGAATTTGATTTACTGTTATAAAAAACTGCATATATTCAATCAAACAGTATTCGGTCTCCTCTCTGTCTGACATCCACATGATCCACTTTTCGAATGCCATTGTGCAGAGTATATATATTATTTACTTTATTTAATTGTTTGCCACTTGAACCACTGTTTCTTGACATACAGTTATTACGCTGAGTCAGTTTGAGTAGGGTTCCCTTGTACTTCTTAGCTGCATAATAATGGAGTCAGGACGGAGATGGTCAATGAGGCAAAAAGGAGAATCTTCAGGTGCCCTGTATTTTTTATCTAATTTCGGGATAACCGCAGGAACGGAGGATCGCGTCTTCATTAATTTCAGGCCTTCCTGCCACAAGTAATCCACTATGGGGATGGCTCGGGAGGAGCGCTGTGTAGTAGCCTTAAAATCATATAAAAATACTCCGTCTGCTTGACATACATAGGTAGATCAAAACGCTTTGATGCCCTCTCTGAGATCATGAAAACTGCTGATATACGCAAGTGGGGAATCAGTCATCCGCAGAGTAAGAGAAGGTGGTGTGTGCCATTCATCCTGAACATCTGGGTCCAAATGCAGCTCTCCCTCTTCCAGCTGCTGGTCACCACAGTCATGTGCCTGGGCAGGAATTTCCAAAGGTGGTAGATTTTTGTGCTTTAGTGGTATAGGCGCGACCTACAGATCTGGATTGGTGATAGGAATGGTGATAGGTACTTCCTGTGTAGGAGGTGGCTGTTGACTACCGTGAGCCTCGGGAAAAATCTTGTAATAATCACTGAGCATCAAACACAGGTCAGTGACCAACAAAATTGGGATGCTGATGGAAGGCTCCCAGTGACGCTCCTTCTACTGTTCCTCATATGGATAATGTTCTTGAAATGTGTCCACGCGCTGAACGCTGGGATTTCCTGTTTCAGAGAAGGAATAATGGCCCTCTAGATATGTAGAAGAATCATCTACTGCTTACTCATCTTCAGATTCCTGCCACTTGACTTTGAGCTGCAAGGGGCAATATGCATGACCATAAGGACCCTCCAACTCCGATTCCTGGAAGTCCAAGAGATGAGTAGGGGGCAATGGAGAGATCTTAGAGAAGTTCTGTAAAAGAGATGGGATCACCTTTGGAATAGCCATGTCTTTTTCCTTTCCTTCGTCAACAGGTTTGGAGACGCTACAGTGGACGGTAGTACTGACTGAGTCGTCAGAGTGGAAATGCTTGTCGACGGAGCGGCCCAAGCAGGACCGTTGACGATGCAGCTCCCGCCTATGGCGTAACAGCTGCCGCCGACGATGACACCACCACTTCCATCTTCGATGACGCTACAGCCGTCGTCTTCCTAGCTGTCATCATCATAGAAGTTGCCGACGAGACCGTCAATGGCGTGCCTGATTCGGTGGGGATCGTAGACTGAGAGAGTCTCTTCGACTATGTCATCGACGGGCGGATTTCGCCTCGAGAAGCCTCTTTGAAAGGCGTATTTGGCGTAGATGGAGGTGCAGAGCCAGCTCTTTGCTGTACGTGAGAGGTGCCAGGCTGCCCTTTCTTAACCCTCTTCTCTTCAAGACATTTCCTTACTTTGGGATTGGTTATTTTTTTCCCTAAGAAATCCTAAAAAAAAAAACAATCATCCTTACCTTTTCTTGGAGGAGGAATATGCCTTCTCCTTACTCTCAGAGTCTGATTCCTTAGCAGACTTTCTCTTTTGTAGCTAGAGAAGCAGCCTTCCCTCACGGTCTTTGAGGGTTTTTGAAGAGAAAGTACAACAGTACTTACAGTCTCTGGGTTAATGGTCCAAATACAGACAATACAGGCATTCCTTATGATGTCCTCCAGAGTAAAGCCTGGACTTTCCACAAGTCTTGCAGGGCTTGAACCACCCTTTTTTAGACTCAGACATTTTGAAGAAAACAACAAAGGTACATTCACTGGTCCCAAACTGTACTTCAGATGAAGAGACGGACGTAGAAAATTAACTGCAAGCTGGAAGTTCAAAAGGGTGAAGTAGTTCTGAAGTTGAGGAAGCTGCTTTTAGAAACATCCATCAGAAGAACAAGGGGATTTTGAGTTTGAAGGAGAGGATATTCCATCACAACAGCAACTTAGAGGTGGGCAGACTGACCGTATGTCGACAATTTAGCTTTCTCCAGTTCTGATGCCAACATACATCTTCGATGGCCTGATACAGTACATGCTGTCAGAAGTAATCTGACCGTCCACCAAATTTAGAGTGGGTTGTTGGATGGCTCTAATTTTGGGCTGTCCGTCACCATGAGATAAAACCTGGAAGTGGGGGCAGTAAAAATAGACAAAAATAAACCTCACCCCATTTTGTGGGGGTCGTTAGTTTAACTTTTTTTTAAAAACAAACTCCCTGTTTAGGGGTTTATTTTTGAAAAATAGTAAATCTCTGTACTAATGTGACGGCCCGACATGTTTGATGGAGCCATACGTCAACATTTTACACCTTTGATAGGAACATCGTAATGTTAAGAGATGACTGTGGGGCAACTATAAGTTTGGGGGACCGGATGTCAATCAGGGTGATTATTTTAATGTATTTTTTTCTGTGGCCCTGACAGGCATTAGTGCATCCTCCAAAGTCTATATCAGGTCCTAAGTTACTTATCTTAACCCAACTTAGGAATCAGATTGTGTGTTTTATGCTCTGAATATGAGTGCAAGTGTGGAAAAGTAAATTTTGCCATGTTATATGTGCCTACGTGTTCCCCATCCTATGTTATATGTGCATGATCGATATGCATATGTATCCCCCTATGATCGATTAAAGACGCAATTATAGTTGTGTCCAACGCTAGTATGCCAGTTTCCAGTTCTCGTGAAAGCAACGAGTATTAGGCCTATGTTGCCACGTTTCACAGTGTGCACGTTAATTCATTGAATTGTCTCCGTTTCTAGGCCTCAAAAGGGCCCGGACATCAGATTCAAGTTCCAGTCTCCTGAACCCTCTCCGAGGAGCGATGCAGCCCCCACCTGCATCCCTGACCCTTCACTTACTCCCTTTCGCGCAGCGCGGTGCCCGGCCTGGCTCTGCCTGCCTGTCTGCCAAGAATATGTTATGTTTCTAGTTATCAGTTCAGCCCTCCTTCGTTGCATTCCTAAGCTACTGAACCGCATCAACAGCTTCAGCTATGGTCTAGTCTTTCTGTCTCCATGTAAGAGAAATACTGTATTAATATTCATAGAATAATTCCTAGTTCACGCAATACATGTAGAATAGATGAATGCACCAGTCTTAGTGTCAAGTAGCCTTTGCCCTGATAACTTTTGGATTCTATCAACATGTACTCTAAACACCAGATACCAGATATGCTATAGGTACATGTCGTCCTGACACCGCAGACTTTTAGTCTCCTCTTCTAGCACAGAAGTCATAGCCCCCAGTTCTCCCTGGTAACACGTCATTGCCCGTTTGCGCGCACCACTAGGTTAAAGGTCCCAGCTGCTCTCAGGTAGCCCCCTCCATGTTTCCGCCCCATTTATGACACTTTTGTGACGTTTCTCATCACATGTCTCAGTGCACGCCCTGTGCACGCCTTCTTCTTCCACCCATGTGTTCTTATCTTACGTTTGTCACAAGTTACGCCTACTGTATGTAATGTATTTGAAATGTCTTACTATATATATGCTGCACTGTCGATGAAGCGCTGCAGCTGCCTTCCTTCCTTCCTATTTTATTTCAGGCTGTCCCGTTCCAGTCCCTTCCCTTTTGCCTGAATAAATCCTTCTGACTCGGACACATCGGATCCTGCCTCTTATTTATTGAGCTATCTGTTATTGTTAATGTAATTCAAAAATAGTCCCGGTATTATTTATTTATATACCACATAATGGCGCCCGAATAGGGACGAGCCCCTTCCTCACGCGCTGGCGATGCCACGCAGGCCCCCTGACCCTCTGCAGCCGTGACGGAACTCTACTGCGCACCGGCAGATATTTCTGCTTCAAGTCTCCCTCCGGCCCACGGAGGAGACGGAGACTGCGGTCCGACATCCAGACGAAGCGGTGTGGAATGCGGTTCGTCCCGACCAGAGCCCAAGCCGAGAGAGCAAGGTCCGAAGTATCCGGAGGCCCACCTGTAACCGATGTTTCCGAAGTTCGTAGTCCGACGTCGTAGCAGTCCAGTCCAGTCCGAGGCCTTCCAGTTTCTGCTTCCCGGTGAGTACCGTCGCGGGGGAAGTATCTAGACAGGATCATTAGTTTGGTCTTGGTCCGTTGGGTTTGGGTACGCAGATCCAGTCCGAAGTATTCACCTAGGTGGATACGGGTCCTGACGTGTCTCTTTATGGGACCGGTATGTTCTGTACTGTTTTAGCAGTGCATCCAGTAATTCTAGTAAGTTTCGTTCTCGAGAAATTCATGTGTTCTGTTTTCAGTGTATCAGGTAGTATTTCTGTTCGAACTGTTATTCATGTATTTTTATGTCGTGGTATGAGTGCTTTGTTCGCTATTTTATTACTGTGATTATTGTGTATTGTGTTGCAAGTATATAACCGAAATGCCTCTGTTCTCGAAATTACGTCAGTTAAAGACCAGAAAAGGGTTACTCGAAGAAGCAGTTCCTGTGCCTCCTAGGGACAGTCCAGGACATTTTATGTATCACAAGCATGGCTTAGATGCCATAATATATCTAGACTTATGGGCGGACTATACTAAGGAACTAGAAGAGAAATATAGATGGCCCGTATCAGGTACATGGGATGCCGAGTGCATCATGCGAGTAGAAGAAGCATTATGGAAAAAGAAAGCCAGACAGTCCCAGAAAGATGCCATCGAGGTATGGCGCAAAGAATCTCATAAAAGAACCGAAAAAGAATTCAGAAAAACAGAACTAAGTAGGGAATCCGCAGAAAAAGCCCAAGAAAGGGAATTAATTGAAGAAGGTGAACGAGTTAGAGCGGAACAGTCAGACAGACAGAGAAATGCCCTTATTAAGGGTATGTATCCTCTTCTTGCCGAGGGCTTGCCAAAAGCAACCCTGGAAGCACCCTGTAATTTTCCGCCGCCATTGGTCCCGATTAAGCTACGTCATAAACCGACCGCAGCTGATATTTTTCTTTCGTCCTATTTGGACGACACAGTCCCAGCCTATGCAAATCCTGTTCCGCCTGCTCCCGTTAATAATGTAATTCCTGTCCCGTCAACTACTGTTCCCGGGGGCCAAGTTCATGTTACAGCACCCCCAGCCCAGCCCACAGTACATGTACCCGCTTTGCCAGTCACTCTACCAGCCCGTACAGTATTCCCCGACGATTCTAGTTTAGGAGCAGCGGGGGGAGGTTCTCCTCGTACCCCGCCTCAACCCAGACGTCTGACGCTACATGAACTAGCGTTACAGCGTACGCCAAAAGTGTCTACATACGTAGATATCAAGCGAGCACTTACTGAATGTCGTTATGATCCAGTTCCAGGCGATGATCACATGGTCATATATTCATTACGTTTAAGACGGGTTGCCAGCTATTTGGACACCCTGCCCGATATGGGAGAACATCTAGACAGAATATATCGTTTTATCCGTACAGGAGTGAATCCAGGAAGTATTCACGAAGCCATGGTTCAAAGAAAAGTCGAGACTCAGCTCATGATTTTAAAGTTTTTGATTAATTGTTTAATAGGAGAGCAAGATTATCCAGAAAAAGATCAAGAAGAAATGAAAGTCCTGACTAGGTGGAGTGACAATATAGCCGATGGAAAACACAAGACACAAGCTTGTATAGAGAGTATGTACAAGAAAATTCGTAGGGAAATCATAACTATACACGAGAAACGAGAAGCAAAACAAGTAACCGAGAAAGAGTATGACTCTTCTACTGAAGAGGTAGACAGCGAGAACCCCGACAGAATAGCGTATGTAGGTAGAACTAGACTTTCCGACCGACATTCACGCCTAGATTACAAAAAAGTTTTTCCTCCTCCAGCACCAGAACAGTGTTCTCTTGAGCAAGTATTCCAAGCTACCGATCACATCCTGAAATCACGAATAGGTTATAGCGAGCTCAGTACCATGCATGAACAAGAACTAGCCCGATCAGCAGTCCGGTGGACTACTGATTCTACTACTTTTCCAGATGAAATAGTGGCACAAACGTTTCTGAAACTGCCCCCAGCCGAGAAACGCCTGGTGGGTATGTATATGATCCAGCACCTCATTATACTGTATGAGGAACAACATTCTGATCCAGGTCCTCTACATGATGTATTAAACGAGTTACTCCAATACAGATGGAAAGGTCTAGGTACCGATTTAATTAGTGTCATTCTAGAACAGCGCCACAAATACCGAACGTTTCTGAATCCACATTTTGTTCACGTCTCACCCCCAGAAAGTAAATCATTCTACATAGACAGACAGAATCCGTTACGAGAAGTGCATCCAGTCAAGAAAGAGGGGGGTGGTCTAGAACGAGTATTCGTTTACACCCCTATCACAAAAATGGAACTCTTAGAAATGAAAAAGTTAATTCCCTGTCATGATAAAGATCCAGCAGGGTTCCACCGTGAATTAAAGGACATGCTCCGTATGGGAGAATACACGTATCCTGATATCATTAAAATGCTAAAGGTCTTGTTGCCTGCGGGCATATATGAAAAACTCAAAGAAAAAGAATGGGAGGTGGGAGAGAAAAAGATAGATTGGACAGCTCTAAAAGCTGAAGATAATTCACGAGTACCAGGTACCGGTCTTGGGGATAAAGCTAAAGAATTGCCCGAGTTATTGATACAAGTCTTGCCAAGATTACTAGCCACGAAAAAGGAAGATTGGGATGCCATCTCAGCCTGTAAACAGAAACAAGATGAAGATACTAGTGATTTTTATTCTAGATTTGAGAAATGTTTCATTATTAATAGTGGTCTGAAAACAAGTAGTGAGTCGTACCCTCATCTTTTTGTCACTAAACTAGTCGAGAATTCAAGTCCACAAGTTAAAAATCGAGTCCTGAAAGTCGAAAGTACCTGGCAAGCTAATACTCCGTCACAGATGCTCCAAATGCTCCAGTATCACCAGAACAGAATCAGGGAAGAGCAGGAACACGAAAGGAGACGTATGAAAGACACGAAAATGAAAGTACTAGTTGCACAATCTGTTCCACAAGACAGTCAGAAGAGGGGTCCGAATCAAGCCAGTCATTCTGCAGCTCCCGTTAAAGGGACATGCAATTACTGTAAACAGCCAGGTCATTTTATAAACGAATGTGCAGTTCTGAAACACAACATAGCTACAGGTAAAACGAAAGAAAGACCACGTCCGCCTAGACAAGAACAAGTTTCACAGACTTCCCAGTCACCACAGAATGCACAACAGTTGGTTACAGCACCGCAGCCTATAGCTGCCACACAGCATGTTACACAGCAAATGTACCAGTATGCACAGTCAGAGTATCCAGATTATCAGCCATATTCATGAAACAGCCTAGAGAGGGAGGTAGGCTTGCCTCTCATCGAGATTCCGGTAGATCAAGAGGGTCCCTATGTACACAGTCAAGTATTAGGGAAAGACAGAAAGTTTCTGATTGATACAGGGGCAAGTAGGACTACCATCAGTCATGACGAGGTTCCAGGGGCTACACTCTCAGGCTCTAGAAATGTTTCCCTTGGATTTTCAGGAAAGCCCATTGTTAATGAAATATCGAAGCCAGTTACTCTAGAAGTTGGTCCATTGTCCCGAACTACAGATCTGTTACTCACGAAGTCGTGTCCAGAAAATTTGTTAGGCATTAAGACTTTAAAAGAATTAGGAGCAGTCATATGCTGCTCCCCAGAAGGGGTCCGTCTGTTCCTGCGTGATTTCAAAGGTCATTATGTATTACGTGATTTTGATCCAAGATTATTGAATGTACCACAGCATTTATGGGCGCAAGGTCCAACTGATGTAGGTTGTATGCATATCACACCCCACCATGTCACCCTGAAGCAAGGTGTTGTATTACCACGAATCAGACAGTACAGATTGCCATCTGAGGCTGTAGCAGCCTTATCCAAAATTATTGACGAGGTTATTGTTCAAGGAGTGGTTGTAGAAACTGACTCCAATGTATGTAATTCTCCTATCATTCCAGTCCTGAAACGTACTGATCCTAATGCACCTCCAGTTTATCGATTAGTGATTGACCTTCGAGAACTTAATAAATGTATCATACCCCAGTATCCAGTGGTCCCTGATATTTCCTCACTCTTGACAGCCATTGATTCCGAAGCCACATTCTTTACAGTTATCGATCTCAAGAACGCATTTTTCAGTGTCCCCATTCATCCAGACAGCCAGTTCCTTTTCGGATTCTGTTTAAATGGAAGAAGCTATAAATTCACACGAGCTCCTCAAGGTTTCACAGAAAGTCCTAGTATTTACAGTCAAGCACTTAAAAGACAACTAGACAATATTCACATGCCAACTGACACTGCCCTGCTCCAGTATGTCGATGATCTACTGATCACAGCCCGTTCTGAACGTGACTGCGAGCGTGCGTCACTTACAGTTCTGTATTTTCTGGCCGAGATGGGGCACAAGGTGTCCCCTTCCAAATTGCAATTCTGTGTCCAGCAAGTGGTCTACTTAGGACACTTACTGTCCAAGAGGGGTAGGCAGTTGACACCTGACCGTATCCAGTTAATAGCACGTCTTCCACAGCCCAAGACACAGAAGGAGGTACGAGCTTTTATCGGCCTCACTTCTTACTGCAGACAATGGATTCCTCAGTATGCATTTCTAGCCAAGCCACTGATACAGTTAACGACACAGGAGGCAGCCGTATCGACTGTCCTCCCTTGGACCCAGGAACATACACTTGTTTTTAATGAGTTAAAGAAAGCTTTATGTAATGCACCTGTTCTAGCAACACCGAACTACAGTAAGCCTTTTACACTTTTTGTTACAGAACGTGATGGTACTGCATTATCTGTTCTTACACAAGATCAAGCAGGACAATACAAGCCCTGTGCTTATTTTTCTAGCACATTAGATCCAGTGGCCCAGGCGCTGCCTGCGTGCCTCAAGTCAGTTGCAGCCACAGCTCTAGCTATCAGACAAAGTGATTCCATAGTGTTAGGACACTCCCTGACAGTACAAGTTCCACACTCCGTGGAAGTTCTTTTAAACCGAACACAGACTCAGCACTTGACAATTGCACGTTTAACAGGTTATGAACTGACATTGTTTCAGCCACACATAGAAATCAGACGCTGCAACATTTTAAATCCAGCTACACTGTTACCGTCAGTTACTTCAAATCCTGCCACACATGATTGTGTGGAAGTTGTTAACACCATGACAAAGCCAAGACAAGACTTGACAGACATTGCATTACCTGATCCAGACCTGACACTTTATGTGGATGGTTCATGTATGAGAACAAGTACAGGAGAACTAGTAGCCGCGTATGCAGTGACTACTGAAACTGAAGTTATAGAAACACATCGTATTGACACCCTGTCTGCTCAAGCAGCAGAGCTTGTCGCTCTGACCCAAGCCTGTATACGTGCCAAGAACCTGAAAGTTAACATATACACAGATTCACGTTATGCATTCGGAGTCGTACACGACTTTGGAGTGCTCTGGCAGGAAAGAGGTTTTATGACCTCTCATGGAACCAAGATTCAGCATGGTCTCCTCATTCAAGCTCTATTAGATGCAATACATTTACCGACAGCTATCGCTATCATGAAGTGCAAGGCACATACGAAAGTCACTGATATCATTTCCCAGGGTAACGATCTAGCAGATCGAACGGCCAAGCTCACAGCTCAGACTCCAGACATTCCAGTTAACACGACACCGACAGACATTCCAGAACAGACTACTTGTATGACAGTTAAGGACCCTACACAAGATGTCCTAGATATACAGTTACATGCTACTCCCGATGAAATCAAGAAATGGGCCGAACAAGGAGGGGTCCAGACAGATCAAGGATGGTTGACGAAGGGAAAAGCCACATGGTTTCTCCCCGACTCTATGGTTCAAGTCATTATTAACACCGCACATAGTCCAGCACATCTAGGAGAAAAAGCCATGTTAGACAGTATCCAGAACCTTTGGTTCAACAAGCATTTACGAGCAGCAGCCAAGCAGAAAGTACGTACCTGTATGATATGTTGTCAGTTCAATCCAGGTAAAAGTGTCCCGGTGGAACAAGGTGGATTCCATCCTCCTGACCACCCTTTTGAAGTCCTCCAGATGGATTATATTCAGATGGAGCGATGTCGAGGTTTCAAGTATGTCCTCGTAGTTGTATGCGCTTTGTCCAGGTGGACAGAAGCATATCCAGTTCCAGATTACACAGCCACGACCACTGCCAGGCAGTTGGTTCGTGAGTTCTTTCCCCGCTATGGATTACCTAGGGTCGTGTATTCAGATAACGGCCAGCCATTCTCATCCGAGCTCATGAAACAAGTATCCCTTCTGTTAGGGTACCAGTGGAAGTTCCATTGTGTACGCCATCCCGAAGCAGCCGATCTCGTAGAGAGACATAACCAGACTCTGAAAATCCGAATTGCAAAAGTGTGTGCAGAGAAAGGTGTAGATTGGATCGTAGCACTGCCAGTTGCCCTTTTTTATATGAGAATGGTCGCTCACTCCCGTTCAGGTCTATCTCCGTACGAGATAGTGTTTGGTCGTCCCCCTAACATGTGGGGTACACCTAGACCCCGTACCATAACTGATGTTGACAGTAATATGCTGACAGATTACCTTGCCTCCTTGATGTCTGCACTACAATCTTGTCGTTCACAGGTTGCCGCTGCATTTCCAGACAACACCGAAGTGAAACCGCATGAGGTCGTTCCAGGTGACCTGGTTCTTATAAGGAACTTTGATCGTTCAAGTCCGCTGGAGCCCCGTTGGAGGGAACCCCGTCTCGTCCTCCTCACCACCCGGACCGCGGTGAAGGTGGAAAACCGAAAAGGGTGGCTACACGCGAGCCACGTCAAGAAATTCCATGGACTTAAAACTAAAACTTTTCTCAAGGACTGCCCTGTTCTCAAGGACTGCCCAGACAATGAATCTAAAATTCCCCTGTTAGAGAAAACTCCGCAGCAGGAGTATAAATCCAAGTTGAGGTCTAGTAAGTCAGCCAGTTTAATTGTCTAAGTCCCTCTCGGGTGAAACGGTTAGACAGGTTCCTGACATGTATGAGATAGACCCACACAGTGAGAGAGTTAGTCAAAACTCTAAGAGATGTATCATCATTCTATTCTTTTTATTGTTTCTGAGTCTTATGGTTACATGCATAAGTTATGCTTTACATTTATGTTTTCCTATTTCACATGTACATATGTTTTCTAATGTTACAGTAGAGCACACATTTAGTGATCTGCCTCCTCACGAGTTATCCTATCGTCTTGCTATGCGTAATAATACTTTTATCCGAATGCTGCATTATTCACACCAGACCAGCAATGCCACTAATTGTTGGGTGTGTGGTCGACTCCCCCCTTTCCAGACACCGAAGGGAGTTCTGCCACTCTTTCCCTATCCGTTTTCACATAATGGTTCGTGTGGAGCATGGTCCACGTTAACGTCTTCCTCGACTGATATGTCCCTTTTGAATCGAACATGTTTCCCAGACAGATTCAGAAAAGGGGGTGGTGATGAACAGAGTGCCTGAATTAAGCAGACCACTCTTACCCAGTCCAAAGATCAGGGCTTGATCCATCACCGTTTTTTTAGCTCACTGCACCATCCCAGCTCAGAACTTGGCTATATGCAAATTAGTCTGTTCCTGTCCCAGTGCATGATGGGAACAGGGCAAACCAAACTACCAAGCCAATTCTTATACTGGGAAGGAAACAAGCTTCCGGGGACCGGTTTCTGCCATTTCAGGCGTCTTCGGCCCGGCTTGCTTGAATCCTGATGGTGCAATGAGCAAGGGACTCACATCTGAGTATACCCTTCCACGCTTATGGTGGACAAAATGATTCAGAAAAGGGGGTGGTGATGAACAGAGTGCCTGAATTAAGCAGACCACTCTTACCCAGTCCAAAGATCAGGGCTTGATCCATCACCGTTTTTTAGCTCACTGCACCATCCCAGCTCAGAACTTGGCTATATGCAAATTAGTCTGTTCCTGTCCCAGTGCATGATGGGAACAGGGCAAACCAAACTACCAAGCCAATTCTTATACTGGGAAGGAAACAAGCTTCCGGGGACCGGTTTCTGCCATTTCAGGCGTCTTCGGCCCGGCTTGCTTGAATCCTGATGGTGCAATGAGCAAGGGACTCACATCTGAGTATACCCTTCCACGCTTATGGTGGACAAAATGATTCAGAAAAGGGGGTGGTGATGAACAGAGTGCCTGAATTAAGCAGACCACTCTTACCCAGTCCAAAGATCAGGGCTTGATCCATCACCGTTTTTTAGCTCACTGCACCATCCCAGCTCAGAACTTGGCTATATGCAAATTAGTCTGTTCCTGTCCCAGTGCATGATGGGAACAGGGCAAACCAAACTACCAAGCCAATTCTTATACTGGGAAGGAAACAAGCTTCCGGGGACCGGTTTCTGCCATTTCAGGCGTCTTCGGCCCGGCTTGCTTGAATCCTGATGGTGCAATGAGCAAGGGACTCACATCTGAGTATACCCTTCCACGCTTATGGTGGACAAAATGATTCAGAAAAGGGGGTGGTGATGAACAGAGTGCCTGAATTAAGCAGACCACTCTTACCCAGTCCAAAGATCAGGGCTTGATCCATCACCGTTTTTTAGCTCACTGCACCATCCCAGCTCAGAACTTGGCTATATGCAAATTAGTCTGTTCCTGTCCCAGTGCATGATGGGAACAGGGCAAACCAAACTACCAAGCCAATTCTTATACTGGGAAGGAAACAAGCTTCCGGGGACCGGTTTCTGCCATTTCAGGCGTCTTCGGCAAGCCGGGCCGAAGAGGCTGAAATGCCAGAAACCGGTCCCCGGTAGCTTGTCTCCTTTCTGGTGAAGAATTGGCTTGGTAGTTTGGTCTGCCCTGTTCCCATGATGCACTGGGCCAGGGACAGACTAATTTGCATATAGCCAGGTTCTGAGCTGGGATGGGGCAGTGAGATAAATAACGGTGATGGATCAAGCCCTGATCTTTGGACTGGGTAAGAGTGGTCTGCTTAATTCAGACACTCTGTTCATCACCACCCCCTTTTCTGTATCGTTTTTGGCCACTATAGGTGTGGCAGGGTATACTCAGACATGAGTCCCTTTCTCACTGCTCCATCAGGATTCAAGCAAGCCGGGCCGAAGAGGCTGAAATGCCAGAAACCGGTCCCCGGTAGCTTGTCTCCTTTCTGGTGAAGAATTGGCTTGGTAGTTTGGTCTGCCCTGTTCCCATGATGCACTGGGCCAGGGACAGACTAATTTGCATATAGCCAGGTTCTGAGCTGGGATGGGGCAGTGAGATAAATAACGGTGATGGATCAAGCCCTGATCTTTGGACTGGGTAAGAGTGGTCTGCTTAATTCAGACACTCTGTTCATCACCACCCCCTTTTCTGTATCGTTTTTGGCCACTATAGGTGTGGCAGGGTATACTCAGACATGAGTCCCTTTCTCACTGCTCCATCAGGATTCAAGCAAGCCGGGCCGAAGAGGCTGAAATGCCAGAAACCGGTCCCCGGTAGCTTGTCTCCTTTCTGGTGAAGAATTGGCTTGGTAGTTTGGTCTGCCCTGTTCCCATGATGCACTGGGCCAGGGACAGACTAATTTGCATATAGCCAGGTTCTGAGCTGGGATGGGGCAGTGAGATAAATAACGGTGATGGATCAAGCCCTGATCTTTGGACTGGGTAAGAGTGGTCTGCTTAATTCAGACACTCTGTTCATCACCACCCCCTTTTCTGTATCGTTTTTGGCCACTATAGTTGTGGCAGGGTATACTCAGACATGAGTCCCTTTCTCACTGCTCCATCAGGATTCAAGCAAGCCGGGCCGAAGAGGCTGAAATGCCAGAAACCGGTCCCCGGTAGCTTGTCTCCTTTCTGGTGAAGAATTGGCTTGGTAGTTTGGTCTGCCCTGTTCCCATGATGCACTGGGCCAGGGACAGACTAATTTGCATATAGCCAGGTTCTGAGCTGGGATGGGGCAGTGAGATAAATAACGGTGATGGATCAAGCCCTGATCTTTGGACTGGGTAAGAGTGGTCTGCTTAATTCAGACACTCTGTTCATCACCACCCCCTTTTCTGTAATGTTTCCCAGACAAGCAAGGTCTTTCCCATAGAACAGGGTTAGATCTAGAAAATGAAGTATATGATTTAGGTAATTATTCCTCGAATTTCATGGTTTTGAATGTTCAGTCCGATACTACTCCAGATTTGCCTGCTATTTCAGTTCTACCAGTTAAAGGCGAATTATGTGTCAGAAAGAATGGTTCCGCACATGTAGGACATAGTGATTGTACTACTATGGTCGAGTATAGTGACAGTGGGAAATCTATTTTTAAAGCCTCACGTCATTCTTATTTTGTTTGTGGTCAGACCGCATATGTTCGTCTGCCCCTCGATTGGGATGGAACATGTTACATTGCCTTCCTACTGCCACCAGTTTTCCTAGCCCCATCTGATTATCACAGAAACACACATCTAGTACACGTTAGACATAGAAGGGAGACTGAGTCCCCAATTGTCGATCAAACTGAAACTGCTCTAGAACAATATCAAGACTTCAATAAAGGTTTCTTTTTCTTTATAGGTCCTGTCCAGAATAGTAAGTTAATACGTAGGCTAACCAGAACCCTTGAAGCAGTAGTGAATGAGACTACTTCCGCTCTAGGTAACTTAACTGAAGAACAATCTGCTATGCGTTTTGTTGTGCTCCAAAATCGTCTCGTTCTTGACGTCATACTGGCCGATAGAGGAGGAGCATGTAGAGTGATCGGATCTAGTTGCTGCATTTTCATTCCTAATAACGCGCCGTCTGTTTATTCAGCTATAACCAGACTTCATAAAATTGCCCATCAGTTACACCAGAATCCAGGCACCTGGACATGGTCCGGTTGGCTCTGGAGTATCATATCTGCCTGGGGATGGAAAGTATTGTCATTCCTAGGTATAGCAGTAATGATCATATTCAGTTGCTGCCTCTGTTTACAATGTGGCCCTGCGATTTGCGGCATGTGTGCTACCTCTTGTATTCCTAGTCCTAAATCCCGTTCCAAGACAATTCGAGACGAGCAAATGATGCTATATGAACAGATAGATGGTATCATGAATATTGATGTTTCCTGTTGGAAACGTAGGGCACAAGGAGGGAATGTGGAAAAGTAAATTTTGCCATGTTATATGTGCCTACGTGTTCCCCATCCTATGTTATATGTGCATGATCGATATGCATATGTATCCCCCTATGATCGATTAAAGACGCAATTATAGTTGTGTCCAACGCTAGTATGCCAGTTTCCAGTTCTCGTGAAAGCAACGAGTATTAGGCCTATGTTGCCACGTTTCACAGTGTGCACGTTAATTCATTGAATTGTCTCCGTTTCTAGGCCTCAAAAGGGCCCGGACACCAGATTCAAGTTCCAGTCTCCTGAACCCTCTCCGAGGAGCGATGCAGCCCCCACCTGCATCCCTGACCCTTCACTTACTCCCTTTCGCGCAGCGCGGTGCCCGGCCTGTCTGCCAAGAATATGTTATGTTTCTAGTTATCAGTTCAGCCCTCCTTCGTTGCATTCCTAAGCTACTGAACCGCATCAACAGCTTCAGCTATGGTCTAGTCTTTCTGTCTCCATGTAAGAGAAATACTGTATTAATATTCATAGAATAATTCCTAGTTCACGCAATACATGTAGAATAGATGAATGCACCAGTCTTAGTGTCAAGTAGCCTTTGCCCTGATAACTTTTGGATTCTATCAACATGTACTCTAAACACCAGATACCAGATATGCTATAGGTACATGTCGTCCTGACACCGCAGACTTTTAGTCTCCTCTTCTAGCACAGAAGTCATAGCCCCCAGTTCTCCCTGGTAACACGTCATTGCCCGTTTGCGCGCACCACTAGGTTAAAGGTCCCAGCTGCTCTCAGGTAGCCCCCTCCATGTTTCCGCCCCATTTATGACACTTTTGTGACGTTTCTCATCACATGTCTCAGTGCACGCCCTGTGCACGCCTTCTTCTTCCACCCATGTGTTCTTATCTTACGTTTGTCACAAGTTACGCCTACTGTATGTAATGTATTTGAAATGTCTTACTATATATATGCTGCACTGTCGATGAAGCGCTGCAGCTGCCTTCCTTCCTTCCTATTTTATTTCAGGCTGTCCCGTTCCAGTCCCTTCCCTTTTGCCTGAATAAATCCTTCTGACTCGGACACATCGGATCCTGCCTCTTATTTATTGAGCTATCTGTTATTGTTAATGTAATTCAAAAATAGTCCCGGTATTATTTATTTATATACCACACAAGGATGGATAAAAGATAGATACAAGAGACTGAAATTAGAGTGCAGGGTAGCGCTGTATGTGGCTCAGCTCTGTGTCTTTTGGGGCACTATGAAATTAACACATAGCCACGTGGCACCAACTACAGATGCGCAGGAGCACTGCTAATGAATTCTCCAGATCCAGCCTGGGGATATTCTGATGAGTGAGGAATATGTGGATTGCTAAAGTATTTACTAGAAAGAGTGTTATCAAAGGTAATCAACTTGTTTTTCAGGGAGGTCGTCCCGGAAAATGTAAGGATTTAAACAGTGCCATTTTTGCAGGAGCCAATTTAAATTTCAGTTCCGTAAAATGCCAAGTCTCAAGCAAAAGCAAATCGTAGAGGATTTGGCCCTGGAGAAATGCGAAAACAGGCCTTCAGGGGGATGCTTCTTGGCCAGCCCAATTCAGATTTTAATACAGAGAACTTTCCACCTTGACAGGCTTATCTTTTTCGCTGCCTCCCATTTCCTGCCCCACAGAAACTCACAAGGAGCTGATCATCAATGCGATTGTCTCTTGCACATGCAATGTAGAAGCTTAGATCCCTCTTTGGACAAGTCCATGGAGCATCTCCTCCTCTTTGAAGGAGAGAAGCAGAGTAAAAACCCAAGCCTAAAGGATGTGCACATGATAAATTTTAAGAGCAAGTTCAGATATCACTGGGGCAGAGCACATGGTTTAGGGTGAATATGTCAGATTTGTTTTAGAAACGCATCAGAATTGGTGACTTAACCCCTTCGACGCTCATGACGAGCCCAGCTCGTCATGGAGTTTCCATTGATTTCAATGGAAATTGCATTAAAGATCTAAAATAGCCTTAGCATCCAAGTGGTTAAGGACTGTTGGTCAAGAAAAGACAGCTAGGCCTTGTTGTGCTAAAGAAAGAACAAGTAGAAGAACATTGAAAAGTCTAGCTTGTAACAGGTTAGTATTTAGAGCACGAAATCAGGCAACAAACTCGTCCTAGCATATATTGACTTTGTGGAAGTGGTCTTGGCAGGAAGAATGATATAGCCTGCCTCCTTCTTTAAGACAGGCATAGGATCTCCTTGCTTTCAGAAGAAAAAAATGTAAAACCTGGCTTTTCCAAATTTAAATGAGGTATACCTGTTTGTGTGCCCACTGTCAGTCTCAGGGTCCTTCCAGCGCCGGAACACTCTGTGGAGTAGCCGTGCACTTTATAAGTGCCCAGTAACATAACAAACATCCCTCACTCTAGGTCAGCAAGTCAAATGCATTTAGCTGCCACTGCTCAATCTCCACACAATAAGGTGTAAGTGGTGGAGACTTGGATACAGGACCCTGTCCTCTTGCTGAGACAGAATGTCCTCCAGAAGTAGAAGCCTGATCGGAGGACAAATGCTCACACTCAGGAGCTCTGGGTACCAACCTCACCTGGTCCAGTCTGGGGAGATATGAATGACTTGGGCCTTGATTTTACTCAGAACTTGAGGCAGTGGAGGTAGCGGTGGAAATGCATACAAGAGTCCTTCCTTCCAATCCAGTCAGAACATGTCTCCTAATAAGTGCCTTGAAGGAAACTCCAGTGTGCACAATTATTAACACTGTGTGTCCTTGGTAGTGGCAAACAGATTTAACCAGGACATACCCCACTGCTTGAAGATGCATCTCAGGATGAACATGCCATTGCCAGATGGTGTCCACTATGTTCATCTGCTCTGGCCCTCAAAGACCCCACTGGGTGGTTGCTGACCAAGAAAATGTTCTCTAGTTCAGCCACCTCCAGAGGCATAGAACCTCCTGACACAGGATCCAGGACCCCACTCCACCCTGCTTGTTGCACACCACATGGCGGCTGAGTCACCAGCTTCCCTTTGTTGGATGGTAGGAAAGCTTTCAGAGTGAGAGGGATCACTAAAAGCTCCAGAAGAATGATATGGAGCTGGTTCTCCTTTGGAAACCAAAGACCTCTCATCTCCACCACTCACAAATGGCTCTCCCAACCCAGCAGTGATGTGGCTCTTACTATATTAAACTATGGTATATTGAATGAAAAAGTAGTTTATTAGTCAATTAAAACCATAAACAAAACCCTGTAAAAATATTTACCTAAATCGGTTAAAAACATTTCAACTATCAGCAGCAAACCATTTCATATATTAATCCTTAAACAATTTAATTATTTGCATCCCCTCATAATCCTAATCACAAATCGGAGTATGCGCCAATATGCTCATTTTGGGATGGTTCAGAGAGCAAATAGCCCACCATACCTGCCTAGAATTTAAAATAATTTATCTATCATAGACCAACTTTTTCATATCTTAATAAGCACGCATTTAAATTGCCTATACATGCAGCGAGACGTAGTTAAAATGTAACACTGGTATATTAACCTTTGCTATAGGAGAGGTTGACTTTTAAGTGCCACCACAGAAGATCCTCAACCATCTCCTGTGAGATTTGGATGGAGTCTGAGAGGTGTCCACGATGCTCAGCACCCAATGGTATTAGAGATTCTAATGCAGGGCCTGCATATGACACTTTCGGATTAGAGCTGCACCAGGCCAGGAGCCCAAGAAACCTCACAGCCATCCACACTGAGACCCAGGACCGATTCTGAAACATCGGGATCATATCCTGAATGTCCCGGATTCGGTGTGGTGGAGGAAAGGCCTTTTAAAGCCACGGTGTTCAGAACTGCCTCATGAATGTAAGTCTCTGTGCAGGGCTCAGGTGGAGCTTCGGCTCATTGATGATGAAATATAATGATGTCACAAATTTAGCCATCCACCCAAAGGCGGTCTATGACTGTCTGTATTGCGTGTGCCTTCAGCAGCCAATCATCGATGTATGAGAATATATGGATACTGGCCTCCAAAAATGGGCAGCAATCACCACCATACCTTTCGTGAAAACCTGAAAGACTGAGGTAATGTAGTAAATTGAAAGTGTTCATGGCTCACCTTGAGCCACAAGGTGGATGGGTTTATGGAAGTAGACAACATCCAGTCTCCTAGGTCTACAGTCAACAGGCTTTAAGCCAAAGGTACGAGTTACTTACCTTCGGTAACGATGTATCCGGTAGAGAAGATTCTAGCTGCAGATTCCTTCACGTAGAAATATTCCCCAGGCGTGAGACTGGATCCAGAAACTTTTTTGCTACAGCATCCCTGCGCACCGGGTTCGGGGCAATACCACGCGACTCCGCCCAGGCGTCGTCCACGTACGTGATGTCAGCGAGGTCAAATAAGCCCCACCCCGGCACGCCTACGTCAGTTTTCTTCTGAGAACTTTTCCACGCCGCAACGTGGAGCCACCAGGCAAAACTGTGGGAGCAGGGGAACAGAGTGCGAAAGAGTAGAAAAAAGGATGGAGACAAGCAGCACCATAAGGAGCGGTGCAACACTGCAGTATCCATAGACAGGGGCGGAATAACAAACAGGGCAGCCACCTTGTCAGTATGTAAACCACCTTCCCCCCTCCCCCGGAGACAGGGAACATATGTAAAGTCATGATACCTGTAGCAGGCCTACAACCCCCACCCGGAACTAGGGAAGGGGAGCCAGCCCCAGAACAGACAGGAACAACAACAACCCTCCAAACGACCCCAGCACAGAGGGCAACCATCCCCCAAGGAACAAGGGCAAGGCAAGACAGAGGACAGCAGAGGGGCAGGGACCCCTAGCAGCAAGAGGAAGGGAGGGGTGGGCCGAGATTAAAGGCAAACCGCCCCAAACCTGGAGCAGCCAGAGTTGTGGGGCACAGAAGCACTATAACCCCATCCTCCAGAGAAGCAAGAGGAGGAAGGAATAGCAACCAGATGGATCAACCCGCCAAGAGCAAAAGAATGTACTCCCAGGAGACACAGCCCCCCACCAGGAGGCGAGTGCCTTGAACAACTACAGGGTCCTCGCTGAACGGGGAGGAAGGGCGGGCCGTGAAGGAATCTTCGGCTAGAATCGTCTCCACCAGATACATCGTTGCTGAAGGTAAGTAACTTGTATATCTGATAGAGACTACTAGTAACAGATTCCTTCACAAAGAATAGATACCCTAGTAATACCCACAGGGAAGGAGGGTCTGCAAAAGGACCCCACCAGCCATGACAGGACAGAGGGTCTCACAGGGTACCAGACCTGCAGACCGGGCAAGTAACCCAGCCCCTCCCAGGCAAGAGGGGCCCCCACAAGCAGAACACCACCGAACCCAGAGGGACGGAGGAAGAAGAAAGAAGAGGAGGCCCTCACACTCAC
The DNA here is from genome assembly GCF_964261635.1 of Lissotriton helveticus. Lineage (NCBI taxonomy): Eukaryota > Metazoa > Chordata > Amphibia > Caudata > Salamandridae > Lissotriton > Lissotriton helveticus. The sequence continues at coordinate 446,178,649 of NC_136071.1, read as the reverse complement.
GATAGAGGAACCCAGGGCAAGGTCAGGGAGGCCGAAGTACCCCACACCCCTCCAAGGCAATAAAGCTTTCATACAAAGCCAGGGGAAGAGCCCAGAGGGCCCACGTAAACGAGGGAAATGAAGGCGAGTCCACCCCAGATGGAAGGGAACAGGCCAGCCAGAGCGGTGCCAACAGGCATAGCCGCCACAGGCAAGAAAAAACAGCCCAGGGCCCCCGGAGACAGGGCGGGCGACGCCCGACAAGGGAGAGCACAGAATCATCCCAAACAGGGAGATGTGGAAATGGCCACTACCACGAGGGGCCACGCACACGACCTCAAGAAGCAAAGCAACATACAGAAACGCCACGGAGAACAGGCACCCAAGGCCACCAGAGCTCCTCAGCACAGCGTAAGCTATATAAGAGCTACCACAACCCCACATAGGGTACGTTAAGTCCCAAGACATGGGAACCCTCTTTGGAAGAACTTCCGCAGCAGAGGAAAAACAAAAGAGCTACGGGGAAACACCCCGCGAAAAGCTTGACAAGCAGCCCAAAACAAAAAAACAGAAGGCCCAATCTCAGGGACAAGTCTGTGTAACAGTTCCAGCAAAAAACACACACAGTGAACAAAGGGCCGTCCAGCAGCCAACAATGTCAAAGTCCCAGTAAGGAGGATTCAATGGCCAGGAAACACACTCTACAGCAAGAGCGAATGTCTCAAGAAGGACCAGAACCAGCTCACCTCCGCAACCACTGAGGAGGGGAAGACGGAGGAGGAGGATAAGGCGGAGGAGGAGGACGGAGCCCTGCCAGAAACCTTTGGATGGCGGAGTCAGCCGGGGCATGGAACAACAGGCTACCATCAAACGGAAGGTCAATGAGCCGCTCCCGAATATTTTTGGGGAACACGCTGTCCCGAAGCCAAGCATGGCGACAGAGGGCGACAGAGGAAGCCATGGCCCGACCCAGCACCTCCGAGATGTCCAGAGCAGAGCGGAGAATAAATGACGCTAGCTCCCGGCCATCCACGCATGATGCTGTAAGTCCGCCTGAACAGTCTCCTGAGAAGCTCCCACAAACAAGAGGAGGCCCTAGCCAGTACACAAGGTGTTAAGGGCCCGCAGGGCAGCGCTGGTCGAGGCGAACATGTTGCGCCCCCAAGAGTCCAGCCAGCGGGCCTCCCGGGACGGCGGAGTCAACAGTGGTGGCAGGGAGGGAAAAGCAGTCCGCAAAAGCGGACTGGCGGCAGAGGGGTGGAGGGAAAGACACGCAGGGTCACGCGGTGCCGGAAGGTGCCGGTGCAGAAGTTGTTGAGGCACCGGATCCCCTGAGGCGGGATGCCTCCAATCCCCCTGTCAGGGAAGAAAGAAGCAAACTCTCAAAAGGAAGCAACAGCTCCCTCCCACCAGCGCCCTGGTGGAGAACCTCCAAGAGATGGTCCGCCAGAAAATGAGCAACCGGGTCACCCATGCGCAGAATGCCCACAGCCGTGGACACCGCGTGAGCAAAGGCTGCCCCCGCCTCCGTAGGGCCCCACGGCGGAGAAATCAGCTCCTCAGTGGGCAACGTCTGCAGACTAAGGCAGCTGTCCCCAAAGCCAAGCGGAACGGGCAAGGACTAGACCTGGAAGTCAGAAGGAGCCGAGGAATGGGGGACCTGCCGCTCCTCCGACGAACACCTTGGCCTCAGAAACGGCGGGGAGCCACCCTGCGACGATGTTGGTGAAAAAGACACCACACGGCGGCCAGTCCCGGGGGAGGATGACACCAATATGCAGCCAGCCTCCAGAGAAGAGGGAGCGTCCGAAGATTAATCCGCAACTCGACGCCTGTCAGGAGCCGTAGAGTCTGCCGCCTGAGGCAGGACGGTAACGGCATCCTGCGGCGAAGGAGACGCCGGATAGGGCCCTTCGAAGCTACACCGCGCCGGGCACCCGAGCTGGGCCGGATCCGAAGAGGACAAGGGGTGGCGTCGGAACGGCGCCAACGCGACCTCCGCCGAGGCAGCCGCCTGCGTGGAGGAACGAGAAGGACCAGGGGAGTGACACAAAGCCCTCCGCCAGCCTCGGCCCAGCATGTGACAGAGGTGGCCCGGTGAACCATGCGGCGCCGCCAAGGCAGACTCAACCTCCGACTTGTCCTCAGACGAGGCAGCCTCCTGCGTGGAGGGATGAGAAATACCCGGAGGAGAGCGAGGGGTCCCCTTCCAGCCTCGACCCAGAGCAGGACGAGGAGGGTTTACTGACCCCTGTGGCGCCGCCCGGTCCAGCATCTGCTGGCGCCGTAGCGGCACCACCCTGGCCTTAGACAGAGCCACCTTGTCAAAGGACCGAGAGGGGCTCGGGGATGCCACCCAAGCCCCGGCGACCTTCCGCAACACCACAGGGACACGCGTGGGAGTTTGCGGCGAGGCAGAGACACCGTGGCCTGAAGGAGGGACCCCGGAGGAGCCGCACCCCAACAGCACCACATCCTCCAAGCCTGGATCCGAACCAGTCGGCGCAGGGGCCATTGCTGTCGGCGGCGCCGCGGAGGGTCCCGCGCAAGGCAAGGGATCCACTGAGGGGAAGGAGGAGGAGACGCCAGCGAGGCCTGCAAAGCGGCCGTGTATGTCTCCATCTGGATTCTCGATGCCCCATCACTAGGAAACAGTGGTTAGTATGACACGCGGGGCCACATCACCCGCGGAGAGTCCACGCCCCCGGCAGGTCGAAACCCATCTCCCGGGGACAAACTGCGACACCTACCCACTGGGGAGCGGCACTCTTGCGACATCGGAGAAGGGCGAGGACGACGACCATGGCCGTATCTGAAGCAGTCTGCCGAGGCTAATCGAGGGGAGGAGGTCGACCTGGAGAGACACGCCGAGAGAAGTTTTAGCCGGCGATCCCGCCGCGACTTCGCCTTCAACTGTTGGCACGCCTCACAATCAGTGGTGCCGTGATCCTCCCCCAAACACCACATACAAATGAGGTGAGGGGCCGTCGCCGACATAAGACACCCACACGACGTGCAAGTCTTGAAGCCCGAAGGCATTCGCACACTGTTCCACCAAAAGAAGAGACAACGAGGAAGAAAAAAAGGGCCCCAAAACAGGCCCGTAGCAAGACCGGATCCACGTTGCACGCGGAAAAGGAAAAAACTGATGTAGGCGTGCCGGGGTGGGGCTTATGTGACCTCGCTGAGGTCACGTCCTCGGATGACGTCTGGGCCGAGACACGTGGTGTTCCCCTGGCGCCCGGGAATGCTGTGGCAAAAAAGTTTCCGGATCCAGTCTCATGCCTGGGGAATAATTCTACGTGAAGGAACATGCGGCTAGTAGTCTCTATCAGATAGAGTTTTTTTTAACCTGTCCTCTCTCAGAAAGGTGCTCTGCAGGGATCCAAAACCAACCTGATGGCTCTGTCCTGTTTTTGGAAGCAGGAGGTAGCGCGAGTAGCATCCTCTTCCTTTCTCTGAGTTGCCCATTTATTTCATTGCAACTTTGGTTGACTTCCTGCAATAGAACTGCAGAGTGCTCCTCCTACTGCTACTTTAACGCGGGAGGATGGTGTGGAGGTAATGAAGGGCTGGGCATGGCCTATTTAAACAATCTGTAAGACCCATCTGTCCAACATGATGGATCTTCAGTCGGGGAGGAAATACAATAATCTGCTTTCAACCAGCCAAGCATGAGCCTGAGAGGTCAAACTAAAGGATCCTGACGACTGTTGTAGCAGGGAAGAAAGAACTGGAGGCGTGTTGTCCCTGCTGAATGTAAACTGTTTCTGTTGGTGCAAAGTCTGTGGCATCGAAAGGATTGGTTTGGATGCTGCAGTGCAGGTTATTGTGCTAGCAATGTCTGTGAGCTAGTCTCTTAGAATAATCCCTGAATTTTCTGTATTGATGAGTAAATTGCTTGGCTGGTGTCCATAGCCCCAAGAATTGAGCTGTAGTGTGACTATCCTTCAATCATTCTAGCACAGAATACGTTTCTTCTCCAGATCACCTGGAGCTGTAAAGAGCATATCCATTTAGACTGCTTGCACATATCCCGAAAACCTGGTTTGACAAATAGAAAAGTAAAAAGATGGACGATCTGCAGTGGACTCCCACAACTGTCGCCTCTACTGGAAAAAAAAATGAAGGGCTGGCTAACCAGAAAAACATTCTCTGTCAGATTTCACAGCTCACACAAGGCATGCAGAGGCCTTTCATCCTAACAATTACAAGTGCTATAAAGAGGGAAAGGGTAAAAAAAAGTCACCATGGGCGAGATGGTGGAGTTTTCCTACTTGGAAACACAATATGGCATGGCGCAGACAGAAAAGTTTAGATATCTACAAATCCGGCATGCACTTCAGGCAATCCTGGCACCAGGCACGACCATACCAGAGGCCAACCCACTGGAGGATAGACTCCTTACGGAACATATGGTTGAGAGGGAGACATCCTTTACGTATCGCAAATTAATTAACAACTTGCCAGATCCGACGCCCAAGCTCCGCCAAAAATGGTCCCGGGAGGTGGGTGACTTTGATGAGTCAGAATGGCAAGAGCACTGTCTTCGCCACGTGAGACGGCCATACCCGCGCGGCTCAGATTGGTCCAACTTAAAGTATTACATCGCACCTACTACACCAGAACGACACTCAATGCCATAGGGAAAGCCCAACACCAATACTGTTTACGAAATTGTGGGGAGGAGGGTACATTTTTTCACACCTTATGGGAAAGTCCTCATGTGGCCGCATACTGGGCCAAGGTGATGCGCACTATCTCCCAGACTGTGGAAATTTCCTTATTACCAGAACCCAGACGCTGTCTGTTAAATGTGTGGGAGCCCAATGACCTCACCCACCAGGAGCAGGACTGGGCGATGCTGGGTATGACATTTGCTAAGCGCAACATTGCTATGCTATGGGGGTCGGGTGACACACCTATGCTCCGGAAATTGTGTAAAGACATGGATGAGGCAATGATAGCTAAGAAGACGGTTTTTATACATCGTGGTTGTCCCCGTAAATGGGAGAGAGTATGGGGAGCATGAAACAAGTTTCGAGGTTATATCTGTGATCCACCTGAACTTGAAACAGATGATGTGTCCACATAATGGGATCATGTTCTTTGGGGTTTTGAAGAGCGAATCAAATGTACTGTTTACTACGTATGAGGGATGTGGGTAAGAATAGCGTTGCCTTGTTTTACAGCTCTAATTGCAGCCAATCATGACTATCTTTTAAATGTACTGTTTGCCCTGATTAACAATTCAATAAAAATAAATAAATAAATAAAAAAAGTCACCATATGCCTGCTTACTGCACAAACATGCTAATACTGCCCCCATAAAATGCTTCACTATCCTGCAGATGAATACTGGTATTGTGCCATTAAACATACGGAGAGGTCTAACTGATGACTGCTGGTACTGTGCTACAAAAGGTATAGCAACCATGCTGAGAAATGATAGTACTATCCACTTCAACATGGCAGACCTGCGCAGAAGTGTTAGGACTATCCATTCAAAGTAGAGCAATCCTGTTGATAAGAACTGGCACTGCTCATTACATACATGCAACCTGCTGATATATGATCCAATTGGCTATTAAATCCTATCAGTAACCGTCACTATGGCATCTTTTTTTTTAGTCCTCATTCTGCCAATTTACTTGTTGGCAATACTCCCTTTCCCTTACCGAGAGCCGGACGGGAATGAAGTCGTTCCACTCAAGAAATCTAGATGCTTCCACTCCTACCCTTTCCAGCATAACATACAGAAGAAGGGGACCAGGACCGACCGCTGTTTATTGGCTTAATCATTGGACCCCAGTTCTTTGACACCAATCGACCTATATAGCCCATATCTTTTCCCGACTTCTGGGTCACATGCCATGTCCTGTAGACTTATGTATATAATATTGTGTTTAAATTCTGAGAAAAGGGGTGGAACAGCTGATTTTCAGGCTCTACAAATCTCCCGTCTTCCCATTAAGACGACATAAAAGATTGGTCTTGCAGCCATTTTATGTGAGATGAAAATACTGTCTTGGCATCTTCCAAAGAATATAAGTAAGGGACTTACTTCTATCTGTATTTCAATTACATCCGACAGGAATTCACAAAGGTCCATCCAAAATGTAGTCATCTCTGGGCAGGTTAAAAACATATGGCGATCATCTGCTAAAGGATCTCGACACCTTGAACAAACATACTGAGTTCCAGAAAATGTTTCTAATTTTGCTGGGGACCAATATACCCGATATAGGGTAAAAAGATTATTACGATTAAAAAAGGCAAATTTAACTATCTCCCAGAGCAATGCAAATGAGCCCATCCAAACTTCACTCAAATTAATGTTGACAACCTCATCACTCCAGAGCTTTTGCATATCCTGATCTATATCATCCTCTGCTTCCACCAAAGTTTGATACCACAAAGCAACTTCTTTATTAATAAGACAACTTTCATGCCTTGATTTAACCAGGAATCATCCCTCTGTTTCTCCCAATTTTGCCTAGCCCACCAAGCAGAGTTGATAGAATTTAAATCTGGTTAATTGCCCCCATGTACATAGTGTCAAAGTTTCCCACGTGACCAGATCTGTACCTATTCTCAAATCTCCCCAACGTAAGATACCCGCTTGCTTCAATGGTAGGCTAAGCTGATCATCTAAACAGTCTGGGGTTCCTGGGGAGCCCCAAATTGGTAGGTAATTCAAATAGTAGGATATTCCACGTTTTGTCCGTATATAAATCCAGTTCTTCACTGCCTGCAACACAGTCTTCAGTCTGACTTTTTTTTTAAAATGTGGGTCCCCCTAAACCTTGCATCTTAACCCCCATCTCCCTTTACCAACTGAGCAATGCTGGCTCCCAAAATATTTTTTTCTATTTGTAGCATGGCTTACGATGTAGGTGACACCAGAATGTCTGATATATCATTGGTAATGTAGACAAAAGAGGGTAAAAAGCTCCACAGGCAATGCTTCAAGGTACAGTAGCCGTTACTCTTTCTATTTGTGGTACACTATTTTTAAAATAGTGTACCTATTTCTCAGAAGATATGGTCAGGTTGGATCAATCACAGGATATAACTGAATACTCTCACAGACATAAGATTACAATGCCCTTTCTGAAAGGCCCAGAAAAAGTACTGTGACTGGTGTCAACTTGCAAATACTTTTGGGTACCCTTCAGAATAAATTTCACACCCTTTATGGAACTCATCCTCAGTTTTGTTTCTGCTCTTTGTGCCTTTGAATAGAACATCTAGCTATATTTGCATAAAGCAGGCCAACACCTGTTAATATCAGTTATAGACAATAAATACTCACTCATTCAGCACTTACAGAAGCTAGTCAAATTAAACATTGAATGGACCACAAAAAAAAAAAATCAATTTGAAGCACTGATTAAAACAACACCTGAGCAAGAACAAAATGGCTGGTTAGAAAAAGTCATGAGTCCTGTCCAAAATGAGAAATGAAGGTAAGGAATACTATAGGAGCACTTTCTGAAAAGAGTAGGAGGAAAGGAGGAGTTATCATGGACACTTAAGATAATTTGGCATGTTTAGTCATCTTGCCTCCTCTCTTTAGGATGCTGAAATATTGTTGTTAGTAAAGAAAACAAAGTATTGCGTGATAAACATGGCCTTCAGAGATTTACCTCACCCCTGTAATACAGTATTTTTTCTTACCTTTTTTGCAGCCAGAAGCAGTTCCACAGCCTTCTCAAACTGACTGTGCTCAATGAAGAAATCTGAGCAGCGGGCTAGCAATGCCGGGTCTGAATTCTCATCAAGGTCCTCAGCAATAAGCTGCAATGCCCCAAATTGCTGAGTAGCAAAAGCCAGCTCCAAGGCTTTGGAGAAGTGTCCTGCCTGCAATATAATACAGAGCATATTATTCTCAAGATCTTATGTTGATTGTTATTGTTTATGCACCAGCTGGATCGTGCTAATTAACAAGAATAGTCCTTAGCAATGTCACACTTTAGTGTATGCCTTTCAACTTCCTAAATCTAAACTTCTCCATATTTCATTCACTCCCAGACAGAGGACGTTTTTGTCTACATTTCTTCCAAGAAAGGAAAAGAAGAAAATGCACTTGGCTGTAGATTTATATTTCAGGGTCTTTGTTAAAGAGATAATTACTGTTAAGTAACCAATCAATCAATCAATCAATCAATCACTCAATCAGTACATTGGTAGAGTGCACTACTCACCAGTAAGGGTCTCAAGGCACTGGAGGGGAAGGGGTGCTGCTACTGCTCGAATAGCCAGGTCTTGAGAAGCCTCCTGAAGGTTAGTAGGTCCCGGGTCTGCCGTAGGAGGATGAGGAGGGTGTTCCAGGTCTTGGCCGCGAGGTGGGAGAACGATCTGCCGCCGGTGGTCGCTCTTCGGATGCGGGAGGCGGTGGCGAGGGCTAGGTCAGCAGAGCGGAGCTGTCGTTTCTGGTTGTAGAAGGTGAGGCGTCTGTTGAGGTATGCTGCTCCAGTGTTGTGTAGTGCCTTGTGTGTGTGGGTGAGGAGCTAGAAGGGGATCCTCATGTTGACGGGAAGCCAGTACAGGTCTCTGAGGTGCGGTGTGATGAGGCTGTGGCCTGGGATGTCGTGGATCAGGCGAGCAGAGGTGTTCTGTATGCATTGTACACGTTTCAGGAGTTTGCCCGAGGCTCCTGCGTCAAGGGCATTTCCGTAGTCCAGCCTGCTTCTGATGAGGGCCTGGGAAACCGTTCTTCTTGTTTCGGTGGGGATCCACCTGTAGATCTTGCGGAGAGGGTTGAAGCAGGAGGACGAGACAGCGTTGACTTGCTTAGTCATGGAGAGTGTTGAGTCGAGGATAAACCCCAGGTTGCGTGTGTGGTCGGTGGGTGTCGGTGCTGCTCCCAGAGCGGAGTCGTCCCAGGTTGAGGGGGTAGAGCCGACAATGAGGACCTCTGTCTTGTCTGAGTTCAGCTTCAGACGGCTGTTCTTCATCCACTCAGCGATGGCTTTCATTTCTTCCTGGAGCTTGATTTTGCCGGTGAGGGGGCCCTTGGTGAGGGAGAGGATCAGCTGGGTGTCGTTGGCGTAGGAGATGATGTTGAGGTCGTGCAGTCGGGCGACGTGGGCGAGTAGTGCCATGTAGACATTGAACAGTGTCGGGCTGAGGGATAATCCTTGGGGTACGCCGCAGATGATCTCGGAAGTTTCGGAACAGAAAGGCGGGAGGCGGACGCTCTGGGTTCTGCCGGAGAGGAAGGAAGTGGTCCATTCCAGAGCCTTGTCTCGGATCCCTGCGTTGTGGAGGCGTGTGCATAGGGTGCGTTGGCAGACAGTGTGGAAGGCGGCTGATAGGTCCAGGAGGATGAGGGTCGCGGTCTCGCCGTTGTCCGGCAGGGCCCTGATGTCATCAGTGGCGGCGATGAGGGAAGTCTTGGTATTGTGGTTGCTGTAGAACTCGGACTGGGACGGGTCCAGGATGTTGTTCTCCTCGAGGTAACGGGTCAGCTGTCTGTTGACGGTCTTCTCGATGACCTTTGTCGGGAACGGGAGCAGGGAGAAGGGCTGTAAATTCTTGAGGTCCCTTGGATCCGCCTTGGGTTTCTTCAGTAAGGCGTTGATTTCAGCGTGCTTCCAGATCTCCGGGAAGGTCGCGGTCTCGAAGGAGATGTTGATGACCTTGCGGAGATGGGGTGCGATGGTGGCGCTAGCTTTGTTGAAGATGTGGTGCGGGCATGGGTCTGACGGAGAGCCGGAAGGAATGGTGTTCATGATTTTGATGGTGTCACTAGTAGGTAGTACTAAGGCTGCAAAAACTGAAAGCAATCTATGAAAGGAAGGTTAATAGGCGTAGAGGAAAAAGCTGCAAAATTGGTTCCAACATAAATAGCTATTACTTTGATTTGATTTTTAGAATTTCTTTCATAATAGGATTACTCCCTAAAAGAACATTGCAGCCATTAAAGATCTTGTGATAAGTTTCATCATCAAAAGGTAAAGGTTGGAAGTGAGACATTTACTACCTCTAAGGATCTAGGCTCTGGTAGGTTCCGAGGTGACAGAGGGCTTAAACGAAGTGGTGAAAGAGATATTTGGTCCCTTTGTGTTTGTTAGAAGTGGTCTTATGAAGGCTGAGGAGCACAAGATGGTATCTGTAGAACTGACGTGGTATTTTTTATTTTTGCAGAAGGGGAGTGATACTATTAGGTATTTATAACTCTCTTCAAGAACATATTCATTAAGATTCATTTTTTTCTGTCAGTAGTGGCCTGATTTGCCTCGAATCCTCAGCATTACAATAGGCAGTTTGCCTTAGAAAACTGCATTACACTCCCGATTCACAGCATCGAAGGATGACAACTTCAATTGACATCGTAAGAAGGGTTGTTGTTGTATAAGGTTACAAGGTAAATGGAATGGGCTTCGCAGGCAACATGGTCAACGTTGAAGGAACCATAGGCACTAATCAGGAAGTAGTTGATAATAGAGAACATGCTACAGGAACTAATATGTTATATTATGTTAAGTGTTCAGAATCAGAACTCTCTTTATTCGGCTGTGAACAGTCATAAAAGCATGCAAGACGTGCAAAAAAAGCGATAAAATAAATACAAGTTATTAAAACATGCAAGTAAAATACATACAATCATCAGGTTTGGGAAAAATAAAGACCAACAATCAGGATAAAAACAGGCTGGGATTAATAAAAGCAAAATTACAAGAGTCAAGTACTGATTCATAGATGTCCTGAAATTATTCTAAAATCATTGACCTCCTGGAGTGGACTGCGGCTTTAAGAAACAGAATCACATTACATGTTTCGTCATCTGGTAATGCCAATAAAAAATGATATGCTTGCATACAAAGCCGTAGATTCCTAAACTTCAAAAATGGTATGAGGAATATTTTGTTATACATTTTATAATATTCACAGAAGAAGAGGAAATGTAACATAGTCTGTTTATGCAAGTTAGTATATGGGTATTCTCTAGAGTCACGCTGGGGTTAGTGTGCAGCCAGAAAACAAAGTAAATATTTATATTATCAACCCGGAAGCTGATCAATAAAAGACTATACAACCTCTTATTAGTAATCTGCAGGTAGTTGTTAGAGATAGCCCCAGGATTAACATATAAATAATGCTTAACACTTGATTTTTGTCTTTGAGTCCTCATCCTCTCTTCTTTAGTTCGTTCTAGCAGCAAGACTTGCGCCTGCTTTCTAACAGAGGCTTCCTGCTGTGTTCTATCTAAAAACATATCAGTCAATCCAATGGTTTCCAGAAATGTTTTGACGTACGCTAACAGGGGATCGAAAGACCCTTACTGCAAGCCAAGCAGTCTAAAACTACCTCTCTAGTTAATTTTGCTTCTTTTGAGCTCCAGATAGAAAACCACAAGCGGATTGGCCGGCTATGGATAAAGTTGCTCAGAAAGTCTAAGCCTAGTTCATTGTGGCAAATGAAGCTGGAGGTAGACACAGGAACAGTGCACTCTGATCAAATCTGTTTTTCCTCCCATTAGAAGGCAGCCGAGCCACCCTGACCCCATATGCCAGCCCCATAAGTTGCAATAGGGACGCATTGAGCCGAATATATTTGCAAGAGGGGTATGAGAATCCTCTCTCATTTGGGTGACAGGAGACTTAGCAGTGAGCCAACAGCCCTAGAAAACCTGGAACCTACTTTGTGCAATATGCGCAGACCATGTCCCAGACAAGCTGAAAATGACCCCAGGTAAGAGAAGGAGCTAGTGCTTAATAGCACTTCCTTACCCACTATAATAGTTAAAGGTTGCATGCAGTTTGGGCCGCAAGTCATTAAAAAAGACATAGTAAAGTTAGTTGTTAATCCAGATTAGCCATAAAATTGACAACAGAGTGCACTAGAAGATGCAAGTTTTACGGGTGTTAGCAATTAACACTGCATCATCCACATACAATAATACTGGTAGGGGGCACCATTCACCATGGGCATGCCTGGGGTGCACTTACTAATCTCCTTACTAAAATCATTTATGTACAAAATAAAAAAGAAGTGGGGCTAAAACACACCAGTGGCGAGTATTCTTGTGGAGCGCTTGATTACCCAGAATAATGATAGGTATAATGGACAACCCAATCTACTCTTGAGGGCTAGGGAAAAATGAATGAACAGGTAAATGTGCCTTCAAGAGTTTTTTTGAGGAACTTAGTTATGTTATTCTCAGTCACAGTTGGGTGCAAGGTTTGTTATTTACATGCTAAATAATTTCTTTTGAATATGTAGTTTCTAACACAATTTTCATACCTCTGAGCTAATCATGTAAAAATATATCCCAAGAGAGTATATATCACAAGGCAGGAAATAGCAAAGAATAGCAAAAAACACGGGTGTGTATAAAACAATTACATTTTATTTTCAAATTTCATTAAGGGTACTAATATGAAACAATTACAATGAAACAAGAAGATAACATTGGCCTTCACTGTTATAATTGTATACACTTTTTCAATCACAGTCGATAAATTATTAGGAAAGAAGGGTACAGGTCGCCGTTTCGGTCTCTAGGCTTTCATCGATGAGGCCCTCTAAAGGACTAAAATTGTTTAAAGTGGTTCACCCCTAATAAAATATGGAACAAACAATAATTACCATATGTTTAATAAAGTTATATTATATCACCTGTGTAAATGTAGCAACATTATGGAATAAGTGAGTTTGAAAGTATGAATGCAGTGTGGTATGTTACTGGGAAAGCTATGCCATAGGATGAATTTTCCTTGTTTTTATCTTTCTCCCTATCATGTGTGTTTTGATGTTATAAATACAATGTGGATTTAAACACATTTAATCAATTTTTGTACTTTTTGTTATACTAAATCAAAGAAGTTATAAAAAAAATAAAAAACATATATATATCCTTTAAAAAAACCTTCTTTCAGTATATTTGGATTGACTTTTCTCTTGTCATGTGCAATGCTGACTTCTAGGTAAATCACCCCTTTTATATTGATTGGATCCCCTCCGGGACCACTATATCACAGGGCAGGGTTGCTTTCTTTTGTTCTATTTTCAGTTTCTTTTCCCCTACAGCCTGCCCACATCTTTAAAACCCATTGGGGAACCCCCTTCTTTCACTTACAGTCTCCGTGCTGTGCCCAGCACAGAAACCGAATTGTGTGACGCCAAGATTATTGGTGTAAATATATTCCATATATATCATGGAAGACAGTAGGTGTATTGACACTCAAGAAGCAAGTTTGTAGTTGAGGCAACCATTGCCACTCATTATGAAGTCCATAAAAATACAGGAGATGCCACTGGAACCTGTAGCAACATGGAAGACAGTAGGAGTCTTGACATACAAAAAAACTGGCTTGTAGTTGACATTGATGTGGGGGTAATCCTAGTAAAGAGCTTAGAGTAAGTGTTATTCCCCTTTGAAATTCCATACTGAATGGCTTGCATTTTACAGGTTAAAGGGATATCAAAAACAATCTACTTTTAATGCTGTCAGGAAATGAAAACTGTATGGGCCCATAAACTGAAAAACTCAGAGAAAGAACATTAGTTGTTTAGCTCTAAGATTCCCTTTTTAAAGTTGAACATTTCTACCAAGCAGTACAATTATGATTCAGGACATAACTAGCTATGCCACTGTCATATTTAGCCATGTATGCTTTTCCTGAAAACTGTACTTACATCATAGTCAACTATGTCCTTTTCTGTCATCGCTCGTTTATCTATAAAGTGTGTTAATAACTCTATACAGCACCCTCATATAGGCCATCTTGAGGGTGGCTGCAGTCTCTTGTAGGTGTTCTTGCTCATTCATGTTTCAGCACTGCAAGGCTATCTCTCTTCTGAATTCTATTGACATAAAATACCCTCTTAATTAATTTCCCGGGACGAGGACTCCTTTTGATTTGGTGTGGTATTCGAAAAGGTAAGCTGCCCTTATTACGAAACCGTCAGCGGGCATTTTGTTTCAACGCGGTCCTTACAACAGACAAACTTAAGACAAAATCCTAACATAAGTCTGTCTTAAGTCTGTCTTAATACAAAATCCTAACTTTACTACTACTAAATGCCTTCTGTGAATACCAAAAGTAGTAAGTTTAGGATTTTGTCTTAAGTTAGTTCTGTGAATCGGGTCAACTGTCTTTTTTAAAGGAGGGGGGGGGGGGTAATTGCGTACAAGAAATGTCCATGGTGTAGGAAAGTAGGATCTGCTTTTATCGTTACCCCCACTTTTTGCATGATATAATGCTGTTTCTTACTAGTCTGACTGGGATCCTGCTAATCAGGACCCCAGTCTATGTGCTTTCTCCCCTAAATTGGTTTGGTAAGTACTTAGGTACATCCAGGATTTGACACTGGTGTACACTTATCAGTCCGTAGTATATTGTACTGAGGTACCTAGGGCATAGGTACACCAGGGGTCCCCCATGGGCTGAAGCATGCTTTATGCCACCCATGGGAGACCACTCAATTTTCACTACAGGCCTGCCATTGCAGTCTGTGTAAGCTGGTGCTAGCACCACTTACGAAAGTTATAGGTTTCCCTCTAAAAAGGGTCACTACACTTAAAATCTATATGTCACCCATAAGGCAGGCCTTACAATCGTGAAGGCAGGGAGCTTGGTTCTAAGTGGGAGGATGCCCCTGCATGAGGAGGACGCCCCTACAGCCCATGGAGTCCATTCTCCCGGGTTGTAAGTGAGACAGCCATATAACATATAGAGGGGCACCGCGTCATTTCGCTATGACCTTCTCAAAACTGGCTGTAACAAATCCTACCATGTTTGGTATCATACCCCCACACTGTAAACGGTATGGGAGGTATGATTCCATGCACCATAAAGCTCCTCTCAGAGACCCTTGGTGCTCCCTGTACCAGTCTACCAGACCCGGACAGCAAGCTAGGGCATCTGCCGGCCAGAGACACGTTTCTAGCCTCCTGCTGCTGAGCCAAGCTTGGGCAGAGGAATGCAGAACAATAGGTGTCCTGTCACAGGGAGGTGTGACCATCTCCCAGACAGGATATAGTGTATTGGGGCAGGGTGGGAGTGCTGGCCAGCGCCACAAAGTCTGCGTGCAGGGCACACTTGGTGTCCTCCATGCATAGTCCAGTTCAAACCAGTTCAGGGAGCCGTTGGCTCCCGCTCTGTTGAGAACCTGGACAAAGGACAGGAAAGCATCCTCCCTCAGTATCGTCCCAATCCTATCTTTAGGGTATTTAAGAGCTTACCTGTGGGTGGGTCCTCAGATTCGTTATAGGACAAGAAACTTTTCCGACACCACTTCTTCTTCAACTGTCTGGGCGCTCTGGACTGCGCTGGACTTTGCTCTGGGCATCAAGACTGCAACCGGGAAGACACCTATTGCTCCTGATTTCGTCGCCCTGCTCATCTGCTGCAACATCTGTGCCTGTGTACCATACAGAAACCTTCCAAGGCCTGTGGGCATCCAAGAAACCTGAAGGAATCTCCCTCGAAGTCAAGGAGTCACTTCCCTGCATCTGCAAGCACCGCAACTAAGCTGACCGGTCTGCTGTTATTGAGCTCCCACGGATTCCAAAAGGCTCAGCAACACAGGTGGTGGTTCTTCACATCCTTCAAGGCCTGCCCTGTCCTCTCCCAAGTTCGAGGCCAGTATCCCTCGTCAGAGACGCAGGAACCTAACCCCTGTGCAATCCGTCGACTTGCAGCTGCAAAGGCTTGTTGGCTTTCTTCCACCAAGATCTTCGGGCTCCAAGTAGCCCCAACCTCAAGCATCTCCAGTGGCCAAGATCTTCATCCACACCACATCTCTTGCATTGTGGGCTTGCATCTTTGGTGAGCTGCTCGAGGTCCTCTTGCGACTCCAGTGCCTCCAGCCTGTGGGTCCTCTTCCTAATCTTTGGGCACCCCTGATGGCTCAGGGCCTGCGCTGACTCCCCTGCTTGTCGTGAGTCTCCTGGACCTTGCTGATCCCGACATTTCACCTTTATCCACTTCTATGTTGGTTGCAGTTGCCAAGGCTTGTTGGTGCTCCTGCAAGACACTGACCCCTAAACTCTTGACACCCAATGTAGAACAGCTCGTGTATGGCTCCTGGTCTTACACAGTGCCGCCTGGTCCACACAGCTGCAGCTCCAAGGTCACCGTAAACTCACCTGCAGCACCTGACATTGGAGGGCATTCGTCTTCCATGCCTAATGGTCTCTTACAAGTGGCATAGTCTCTGTCCCCTCTGCTTTCAGGTACTTCCCAACTTAAATCCACCTTTGGGTTCCACCGGACACTTTCACCTTCTCCAGCAGCGGCATCTTCGCGAAGTCCTCCATTGGGTTCGACTGCAGTTTTAGATGCCACTTCACACCTATGCATCCGGCATCCCAGGTATAGGTATCCTGGTTCCTAGGGTATCCACGGGTGGGGTGGCTCTCCAACCTTCTGTTTTCCACGGGGTTTCTTCAGGGTGCACTGGCAAGGGTCCTTCTTCTTTAAAGTTGCAACCATGACTTACCCATTGACTTGCATTGATCATGCAGTCGTGTTCCCACTCTGCACACAGCCTCTGGGGAGCTCCTAGTTACTTACCTTGGGTGGTTCTTGGGTCCCCGACACTTCTACGTCTTCTGGGTATAGTCTTGACTCGAGTCGTGGTTCCACTATTTTAGTATATGGTTTGGTCTCCCCCTGGTGACCACTGTGTATTACGTGCTATTTACCTGTTTCTATTGAAAAGTATTGTGTGCATTGTGTGTATCTCTGGCTATGAGACACCTGTATGTGTTAGTGAGTGTTCTATAATAAATACATATTTTTATAAATACACTGTGTGGTTCTTTTTCACTTAATGAACAAGTTACTTACTTTCGGTAACAACATATCTGTAAGAAACATTAGTTTTTTTTTTGAAAATCTGTTTATTAGCAAAGTATGTGAAGCAGTTACACACATTTCAATTTCAGCATATCAAAATAAACCATGGAGATATCCGCTTAAAACAAATCTGTAGCTTTGTCATTTCGATTTCACATTTTACATTTTATGGCGATCAGAACTGTCGCAGTTAAACAAACCCCCATCTTTAGAAACCCTCCCACCACCCTCGAACAACCCACCCGACACTCTCTTTGCAGCTATCAAATGAAGTGAATAGAACGAACATTTATCTGGGTCACCCTTATTAGTACAACATGTAGTCTCTTTTTCAGTACACTTAGTCGGTGCGAGGCAGCAAGCCAGTGATTGGACGGTCCTCAACCCATAACCTTGCAACACAGCCGGTGACAGTGTGTGAGATGAAATTCCGGCTTCGGACATTTTATTCCATATTCGGTGTGTCACTGTTATCCCCTTCCTCCCCATCATCCCCCGTTTCAAACTCCCCCAACATGGCAAACCAGTCCAGTGAGATCGGCCTTTTCCGCCACCCTCTGTATTCTTCGCGTTGCAGCGCTTCTCCCTCCGCCCTGCTCCAGCGCACTACCTCTGCCTTCCATAATTCAGGGTTGGGTGGGTTAGATGACTTCCATCTCATTGTGATAGCTCGCTTCGCCAATAATAAGGCCAGATCTGCAAAGCGTGACGCCACTGTCCTGCTGCGCTGGGAGTGTCTCAGCCCCAATAACGTGCCTTCTAATGTAGGAGATCGGGACAGGGCTCCTGCGCTCTCAAGCGATGCATGGACCGTGGTCCAGTAGTATCCTAACTTGGGGCATTGCCACATCATGTGTATCAGTGATGCATCTTCAGTGTCGCAGCGGGGGCAATTGCTTTTAGCATCGGGAAACATCGTATGTAAGCGGTGCGGGGTCAGGTAGGCCCTATGTAACAGCATTAATTGTATGAATTTGAACTTGGGGTTCCTGGCTACTTTCCTGGGAAACTGCAGTATTCGGTCCCATTCCTTGTCTCTCAGGGGTCTACCAATATCCTCCTCCCATGTCTCCTTGAGAAACGAGAGAGGGAATGTCCTCCCTTCTCTGATGCCCGCAGCAAGCCATCTCGTCAGATGTGCACCCGGTCCCATTAGATAGTGCATCTTAGTGAGGGGGTTTGTGTCAGGTTCCTGTCCCTCAGGTGCCCATGTATGTGTGATATAATTGCGAAGACCGGCGTACAGAAGGAATGATCCCCCGGGTATGCCTTGTGTGGTTCTGAAGTCTTCAAAGGACAACAAGTGGCCGTCTGTAAACAGGTCACCTACATGCGATACTCCCACGTCATGCCATGTGGTTAGTGCGGTCATCGTGAGAGCTCCTGTGCCCAATGGGATGCCCAGAAGTGGGATAGTGGGGGCATAGGAAGACTTAGGCGAAGTGTATTTCAGAGCCTTCCTCCAGTAAAGGATCGCTAGTCTAAGTAGTGGTGGGGCATCCCTCGGTATGTTTGAATTAGGTAGGAGTAGTGTGTGCAATTTCCCTCCACCGTAGCCCTCCACCGACATGTCGATCTCTTGGAGATTACGGCCAGCCACCCAGTAAGCCAGCCATTGAAGCTGACACGCGTAGTTGTAAGCTCTAAAGTCCGGCAGGCCCATACCTCCCGCACCAGAGGGGAGTTGCAACTTAGACAAGCTTATACGTCTGCGGCCGTGCCCCCATATGAGCTCAGTAAGGAGAGTGTCCAGGGTCTTAAATGTCGCTGCTGGGATCAGGTAGGGTAAGTTGGTGAAATAATAGATAAGACGGGGAAGCATCACCATCTTTGATATCGCTATTCTGCCGGGTATGGAAAGTGGGAGTGTCAACCAGAATTGAATCTGTGATTTCAGTGCTCTGATGGCCCTCCCAAGGTTTCCATCAATCATCAGGTCGGACTCCCTATATATTTGCATCCCCAAGTATCTAAAGGTGGTTTCCGCCATCTGGAATGCATGAGGGGCGAAGGGTAAGGGTGTAATCAAGCCCGTTGCCGCAAATGTGTAGCCATAGGACTTAGATTCGCTTATGGTCAGACCAGAGATCGCCCTAAAGTCCTCGAAGACCTGGGAAACAGAGCTCAGGTCTCCCCTCAGGTCTCGGAAATACAATATAATATCATCTGCGTAAGCAGATACAATATGTGCAGTCCCGTGTCTGCGTATTCCATATTGGGGAGCCATCAATCGAAGCCGACAAAGCATGGGCTCAAGGGCAAGGACAAAAAGGAGGGGGGATAGCGGGCAGCCCTGCCTGGTGCCCCTTGCTATGGCTATAGGAGCCGATATAAGTCCAGAGGTGCGTACTCTCGCTGTGGGGACGGTATAGAGCAATCTGACCCAGTCAAGGAATTCAGAGGGTATCCCGAATTTGGACAGGGTGGCGAACATAAAGTCCCACCTAAGGGAGTCAAACGCTTGTTTCAAGTCCAGAGATATGCAGCCCTCTGAGTGTACGTCTCCACCGCCTCCGAGCATCAGTTGTGCTATACGCCTAAGGTTCATGGCCGTGCTACGACCCGGAATAAAACCGCATTGATCCGGGTGGATCAGTTGCGGCACGTATTGCACTAGTCTCGCTGCCAGTACCTTGCTCAATATCTTGGAGTCAGTATTGAGGAGGGAAAGTGGCCTATAATCCGCCATTTGCAGCCCTTCCTTGGCAGGCTTTAATATAAATGTGATCAACGCCTGCATTGACGACTGTGGAAGGGACGACGTCCGTAAGGCCTCAATATAAATAGTGTGCAGGCGCGGTGCCAGGAGGTCTACGAATGTCGCATAAAAGTCGGCCGGAAGGCCATCCGTACCAGGGGTTTTGCCCTTGGGGAGAGCTCTTATCGCCTGCCTAATTTCAGCGATCGTAATGGTGCGTTTCAGGTCTTTGGCCTGACTCTCAGTGAGTTGAGGTAGAGTCAGGTCCCTCATGAAGGTCTCGAATGCATCTTCGGGTAGGGGCTGCGGAGGGCTGTAAAGTGTTATATAGTAGTCCTTGAACGCCGTATTAATCCCGAGTTGGGTGTTAGTTGGGGTGCCCGCCTGATCCAGAATATTCAGGATGGGATGATGAATTGGGGAGTCACGGAGAATGCGAGCTAGCAGGGGGCCGGCCCTATCCGCCTGTGTATGCTGCCTGTTCGTGTACTCTTTGTAGTCTAGGAGCCTCAGGTCTTCCAGTAGTTCCGCTTGCCTAATGCGAGCCTCCTGTAGTGGCGTGAAGGGTGCATTGGTGCCAGCTGCCTCATTTTCTAAGGGCGCAAGTGAGTTCTCCACTTCCTTCAATTGGGCAATTACCGCACGTTTCCTACCCATCCCAGCAGCCATTGCCTCCCCCCTCAGGCAAACTTTAAAGGCGTCCCACTCCACTAGCCGGGAGCTGGCCGTGTTAGTATTTGTGGAAAAGTATGAAACTATAGTGTCAGACAGGGAGGCCCGAAACACAGAGTCCTCAAGTAGATCTGGAGATAGTCTCCAAGTTGGGATGGGGGTCAGACGCCTACCCCACTGCCAGGTGAGTTCTACAGGACTGTGGTCAGACAGAGTTTTCCCCATGTGTTGGGTTCGGACTATGGAAGCCGCTAGGGAACGGGAACAGAAAATGTGGTCGATTCTGGTATGGAGCTGGTGGGGTGGTGAAAAAAAGGTATATTCCCTGTCTCGTGGATGTGCACTACGCCACACGTCTGTCAGATCCCATCCCTCGGACCATCTCGCTAAAACCTCTGCCTGTTTTTTACTCTCAGCCGCCTGCAAAGGGGGATGTGACCTATCCAAAGCAACATCAAGCACAGCATTAAAGTCCCCTCCAATCAACAATTGATGATCCGCCCAGTCTGCAAGTACCCCGTTCACTGTCAACAAGAACTCCGCCTGATTCGAGTTCGGCGAGTACACACACCCAAACACAATAGCCTCCCCGTCCAGCAGCCCCCGCACAAATACATAGCGCCCCTCAGTATCGATTCTGTGTTCCAGCAACTGGAAAGGGACAGAGCCGCGGAACCAGATCGCCGCCCCCCTGGAGAACGCAGAATAGGAGGTAGCAAAGAGCTGTCCCCTCCATTTCTTTCGGAGTTTCATGTTCTCAGCAGCATTCAAATGCGTCTCTTGGAGGCAAGCAATCTGTGTCCCCCTGCGGTTAAGTTGGGCTAATATCCTATGGCGTTTATGAACCGCCCCCATGCCACGCACGTTCCAAGTGCACATTTGGTATTTATTAAGCGGCCCCATTTCCATCTATGAGACTCAGCCGGATGAGAAACCCGGGTACCCATGGTAGTCCGGTTCCGTGAAAGGATGAGAGTGTCTTACAACCCTGGATTCCCTGAACAAAAGGGTTCCCAGGCAAACGTGCCCGAGATCCAAACCATGGTGCCCAACGTGGGCACAAGTCAGTTAAGTTTGTATGCATCTCGGGGGTGACAGGCCTCTGTCAGTAGTCTCTCTCTCTACGGCCTGTATTAGTTCAACAGCCCACCCAGAAATAGGCCCCTCATGCAACCCACCGCCTACCATACAAGTGGGGGGGGGACAGTCATACGTTACCACCCGGAGGGGAGCATACTTGCAGCAGTTCAGAACTCCTCCGCCATCTGGGCTGTGACCTTCGGGAAGAGCGGCAAGCTGTCGACCGAACCAGACACCTCAGTACGGGTGTCAGTGGAGATGGTGTGCCTGTCTGCAGCTGCTACCGCGTCGTGCGCTGCCAAGGCCTCCTCCGTTAGCCGTTGTCGCTGTAATGAAGATGGGTGTCTGCCTGTGAGGGCACCAGAATGGTGCGGCTGCGCTGGTACACCCTGGGAAGAGTGTTGTCCCGGGCTGGGGCCTTTGTCCTGTCGAGTCGGAGGGTTCCCACGGTTTTCGCCCTGGCGATCTTCAAACGGGTCCTGTGAGGCCGGCGGTGATAGGGTGACTTCCATCCATTCTTCTGCCTCTTCTGGCGAATCAAAGAAGTGGGATCTGTTTGCGTGCAGAATTTTGAGCCGTGCAGGGAACAGGAGCGCATATTTCATGTTTCTGTCTCTTAGTTTGCGTTTTACATTCATGAAGGTGGACCTGGCACGCTGTACAGTAGGAGTGAAATCAGGGTAGACCGAGATGTTCTTGTCCTCAAAACGTATCGGCGCCTTCTCCCTGGCTGCCCGCAGGACAGCGTCACGATCCTTGTAGTGAAGGAGGCGTGCGATCAGAGGACGAGGGGGTGCTCCAGGTTTGGGGGGTCGCGGCGGCATCCTGTGTGCCCGTTCCACACTATAGAGGGCAGTGAGATCTTCTTGGCCCACTAACTGCCGCAGCCAGTCTTCCACAAATTGGGTAGGGTTCCTCCCCTCGCTTCTTTCCGGAATACCTAGGATGCGGACGTTGTTGCGACGGGCCCGCCCTTCGGCATCGTCCACCCTATCCCACAGTTGTTTAAGTTGTTTCTCCACACCTTCCAACTTAGTGGAGTGTTCCGTCTGTTGCGGTACAAGGTCATTCAGTGTGATCTTTTGTTCCGCTACCCGTTCTGCCAGTTTGTTGTGATCAGCCCTTAATAATGATAGTCCCGTCGCCATAGTATCTATACGTGATTCCAAGGCTTCGCGCGTCGCGCGTATCTCGTTTAGGATGAGGTCCAATTTTGCATCCTGGGAGCCCCTTCCGGTCGGTGGGATGATGTCCACATTGGAGGAGGCCAGTGGGTCTTCAGAGCCCGTGGATTGCACGTCCATCGCGGCTCCCTGGCCATGGGTCCTGCTCCTGGGCTTGCCCATGGATCTCGTGTGCAGGGTGACGCAGCAGTGGGTACCTCCGGACGCCGTTGCCTGCTCCGGAGACCAACCAATACGCAGTCCACGGCCACCGGGGATACAGGATGTAGTGGTCAAAGAGGGCAGAGCGTATATATGGTCTATGCGCGCTGCACTGTAGTTGGGGAGCCTGTAAGTCTACTGGGTGCAGCAGACAGTCGTCCCCCCTGCTTCCAGGGAGTAGAAGAATAGGGACCGTGTGGCCCTAGGTGTTGTTAGGCACGACTCGGAATCCTGAACAGGAGCGTGATGGGCAGCTATGCTGGGAGTATATGGCCAGGCGGTATTGCTCACGTCGCACTTCCACGCAACGGGCCGGTGCGGGTCCTCCGGCCCTCAGTGGTGTGTTCCCCCTGTAAAATGTCCGGTCCGAGGGGAGCAACACCCCGGTTCAAGGCCCCGTCTCACCTTCAGGGCGCCGAGGGTACTGCCCGGCTGTGCTGGCAAAATGGCGCCGGAGGCAGTCAATACACCACAGCCCCGGTGCACTCAGAAAGGTCCAGTCAGGGTCGGGCACTCCGGTCCGATGGCCCAGGGAGCGGTAGCACTGTACCTGCAGGCCCAACCAGAGTTGCCGAGGGCAGACGCCGCAAGGACGAAGGGCGAGCCGGCAAACCAATCCGGTGAGGTTCCCGCGCGTCCCGCAGGTCTCACAGCAGGGAAGCCGGAAGGTGCGCAGTGTTGGAAGGCAGGCAGCAGGGCCACGGACATGTGAGGGTGTCCGTGCGTGCTCCGGAGCCTCCGCTGGAGTCCACAGTCACTTCTGATCAGGGGCCCCGTTTGGACCGCGCTGATGGTGCAGTGCGAGTCGGGCAGGCCACCCAATTGAGCCCGGGGCTTCGCCTCGTCCCGAAGGCCGCTGCAAGGGCCGGTGACGCAGCGTTCTCGCGCTGCTGGCCGAGTGGAATAACACCTCACCGCTGCTTTCAGCACCCCCCCGGGGGCTTCCGGAGCAGAAATCAGATGGGCTGCCGTATGGGGCTGCAGGATATATTGCTAGTATTTTTGGGCTGTGGACGGAGCTCTGGAACTACGCGTCCACCATCTTCGGCTCCAGGCCACGCCCCCCAGAAACATTAGTTAGTGATAGATTCCTTACCTTGAAAATACCACCAGGCGTCAGACTTGATCCGGAAAGTTTTCGTCAGCAGTACCCTAGCGCATTGGAATGTGGCGTCGTACGGCTCTGTGTCCGTCGTTGGTGTCGTGGTCGCCGAGATGATGTTGCGGCAGCTAATTAGACGCCGCCCTTGCGCACTGACTCAGAAAAGGGGGTGGTGATGAACAGAGTGTCTGAATTAAGCAGACCACTCTTACCCTTGCGCACTGACGTCAGTTCTGTACATGACTTTCTGCCAGGAACGCAGAGCCATGCAAGATACTGACCACTGGTGCATTGAAACTAGGGCCCTGAAAGGGATGACCTTAACCCTAGAAATCAGTTCGCAGAAAGGGAAGGATCGGTGGGGCGGTAAGGAATCTATAACTAACTAATGTTTCTTACAGATATATTGTTATCGAAGGTAAGTAACTTGTTCATCTGAAAGAAGCACGTAGTGATAGATTCCTTACCTTAGAATGGATACCCCAGCAATACCAACCCCGGTGGTGGGTCTGTGGACCAAGATCACACCAGAAAGTCTCGGAGAACAGAACGGTCAAAGAAGCAGTCTCTCCGGACTTGGCTGTCCAGGAAATAGTGCTTAGTAAAGGTAGCTGCCGGACAGATGTCTTGTAAGGGGACACCACGTCCCAAAGCTGTAGTAATCTTATATGATCTATAATATTTTATCCTCCTTAACAGAAATGTGTTCACCCCTTTTAGCATCCTTCTGGTTCTATTGTACCCTTCCCCTGCGAAGGGAGATGTGTTGTAATTTCCCTTTTTCTCCTACCCTTGGTACAATCCTCTCCCCCTCCTCCCTCCTTCCCTTTGGAATGTTCCTTGTGAGTTCTCCTTAGAACGTTGGGAAGCTTGTCAGTTTGGAGAGTTGGATGACAGAATAAAGACATTCTACTTACCCTGCCTGTGTAAGTTTCTTCTTTACAACAGTCGCCCTGGTGGAATGGGCGCGCAGCCCCACCGGAGGCTCCTATTTCGCCAGAGAATAACAGGCTTTAATACACAAGACGACCCGTCTGGAGATAGTCCGCTTGTGTACGGCCCGACCTTTCTTTGCTCCAACGTAGCCAACAAAGAGCTGGTCATCCACCCAGAACTGTTGTGTGCGATTTAGGTAAAAAGAGAGCACACGTTTTGGGTCCAGACGGTGGAGCCTCTCTTCCTCTCTGGAAGGATGCGGAGGCAGACAGAAGGTGGGCAAAGTGATGGTCTGCCCGATGAGAAAGGCAGTGACAACCTTTGGCAGAAAGGATGGACGTGTTCTGAGCATAACCTTGTCTGGAAAAGGAGGTTTACAAGAAAGAGCCTGGAGCTCACTCACTCTCCTAGCAGAGATTATGGCAACCAGGAAAGCAGTCTTCAAAGTCAGTAGGCGAAGAGGACAATTGTGAAGAGGCTCAAAGGAAGCCCACATTAAATAAGTAAGAACCAGGTTCAAGTCCCACAGTGGCATTACGAAAGAAATAGGAGGGAAAAGATGAGTAATGCCTTTTGAGGAATCTATTTACAACAGGGGACTTGAAAAAAAGAGGGCTGATTAGGGAGCCTGAGAAAGGCCTAAATAGCAAAAAGGTAGCCTTTGATAGTGCCCAGAGCAGAGCCCTGCTGGGCCAAAGAAAGAAGGAACAGAATAACTTCTGAAAGAGTGGCCGAAAGGGGATCCACAGCCTTTGCTGTGCACCATGCCACAAATTTGTTCCACCTGCAGGTGTATACCAACTTAGTGGAGGAACGCCTGTCTGCCAGAATGACATCACAGACTTCAGGAGGCAAGTCAAAAGGAATCAACTGCAGCAGCTCATTCTCCGCGCAAAGAGGTGGAGACTGGACAGGTTTGGGTGGAGGACCGTCCCCTGCTGCTGCGACAGAAGATCCTCCCGAAGAGTCAGTCGGATCGGGGGATCGGTCGTCATACTGAGTAGCTCGGGATACTTCTTCAGCACTCTGGGCAGAAGTGGTATAGGCGGAAAGGCGTACAACAGACCCCAACTCCACTCGCAACAAAAAGAGTTGCCTAGCGAGTGCCGCCTTGGAAATTCCAACGCGCAGAATTGCTGACATTGCGCAGTCTCTTCAGTGGCGAATTGATCTAACCAAGGCTCTCCCCAGTGTCAAAAGAGACCTTGTGCCACGTCCGAGTGAAGACGCCATTCGTGATCCATCATGCACCTGCGGCTGAGTTCGTCAGCCCTGGCGTTCAGTGAGCCTGCCAGGTGTTTAACCACCAGGGAAATGCCCTGCTGTTCCAGCCTTGTCCAGAGACTCAGAGCCTCCTGACATAGGGTCCACGACATAGGGTCCACGACCCCACTCCGCTCTGTTTGTTGCAGTACCACATGGCAGTGATATTGTCTGTGAACACCTGCACTGCCTTCTCCTTGACAGAGGGAAGTAATGCCTTCAGTGCAAGTCGGATTGCCCGAAGCTCCAGAAGGTTGATATGGAGCCTGGACTCCGCCGGAGACCAGAGGCCTCTGATCTCCGCCTCTACCATGGGCCCCACATCCCAGAAGGGACGCGTCCGTCACTACCGTGTGCTCTGGTTGGGGAAGGGAGAGGGATCTGCCTTGGACCCAATGCCGGTTCATGAGCCACCACTGCAGCTGTTGTGCAGCGCCCTCCGAGATCTGGACGTAATCGGACAGGTTCCCCTGATGCTGCGCCTACTGGAACTTCAGGTCCCGCTGCAGAGCCCGCATATGCCATCAGGTATGAGTGAGCAGCAGGATGCAGGAGACCATGAGGCCCAGCAGCCTCTGAGTCATCCTGACCAAAACCTAGGGTAGAGGCTGAAAGATCGGAATCATAGCCTGAATATCCTGGACTGTTCGGGAGTATAGGCCCGAAATAGCATCGTATCCAGAATTTCTGCGATGAAGAGGAGCTTCTTAGAGGGAATCTGGTGCGACTTCGGCACACTGAGAACCACAGCAAATGCAGGAGGTCCGCCGTAGTCTGGAGGTGGGAGACGACAGCCTGAGGCGAGCCCACCTTCAATAGCCAGTCGTTGAGATAGGGGAAGACCGGAACCCCTGATCTGCGCAGATGAGCTGCGACCACCGCCATCACTTTCGTGAACACCCGAGGGGCGCTGGTAAGGCCGAAGGGGAGCACGGTAAACTGAAAGTGCTTGTGACCTACCGTGAACCGCAGGTAACACCTGTGCGCCGGCAGGACTGGAATGTGAAATATGCGTCCTGCAGGCCCAACACTACCATCCAGTCTCCAGGGTCCAGGGCAGACAAGACCTGAGCCAGGGTAAGCATCTTGAACTTCTCCTTCCAGAGGAAGCGATTGACATACCTAAGGTCCAAGATAGGACGTAGGCCCTTGTCCTTCTTGGGCACCAGGAAGTAGTGGGAATAACAACCACGTCCTACTTCTGGCGCAGGAATGCGCTCGATATCCCCCTTGGCCAAGAGGGCCGCGACTTCCTGTTGAAGAAGTGCCAAATGATCCCCCGACATGCGGTGGTACTGAGGTGGCATGGCTGGAGGGGTAGTCTCGAAGGGGAGCCTATTTGTAAAACCCACCTGTCCGAAGTGATGGTGCGCCAGTGGGAGAGGTGATGGTGAATCCTGCCGCCCACTGGCATTTGAAGGGCCTGAAAGACCGGACTAGGAAGGTTTTGGGGCAGTGGTGGCTGGGGTGGAAGTGGATTGACCCCCCTGCTGGCCCCCTGACCCGCCTCTGCGGGTCCCACGTCCGCGCTGAGACTGCTGGGGCCAGTGGCTTTGAAGCAAACTTGTTGGGGTGCCCCTTCCGTGGCCATGAAAGGAGCGAAAAGCAGAAGGCGGAGGAGGGCGAGTGGCCGAAAGGCCCAAGGACTTGGCCGTAGCCCGCGAGTCCTTAAAACGCTACAACGCACTATCTGCCTTGTTGCCAAAAAGGCGAATGCCATCAAAGGGCATGTCCATCAGGGTGTTCTGGACATCCTTCGAGAAGCCAGTAGTTCAGTCGTGGCGGCGGAGCACCACTGTCGTCGAAATCGCTCCGCCCTGCGAGTCGGCGGTGGCAAGGCCACATCGTATTGTGAACTTCGCTGCATCTCGCACCTCAGCAATAGCCTGAGAGAGCACTGTCCGCGCCTCCTCCGGACACTGAGGCAGCACTTGTGCCACCGTATCTCACACAGAGTGGGAATAACGGCCCAAGAGGCATGTGGTGTTCACAGCCCTGAACTGGCAGAAGAAAAAATCTTCTTCCCAAACTGTTCCAGTCTCTTGGATTCCCTGTCCGGGGGGCGGTAGGGAATGCGCTCTGGGACGTGGAGGCTTGGACAACCAAGCTCTCAGGGGTGGGATGTTGGGAGAGGAAAAGGGGGTCGCCCGGGGACGGGCGATGGTGTCGGGCCACGTTCCTACCCACAGGAGCCCTTGTGTTGGGCCTGGACCAGGTGCCCAAAAGAACGTCAGAAAGTGCCTCATTAAAAGGCAGCAGAGGTAGCTGCCGGCTGAAGCACTTCTTTCAGGAGGTTAGTCCTGACGGCCACTGTAGGGATTTGGAGGTTGAAGGCCTCAGCCGCTCTATGCAACACAACTGCATAACTTGCACCCTCCACCGTAGCCACGGTAGGAAGAGTGAGCATGCCAAGGTCAGGAGAGGTGTCCAGACCACTGGCATCCTCCAGTTCCTCTGCCCATTCTGGGTCATACTCACACTGAGTTGTGAGAGGTTCCTCAGACCTCCCTTTCCTCCAAAGGCTGACGAACAGGCCTAAAATAAGGAGGCTGAACATAGGGAAAGAAAGGTCCCATTAGCGTCGGGATTGGCGTCAAGCGACGCCTTACCGGCGCCGTGTCCACATCAGGATTGAGATAGGGGGCGACATCGTCCGGTGCCACGGGCGACGTCGGAGGAGGTGCTGGTGGGGTCGGCGGATGTGTCACGAGGTAAACCGGCGTTGACCGGGATCCATGCCTGGATCCTTGGGGGCCCTGCGGCGCCGGGGACAGAGCAGATAGCGATGCCGGAGCCACCGACAGTAAAGGGCAAGGACCCCCAGTTGGGCTCGCAGTTCCGAAGGCGCGCCAGCTGGGCCCGACGGACTAAAGAGGCGGGCCATGGCTGACGGAAATTCCTGCAGCTGGGCCTCTGCGCCGACGGACCAGGGAAGGGCGGGTAGGCAGACGGCGACACTGTAGGCTCCGCAGGAGCCATGGGGGAGGCACCACCCGTACCCTCAGCTGCGTCGCCTAACGGGTGAGGGGAAGTCTGTGAGCGATGACGCTTCTTCGACTTCTTGTGAAGCTTCGTCTTACCTGACCCCGAGTGCGAAGACTTCGATCCCGACGAACGATGGTGATGGCTCCGTGACCGGTCCCTCGACCTCCCACGGTACTGGGACCTTGAGCGGCACAGAGCTGACTGCCGGACTTCAAGCAACTTTCGGGACTGCTTCCCCAAAGTCTTCGGCGCCATGGCCAGGCAGTCGGGGCACAACTTGGGGTCGTGGTCACGCCCCAGGCAGGAGAAACACTTGCGGTGCGGGTCCGTCACCGACATCAAGCGATGACAGCCCCAGCAAGACTTGAAGCCAGGCATCCCTACAACATCAGGAGTCGATCGCCTTGAAAAAAGGAGAGACAAAAGGCCTTGAAAAAACTCTGTCAAAAAGTGACTGGGGGTACCGCTCTCTCCGGATCTGCGCTTGCTGGCATGGAAAAAGAAAGAACTGACGTCAGCGCGCGAGGGTGGCCTCTAAGTAGCTGCCGCGACGTCATCTCGGCAACCACGACACCAATGACGGACGCGGAGACACACGACGTCACCTTCCGACGAGCAGGGGTACTGCTGACGAAAACTTTCCGGATCCAGTCTGACGCCTGGCGGTAATTCTAAGGTAAGGAATCTATCACTACGTGTTTCTTTCAGATTTATATCAATAAGATTATGCTCTGGTAAAACAAGCTGCTTTACTCTCCTTCTGGACTAAGCCTGAAGGCTGCTTTCCACAGCTACCACTTAGAGAGCTTTCTAAGGTTGTTTAAGACCACTAAAATCACCATAAGTGTTATCTGGATTGGTCCAGGGTGCCCACTTACATACGTGTGTATCATTTACCAAGCCATCTTTTCACACATGGTATCAAACAAAGCTGCTTTAATTCCCTTTGTATATATCAGGGTATGGTAGAAGTAGATATTTTAGTCATCTCCCGTGCAGCACGTGTACATCTGTAAAGAAAAGAAAGTCTATTGCAGGGTCAGATATAAAGTATTTTCTGTCCCATGTGTCTGCTTTATTTGACCCTTAACCCCTTCAGTGCTGCGCGAATTTCGCTGCAGTGCTGAAGGGTCATAAATCACATTGACTCATGACGGAAATGTTCCGTCATCAGCACCGGAGCACCGACGCTGATGACGGAACCGTTCCGTCATGAGCATGGAAGGGGTTAATCATAATGCACTGAAGGGAGGATGTATGCTTTGCTTCTAGCCAAAGAGGTCTGTGAGCTCTCAAAAATAGACTGTGGATAGGAACAGAAGAGTGCTTCTTGTGCACATGTTTTCCCAAGGCAGAAGCAATGAAAATGTGTTGCCACCAAGCACAGATCACTTCCAGCATAGCTTCATTAAAAGGACGCAAAGCTCTAATCAGTGATACGAAGCGCTAGGCTTTTAGAGAGGACTTAACTAATTTTCCCAACTGTGATGAAATAAACCTGTGAAGTGGCGGCTGATCTGACCACAACCAAGTCAAAACAGGATGAACCCTCTGGTGAGACTTAGCAAGGAAATGTGAACCCTCCTCAAGGAACTGCCATGCCAGTGCATGCTTCCACTCTGTTAATTTTTTATTTTTTTTATTTTTTAATTGTGTAAGTCGTTTATTGCACATCCAGCTATTAACATTACAGGTAGTATGCCTACAACCTCTGCGGGCCGGCCTTACATTGTCCCAGTAGGAGTTGCCTTGTGGTGTACACAGCCATTTAGCCGACATCCTCCGGACCGGCGGCACATTAGCAGCAGACATGATTAAATGTTCACACAGTGCGTCATGTTTCCCATATCAAATATTTACACTTACATTTTACTTTTTCTTATCCTTATTCAGAACTGTAAGGACCTTAACCGAACCAAGTAACCCTACAATTGTAGTCCCTGTGTCACAGCATTCTCCTCTCCGTGTACCAACCTTTCCAATACAACCACACTCTCACAACCAATAAGATCGCCAAGTGCATCATTACCATCAATCAGTACCTGTCGATGCCTGCTCCTGCAGATAATCCTTTAAATACATCCAGAAGTCTTTGGGGCGAGATCCAGTCGGCAATTCCTCCCCGTAAGTAGTCAGTGTATCTTGACAGTAAGTCAAATCTGTTAGCCAGTCTTTCACTCTTGGTCCCTGTTTTACATTCCAATGCATTGCCACCCTCCTCTTAGCCATTAATAAAGCAATCACGCAAAACTTTCTCTTTTTCGCTCTGAGCTGCGGTGCTAGTCCCAATAGACAGACCAGTATCGTGCAGTCCAGTGGCTCACCAATCATCTTACCAACCTCTCGCACCACCTTCTCCCAGTATTCTCCAACTAAGGGGCAGTACCAGGCTAGGTGTAGGAAATCCGCGTGTTCCTGCCTGCATCGCACACAATTCGAATCGTCCCGCAACCCATATCTGTGGAGCCTCTCAGGTGTATAGTACACCTGGTGTATGTATTTATAGTGTATGATCCTGAGGTTCCCGTTGGGTGTCAGCATACTGGTAAGAGAGCATGTTGTCTCCCAATCCTCCTCAGATAATGCCTCATCCAGTTGCGC
This sequence comes from Lissotriton helveticus, assembly GCF_964261635.1. Classification (NCBI taxonomy): domain Eukaryota; kingdom Metazoa; phylum Chordata; class Amphibia; order Caudata; family Salamandridae; genus Lissotriton; species Lissotriton helveticus. Next base: position 446,147,134 of record NC_136071.1, on the reverse strand, counting down.
GTTCCATTTACTTCTCATATGTTCAGTGTTACCCCCCACGTCTCTCTGTAAACTCGTGTAAAGTCTGGACACCAGGTGTGTGGCCGTCGGGGCCGCCAGAAGCAATTGTAGCATGTCTAGTGTTGTAGGCTCTTCCGGGAACGCAGGAAAATGATCTTTGACCGCTCTCTGTAATCTATAATATGTGAAGCTGAATAGTAACGTCGGGTGGCTTATGTAATGTAGGCTGTTCAGCGTTCGGAAAACCCCATCTTCGTATAGGTCCCCCAATGTGTCGATGCCTGCATGCCGCAAGAGATCCATCCCCACCTGTTCCTGTGTGACCGATAGAGCTGGGTGATTAGCCAGAGGAAGTTTCGGCGCATATATCGGTAGCTTTCCGGAGGCCCTACCCATCAGTCTCCAGGCCTCAACTGTAGTGTTCACTGGATTGATGTCTCGATCATGTATTCTAGGCCGCCTGTGTGTCAGTATGTTAATCAAGGGTATTGGATCAGCATCCCCCGACTCCACTGCTACATGAGACAGAAATGGTATTTCATGAAACCAGTGATGTGCAAATTGAGCTTGGGCGCAGAGGTAATACAAATACATATTTGGGATCTTAAAACCTCCCTTTTCGTATGGTAGTGTCATTGTTTGCAATTGCATTCTAGCATGCTTACCTGCCCAGAGTAAGCTCAAAATCAGTTTAGTGATATTCCGGAATACCTCTGTTGGAGGCCTAATGGGGATGTTTGTAAATAGGTACAGAAGTTTGGGCAGTATGACCATCTTCACTATTGCAGCTCTATCTGCTAATGATAATGGTAGCCTGTTCCAGCGTTTAATTTTGTCATCTAGAGATGATATCACTCTGCCGTAATTAGTTCTTATTACTAGTTCTGGGTCCCTGTGGAACCACACCCCTAGATATTTAGTGGGTTCTTCTTGCCATTCCAGTGGGTAATCTAGTGTAATTGGGGCAGTGCTATCCGTCAAAGCCAAAACCAGGGACTTCGACCAGTTTATTTGTAGTCCAGAGTGTTGTCCGAATTTAATGTATTCGCGTATTAGTGGGTTGAGATGTTGCGCGGGGTTTTTTACATACACCACCATGTCGTCCGCATATAGGGGGATGTGAATCGGACGGGACGGGAGTTGAATTGCAGATTCATGATGGTGTTGTCTAATTTTGCAAGCTAGTGGCTCCAACACCAACGCGAATAACATGGGAGATAGCGGACAACCTTGTCTTGTTCCCCGACATATGGCAATTGGATCTGAGACGTACCTGTTTACCTGAATACGGGCCGACAGGTTCGTATATAGCATTCCTATCCATTGCGTGAATATGGTCGGGAACCCCATCCTTACTAGTACCGCGTGTAGAAAAGGCCAGGCTATTGTGTCAAATGCTTTAGCCGCGTCTAATAGCACCGCCACAGCTTTGATGTTAGGTGCTAGATAATGTGCCAGGGCAAATAGCGTCCTAGTGTTGTGCGCTGTGGATCTGTCCGGAATAAAACCTGACTGGTCCGGCCTGATTAGTAATGGCATTAATGGCTTAAGTCTCGCGGCCAGTAGACTTGCTATGATTTTTGTGTCTACGTTAATTAAGGACAGGGGGCGGTATGAGTCACAGTGCTTTTCGTCCTTTCCCGGTTTAAGCAGGGCTATAAGCATTGCTTCCCTCATGGATGTCGGTAATGTGTGTGCTTCGTGTGCCGCCCCATATAGCCTGACTAGATGTGGTGCCAGTGTGTCTGCGAAAGTTTTGTAGAATTCCGCCGTATAGCCGTCTGGCCCCGGTGCCTTGTTGTTTGGTAATAGTTTTATCGTATCTAGAACATCCTCCACTGTCACAGGGCGGGCTAAATAATCCCTATGAGCGTTCGATAGCCATGCAACTTCAATGTCAGCCATATACGTTTGCATGTCTGCCTGTGTTGGTGTGAGTCTCGCTTCATATAGAGTACCATATGTGGACATGAATTCCCCCAGAATTCCATTTACGTCTCTGACGAGTGCTCCCTCTTGTGTCTTAATCTCTGTTATGTTGTGTTGTGGTCTACCCTGGCATATTTTCTCCGCAAGTGTTTTGCCGGGCCTCCCCCGTTCTCCATATGCTCTCGCCCTGGTGCGTTTGGAAAGATGGTTTAGCTCATCTGTCGCGAATTGTTGGTGTTCCTGCAATAATGTTTTGACGCGTGCTAATAATGAGACGTCCCCCGATTGTGCGTATTCTTGCTCAAGCATTTGTATTGCTTTTTCTCGCGATGTCAGTTGTTGTCGTATGTCCCTCAAAATTCCCGCTGTGGTGCTGATACATACCCCCCGTACTGTGGCCTTGAATGCTTCCCATATTAGACAGGGATCATCCGAAGTTGGGCAGTTTATTTCAAAATATTCCACAATAGCTTTATGTAATGTGTCAGTGTATACAGGGTCTTTCAGGGCTCCGGCATTAAATCTCCACGTATACGGCGGAGGCGTGTAGTGTGGTATCTGTAGCTCCAAGAGTACCGGACTATGGTCCGATAACGTCCTAGGCAAGTGACTGATCCTGACTGTCCACGACAGTAGTTCACTCGTGCCTAACCAATAGTCCAACCTGGACCAACTGTTGTGTGCTGCAGTGATATGTGTTGCCGCCATCACCCCCGGGTTCCACTTTCTCCAGATATCCGACATCTGTAAATCAGTAATTGCGTCTGTTAGTTTCATTCTCGCGCGCTTGTGTGGTTCTATTGTGGTGTGTGATCTGTCTAAACCGTCTTGTAATGCTATGTTAAAGTCCCCACCCCACAGTACGTGGTCTACTCGGAGTTGTGTTATCTCCTGCCATATTTTTGTGTAGAATCCAGGGTCATCTATGTTGGGACCATATGTGTTCACCAGCGATAATCGTTGGCGTCTCACCAGCCCAACTACCATTATGCTCCTCCCCTCTGCATCCCGGTGTATTGTCGAAATCTCAAAGTGTACTCCTTTGCGTATGAGAATGCTGACCCCTCGAGAATATGTGGAATAGTTTGAGCTAGAGATCGACTCCGCCCACCTTGCCCCTATCTTGCTGTCTGTGCCAGCCGCCTGGTGCGTCTCTTGCAAGAACACTATGTCCACATGCAATCTATCCAAGTAGGCAAAAATCCGTCGTATCTTTTTTGGATTCCCCAGTCCCCGAATGTTCCATGTCATGCATTTAAGAGTGGCATTTAACGGTGTCATGTTAGTGCTAGTGGAAGTCATCTCAGTGTGGCGAGACATATAGCCCTTTGGATGCATACATTCGGGATCGCTCTATTTCGGAGTGTGGCGTATCTTGCCCATCATGTTCCCTGCTATTTACGGAGGTCGCAATGCTTCTCAGACACAGAGACAACTGTCGAACAACTCTTAATTTCCCATCTCTCCCCCCACCCACTTCAGCGCCCAAACTTTGCCAAAGCCATCCCTTTAATACAACTAAATAACCTGTAGAACTGTAATAGGGGCGCACCCGCTTGGGGGTGTCGCCAGGTGCACACTTCTCCATCCACATGGTGGATGTGGACAGGTGCCTATGACAATATGAATACTTTTGCTTGTTAAACCCGTGGGATCACTCTCCGCCTCCCTCCGTGTCCTCTGAGTGTAGTACCACCAGCTCTGGTGTCTTTCAGTACATGGTACATCTTATGCATTCCAGTGGTCGCAGTCTTGAGCCACTTCCCGCTCACCTCCTCCCCCCATTTCTCCGTTACCTGAGATCATCGATTTAGTTTCACTCTGCTCCAAGCGTTTGAGCGACAACGGATCATTTCACAAGTCTGCTTACTGCTTTCCATTGACCATAGGCCTTGTAGGTCCCACAGCTTGTCCCGCACACTGCCTCCGTCCTGTCGCTGTAGGAGTTCGAGGGATACGTAGTTTTCGTCTCACGTGAAGTTGGCCAGATGGAAGCAGCATGTCTCTTAGTCCAATGTCTCATGTTGCCGCCGTCCTGCTGCTATTCATCGTCGCTTCCATGATTCTCCCGCTCCTGCGTTTTTTGCCGTTTGCCCAGTTTTTTGACATATTCGTGTGCTGCCTGTACTGTGAGTAAGACAGTGGGCTTACCCGCTGAGACAACTCTGAGTTTTGCTGGGTAGAGCATCGCATATTCAACACCCATGTCTCGCAACTTCTTCTTTATCGGTGCAAATTCTTTCCTGGCCAGCTGAACTGCCATGGTGTGATCTGGATAAAATTGCAGGGTGTTGCCCTGATGGTTGATGATTCCTTTTTCTCTCGCCAGCCGTAGGACAGTGTCTCTATCTCTGTAGTTTAACATTCGGGCTATGATCACACGAGGCGGCGCACCCGGTTTAGGAACAGGTGCAAGAGAGCGATGTGCTCTTTCCACAAGAAAGACCGACGATAGCTTTTCCGCCCAGTGTCTCTACGTAATCTTCCATTTTCCCCGTGTTGGTGGTCTCCGGCAGGCCCGCTATCCGTACGTTGTTGCGCCTGGACCTGGCTTCCTGGTCTTCCACCTTTGCGCGTAGCACCTCCACTGTCTTTTCCAGTCCTCCACATACCTTTGAAGTGTGTGCCGCGGTATCCTCCACTCCTGATATGCGTTGTTCCGCCTCCACCAACCTCTCGCCGTGCTTGTCGAGTTTGGCGGCCATGTTATCCACCCGCAGCACCACATTATCTAACTTGTTATTCATGTCGTGAAGGCTTTGTTGGATAGCTCGCAGAATCTTCTCCATGCCTGACCCCTCTCCAGACTCGCCTTCTCCCTCTACGTCTGACATCCTCGTGGCGCCGCCCTTTTGCTTTTTGGCCTCAAATTGCAGTTTCGTCTGTTGCTTCTCTGGCTTTCCCATAGCGCAGGATCTAGGTGGAGCGTTGCGTCGCATTTTTTCAGTGGTGCCACTGGGTAACCCGTTAGGTGACTGCTGCTGCCGGTTCTTGGGTGTGGTTGACCTTGTAGGGCCTGTGTTGTACATTGGTTGCACACCAGTTGGGCGAGTCGTCTCTCTGGCGTTCAAGTCTCTTGAGTAGCCCCTGTGTGTTCGATTGTCCCTGGATGAGCACCTGACTTGTAATAAGGTGTGTTACTGGGGTCTGCCCTGCATGCCTACCCCCTCTGTTCCAGGCGGAGGGTCAGCGCGGTTGTAGATGCAGCTGTAGCTCTTGTTGTGGCGGCCGCTGGCTGTCTTTGTGGTTGTGCTTGGCGACCTTCGTATGGTTTACCCTCCATTCAATGTCAGACTGGCGCCCCTCCCCCCGCACTCCTGGCAACTCAGCCTCGTAATACGTGTGTCCCGTCGTCTCAGTCTCAGTGCCCGCAATGTGTCCCCAAGGTACCTTCAGCCTCCACTGTAGTGTCGATTATTCCCGCCTACAGGCGGTGGACGCCGTTTCCCGTACACGGGTAGGCTCTAGACCGGGCTCCGTGAACGCTCGCAATTATGCGTTCCACTGCAGCCGCCATCTTACCTCCGCTGGAACGCACGCTACCTCACCGACTCCTTGGCGCTCCTGAGCTAGCGTTACGCTCGTGTGCCACTCTGGAATTGTCTCTCCATCTCGGAGCAGCCTGCGGCGTGATAAAAGTCGCACCGTTGTGTCTCCATCGGGCTAGCAGTCCCGGCGTTCAGCTTTCACGCTACCGCCATCTTGGCTTCTCGCTCTGTCCGGAGTCGTTTCGTGGCATAAATGTACAGCCGTTGCTCCTACATCTGATTACTCCGCACTAGTATGTAATTGTGGCTCTCCTACCTCCTCGGTAGCATTTTCGGAGGTTTCTCGGCGATGCACACAGGGTTTTGTCACAGTTAAGGCACCCGTCCGGCGGAGCTGACTCACGAGTCAACCATCCCGCTGTGCGCCCTCTAGCGCCCCCATGCTTCCACTCTGTTAATAATAAGCAAATTGTGTCCAAGTGGTAGTGGGATAGAACAAGATCATCTACCAAGTCAATGTCTTAACCAAAAAGGCTGAAACATGATTCCATGCCCTCTAAAAAATGTCACCTAAAGGTTCATAACATTTCTACCTCGTTACCATGGAAGCATAAGGTGCCAGCTTCTAGAACTTCTATGAAGCATTGTCCTTTGTAATCTGTTGTAGGTTGTTCAAGATGACACTCATCATCTTGCAAATGAGTGTACATCTAAGTACTCTTTTTTACCACTTAAGACAGTGAAGGAAACATTACATCATAAAGGTTTGAACACCTTCTGCAGTTGTCTCCAGCAAAAAAAAACCAGACTGTTTTCTTGTTCACAGGTTGGGACAGGTTCTCACTCCTTGTGTCCATGAAGCTGACATTTTGGTACAACTGATAATAGCATTTATAAAAGATGTCATTTGGCTGTCTAAACATCCCAAAATAGCACTAATTACAACTTTCCAGGGTTGCTTGACTTTCCACTTTTAAACTATTACACACACAAGAACTTTGGCCTCCAAGGGATTATCTATGGCTATCTTAGTCAGGCAGATGGCCATACACCTTTCTGTAGCAAAGAGGGTTAGATATTTTGTCTGGGCTAATAGAAGAGTCTGTATAAGGTCTCGTAAGGCTAATTTCACTGAGCCGCTGGAGTCAAGCTATCCTGGCTGAAGGTGGCTGATAGCCAGAAACCGGTCCTAGGATGCTTGATTCCGGTCCAGGAAAGACATGGCTTGGCAGTTCAGTCTGGACTGTTCCCATGAGGCACAGGGTCAATACTGATTTGCATATGGCCATGTCTGAACTGGGGTGGCTTGGTGAGCAAAATAACGATGGATTGGGCCCAGATCTGTGACTGGGGTGAATGTTTTGCCATTGTGCAACATTCCGTCCATCATCTTGTGTGTTTTGTAATTTCGTAAAAGATCCTGTAAGAGACTTCTGATATCTTAAGAGGGGTTGCTATTCATGAGTTTGAGAAAAAGTGTCCAATACCTTAGTGTGCAATGGTTGATGGGTTTTCAATATGAATGCAGCATACTATGGCCACATGGGCCTAATCTACAGAATGAGTGGCACTTACTAAACCCTGAGGGCTTCGGTGGTATTACAGTACGGAATTCCTATAAAAAGAGACAAATCATAGTTAAATGCATGTATGAAAGCCCTTTTGCTAAATTCAGATCAGTGATAATCTGGGAAAGAGAAAACAAGACAGGGGTGCTCGCACAAGGGCTCATCTTAAAGAGGTCATGTGGTGAAGGATGTCACAATATGTCTCAGAACCAAGGAGTCATCAAACAATGGAGCATTACAGAATGCTTCTTGACTGTAATTGTTATAGATGCAGGACTGGGAAAAGAAAACTTTTTGTTTGATCAGATGGCTCCTTTAAATACAAGTAGTTGTAATTCACCAGGGACCTAGCACATTACATAGTTCATTGAGTCCCCATTAGGCACAAAGAAATCATTAAAAAGTCTGGTATTTCTGAACACCTTCTTGTTGAGGTTCGCATCTCGAAACAAGAAAGGAGTCAGAAAAATATAGCTATTTGTGAAGACAAACGGCCCTTACCTTATGGTACAGCATGACTGCTCGGTCCATCTGCTCGCCTTTCTCCTCATAGTAGTGGGCAGCTTCCATCATATCTTCAGGGGTGCTCAGAAGTGCCAGATTCATTAACTGGTCGTCCAGGTTATTTTCCTGAGGAAATAAAATATGTTTATGATTCACCCAGTTAAAAGTTACCTTACCATCAATGAGAGTGATAGAACCTGTAAACCCTCCAATTCTAGGCTAGTGCCCTCATCAAGTGTAATAACGACTTAGATCATGACAGGTTCTACACCTAACTGATAAAGCTTATACTTTTTTATTTTATTTCACATTCTTTTTACTTCTACATTGCCTATTTGCTACTGTCCCAATATCCCTTTAAATTGCCATCTGTTCTAATATTTTACTCACATTAATCTCTGATAATGCAATCATCTTTCTGCACTTACAACATGTGGCCTTAAGGCTCAAACAGGGCACAAAAATCTTAGATTCTGTATTACGCTGGGCAATATGCAAAACTGTGCAAAGCTAAAGATCATGTTGTGGATGGAGAAGAAGATTGCAGATACATTACAACCTTTTTTAGACATGTTGGTCTGTATCGATACAAACGTTTTGGTGTGTCATACATTGTAGAACTGTTTCAAGATGTCATTTGAGGCATCATAAAGGCTGTCATGAATGTGTTTAAGTACAGTGATGACATTTGGTTTTTGGAGCTTCACAAAAGGAGCATGATAAAGCTCTTACACAAGTGTGCCGTTTACATGCTGAAGCAGGTTTAACTTGAATGAAGACACGTATAAATTCCATAAGACCAAGCTAAAATTCTTTGGCCATACTTTTTCTGATGTGTTTATGACACCAGATCCTGCTAAAGTACAAGAGAAGTCAAATGGTGATTCCCCACAAGATGTTTCTATGGTGCATTCATTTCTTGGCATGGCTAGTTACTGTTCCAGATAATTCCAAGACGTTGCCACTGTAAGTGCTCCATTGAGAGACTTGACGTAAAAGAATGTTTCATTTCATTGGGTACATGAATGTGAGAAAAGTTTTAAGAAAATGAAACAAGCCATTGAGAATGCTGCTGAAATGGCATGCTTCAATCCGAAGCTTCATACAGAGGTTGTTGTTGACGCTAGCTCAGTTGGGTTAGGTGCTATCCTTGCACAACACAGCAGACACCCAGATCCTAGAAGGCATATTGTGGCATATGCAAGTAGAAGTTTGTCCCAAATAGAACATGCTTACTCACAACCAGAAAAGGAAAATGCTACTTACCCAGTATGCATCTGTTCTTGACATGTAGAGATGTAGATGCACATGCTTTCATAGCCTGCTATCTAGTGTTGTGTCCGGATGTGTGGACTTTGTGTTTCTTCGAAGAAGTCTTTTCCAGTCACAAGGTTGGTGACTCCTCCTTTCGGTGATAGTGCGCATGGGCATCGACTCCATTGTTAGATTTTTTCCCCGCGGAGGGTGATAATGGAGTTAGTGAGAGTAGTAGAAAGAGATGTCCATGTATATATGTATCTAAGTAAGATGTCACTGCAACAAGTATAGGTACCCGGGGAGGCGGGTTGGCGCATGTGAATCTACAGCTCTACATGCCAAGAACAGATGTATACTGGGTAAGCAGCATTTTCCATTCGAGGCATGTGAGCTGTAGATCATATGCTTTGCATAGACTATATAGCAGTTATCTCCAAAAACTGTGGCTATCCTGTAGCTGTTGCAGTTGTTTGAAATAGTGTACGTCAAACTGCTTGGCCCACACTAGCTTCCTGTCTTGCTAACACATCTACAGAATAGTGTTTTGTGAATGTGTGAGGTGTAGACCATGTCGCAGCTTTGCAGATGTCATCTATGGGTATATTTCCTAAGAATGCCATAGAAGTCCCTAGTTTGCGTGTAGAGTGCGCTATAGGGGGAATTGTCAATGTTCGTTTTGCTTTTGCATAGCATGTTTGAATGCACTTGACTATCCACCGTGCAATACCTGATTTTGATATGGGATTGCCTTTATGTGGTGGAGCAAAAGCCACAAATAGTTGTTCTGTCTTACGGAAAGGGTTTGTCCTTTCTATGTAGTAGAGTAATGCTCTTTCCACATCTAAGGTGTGTAAAGCATGTTCTGCCACAGAGTGTGGTTGAGGGAAGAACACAGGCAACTCAACAGATTGGTTGAAATGATAGGCAGAAATAACCTTCGGTAGGCATTTAGGGTTGGTCCGAAGACCCACTTTGTTTTGGTGTACTTGTGAAAATGGTTCTTCTATGGTTAGTGTCTGAAGCTCACCTACTCTCCTCAGTGATGTGATAGCTAAGAGGAAAGGTACCTTCCAAGAGAGAAATTGCAGCTCACATCTGTGCAATTGCTCAAAAGGTGGACCCATCAGTCTGGTGAGGACAATGTTGAGATTCCACACTGGAGTAGGTGGGCGTCTCTGGGGAATGACTCTTCTAAGTCTCTCCATAAATGCTTTAATGACAGGCACTCTGAAGAGAGACACATGTTGTCTATTCTGGAGATATGCAGCTACTGCAGCAAGATGTGAGCGTATGACTGTGTACGCTAAATTTGAACGCTGCAGATGTAATAAATAGCGTGTAATGTTTCAAACCGAAGCCTCAAGGGGGTTGACTTGATTGTTATTACAGTATATCGGAAACCACTTCCACTTTGCTGCATAGCAGGCTCTTGTGGTAGGACGTCTAGTCTCTATCATGATGTTCATGCAGTCTAGCGGGAGATTGAGGTAGCCAAACTCTAAGATTACAGGTGCCAGATCAGATGGTTGAGATGACTGGTATCTGGATGTCTTATCTCTCCATGGCTCTGCATGAGGAGATTGTGTGTGAGATGTAGTTTTTGGTGAGGAATTACTGAGAGCTCCAACAGGGTTGTGAAACATGGTTGACGGGTCCATGTGGGAGCAACTAGGATTAGTGTCAGGGACGCTTGTCTGAATTTCCGAACCACTAATGGAAAGAGTGGGAGAGGCAGAAAAGCCAAGGCAAATATCCCTGACCAATTCATAAATAGCGCATTGCTTCTGGACAATGGGTGTGGATCCCTGGATGCGAAGCTTGGGCATTTTGCATTTAGGTTTGTGGCAAACCGATCAATGTCTGGAAAGCCCCACATCTGAAAGAATGGGAGGAGAACTTAAGGGTGGAGCTCCCATTTGTGGAGCTGTTGTCTTTGGAGACTGAGCAGATCTGCAATCTGATTGTTTACTCCTGGAAGGTGTTTTGCGAGAAGATACATTTTGTGGCGTATGTCCCATCTCCAGATGATCTGTGCTAGTTGTGACAGTTGGAGAGAGTGCCCCTTGTTTTTGTATGTAGTACATTGCTGTCATGTTGTCTGTACAAATCAAGGCAGCTTTGCCTACTAGATAAACTTGAAATGCTTTCAGTGCTAGAAAAATCGCAAGCAACTCTAGATGATTTATGTGAAAGTGCTTTTGCTGTAAGCTCCACATGCCCTGAATTGTGTGCTTCTGGAGATGAGCTCCCCAACCAGTGAGCGATGTGTCTGCTGTTAGCATTATCTGTGGAACTGGGTCAATGAAGGGCCGCCCTTTTGAAAGGTTTTGTGTATTTCACCCCGCAGAGATCGATGGGCGCGGCCGTCCACCAACAGTAGATCTGATAACAGACCCTGAGCTTGGTTCCACTGACGTGCTAAGCATTCCTGCGGGGACACATTTGAAGTCTTGCGTAAGGGACTATTAGGATACAAGACGCCATCATCCCTAGTAACTGCATGAACACTCGAGCTGGTAATGAGTGTTGAGGCTGAAACTGAGAGAGTAGAGTATGCATATTGCGGACTCTGGCTGAATTGGGGTTGGTCCAGAGCCTTTTGTGTATCTATAGTGGCTCCCAAATTCGCTTGTGTGTTGGATGGTTGGAGATGGGACTTGAACAGATTTACTGTGAATCCAAGGTCGTGGAGCAACTGCACTGTTTTGTGAGTGTTACGTAGACAGCTTCATTGCGAGCTGGCTTTTATGAGCCAGTCGTCTAAGTATCGGAAGACGTGAATGTGTTGTCTTGGTAGATGAGCTGTGACTACTGCCAGGCATTTGGTGAAAACCCTTGGTGCGGTAGTTACTCCGAATGGGAGCACCTTGAATTGATAATGCTGGCCTGCTACCACGAACCTGAGGTATTTGCGGTGAGCAGGGTGTTTGGGATATGGAAATAGGCGTCCTTTAAGTCCAGAGTGGACAGAAAGTTGCCTTGCTGAAGGAGCACTTGTTGGAGTGTCACCATATGAAAGTGATCCGACTGTTTCCAACAAAGAGCTGGTCATCCATCCGGAACTGTTGTGTGCGATTCAGGTAAGATGAGAGCACACGTTTTGGGTCCAGACAGTGGAGCCTCTCTTCCTCTCTGGAAGGGTGCGGAGGCGGAAAGAAAGTGGGCAGGGTGATAGTTTGCCCGATGTGGAAGGCAGTAACAACCTTTGGCAAGAAGGAAGGACGAGTGCGGAGCACAACCTTGTCCGGATGAACAGACAATAAAGGAGGTTTACAGGAAAGAGCCTGGAGCTCACTCACGCCCTTAGCGGAGGTGAAGGCAACCAGGAAAGCAGTCTTTAAAGTCAGTAAACGAGGAGGACAGTTGTGAAGCAGCTCAAAAGGAGCGCACATCAAATAAGTAAGAACCAGATTCAAGTCCCACTGCGGTATCAAAAACGGAATAGGAGGGAAAAGGTGAGTAATGACTTTGAGAAATCTACTTACGACAGGGGACTTGAAAAGAGAGGGCTGATAAGGGAGCCTGAGAAAGGCGGAAATTGCTGAAAGGTAGCCCTTAATAGTGCCCAGAGCAGAGCCCTGCCGGGCTAAAGATAGAAGGAACAAAAGGACTTCTGAAAGAGGGGCAGGAAGGGGATCTACAGCCTTTGCTGTGCACCCTGCCACAAATTTGTTCCACCTGCAGGCGTATACCGATTTAGTGGAGGGACGTCTGGCGGCCAGAATGATATCACAGACTTCAGGAGGCAAGTCAAATGGAATCAAATGTCGCCGCTCAATCTCCACGCAAGGAGGTGGAGGCTGGATAGGTTTGGGTGGAGGACCGTCCCCTGCTGCTGCAACAGAAGATCCTCCCAAAGAGGCAGTCTGATCGGGGGATCCACGCTTATACTGAGTAGCTCGGGATACCAAACTTTTTGAGCCCAGTCCGGGGGCACAAGAATGACTTGGGCCCAGTCGCGCTTGTTCTTCTTCAGTACTCTGGGTAGAAGTGGTAACGGCGGAAAGGCGTACAATAGACAGCAACTCCACTTGCGATGGAAAGCGTTGCAGAGCGAGTGCCACCTTGGAAATTGCAACATGCAGAACTACTGACTTTGCGCGTTCTCTTCGGTGGCGAATAGATCTAACCAGGGCTCTCCCAACTGTTGAAAGAGACCATGCGCCCCTCTGAGTGAAGACACCATTTGTGATCCGTCATGCACCTATGGCTGAGTTTCTCCGCCCTGGCGTTCAAAGAACCTGCCAAATGTTGAACCACCAAGGAAATGCCTTGATGTTCCAGCCATGTCCAGAGACACAGAGCCTCCTGACATAGGGTCCACGACCCCATCCAGCCTTGCTTGTTGCAGTAACACATGGCGGTGGTGTTGTCTGTGAACACCTACACTACTCTCCCCTTGACAGAGGGAAGGAATGCCTTTAGTGCAAGTAGGATTGCTTGGAGCTCTAGGAGGTTGATATGGAGACCAGAGGCCTCTGATCTGATCTATGCCTATCCCATGTGGCTGCCCCATCCCAGGAGGAACGCATCCGTCAACACTGTGTGCTCCGGTTGGGAAAGGGAGAGGGATCTGCTGCTGACTCAATGCTGGATTGTGAGCCACCACTGCAACTGTTGTGAGGTGCAGAGATCTGAAAGTAGTTGGATAGGTTCCCCTGATGCTGCGCCCACTGGAACTTCAAGTCCCACTGCAGAGCCCGCATATGCCATCTAGCATGATTGATCAGAAGGATGCAGGAGGCCATGAGGCCCAGAAGCCTCAAGGTAATTTTGACCGAAACCCAGGACAAGGGCTGAAAGATCGGAATCATAGCCTGAATGTCCCGGACCCGCTGCTCGGGAGGATAGACCCAAAACTGCACCGTGTCAAGAACCGCTCCGATGAAGAGGAGCTTCAGAGAGGGGATCAGGCGTGACTTCGGCACGTTGATGGAGAACCCCTGCAAAATACAGGATGTCGCCCATAGCCTGGAGGTGGGATACGACTGCCTGGGGCGAGCCCGCCCTCAACAATCAGTCGTCGAGAATGGGAAAGACTGAAACCCCTGATCTGCGCAGATGAGCTGCGACCACCGCCATCACCTTCGTGAACACCCGAGGGGTGCTGGTAAGGCCAAAAGGGAGCACAGTGAACTGAAAGTGCTCATGGCCTCCCTTGAACTATAGGTAACGCCGGATTGGCCGACAGGACAGGGATATGAAAATAAGCGTCCTGCAAGTCCAACGCTACCATCCAATCTTGCGGGTCCAGGGCAGACAAGACCTGAGAAAATATGAGCAACCTGAACTTCTCCTTCCGGAGGAAGCGATTGACGTTGCGAAGGTCTAAGATAGGATGCAGGCCCTTGTCCTTCTTTGGAACCAGGAAGTAGTGGGAGTAACAACCACAACCTACTTCTGATGTCGGAACGCGCTTGATGGCCCCCTTGGCCAAGAGGGCCGCAACGTCCTGCTGGAGAAGTGCCAAGTGATCCCTCAACATGCAGTGGTACTGAGGTGGCATGGCTGGAGGGGTGGTCTCGAAGGGGAGGGAGTGGCCCCTTCAGACAATCTGTAAAACCCACCTGTCCATAGTGATGGTGTCCCAGTGGGGGAGGTGATGGCGAATCCTGCCGCCCACTGGTGTTTGGTGGGCCTGAAACACAGGACTTGGAAGGTTTGGAGGCAGTGGTGGCAGGGGAGGTGGTGGACTGACCAGCCCGCTGGCCCCGTGACCCACCTCGGCGGGTCCTAAGTCCACGGCTGCACTGAGACTGTTGCTGCGCAGGCCTGTGGCTCTGAAACAAACGTGTTTGGGTGCCCCTTCCTTGTCCACGAATGGAGCGAAAAGCAGAAGCTGTGCGCGTGGCCGAAAGGCCCAAGGACTAGGCCGTAGCCAGCGAGCCCTTAAAGCGCTCCAACGCACTATCTCCCTTGTCACCAAAAAGGCGAGTGCCATCAAAGGCATGTCCATCAGAGTGTCCTGGACATCCCCTGAAAAGCCAGCAGTTCTAAGCCAGGCTTGACGGCGTAGCGCCACTGTCGTGGAAATCGCTCTGCCTAGCGAGTCAGAGGTGTCAAGGCCACAACGAATCATGAACTTGGCAGCATCTCTTCCCTCAGCAATAGCTTGGGAGAGCACCGTCTGGGCCTCCTCCGGACACTGAGGCAGCACCTGCGCCAGGGTATTCCACATAGAGTGGGAATAACACCCAAGAGCCATGCGGTGTTCACCGACTGCAGCCCTGAACTGGCAGAAGAGAAAATATTCCCAAACTGCTCCAGTTTCTTGAATTCCCTATACGGAGGTACGGAAGGGAATGCGCTTGGGGACGCAGAGGCCTGGACAAGCAAGCTCTCGGGGATAGGGTGTTGGGTGAGGAAAATGGGGTCCCCCAGGACCGGGCGATGGCGTCGGGCCACATTCCTATCCACAGGAGCCCATGTGTTGGGCCTGGACCAGGTGCCCAAAAGTGAAGGTCAGCAGCGGCTCTGCAGAGGAAGCCGCCAGCCGAAGCACTTCTGTCAGGAGGTTAGTCCTGACGGCCACTGTAGGGAGCTAGAGGTGGAGAGCCTCTGCTGCGACACCACAGAATAAGTACCACCCTCTTCCGTAGCCACGGTAGAAGGAGACAGTGTGCCGGGTTCTGGTGAGAAATCCAGATCACCAGCATCCCCCAAATTCTCTGCCCAGTCCGGGTCTAACTGGCATTGGGCTGCGAGAGGGCCTTCAGACAACTCACAGTCCTCCCCGTCCTCCATAACCAACTGGGCAGGCGGGAAAGATGGAGGAGGATGGAGATAGGGATAAAAATTCCACGTCGGAATCTGCGTCGATCGACACCGGTCTGGCACAGCCTCCATGTTGGGGTGGAAGCAGGGGATGACATGGGCCGGGGAGCCAGCCAATGCTTGTGGCGGTGCCGTAGACGTCGATATCGGTGGAGGTCGTACGAGGTCAACCGACATCGGCTGGAATCCAAGCATGGATCCATGAGGGTCTTGCAGCACCGAGTCCGGAGCCGTCGACGGGGACCCAACGAAGAATGGCGAGTACCCCCAGTCGGACCTGCGGGGCCCGAAGGCACACCAGCGGGGCCTGACGGGCCAAAGAGGCGGGCCATGGCTGACAGAAATTCCTACAGCCGGGACGGAGTCGCTGACGGACCCAGGAAGGGTGGGTAGACCGACGGCGACTGCGTAGGCTCAACCGGAGCTGCGGGCCTGAGCTGTGTCGTGTGACAGGCTAGGGGAAGGCAAAGAGCGATGTCGCTTCTTCGACTTCTTGTGCTTCATCTTACCTGACCACGAGTGCGAAGACTTCGTCGAACGATGGTGGCGGCTCCGCGACCGTTCCCTCGACCTCCCACGGGACCGGGACCTTGAATGACGCTGAGCCGGCTCCTGGGCCTCAAGCATCTTTCGGGAGCTACCGCAAAGTTTTCGGAGCCATGGCCCGGCAGTCGTGGCACAACGCCAGGCAGCAGAGACACTTGCGGTGTGGGTCCGTCACCGACATCATGTGGGGACAAACCTCACAAGACTTGAAAGCAGACATCCCTATACACCAGGAGTCAAAGACTCAAAAAGACAGACAAAAGTTCCAAACAACTCAGTCATAAATTGACTGGGGGTACCGCTTTCTCCCATCTGCGCTTGCTAGTGCGGAAAAAGAAAGAACTGATGTCAGCGTGCAAGGGCAGCATCTAAGTAGGTGCCGTGACTTCATCCCGGCGATCACGACGCCTACGGCGGATGAGGAGTCGCACAACGCCACCTTCTGACCCGCAGGGGTACTGCTGATGAAAACTTTCCGGATCCAGTCTGACGCCTGGGGGTAAATCTAAGGTAAGGAATCTATCACTAACGTGTCTCTTTCAGATTTCTTCTATCGAAACGATCGGCACTCGTCACAGTCTTTTTCATCGTGTTCCGGGGATAGGCAGAGGTTGCACAGAAACTTAGCGCGACACCCGGGATGGAGCTTGAATGGAGTCCAAGATCGAGAAACAATACCGTCGAGAGTAGTGGATTGCGCGTCAAAGGGAACCCGAGAAACGGTGCCTTGCTGGAGCACAGCAATTTACATCCGAACCCGATGGCGAAAAAAAAACCAATCTAACAATAGAGTCGATGCCCATGCACACTATCACCGAAAGGAGGAGTCACCTACCTTGTCACTGGAAAAGACTTCTTCGAAGGAAAACAAAGTGCAAATATCCAGACCAACACTAGATGGTAGGCTATGCAAAGCATGTGATCTACAGCTCACATGCCTCGAACATAAACTTTAGCCGTGGTATGGGCTTGTGAACATTTCCATGTATTCCTGTATGGAAAACCTTTTACAGTGGTAACTGATCTTCAAGCGTTGCTGACTATATTTGGTATTGCAACGGCGAAAACGCTTCCTCGCATTGAACGATGGAGACTACGGTTACAAGAGTAAAATTATGCTATTGTACATCGTCCGGGGAAGGATCAGAACCCTGCTCATTACTTTTCCAGAGTGCATATACAAGGTACTCCATTCAAGATAGCTGAGGCCTATATTAATTTCACCCAAAAATCAAACATACCAGCTGCTATTTCATTAGCCCAGATTATCACTGCCATGAGCCATGATAGTGGCATGTTAAAGTTGAAGGATCTAATTACACATCAGTCATGGAACCAACATCCTTGACTAGTGATAGTGAATATCAAAAATACAAAATTGTCAAGGATGAACTGTCCATAAGTCAGGAAGTAGTTACACTACAAGAGTCAAGAATCCTGAATCTGCAGAGTCTGCAGCAAAAAATAATTGAAGTAGCCCATCAAGGACATCACTGAATCGTTGCCACAAAACAAGCTCTCTGAGACAGAGTCTGGTTTCCTTATCTTGATGACAGGGTTAGAAAGGAATTAACCCCTTCCATGCTCATGACGAGCAGAGCTCGTCATGAGTTGCGCCGCTCGCATGCTCATGACGAGCTCAGCTCGTCATGTAACGCGGCTTTTTAAAAAAAGCCGCACAGCACGAAAAAAGCCGCCGCACGCATGCGGTTAAAGGGCTGTCATCTATGCAACTGCCTTTCTACAAAAGCCACTCACCACACCTTGAACATGTCAGAACTCCTGAAGCATGCTTGGAAGAGAGTAGCTTTTGACTTTTTCGGTTAACTTGATAATGGACATCACTTGATGGTGATCGTAGATGAATACTCACAATTTCCATTAATTTGAAGATCTTTCATCTACCACTTAAGAACGAGTAATTGAAAGACTTTATGGCATCTTTGCAAGATGGAGTATTTCAGCCATAGAGAAGTCTGATAATGACCCGCCTTTCAATAGTCGAGAGTTCAAACGTTCTTGGAGCATTTGAATATAAAGCATCAGAAGAGGAGACATCTGTGGCAGTTTTATGAGTACGCTAAAGAAAGCAGTGCAATGTGCTACTCTCGAGAAGCTCAATTTGAAAGCTGTGTTGAATTCTACCTTGAGACCTTATCATTCAACCCCCCACTCAACCACATGTGACAGTCCCGCAACTCTAATGTTCGGGAGAGCAATGAAAACCAAGTTACTTCAATGGACCAATCAGAAAAAGAAAGATGAGAAATCAACTCACAAGAAGGACTTGGTTAACAAACAAAAGATGAAAGCATATGCTAACCAAAGACGACGTGAAGAAAACACCGCATTAAAAAAGGAGATCAAGTGCTCGCACGACTGATGCGGCGAAGAAAATCTGAAGCTCCATTTCATGCAGAACTTTTTCCAAGAAGTCTCTATCAAGGGACTTATGATGACTGCCCAGTCCCCTTGGAAGTCTATTACCAGAGACTCTTTTCATTTTAGGCACTTAACTAATCGCTCATCAGATCCAACTGTCGGAGGAGAGACTGGGTCTGAAACATCAGTGACTGCTTTTACATCTATAGCGTTGACACAGATCCTGGTCACTGGTGATGACAGTTTCCAGTTTCCAAGAACAAGATCAGGTCAAACAATTAAAGTGCCAAAAAGATTGATTGAATTGTATATGTCTATCTACATATCTATTTTGGGGAGTGGCCAAGCAACATGGCCGACAGGACGTGAGCCTCTCCAGCTCCCCGTCCGTCCGCCTGAAGATCCTGAAATTATACGGGTTGCTCCGATGGAATCCTGACCCCCTGAATAGAAAAAGACTGCTGGGGACACCCTGAGTCTGTGGGACCGACTTGGGGTGAGCTGTGACAGGGATCGTGAAAGTGCTTAGTGCTGGTCTGCCCTGTGGGCAACACCATGCTGGTACTGGAAATTTGTTGAGGCTCTCCGGCCTTCGGACGAGCGAAGAGCCGATTTGTGGTCCCCTCTCCCTGCGCCCTTGATCACTGGGCTGCCTCTGGGTAGCCGGCTGCAGCTGTTTGCAGTCGGTTACCGGGGCGTGGGCGGCGATCTCTGCAGTGGAGAACGTGAACTGCTGAAGAAGCCTGCTGGAAGGGCGGCCTGCTGCGGACCCCCGGCTGGGTGTGAGGAGTGCTCCTGGGACGCGTTGCCTGCTATCGGTGTCCAGGAGTGAATGACGGCGAGACGGCGTTTGGAGGCCTGCACACCCAGCGGACACTGGTGAGTGGGCCTGAGGCAAGCGCAGCTCCCCCGGCCGGGGCCTGGGAGGCAAAGCGGTCCGCTGCAGGCCTGGTCAAGGTGCTGGTGGGTCACGCTTGCGATTGGTGCCCCCCACAGGCGGCTAGACATAAGTAGGGCCGTGGACTTCGGGGGTGGTGTGTGCGCGAGGGGTCACTGTTTACCGGTCCCACGCCCCTGTGACTATAGCCCTGGGAATGGCTGTACGGTGGGGGCTGTGGTCCTATACCATGGTGTATTGGTCCAGTTGTGGTGCTACTGGTGAGCGTGTGGGGACCCTATGGACATGGATGAGGGCCCAAAGATGCAGGCATAACTGGGAGAGATCCTGGGGCTGAATTGTTTGTCAACGGCATGGCCTCACCCCTGGCATGCTGGCTGTGTAAAGCAAGAATCTCTCTGATTGCAGTCCTGCTGACCTGAGGTCATGTACGTGAGAGCCTTCTGGGATAGGTTGGCCCCAGCTCCTGCTTGCTACTGTGGGCGGAGGAGCAGTGTTTGTGCCCTGCTGCACTGGGGATATCTGAGTGTCGGGCAAGTCCCTGTGCATTGATACATCTACTGGACGGCTTCAATAGTGTACTCTCGCTGGGGAGGACTTTTTGGCAAGCAGATTGCACTCGTGAGTGCGCCGTGAGCACGTGACGGAAGTTGCAATGGGCAAAGAGAAAGCCCAGAAGCTGATTAGATCTAACGCCATTACACAGTATACTACCCCTAGGCACCCCCCCAGCTGTTGACCAGGCAGACTGGAGGGGCGGAGAGGGACTGGACGGGGGGGAGCCCAGGGCCCACCAGGGCGGAACTCATGGCAGCCATACAGGGGTCTAGGAAGGCACCTAAGGACCGAATAGATGCTGTTTCTGTGGATATGATCCTACTACGCGCGGATATCCGTAACGTGGCGGATAAAGTCACGAGTGCTGATGGGGATATAGCAGATCTGAAAGGTGAGGTGGTCACCCTAAAGCAGCAAGTGGCGCAGATGACTGTGGGCTTTGGAGAGTCATGCTGAAGAGGCGGAGGGGAGGGTGAGGCGCAGTAATATCTGAGTACTGGGCACACAGCCGAGGGCGATACAAGGAGCAGCTAAGCAGTTCCTGGAGCGCTGGATTCGCACCCAATTGTGCCCCAAGGGACTGTCGGATGTGTTTGTGATAGAGGGAGCGCATAGGGCCCTCGTCCCCCCACCCCCACTGGGGCGCAGCCTAGAGCTAATATAGCAAAAATTCTGAACTATCGGGATAGAGACTGCATCCTGAGGGCGGCAAGGGAACACAAGAACCTCCAGTATGAAAGTAATAAAGTGACTATCTACCGGGACTACACTAAGCACGGTCAGGATCTCCAAAAATCCTTCCTAGGAGTGAAGTGAAAGCTTCGGGAGCTGAACGTGCAATACATGCTCCTTTATCCTGTCAAGCTGAGAATATATGATGTTACATCTCGGTCTTCACATCGCGATACGTTTACAACGCAGGGAATACATTGCAAGACTTGCGCTGGAGGGCGATGGACTTAGGAATAGTATGATTTACTATTCCAACTCCAGCCTATGTAACAGTAGGGAAGGTGTTGGAATAGTAAATCATACTATTCCTTAGTGTATAGCGCCATCCAGCGCAAGTTGTTGTAACGACTTTCGTTGTAAGGCCTGCGTTGTAAACGTTTCGCGGTGTGAAGACAGCGATGTAACCGATGTCTCCCCAAGCTGAAGGTGCTCTCGGGGGGGGGGGGGGGGGGTAAAGCGCAATTTTTTGATTCCCCGGAGGATGTCTGGGAGTGGCTGGAGATCAGTGGTGATGGGCTGCCGCCTGGAGAAGCGAGAGATCAGAAGCGACGATGGGGGGTGCATCCGGATTGAGCCCGCTGGCAGCAGCAGAATCGAGCGGAGTCACACAGTGTTCCAGAGATAACGCAGTGGAGGATAACGGTGGGCGATGATGGAACACTGCAGTCAAATCCCCTTGTGGAGGGTACTGTGGATATTGACTCGCTGGGAGCTGCTGCCGGTGATCCTGAAGCACAAGATCAAACTCTACAATTGACAATGGACACTGTGCCTGAGACTTTGATGGAAGATCTCTTTGGGAGAGAAAGTGTTTAAACTTCAATACAGGGCCCCACCGTTGACTGCTGCCCCCAGGTCTACTTCATAGAACTGCGGTAACGCTGTATGGTGTTGTCTGTTGCTGTGGGGGATGGCGGGGGGGGGTGGAGATAACGGAGATAGGTGCATGCTTGAATGGACTCGGGGGGTACTTTCTCCTGGCTTATGTGTATACGTAAGGTATGCACTCCGAAATGACAGCGAGCTTCTAGAGGATGGGCAGATTGGGGACAACCCTTTTCTTCTTGCCCCTGTTCGGCTTAGTGGGAGGCTGTGCACATCCTGCCACGAGTAGCAGGAGGGCAAAATCGTCTGAGATATTAGTCGAGTATTGTCTGTGGGTGGGGGGGGAGTTGTTTGAAAGTTGTTATTGTGTGAACGTATGTTTTGTTATGAACAAGGGCGTGTTGTTGCAGAAGAGTGACGAGTCCTGGCACATTGCCAGACAGGCTGTGCAAATGAATGACTATGGCGTGTGCTGTAAAGTTTCTTAATTGGACCTTTAGGGGATTAGGCACCTCGCTAAACGGCATAGAGTCCTCTAATTCCTTAGACGACATAACATAACGGTTGCATGTTTGCAAGAGGCTCATCTGGATGATGCTGGGGCTGTGCATCTGGCGAACAAGTGGAGGGGTTAGGTGTCCCACTCGTTGTATTCTACTTATGCAAGGTGGGGCACTGATTTGGGTGGCACCTGGTGCCCCTTTTACGCTACAGTATACTGAAGCGGACGTAGAAGGTCCCTATGTATTATTAAGGGGCAAGCTGGATGGTAAAGACGTTAGCATACTAAATACTTATGTTCCTAATACTGATGAGCCAAACTTCTTTGTGGCCCTGAAGGATTTGATCACTGCAGATTTGGACATCCCTCTGTTATGGTTAGGAGACTTTAACTGTGTGCTGGACCCTGAGGTGGACAGATATCCACCCAGAAGGGGCACCAACCGCGTATGACCAAGCAGTTACAGAAGCTAATGAGTGACCTGGGCCTCCGGGATGTTCGGAGGGAACACCACCTGACTCAGAAAATATTTACCTGTTTTGAACCCACTCATGGCAGCGGAGATTACTCATTTGGCAAGTTTTCTGTCCGATCATGCACCAGTGTGCTGCTCGGTACGGTGGGCAGAGGGGAAGCAAGGCCCCCGTAGCTGGCGGCTTCCTGCCAATATCCTGGAGGACCAGGTTGGGAGAGAGGCAATCTCAAATGCGTTAATGGAGTACATGTCCCTTAATTGTGGCACTGCAAGCAGTAGAGCCAATGAGTGTGACACAATGATGGCAGTGATCAGGGGGCCGGCAATGGAGTTGACATATGGCGTCCGGAAGCAATTGCAGTCTGAGCTGCAGGGTAGGGAAAAATCGCTGGCCAAGTTCCAGTCGGGCCGCAGGGGCAAGATGATGCCCAGGAGCGAAAACATGCACTGCGTGAGCAGGTTGCGGATACATGGGATAGGCTGGATAAGTATACTCTTACGAAGTATCGTCAACGGCTGCATGAACAGAGAGACAAATCTGGTAGATTACTGGCCTGGATATTGCGGAAGGAACATGCCCCCCGCTGGTTACTAGCCTCCGAAGCCAGTCGGGTGAGCTGATTTATACATGGGCAGCTATGCTGGAGGTGTTTTGGCAACACCTGCAGACAGTGTACGGGGCTGATTCCTTGGTCAGTGCTGACCTTTATATCCCTTTTTTGGAGGGTCTCCAGCTGAGGCAGCTGTCTGAAGAAGTTAGGAAGGAATTGGGTGTGCAGATTACTAAGGAGGAGTTGATGGAGGCGATAGCGGACATTCCTAGGGCCAAGGCCCCAGGGGCGATGGGCTGCCCATCGAGTATTACCAGGCATACTCAGCATTGCTTTAATGAGTCTTTTGACAGTGGAATATTGCCTCCTATGATGCGCGAGGGCAAGATTTGCATGATCCCAAATCTGGGTGGGGATGTTCAGGACCCGACGGCATATCAACCTTTGACAATGATCAACATAGACGTTAAAATCTTATGCAAAGTTTTGGCCAAACGGCTGGGACCACACATGGGCTATTTAGTTCAGGAGGACCAGTGCGTGTTTATCCAGGGCCGTAGTACGTTTATGAACATATGCCGGTTGGCGCATATACCGCACAAGATGCAGTCAGCCCTTGAGGAGATGGCGCTGGTGTCTATTGACCTTGAAAAAGCGTTCGACACGGTGGACTGGGGATATTTGTTGAAAATTCTCGGAAGATGGGTTAAAATATTATATACGAACCCTGTGGTACGTGTGCGGTTAGGTGCAGTAGTTGCTGGGGCGTGGTACGCAACAGGGGTGCCCGCTGTTGCCGCTGCTGTTTGCTCTGGCCATTGAGCCATGGCGGTATGAGCAAAACAGGACCTAGGTCGTTGGGGCATACAAATCGGGAATAGTACACACCTTATCTCGTTGTATGCAGACGATGCATTGTATTATGTTCCGTCCCGCGTGAGGCTATACCGAAATTGCTGCGGTTGATGGACCAATTAGCGGTTTACTCTGGATTGCACATAAATAGGCGTAAACCCCTGACGTTCTCCCTGGCAGGTCTGGGAAAATGGGACAGAGGAGCTGCCTAGCCTGGGTCTCAGATCGGAGGAGGACAACTTTAGATACCTGGGGGTGCAGGTGGCACACAGGGACGCTAAGCTACTTCACCTGAATATGACCAGGGTAGTTGAGTCGCTGAGGCGCTCCGTGGGTTTTTGGAATATGCTGCCACTGTCCCTAATGGGTAGAATAGCTGTGGCAAAGATGGTGATGCTGCTGAGATGTTTGAATGTTCTGCAGAATGCGTTGAGCCCGATTCCTGCGAAGGTGTTTCGACAGTTGAGCTCCATCCTTGTGACCATGTTTTGGGCGGGGAAGCGCTGTAGAGTTGCGCCACAGGTGCTTTTGAAGCAGTATGAGGAGGGGGGCTAGGGGTGCCCAGGTTTGATCTCTACTATTGCACAGTGCACCTTCTGCATGCTGTGCAATGGTTGGATGAGGGTGATAATTGGGAAAAGCACTTACTTGGCGGGCAAGTGCAACCAGGGGACCTACATGCGATCTTGATGGAGGGCACTGGGGTGAGTGTGGAACTATCATATGTGGTTAGGCAACTGGCCTGCCTGTGGCAGAAAGTTGTGGAACGAGTGTTGGGGCGGGCTCCCTTTTACCCGGAATTGCCCATCTGGAAGTTAGTCCCAGTGCGAAGGATGGTGGAAAACATGTCTTTCCAGGCATGGAAAGAGGGTGGCTGCATGGTTTTGGCAGACGTATATGTGAATTATACTTTCTTACTTTTGAGCAAGCGTGTGAGAGGTTTGACCTGGGGCGGGCCAATATCTTCAATACGCTGGCCTGATGGAGCTGGCCACGGTCACATGGCTCACTTATACAGACATGCTCCGGACTACTGAGACTTTAGATATATTGTTAATGTGTGGCGGTGGGCGTAGATTAGTGTCTTTGTTGTATAAGGTCATGAGGGCAGATTCGGATCTCTAGCCCCTAGGGCATGGGATGCTTGGAATGAGGATTTGCAGGTGCTGTTGCCGGAGAAGGACTGGGAGAGAGCGTGCATACTAACGCGTAAGGTGTCTTGCAATGCCCGGCTGAAGTTGCTGCACCATAACTTCTTGCAGCAGGTGTATATGACCCCGGTGAGGCTCCACTGTATAGACGTCAACCGGTTGCATGAATGTCCTAGAGGTCAAGAAGCCCACACTGGGTTCATGCACCTGGCGTGCGAATGCCCAGAAGTCCACCAGTATTGGCTTGCTGTAGTAGCAAGGCTCCGTGAAGGGGTGGTAATCTCACCAGAGGTTACGCTTTAACAGTGCCTCCTGGGGCTGGTACCGCAACGCAAAAAAAGGAAAATGGCTAATAAGTTCTTACAGCTAGCGTTGGCCAAATGGAGGATGGCCATTTGCTGGTTGGGTGAGCGGGCTCCATCGTTCCTGAGTTGGTTGAGAGATGTGGGTGAATGGTCCATGGCGGAGGAACTTCACATGAAAGCCTGCCGCAGGGATGAAAAGTTGGAGAAGGACATAGTAACTTGGAGAGAGTTATGCAGGGATTTGTTGAATCCAGTGGGGACTGGTAGTGAGCAGGCAAGTGAGTCTGATAGTAGCAGCAGCATGTAAACGTTGGTGCTCGTGTCAAGCCTAATTGTACATGACGCCGGATTTGCCGCTGAGCCATGAAAAGTGTAAAGTATATTGAACTGTGCAATGTGCTCGGGACTCTAATGCATGTGAAATTTCATAAAGAAAGTTTAAATATATATATATTTTGCAAAACACTGCAATTTTTTATTTAACAGAGTGGGAGATTTAGTGTACTGTGAGTTTGAAACGATGGAACCCTTTTGGCTCCTGATGGACTACGTAGAACTGTGACGTAAGTGTTACAGCGGAATGCAATGAAGGCAGGTTTAGAATGTTGAGTTTGCAGTTACAAGCAGACGTATAATATTAAGCTCCGTGTGTGGCGTAGTCATTGGTGGGTACCCAGGTTGAGGAGGACGCTACAGATAGTTGATGAGGTCACATTAAAAAAAACAGGTTTTTTTAATTTCTTTTTTTTTTTTTACAAATTGCAGAAACCACTAGTGAATCTACAGGTTGATTAATTTTCATGATAAACAGATCTTGGTCTGGTGCACATTATTTATTCTTCTGCCTAGGATGTTTACTATTCTGATGCTGGCATCAGAAACATCCAAAATACATGATCCAACAAATCTGGAGCAACTCAATCATCGTTCTTTATGCCTCTTAGCCCCTGCTTTTTCCTTCATCTTTTGTTACCGCTAATGGGGAAGTGTTCACAACACATTCCAAGATGTTATCTCATGCATCTGGTATTTCTGGGCAGCAAATTCATATGGAAGAATCATGCATTTTTCAAAAGTACATTTCAGCATACTTGGCGTTCTAGTAGCGACAATTATGTTCAATACTCCAGGAGCTTTTAGTGTTCTGTGCAGTGTCTTACAGTGTATAAACCTCCAGTTTGCGTTGGTGGAGACCTTTTATATTTGTAGGCTAGTACTTATACAGTCCCATTGTGACGGTTTTAGATCCAGAACTGCCTCTCACATTGGTGCGGCTTTAAGACCTCTCCATATCCCAACTAGTTAAGTACTTTTGTTGCTCATCCTCATGTACCCAACTAAAGCAAGTGTGCATGAGATCACGGTCACCAATGTTATGCTTGGCCAGCTCTTCTTTTATCACTGCACCTTATCGTCAGTAAAGCCATACCTGCCCCTGAGGAATTCCAAAGCTGGACAAAAACCAGCATACATATATGAACAGATCTTTGACCCTTTCATATCCCTTACGTGACAAGATTATGTTCATAATAGAGACGTTGCATGTCAAAGGAGATATCATATTAAGTCTAATCTGTGGTGTATATGAGAATCTCAAATGTTAATTATGGTACAATCTTTGTCAACAGTGGAAGAGGCTACCTTTGACTAGGTGAAGCACTGCAGCTCCTTTAACACCTTCCCAATTAAACATTCTAAAGTTAGACCACGTGATAACACTAATATCAGGCTGGCCTTGAGATTATTTCATGCATCATCTCATGAGTCCATTGAGCACTGGAGCTGGGATGCATAAACCCAACACTCCTCTAAATCAGAGATGTGCAGGCCCTGCCCTCCTACCCTTTTTTCAAATACTCTGTTGACCTTTGCCGATGGAGCCAGGCCTTCCCCATTAACCTAAACAACAGCTTGTGCAGTGACTTGAACATTCTTAATGGTACAACGATGGTGATTACCTGGAATTCTTTGTGTAGTTAAGAATAGTTATAATTTTGCTAATGACTATGTAACCCAACTGTGAAATTGGTCATTTCATCCAGAAGTCAATCAATCCTGTAAAAACGTCAAAAATGTGTTTGATAGCATTACTGCCAAGGTCCAAAAAACATGCTAATTGGACAGTTAAATGGTAGTGGGTGTTCTAAATGCAGAAGGAAAAATTGTTGCAAAAGTTCAAGAAAGTGCTATGCAATCCACTGTGCAAATGGAGGCAAACGTGGAGCACAGGAAGACCAATGCATATTGCACCATCTTACCTATTTCCTAATGTGCATTTCCCCCAAAAAGTGAAAAGAAAATAGTTACTTGTCTGCAAATCCAGAGCCCCAAAGTTGGTAAGTTTCATAAATTCGCATGCTTGAGTCATTACGGCCATTAGGTCGGGAACCCCATATATTTTAAAAATAGCATTAAATAGTGCTGAACTGGCTTTAGACCCAGCAACAGTCTTTGTTCAGTACAACATTCACCTGAAACAACGAGGTGGATGATCTGTGCTCTCTACTCCATCTAGGGGGAACTCTAGCTCAGATTTCATAGCACAAGTGCAACAAATACAAAGAATAGCTGATACGCCTCTGACACGCAAGGAGGGGGAATGTTTGAAAGATTGGCAAAATGAAGTTACAGCTAAGCAACTAATGTGTTCTCCATCACTGGATCTTTCAAAGATTCACAGGCTTGAGTCGATATAGCCAGCAGTGTGCCAAATATCTAGTAAGCAGGAACCAAGCTCACCTTCAAAGAAACAGGCTGGTTGGAACTGCTTGGCCACTGAAGAGTCAAACGGCTATTTCCAGGACAAAGCAGTAGTGCTTGCTGAATGTGTGCCTATTCTGCCATGTAACTCCACAGCTCTCTTGAATGGAGCACAGTCGCTGACATGCTTCCGGCTGGAAGCACAATGTTCCTATCTCCAAACGCAAACTTTGCTTTCTTGATGTAGCAAGTTATGCAGGCTGAGAGCCAGAAGGCAATGCATTGCTTAGAAATGGGGCAACCTAAAAGTTTAAGAGTAAGTCCCATGTTCTCATATCCTTTGTTTTCTCCATGCACAAATTGATGCACCAGCAAACATTTAGTGGACATAGTGTTCTCTCAAGCATTGTTTAAGCATTTGGGAAGAAAGAATGAACAATAACAGGTTCTTTCAAATGGAAGTCTTATAGGACCTTGGTCCTAAATATCGGGGTAGTGCATAAGGTGACTTTGGGCCTGATTTAGATCTTGGCAAATGGTTACTCCATCACAATGGTGACGGATATCCCAATTGCCGAAATATAAATCCCAATATAATGTACAGGTTGTATATTGCGGCGGACGGGAAATCGTTCACCATTGTGAAGTAGTAACCCATCCTCAAAGATCTAAATCAGGCTCTTTGTCCTTTACAAAGTGTTGATACAAATAATTTTTTTAGCATAAAGCCTTGTACTTCCCTCACTTTCCTTGATGATATCAATGCTATAAGATGCGCTGTCTTTAATTAAAAATATTTGAGGGTTGCCCTGTGAATGGGTTAATAAGGCAGCAGGATCAGTTAGTTGATCACTGTGTCGAGTTCCCATGGCACCAGAAGTTGTTAGACTAGAGGAAAAGCACTGCAGAAGCTTTTCATGAATTCCTTAATGATCCTTTGGGAAAGCAAGCATGGAAACAAAAAATCACTAATCTTCTGAACCATATTATACTGCTACCAGATGGATCCTGTCTGAGGTATAACTGTAGGCCTTCCTTTGCCAGAGTGAGCAGTTTGAGGCAGAATTTGGTGTGGTCGCACCAAAATAGGATTCAGACCTTTAGTCTCGCACCACAGGCAGAAATGCTTCCACATGCGTTTTACGAATCAGTCGTAGACAGGTCAGGTGTATGTGCCAAAATGTCCCAGCAATTTACAGAGATATCTAGATTTCCGAACTCAAGATGGTCAGGAACCATGTCGTCAAGGTCCGTGACTTCAGGTATTGATGTAGTCTATTGTGTCTTGAGAGTGAAGTCAAGTCAAGTCAATAAATTTATAAAGCGCGCTACATACCCAGAGGGTCTCAAGGCGCTTGAGGAGGGGTGGGGAATTACTTCTCGAATATCCAGGTTTTAAGCTGCTTTCTGAATGCTAGGTGGTTTTGAGTGAGGCGAAGGTGCATGGGAAGTGAGTTCCAGGTTTTGGCCGCTAGGTAGGAGAATGATCTTCCTCCCATGGTGGTTTTGTTGACGCAGGGAACAGTAGCGAGGGCTTGGCTGGAAGAGCGCAGCTGGCGGGAGGGGGTGTAGAAGGAAAGACGTGAATAGAGGCATTCGGGTCCAAGTTCGTAGAGAGCTTTGTGTGCGTGGGTGAGGAGGCGGAAAGTTATTCTCTTATTGACGGGGAGCCAGTGGAGGTTTTTCAGGTGACCAGAAATGTGTTCTTTACGCGGGATGTCTAATATGAGTCTGGCTGATGCGTTCTGGATGCGTTGGAGTTTTTTCTGAAGTTTTGCGGTGGTACCGGCGTAAAGGGTGTTTCCGTAGTCAAGACGGCTTGTAACCAGTGCGTGGGTGACCGTTTTTCTAGTTTCGGTGGGGATCCAGCGCAATGTTTTTTTGAGCATGCGAAGAATGTTGAAGCAAGATGAGGAGACGGCGTTGACTTGTCTGGTCATCGAGAGTGAGGAATCCAGGATGACGCCAAGGTTCCGTGCGTGATCCGTTGGGATGGGTGCTTTTCCAAGGGCTTCTGGCCACCAAGAGTCGTCCCAGGCGGAGGGGGAGGTACCTAAGATAAGGACTTCTGTTTTGTCTGAATTCAGTTTCAGACGGCTATGCTTCATCCATTCGGCTACCTCTTTCATTCCTTCATGTAGGTTGGTTTTGGCGATGTTTGGGTCTTTGGTGAGTGATAGGATCAGTTGAGTGTCATCAGCGTGGGAGATGATCTTGAGGTTGTGTTGGCGTGCGATGGTCGCGAGGGGGCTCATGTATACGTTGAAGAGGGTGGGGCTGAGTGAAGATCCTTGTGGCACGCCGCAGATGACTTCAGTGGCCTCTGACTTGAATGGTGGGAGGCGTACTCTCTGAGTTGTTCCGGCAAGGAAAGAAGTGATCCATTCCAGTGCTTTTCCTTGGATTCCGATGTTTCTAAGTCGTTGTAGCAGGGTGTTATGACAGACTGTGTCGAAGGCTGCGGAGAGGTCGAGGAGGATGAGGGCGACTGTGTCTCCATTGTCCAGTAGAGTTCGGATGTCGTCTGTTGCTGCGATGAGTGCGGTCTCAGTACTGTGTTTGGCTCGGAAGCCGGACTGTGAAGAGTCGAGGGATTTGTTGGCTTCGAGGAAGGCGGCGAGCTGGTTGTTGACAGCTTTCTCGATGACTTTGGCCGGGAATGGGAGGAGCGAGATGGGGCGGTAGTTTTTGAGTTCGGTGGGGTCAGCTGTGGGTTTTTTCAGAAGGGCGCTGAGTTCGGCGTGTTTCCAGCTTTCTGGGAAGGTGCCGGATTTGAGGGAGCAGTTGATGACGTCTCGGAGGTGTGGTGCTATGATGGAGTCTGCTTTGTTGAAGATGTGGTGAGGGTAAGGGTCTGAGGGGGATCCTGAGTGGATGGAGTTCATCAGGCGAATGGTGTCCTCAGTGGAGATTGGGTCCCAGTCATTAAGGATGTTCAAGGGGGGTGAAGGTACGGCAGAGGGTTTGGTGGGTTGGTCTTCGGGTTGGTTGTTGAAGCTGTTGTGGATGTCTGCGATTTTGTCGTGGAAGAACGAAGCTAGTGAGTCGCAAAGGGTTTGAGAGGGGGTGATGTCGTTGGAGTTGGCAATGGGGTTGGTAAACTCTTTGACGATGTTGAATAGTTAATTGCTGTTGTGGGCGTTTTTGTCTAGTCGGTCTTTGAATGCGATTTTCTTGGCAGTCCGGATCAATTGGTGGTGTATGCGGGAGGCGTTTTTGAAGGCGTCCCTGGTGTTGGTGTTTGGGTCTTTTTTCCAGGTCTTCTCAAGGGAGCGACAGAGTTTCTTGGATTTCTTAAGATCATCGTTGAACCAGGGGGCGTTTTTGCTGCCTAGTTTGATTTGACGTTTTTTCAAAGGTGCTAGGTTGTCGGCAGTGTCGGTTAGCCATTGTGTGAGGTTGATGACTGCTTGGTTGGGGTTCGATGAGTGGGCAGGGTGGTTTTGAAGAAGCGATGTGGAGACCTGGTCGATGGTGATTTTGTTCCAATTTCTTTGCAGAGTAGGTTGAGGATGGTTGTGGGATGTGGTCTTTTTGTAGACAAAGTGAACGCAGCTGTGGTCAGTCCATTGGAGAACTGTGGTGTGACTGAAGGAAATATGTTTGCTGGAGGTGAAGATAGGGTCGAGAGTGTGTCCTGCGCAGTGTGTGGGGGTATTAACAAGTTGTTTGAGTCCTAGGTTGCCGAGATGGTCCAGAAGGGTGGTGGTGTTGTTGTTGTTCTTCTTTTCCAGGTGAAAATTGAGGTCTCCCAATAGGATGTAGTCCTCGGAGGAGAGGGCGTGTTGGGTGATAAAGTCAGTGATGTCTTCAGTGAATTGTGCACGGGGGTCCTGGTGGCCTGTATAGGAGTGTGCCTCTGAGTGTGGTCTTGGGGTCGGTGTGGATCTGGAAGTGAAGGTGTTCGGCGCTAGAGAGGTTGTCGTCTGAGCTGGTTGAGATGCGGATGGAGTTCTTATGGACGATGGCGATGCCTCCTCCTGTTTGTTTGGGGCGATCTTTTCGGATGATCTTGTAGCCTTCCGGGATGGCTATGGTGATGTCTGGGGCCGAAGAGGCGTTCATCCATGTTTCTGTTAGGAAGGCGACGTCTGGAGAGATGGTGTCTAGTAGATTTCAAAGGTTGATGGCGTGGCTGTGGACCGATCGGGTGTTGAGTAGGATGCATTTAAGGTGGTTGGCGTCAGATCTATGTTTGGTGTTAGTGGATGCGGAATTAGATTTTGTGCCGTCAAACTTGCAGGAGATGCATGTGAAGGGTCCATGGGTGTGTCCAGGTGAGGTTTGGGCGCAGTTGGGGAGTCGGCCAGGATTAAGTGCTAGGAGGGTGGCTGAGTCGTATGTAATGCGGGTGGGCTGGGCATTGCGTGGAACAGGGGGTCTGGCGCTGGGCGCGGTCCAGGCGCGGACGGGCGTAGACGGGCTTACCTTTGGCGCACCTTCGGCGCGGCCGTAGCGCGTGGACGCTGCGCGTTGGGACATCTGCTTTAAATGGATAGTGGAGGGGGCGGAGCGTGGGAGGGTCAGCTGGGAGGAGTTAGCCGGGAGGGTAGGCGGGGCAAGGGAGTGGACAACAACCTGGATACAAAATGGAGTTAGAAAGTGAAACTTGGGCAGCCTTTGGTCAGTGCAAAGCTAAATAACAATAGTGCACACAATTGAGGCAGTAGAAAAAGATGCAGATTATAAGAGGCGGCAGTCACACGAAGTATTACCAAAATGCTAGCTTAGTGTGAGGTACGGCGCGATGAATCAACAAAGCGCTATGTGAATTTGCTAATCCTGTCGTGCGCGATGTTTAACAAAGCAAAATTACTTGGGCGCTGTGATTAAATGTCGAGCGCGATGTTAACAGTGCTATTCCAATGGAGTCCGATGTTATTAGTTCCTTATAAATGACGCGCGATATTTAAAGGGCTAGATTACACGAGCGCGAAGTCGGAAGCAGCTATTTAAACAAGCGCGTTGACACAGATGCAAGTGCGAGCAAGCATGCTGCTGCGATACCAGCCAGATGATATTGCAGCAGAATTCTTTGCCAGGGAGCGTGGGGGGGAGCGACCGTCTCGGATGAGATCCAGGTGGTCACATGGACCATCGGGCTGATCTGCGAGTATGTGGGCAGCCAGACCAAGCCCATGTACAGGCGAACATAAATTTGTCTTCCCATCTGCAGTAAGCTTTAAATGAGGTTAAATGGCGGAAAGGTTGGGTAAATGGGTAAAGATGTTCAACCACATCATTGAGAAGGCATTGCCTCTGGATCCTGGTATCCAATACGTGCTTCCTAAGCAGAGGCATTTCTGGCTCTGTAAGGTGGTAAACAGGTCCAGGGTGGCATCACTCCATTTCCTCATGATCTCATGAAGTTGATGTTGGCTGAGCTATCACCCATGGCAGTCTGATAGAGAGCGATTGAGGGCATCTGAATACTTGATCTTTGGTAAATGTTCCACACCAATATTCACTCTGTTTGCAATTGCCCATATCCGATAACAATTTTGCCTCCTCTTACAGATTGCGGCACCTCGCCCATCCTTGTTTGGAGATGTTATACATGGAGGTTGTGGTTTTTGTTCTGATCAGAACATTTTGTTTTGCAAAACTATGGAAGGGACGCATGCGAACCCCAGTCAGGTGACTGATAGTTCTAGGACGTTAATGTGGAGGGAAATGCCATCCTCAGATCACAAACCTAGTTTGAAATGGGAAGTTTCCTGGAAACCTTCACCACAGCAGAGCTTGTATGAGGGGGCAGTGAGTGAATGTCACAATATCGTCCCATGACCCTTTTGCTAGCTTCCACTAAGGTTTTAGTTCCTGTTGGATCGATCTCATCCACAGACAGCAACATTAAATAAGTCCAATGCAGAATAACCTGAACTTGCATACTCTGAATTAAATAGTATTGTAGAGGTTTGCAGTTATTGTCAGTAGTATTGCAATGCACTCTAACTAATGGAAAAGCCTTTCAGAAACCAGAGTCACGTTGTGGGGCTGTTGAAAGACTTTTCCACATTGAGCATCAAGTCCAACTTCGTGGAGGAAGAAGTGTCCTCAATTGAGAGTGGTTTCACTATGCGAATAACTGGCAGCCTAGTATCCAAAGATAGGCTGCCACCAGGGCCAGTAACTTGGTAAACATTACAGGGCAGATTTCAGGCCAAAAGGGATGCTCTGACCTGATAGTGCTGCACTGCCAATGAGAATTGCAAATATTGTCAGTGTTTGAGTCAAAGTAAGTGTCCTATAGATACAGCAAGTTGAGGTATCCAACAATAACAGAAGGACATTTCAGCAGGCCACCATCCAAAAGAGCTCATTTTTTAGGAACTTGGGGAGTTCCTGGAGATTCAGGTTTGGTCTCCACTCTCATCTTCTTTCTAACTAATAAAAAGCTGGAGTACAAGCAGCGGTTACGTTGGGCTGTAGAACTTTTTCCACTTATCCTTTTAGGATAAGGAGTTCCCCTTGAAGTTATTGAATGTGTAAGTGATATTCCTTTGCTAAACAGTGATAAGGAGACCTTCGGAGAAACTCTAGCATGTGTCCAGATTGCTCGATATGTAGCACTTAGACATTAGTTGTTATTTTCCTCCATTTGGATGCAAAGTATGATATCATCCCCACAATAGCTGAAGGGTCATGGCAAAGGCAGTGTTAAGAAGTCAGGCACGGTTGTTGTCATGACAGGGTGACTTTGGCCGCTCCGCTCTTTTTGATAGTAGGAAACTGGTCAGTTAGAAGCTGCTGTCTTCTGAGAGTGGTGTAATCCTAGTCACACCCTGACTGCCTATAAGCACATTACTGTTTGCCCTGAACGCAATACCGGTCTGGAGAACCTCTATATCCCTGCCATCTTTTGAAGACTTTATATACTTGAAGGCCCCCAGGAATTTATCAGTATGAGAATGTGACAACACAGTTCCAAAAGGGTTTATATGTCAGAGGGCATGTTGAGAATCTTGCCTTGTGCCTAAGTGTGGAAAGAGAAAGGGATTTATTTTCACCTATCTTCTGAGAACTGCAGCTTCCTGCTAACTCACAGAAGTCTGCATTTGTGACATCCATGGCTATATCTATTACAGCTGCAGTGGCGCTTTGTTCACCTTTAACAGTGTCTTTGCTTTTTCTATTCTTAGGGATGAGAATAACTAGAGCACATCTGGTTGTCACACTGTCCAAAATGGAAATGGCTGCATTAATTGTGTCGCAGCAACGGAGTTGACCCTGCAACCGAGGTTATTTATTAAGGTCTGCTTTCCATACAAGGGTGTAAATGTAGGTGCCTCTCAATCGCCTTTGCGTTCACGCTGAAATGATGTAATCCATCTGAGAATGACCAGTGAGTCATGATGGCACATACTGGCGCTCTAAATTTTTTCTCCAGACACAAAATGACAAACTGACCAGTAGCAGGCCTCTTTATCAGCTTATAGCCCCGCTCTCCAGATTTAGTCCGAAGCGGGATTAACTGCACTGACTTCCTATGCTGTTCTTTGAAGCCGAAGAGAAAGCATTCTTTTACTGATCTCATCATTGGAAAACCAAGTTATTGGCAACAGTCAGGCAAAGAATGGTAGTAAGAGGTAATGGAGAAGTCTTTTTCATTTACCAGAATGAAGTCTCTTCATTAATCCTTCTGTTGATGATTAATACCATAAGCAGCATCATCCAAATCACTCAGGAATTTCTCCTCATTCTTGTTCATCCTCCAATTGCTGTTCTACTGTCATCACCACCCAGATCCTCATCTATTAGAAGTACTGGAAGCTTTGGTGGTGGGTGCTGCATAGGAGGAGGTAAAGGTTGATGGCCGCTGATGACAACGCTGAGGAATAGGAGGCAAAGGCTCTTGCAGTGGTGCAGCATTGTAAAGTTGAGTCTGCAGAACCATCTTTTGAAAGGTTTCCAACATTTTGTTGGGGATACTAAGGAAGCGACAGGCACCTGCATTCATAAGAGGGTCCCAGCAGTGCTCTCTGAAATTGCAGGATGGTTGCTATATCCCTGTACAATGTTTTTGCAGTGAAGAATGTATTGCACATTCAAATTGGTTGGATTGTACGCTATAACGAACTGTTCCTAGTCAGCAATGGCAGCTTCTTGTTCAGAATCTAGAATATGCACTGGTAATCGCACGAATGGCGAAGCATGAATTCACTGAAAATGTTTTGTAACCTCCAGCGAAGGTGTAATAATAATGTCCTGAGCAACTGCCATAGACAGAGTCACCAAGGGATTTTTTTTTTAAAGGTCACTGTTGATAGGACAATTGTTGTTGAGAATCTTCATCACTATTGACAGCACAGTTGTTGATGGCAGAGCCCGTATCTTTACCTGTGAAGTGATCGTAAACTAGGGTGTCAGTGCTGTCAATGGTGTGATTGTCAACGGTGTTCCCTTTTTCCTCTCCAAGGGACTTTCCATCAATACTGTTTCGGAAGCGAACACTGTCAGCATATTAAGAGCTGGATTTTTGCACCATCTTGGGAGCAGAGTGCTCCGCAGTCTTTTTCAATGATCTTTCAGAGAAACATTTGATTCTTTCCTTTAGAGAGATCCACACAAGCATTTAAAAAAAAATAGAATTCCAAAGTAGGAATTTCTAAATGCTTCCTTTTATGCATCACCTTCGTAGAAGTGCTTAGTGTAGTACTGCACAATTAATCATCTCTGCATAAGGAGACATCTCCTCTAGAGGGAGAATCCTTCCTCTCTCAGAGTTTCCTTTCACTGTCCTTGAAGGCTTTTGTAGGTGCAACTTAACCACAGACTACAGTTGAGACTATGACTGTTTATTCCTATTTTAAAAGTACAGGGGATGGGGCGTGGCCAAGATGGCATCGGAGTAGGACGCCTTTCTGTGCCTCTCCGGCGCCGATCCTTAATAGCGGCTAATAGCTTGTGTCACCGGCTCAGATCGGCCACCGGACTGTTGGCGGAGGTCTACGGAGTGGTGCGGTGAGGTCCGGTGCCGCCGGCAGAGCGCTGCGCCGCACATAGAGGCAGAAGGCGCGGAGGGGTTGTGCGGCCTTGAAATCCCCGACCTCGCGTGTCCTGGAGGCCGGCCGGAAGTTCGGTGCTACCGCGTCGGAGGAGGGGGCTCGCCGCCGCCCGCCCGAGGTCCCCACGGACGCTAGCTGCTTGGAGCGAGCCGCGCGAGCGGCGGAGGGAGGCGCTGCCTGCCAGTGGTCACAGGAGGTGTTTTCGGGCTGGAGGTGAGGAGGAGCGCGGAGGCCCAGGAGCGCCGGCCCGGAGGGGTGGTGGAGGCCCCGGGCGCTGCCCAGAAGCTGCATTCATCTGGGACACGCAGTTGGGCCCAGCATTGGCGCGTGGAGTTGCGCACCGGCCCGGAAGGGGAGAGTGGCTGACGGCCGGCAATCCGAGCAGGGTGAGCGCAGTCAAAACAGGCTCGGCTTCCTACGGTGCGGAGGGGCCCTGGGATTTGCATTTGGCGCCGGCCTAGATGGTGTGTGGGCCCGGGGGACTACCGCCAGCTTGCTGTGCCCGGACATCGAGGGGGGTCATGAGGCTTCGATTGTGCAGGCCCCGGACATGAGCTGTGGACTGGTGCAGAACTAGAGGTGCAGCTGGGAGTGCATGCCTGGTGGTCTGGAGGGGGTCTGGATAGGGAGCGCGACAACGCCATTTTGCCTGGCTCACCTGGTCATTTGAGTGCTTAGCGCTCACGCCTGGATATTTGGCGTCTGAATTGCCCCACCGCACCATTTTCTCAGGGGCTTGCCATCGCTGACTAGGGACTCCTTGTTCCTTGGATCTTGGGCGTTCCTGCCGCCTGGAGTCTCGGCGTCCGGGGGTTCTCTGGGAGCCTCTGGCCTGGTGCAGAGTGGTGGACACCGAGTTGGGCTGCCCTGCGAGGCCGGCTACTACGCCTGCAAGCCCGGGTCCCGGTACCGATTGGCTTGGGTGGTGACTGGTGGAACATCCGCCCTGGCGAAGGGTGCCCAGCATTATGGCTAACCAGGCCCGCAAGGGGCGTGTGGTGAAGGACGGAGCAGCTAAATCTTCACAGCAACCGGCTTCCCCGGGTACCAGTGGGTCGCCCAGAATGTCCGATGACGAGGCCCCGGCCACCAAGGCATTTATGACCGAACTTTTTGCTTCCATCAAGGAGGACATCTCCGAGCTGCGGGCGCAACTGGCCTCTGATCTCCGGGAAGTACGGAGAGATGTTGATGGGATTGGCGAGAGAGTGGCGACTCTAGAGGACCATGATTTGAGCACGGCCAATGATGTACACTTACTCCAACAGGACGTCCTTCGTCTCACGGAACAAAACTTGGATCTGCAGGCACACACGGAAGACCTTGAGAACCGCTCCCGTCGGAATAACATCCGCATTAGAGCGGTGCCTTGGGATGGCGAGGCGGGAGACCTGCGAGGCTATGTGCAGGAACTGTTTCTGCAGATCTTGGACGAAGATGATGTGAAGGATATCCAGATGGATAGAGTCCACCGCGTTGGGTTGCCCAGGAGAGGGGGGGGGCCGCCCCCAGACATCCTTGTCTGTGTTCATGACTTTCAAGTGAAGGAGCGCATCCTTCGTAAAGCCAGGGCCATCACTTCGCTGCAATTTCGAGACCATCGTCCTCAGCTTTTTCAGGACCTAGCAGCTTCTACGCTCCAAAAAAGGAGGGATTTTCGCCCGGTGACTTCCCTTCTGCGGGAACGCAACATCGCATATTCTTGGGGGCACCCCTTCAGGATCATCTTCAGGTGGCAGAACCGACTGGTGCAGATACGCTCCCTCCAGGAGGCGAAGGAGCTCTTGGGTTTGGATGATGTTGCCCCGTCCCAAGGGTCGACTGCATCCCCGTCTCGGCGGCGCCGTCGATCCTCCTCATGGCACAGAGTGGGGTCCTCACCAGTTCGAGGGCGCCCGGACCGCAATTCCAGCCAGCAGGAGAGGGGGAGCGCAGTGGCTTCAGTAGTTTCAGCGACGATGCCGGCGTCACAGGCCAGCTCTGGAGCGGCTTGACGGTGACTTGATTAATGCGGATCGGCGCTGGAGGGGGCATAGACCCCCCCGGTCTGGGTGAATGGATGTACTTTTGGAGAAGACTCCCCAGACCGTGACCTTGGGAGGAACCGAGATGGTCTCCCTACCCTGTCCCCGGAGTGGTCGGAGCTCCGCGAACTGTGGACATCTGGGACTGATGAGTATTATCTTCAATGTTTCTGTTCTGTTTACAATATCACTGTTCCTTTTTCTTTCAGGGGGGGGATGGAATGTTGGGGGGGTTGGGGTGGGAAATGTTGGTGGCGACTGGAGTGATTTGTGGCACATACGGTGGGTCTGGAGAGGTGTGAGAGTGGCGTGTGGGGAGTGGGCTGCGGCACTGGAGGGTTTGCGGGAGGCGGAGGGTCAGGCTGGTGAGGCGCGGGAGGGGTCCTTGGGTCGCCTGTCACTGTTACTTTTGCACGGAAGATGGTTGTCTGTGGGGTGGGGGGCCCCAATGCTGTCTATAGAGAGTTTTGGTTCATGGGGACATCATGCCGGTTAGTATAGGGACATGGAATGTTAAAGGCCTGAACTCGCCACAGAAGAGGCAGAAGGTGTGGAAGTATGTGACTGATCATCAGTTGGATGTTGTGGGGCTCCAGGAGACCCACCTAGCGCGTAAGGACGAGCTGCGCCTTCGACATAAGGCATTCCCCATTATCTATAGGTCTTCGGCGTCCACAAAGCATAGGGGGGTGGCTCTCCTATTTCGCTCTACGCTGCACTTTCAGCCTCATGATGTCTGTAGTGATAAGGATGGACGCTGGCTGATGGTGAAGGGGCTTGTCCGAGGGAGACTCTGTACTTTTGTGGTAGTATACATACCCAACGCTGGTCAAAATCAATTTTTGCAAGGAGTGTTACAACGTGTGGGTGACTTTGCGGAAGGGAACCTGTTCCTCCTGGGGGACTTTAACCTGGTGTGGGATGCGAATGTGGATAGCTCTGGGACCCATAGGGTACATACAGGGGTGTTTTCTCCCTCCTCACAGCAGTTGGTGGGTGAACTGGGTCTGGTTGACGGCTGGCGTTTCTTCCATTCTACCTCCCGAGATTACACTTTTTTTTCGCATGTCCATCATTCTTACTCCCGATTGGACCACATTTTTATTAGCCAGGCACTTAGGGGTGATGTCCTTGACTCCGTCATTCTTCCGCTCTCGGTCTCTGACCACAGTCTGCTGGTGCTTAGCCTCCGGTGGTCCTCACCTGGTGATGGGCAGTGGAAATGGTACTTCCCGGCCTCGGTGGTGCGGGACGATGTCTCTAGTAAGGCGCTGCGTAAGGCCATCAAGGAATTTCTCGAGCTGAACCCAGTGTCGGACACCTCGGTCTCCAACACTTGGGACGCATTGAAGGCGTCCATCAGGGGCACTTGCTTGGGCCTCAATGCAAATCTTAATAAAGCGCGGTGCAAGGATAGGGAAGCTCTGGAGACCGAATTGGCGATCCTTGAGCAGGCTCACAAGCTCAACCCTTCTAGAGTGACCCTCCGGCCTTTGACCGCAGTTCGTGGGAAATTGAGAGCCCACTACAATAACAGGGCCGAATTGACGCTATTGAGGTTAGGCAGGCAGTCTTATTCCTGCGGTAACAAGGTGGGAAGACATTTGGCACGGCAGCTGCGGGATAGGCGGGAGCGTGAGTATATCGGGGGGATTCGGGACGCTGCGGGTGGGCTGCATCACCGGGACGAGGAGAAAGCGACCGTTTTTGGCCGTTTTTACGAAGACCTTTATGCTGGGGACGAGCTGGATGCGGAGTCTCAGAAGCAGTATCTGCAGCGCTTGCCCCTTCCCCAGGTATCCAAGGAGTGGAATGAGGTCCTGGAGGCACCAATTACCAGGGAAGAGGTACTCGGGGCTATTAAGAACCTGAAACTGCACAAGGCCCCTGGACCGGACGGATATACTGCCGTCTTCTATAAGACGTTCGCCTCTGAACTTTGTGACTTCCTGGTGTCCCTCTTTACCGACATGGCTGAGACCGGCTCTTCGAAGGGCTCCCTGGCCGAGGCGGTTATTACGGTCCTGCCGAAGCCGGGGAAAGACCCCACCCAGTGTGCCTCGTTTCGCCCCATAGCGCTCCTTAACTTGGATGCGAAATTATATTCAACAATCCTGGCGTATAGACTGCAGGATCTGTTACCAGCGATCATACACCCTGACCAATCCGGGTTTATCAAGGGGCGCCAGACGCACGACAATACGCGCAGAGTTGTGCAGAGTTGTGCATCTCATTGAAAAGGCGGACAGGTTTCGCATTCCGGCGGTCCTGGTGGGGTTGGATGCCGAAAAGACCGTGTGGACTGGCGCTTCCTGTTTCATACGATGACGGCTTTTGGCTTTTCGGCGAAGTTCATTACCATGGTGAAGGCCAAATTCTGCAGTCCTAGATCTCGAGTGGGAGTCAATGGCCACTTGTCTGCATTCTTCCCGCATACCAGAGGCACTAGGCAGGGTTGTCCCCTTTCCCCTCTCCTGTTCGCGCTGAGCATTGAGCCCCTGGCGGTGGCGGTGAGGGAACATGAGGGCATACGGGGCATTCCGTTCACGGGAGAGCAGCACAAAATCACGCTCTTCGCGGACGACGTACTTCTTTCCATTGCGGACCCAGAACGCTCGCTGCCTTGTGTTAGGGAGACCTTGCTGAACTATGAAGAGGTGGCAGGCTTCAAGGTTAACTACAGCAAGTCGTATGTCCTGAATCTTACTCTATCG
Source organism: Lissotriton helveticus (assembly GCF_964261635.1). Classification (NCBI taxonomy): domain Eukaryota; kingdom Metazoa; phylum Chordata; class Amphibia; order Caudata; family Salamandridae; genus Lissotriton; species Lissotriton helveticus. Next base: position 446,105,388 of record NC_136071.1, on the reverse strand, counting down.
CCAACGGACACGGAACGCGTGCGCACTCTGACACCCTTAGCCTGGGCTGCTGACTCGATTGTCTATCTAGGGGTCCACTTGACTCCTACTGTGGGAAAACTTTTCGCGGCCAATTTCCCCTCTCTGTTGGCAAAGACTCGAGCCGAATTGGACAGATGGAAACCTAAATTTCTGTCCTGGCTGGGTAGGATCCATGCTGTGAAGTTGGTTCTCCTTCCCAAATATTTGTATTTATTTCAGGCCCTGCCCATCTCTTTGGACGGCGACTTTTTTCGGCGTCTTAGGACGCAGATCTTGCGATTTGTGTGGCAGGGGGTCCTTTGCGTTACTACGTAGGCCGAGGTCCGAGGGCGGGGTGGGACTTCCTGACGTCCAGCTTTATTACAAGGCGGCACAACTGAGAATTCTGGTAGAGTGGTCACAGCAAACATCGGAGAAGCATTGGCTGCATATGGACCGGAGTGTGGCGGGGAGGTCGGTTTGGGATTTGGCTTGGAAGCCTAAGAAGGACCGCCCCTTGAATGCCTATATAAGTACACCTACGGGTACTGTCCTGAAGGTATGGGACACCCTTGTTGGGGACGAACGTTGGACTACGTTCCCCTCACCTTTCACGCCCTTGCACTTCAATCCAGCCTTCCCGCCGGCTCAGCGGGAGGGGACCTTCGATGCATGGAGGGAGGGGGGTTGTAGGGCTCTGACTCACCTGTTCCATGGTCAGGCTCCCCTCACTTTTGCAAACTGCGTGAGGGACTATGGGGTTCCCCAAAATGACCAATATTGTCACGCACAACTGCTCCATTGGGCCACGTCGCCGGGGGTACTGGAGGCGGCCACGAGACCACCCTCCCCATTTGAGGCCTTCCTGCTGCGGACGTCTGTAATGAAGGGGGTCATTTCCTTCTTGTATCAGCTCCTGCTTAAATCGGCGGTCTCGCCTAGGCCTAGGTATATGGAACAGTGGGAAGAGATGCTGGGGAGAGATGTCTCAGACACTGAATGGACAGCATTATGGCGGGATATCACGAAGTTTAATCACTCGCTTCACCTCAGGGAAGCCCACCTTAAGACTCTTATGCAATGGTATTTATGCCCGACCAGGCTACATCGCTTTTATCCGGCCACTTCCGATAAATGTTGGAGGGGTTGCGGGTTTCTTGGGGACTTTCGCCACATCTGGTGGGACTGCCCAGTGATTCGGCCCTATTGGGAAGAGATTCTCTCGCACATTAGGGAACTTCTGCAGTATCCCATAGAGGACTCGATGGCCTCTGTTCTACTAGGCCTCCGAGAACCCGGTCTAGAGCACCAGACCAGAGCAGATAAGAAGATTTTGTGGCTTTGCCTGGGTGCTGCCAAGCTTACACTGGCAGCTGCCTGGAAACAAAAGGAGGCACCGGCAATTTCGCTGTGGCACGCACGATTGTGGAAACTTCTGAGTTTGGAGAGAATGGCGGACATATTCCTTGGTAATTTTAAGAACTTCCAATTCCAGTGGGGTCCATTGGTGAATTTCCTGTCTAAAGGCTTACCATCCGCTGTCTGTCCCGCATCCTTGAGGTCACTTCATTTTCAGGTCTAATTTTGCTGCCGGAAGGAGTTTTGGATTGACTGAGTCGCCACCATGGGGGGAGGGAGTGGGTGGGGGGGGGAGTTCTGTTTATCGGTTTACGGTTCACCGAGGTGCATAGCGACGATATCTGGCCTGGTTATTTGGCTCAGCCGACCTATGGACATGTCAGCTCGGCTCTGTGTTGCACTTGTTGAGAGACTACAGCCATGGGCGCATGCCAAGGACTGACTTTGCCTATGTTATTACGAATTTGATGCTCTGTTTTGTTCTTTTTTGCTCTTAGATGGGCCCTTCCCGAGAGGAATTGTATCGCACCTTGGTGAACTTCATGTGTGTAATGTTCCTTTAAAACTGAAAATAAAATTTTTTATAAAAAAAAAAAAGTACAGGGGATTACCAGCCTGATGAAGGGAAATGATGTAAGCGCATGCAGTTACAAAAAACGCAATGGTAGAGGACTTGGTTGGTTTGTTTGAAGCATTTCAAAACACTGACATACTACTGGATGAAGTTGTGAGTTCCTAGCCTGAGCCTGACAGGTATTTTCACAGAGGAGGGAACATTCATTGCTGTGACGGGCTCTAGAAAGAAACAGTCGTCAAAGAGATTCCTGTTCAGAGGAACACAGTACAAAAAGGAAATAGACTGTATATTCCTGGACTCGAGTGGAAAGACACAAGCCAAACATCGTGATTTACAGCATTTGAGCTTGGGAAATTGGGCCTGGTGCATGCAGAAGCAGGTTGGTCCTCTATAAAATAGATTATTTTAGGCTCTCCCATTTGTTTTATCTTGGGCCCAAGCAAGGGCAAGGGCTTTGTTGTGGGCACTGTTTAGGGTTACTTTTCAGTCCTGTCAGCCTTTCTTTGTTTGCCTGATCAGCCCGCTTATTCAAATAACCTGTTGAGATGTGTTTCTTACACAGGTATTTCAATGTGTTTCAGTCTGTTACCTTCATATTGCCACAGTGAGAGCTAGTATTGGTTCTAGCATTCATGATGTTTGCTCTCTTTGAGCCTCTTCATGGTTCCATTCTGAGGTTCCTAACTTTGAAGACTGTCGTTGTGATCACCTCTGTGTGTCACATCAGCAAACTGCAGGCTTTTTTAGTCCAGCTTCGTACACTATCTTCTTCCCTGATAAGATGTTGCTTAGGACACATGCATCTTTTCTCCCAAAAGTGGTGTCACCTTCCTAAGTGGGTCAGTCCATAAACATGCATTGTAGACATCAATTATGCTTTGCTTGTGGTGGTGAATAAGAGTAGAATGAAATTAATGTTTTCTCACAGTGGATTACAGACTCCTGACAGATCGCCTCAGGTCTGTGGCTGGGCTTGTTGGACTCTTGCACAGCTGGCTTTGTCTTTGTGTGAGGAATAAAGTAGTAATAAAAAGGATTGGTAAGGCGAGTATGTCTGTTGTAGCCCGCCAGCCTTTCAGCTTTGTGAATGCTTGATATGTTTTGTCATTGGTTTTGTAAAATGTTACTGTTGGATGAGTGCTCAGGCCATTGCAAATATTTTTTTAAAACACTGGCTAAAAGCAAAACAATGTTTTGGTCTCAAAAAGAACACAATGCCATAATAGTCCCCTGCACTGAAGAGAATGCCACATTAGTACCTAGCATAAAAGGGAACAAATTTGTTAACAAATACACAGCTTATGACAGAGTGGGATGTTGTCACTCACAGTGAAGTTAGCTAATGGCTGATGTGCGCTGACACACTGCCCCATGCTGTAACAAACATAAGAAAAATGTGAATGGCAGATTGGACAACAGACCAAAATGTAACGCTAGCTGGATGAAATCCCCTACAAGTATATTATATGCATTTAATTTTAGTAAAATCAAATTGTCTCGGCTAACGCTTAAAATGGACCCCTTTGTCACTGATAAGCGAGGCATGGTGTGCTAAGACTGCTCCATTATTTGCCTGCATCTCTTATGTTTGTTTAGATGCAGCCTATGATGAAGGTAATTTCTGGTTACGACCTCCATAATCATTTCAATGCTTATACACACAGATCTTGTTTAAGTTAAAGAACGTATTAAGCCTGCTTTGGGGCTTAACACGATTGCCCTGAGGAAATGGAATCATGAGGGGCTAAGTGTTAGTTTAAACACAATGAAACCAAACCAGACATTATTGTATTTGGGACACTGCTCCAATGAGGCCCTATCCTACCCTGCTGATCTCCCCAAAATGTCTGAACAGACTCTTACACTCATCTGTTGTGAAAAACATTTCTTTCCTGACTAAGAGTCACTATTAAACAGGTACCAGTCATACTGAGAGCAGCTGTCACAGGGACCCTTGTTCTTCTCTGCTGAACTGTAATGCCTTATGTTTCGACAGGACAAAACCATAACAGTCCATCTTTAAAAACACCAAAATGTCTGGGTCCACCCTGTGCTTGTTATCCACAGAAGAGACTGTGTCTCTCTCACCAAAACAGAACTGCACTGGTCCACAGTACAGTGCAGAATTCACTTCAACAATCTTGGTATCGCTCATAGATATCTTTGTGTTCCAAGACCCAAACATTTCCTGATCAAAGTCTGTTTCTTTAATAGAAGGGCTGTGAATCAGTTAACAAACATCTTGCCCACCCACCCCTAGACCTGTCATAATCGAGAGGAGGTGCCTTGACACCTAGGCTGTCCGTCGCTGGCATGCGCTGCCAAACTCCGTCCAACATGTTTGTGGCACTGAATAGCCCTCTGTCAGAGGCACAGAAAGTGTTCTATGGCCCTTGATGCAAGCAGGGATAATGCCTCCTCGTTTGCCAGTTGGCGAGTAAAAGACAGCTGTAACAAGGGTTCAGTGACACCCTTACTCCCCCGGGCCCTGGTATCACTGCACCTGCTGCACTAACAATAGCTTCACCTATGCCCATAGTACAAAACCCGAGAACCATACAGTAATTTTATATTTTTCCAATGTACCTTCTGATGTTTTCCCAAATTTAACAACTGAAGGCTAATACTTACCAGTTGCCATATGTTTCTCTACATCATCTCCTCCATGAAATGATCCTCATTATAGAAGGGAAGAAATAATTTAGTCTTCTTACCTTTTAATAATGTAGTTCTTGGCCTCATGGCTTAAACAGTCTACCATGGGACAACCTACAATGTTGGTGTCTGTGATTTTAAGTCTAGCTAATAGGAGCACTAACAGATTTGAAATATTCCATTCAACAAGGGAATGGACATGTCCAATCCCTACAAACCTTGGATTGTATAAGTAGTTTGCTGAACGACCAACGAAAGTAAAGCACAGGCCTTTACCCTGACTAGTAATCCATTCCCTAGAGATTCACTGAGCCTTATATGAAGCAGCAAAATATTGGTCATTTCAAAAGTTAATAGCACAAATTTTTCTTTTACTTTCTCTCCAATATCGTCAGTTTGAGAGAGGTTGATTCTTCACTGCATTGATCCAGAACCTTTAGCGTATGTTTATTAAGACCTTTATGTACCTTACACAGGCGGATGGCATTATTGTACGCCTGAGCCCTGGTGTAGAAGTGCACCGCCTGCTTCAGCTCATCCTGACTCTCATATTGCCGAGCTAGATGGTAGGACGCCGCCCAGTTTCCAGTTTCGTTAGCTATTTCAGCTGCCTGTAAAAGAAGACAATATAGTAACCATGTGCCTCGGGACAGTTTTCTTAACTTCAAAAAACATTATGCCTAATTGGTAGAGAACTTACCCGCTGGATGTTTCCCAGGAAGCAGTGAACGCGAACAAGCGAGAGGTAGTCTTGCGCCAGTTCATAATACTTCAACGCTGCATCCATGTCTGCTTGACTTTCTAGATACTGAGCCCACCACTTCCACAAGCTCCTAAAGACATACACAACAAGAAGGTCACCTTCACGTCTTGATCCATGTGACAATGGCAGGCACAACAACATCAGCTGGCTACAAATATTCTACGGTAAGCTCTCACCAGAATTAATCTGTGCCCTGTACATGCCTCAAAGAGTCTTTGATCACATTTAATGAACATATTAACTGACCCCTGCACTTTGCAGTGTATGCTCACTTGCTTTCCATGGATTAGGAATGCTTCCATGCAGGACTGGGCGTATGTGCTGCACTTCGATCGTTCAGTATTTTGGTGAAATAGCTCCTTTCTTGGCTATAGGTCATTACCCAATGCTTACCAGCCTGATCTAACTCTTTCTGTTGAAACTCTAGAGCTTTGTTATCTAAACCAGATACTGTTAGACAATCACCCCAGTCATTTCAACAACCAAGCACACAATTTAGGCTTAAGTACGAATAAATTGCCCCCTTTCACCAAGGGTTCACTCATTCCTTGATGGAGAATCAACAATCTTTCAAAAAGCCAGTTCATTATTTATATGTTTAGCAATGGAGGCATTCACTGCAAACTTCAGTGTCAGTGCTACCCTTTCGGCAATGAGACAGAATATTGAGGCAAAAAAATCCAACTGCATTAATATCAAGTTGTTAATATAGTGGAATGGAAATATCTAGTGCAAGAATATCGTTGTCAAGAATATCGATTTGAACGAATCCCGCACTACAGTGACTGAAACGGACGTGGGCGCCCTGAAGAAGAGGCTGGCGGAGGTGGAGGGTATCCAAAAGACACTGGCGGCCCGAGTGGAGGACGCCGAAGGGCGCGCGAGGCGGAACAACCTCCGCTTCATTGGCTTTCCGGAGCGGTGCGAGAAGGACGACATGGCGCGGTTCTTGACCCAGTGGTTGGAGGGCTGGCTCCCCGAAGGGACACTGTCCGCGTGCTTTGTTATCGAGAGGGCACACAGGGCCCTGATTCAGCGGCCACCGGAGGGTGAGCGTCCTCGACCAGTCATCGCCCGGCTGCTCAACTATCATGATCGCGATGTCATTCTGCGGGAGGCGAGGAACAAAGGCTCGCTCACCTTTGAGAATCATACCATCATGATCTTTCCTGATTACACGAAGATGGTGCAGCAGCAGAGACAATCCTTCGTGGCCGCTAAGGCCAAGCTGAGGGGCCTGAAGCTTCAATACTCTCTCCTGTATCCGGCCCGCTTGCGAGTGGTGCACCAATCCCGGACGCACTTCTTCGACTCCCCCGAGGAGGTGTTCCGCTGGACCGACGAGACGGTACGACTCAGACCACATGCCCAGCCGGGGCTGAACCCGGGCGGGTCTCAGGGATCGTCGCCGGAGCGGATGAATCGCCCGAACAGGAAGGGTCGCCATCGGAGGTCCCGCTCTAGGAGGAGGTCGGCCTCTGCCAGTGCATCGCAGACGGGTGGTGCGGGGGACTCGGAGCACTCCGATGCCGGCAGCTGAACAATGCTGGGACTGGACCTTACTTGCCGAGTGCTGAGTCGCCCTGCATTGGCTGGTGAGACTGTTCTATTATGACTTCCTAATGCCAGTCAGTTCTCCTTGAGGACTCATGTTACTCTTTCTGGGTACGCGGTGGGGCTCGGGGGCGCCTTTTCTGGGCCTCAGACCCCCGCGGTTGAGTGAGTTGGGGGGGGGGTGGTGAGTGTGTCTTGATTGGGATGTTGGGATCCATTGGTATGGCGGGCCCTGGGTTCTCGGTTCTGGACCCGGGTCTCTCCATGCCGCGACAGATACTTCAATGTTCTCTGAGGTATTGGGGTGGGGGGAGCGGGGCAAAGGGGGAGGTTTGTTTCTTGCTGATGTTTTGGGGGGTTTGGGTCTGGGGAGGGTTGCTGAGTGTTTGGGTTGCAGGGATGTGGAATTCCTATAGCCCGACGCCCAGGACATATTGTTTGGGGTCAAGGGCTACAAGTTTTCATGTGTATTTTGCCCTTGGGACAAGTAGCCCCAACCCCCACAGCACAAACCCTTTGGCTGCCAGTTTGCAGTACCACATTGTGGATCAGGGAAGGTCACTGTCTGAAGTTAAGGTGATATTTTTGTCCATATGTTAATGCTGTTCAAACTTGTATTTATGGTTCTTGAATTGAAAGCCTTTATTATTAGGGTGGTATGTTACTATGGGGTAACCCAGTATCCCTCAGAACCTGGGCAATATTTCTAATATAAACAATAGTTCTGTTGGGTAAAAATGATTCAAGTTTTAAGAAATGAATTCATACACTTTTATACAAATTGCAGTATTAACTTGCTCTAAATAGACAAAACACAAAAATGCAAATCCAAAGCAACAAATAGGGTATAAACTGATTATTTTATGAATTTAGTGTCATTCACAATTACCCTGTATTCAATACATAGATTAGATAGTTTTACAAAAGCGGCGCATCAAGATAAGGTGATTGTGATATTTGAGTGCAGTAATCTATCGTGCAGTTGTGAAACAAAACCAGTGACTTATATACAGGTGAAGGAAAGGATGGGGTAAAAAGTTGGCCAAAGCAGTATTCAGTTGGAGATATTCCTCTGTGCCACTGCGGTTGGCGATTGCTATGGAATACTCTCTGTTGGTCCAAGGGTTTCTTTGTCGACGTTTCGACCCTAGTGACGCCCGATTCGTGGGTCAGAGCAGGTCTTCATCAGGACAGGGGGTGGGGAGCGGGGGGTTGGTGGGAGGAGGTGAAGTCGCCTCTGGGGGGCCCGTGGGTGGAGAGAGGGGGGAGGGGGCGCGCACCCAGACTTCTACTGGATCTCAAAGGCAGAGTACTCAGGTTCCAATGGGGAGGATCCTAATTCAGAATTGAATAAATCAGATTCTTCTTGTGTGTCTCTTCTTTTGTCATGCTGGTGATCAATCGTGCGCTGTAGCGTTTCGTTTCCTTCTCGCTGACAGCTCTAGGCAACAATCATTTTGTTCTTTGCCTATTATTAGGGTGAGTGTTTGAAGTAAATGTTGTTAGCTCTGACTGCACTACTGACAGTGGTTCAAGTATAAAAATGTGTACACACGTTTTCTAAGTTTAGCAATATGAGGCTGTGTATAATGCTCCGAGAATGCTCTCTGATTTGATGCAAATATTTGCAGACGCTTGAACGCAAGATCGAGGATTCTTTGCTTTCAAAATGAAATGTTCATAAATAAATGAAATCAGAAAAATAAACATTTTGCTAAACTGCTGTAGAATGTCAGGTACCATTTCTTTGCAACATCATTTAGTAACACTTGTTGATGCACGCTAGTATTTCCCAAAAATATTCATAATGGAAAATCAGTGTAACCAGTTTCAGTAGGATTATGGAAAACAAAAATAAATAAGCATTGGCAAAGCCAGTAGGTCTGAATTGGTGGTCAGCTTTTCAGTTTTGTCAATGTGTTACTTGGTTTGGCAAGGTTTTTGTAAAACCTTATTGGTGTGGGAGTTGCCGGGCCCTCACCATTGTAACAAACATTGACAAAAGCAAAAATTGTTTGGTCTCAAAAAGCACACACTGCCACAGTAGTTACTAGCATTGACCAAAACTACTTTGTGTGGCGATATGCTCCTTGTAAAATATCAGAGTGCTGTCACTTACAGTGAAGCCAGCCGATACAGAGAGAGAGACAGAATTTTAATAAACACAAAAGGTCACGGTCAACACCAGACCAAATTAGGGGCCCAATTATTGAAGAAAGTCTCAAAAGTTCACCCATAGTATGGCCTTGCATTAAGTGCAGCTATTCGGCTTTCATGAATTCCCGAGAATTTACAGAAGTAGGACAAGAAATAGTACTCCTAGAAAATATATTTGTGAACTGCATTTTAGCATGAGCAAATATGCACGTGTAGATTTTTTCATGTGAAAATCTGTTTGCTAGTTCATTTTCCCGCCAACCACTTTTTTCCCAACTCTGGAAGAAGGTTTAGATCTCCCATTGTCAGGAAGTACATTTCTAACATTTCTCAGTATGGGAAAAGTTTAGATAAGAGTTGTTGAAAACCCTTAAAACATGCAAGTTAGTAGGTTTGCAGACTCAAAATGGCATTATATTCCCAGAACTATTGCTTACCACTACCTTCATTCCCAGTATGTAGATCTGTGGAAACATGGCAAAATAAGGGGATTGCAAGTATTCAAACATTACTATGGTATAAACTCTGGCATAATCAGATAGGCTATATCAGAGCTCTGATATGAGATTGCTGCCTTAATTTGTTGACGCACTACATGGCACCGAAGGGACAAGTGGATTTTGATACAGGACAAGTAGATTTATGAAGCATGCTGCCCCATGGACAAGAGGATATTTTAATAAATTCCACACCCCTGGGGTTGGGAGGGTGGGACCACACGTGTGTATAGCTTTTGATTCTGTTGCCTTGTGGGTTGCGCCAGGGTGGGACGAAGGGCTGGATGCTGGACACTGTGTTGGTAATGGCTAATAATACGACTGTGTCTCCTCAAAAGACCCTGCGCGTTGTGACATGGAATGTGAGGGGAATTCTGGATAAAATCAAGCGTGGGGCTGTACTGCGCTGGGGGAAAAGAGAGTTGGTGGATGTCCTGATGCTCCAGGAGACCCACATGCTGGGTACCAAGGCCCTCAGCCTCCAGAGGTTCGGATTTCAGCAAGTGTACCATGCAGGCTTTACGAGGGGCTCGCGGGGTGTGGCTATTCTGGTGCACCGCAGAGTGGCATATGTCCATGAGAGGCAATGGGTTGACCCCCAGGGCCGTTATATCTTCATCAAGGGTCTGTTAGGTGCTGAACAAGTGGTGTTTGGCAGGGGGCCACTTCTGAACCGCCGCCACCGCCGAGAGTCATATTTACTTACCTCCTGTACTGCCAGAGGAAGGCAGAGGCCATTGCCCACGCCGCCGCCACCGCCAAGAGTCAAGGGACAGCTGACTCCGCGCCGCCGCTCCGGGAGACTCCAAATCCCGGCGGGCACCGCGGCGGCGCGTCTGAGTGACGCGGCAGCGCAGAGGGAGCGCTATCAGAGGCGCACAAAAGGAGGAGCACCCGGCAGAGCGGGGGGACCACTTCTGAACCGCCGCCACCGCCGAGAGTCATATTTACTTACCTCCTGTACTGCCAGAGGAAGGCAGAGGCCATTGCCCACGCCGCCGCCACCGCCAAGAGTCAAGGGACAGCTGACTCCGCGCCGCCGCTCCGGGAGACTCCAAATCCCGGCGGGCACCGCGGCGGCGCGTCTGAGTGACGCGGCAGCGCAGAGGGAGCGCTATCAGAGGCGCACAAAAGGAGGAGCACCCGGCAGAGCGGGGGGACCACTTCTGAACCGCCGCCACCGCCGAGAGTCATATTTACTTACCTCCTGTACTGCCAGAGGAAGGCAGAGGCCATTGCCCACGCCGCCGCCACCGCCAAGAGTCAAGGGACAGCTGACTCCGCGCCGCCGCTCCGGGAGACTCCAAATCCCGGCGGGCACCGCGGCGGCGCGTCTGAGTGACGCGGCAGCGCAGAGGGAGCGCTATCAGAGGCGCACAAAAGGAGGAGCACCCGGCAGAGCGGGGGGACCACTTCTGAACCGCCGCCACCGCCGAGAGTCATATTTACTTACCTCCTGTACTGCCAGAGGAAGGCAGAGGCCATTGCCCACGCCGCCGCCACCGCCAAGAGTCAAGGGACAGCTGACTCCGCGCCGCCGCTCCGGGAGACTCCAAATCCCGGCGGGCACCGCGGCGGCGCGTCTGAGTGACGCGGCAGCGCAGAGGGAGCGCTATCAGAGGCGCACAAAAGGAGGAGCACCCGGCAGAGCGGGGGGACCACTTCTGAACCGCCGCCACCGCCGAGAGTCATATTTACTTACCTCCTGTACTGCCAGAGGAAGGCAGAGGCCATTGCCCACGCCGCCGCCACCGCCAAGAGTCAAGGGACAGCTGACTCCGCGCCGCCGCTCCGGGAGACTCCAAATCCCGGCGGGCACCGCGGCGGCGCGTCTGAGTGACGCGGCAGCGCAGAGGGAGCGCTATCAGAGGCGCACAAAAGGAGGAGCACCCCCGCGTCGCGGGACGCCCGGGGCTAAGCCCGGGCAAAGGGCGGGCCCTCTGAGGCCCTCAGAGGTCAACAGTGGTCGGGCGGGCCACCCCACCAACATTTTCAATAAGGTTAGTTACCTAATAAGCTGTCCATAATGGCTAATTGCACCGCCACAAGTGATAATGTTGATATCCTGACTCAGGACGCAGAGTCCCCTGTAATACTGCTAACATCGTTTGAGACATTAATAGATACTGCGTTTAACGAGATAGTTGAGACTGAAAGGAGATTTTCAATGGGCCCGACGAGTATTAATTTATTACATGCCACTGCCACTTTCAGTGGTAATGGCAATACCCATATAACTCCTGAAATAATTGTTGTAAAATCCTCACATCCCGATACAGAAGTACCAATTGTCCTAGACGATGATGACACTGTAACATATATAGCATCAGAAGTGACCCCAGGCCACGCCTCAGTAAAAACATCGACAGAGGCTGGAAATAAGGGAACTGATAAAGTTGCAGCCAAGAGAAAGAGGGGCCCTGCAAAAATAACTTACAACAAACGGAAGCAGCCACTAAGGACTGTTAACCAACCTACCCCACAAAGTATGTGGAATAAGGGGAAGAGACAAAAGTTGGTCCAGCATATAGTACCCACACAGGATCAACCGCATCTGGGTGATATGGTCGTTATAAACAACGAGGTGTCAAATAATGTATCTATCTCCACCCAGACTGAGCCCCTCCACGAAATTGACAAATCCAGTCATTATTCCAAGTCAGAGGGGAACCTTATTGAGACTGTTGTTGATACAATTTTTAAAAATTTGGAAGGTCAAATGATCAAACAATTTAATAATATTTTTAAAAGACTTGACAAATTGGAGAATATAATTAAAAACGAGGATGCTAAGAGAAAAGGTATAGCAAACTTGGACAAAATGAGAGTAGAACGATTGCTAAAAGACCTTGAAACTACTACCCATGTCATTATTTCAGGTGATCACGGTAATACAAGGACAGTGGAACAACAAGCTGTAATTAATCCAATACAGTCAGATACACCAAAGGCATCTAAAAATAAGGGCACCACAGGCAGCAACTCGTCTGCTTGTCAAACCAACACCCCCTTACCCCCATGTAACCCTATACATGGATATGCTGCTTCGACTAAATCCTCTGTTCCCGCTAATGATGTAAGCGGATCATTAACTGATTCTACTCGAAAGAGTAATGTAGCGAAGCAGACCACCTTAGCCCAGAAGGGTCCTGTTAATCACAACCAGCACGACAAAAAGAATATGCATGAGGACAACAGGCCTATCAAACATCAAGGCCCGGCCCTACATCTTCCACCTGAGGCTTGTCCTTATGTTTTAGTTCTGGCTGGAATCCCACCGCTTAAGGAAGGTCAAGGAGAATCATGGGTTCAACTTCACAATAAGTGCATAGATTGGCTAACAAAGCATAAGGGGGTGGGTTATGATATAGCTAAAGAAATCATAACTACAAGGCGAGTAACCTGGGTCGGTCCTCTTTATAAAAACATCAATGGGGACTGCATTGTAATTAACTTTAGAAATCCGGGTACAGCGAAATATCTGCTGAATACTAATCCTGGCCGTTATGGACCTTCTACTGTGGTGACCCCACTTCCCTTAAAATATTTCTACCGTCCTCCCAACAAGTTGATGCAACCGCCACCAGTTTTTCCGTTACAGAATAGGTTTGGAATATTCCAGGATCTGGACTGTCTGGACTGACTGCCCACTGAAACCACTAAACCACTTCTTGTGTGTTTTGAGGCAGCACAGTCAGAGGAACCACCCCTAGAGGAGACCCTGCCAACATTAGAGATTTCTCCATCTAGTTTACTAAGTATTCAACAAAGCGTGGTTATACCTAAAACTGCCCCAAGTACCAACCAGGGTGCATGTTCGAGGAACAATATAAACAATAATCTAACAATTCTTAGTTGGAACATTGCGGGTTTGAAGTCCAAAATGGGAATTCCTTCATGGAGGGATTGTGTCAATCGTTATGATATAATGATGTTCCAAGAAACTTGGTGTGTTGAGGACCTATTGTTTGAAGGGTATAGTTGCCATAATAGGACTGCTTTGGCCCCTCTGGTTGGACGCCCAAGTGGTGGATTGTCCATTTGGATAAAAATTACTGCTGAAGTGAAGATTGACGAACTACAAACAAATTGTCCTAGTTTCATGGCACTTTCGTATACTCAGAGGATAAAACTGTGTTTAATCAATTTCTATAACAATGATTTTCTGTCCCAACCTAATCCTAATTTTATCTCTTTATTTGATTTTATTAATGTAATCATGGATGGACAAGTGTATGGAAAATTTGATGGCATATGTTTAGGGGGAGATTTTAACGCACATGTACATTCAAGAAACCCCCCATGTAAAAGAGGTATAGAACTGTTAGATTTTATCTCTTCTAATGAACTTGTTAATTGCATGGAGCATGCAGGTATGGAAAACCATGCATCCCCATTCCCCACCTTTATTGGTCACGGGGGTGGCACGACGATTGATTATGTTTTTGTTTCCCATGCCATTGCAAAGGCATTAATAAGGGCAGAAGTAGTGTGTGAAATTTACAGCGACCACTACCCAATTGCCATCCATTTATCACTACCAAGGGGTAAGTGTCCAAAACGTGAAATAGGCGCAAGGGGTCTGGAAATCTCGACAGACAAGTTGAGGGTAATCTGGAAGGGTGCAGACAATAAGGGAATCCTGGCTGAAGTATGTAAGAAACATCCATCTTTGATTAAAGATTGTCTTACCACAGAGGACCAAGGGATAAATGTGGTTAAAGCGTTTTCTGAACTCTGCAACATAATTAAAGGTGAAACTTCTAGACCAGCCTCTAGTAAGGCCGAGGAAACACCTAGGTGGTTCGATGCCCCATGCTCAAAAGCGAATAGGATGCTTAGAGCTGCCCTAAAAGCTGAACCAAGGGACACACTGAGGGTAAGGCTGCTTAGAACAGAGTATAAGCTCGCTTTACGTACTAGATCAAATGATTTACTGAAAACCCACTGGGATTCCCTGGCACGATCTGCTAACCTAAAAGATACCACTGGATTTTGGAGGGAGGTAAAGGAAATAAGATCTATTGGCTCAAATCTGACGGAAATTAACTGTAACATCACTGGCCCGATCTGGGTTGCGCACTTTGGTAAAATTTACGCAACACCAGACAATACTCCTTTGATGCTACCCCCTCCACACCCAATGTCTATTTCCACGCTTGAGGTTTTCGATGCAATTTTAGAAAGTGCCGGGAACAAAGCACCCGGATCTGATGGGCTCTCCATAGACCAACTAAAATGTGAACCAGAGTTTTGGGCTCCTTTGCTATGCAATGTTTTCAATAATTTAACTGAAGGAGAGATTCCGGAAACATGGTCACGTAGCATTATTGTTCCCATTTTTAAAAAGGGCGATAGGCTGGATCCTGGGTGTTACCGCCCAATTTCTTTAATAGATAACACCTTAAAAGTCTTGGGACGGATCTTATTTAAAAGGATAAGAACATGGACAGATGAGAATAACATCCTACATCCTAGCCAGTTTGGGTTCCGCAGTAGCGTCGGAACAGTGGAACAATGCTTGAATCTGAATTTGATCATGGGAAAATATAACATTGCAAAGAAATCCCCTTTATATTTTGGTTTTATGGATCTGAGCTCGGCTTTTGATTTTGTTAATCGCTCCCGGCTTTGGTCTACCCTTCTCGAATATGGTTTGGATGACCATCTGGTACATTTTTTAGCTTTTTTACACCGTGATCTTAAAGCTTGTGTACGTGTGAATCAAATGGGTGAAGTTTCTAACGATATTAACATTGGTAGGGGGGTGAGACAAGGGTGTGTGCTGGCCCCTCTCCTTTTTATTTTGTATATTAATAAACTAAGCGGCACTTTGAGCACCCTAACTAGTGATGTGCCTTACATTAACGGAGCCCCAATACCCACCCTTCTTTACGCAGATGACGCGGTCCTGATGGGCCGTACTCCGAAGGCACTGCGTATTTTAATTTCAGGGTTTGTCCTTTTTATGGCCGATTTAGGCTTAACAACCAATTTTAAAAAATCACTGATTATGAGCTGTGGGCCAAAAAGTCACAAAATTCCCCAGATTATTTCAGGGTCAAATGTTTTAAAAAGTACCAACACTTTCCCCTATTTAGGGCTCTTATTCTCAAATAGTGGTACGTGGCATGCCCATGTTTCTTATGCCAGGAATAAGCTGGGCAAGGCCATTAATTGTGTAACCTCGTTGAGGCAGCCCACCCAAGCTGATGTGATAACCCCCCTGGTGAAGATATACCAAACCCAATGCATGCCAACTGGCACCTACGGCGCTGAGGTTTGGGGCTACACTAAGTGTTCCTCCATTCAAACAGAAGAAAATAGATTCTGTCGTAAGGTATTGGGGGGGGTCATCTGTTCTCCAACCTATGTATGTCATAATGAATTAAATATTGCCTACATAGAGGATTTTGTGAGATCAAGACCAGCATTGTTCTGGATAAAGTTATGGAACAATACGGCTGCTACATTGACCCGTGACATTATTTTGGATTGTCTAAAATGTGATAGGGGACACCATATTCCATGGCTGAAATCAGTAAAAGAGTGCCTCGCAAGCGTGGGTTTGGCATCCTTGTTCACATCACCGCACCTAATAAATCGCTCCCATAAGACCATTATCTTAAGGGCATTGTATGATTTATATAGTGAAGAGCGGGACAGAAAGAATCAGATCAAATGCACGGTTGTAAAATATATGGCCTGTTCTGAACCACACATTAAAAAACCTGGCCTACCGTACAGATATTTGCGTTTGCATCTTGGTAGATGGGTAAGGGGTTTATTGTTTCGTTTCCGAGAGGGGAGTATAGTTAATTTACTGAACTTCCCTCTGGGATATAATAAACATCTTGAAACTTTAAATTGCCCCTGTAACCCTTGCATGAAACAAAGTCTCATGCATTTCCTGTTCTTCTGTGGTTTTTATAAAAAATTTACTGTACATTATTTAATGCCCTATTGTAAGAAAAATGAACTGACTAATTTTAAATCGGCACTTCGGTCCTTTTTGGTATTGGGATCAGACGAAGTTATTTTTAGGATGAGTTGTTTTCTCAAAGCTGCCGTTAGATCGAGAGCCACCCTTATTATTGATGTTTAACCATAGCACACTGCACTTTTTATTCTGTATTTTTATGATAAAGGAATTTTTTACACTTACTATTTTAATCTCTAGTATTTATGTGTAATCAGATAATATTATAATAATGTGATGTTTGTCTTTTTAAGAAAGGTTTTTAAAATTGTGTTTTTTAACAAACTTCTTTTACTTCGATTATTGGGGAAGGACAAATTTGGTATAGTTGTGAAACTATCATTATTGTAATAGATTATGATTCGATTTAGATTCGATTGTGCTTGTTTTATCCTGCATTATTCTCCAATTGTCATTATTGAATTGAATGTTGATATGTGTTTTTTGTTTGTACTTTTATGGATGTTTTTTATTCCGAATAAAGATCTTTTGACTTGGCAGTGTGTATGCCCCCCCCCCCTCTGCAGTGGGCCTTGTCTGAGCGGCTGTTCGCGCTGTGGGATGAGATTTCGGAGGTGCTGACTGTGGTGGGGGGTGATTGGAATGAGGTTATGGACGTGGGCTTGGATCGCTTGAGGCGGGGGCCTGTTGCATCGGATCCCCCCCCTGCTGTTGCTCTAACCACACTCTGTGTGACTGTGAGTGGCCTGGGCTGGGTTGATGTGTGGCGACACCTTCATCCCATGGTGCGTGAATTTACGTATGTGTCGGCGGTGCATGGGTCCTTTTCGAGACTAGACTATCTGTTTGTGCCGGGTGCCTGTTTGAGTCGAGTCAGCGATGCAGCGATACTCCCTAGGGGCCTGTCCGATCACTCCCCGGTCCTGGTTACCGTGACCCTCCCCTCCAAAAGACAGCCGTTTCGTTGGCGGATGTCATCTTGGCAGCTGCAGCAGCCTGAGTATGTGCGTCACCTGCGTGAGGCAATTGATCATTTCTGGCGCGAGAATCTAGTGGGGGGTGTGGACGCAGTGGTGGTGTGGGAGGCGCTGAAACCCACGATTAGGGGCATTGATATAGCTTGGTGCGTGGCCTCTCGGCGACGACGTCGGGAGGCTATTGTGGCGGCAGCGGCCCGCGTGGAGGAGCTAGACAGCGTGGTCGGCTTGGGAGCGATGAAGGCGTTGTGAGGCAGCTCCTGCAGGCCCAACAGTTGTACGCCTCCGTCCTTTATGAGGAAGCCCGGCAGGCGTGGCTCGCCACGCGCAGCAGGGTGTATCAGTGGGGCGACAAGTCCTGCACCATGCTGCATAGATTGTGCCAGGCGACCTTCCAGCCCCTGGCGTTGCCGGGTCTCGCGGCGGGTGACGGGTCGATCATGACCGATCCGGATTTGCTGGCGGCTAGCTTTGCCCGCTATTACGAGGCGCAATACGCTCCGAGCGATCCTTTGGGGACGGACGAGATATCTGCTTATCTTGACGACCTACTACCGCAGGCCGTCCCCGATGAGATCAGGACCGCCCTGGATGCCCCGCTTACGGCTGAGGAACTGGGGGACGCCCTTGGGCAGTTGAATACTGGTAAGGCGCCCGGCCCGAGCGGCTATCCAAGCGGATTCTATAAAAAATTTCACGTTCAGCTGGGACCCCACTATCGCCGTGCCCTGGAGGCGGCGCGGGTTCGGGGAGAGCTGCCACCAGACTGGCGGCATGCGGAAATCGTGGTCTTCTTGAAGCCGGGCAGGATGCCGGACAGACACGACTCATACAGGCCGATTTCCCTCCTTAACATCGAGGCCAAGATTTTGGCAAAGGCCTTGGCGAACCGCCTCTTGCCCCACATTGCTGACCTGGTCCACCCTGACCAGGCCGGATTCATGCCTCACAGGGCCACCCGGCATAATATCCGACGAGCACAGGCGGCGGTGGATGCCATGGGTGCTAGAGATGAGCAGGCGGCACTCTTTCTGGCGGACATGGACCGTGCCTTTGATTCGGTGAGTTGGGTGTATCTGTTCACGCTGTTGGCTCGTCTCAACCTAGGGCCGGTCTTCTTGTCGTACGTTCGTCTTCTCTACACCAACGTAACGGCCTCGGTCCGCGTGGCCGGAGCTACCTCTGGGCGCTTCCATATAGGTCGTGGTACTCGGCAGGGTTGCCCCCTGTCCCGTACCTGTTCGCCCTCGCCATGGAACCCCTGGCGTCGCGGATGCGAACAGATGCCCAGGTGCGTGGCTTTGTCTGGAATGGGGACCTGGTGGATAGGATTGCACTGTATGCTGATGACGTCCTCCTCTTCCTTACTGATCTGCGGCAGTCGGGTCCCCGGGTTCTGGAGATTATGCGGGTGTTTGGCGAGGTCTCGTGTCTCCGTCTTAACTTGAATAAATCAACCCTGTGGGTGCTAGGTGGCGGAGTGGTTGCCGACCCCTGGGCGGCAGAGTTGCGAGTGGCAACGGATGGCCTGAAATATCTGGGCGTCTTTCTCTCAGAGTCGCGGGCCGTGGCCTGGGCGCGTGGAGTCTTGCCGGTGTGGGAGCGGGTCCAGGCTGATGTTAAGACCTGGTCTAGAATGCCGCTCACTATTTTCGGAAGATCGGCCATCTTTAAGATGGTGGCGCTGCCGCGGCTCCTATACCAACTCCAGAATTTCCCTCATCCCATCGGCCTGGAGTGGTTCCGCCAGGTTAATTCGGTGTTGGGCCGCTTCTTGTGGGCTGGCGGTGCGGCCAGAGTGGCATTGAAGACGTGCTTTCTATCCACATACTGTGGTGGCTTGGCCACCTCGGACCTCCTCTCCTACTACCAAGCTTCGCAATTACTGGTCCTTAATGAATGGTGGTATTGTGATAGAGGTGATCCGGCCTATGCCTTGGAACGATTCCTTATGGGTGATCGCACGCTCCACACCATCCTTTATTCGGCCCGTCTGCGCCGTGGGTTGCCATCTGTCACCAGGGTGGTCTTTGCGGTGTGGAGACAGTCGCTACGCCGTATGGGATGGTGGGGCAGATTGACGGCTGAGACGCCGCTTTGGCATAATGGTCTACTCCCGGAATTGGCGGCCCTGGCCGGATTTGAGGGCTGGGAGGCCATTGGGGTTACACAACTGGGCCAGGTCATGTCCGGCGCCACCCTCAAGTCCTTCGAGGAGCTCCGCGCGGAGTTCCAAATGCCTCAGTCCCAGTTCTTCCGCTACCTCCAGCTGCGACATGCCCTCGCCCCGAGCATCGCGGGCCTCGACTCCTTGCCGGAGTTCAGCCCTATCGAGGCTAAGGTGTTTATGGGGGACCTGGGGGAAAAGAAGGTCTCTAAGATTTACCAGACACTTGTGATCCATTGCTCCTCCACCCTACACTCCCTTCGGGAGACGTGGGAAGTAGACGTGGGCCCCCTTGATGAGGACGACTGGAGGGAGGCACTGGAATCCCCACGCGGAACCGCTATTGCAGTCCGGCTGCGGCTAATTCAATTTAAATACTTGCACCGCGCCTATTATACGCGTGAACGGCTGTGGAAGGCTGGATTGATTGCATCTCCGGAATGCCTGCGCTGTGGAGCGGTGCCTGGCTCCTTGTTGCACACGGTGTGGTCGTGTGGCCGGCTGACTGGATTCTGGAGGGGTGTGTGGAGTTGCCTGGCTGAGGTTCTGGGCTGGGACCTCCCTCGTACCCACCGGCTGGGCCTACTACATGTCATGGAAGGGATTGGGGGTAACGTTTATAAGCGCCACCTATTGCTCTTGGGGCTGGTCGTGGCTAAGCGAGACCTGGCCCGGGCGTGGAAGTCAGTGAGGGCTCCCCCCCTGGCTGCTTGGAGGGCTGGGCTGGATTATTTTATGGGTCTGGAGAGGCCGATCTTTGAAGCTCGGGGCTGCCCGCGCAAACACTACAAAATCTGGAAACGTTGGGCTGACTACCGTGGCCTGTCCTTGGACCCCCCGGCGGAGCAGGAGGAGGACGCTTGATCACAGTGACATTTCTGGCCCGAAGCGGTAAAGCCCTGGTGGCATCACATCTACTTTCTTTTCCATTGCTTCTGTACACGTGTGGTAGGGGGGGTGGGGAGGGGGGTGTTTTGAGGGGGAGGGTAGAGTTGTGGGTTAGGGTAGGTTGCTGGGGAGTTTCTATACTGAGCATATTCTGAGCCTGTTTTTACCGTTTTTTGCTGCCTATGAAACTGCTATATTGATATTGTTGTGGTGATCTTCGAGTGTGGAGACGCCACATTCTTGGTGCTCATTTGCTCAATAAAATTGGTTGTGAAAAAAAGAATATCGATTTGAAGGTAAGTAATATTGATTTTAAAAATATAGAAGCCATTAACATAGTTTGCAAAATATAGTTGTTAAAAATATCGATTTTTAAATTAGTATTATGTATTTTAGTATATATTTTAAATGTATGACGTACTTTTATTATATAAGTATTGTTTATGTTTTTTAATATATGTGTTAAATATCTAGTAGTTTTTACATTTACTTTATTTACATTTAGCATCTTTTTGTTACATAGCAGGTTGTGGGTTTATAGGGAAATAGGGGGGGGAAGTAATTTAATTATAGAAATGTAATGATTATTTTTTATTTAATTATATTAATTTAATTGATATTTAATAGTGCTAACTGCGCTTTACATTTTTTGGAAAGTCATTTTATGCGTGGGATGTGGGCTTTATAGGAGTAAAAGGTGGGAAGGAATTTATTTTTAATTCATGAATAATTAGTTGTAAAATAATATTAATTAATAAATTGTTAATTATGGAATTTTTTGGGTACATTTTGTGGCGCTAATAGGGGTGAAGGGTGGGAAGTAATTTATTTGTAATTAATTATTAATTAGTTGATAATTAATATTAAATAATTTATATTTCATTATGGTAATTGTGTAATTTCTTTTTTTTAGCTTGCGGGTTGTGGTGTTAATAGGGCAAAGGATGGGAAGTCATTTATTTATAATTAATTGATTAGTTGATAATTAATATTAATTAATTAATTGACAATTGATTATGTTAGTTGTTTAATTACATTTTTTGGGGGAGTGGGTTATGGGGTTATAGGGGAAAAGGGTGGGGAGTAAATTCCTTTTACCTAATTGGTTGTTAAATTAAATTAAAATTCATTTTAATTGTGGAATTAATGTTTTTAAAATTAAATTTTAGGTACGGGTTGTGGGGCTTTTAGGGATAACGGGTGGGACGTTAATTTCAATGAAATATAATTTGTTTATTAATTATTCATATTTGTTTAATAGATAATTTATTATGTTAGTTGTGCAAATAAATTAATTATTTTACATTTTAGATGTGGGTTCTGGGTTTTGTAGGGGTATGGGGTGGGAGGTAAATCAATTTTAAGCAATTAATAATTTTGTTAAATCACTAATAATTATTAATGTCAATTAATTGTGTTGTGTGTTTTGTGGGGGTATATTGCGGAAAGAACATTAAATATAATCATTTATTGAATATTTAATTAATGAAAATTAATTTGTTGATAATTATTTATATTAATAGTGTAAATTAATTGGAAAACACATTAATAAACATCTTACTGATTATATCGAATCCACTGGGTGCCTTGACTCCTCTCAGTCTGGGTTTAGGACTATGAACAGTACGGAGTCAGCATTGATTCTCGTCACTGATAAAATAAGACACTTACTTGACAATGGCCTGGCAGTACTATTAGCGCTGCAGGATTTGTCAACGAATTTCGACGCAGTATTCCATTCCATTCTATTCGGGAGACTCAGAAAAATCGGGATTCGTGGACAGGCCTTTCAGTGGGTCTCTCGCTTCCTTACACTGCGGACACAAAACATTAATCTAGTCTCTTTCCTATCACAGACCATGGAACTCACCAAAGAAGTGCCTCACGGGTCCTGCCTCAGGGCTACTTTGATCAATATTTACGTGGCCCCGTTAGCAGGATTACTTAGAAAGCTTGGCTTTACTCCGATTTCTTATACTGATAACACCCAGCTTTCACTGACATTTGATAAAAACTCCAACAATACTGAGACCGCTTTCTCGGAAGGCATGACTGCTATTGCTGCCTGTATGAGGAATAATTTTTTAAAGCTGAACGCTAGAAAAACTGAGATCATGCTGTTCGGAGATGCCCCTCTGCTCTGGTCCCCAGAGTGGTGGTCATCAAACTTAGGCGCTGCCCCGGTCCCAAAGACTGTGGTCAAGAACCTAGGCATATGTCTGGACCCGAAACTAACAATGAAAGAGCTAGTCACAACCAGCGTAAGCTCATGCTTCCATATGTTAAGCCTCCTATGCAGGGTATTTCCATTTCTTCTCCTTACCATACATAAAACACTCATCCAAGCTCTGGTGACAAGTCGCCTGGACTACTGCAATGCCCTTTTGATTTCAGCTAATGAATACTCCATTAATAAACTTCAGGTAGTTCAAAACACCGTGGCTAGTCTGGTCTCATACTCACCTGTCAGAACAGCCTCTCTTCTGCTACTACAAAGTTTACACTGGTTACCGATATGTAAGCAGATTAGATTTAAGATATGTTGTATGGTACATAAAGCACTAAACGGTAAAGGTCCTGGTTATCTAGCAGAAAAACATATTCAATACAAGCCACACAGATCCCTCCGCTCAGGTGCAAAATCTTTGCTCATTGTCCCATGCTTGTTGAAGTCTCGCTTTGGTGGGAAAGCCTTCTTCCACCTAGTCCCCTATTACTGGAATCAGCTTCAAATTCATCTCCGGAAATGCCCAGAATACCTTTTTCATTTAGAAAGCTACTTAAAACCGAGCTTTTCTAAAAATGCCCGCATCTATTCGGCTCTGACTGCTGCACCCTGTAGCGCGGAGATACCCTCTGGGGGTGATTCAGGCAATTTACAAGTCAATAAAAGAAATAAATATTTTTTTAGGTGCAGGTTGTGACTATTGTGGGGTTATAGGGTGAAAAGTAACTTAACTTAATGTATGCAATAATCAATGTTTTAGGTAAAAAATAATTTCTAAATAAAAATATTTATTTGTATGAAAATCATTTTTGCATTTTATTTACAACAATATTTGTAAGTATTTGTGATATGTATTTAACATTAAAATGTTTTTATTTTTTAAATATATATTTTTTCAACATATTTGTGTACTTTTTATTTACTTCATTTTTAAAATATTTTTTATTTTGTTGAAGATATTTTGTTTGTTTTTAATGTTTAACTGACTGGAGTGGAAATAGTAAGAGTTTAGCCACCCACCCTCCGCAATCCAACACTTTCCCTACTGTTGTACTGACTGGAGTGGGAATAGTAAATTGCACCCCTCCAAAACCCAACACTTTCCCTACTGTTGTACTGACTTGAGTGGGAATAGTAAATTGCACCCCTCCAAAACCCAACACTTTCCCTACTGTTGTACTGACTGGAGTGGGAATAGTAAATTGCACCCCTCCAAAACCCAACACTTTCCCTACTATTGTACTGACTTGAGTGGGAATAGTAAATTGCACCCCTCCAAAACCCAACACTTTCCCTACTGTTGTACTGACTGGAGTGGGAATATTACATTTTACCCCTCCACAATCCAGCACTTTCCCTACTGTTGCAGTGACTGGAGTGGGAATAGTACATTTGACCCCCCCCCCCCCCCCCCGCCCGCAATCCAACACTTTCCCTACTGTTGCACTGACTTGAGTGGGGCTTGCTTTTTTTTTGTTAATTCTAAATGTTATTGTTGTGTTAAAGGTAGTGGGTAAGGTAAATAGTAGTATATTGTAATGTTGTATTTTATGCAATTCTACATTTATTGTAGTTCGAATAGTAAATCATATTATTGTGTGGTGTAAAATATTGTGTTACTGTTGTGTTGTATCAGGTGGAAATATATATATTTAAATTTGTAGTAATTTATTCTATGATGCGATCTATATAATCATGTGTTTGATTTATTATAATCATATAATTTGCAATATTTTTTGTTTGCAACTTACTTTTAATTAAATTGTAAAATATGTGTGCTGTTTTTTTCTACCCTCACACACGCAAAACTGTTTCACAATTGCTCAAAAAATCCTCATCTTCTCACTGGTGTGTTATGGAACTTGTAAATGGGCTAACTGAGAACTAAACTGTTTGTATTACATTCTTTCAATTTTATCATGTAGGCGCATATGTTTATCACTCAGTACACATGACCAACAGAGAACACGTAGCACAAATGTCTCTCACTCTTGCAAAGAACTGCGATGTATATGACAAGAAACATGGTGCTTACAGAGAACCTGCCACTTACTTATCTTTTGACTTATTGATGTAGATTTCTAATGACTGCGGGTCATCTAGGAGCATCCTGGGAACCTCAAATCGATGTGTGTCCGACTTCTCATAGCTGCAGAGAAAAGGTGCAGAGGATCTTAATTATCACTTATTCCAGAAAAAAATTATATCAGAATCCTTTGACACAAGAATATTTAGATTTTACAAATGGCAGCATTCCATGTGTAATGCATTATGTTTACCTAAGTAGCAGCAGACAAGTGCTCAATTACAATTAAGAACAGCTTTTCAAGCCAAGAAACAAAGCATAGTTGCACAGCCTTAGATCTCAGTATGCAATATTGAAAAGAGACAGAGGATCATTTGGCATCAACGACAGTTCTGAAAGATATTCTACAACCAGGAATTACAATGAATAGTGTTTTGTTGTCAGAGAGTTTCGCATTTGCATAAAAGGTTCATGAGCTTACATAACACAAACAGACCCTTTTGATCTTCTCCCGGAAAGAATGCACCAAGTCCCATATAAGAATCAGAGTAGCAACCTAGTAATGCTTAAAACAAACATAAAAGAAGATGTTTCTAAAAGAAGAAAGTAGTAAAGGGCGATCAAATGTCAGAAAAAACAAAGTACTCTTTAATGTCCAAATGCGAGGCAAAGATCTTAAAAATAGAAAGTGATAGGGCTTCATAGATCAACACCCTGTGATTCTAGGCAAATTACTTACTCATCCTGTGCCTAAAAAATTGTAAGATAGGCCTGATTAGGATGGCAGTCGGACTTACGTCAGACTGCCATCCTGGTGGGAAATGGGACCACCCGACAGGCAGTCGGCGGTCCCACACCCTGAATCACGATGTGACCGCCATCCAGGTAGTTGAAAAATGTATATCTTGTATTGCGGCAGGTGCTGCAGGCAGCCTCACAAGTTGCAGTACAAAATATGCACCCGGTGCATATCCCTGCACTAAGTGGCAGGCACCATGCGGTGCCTGCCACAGGGTGCAGGGATATGTGGGCCCATGTCGGAGGGCCAAGGAGACCCGAACCGGCCCCCAATGTCCCTTTTCGTAATCCCTCCAGCGGTGCCTGGCAGGCACCGCCCCTGTTGTAGGGATGCAAGCCCCTCCAACAGACCGGCGGGCTCCATGAACCTGTTTGATCCATAGCGGTCAGTCTCTCCATCTGCCAACTATCCACCCGCCATCCAAATGTGGCAGGCAGTAATCAGTTTTGTTACAGAAGAACACATTCATTTTTGTTATGCACAGGGAGATTAAGTGATTTGCCCACAATCACAGGATGTTAAGCATCGTAGCCGAGACTTGAACCCAGTTCCCCAGCTTCGAGGTCGACCGCTCTAGCCATAAGGCTACATCCTCTCCCCAATATTACAATGGAGGTGGGACTGCCACCGATGGGATGTCGGTGGCGGTCCCACCATCATCGCAATCAGTAGACTGGTTTGTAGTAAAAGTTCCACATCAGCTTCTCGCAAGATAGCGATTCTGGTAAAAAAACAGCCAAGAGCGGGAAGGACCAAAGAGGTCAAGATGTGATGATTGATTGGCACAGCAAAGGGAGACGGAGTACTTGTACATCAAAAAATGGTAACAGCAACAATAATTATAATGTGACTGAAAAATAATATGTTACAGAAATAATATAACGTAAAAAATATAAGTTTTGATTAAACACCTGGAGTTTGTGTCAGGTGAGTATTTTGAATTTAAACAGAAAACAAGTGCAAAACACAGTGATATTATGCAAATCAGTACTCTGGAGCAAGGTACCAGTATTTGAGAATGTTGAGAAAGAACATAAAGGAATAAGATATAAGGCTGGAAGAGAAGATCATAAATGAATCGAACAAATGATCCAGGTGGAATCACGATCCTGGACTACTTTGGGGAAACTGGTTACTATCGTTAAAATTAAACATCAAGCAGGAGAATTCAGTAAACCTTATTTTTCAATCATGACATTGTCAACGCCTTTCCCATAGCACCTTTAATAAATCCTGTACATTTCAGGGCATTGCTCACTTGATTAGCAAGAAATTAAAGTATCCTAACTTATTTCTAGAGTGCAAACTATTTTCTGCGTGGCTCATATGTATCACTTTGCACAGTTCATGTTTTCGAGACAGTGATCTCTATTTGCTCATATGGATTTAATATGTAGCACAATAAAGAACTGGGAGTAATGTGGGCATCGAACCCCAATAAACATCTGAACCCCAACTTTATTTAATCCCAGAATTTACCTTAGGTGGTTCAGCTACTTGATCCTTCTCATGGATCTAACAACAAGATGCTACCCTCCCCATCAATAGCAGAGTAAAATCATAATTAGAAACATGGACGACTCAAGAACTGAGCTCTAAATCAAAATTAACTTTAGAGTCAATCATTTTTATTGAGCAGGAACATGGCATGTATACACAGCCCAGCTGCCTACATCAACTTGCCGGCAGGGCGAAAACTCAGTGCAATGACACAGCATATGGGCCTACATCCCGGAGGGCAACCCCGCATTTGCGTACTCGGATCCTCGCCTCACCTGTGCTGCAGTGTCCGCTTTTATCAAAGAAACAAAACAAAACAAGCCAAACCCCTTTCCCCGTCCATAAAACAACCCCCCTCCCACTCCCACCCCGCTCCGCATCAGCTTCTTTCATCACAGGGCACCTCTACCATCACTAGGGGAACCAAAGAACAGTCAGCCCCCTGTCTTGGACACTGGTGACTCCAAGAGAATGAGTTGCGGAATCTGTAGGTATTTCGGGCAGGTTACCACCCGGAGGTCCTTCGATAAGAGCTGCAAGAATGGGCCCCAAAGTTGAGCATATTCCGACCCCTTCCCATCCATTCCCATCGAAAGCCGTTCCATCGCTAAAATGTGCCAAAGCCTTTGGAACCAATCCTGAGGGTCGGGTTCTGCCGGAGAGTGCCATTGTGCCAGGAGCACCTGCCGCGCAGCCAACAACGCCAGCGCAATCTGTCTACCTCTTAGTGAACGCAGGGGAAAGACTTTAGAGTAAGGAAGCCCTAGCAGCGTGTACTCGGGAGACTGGGGGAATGTAATCTGAAACGCAGCATCTAACTCATCTAAGACTGTGGCCCAGTACTTCTTCAATTTTGGGAAATGCCATAACAAGTGCGCCAGCGTCCCCGTTAGGCCGCACCGCCGCCAGCAGAGGCCCGACTTGTAGGGATCCCACACCTTAATGCGCGCTGGGGTATAATACCAATACGTTGCTACTTTGTAGGCTGACTCGGTACCCGCGGTGCTAGCAGCCGTGTGCTGCGCTCGATAGAAGATGTGCTCCCACTCCTTTTTCGGCAACGAGTGCCCTAACTCTCTTTCCCATCTAACTTGTGCCGCCGTACGCTGCCTCCTAGGCTGGTGTACTATCATCGCATATAATTGCGAGATAAGTTTACGGTCGTCTTTCTTGCAAACCAACCATTTTTCAAGCGCTGTCAGAGGGCGGGACATGGAGGCCACATTAGCTGGGTGGGTGACCCAGTGCGCCACCTGTGAATGATGAAAGGCGTCAGTGACCGGCAGTGGAAAGAACTCTGTCCGCAGCCGGGCGAATGGGATCAGACCGTCTAAGTCAAAAAGGGAACCAACCCTCTTGCAGCCCTCCTCTCACCAGCGATTGAAGACCGCGGACGCGCGACCCGGCGGAAAGTCCGGGTTATCCACGATAGGAGTCATCGGGGAGGGGAACGAAGTTCACCCTTTACATTGAGCCAATTGGTCCCATGCCTTAAGGGTCGGAGACGTCACCGGGGAGGAGTATAGGCCCCAGGCTCTATGCTTGCACGGCAGCCAAAGCTCTCTCCAAATATTACAACCTGCTACCGTCTGGTCCATAAAGTTCCAATGTTTGCTGGACATGGGCCTGTTCCATTCGACTATATATCGCAGAACGGTCGCCTGGAAGTAAACCGTCAACAGGGGAAAGCCCAGCCCACCCGCCGCTTTTGGCGTGATTGCCACGGATAGAGCCTGCCGCGGCCGTTAGTTGTTCCATAAGAACTTGTTGAGCAACCCCTGCAGCTTTCGAATGACACCGTGTGGGGGACTTAGCGGCAACATTTGAAAAAGGTACAGTATGAGGGGAAGCACCGTCATTTTTAGAGCTGCCAGCCGTCCATACCAGGCCAGGTTGAGACGGGACCAATCCACCAGGGCTTTTGTAACCTGCTCCACGAGCAGCGCATAGTTCAGGGATAGCATTTTGGCGATAAAAGGGGCCAGCTGTATACCCAAGTACGGGTTATCAGAGGAAGCCCATTGGAACTCGAAGTCCCGCTTCAAGTCCCGGACATCCGACTCTGGAATGGATAGGTTAAGAATTTGTGACTTGGAGTAATTAACTTTGAAGCCTGCTACTTTCTGGAACTCAGACAGTTCCTTCGAGAGGTTGCGCAGAGAAGAGTAGGGGTTGGCGAGCGCCAAAATAACATCGTCCGCATAAAGGCTGATCTTATGCAGGTCAGCCCCAAATGTAGTCCCAGCTACGTCCCCATTCGACCGGACTCACTGAGCGAACGGCTCCATATAGAGCGCAAAAAGCAACGGGGAGAGGGGGCACCCCTGTCGGGTCCCCCTCTCGATAAGAAACAGTGCTGACCGACAGCCATTCACCCGAACCGCCGCCCGTGGAGCCACATAAATACACTGAATCCACCTCAAAAAGTTGTCCCCCACTCCAAAGGTCCTCGACACTGCAAACAGGTATTCCCAATCCACACGGTCAAAGGCCTTCTCCGCGTCTATAGAGAGCAGGAAGGCTTGTGTCCGCGAGCGGTGAACCTTGTCCACGAGATGCAGCAGTCGCTTCGTATTGTCTCCCCCTTGCCTTGTGGGGACAAATCCCGCCTGGTCGGGTTCAATAATCCTGTCCATTAAGGGGCCGAGAAGCCATCGGGTCCCGGCAACTTCGCAACTTTGAGTTTTGCGATCGCCGAGAAGACTTCTTCTATTCGTATCGCCGAATCCAAACTCTCCGCCGAGTCCCCATGCAGGGGGGTTATTCCAGAGGTAGCGAGGTAATCCGCGATTCCCGTGGCCGGCATACCCTCCGCCTGATGCAGGGTCTGATAGAAACGGCGAAAGGTCTCCACGAAAGCAGAGACCATGGTGTGCTCCACTCTCTGCGCATCCCGCGCAACCTGTACCGTGTGCAGTTGAGAGCGTGCCCGAAGCCTATGCGCAAGCATCCGCCCTGCCTTATCGCCACAGAGATAAAATTTGCGTCGTAGTCATAATAGGGCGTGCATAGCTCTATCCATGTCGAGATGTTTCAGCATGCGCCTCTTCGCCTCCATTTCCCTCCAAACCCTTGGCTCCCCAGTTCTCTTATGGATCGCCTCCAGAGCCCTAACCTCTCCCTCTAATTCCGCCCGCTTTTCTTTACGCAGGTGAGAGAACGTCGCAGACAGCGCGATAAACTCTCCCCTCGCTACCAGCTTCAGTGCCTTCCAGACAGATGCAAGAAGCGTATCACCCACCTCATTCTCCGCGATGTAATGTACGAACACGTCCCGCATCTTCGCCACCACTGATTCAGAGTGAAGTAGGGAGTCGGGAAGGTGCCAACTTGCGGCCGAGGGGCGAATCCCACTCAAAATTAAGTTTAAAAGGTTTAATACGTAATTATCAAAATATGCATTACCGACAACTTTGCATATTTTGCCATAGAGGCTCAGACACAGAATACAGACTCACAGGTCATAACAGAAGTCTTAGTTAATGAAAATCTCACTAAATTCAAAGTGTGAAACTCTTAAAGAGTACTAACAGCATTCTAAGTGAGGAAATCTCAAAATAATCCATATAGAGTCCGGTGGAAAATAGATAGTGGTCCCCAATCCCTCAAAACCAATTGTATTTATACACATGTTATGCATATCAATTAATAAAACTGCAAACTCTGCATGGTACGATCACGGTTAGGTCACACTGGCAAATCAAAATCAATGTTGTAAATCTAAAAGGTTCTTAACACTAACCCATTTCCTGAGGTAAGAGAAATTTTCCACTTTATACCTCAATCAATCAAATAAACGTTATTAGGTTTCACGTAAATAAAGCCATGAAAGTTGCAATACATCCAAATACATAAAAACATAGTTTGATAAAATAAGAGACCAAGTAAAACTTGATAAAAAAACTGTAACACAACATCCCATAATGATCTCTACCAATAAAGTGCAAGTTCAGAGTCAAGCAGTGGCCCCCTTGGATTAGCACAACCTCCCATAATAGTCTTTAACAATAAAGTGCAAGTTCAGAGTCAAGCAGTGTCCCCCTTGGATTAGCACAACCCTAAAGAGTTATCCTGACCCTCGTAAACAGATATCTCCGTGAAGAATCATCAATCAATGTAGCTATCTATCCAAACAAGCCCTGGTCTTCACGGTGGATTTCAGGTAGCCAACAATAAAGAAAATGCCATCGGCCTTCAACAGTTGGAGGAATAGGAGAGCTGGACGAGCCTGATTAAAATTCATCTTCTGTAAAATAGGGACTAAAAAGTACCTCTGGGGTAATTCATAAAATTTACATCAAACATAAAATGTAGCAGATCCTGTGTAGACTCTCTGTCACAGCCACAGGGAGCTAACAATTGATCTCTACTGCACCCTCTTGGAATAGCAAGCAGGAGGTGAAAAAGATCCAGGCGAAACCTGGACAATAAAAACCGCTCATAGGTAGATAAAAACCCCTGGAGGTAAGGCTCGGCAGATAGAGTTGTCTTCAGCAATAAGAATTTGCGGACGCTAGGTTTCCGCAGTTCCTGCTCATCCCTTTCCAGTTTCCTTAAACTAATGGAGGATTCCCCAATTATCTCCACATCTTTTTTTACAATAGATTTGGGATTGGAAGACAAATCAGCACGCCCTAACTCTTCAAGGCTACTTTTGATGTATCTAAACCAAGGTATTCTGGACACCTTGTCAAGGGACATGCATTCTATTAAAATCAATTGGCTAAGAGTTAATTCTTTATTCAACTAGCAGTTGTGCCAAAACACAAGGGGGCGCAGGGCCAAGGTGTCACTTAAATAAGGCACCCCAGTTCCTCGTGGACCACCAAATTAGACAGACCACGCGGAACACCCAACAGGCGCTTTAAAGTATTCTCAGCTACCTGACATGTATCTGTGTTGGTATGCCCCCTAATTTCGCTTCCATAACATGCTATGGCTACACTTTTTGCTTGATAAGCTTTCAGCATAGCTGCAATAGTTCTCTTGCCTAGTTTGGAAGCAACATTAAAAATGGCCGCGTTCACCCTAACCAGATCGCCCTGTTTCTTGAATTTTAGCAGCCCCCATTTAATTTGAACATCCAGTAAAACTCCCAAATATGAAAAAACATCAGTATGGAGAACTTTGGCAGGGCCTACTCTAAATGTAAATTTTATTTTATGGCAAGTGCCCACCTGCATTATGTAGGATTTTGAGTTGTTGATAGATAAATCTCGATCCAACATAAATTAAGTAAAGGCTTCTAACAAGGATTGAAGGCCCCTAGCAGGCCTGGATAAAAGAACTGCGTCATCCGCATATAATAGAACAGGGAGACCACGCCGCCCTAAATACCGGTAGTCTGCCCCAGTAGCTATTAAGGCCCTGTCTAGGTCGTTGATGTAGAGGTTAAACAAAAAATGGGGCCAAGATGCAGCCTTGACGTACACCCCTCTTTATATCAAAGTCCCGTGAGACGCGGAGGTGCTGGGAGAACCTAACATTGGCCTTAGTTGCCCTGTGAAGGTCCTCAAGGAAGTTGACAATATTGCTATCTACCCCCATACCATTCATGGACTGCCACAGTTTGGCCCTGTTCACGCAATCAAACGCGGAAGACAAGTCCATGAAGGCTAGGTAGATAGTTCCTGAACGTGCAACCGTGTATTTGCTAAGTAACATGGTTAAGTTAAGGCATTGGGCCACGGTTGACTGACCCGGGCGAAATCCAAATTGGACATCGGGAACGATCTTGTGCTTCTCAGCCCAGGTGGACAGTTGTTCTAATAGCTCACAATCTTAACCACCAAATCCAGCAGTAAAATCGGCCTATAGCAGAATGTGCTATTCTGATCACCGTTCTTAAAAACAGGTACAATAGTTGAGGTGGCCCAAGACTCCGGGCAACCATTCCTGGCCGCAGCGTTAAACACAGCCACAAGAACCGGCCCCCAAAAAAGGGGATCAGACTTAAAAAGATCCGGAGGAATGCCATCTGGTCCCGGAGCCTTGTTGCAGGTTAAACCGGCAATACCAGTCTCAACCTCACTCTGCTCAAAAACCACTGCGGGGGCGTCCATGTCACGGCCTGTAGCACATATTTGCTCCATTGGACTTTCAAACATAGTTTTGAAGTGGAGCACCCATTCATCCTCGGTGATGTGCGAGCCTAGTTCACCCCCTACTTCATACTCTAGAAGCGGTCTGTTGACAATGCTCCAGAACCTGGGGCTATTCCTAAGGGTGCTCGACTCAATCAGCTCCCTCCAAGCCTCCTCCTTCCGGACACCCTTGCGTTTTGCTAATGTTAATTTATACTCTTTACGACACGCTCTTACCATGGTTTGATTTCTCGGAATAGCATTCAGAGCTTCCCTCAGCTTTCTTGCTGCCTGGGAGCATGACGAATCGAACCATCTGGGGTCAAAGTAACTGTTCTATGTGCCGGAGCACTTAAAAGTTCACCGACTTTAGTGGAGATAATGTTATAAGCGTTTATGACCTCCCCTGGGGATATACCTGGAGCGGTACACAGCACTAATTCAGTAGCACAGGATTCTCTCACTGCAAAATAAAAATCATCTGGGGAGACCTGGGACCATTTCAGCCATTGTCTACCATCTGTTGGTCTTAGCGTACCCTTGTTCCCCACACTTCTTTTATTAAACAAAAGTGGACCGCGTATTTGGACACAGAGCGGGTTGTGGTCACTGTGGTGACTTTCCAAAATATTGAAACCACAAAAAAGGGACTGTAGAGAGGATGAAATTAAAATATAATCTATAAAAGAACCATTAGCTCTCCCTTTAAAAGAATGGACAAATGCTTTACTATGCAGGTCAGAAAAAGATATGAGGGACATAAAATCGAATTAATTTAATAGATTGTTCAATACTTCCCCCTGAGCCGAATGTTCATAATGGATGCCCCTAATCCGAGGGCAGCCTAAATCGACAATGCTGGTGGGCCTCGGATCTCCACATGGGTGGATATTAAAATCGCCCAGGACCATGAGATTGTGTAAATTAAAAATACATGCCTGCCTTATAAATTAACACAACAATGTAATACTACAAACACCTGGGGGTATGCCACAGAATTATAAAAGTTTATTAGACCTAATTTGTTGGCCCCCGTTTAAGTACCAGAGCCTGGATACTGGGGCATGATGACAACAAAACCTGTATCTGGCAGTCTACTGCCAAAGATATATAGGTAACAAGTCCACCCTTGGATCTGCCACCCACAGAAGGAGATGCTGGAAAAAAAGCCTTAAAGCCCTCCAAAAATAAGCTGCAATCCACCAACCACGTTTCTTGCAAACAAATCACACTTAATTGATTCACAAAATGCAACAAGTTGGGATCATAAAACTTGTTGGCCACACCTGCAATGTTCCACGATAGTATATTAATATCAGATACACAGGAGCCCCCCTTGTCTTGCACCGGGGCATCCTGTTGTTTTGGCTCTAACTCAGCGGCTGGCAATGTGGGGCTAGTAAGTCAATCACACTCCTCCATCATGGATAGTGTGACACTTTATTCATCAGCAACTGCACTCTGGAGATGTACAACATAATATGTAACATTTTCTTAACAATATCTCATAAAATTATGTTTTTCAGCAGCAATCCTTCAAAATGATACTTCCGGTACACGATGGAAAGTTTCATTCACAATACATGCATTCTAACACTTCAATCTATTTACATCATTGCTCTCTGTGGAGGCTGTGGTCTAATTTGTTGGCCCCCGTTTAAGTACCAGAGTCTGGATACTTGGGCATGATGAAAACAAAACCTGTATCTGGCAGTCTACTGCCAAAGATATATAGGTAACAAGGCCACCCTTGGATCTGCCACCCACAGAAGGAGATGCTGGAAAAAAAGCCTTGAAGCCCTCCAAAAATAAGCTGTAATCCACCAACCACGTTTCATGCAAACAAATCACACTTTATTGATTCACAAAATGCAACCAGTTGGGATCATAAAACTTGTTGGCCAAAACTGCAATGTTCCACGATAGTATATTAATATCAGATACAGAGGGGCCCCCCTTGTCTTGCACTGGGGTATCCTGTTGTTTTGGCTCTAACTCAGCGGCTGGCAATGTGGGGCTAGTAAGTCAATCACACTTCATCATGGCTAGTGTGACACTTTATTCGTCAGCAACTGCAGTCTGGAGATGTACAACATAATATGTAACATTTTCTTAACAATATCTCATAAAATTATGTTCTTCAGCAGAAATCCTTCAAAATTATACATCCCGTACACGATGGAAAGTTTCATTCACAATACATGCTTTCTAACACTTCAATCTATTTACATCATTGCTCTCCATGGAGGCTGTGGTTTAATTTTGCTATATGTAAGCAATTTAGTGAAGAATCTGTGAAAAATTATGTTGCGACGTTAAAAGTGTTGGCCGAAAAATGCAAATATGGTCCTAATGTTGATACTTATATTAGGGACCAATTTGTTTTCTATTGTTACTCTAAAAAGATCCAAGAGCTCCTTCTAACTTCTCGCAATCCAACTTTAGCTGAAACGTTTGATATTGACAAAAGCATCCAAAGATCAATTGTTACTTCTAAAGTTTTATCCAACCATACTACACAAGCCATTGTTCATCCTGCACAAGCCACTGTTCATCCTCCACAAGCCACTGTGAATGTGATATCTGATGAGAATGTTGTTTGTGCCATTAACTCTAAACAAACTATTAGAAGTCAATTGATTTACTTTTGTTGTGGTTCTAGGAACCATATAGGAAACAATCACAACTGCCCAACCATTGGCAAGAAATAGGTTAAGTGTCACAAATTTGGTCATTTCCAAGGTGTGTGCAAGGGAGGGTCTAATACAGTGTCAAATAGTAATGCAACCCTCAGTAGCGTCAAAGTTTCCACTAATGATATGCAAGAATGTACATCTCAATTTGCTAATGTTTTACTTACTGTTGATATTCCGGACTCAAAAACACATACTTTCAAGCCTATTAAAGGTCCATTAGTGGATGTTATTATTGATGGAAAAGGTATTTTGATCCTGGCGGATTCAGGAGCTCCTGTTACTATTCTTGCGGATCGCACTTTTTACAAGTTATGGCCCAACAGCATGGCACCTACAGCACCTGATATCAGTCCCAAAGCTTTTGGAGAACAGGACATTGACCTGTTGGGCTACTTTTGGGACAATTTGGAATATTTGGGTAGATCTGCAAGAACCAAGATTTGTGTGTCAGTTAAAGGAAGAGACATCATAGGATGGAAAGATCTTGCTCTCTTAGGGATCATTTTGTGTCCAGGACAAGATCCTCCCATCATTTTGGGAAATCTTCCTAATAACATTCTATCTGTGGGCCAACATGAGTCTGCAGTTGACAAATGGTGCAAACTTTTCCTGATGTCTTCAAAAATTCTGTGGGAACGGTAAAAGGTTTTGAGCATTCTATTAAGCTTAAGAAAGACACTGTACCTGTCGAACATAAAGTTAGACCTAAGCCTCTCAGCATCAGGGATGATTTAAAATTGTTATTGTCGAATCTACAATCTGATAGTATCATTTCTCCAATCGATGCCTCAGAATGGATTCCTCCAGTGGTTTTGACCAAGAAGAAGACTGGGGATCTCAGGTTATGTGTGTATTTGAGATCCCTGAATCAAAATATTCTTGTTGATTGTCACCTCTACCTCATATCCATGAGATGTTAGCCAACACTGGCAAACCCAAGTTCTTTTCTACAATTGATTTACATTCTGCTTACCACCAAAGAACAAGTTACTTATCTTCGGTAACGTTTTTTTCTGGTGGATACTGAGCTGCCTGTGGATTCTTCACCTTGTGAATATCCCCTGCGTCAGCAACAATCAGAAAATTATTTTGTAGCTCTTCACGCCGACGTGGACGACGTCACAGAAGCACGGCATCGTGCGAGGCTCTGCTGACGTCACTGACTCCATATTAGGACTCTGTCGGCGTGATGACATCAGTTCTCCCCTTTTTTACGTGCCCTTGAAGCACACGGATGGGCCGACAACAGTAGATATATACACAGTATACACAGTACAAAATAATCAAAGTAACACACATAGTGTGAAGACAATGCAGGAAAGGAAATGGAATAATACACTACCTTTAAAAGCAACATATATACATTATAACATTGCCATTAGTGCAGGTAAACAAGGGTGGACAACGGGGAGGTGGGTGGGCATGTGAGGAATCCACAGGCAGATACAGTATCCAACAGAAAAAGCGTTACTGAAGGCAAGTAACTTGTTCTTTTGATGGATACATCTACCAGTGGACTCCTCACCTTGTAAATAGATTCCCACAGCAGTCCCACTCCCGGAGGAGGGTGTCCACCCTTCTATACCAAGAAGTCCTGAAGGGCGGAACGATCAAAGTGTCCGTCCCTCCTCACCTCTGCATCTAAACAATAATGCTTTGCGAAAGTGTGAAGGGAGGCCCAAGTTGCCGCCCTACAAATGTCCTCTACAGGAACACCCCTAGACAAAGCAGATGTAGACGATTTCGCCCCAGTAGAATGAGCTCCCAAACCTTCTGGAGGTTCTTTACCGGCCAGGGAGTAGCATATCTTGATACACAAGACAATCCATCTAGACAGAGTATGCTTGTGCACCGCTCTACCTTTCCTGCAGCCAACGAAACCCACAAAGAGTTGGTCATCAATTCGGAACTCCCTGGTTCTGTCAAGGTAGAAGCTCATCGCCCTCTTAGGGTCCAGACGGTGAAGTCTCACCTCCTCCTTGGAAGGGTGAGGGGGAGGATAGAAGGTAGGGAGGGTAATGGACTGCCCCAGATGGAAGAGAGTTACCATTTTAGGCAGAAAAGCAGCCCTGGTCCTGAGTACCATTCTTTCAGCATGAATGGTCAAGAACGGGGGTTTTGAACTTAGAGCTTGAAGCTCACTTACCCTCCTTGCCGAGGTAATTGCAGTCAGAAAGACCGTTTTAAAAGATAATAACCTCAAGGGACACCTGTGCAAAGGCTCAAAAGGTGAAGCCATTAAAAAAGTAAGGACAAGATTAAAGTCCCATTGAGGCACAATAAAAGGAGTGGGAGGATATTTATTTGTAAGACCCTTTAAGAACCTTAAAACAATAGGGGCCAGATGTAGGAAGCGTAATTCCGGTCGGTAACGGCCGAAATTACCGAATTTCGGCCGTTACCGACCGGAATTAGGCTTTTCATATGTAGGTGGCTTCATTTCAGATTCGGTAATTTACCGAATCGGTATTTAAGAATTTGGTATATTACCGATTCTTAAAAATACAGAATCGGTAAACTACCGAATCTGAAATGTAGGGAGCACTCAAAGGAGTGCTTTTCCCATTTTAGGATTCGTTATGTACCACCAACTAGAAGTTGGTGGTAAATAATGAAAAGCTTGGAAAAAGCATTTTTTTGGCTTTTCCAACAGGGCCATGTTGCAGACATACATGCCCTTAGGGCATGTATGTCTGCAACATGTGCACCCATACACATTTGAGGGGTGGAACAGGGTGTCAAAGTGACACCCTGCCACCCTTCAATGTTTCCCCCATTTACCGAATCAGTATTTACCGATTCGGTAATTGACATTCATTCCTATGGGCCCATAGGAGTGAATGGCAATTACCGAATCGGTAAATACCGATTTGGTAATTACCGAAACTTACCGATTCAGTAATTATTTAAGAAAAATTACCTACATCCCATTTGCCCATTGGGTATTTAAGAATTGGTAATCTGGGATTACCTACACCGGGCCCTAGGTGACTTAAATAAGGACGGCTGGTCCGGCAAGCAAAGGAATGCTGACAAGGCTAAAAGGTAACACTTCACTGTCGCCACAGCAAATCCTTCCTGAGCCAAAGAGAGTGCAAACTGAAGAATATCAGACAAGCGAGCCTTTAAGGGGTCAATGGACTTCTCTCCACACCATGAGACAAACTTGGACCACCTATAAGAATAAATGGACTTGGTGGAGTGACGACTGACTGATAAAATAACATCCACCACGTCAGGTGGGAGAGAAAAAGAATTCAGGTTGCCCCGTTCAATTTCCAGGCATGAAGGCGTAAGGTCTGGAGGAGGGGGTGTAGAACCTGCCCCTGCGACTGCGAGAGGAGGTCTGCCCTGAGAGGGAGACTGAGCGGAGGGCACGATGAGAGGTGGAGAAGATCTGTATACCACACCCTTCTTGGCCAATCCGGGGCGATCAATATGACTTGGGCCCAGTCTTGGCGAATCTTCCTCAGAATCCGAGGAATCAAGGGTATGGGAGGAAAAGAGTAAAGGAGTTGTGAGCCCCAACTCAACTGAAACGCGTCCCCCAAAGCTCCCTGCACCGAATACTGGGGACTGCAGAATGACGGGCAGTGAGCGTTCTCTTGAGTGGCAAACAGGTCCACCTGAGGACTTCCCCAATGTTGAAAGACGTGACGAACTACCTCTGGATGAAGCCTCCACTCGTGGTCGGCTGAGGACTGCCGACTGAGTCTGTCTGCATGCACATTCTGGACTCTGGCCAAATGATTTGCCATCAGACAAATCTGATGGTCCTGAACCCAGGACCAGAGACGCAGAGCCTCTCTGCAAAGGCAATGTGATCCCACTCCTCCCTGTTTGTTGACATACCACATTGCAGTAGTGTTGTCCGTCAGGACTTGCACCGACTGACCGCGAAGGGAAGGGAGGAAGGCCTTGAGTGCCAAACGTTTCGCCCGCAACTTCAGAAGGTTGATGTGAAGCAACCTTTCTTCTGAGACCAAAGACCCTTGATCTCCAGATCCCCCAGATGAGCACCCCACCCTAGGGTGGATGCATCCGTTATCACTGTGGCCACCGATGGAGGCAGATGAAAGGGCTTTCCTTGAGACAGATTGCCTTCCAAGCTCCACCAAGATAGATCCGCCGCAGCTTCTCTGGAGATCCTCACACACTCCCTGAGATCTCTATTGTGCTGATACCACTGCCTGCGGAGGCACCACTGGAGTTCCCTCATGTGCCAACGTGCATGGTTGACCAACAGAATACAGGAAGCCATCAGACCGAGCAGACGAAGGACCTTCAGGACTGGAACGACCGCTCCATTGTAAAATAAAGCAATCATTTCCTGTATGTCGAGAATCCTTTGTGGAGGAGGGAATGCTCGACACACAGTGGTATCCAGTACCTCACCTATGAACAGGTTGCGCTGAGAGGGCACCAGGTGAGAATTGGGCACGTTTATCGAAAAAGCCAACCTGTACAACAACTGAGTTGTAAGATGCAGATGATGGAGCACCATCTCTGGCGACTCTGCTTTAATCAACCAGTCGTCCAAATAAGGGAATACTGGTATCCCTGACCTTCTGAGATGGGCTGCCACCACTGCCATTACCTTGGTGAGGGAAACATCACTTACAACGCAACTTTTACCACGCGATGCTTTTACATCGCAGCATTTACAACGCAAACCATTACAACGCATTGCGTTGGGGGGCGCTCTAGGATAGGGAATATATTTAATTTACTATCCAACACCTTCCCTACTATCCACGGGGACTGGAGTTGGAATAGTACATTAAATAATTCACTATCCAGCGCCCCAAAGCACTATGCGTTGTAATGGTATGCGTTGTAAAACTCGCATTGTAAAAGCATGCGTTGTAATGTCGTACATCCCCTTGGTGAAGACTCGAGGTGCAGTAGTAAGACCAAATGGAAGAACCGCAACCTGGTAATGTTGCGATCCTATCGTAAGACGGAGATACTTCCTGTGCGACTTTAGGATTGGGATGTGGAAATGCGCATCCTGCAAGTCGATCGACACCATCCAGTCCTCTTGCTGCAGCGCTTGAAGAACCTGCACAAGGGTGAGCATCTTAAACTTCTCTTTTTTCAAAAAGAGGTTCAAGATCCTGAGGTCCAGGATTGGACGAATCCTAACATCCTTCTTGGGTATCAAGAAATACCAGGAGTAGACTCCCTGACCCCTTTCCTGCTCCGGGACCAACTCTATCGCACCTTTTCTCAGTAACGCCAGGACTTCCTCCTGCAGGAGAAGTAGGTGGTCTTTTAAGCAGAATCCTTGACAAGGAGGGTAATCTGGGGGAAATTCCCGAAAGGGAAGAGCATACCCATTCTCTACAAGATTGAGAACCCAAAGGTCTGATGTGACTGATTCCCAATCCTGTAGAAAATGAGTAAGCCGACCCCCTACAGGACCAACATGATCCGGAATGGCGGATCTAGGGCTGCTTTGCTGTGGTAAAGTAAAAGTAAAGTCCACATTTGTAAAGCGCACAATCACCCGTAAGGGTCTCTAGGCGCTGGGGGGCCGTCGGGAAGATTAAGCGAGCTATTGCCCAGAGTCACATGGTGCTGGGCTGACCTGCCGCCGGAGCCGGGGATCGAACCGTGGTCCCCAGATTCCAGCGTCAGTCGCCCTGGCCGCGGCGCCACACCTCTTCCGTAGGTGGATGGGAAGAGGAAGAGGAAGAGGAAGAGGAGGAGGAAGAGGAAGAGGAGACTTGATGACCTCGTGCACCGCCCCTGTTTCTGCCCCTGTAAGATTTATACAGGGAATTCTGTTGCTGTTGCTGCTGCTGCTTGTATGAACGAAAGGAAGATCTTCCAAAACCTCTGAATCTTTTATTCGAGGAACCTCTGGATTGCAAGCCTAGAGACCTAGCCGTCACCTTACTCTCCTTGAACCTTTCCAAGGCTGCGTCCACCTTCTTTCCAAAGAGGCCTGAACCATCAAAAGGGAGCTCTATCAAAGTAGCCTGCACAACAGGTGAGAATTCAGATGTTTTCAGCTAAGCAGCCTTACTAGTGGCAACAGATGACCCCATGACCCTTGCCACAGAATCAGCCGTATCCAAAACCGCTCTGGATCACCTGGCGAGCAGCAGCCTGTGTATCCGCAAGAACCTCAC
This sequence comes from Lissotriton helveticus, assembly GCF_964261635.1. Lineage (NCBI taxonomy): Eukaryota > Metazoa > Chordata > Amphibia > Caudata > Salamandridae > Lissotriton > Lissotriton helveticus. Next base: position 446,063,386 of record NC_136071.1, on the reverse strand, counting down.
AGAAGTTCTGCCTGTCCTCCTCAGGTATCTTTGGCACCAACTGCTTTGCAGAGTCTATCAGAGCGTGAATATAATACCCTAAAAGGCATGTGACATTTGTAGATTTGAGGACCATGCTGGCCGAAAAGAATACCTTCTTCGCTGATTGGTCCAGTCTCTTAGACTCCTTGTCACTAGGCACCTGAGGAAAGGCACCAGTAGATTTCTTGGAGCAGGCCGCCTGAACTACCAAACTCTCAGGAGACAGATGAGATGACAAGAAGTCCGGATCCCCAGGAGCCACCCTATACCTCCTTGCAACAGCCCTTGATACTGCAGGAGTCGAAAAAGGCTTACGCCACACTTCCATAACTGGATCTGTAATTGCCTCATTAAAAGGTAACATCGGCTCCACCACAGAAGAGGGAGATTGGAGTACCTCCGTTAAAATGTTCGATTTAAACTCTGCAGTGGGCAGATTCAAATCTAAAAGTTCAGCAGCCTTTCTAATGACCATGTGATGTGATGCTACATCCTTTGATGGGACATCAGGAGCCGAGGAAAGCTCCCACTCCAGAGATAACTCCAAACCACTTGCTTCTTTAAGTTCATCAAACAAATCATCAGACTCCTGTAACTCTCCTTCCTCCATTTCCTCCACACGATACCTTTGCTCCTCCATCATCCTTTGAGCCTCCCGCCTAGATCTCATTTTCGGGATCGGCGTCGACGGAGCCACAATCGACTCCGACGGAGCCGTGTTCCGATCCGGAGGCACAGTCTGGAGCGTACGAGGTCGAGTTGGGACCGGAGCTGGTGAAGATAGAATCGGCGTCGATGACCTCGGCGCCAAGAAATGCCAAGACGGCGTTGCCGGCATAAACGGCGCCGGTGCATATGTCTGAGGGACGCCCAGATTAAAGGCCATTGGACCCATGGGACCAGATGGTGCTCCAGAGGGGTACATGGCTCTTGAAAAGACCCCATACATTGCATTTAGATAATGCGTTGGGTGTTGACCCGGGCCTGGAAATGGTGGATAAGGCCCCAGATTCTGTTCCTGTCGAGGTACAGCCGGAATCGGGTCAACCGGATCCGAGGGATGATGCACTGGAGTCGAAGACCCTTCAGGCAATGGTGCTTCTTCCTCCTCTCGAGGTGGAGAGTGCGTTGGCGTTGGGGATGGATTCGATACCGGAGCCGGAAACTGCTCCGGAGACTCCACAGGAGAAGGCTCACCTTCCGGATTCTGTACGACAGGCGAAGGAGACACATAGTCCTTCCGATGTCGACGTTTTGGAGACTTCGACTTCGGATCCGACTCTCTCCCGGAATGACGTCGAGACCAGTGCTACTTCTTCTTATGCTTCTTCTTGGAACAAGAAGCATGCCCCGAAGACCACCTCGAAGCCGACCTCGACCTCGAGCGGGACCTCGAACGTCTCCTACCTTTCTTCCCCTTAAACTTCGCAACAAGTAGCTTCGTCTCTCTCTCCCGAAGCGCCTTGGGGTTCATCTTCTTACAACAGGGGCATCCTTGGACGTCGTGGTCCGACGACAGGCACCATACGCAGTGTTCGTGCGGATCCGTTATAGACATCAACTTTCCGCACTCCCCAGAGGGCTTGAAACCAGAGTTCCTCAAAGTCATTTTGACGGGAAACTAGACTTAACTCGAAAAAGACAACAGTAACAAAGTTACAAACAAAATACTGAGGATCCCAAGAAAAACGGTTAGCGTCGATGACACGGAAAAAAGGGAACTGATGTCATCACGCCAACGGAGTCCTATTATGGAGTCAGTGACGTCAGCGGAGCCGCACGCGATGCAGTGCTTCTGTGACGACGTCCACGTCGGCGTGAAGAGCTACAAAAGAATTTTCCGAATGTTGCTGACGCAGGGATATTCACAAGGTGAGGAATCCATTGGCACATGTATCCATCAGAATTCAACTTTCTTAAAGTTCTCAAGCCCTTACTGCTTTCATGACACCATTTAGTGCCTTCAAGTATTTGAGGTTACCTTTTGGTCTCGCTTCTGCTGCAAGCGTCTTCCAAAAGTTGATGGACAATCTGTTTGGTCGTCTTTCCCAAGTGCAAGCGTTTCAAGACAATATCTTGATCCATACAGAGACTAAGGAGGAACACTTACAGATTTTAGATTTTTTTTTAAACATCTTACAAGAGAAGGGTATGACTGTGAAAGCTAACAAATGCAAGCTACTGGTTAGTGAAGTGGAGTATCTTGGACATCTCATTTCCAGTGCAGGTATCAAACTCAAATTTTGCAATGTGGAGGCAATTCGCAATGCTCCTCCTCCCATTGACAAAGATGCCTTACGTTCGTTCCTTGGACTGTAAATATTATACCAGGTTTGTTACTGGTTATGCTCATTTAGTCCAACCTCTGAGGTGCCTTCTCAAAAAAGGAACAAAACTTTTATGGAATGATACTCTACATGATGTTTTTGAGAAGGTAAAACTTTTGGTCCTTAACACATCTGCATTACATTCCTATGTTTCAAATGGCAATTCTTTTTATTACTGTAGGTGCCAGTCAAAAAGGTCTTGGTGCAGTCTTTGGACAATGGTTTGATGTTAAGGAGAACACTATTGTTTTTGCTTCTCATGCTTTAACATTTACTGAATGTAATTACAGCACGATTGACCGTGAGGCCCTTGCCATTGTTTGGGCGGTTCAGAAATTCAAAACATATATTTGGGGCACTCATTGTGAAGTTTTCACTGACCACAAGCCTTTGTTTTTTTGTTGTCTGGAAATGGATTAGGAAAATTCTCTGCAAGACTTGTGAGATTATAAACCAAGTTACAAGAATATAATATCGCAATTAAATATATTCAAGGTGGTAAGAACATCCAAGCGAATTGTCTTTCTTGCACTTCACTTCCAGATTGTAGTGAAGGGGAGGATGATTTTCACAAAGATTGCATTGTAGGTTTAGTGGACGCTGTTTCCATGTGTAGTGATAGCATCACACAAGAAGAATGGTCCACTGCCATGGCACTGGTTGAGTCTTTTCAAAAAGTAGAGTTGTTTATCAAGAGCAAATGGCCTGTTGGTAAAAGTCTCTGTAATGATTTGAGAAGTTTCGCTCAAGTTAGTGAAGAATTGTCTAAGAATGGGGTTTACATGAGGAATTCTTTTTTGTACCTCCTGTTTCTTTGCGAGAAAGGATTATCAACATGGCTCATGAGGGTCACTTAGGGGTTTCTGCTACGTGCAAGAAATTAAAGGACATTTACTGGTGGCCAGGCATGGACAAACAAGTAGCTCTTTTTGTTGACAGTTGTCCTAGTTGTGTTGTATCAGACAAACACTGGAAATTAAACAGGAAACCTTTGTATCAAGTTCCTTTTCCAGATTCACCTTGGGAAAAAATTGCTTTGAATTTTTCTGGGATATTCAATGTGTTGCCTTCAGAGAAGAGGTACTGTGTGGTCGCTATTGATTATCAATTAAAGTGGATATATTATTCTTTTGTGCAAGCTGCTTATTTAGCTACTGTTATTTCTTTTCTTGAAAGTCTATTTAGGATTGAGGGTGCTCCGCTTTGTGTTGTCACAGATGATGTCAATCTTTTCTATCTCATCAAGTTACTAGCTTTCTAAAACGTTTTGAAGTCAAGCACTGCCAAGTCGCCTTATACAGTCCATCTTCCAATGGACTCATCGAGAGAGCTAATCGCTTTCTTAAGGAAGGGGTTCAAACGGCTATTGCAACTGATGTTGATGTGGGTGTTTTTTTACAAAAAAACTGTTTGAGCCTATCTGACTGCTCCACATTCCAACACTGGCTTTACACCTTTTAAGGCTCTCAGAGGTAGAGAAGCCAGATCCAACCTGTTGCTTAAGTGGTTTAGTGACTTAGCAGTGGGTTCTGCTCTGTCTAAAAAGAGAAATTCTTTGGAAGATCTTCAACTGATTGAGGACAGGGTTGCTGCCAAGCAGCTACTGCAGAAGTAATTTTATTATGGATTTTCTAAATTTAAATGCGCTGATGTAGCAGTGAAGGATTGGGTGCTGATCAAGAAGCCTTACAAAGTTTGCAAAGGGCAATCTAAATTTACATTACCTGATCGTGTTATCAGAGTCACCAAGCCTTCTGTTTTGTTAGAAGGTAGAGGTTGGTGGAACAAGGACAATGTTGTCAAACTTACTGACACACAGGTTGAAATTAAAAAAAAAGTTTATGCTAATAGGTCTGATGAAGACAATTCTGATTTTACTTTTGGTCCAGGTTTGATGTAGATTTCCCGAATATCCTACGTGATAAGTCTGGGGGAGCTATGATTTCTTCGCCTTCTCCAAACTGTTCAAGTTTTGGTTTCCCACACTCTTCCTCACTTGAGGGGGGAACGTCTCTCAACCACAGGACCTGTAAGTTCAAATTGCGAGACTATATTTTATATTGATGCTCCTGCTTTGTTTTTTTCTGTTTGATGGGAGGGGGTGTGTGGTAAGTGGGTGATTCACTGTTTCTTTTATGTTAGAATGTTTTAGCATGGAATCTTGTATATGTCATGTTCTGTTCTACCCTGGCTCTGGCAGTTGCATCTGTGGTTCTCTACCATGCAATTGCTTCTGCCGTGGGCTCTTGTTATACTGCCTTCTTGCTTTCCTGGAATAAAGCATATTTGGAAAAGGTGACGTTTCCGCAATTTTCGGTATCCAACCCTACCACACTGGCTCACGCCACTGGAGGTACCGCGGCCACCTCCAGGTCTTCAAAGAAGGATAACATCTTCTCCTCCAGTCTCCTGGCACAGCGGTAGAACATCAGTCCAGCCCCCAGGCAGGTACACTGCATAGCCAGTCCCGCAACTACCCGGAACGTTGGAGATCAGGCCCATGCCATATTGCAGGAAGAACAAGCCAATATAGGGCAATCCCATCACCGACCAGGGAACAAATTCCTCTCTGATCGATCTTTGGAATGTCAAGACAAAGCTTTTTGATGAAGTCCAAAATATCCCCCTAGCAACCTGATTAAATTGGTGACGTTGATGTGCTACTCAGTTACTGTAGCTTTATGACTCAAAGGTCAGACTAGACCAAATCTGAGATGGCACAAAATCACCTTGGGTGTTAGCAGACAACATTGAATGTCCCCTTGGCAATCTGGGGCCGTATTATGCATTGCTTGTTTGCGCTCGGTGCACCTTTTAAAAGGTGTGCTGGTCGCAACCAATTACAATTTGTCCTGTTATGATGTATGCGCTGCCCCCATGGCAACCACGAACTCAGGCTGCCCTGGGGGCAGCGCATTCATGTGAAAACACAGAGCAGCTGCTCTGTGTTTTCACAGTGCAGGCGGCACCCGCCTGCACTTTTACAGGGTAACAGAGGTCCCCTTGCAGGCCGGTGCAGTCAGTGACCGCACCTGCCTGCAAGTGGATGTCTGGGGGTCCATGGGACCGCCTTTACCCCATGCAGAGGGCTGTTGTCAGGAGGCACACTGACAGAGCGCCTCCTGAGGGCTTCTTTGACTCTGCGCCCGCGTCTGTTATATGGCGCAGGTGCAGAGTCAAAGGAATTCCCTCATTTGCATAGGGTACGCCCCTATGCAAATGGAGGAACACCCTCTGTTGACAGCGCTGGCGCTTTAAGTGTGCGAGAGCTATTGCTATTATCGAAGGGGACGCACAAGCGTCCGCGCCCCCTTCTATAATACCAAAGTGCCCCGGGGGCACGCAAAGCGGGGGCAAATGCCCGTTGCGCCCCCAAGGCACTTATTGTAATATGGCCCCTGATGTTTTAAGGCACAAACATTCTTATTTTCCTATAAATGGTGGGAGCTTTGTATTTAGGATATTGAGAAAGATGGTGGGAATGCTTGAGAAAGAATTCCTGAAGTCAACAAGCCTATTACACTGACCCAAACAGCTTGGAATCAGGTCACCTGGCTAAGGTCTAAACCCTGTAACCTAGAGATGGGAAACAAGAGAGAGTTATCCAGCGTCCCAAAAACGTATTGCTTTAAAGCCCTTTTTAAAAAAGGTCGGAAATGGCCAATATATTTAAAGCATTACAACGTTCCCAAGGTCGGGAAGACAAAAAGAACATGAAGGTAGGGAGGACAAAGAGAATGGGAGGGGTAAAAGTGTACATTTCAAAGGGTGTGGGAAACTCAGCTGGTGATATAGCTGTACAGGAATGTAATTATTTAATTAATTAATTAGGGGAAATAATATGAACACGTGTGTGATGGAATGGAACTGATGTACAAAGGTTCTTCACCATCAGTACTACATGCCTGATAAGTTGCACAAAATGAAATACCTTGTTTAAGCCTTCAGAGACCTTTAATACACCAATATCAGAAGATGCTAGAGTCTGTGAAAAATTGATCAGTAATGGAGACCCAACTCAACAGTCTTCCAAGTATGGAAATAAATGGGCTCCTGACATCTGCAGTGAATCTTCCACCACGGCAAGCAACTTAATGAAAGCTTGTGTTGCTATTGTCAGGCCAAAGAGTAGAACTGTGAAATAGTAATGCTGGGACTCCATGATGGTGAACCTCAGGAAACACCTGCAATCCGTCCTCGAGGTTAAAGGACACCAGACAATACCCTGTGTTGAACACCAGTAGAACATGGCTCTCTTTTAGGGACGAAGAAGTAAAGCAAATAACACCATGTGCCCATTTTCAACAAGACCACCCCCTATGGACATTGCGGAGCAGAGCAAGATTGAGGCATGAGGCAGAGAGCATGCAAGAGTGGAAGGAGGACCATCTGCAAGGGTGGAAAGAAGGCTATAGTGTAACGTCAGCTGATTGGCCGGATGACCCAGCAATCTGTCATGATAGTCTCTGGATGTGAAATTGCTTCACTAGAGAGATTAGGACCAGCAAGCTTGCTGTGGCTCTATTATTTTTTAATCATTCCAGAGAGAAGTAGGTCACCTCTCCAAACAACCACCTGTGAGTGAAAGGCATGTCCACTTAGCTCACCTGGACCCACCAGTAGACTGGATCCATGCATGGTGATGCAAAGGACATCCACAGTGTCTAATGAATTCAGGCAACACTTCAGGAGCTGTTTGGAAGCCACTGTTTCCCAAATCTGAGAAAAGCTTTTTCAGGTGGACATAGGTTGATAAGTCAATTAAGTCACGTACTACAGGAAAGGGACAAAGTAATTCCTTGGGATCATGCCATTTCTCTTGTGGAAGGCAAGGGTAACAAATTAAAAGACTGCACCCCACAGCATCCAGCGTCTTGTGACTCTCGGCCCTCAGGGTTCATAGGAACATCATTTGGGTTTCACTCTGCGGAAGTGGCTGAGACCACTAGACTTTCTGGTGAGGGATGTGACAACAATGTTGGGTCAACGGGCAAGTCTATACCTTCAAGCAATCTGCCTGTGGACTGCCAGGACAGAGAAGGTTTACTCCCAGACAGTCAAAACGGGCTTCATAGCCTTGTTAAAAGGTAGCAGAAAAATCAGAAATTGCAGATGAAGGACACATATTTCTGTCAAAATGTTTGATTTGGCTTTAGTGATTGGCAAGATTAATTCTAATTCTACTGCTTCTTTTCGCACTTCTGAAGTGAACAAAAAGACTTCCTCTAAGGTAGGGCCAGAGATGTAAGTGGCATTACCTTCTAGAAATGGATCAATGTCACTGATATTTTGTAGATCACGACACAAGCACACGTTGTTTCTAATAAGGGAGTTGGTTGTCAGCCTCCGAATCATCATCCTCTTAGACTCCATATCCCACATTACCAACGTAACGGCGTCAGATCCAAAAGGTTTTTCCATTCATGCAAATGTCTGGGTCCTAAGAAGAGGCTGCGCTATGAGTGTTTTATTGAAAGAGGTCTGAACTTTGTATTTGGCCACTCTGTTAATGTCAGCAGACTTTAAGGGCAGTGCCAAAATAAACCCAAGAGTACGATGCCGGTGGTACTGGCTTTGTTGAAGGTAGCAGCAGCTTTTGGTTGTGGAGGCACGGAGTAAGGTGATATCTGGGTTGCAGGCTGGAATCACCAAACCCAGAGTTGCGGCTCCACTCTTGAGGACTGGCTCACATGATAACAGAGTTGTCCTAAAAGGATTTAGCATAGCCAGCGGAAGGCTTTGGCCTGTGCAGGGTCGACCAATGGACATAGAAATTCAAGCTTCAATATTTTGGTGTTGTACTTGGTTAAGACAACAAGGAAGAAGCCGGTGTCAGGGAACAGTGTACAGACTCCAAACACTAATGGGAGTAAAGACCTTTTTCTGAAGGCAGAGGAGGAGCTTTACTTGTTGTGCTTTTTGTGTCATAGAAAGATTTTTTGGGAGACCATCCCTTCTTGGAGATGTACCTCAGATGGAGCCAGAGCGCCTTGGTACAACCCTATGGGACTTTAAAAAATAGCTTGCGCTTCAAACTCTCTGATGGCCTACGGGTGCATCAAGGAGTCGCAGGATGAGGAGTCATTTCCAGATCCTAGACACTATATGCAAAAGTGTTGTATGGGACCAACAAGTGCATCTGTTACACAGCTTGAACCGTGAAATCTTAGAAGGGGACATTTGACTCATTTGCTGTTTCTATTAAGAGACATTTACAACCTTCATTGGTTTATCAAGTGAGATATGTTGGGAACACCAACATTTGCTAGCCATTTTCAATGAGTCATTATGCTCCCCTTAGCTGTCAGTTGATTCATGGTGCGTATGCAACATTGTTGTAGGAATAACACCTTTAAATAAACTGAAGAATTGGTAGCAGACCAGAGTGGCTCAGATGGCGGACGCGCTCTAGAGATGCCCTAGGGCCTTCTCTGCCATCAAACCGCTCATGCTGTTCCACCCCTTGATTGACACCTACCACGTCACTGCAGGACTTGGGGCATCACTTATCTGCTTTGTGATATTGAGTGGTGGTTTGGGGACAGAGTGCCGACTGAGCTTCAGCTGGGCCGCTCTGAGGCGAAGATGGCGGTGTGGTAGACTCCGTGGGAAGCAGATCTGCCTCGTTTGCCCGATCACCTCCCGTCTGGCTGTGCAACACATGCTGACTGCGGGGCTCAAAGAGGGGTGTGTCCCCAGGTGTCTTGGAGCTCCCTGTAGCCCACTGGCCCGGGAGCCATCCTCGCCAGGCTTCCCAGCGCATGGCTGGAGTCTTCACGCATTGGGGCCTGCCTGCCTGACTGGAGCAGGGAGGAAATGTCCGCATGACGCTACAGGAGCAAGGCTGGTGGACCATTGTTTCTCCTCCGCCACATAGGGCCCTGGTTGTTCGTGCTGTTTGAATCTGCTGGGTCCCTGGGGCCAGGGCCTGGTCCTCCCTACAGTTGCCCGGGCCTGGGCTGCTAGACTTCTCTGGGGCCACATAGCGCTGCAAGTGGCATTCTCCTTTGCCCCGAGAATGCCGGCAGTGGAGCCCACGCTGAGCACCTGAGACTGTGGTATGGATGATTTTAATACAATTCACTTAGGCTCTCAGTGTCTAAATTCCTTACTACTACTAGTACCCTGGAGGCTCATGCAGAGGACGCCAAAAATAGGTCCAGATTGAACCATCTACACTTTATTGGATTACCGGAAGGAGTTGAGGACTCCCAAATACATTTTTAGAATCCTGGCTCAAGATGTGGATGGCAGAGGGATCAGTGTCACCCTGGTGTGAGATTGAGAGGGTCCATCAATCCCTAGCCCAGCACCCTCCTACTTGGCAAACCCACATCCTCTGATAGATTGCATCCTCAACCACAGGGACAGGGACACCATTCTTTGAGAGGGCCGTAAGGTGGGCGCCTAAACCCATGATTCTAACTACATTATGATTTTCCCAGACTACACGAGATCTGTTCAACAGCGACAGTTACTGGAAACAGTTTTTTAAATGTTTTTGTCCCTAACCATTCCTTCCCTACTATTACATCTTCACACCTTGCTGTACCCTGACATAATGTTCGCTGCACACACTGAGAACCCAACCACTCTATGCTCCACTGGATCTTTCTCCACTCACTCACCAATACTTAGACTATACTCACCCCCAGACTATATGCCGCATTTTATATTTTTATTATGGAATGTTAACGGTCTCTTGGACCACATTAAGAGGATTGGTGTCTCCGATATACTACATGCTTCGCACCGGCTATACTGCTGATGCAAGAGACATACTTGCTGGGGACCCGCTGCCCTCTCCTAAAGCGATCTGGGTATGGGGGGCTGCTATACTCCTACATAAGGCCTTCCCTTTAGTGGTGATCTTTACTATTTCAGACAGGTAAGGCCACTTTGTGGGAGTGGAAGGCCTCCTGGAAGGGCAGCAGTATAATTTTTTGAGTGTTTGCGTGCCTCTTCATCTCCCTGCCCAAGCCTTAGATGCGATTAAAAACACAATCCTTATGTTTCCACATGGAATTATTATTAAAGAAGGGGTAAATTAATGCCTCCCCTGATCGTACTATTGACTGCTCAGGCGCCCCTACGATACACTGTCTATCCCGTGCCACACAGTTCTCTGCTTGCCTGAACTCTATGGGGCTTTGTGATGCCTGGAGAGTGTTGCACCCCATTGACAGAAAATGTACGCACACTTTCGCTATGCTTAAGATAGTCTTTCGCATAAACCTCCTCCTACTCCCCAACAGATATCCTGCACTTGTCTGGTGCTATCAACCTTCCTCAGGGCATTTAAGATCATTCTCCCGTTACCACCTCTCTCGGGGCGACCAAGCAGTACGCTCGTCCCATTTGACAGCTTAAGGCCTAGCATCTGGTAGATGCCCAGTACGCCCAATACTTACAGTCTGAACTCCAATCTTACTTAGTTGATAATAGGGGGATGGTCGCTCCCCCAGGGACAATATGGATGGCCGGGAAGGCCACCACCAGAGGCTTGGCGCAGAGCTTTCTTCAACATAAAGAGAAGGCCAAACTGAATCAAATAACTACATTGGAAACCCAAATAGTGTGTATGGAGAAACAGATCCCCCATGCTCTGTCTGTGATCCAGGATCTGCAATTGTGCATCCTCCGAGCCTCACTGAGACACCTCATTTGAGGAGGCTCTGCGATGCTGGAGGGCATCCAAAAATCGAGTGTACGAATGGGGGGACAAGAATGGTAAGCTTTTGTATTGGTTGGCGACTAGGGACACATCTTCGAGGATTGGTCCAGAAATCCTAGATTCACAGATTGTTCATAACCACACCTGCACCGAGGTTGCATCGGCGTTCACCAATTACTATAGACAGCTTTACACACACCATACCCAGCCTTTGGTTGAACAAGACCACTCAATTCTTAAAGATATTCTGCTGCTGCAACTTCCAGAATCTCTTCGTGGTGACCTGCATGAGCCACTGACACTGGAGGAGACTGCAGAACGGTTACAGATATGAAGCTGGGAAAACCCTTGTACCGGGCAGGATCCCTTTAGAGTTTTAGCAACGATTTTGCAATCCACTTGGCCCCTATCTCCTGGGTGTATTTCATGAGTGTAGGAAGATAGCTTTTTATGTAGTATACCAAAATGAGGTATAATATTTAGAAAGTCCAGACGACTCTTACTGGCTTACAAGGCTTAAATTAACAATCCCAAATGCTCTCTTTTGTGGTAGAGTGGGCGACCAGTTTAGGCTTATCAGAGGGTAGTGTTAAGCACTTGTTGTACACACAGAGTTGATAAATGAGATACATACTCAAGACGAAACTCGAGAAATAACAGGGATTTTTACATATATTTTAACTGAAGAACTTCGTAATTCGGTAAGTACTTTGCGATGTCAGTCTTTACAAGCATGTAAAAATGTAACACAAATGCGTTTTATGTGGTAATGCTTTCCTATGTAGAAAGAAACATATACTGTATACAGGTACTCACAATCTTATTCTGGGGGTCTCCTTTAGGACGTAAGCTGATAGGGGACCAAGGTCAAATGACCACCAGCAGATCGACTTTACCTGCACTGGAGTGTCCTGTTGCAGAGGTGCTGGACGGGTTGGAAGCCTTGCGCACTACACCATAAGCAAAGAGGGGGGCACCTAGAAACCGGATGCAGGGGGGAAAAGTATGGGAGCACCCAATGGGGAGGTTCGGTTCGTGGATGTCCTAGGAGCAGGGAAGCACAGTTGTTTGTCATGAACCCAGTCTGGGGAGCTCAGGTGCGGAGGGTTTTGGTTGGTTGGGCCTATGCGTCAAAGGCACTCCCGGTTCTCAGTTAGACCGGCAAAGGGGGGAAAAAACAGGGCAGCTGGGCCACTCTCAGTGCTGGCTTCTGTGATGCTGATGCCCCTCTTTGGCTGGTCGGTCTTTTCAGCGTTGGACTCAAACAAGCTTTAGTTGCTGCAAGGGGTTCAGTACCCCAGGTATTGGTGTAAGGTGGCTCTGGTTGATACTGGGGTCTTCTCACTTTGTGGGAAGATGAATCTAACCTCTTGGAGCATGGTGACCTGCTCCTGAGTGGCTGGCAGTGGACCTGGTGGTCAGCAGAACAATTAACCGGATGCTGCGGTCAGTGCCTGCAGTTAGCCGAGAAGTGGCTCCTCCACTTCAAGGGACATACTGATGCCTTGGCGAAGTGCTAGAGGCCCTCGAAGGCTTCATGTAGCTGGGGAACTCGTGATGACCAGTGCCCAGTACATATACTTAAGATAGCTTCTCTGTTCACTTGTACTCTCTAGTAATTGAACTAGACAGCACAGGGCCACATCTACTCATGGAGCTATGCCCTAACATGTAATATAATGCACCCTGCCTTAGGGCTATTAGGTCTGCTGAGGGGTGACTTGCATATATTACATGCAGTGACTTTGGAATGGTACACAGTGGGTGTGCCATGGTGAATTTTCACTCATGGTTTGCACCATGACACGCAGTCTGCAATGGCAGACTGCATGCAATTTGAGTGGGGGTCCCTTAGGATGGCATAAGATTCGCTGCAACTCTTAGCGATCCTGCTTAGTACCAACGTCCTAGGAACCAGGGGTACCATTCACTTGGGACTTACAGAGTGCAAAAGTCCATGCCAATTGGGCTACAGTTAGACTTTACTTGATTTCGGGGAAAGAGCATTAGTCCTGAGGTCTGGTTTGCAGGTCTCAATGCACTGTCAAATACCAGCATCCAGTAGCTCTAAAGGGAGCAAAAGTGGGGTGACAACTGCAACAAAATTACAGTTTCCTACAATGAGGCCCTAGACACTAGGCAGTTCCCCGCAGAGCTAGACATGACCATAATAGTGGTCTACCCGAAAGCTGGGTGACCGCCTGAGCGTGTTCTTCCTATAGGCCGATCTCTTTGATTAATGTGAAACTCAAGATTTACGCTAAAATACTCTGCACTCTCGTACAGCGATCTCATTGCGTCTTCATTCGTCCAGATCAGTGTGGCTTCATGCCCCACAGAAGTACTAGGTACTGTATACGGAGAGTTCAGGTAGCCATGGCTCATGTTCAGGCCCTCCAAGACTGGTATTTTATTAATTGACTTCAAGAAGGCGTTCGACTCAGTGGGCTGATCTTACCTGTTCGAAGTCCTAGAACGCATGGGCTTCGGCCCCAGATAATGGGCTTATGTATGATTACCCGACACTGTCCTGATGGCCCATGTCCGAGTGAATGGTACATTTTCTGAGCCGTTCCCCATATATTGGGGAACCAGGCAAGGTTGCCCACTCTCCCCGTTTCTTTTCGCCTTCATCATTGAGCCCCTGGCACTTCTCGTTTATTGTGATATCTGAGTTCAGGGGTGGTGAGGGTTGTGGTGGGAGGAGGACAGGATAGCCCTCTATGCCGATATGTCCTTCTCTTCCTGGCTGAACCACACCTCTCCAGCCATCGGAGCCCTGGAGCTTCGGTCCTTATACAAGTCAGCGTCTGGCCTTTAGGTAAATTGGATAAAGTCACTCTTGGTGCCTATTCAAGGGGACCACAGAACTGTTAATTGGCAATTGTAGGAAAGCGCTTCTTTTGGACATGGTTAGCCCCCCTTTTTGCCTAAGAAATTATGAAGTTTTGACTGGGAGTGCACAGGGTCTCTGCCAACCAGGTCCCCTGTGTCAGATCTCCGTATTTATACTGTGCTTTTCATTTCCACAATTGGCACTCCTTTAGCTCACGTACAAGTCCCTCCTTAAATGTACCCCTGGTACCAAGGGCCTTGTGGTTAAAGAGATTCCCTAAGGGCTCCAGCACGTATTGTGCCACCCTAGGGGACCACTCACCAAGCACATTCATTCACACTGTCACTGCAGCCTGCGTGTCTTGGTGCAGACAAAACTGAAGAGTCGACATGGCACACATCCCTGTGTGCCATGTCCATAGACATTGCATGAGATACAGGTAAGACACCCCTATATTGCAGGAGCAGGTATGCCTCTGCAATATTCTTGTTGATTCCTGGATATTGCAAGTGACCAAGGAAGCCATGGTAAAGTCATTGGCTGGACACTCGTCATTACGAGTTCCCCAGCTCCATGATGGTTTCACTGAAATATATGAATGTTTGGTACCAAACATCTCAGCCTAATAATTCGGCACTGATTCCAGTGTCAGATGTATTAAAAAGTGAAAACAGAGGACTCCTTAGAGGGGGTCCCCTGAAACCTACTATTCTTTAGTGTAATCACCGACTGGCGTGAGCCAGCCTGCTACCTCCAGGCAGTGTTCTGAACTCATGGGGAGAGTGCCTGCACACTCTGAGGCCAGGAACAATGCCTTTCCTGGGTGGAGGTGTACACACTTCACCCTGGTCATGAAAAGCCATCCATGGCGGAAAGCTTCAAAGGCCTTGCCACCTTTGTAATGCAACCCCAGTCTCTCCTGTTAGAGGGAGCAGGCCCCAGTCCAGTTCTAATCCCACTTTTTTAGCAGGAGGATGGACGGGAAAACTTAGAAAGCATAGGAGGTGTTCCCCCCTCTACCAACTCCACTCCTCAGGTGTTGGAGGCGAGGTGAAGTACACTTTTCAGTGTCCACCATCTTGAAGATGGTGTGACTTATCCAATCGGGACTAGGTCTATGTCCCCCTCTCACAGGTGGTGAGGTGGGCATAACAGGTAATGGGCTCATTAGCTACTACCTGGCACTTCCTGTAAACTCCCATAAATATAGTATTAAGGTGGTATCCCAAGACCCTGATCTAAGAAGAGCTGGACACTACAGAGTTGCACCAGCAGAGAAGACTGCAGACACCAACTGACTTGGCCCCAGACCTACCAACCTGTCTGCAGCTCTTGACGATCCTGTGCCAAAAGACGACCCGTCCTGCAGCCCAGAGACCTCCAAAGCCTTGGGACGACTGTGTGCCTTCGACAAAGATCAAGACTCCCGAGTACAGCAGACCTCTTCACCAAGCAACCATTTTCCAAGTAAAGACTCTGTGACCTGAAGACCAGCAAAGCCTGCCCGCCCCCCCCTTTTCCACCTCTTCAGCCCGAATCCAAGTGGCCCACTCGTTCCAGCAAGGTTCCCCAGCACTCCAGAGCCCGAGTCCACCATGAGATGACCTCTCCTAGACTGGTCACCTGCAGCAGTTTCTGACTCCAAAAGACACCCCTGCACCCGTCCGTCCTGGGCCTTGGTGAAGAGAACGAAAGGTGTCCCTACATCCCCAAGCATTGCAAGTTACCTCCATACCTGTAGGTTTCCTGTGTCCAGCCTCCTGGCCTGAGCATGCAGTCTGTTTCTGATTTTGGCTATCTCCATTGCTTTGCATTGGGCCCCTGATGCTATGTTGGCAGCCTGCACCTGGCCGCCCCTGTGCAGCTGGTGGTGTAGTGTTGGTGCTTCTTTGGACTTCGTCCAGTGCTTGCTTCAACCCTTTGAGACTGCCCCATCCCAAGCCACTGCTACTTATTAGTAAGCAGCCTCTGAAAATTGCCCCCAATCCCCATTGAGCTGCATTGGAAGCCCAACGTCGAATTTGCACCTTGCACCTGGCCGCCTCTGTGCCGTCAGTGGTGCACTGCTGGTGCTGAACTGAACCTTGCACAATACTGACCTTAACTTCCAAAGACTGGCCTATGTATGCTGAATCTTTTCTTCCTCCCATAGGGTAACATTGCAAAGTGCATGTATTTCTTTTGAAAAACGTGTTGCTCTATGACAAACTTCTGAGGTTCTACAAAATAATTATAACCAAGTATTATTTTTATAGATTGGTCTTGGATTTATTCATTGAGTGTGTGTCTCATTTATTGCCACTGTGTGTACTACAAATGCTTAACAATGCCCTCTGATAAGCCTAACTGCTCGACCACACTACCACAAAACAGAGCATTAGTATTATACACTTTAGCCTCTGGAAAGTCTCTGGGGATCCACTGGACTCTCTGCACACAATACCTCTTTTTGGCATAGTACACAGAGATAGCAGCCTTCTACAGAAATCCTTCATTCCAGTTCTGAGACTCAGTTTTCAATATCTGGGGTTTTATATTGCCAGAAACCCCAATCTTGTGTGGAGACTCAATCTCACACAGTTAAGTGTTTGGATGAAGCACCACTTTCTGAGGTGGGACAATCTCCCTCTCAACGTACTAGGGAGAATAGCTCTATTCAAAATGCTGGCTCCTACCAGGTTTTTGTATACTCTCCAACACTTCCCGCTCAATATTTCAAATCAGTGGTTTTTAAAGCTGAACACCCTAATCTGTAAATTCATATGCACTGGTCAGCCACCTCGTACTGCATCTTAAAATGCAGACAGTCTGTTTATGATGGGGGCTTGAACATGGCCGACATCAAGTTATATTACTGGGCGTCACAGCTGATAGTGATAAACGATTGGCTGACACAATCTGGCATAACGCCTGGACCTTTTGTGTTTGGGGTTGGATGCTGAGATAAGACTGCTCTACGGGAACCCTATTCCCCACCACATTATGGACATTACAGCGGTGATAATTAAGGTGTGGAGGGCTGCCCTAAGTTTCATAAGATGGGACAAAACACTCACACACCTCACTCCACTGTGAAAGGAGACATGGCTTAATCACTTGACCTTCCTTGCAATTTCCAGTCCTGGAATAGAATAGGTCTCATGACTCTTGGTGACGTTTAGCATGGTGAGCATCTCTGTTCCTTCCAGTACCTGCAACAACAGTTCTTCTTTGCTCATACTCAATTTTACCAATAATAACAACTCTGTCATGCACTCTCTTCCTACCTAAGTGACTTTACTGACATACCTGAGCTCAGCCCACTGGAGGCCAAACTTTTAATGGGGCCCGTTGGCAAAGAGGCAATATCCTGCATATATCGTACTTCGGTGATTAATGTGCCTGATGACTTTCCAATGCTTAAACAGAGGTGGGAAAACTGGGTGGGTACTCTGGGATGGATGGCAAGATGGTGGATGGCAAGATGCCAGTCCGCATTGTCCAGAGAATCTACCAGTCTGACACCCGTGAAGTTATTTCCTCAAAGATGTGACTGACCCAAATCCATTCCTCCATATCTCATATCTCACGCTCAAACGTGTATGGCATGCAAGGACAATACCTCAACAACACTGTTTTTGTTGCGCCCACAAGGGCACAGATTTGTTTCACATGGTGTGGTTTTGCTCCAGGCTAACAACCTTCTGGTGCAGGGTTGAGAGATCACTATCGCAGGTCCTGGATCGACAACTGGAACTCACTCCGCGATGGGCCTATTGGGCATTTTAGAAGACTTGGGCGGCCGAAGTGTAAAAGGATTACCATGGGGTGGCCATAGTTGTGGCCAAGACGGAAATCACTCCCAAATGGAGGTCTACTCGGCCTCCTACCTTAGCAGAGTGCCGCCGGGGGATTGATTGGTGTGCCAAAATGGAGCAGCCACTTTATCAAGCACAGGGCTGCCAACAGAAACACACTAAGATCTGGGGTAAATGGTGGGGGTACTATGGACTGGAGTAGGGTGAAGGGGCAATGGTAGAAATATGGTGCATTGGAACATGCATGCTACTATTGTAGTGGATAAGAAACAAATTGTTTTAATAGTTGTGAATATAAACTGGTTTATCAAGAAAATAAAAATGAAATGAAGTACAAAAACAGGTCAGATACTAGCATCTAAGAGGCGCAATCCATAGTACAAAGCAGGCACAATGGAGGCGTGGCCTGAGCATTCAGGTGACAGAACGTGCGTCTTGGAGATCTCGGGCTCTAAGACCTCAATAATCCTGCTTTGAACCCCGAAAACTCCTGCCAGGACCCTGTGTGGGGGTGTCTTGACCATTTTGTCCCCTCCAGAGACCACTGAAGACCAAAAGGATCTGGCGCTGCGATCGCCCAGGAAAACAAAATGGCGCCTGCCGGAGACACTCCAGCGGCTGTGGAGCGCTGATGTGTTGGGTAACAGCTGCGGCAGACCAGTAATGCCTGGGACTGTTTTCGTATCATTCCCAGCCCCTCTGCATCTCTACGGTGGGTAGGAGACACTGAGGAGCGTAAGACAGAGCCCCAATGCAGTAGGGACCACGACCTCGGTGCTGAGGGGAAGCAGATGATCCCGGGTGGAGGGGCACTAGAGACAAAGCAGCGCTGGAGGCGCTACTGGTCAGCAGGTGAAATCGCAAGGGGACATCGGAAAGGGTGCAGAGTACAGAGCCTGACGTTCAACACCGGGCCCGGCCAGCCAAGAAACAAGTGCGGGCGGTTGTGGGGCCTCCACAACAGAGAATGAGTGCGAGATTCTTGTGATCGCATCAGAAGAGAAAAGCAAAGGAGGTTTGGGGATGAGCAGCAACCGGCAAAACTAAAACCGCATGGTCACGGCACAACACTGCAGAGGATGGACTACTAGCAAGGACTCACTTTGGGGGTCGATAAGATCTTCATTGGAGCCCCCTCCCCCACACAGAGAAAGAACTATTCAGCATAGAAACCCCGGGAACGGAGGGACGAGAAGTCAAGCAAGGAGGTCCAGTTACAGGAGTCAACCCTGCGATTCCCCCCTACTCTACCAGTCGAAACAGTGTTGATACATCGGGGGAAACCGTAGTTGGAAAGGTAGGTGGACCCTAGGTCGAGACGCACTCCCAGTACAGCCCATACATGGTGAACCTCAAACTGAAGGAGAAGTACCATACAAAACGATGGTGCGACCCATATCCTCTAAGAAGGCCCCCTCAGGTGAAGGGAACAAGAGTACAGGTCCAAGGGAGAGGATGGTACAACATTGGCTGCACAGACAGCAACCATTCTGCAAGCGATTAAAAACCCTACACTCTCTTTAGAGTCTCAAATAGCAGCTGTGGTAAACAAAGTGGGATTCCTGCGGCATGACCATATAAAACTGCCAGATCGTGGTAAGGAATCAGAAGACCAAATAGGTAGCACCCTACAAATCGTGAGAGATCTCACTAAGACATGCGCAGATATGGAAAAGATGAAACACCGGGCATATAGACTGGAAGATGCTGGAGACAGGTCCTGCCACCACAGCATAAGGATAATAGGAATGCTGGAAAAATTGGAAGGGCCAAACATCGAACTATTAGTGGAGAATTGGTTGGACAAGATGGTGCTTCAGGGAAAACCGTCTAAATTCTTCTCAGTGGAATGAGCACCCAGGGTTCTGTTGTTTCCACCGCAACCAGGAGCGAACCCACGCCTGATCATTGTAAGGCTAATGAACGTCCGCAATAGGGATGTACTCCGCCAAACGGCAAGGAAACGTGGCGCTTGGCTGATAGATGGACATGAGATACACCTATACCCCCACTATACAAACCTGGTACAGAACCAACGAAGAACACTCATACCTGTAAAGGTTTTGCGACAACTTGAACTACGGTATTCAGTTCTGTACCCAGCAAAACTAAGAGTGGAGCACAAGGGGAAAGTTGATATCTTTCGGCATAGGCCGCCTGGTTGTGGCTGGAAAACTATGTTAGGAACCACCGCCCGGAGGGGAAAGGAAGAAGGGCTGGAAACCTGGGTCAAAAAAGAAGAAAGAGCAAGAAGGAGGGGGAGAAGCAGAACATCCCCTCCCCCATGAAGGCACAGGAACAAACAGTCACAGAACTGCAGCAATATACAGATGTTCTCAACAACAATGAATGAAGAACCCTCGAACAGGACAATGGGGACTAGTAGCCCGGTACAAACAGACACGGAACAAGACAAAGAAGATGAACAGCTGCCTCACATGACGCCCATTATGTCAGACCATTTAGGGTAACGTGGATCGAGATTGCTAGCAGAGTCTGGTAACACAGAAAAAGGCCTCAGGCGAGAGGGTCTAGGGGCAATGTTGATACACAGCTCTTATGCAGGAAACTACTCCTTGAGGAACATTGTTGTGAGAACTGCTTCGCACGAGAGGTGGCCAGCTAAGCCCCAGCAAACATTGCATAGGTTAGTTGAAAATGTTAAAGTTTGAGATTCACACATATTGTGAATGGGGGGGGGGTGGATAGTTTTAAAATCACTGCACAGTGAAGTAGGGTGCGGGGTTAGTTTTAGGGGAGTTCATGACAGCAAAGACTCCCATGACCGAAAGGGTCAGTCACAAAAGCCACATACAGGAAGTGAAACTACATCGAGATTATTTGTTCCAAACATGACACTCACACACTCTTTGACGTTACTGCTCTGGAATGGTAATAACCTGGGATATAAAGTTAAAACGAGGTTAGTGCAAAGGGCCCTCAATGTAATCAAACCAGATGTGGTGTACTTGCAAGAGACACACCTAATAGACAAGCAACATTGTAGTATGGGGCAAGGGCGGTACAGGCACATGGGGTACACTCAATATACCTCAGGATCTCGAGGGGTACTGATATTAATAAGGAAAACCCCCCCATTCCACACAAAACACACCTGGGTAGACCCACAAGGATGCTAAACTGCAATCCAGGGCAGAGACAAAGGTGATGGCATCCTATTAGCTAATGTATATTCCCCGCCCCGGGCCTTCAGATGGACACATTGCGGAAAGTGAGTAACATACTAGTGGAGGCTGGGTTGGAGCTGGTGACGCTGGATGGAGATTTCAACCTGATATTAGACATGAATCTGGATACGATGAGTGCAAAGGTGGAATGAGAAGCCACTAGAGGGAATCTGGCGGGCTTCACCTAAGCGCTGGGCTTAAGTGATGTGTGGAGAGCTCTGCACCCCTCGGAAAGAGGTTATTCTTTTTTCTCCAGAGCAAACAATATGCACTTACAGATTGATTACCTTTTCACCACAGGCGACTCACATACCAGATTTAGGGATGCAACCTATCTGGCAAGGGGCCTAAGTGACCATTTCCCCCTGTTGGCGACCCTCACCAATAAAATACCGAAACCTCTGGACAATGGCGTCTTGCCACCTCGCCAACAGGCAGGAAGTAAAACGACTAGACAAGGCAACCAAATATTACTTTAAGGACAATACAGCCTCAATGAGCAGCCCAGTGATAGTGTGGGAGGCATATAAAGCCACGATTAGAGGTATAATCATTGCTGGGGAGATAGGGGACAGGAGGGGGAGACATGTCAGGCGGACCACCCTGGAAGAAGAACTGCAGGGCTAGAGAGGGGAATATGCAGCAAACGCGATCCCCTCAGGTAAAACGGCCATGGAACTTAAAAAGGCGGAATACCAGGCGGTAGCAAAACACAAGGCTAGAACATCCTCCTTACCAAAACAAAAACCCATATATGAAGGGGGGGAACAAAACAGGTAAAATATTAGCATGGCTAAAGAGAAGTGAGAGAATGGCAGTTAGAGAGATAAAGACGGAATCTGGAGACATAGTGTGCTGTAGTGACAAAATTGCGGAACTACTCAGTATACACAATGGTTCTGTCGGGTATGCAACCATATTGCTTCAAAATGTGAGTGAATCATTCAAGATTTACGAAAGTCGTTGCTTGCTTCAATTAAGACTATAAAGAAAACAATTAATGCAAAACCAAACCAAAAACACGGTAACAGTAAATGTTTATATATGAATTATTCGCATTCATAAATACCCTTTGTCAATACATGAAGAATAATTGAAGAATCAAATACATTTTGCTAAACGGCGCATCAAATAAAGTGAGCGTGTTTTTAAGTGCGTAGTGACATGTTGTGCACTGGTGACATAGGATTAGTGACTTATATACATGTGAGATGGCCGGGGACAAGGGGGGGGGGGGGGAAGGAGAGAAATTAGTTTGGCCAGTTTGGTAATCAATTGTAGTTATTCCAGTAGGCCACTTCCGTTGGCTTGTTTTGACTGAATACTCTCAGCTGGTCCAGTGGATTTAAATTGTCGATGTTTCGACCCTATGGAAGTCCAATTGGTGGGTCAGGTGCGGGTCTTCTTCAGGGCTTAAGGTAGGAGGGGGGGAGAAGGGATGTGCCGCCTCTGGGACTCCTTGTGAATTGGACCCAGGCATGGTTGTGTAAAATAATCACAGGTTGTGTTGAAGAGTCTGGCTATTTTGCGGGTGGAATCCAGACACCGGAACTCGTCGGTCCCTTTGTTCCCTTAAGTGATTTGAGGAGTAGCTAATTCCAGCCGCATTGTTCAAGCGATCTGGAATTCAGATCAATATCTCTTTGAAAGGCCCTGCATGCGATTAATTCCTTTGTCGCTGTCTGCGCGCCGTCAGATTGCTACAATCAGGTTTCATGCAATAGCTGGTCCACCTGGACCAAAACGGGTTTGTACTGGGCCATTCAACCAAGTTACATTTAAGGAGGCTGCATGACAACCTGGCAGTCACCCGTAGCTCACTGACAGGGAAAGTGATTGCCTTCATGGATCCAAATAAGATATCCGATTCAGTCGAGAAGACCTACCTCTTTTGAGTTATGGCTAAAATGGGGTCTGGCCCCAGATTATTAGAAGGGTGAGACACCTATATGACAGCCCTAAGGCACGAGTGAGGGTTAATGGCTAAACATCAAACTAATTCAACATACATGGGGGTACAGGCAGGGCTGCCCACTCTCGCCTATGCTGTTTGCCTTGGCTGTAGAGGTCCTGGCAGAGTGGATGCGAGTGGATGCACAGGTATGGGGATGGCCTGGGGGAGACGGTGTGAATGAAATCATCTCGCTATATGCCAGTGATATTTTGCTATATTTGACTAACGCCAACCAATCCCTAGACAGACTGGGAGAGATATTCTGCATATTTAGGGCACGCGCTGGGTTCCCCATCAATAGGGACAAGTCACTATGGTTCCCAACAGGGTGGCACCTGTGGGATGGCATACTTCCCCTACCATTGAGGGTGGCGACATTAAAATGTAAGTACCTGGGGCTATGGATAACCCAAAACCCAAATGCATTCCACGAGGCTAACCTAAAACCCCAACTTAAAAGATTAGAACAGGACTTGAAGAATTGGCAGTCACTGCCAATCTCATTATTGGGTAAAGCGGCCCTATTCAAGATGGTTGCAAAAGACACAGTTGATGGACTGAATGTTGGACAATGCAAACATTCACCCCCAGTCACAAGGATCTGGGTTAAATCTATCATTCTTTTGCTCACCACACCACCACAGTTTGGACCCAGCCGTATGCAAATCAGTCTTGACCCTGTTCCTTGTGGGAACAGTCCAACCCGAACTGCCAAGTCAGGTCCTCCCTGGACCGGAAGAACAAGTTACTTACCTTCAGTAAAGCTTTTTCCGGTGGATACAGTATCTGCCTGTGGAATCCTCACCTTGTGAATATCCCCTGCGGCAGCAGTATTCGGAAATTTTTTGTAGCTCTCCACGCCGATGAGGACGGCGTCACAGAATCATGGCTCTGCTCGCGACTCCGCTGAAGTCACTGGAGCCATAAGAGAGCCTCGTCGGCGTGATGGCGTCAGTTCCACCCTTTTTTTCCCGTGCCTTCGAGGCACACGGACGGACCGACACAAATATACATAGTATACACAGTACACAGTATTCAAACCAACACACAAAGTGTGAAATCAGTGCAGTAAAGCAAACAGAATGTAACCATTTCCATTGAAAACAACCGTCATAAAATAACATCATTGTAGGTATACAAGGATGGACAACGGGGAGGCGTGTGGGTCAGTGAGGAATCCACAGGCAGATACTGTATCCACCAGAAAAAGCGTTACCGAAGGTAAGTAACTTGTTCTTCTGATGGATACATCTGCTAGTGGATTCCTCACCTTGTGAATAGAATCCCAGAGCTGTCACCACTCCCGGAGGAGGGTGTCCACCCTTTTATACCAAAAAGTCCTGTAGGACGGAACGCGCAAAGTGATCATTCATTCTCACTTCGGAATCTAAGCAGTAATGCTTTGCGAAGGTGTGGAGGGAGGCCCAAGTTGCCGCTCTACAAATGTCCTCCACAGAAACACCTCTAGACAAGGCAGATGTTGAAGACTTAGCTCTAGTAGAATGAGCCCTTATACCCTCTGGAGGATCCTTACCGGGCAAAGAGTAACAGATCTTGATGCACCAGATAATCCATCTGGAAAGGGTGCGCTTGTGCACCGCTCTGCCTTTCCTGCAGCCAGCAAAGCCCACGAAGAGCTGGTCATCCACACAATAGTC
This sequence comes from Lissotriton helveticus, assembly GCF_964261635.1. Taxonomy (NCBI): domain Eukaryota; kingdom Metazoa; phylum Chordata; class Amphibia; order Caudata; family Salamandridae; genus Lissotriton; species Lissotriton helveticus. The sequence continues at coordinate 446,038,931 of NC_136071.1, read as the reverse complement.
TCTAGTCCTATCGAGGTAAAAACTCACCGCCCTTTTAAGGTCCAAGCGGTGAAGCCCCTCCTCCTCCTTGGAAGGGAGAGGGGGAGGATAGAAAGAAGGAAGGGTACTGGACTGCCCCAGATGAAAGGGAGTTACCACCTTAGGCAGAAAAGCAGCCCTGGTCCTGAGAACCATTCTATCAGCATGAATAGTCAAGAATGGGGGTTTTGAACTCAGAGCTTGAAGCTCACTTATCCTCCTTACCGAGGTAATGGCAACAAAAAATACAGTCTTTAAAGACAATATTCTAAAGGGACGCTTGTGCAAGGGCATGAAAGGAGAACCCATCAAGTACGTTAAGACAAGATTTAAGTCCCATTGAGGCACAATAAATGGAGTAGGCGGATGTTTGTTGGTAAGCCCCTTAATGAATCTCATCACAATGGGTGATTTAAACAAAGACAGCTGGTACGGCAAGCAAAGAAACGCCGACAAAGCCGATAAATAACCCTTCACAGTGGCCAGAGCAAAACCCTGCTGGGCTAGAGAAAGAGCAAATTGAAGGATGTTGGATAAGTGATCTCTCAAAGGGTCAATAGACTTCTCTCTAAGTATCTAGCCTGCACACCTTTGCTAAGGTATATGGCACAGATGAAGCAGCATCAATTTACTCTTTAATTGAACAAGTACGCACATTCAGTATGTCGAAGGGCACAACTACGCAAATGCTGAAGCAATTGGAATACATTATGCGCAGAGAAATTAATCAACGTCTTCATGCGACCACACTAATTGAATATCATAAAGTAAAAAAAATACCTAGGGGGCTACGAATCGCACTGAAACCAATGCTGTTCAAATTTAATAAAGCATTCATGACAAAATGGTATGCAATCTTGAACAAGTGTTCTTTAGATCTCATATTATTGATAATTGAGGAACTATCCCAGATACTGAATGAACTGAAGGAGGACATCCATAAGCTCCAACATGAACTATCGATGAACATGCCAGAAGATGATTGGGCGAAGACACTGGAGGATATTAATGCAAGACTGGACACTCACACGAAAGAAGTACATGATCGCAAGATCAGAAAATTTCGTAGAGATACGATTGATTATAAGTTAGACGAGGTCTACACATGGGCGGAAGCCTATGCACAGAAGAGATTTTCTACCAAAACTTCCAAGAACACTTCCTCAGAAGAAAGTGTAGTTCCAGATGATGACCTCTCACTACAACGAGCACCAGCACCAGTCTCAGCAACACAGGATCCAAGTGAAATACAAGTTTCCGGTACCTTAAGAAGTGGAAAACCGTCTTTTTTGGCAGAAGGCCATTCGTCAATACATCCACCAGACCAGGCAATGGAATCAAGAACAAACGGATCCGTAGGGGACAAGGTCACAAAAAAGGTTCCAGAAAGTGGGCGACCACAACGGATCACGAAAAAAGTAACTTAGTTGTCAACATATCAAAGAGGAACCTAACATCAGAAGAAGAGAATGTATTAAATAAGGGCACTTCATTTGTCCCCACGTATGTTTCTAATTGATTAGAAACAGAAATAGCTCTTTTCAAATTTCTACGAAAATTACGACTTAAGTGGTTCTTTTCTACCATCGCCACCAATAGAACTACACGACCATCAGATAAATTCAAACCTAAAAGTAAATTTATGTCTCCTATCTCACATAAAATATTGGACAACTTTGAAACTTTCGTGAGAAAGGACCTTGAAACAATCAAATATCAGATACCCAAGAAACAGAACTTATCTAAGAAAGAAAAGAGAATTCTGAACGACTTAAAGCAAGACACATCAATCACATTCCAACCTGCCGACAAAGGCGGTGCACTAGTAATGATGGATACAACATTTTATGACCTCAAAGTGAATGAACATGTTTTGGACAGTGAAACATACATTATATTGGATCAAGACCCTACGCATGAATTCAGTAAACATCTGGAAGAAATCATCACCAGGGCTGAAACTGATGGAATCATCAATGCTAATACTGGCAAATACCTCAGAACGACCACACCACAAGTTCCACACATATACATGCTACCTAAAATTCATAAGAATGTCAACAACCCACCGTTTAGACCCATTGTGGCAGGATGTGGTTCTAATATTAAACAAAGGAAGGAGAGAGAGAGAATATGGATTCGTTCTCCCTAAGTTACGTTTATGAACAAGAAGAATCCATAAAGTTATGGGTTGACAGTGTCCCTACTGTGGTTGGGAGCACGTCTGATGTTTTTGGGTACCCCTCACACACCAACAGGCCCCTTGGTGTCATGCTTCATCATCGGGGTCATCGTATCCCTCTACGGGATACGGCGTGCTGCGACCTGCGTTTGCGCGGGAGCACTTTTTGACTATGTGTGGTGTATAGTGAGGGGTGTTTTTATATAATATTGTGAGTGAGTGTAGTGGTGGGGTTAAGGGTAGTGAGTGGAGATTAAAAAGGACCTGACCCGTGGGGTTACACAAAAACTTTAATTGGTCCCCGAGTTGGTACTGTTAAAAAGGAATACAAGAGGAGGTGTGGCGTAGTATTATGTGCGCCGCCTCTTTGTGTGTGTCAACATGTTTCGATGTAAAAACATCTTCTTCAGGACTGGGGTACACAAAATCCCCACCTTACTCACGTTTTTCTAATCTCTTTCTGTGTATATACAAGAAAAGTGATATTAACAAGGGAAGGTCTATCAATGTACCTACACTTTAGCCGCTATTTTGCTGACTGTAAAATAAAGAGTTCATTGCTCCATGAGACCGTGTCTAACGTAGGGGTTACCCGGGCTTCCTTGCTGCGGGTCTATGAGGAGAATCCCTCTTCGCTGCCCCTTACGCCGGCTCTGCACAGAGCCGGCGTAAGGGGCAGCGAAGAGGGATTCCAAGCATGACACCAAGGGGCCTGTTGGTGTGTGAGGGGTACCCAAAAACATCAGACGTGCTCCCAACCACAGTAGGGACACTGTCAACCCATAACTTCAAGGATGTGGTTCTATCCATGAACCGACGTTTCATTGACCACCACATGCAACCACTAGTACAATCTTGGAATACCTATTTAAAAGACACTACAGACTGTCTTTTAAAGATCGCAGATGTAAACGATCAAATTGATGAGACAACATTATTGTGTACCATTGACGTGGTAGCACTACATACGTCTATAGCGCGCATGGAAGGATTAGAAGCCATGGAATGGAGACTCTTACAATCTGACCTTGATCAACAATTATGCGTTTTCCTCCTTGAACTTCTACACTTTTCACTGTATCACAGTTATTTCACATGGAAATCACAATTTTTTCTCCAAAGAACAGGGGCATCCATGGGGTTTTCGGGGGCCCCAGCTTATGCTAACACCTTCATGGCCTACTTTGAGCACCAATTCATCTTGACAAATCCCAAATGGACAGACAAAATGTTGTTATTTCTGAGATTCATAGACGACATTTTGATCATTTGGCGAGGTAGCAAATCAGACTTGGAAGAAAGGATCACAGAACTAAACGAACGCAACCCTAAAATTCAGTTCACCTTCAACATACAAGATCATAAGATACAATTTCTGGACATAGAAATTCGTAAAACACACGGAGGGATTTCTACTACAGTATTTCGTAAGCCAACAGACGTCAACAACGCCTTACATTACACGAGTGCACATCCCAGAAATCTGAAGAATCACTTGCCTACCTCACAATTTATCAGAATCAAAAGGATATCTTCCGATCCAATAGAATGTGATATCTTGATTAAAGCACAGGCTGAGAGATTCAAGGAAAGGGGTTACCCGGCCACTGTATTGGAAGACTCCGAGAAAAAGGTAGCAATGCTCGATAGATCACGTCTTTTGCAAAAAACACAAAAATCCAATAATGAACGCATTGTGTTTATCATGAAGTACTCTACACAGTCGCCGAGAATCAAACAAATTCTTCGGAAGCGCTGGGAAATCATAGCCAATGAACCAGACTTTGTGGACCTATTCAAGAACTTTCCCATCGTTGCACACACCAGTGCGAAAAACGTCAGGGAAATACTTAAGAATTCACGCATCATTGATACAATCAATCACAGAGGGATGAGAAAATGCCAAAATTGTGGACAATGCAACAATGTAATAGTGGGTAAAACCTTTGCGCACCCACACACTGGCAAATAAATAAACCTTAAACACAGTGCTGATTGCAACTCCAAAGGGGTAATTTACGCTATCCGTTGCCCCTGTGGACTGATATATGTGGGTAGAACATCACGAAAGATTAAAACTTGCATTATTGAACGTAAAAGTACCATACGCAACAAATCCTCAACATCCAGCCTAGCGACACATTGGACAAAGGAAACACATACAATACCGCAATTAAGGTTCACAGTGTTAGAAGTGGTTGAAAAACACATAGGCAAAGATCACAACAATGCATTATCACGTAGGGAGACATTCTGGATCAAAAAACTTGGCACCCTTACCCAGGGTGGGCTTAACGACCAGTATGAAATGCTATGTTTTCTCTAATGACTGTTTAAACGTGTGGTAATGCGGATAATGCAGAATCTATCCAATAGTCTAATTTCAACTGGTCAGAAAATGGTTTTTTTGTGTGTGAAAATCTGATATTGTTCACAATGGTATGTCTGTAACAATTAAGTGACTCAGGATGTTTTCCTTATATTAGGAAGCGATACTCAGCGTATCCCCTTTCGTAACTCTAATGTAAGAGGGCTGACATTATGAATCAACGTTGAAAAATACCGGTCTTTCTTCGATAAATATACAATCAGGTGCTTGCAGAAAAGCTGGAGAAAGACACTGCTTGAATATTTGCTTTCAGCTTACTTTAATCTATTGTACAGGATTAACACTACCTCCTCGTCTTCTTCCCAATTCCCCTTGTAAATATTCAACTTTTGTTTTTTCATTTCACTCTTTTTATCTCATTCTGAGTCTCACGCCGACTTTAAACAACTGTTTAATCGGTAAATATTTGTCCAGGAACCGTTGCGTAATCAGGGTTATTTAACAACATATGAATATGAACACTTTTACTGGCTGTATATCACTGGTGTTTGTCATGAGTAAAGTTTTGGGTACCCAATTGACATGTTTGTATAAAGAGCATGGTTGCCAGGAACCGAATGTTGTGACCGGAAGTAATACGGAGGCTAGAATTCAACGCACGCCGAGCGCGGAAGGTAGGCACTCATGGAGTAGCGGCAAAATAGCACAGCATAGTGTTTTGTCACCTCGGAGAACTTAGACCACACTCTTGTTTATTTTAGTGTTCGAGACGTGTTTACATTTGAGAGCCGGCACGGGGAAAGTGACCTTCATAAGCGGAGAGATTGTAAACGCACTAGGTAAGCGATATCGATGCCGGTTTAGCATCGCTCTTCAGTTGATTACAGCGCTCATTCAAGTACTCAGGTTTCATCCGTTATTTGCAGATGGGGGCACTACTGTTGCCATTTAAAACAGACGGTCGAGCCCAATAGTTTTACGAATAGGGTAAGTCAGAGCGGGTAACTTTACTTACATATTCAGTGGTCAAGCTTTTGAACGGGTCTCCACACACTTGGTTTTTACTGCTCTTTGACTAACACACGACACTTTTTGCTTATGTACAGGATAAGAGAACACAATATACATGACCAGTTAGATACTTAGACGAGTGTTGTCCTGGGTGATCACTCTAACTGAATTGGTGGTGCACCTTCTTTTGACCTTCTTTCTATCCCCTTTTAACACAGAAACTTTCCTTCATTTCCCACAAACTTCTTTTGAGCTACTTTTTCTCTATATTCTTTGAGGACAGTGTTAATTCTATGTAGTTATTATGTATGTATACCTTGAAATAATGTCAAGTAATTTACTTTGTAGTGCCCAAACGCGGAACTGACGTGAAAACTACAAGAGAAGTCAAGATTACAACATTGAAATAATTGTATTTTGTATTCCCTGAAGAAGGGTTCGATTGGACCCGAAATGCATAGGGATGTTTTCTTTCTTTCATTTTACATTTTTACATTCTGCACAATGAACCTTGGTTAAAAATGATGCTAATGTTTATGATCTATAAGTGCATTAACAAATAATGTTTACTAAATCTGAAATGGCTATATGAGAATCATTGATTTGATATAATACTAAATACTTTTGACCAAATCTTTTGTTTACCGCATTTCATTTGTCTAAAGAAAGGGGGACAAAGCTTTTTACATTGTGGATACAATCACCTGAAACCCTAGGGACAGATAGGGTGAGCTCCCAGCAGACCTAGTTTATTCGGGTCTCTACAGAGTCAATAGACTTCTCCCCACACCAATGAACAAATTTGGACCATCTATAGGAATAGACAGACTTGGTGGAGAGACGTCTGGCGGACAAAATAATGTCCAGCACGTCAGAAGGAAGAGAAAAAGAATTCAGGTTGCCCCGTTCAATATCCAGGCATGAAGGTGTAAGCTCTGGAGGTGGGGGTGTAGAACCTGCCCCATGCGACTGCTAGAGGAGGTCTGCCCTGAAAGGGAGACGGAGCGGAGGGCACGAGGAGAGGTGGAGAAGTTCTGTGTACCACACTCTTCTTGGCCAATCCGGGAAGATCAATATAACTTGGGCCCGGTCTTGGCGAATCTTCCTCAGAACCCGAGGAATCAAGGGTATGGGAGGAAACGCGTAAAGGAGTTGTGATTCCCAGCTCAACTGAAACGCGTCCCCCAACGCTCCCTGCAACGGATACTGGAGACTGCAGAATGACGGGCAGTGAGCATTCTCGTGAGTGGCAAACAGGTCCACCCGAGTAGTTCCCCACATCCGGAAGACGTGACAAACCACCTCTGGATGAAGCCTCCACTCGTGGTCGGCGGAGAACTGCTGACTGAGACTGTCTGCACGCACGTTCAGAACCCCGGCCAGATGATTTGCCATCAGTCAAATCCGGTGGTCTTGAACCCAAGACTAGAGACGCAGAGCCTCTCTGCAAAGACAATGCGATCCCACTCCTCCCTGCTTGTTGACATACCACATCGCGGTAGTGTTGCCCGTCAGGACTTGAACCGACCGACCGCGAAGGGAAGGAAGGAAGGCCTCGAGCACCAAACGTATCACCCGCAACTCTAAAAGGTTGATGTGAAGCAACCTTTCCTCTGGAGGTCAAAGACCCTTGATCTCCAAATCCCCCAGATAAGCACCCCACCCTAGAGTGGAGGCATCCGTGATCATTGTGGCCACCGATGGAGGTAGATGGAAGGGCTTTCCTTGAGACAGATTGCCCTCCACACTCCACCAAGACAGATCCGCTGCAGCTTCTCTGGAGATCCTCACAGACTCCCTGAGATCTCCGTTGTGTTGATACCACTGCCTGCGAAGGCACCACTGGAGTGCCCTCATGTGCCAGCGTGCATGGTCGACCAACAGAATGCAGGAAGCAAACAGACCGAGCAGGCGAAGTACCTTCAGGACTGGAACGACCGCTCCGTTGTAAAACAATGGAATAATTTCCTGAATGTCGAGAATCCTTTGAGGAGGAGGGAAAGCTCGACACACAGTAGTGTCCAGTACTGCCCCTATGAACAGGTTGCGCTGAGAGGGCACCAGGTGAGACTTGGGCACGTTTATCAAGAAACCCAATTTGTACAACAGCTGAGTTGTAACCTGCAGATGGTGAAGCACCTTCTCTGGCGACTCTGCTTTGATCAGCCAGTCGTCCAGATAGGGGAAAACCAGAATCCCCGATCTCCTGAGATGGGCTGCCACCACTGCCATCACCTTGGTGAAGACTCGTGGTGCAGTAGTAAGTCCAAACAGGAGGACCACAAACTGATAATGGTGCGACCCTACCGTAAAACGGAGATACTTCCTGTGCGACTTCAGGATCGGGATACGAAAATACGCGTCCTGCAAGTCGATCGACACCATCCAATCTTCCTGTTGCAACGCTTAAAGAACCTGCGCAATGGTGAGCATCTTGAACTTCTCCTGTTTAAGAAAAAGGTTCAAGATCCTGAGATCCAGGATTGGACGTAACCTGCCATCCTTCTTGGGAATCAGAAAATACCGTGAGTAGCATCCCTGACCCCTTTTCAGCTCTGGAACCACATCTCTTGCACCCTTTTTCAGTAAAGTTAACACTTCTTCCTGCAGGAGAAGAAGGTAGTCCTCCGAGCAAAACCCTTGACAAGGAGGGTAATGTGGAGGGAATTCCCGAAAGGGAAGAGCATACACATTCTCTACAAGATTGAGAACACAAAGGTCTGTGGTGACTGATTCTCAATCTCTAAGAAAATGAGTAGGCCGACCCCCCACAGGACCAACATGATCCAGAATGGTGGATCTAGGGCTGCTTTGCTGTGGCAAGAGGGGGAGAGGTAGAGGGAGAGGAGGGCTGACGGCCTCGTGGGCGACCCCTGTTCTTGCCCATATAGGACTTGTATAAGGTGTTTTGCTGCTGCTGTGGTTGCCTGTAGGTCCGAAAGGACGATCTCCCAAAACCCCTGTACTTCCTGTACAAGGATCCTCTAGGCTGAGCCTGAAGGCCCAAAGACTTGGCAGTGGCATTACTGTCCTTAAATCTTTCCAAGGATGCATCCGCTTTCTTTCCAAACAGACCTGAACCATCAAAAGGGAGATCCAAAAGAGTTGCCTGTACATCTGAGGAGAACTCCGAAGATTTAAGCCAGGCACTCCTCCTTGTAGCAACAGCAGAACCCAAGATCCTGGCAACAGAGTCTGCAGTGTCCAGACCACTGTGTATCACCTGATGAGCAATCGTTTGTGTGTCCGACAAGACCTCATTAAAATTCAGTCTTTCCTCCTCAGATAACTTAGGGGCAAGTTGCTTAGCAGAGCCCATTAGGGCATGGATGTAACGTCCCAAAAGACAGGTGGCATTTGTGGACTTCAATGCCATGCTTGCCGAGGAAAACACCTTTTTTGCAGACTGGTCAAGTTTTTTCGACTCCTATCACCAGGAACCTGTGGAAAAGCCCCAGTAGACCTTAAGGAACAGGCAGCTTGAACCACCAGACTCTCAGGGGAAGGATGCGAAGTTAAAAATTCCGGGTCCCCTGAAGCCGCCCTGTATCTTCTGGCAACAGACTTGGAAACTGCCGGAGCTGAAAAGGGCTTACACCAAACTTCCATTACAGGCTCAGTGATGGCATCATTGAATGGTAGCGAAGGCTCCACCACAGTAGAAGGTGAATGAAAAACGTTCGTCAAGATGTTTGACTTAAACTCAGCCATGGGAAGCTGGAGGTCTAAAAGATCTGCTGCCTTCCTCATCACCGTGTGGTAAGGAGCCACATCCTTTGAAGGAGCATCAGATGGAGGTGAAAGCCCCCATTCTGGAGACATATCAAGGCCACTGGCCTCCTTCAGTTCAACAAAATAGTCATCCGACTCCTCAATCTCACCTTCCTCCATTTCCTCCAAACGATACCTCTGTTCTTCCCAAATCTGCTGAGCCTCTCTCCTAGATCTCATTCTCGACACCGGCGTCGATGGAGCCGGACACAACTCTGACGGAGTCGGAGCCGGCGTCGAACACAGATCCGGAGGCACAGCCTGCGGCCAACGAGGTCGAGCTGACGGCGCCGGAGATGAAGGGAACGGTGTCAATGTCCTTGGCGCCGGGAATTGCCAAGACGGCGCCTCTGGCAGAAATGGCATAAAGGGAGCCTGAGCATATGCTTGAGGAACCCCGAGATTAAACACCATAGGACCCATGGGACCCGAAGGTGCCTCTTGTAAAGACTTCATACATTGCATTCAAGTAATGTGATGGATCTTGTCCCGGGCCTGGGAAAGGTGGGTAGGCACCTGGGGAAGGCTCAGGAGCAGGCATTACCGGACTCTGGCCTGTCGGCGTCGACGGTGGAGCCACTGGAGTCGGCAACTCATCTAGCACTGGAACTTCTCCCTCCGAAGCCGGAGAATGTGCCGAAGTCGGGGATGGAGCCGGCGTCAGAGAACGAGCAGGCAAAGCCACAGGTGAAGCCGATCTTATCGGAGAACCTTGATTCGAAGGAGGAGGTGACACGAAGTCTTTACGACGTCAAAGAGCTGGCGAGGTCGACGACTTCTACCTCTTTTCTCCTTCCTCATCTTCGCCATGAAGAGTTTAGCCTCTCTTTCCTTTAAAACCTTTGGGTTCATTTTCCTACAGTAGGCACATCCCTCGACGTCGTGATCCGACGACAGGCACCAGACACAATCTTCATGTGGATCTCTAATGGACATGTGTCCTCCACACTCCCTGCAAGGCTTGAACCCGGACTTCCTCGATGACATCCTCAAAAAGGAAACAAGAAGAAGACCAGAAATACAAGTAGAAACACAAAGTAGCAAGTGAAACTACATAGAGTCCAAGAAAAACTGTTAGCGTCGGCGGCGTGGAAAAAAGGGAACTGACATCACGCCGACGAGGCTCTCTTATGGCTCCAGTGACGTCATCAGAGTCGCGAGCGGAGCCATGATTCTGCGACGTCGTCGTGGAGAGCTACAAACAATTTCCGAATGCTGCTGACGCAGGGGATATTCACAAGGTGAGTAATCCACTGTCAGATGTATCCATCAGAAACAAGCATCCTGGGACCGGTTTCAGGGCATAACCCTTCATCAGCTAGGCTAGCTTGAATCCTAGTGGTGTAGTGAGCACATGACCCACAACCCCTTCCCACTCCATGCCACTGGAGTCAAGCTATCCTGGCTGATGAGGGCTTGTTTCCAGTCCAGGGAGAACCTGGCCTGGCAGTTCGGGCTGGACTGTCCCCATGTAGCGCAGGGTCAAGAGTGATTTGCATATGGCTGTGTCCAAACTGGAATGGCATGGTGAGCAAAAAATTGATGGATTTAGGCCCAGATTTCTGTACTGGGGTGAATGTATGACATTGTTTTGGATTCTGTCCATCAATTGTTCTTTTTGCACTATTCAAGATGGTGGCGCTCTTGAGGTTTTTATAGATTCTCCAAAAAAGCCCTTACAAGATCCAAGAGGGATTTTTTTTACCAGCCTAAATACATTGTTCTGGACACTGCTTTGGGTGGAAGGACAGCCGCGGATAGCCCTGAGAGTTCTTCAGCTGAACCAAGTATGAGGTTACATTGCCCTGCCAAACATACGAAAATATTATGAGGCTGCACAAGTAAGTGTGGTTAATGACTGGTCATATGTCGACTGGGAAGAACCGGTGTTTAAATGTAATAGGGCAGAAATGGGAGGGAAAAGTTACCTAAACGCTGCTGTATCGGGCCCCATCTAGTTGCATGGGTCTTTTAGACTCTATCAGCACTACATCCCACGCTTGGCAGAACTTAGTTAAGAGACAGGCTGCCTGAATATTGTACTCCCCGCTCGCTCCAATAGAACTTTTCCTGTCACAATATGCACTTAATGCCTTTTAAAGACAAAATAGATGGATGGTTGGTACAGGTCTGGTTGGGAGGAGCGTCGACGTTTCGACTCGGCTGATGCAAGGAGGGCGAGTTTATGTCCTCAGCTGCGAGTCTTCATCAGGACTGTATGTGGCAACCTTGCCGAGCGGTTCGGCCTAAGAAGCATCCCACAACTAAGGGATTGGGCCTCCTTCCAGTCAACATTAACAGATGACTAGGAGATAGGGTGCCCGAATTCAGCACACCTGAACAGTCCACTAACCCTGGCGAACTTGGGCCAGTGGATTCATGCATACCTGTGTAGCCTGGATTGACGCTCCTCCCAACCAGACCTGTACCAACCATCCATCTATCTTGTCTTTAAAATGCATTGAGTGCATATTGTGATTTACAGAGTACTTGTAAAATGAAAATTTAATTGGACAGGTCAACATTGTCTGGTCTAGATTTACCAGTAATTTTTAAAGTATCTATCTGTCCCCTTCAATCCTTGACTTACACTTTCACAACCCTCCTTCACTACCCCACTACTTTTCTCCTTCTGCGTGCAGCCTTTGGCTAACAAATTGTTATATATTCAAATAAATGTGATTACTTTTGAATATAATTGGGCATAAATCTTTCTTTTCGTCTGTGTGTTCTCGTGAAATGTGTTTGCATAAAGAGGTATTTAATACACACATTAAGGAAATTTGTGAAGGTACTAGAGACCAGTGTTGTTAATTTATACACAACACACGTTGTTAAATGGAATTGAACTCCTTATAAAGTATTGGTCACGGACCGCCTTTCCATTCCCGTACTGTACCCAGGTCCAGTTGACTTTTGAGTTACCCCATTATCTATAATGATTATCCTGTCTGAGGCTGGTTCTCCCTTTGACAGGAGCAGATACATGGGGAGTTCTGCCTTCACGCAGAATGCTGCACATACAAGCCTTCTGAAAGGTTTCTGATGGGATGAAAATGGGATATATCCAGTCTGGAATGTTCAGTGCTCAAAATTGTCCCATTGGCTAGTTGGCCTGTTTGCTGTGGAGTTCACATCGAAGGGGTTGGATCAATTCCTGTTCAATTGATTTATTATTGCACTGTCAATATATTACATGTATCTGTAGTATATAAGCTGATATCTACTGCACCAATGTGGGGCCATGTATGTACAGTACTGCTTATTATTTTTCTTTTTATGTCGCATTATAATGTGAATCATGTTTTTGATTGTTTATGTTCCTTCTTGCAAAATCAATATAGAAATGAAAAAATATTTTATTAAAAAATACCTGAACGCACTGAATAGAGGTAGGCTATCACCCAGGATGTGCCTGGCAATGGGGACAGTAGTAAATATGTGGAAAAACCTAAGGAAGGAAATGGGCTGCCAGCATCAACTAACTCACAGAACAGCATATAGGAGGACTCAAGATTACAGTCCGTGACAGCATTACAGGATTCTATGGTTGGGATGCAATTGGTTTATCTAAGTTGGCGGATGTGTGGGACACAAATGGGGTGGTACCCTTCTCTCACATATGGCAAGAATACTAAATGTCAGACAAACAGTGGTTAAATTATGCTTGACTGTGCCACGCTTTTAGGAAATGTGTCCCGGTATAAAAACACAGGAGGACTCCCGCTGGAAGCTGGACCTCTATATGGGAGAGTGGCTAAGAAATTGATTTCACTGACAAACGGTACAATAATGAGAAAGACCCAACCTACCCTGATGACCTTGCAAGGTAAATGGGAACAGGACATAGGAAACATGGAGGAGGATGACTGGCGGGGGTGTTGGGATTCCCTGCAGGAGTTGCAATAAAGGCCAGTTTTAGATTAGTTCAGATGAAGATTCTACACGGGGTGTGCTACACAGGCACCTTACTACACAAGAAAGGGAGAGTGGGAAACGCAGATTGCCTTAGGGGATGTGGTTCGGAGGGCACCTTCTTGCACACCTCATGGAGCTGTCCCTGAATCCAAGCATACTGGTGGGCGATAGGAACATCACAAGAGGAGGCAACAGGGTCATTAGAATTCACGAAAAAGCTGGCAACCCTGGGGGTATGGGACTTAGCTGACCATACAAGATACTAGAAGCATCTGATAAATATGGTCAGTAGGGTTGTAGTACAACCCCCCCCCACACACCCCCCAGCCCCCCCCCCCCAGTCTGCACAGTAACTGGAAAACCGGAATGGAATTCTGTCACGTGAAGGAAAAGCAAATCTATAAAGCTCTGGGGCGCATGAAGAAATTTGAGAAAATATGCAGAGGATTGGAGGAAAAGGGGGGTGACAGTAGTGGGTATGGGCAAGGCAATAGCAGTTCGGGCCACCTTAGCTTCAGGATGGGAGACAATCGAACAATGTTGATGAACATTTGTGAACTACATAGTGAATCCGGAGCAGAGGGAGACCCAGCGGGAACTGATGCGCATATTATAGACCAAGTGCTTTGTGGATGTGGTATTATGTAATTGATATAATTTATAAAAATAAATAAATATATATATTTTTTTTAAATTAAGAAGGCACAATGCATATGTCTCAAGCAGTGCAGCATGTCTGCTAATTGGGGGTTTCAAGGACTGCTAACCAACGAACTCACTTGATTAACTAAATGCCAGACAGAGCAGTATTGATGGTATTCAAATAGCCTTAATAAGACAGTACTGTCCAGGGAAAAACTCACCACCAGTGACTCAGGCGGCTGGGAGGAACTATTCATGGCATTTTTTCAAGAGGAGATCAGCACAATTTGTCAGATGTTACCCTTTGGAATTATCCAATATGACTTGACCATAAACCCGGGGCCACGGGCCACAGCACACATTAGGGTTCTGCGAGAAGCTTCAGCAGGGCAGGCCAATCAGGTGGACCACAGACTTTCCACCTTAACTGCATCATCTTCCACAGTGTAGGATGGGGTCTTGCTTTCCACAATAGTTGCCACAGAGGAAGGGGTGGAATGCATTGCCCCGTGCAGCCTTTCACATCTACGATGAGCAGCCAAGACATTCTGCTACTCTCAGTCAAGACCGCCAACAATGGAGGCTCCTACCAGCTACCTGTTTGCAGTGGAGTATGCCAGCGGCAAGGGCAGATGCCATGCACATCTCTCCCGCTGCACCTTTTCTCATGGCAGCCTTCTGCTGTCTGACTTTATCCATGGGAGAGGGGGTAGCGGTAAATCTGGAACCAAAGTAGATCCGCAGTTCCTGGGTCACACGTACACCTCTCAGCATGATGAGACACAAATCACCGGATTTGTGTGGGGATTTCAGTCATCCCATTGTCAGTGCAAATATTACTCATGATTTTGGCAAGACCTTTAAGGTAGCTTGGGAGCACACTAACTATGTACCCAATGTGCCTCCCATCAGCTGTCCTCTATAGTCTTAAACCTTAAACTTTCTTTCCTAACGAGCCAACTTTTGCAATTAAATGTAACAGTGACCCCCAAGTCCATTGTAGAAATTTGCCATCACATATAATTTCAGTGAACATTTAATGATGACTTACTAACTGAGAGCAATGTTTCGTTCTCCGGTGACCTCCAGGTGCTTGCCATAGTTGTAGTAGGTGGACCGCAGGTGGACCCTGTCATGGCTCTCCGCCGTTTCAATAGCTTTCTGCCACTGCCCTGAAGCCTGATAGAACTTGTTCAGCAAGTCATAGCGCTTGCAACTCTTGTACAGCTGCTCAGCCTCATCCTGGAGGGTACACAAACAGACATCATAAACAGTTACAGAGTGCAACTTTGGCTGCAATCAATCCAATGCATAAAGCTGTGGCATACAATATTACAATAGTGGTTAATGTAAAAAAAAAGAAAAGAAAAGCATAAGGCAGGTCATACATTCTGCTATTGTTAAACACCTAGGCTGGACGATGAATGATACTGGAGGCGATACTGTAATCATCTGGAAAAAAAAGACATGATTTAATGCCGCCACGAGTGGAAGCTGCCTTTTCAATGGAACTAAAATAGCTCGAGGAATTAAAAACACAAGGCACAGACTGAGAAGGTACACAAACATAGCACCAATAGTATTTGAACATTTGTGTATGCCTGTGTTTGTATGGATCAGTACATTATAGCAAGCCCTAGGGACATTCCCAAAACTTGTTTCAGTTCCATTGATAAGTCTGCTTCCCAATCTTGGCAGTTAAGTACTTTAAAGTCTATATTTTCTAATGTGTGCTTCTATTTTTGCGTGTAGTCAATGTGTTTAAGGTCTCGACATTTTACTGTCTCCCTCTCCTGTTTAGCAGAGGGAGAGCCTGTTAAAACCTGGATTTTGAAAGGAACAATCTAATTTGAACGGGCTTAATTTGAGGTTCCTTTACGAAAATCAGGCCCAGGTTAAAACATTACTGTTAATAGGGAAGGTACAAGTTTGTTGTGCTAGGATGTGAGGAGGAGTGTGTGGGTACGTTTCGTCTTGTTTCCAGTGGAGGCTAACATCTCCCATGGAAATGTGGTCGCAAGTCAATGAGATGATCACTGGTATACTCCGGCAGAACATAAATGAAACTGGTTTTGCTGCCTGCTGGGTAGTAGAAGATGTTAAGACCTACTGATTTAGATGTTGTGTTTGTAATCTCTACATTGGTAATCAGTTTGCATTTAAAACACTCCTGTGTGAGGGTAACGCCCGATCAGTATTCTTTAGTGTTTTTTTTATGTGTTGACCTGGACAATGTTGTATCCTGGGGCAAAGTAAGATAAAATAGTAGGATACGCAGACTCAGGCTTCTGTGCACAGGGTCAATGTCACAGTCCTGAATGAGGGCACACATGGAACTTATATTAGGGGCCACAGACCGACAGCTCAGGAGGCCAGCTTTGATGTGATCTGTAAGAGGTAGGTAACTAGGTTGACAAGAGGTAATTGTTCTGGAACTGCATGGGCAGATTGATATTTGATTGTGCTTAAGACGTCTAGCTCTGGGGATTGTGATAATAGGATGTGTGCAGGGAAGCTCTGTGATCACAACGAATTAGATGTGATTCAGGTAATGTTCACAGAGGAATGAGCGAGAGAGAGAGTGCACAATGGACAATTCAGTATTAGGAGCGTTGACTGAGATGTAACTGCAGTGGTGGTGCCATGAGAGCAGTTCCTGTGAGGAGAGAGCTTGTGGGAGAGACAGACAGAGACTATGGCTTGCAGATCTTCCATTATTTCATGTAGATGATACAATTTCAGTTTGATGCCAATCAAATTCATTATGGGGAACAGAGAAGTGTGCTCTGGTCAGTAGTAAGGTACTGTAGTAAAGTATGAGGTCAATAGTAGTATAGATTAGCTGACATGTGCTATATTTTGCTGTTTGTATATTCATGAATGGTTATTATGATGCTGAGTCTTGGCGGGAGGACGAATGTTGTTGTGCTATGGTCGGTGTTTCTTGTCTTGTTGACTGACTTTGTCAAAAAAATGCCAAAAAAACAATATTAAAAAAAAAGTAGTATCTCTTAAACTAATCATGCCTATAGGTGATCTTTCTTTCCAAAGGATAGTCTGTGTGATTAGGTTTTTGTACAGATGGACGGTACCAGTAAATTAGTTAGCAGAGGGGGGCCTATACAGAACACCAGTGATAGCTACCAAGAGTTCTGGAGGTTTGACTGTATTCCCGCAGTATCAAAGTAGGGGTAGCTTTGCTCCAAGTTATGGTCCGGACCACTTCATTTTTTGCACTCTGGTTTCATTCCTGAGAGAAGGGAAGGAGATGATGGGGGCGTGTGGAGTGGAGGGGGGTGAGCAAATGGTGACTAAGACCGCACAGATGAGAATATTCTTATATTTAAAAATAATGGTAGGTCAGTTTTATGGAGAGCTGCCGAAACTCCTGTATATGCCAATGCCTAAGATTTCAGAATTGGCCCAAAGGACTTATTTTGTGGTTTCCTGTGGTGATTTTGCACAGACTAAGAGGGAAAAGATAGCTTGAGATATTATTGTAAGGCATCGTGGAGTCTGACCGAATATGCTGCCCCTCTGCCTACTGATCTTAACAAACAGACTCCATGTGGGGGGAAATCTATTTGCCGCCATGAGGTATCATTCTGTAGTCAGAGAAATTGGGTCAGTAAGAGGTCACATTAGATGTAGATATACATATTATACCCTCACACTTGTCTAACAGAACTGTGAGGTACAAAAACATTTTTTGTTCAATAGCATGCATGCATGCATGCATACATACATTTTTTAAGATCATAAATCCCATTTTGGTGCAAAATAGCCCGTGGTGCAAAGTCAGAAGGATTGAAGGGGTCAAATTTAGGAGCAAAATTATGTTTACGTGCAAAATCTCTCATGTAAGTGCAAAGCTGTTAGGCTTAGTGCAATATCAGCAGGATTTTCGAAATATTTTAGGAGCAAATTCTCACTCTTGAACTAAATCTCATTTAGCAGCAACAATCACTCTTGGTGTAAATATAAAGAGGAGAGTGAAAATAGCTTTTATGAGCACAAAACAAATTTAGGTGCAAAAAACTATGTAGGTGAAGAATCACATATAGGTGCAACATTAACAAGAGTGTAGTAACATGCAGTTTCATAAAACCATTTAGGAGAAAAAACCAGATTTCGGTGCAAAGTCAGCAGCAGCAGTTACCACATTTATGTACAAAATTGCACAGTATAGAAACAAATGTGGTAGCAGAATTTAACAACAGGCATAAAAGGTGTACGCACCAGTATGGCATCTGTTGCAAATGGCCCTTTTTGAAAAGTTATCCTCAAACTTTTTGCTTCTTCCTCCTATGTTTTTCCTGACCTGTGGTTGTTGGCTATAGTGGTCAGCAGTATGCTCCCACATCCTGTTGTCTATTTAAAGTACTCCCGTGAGTAATTGAGCTGACGAGCTCGTGGATGAAGCACCTGCGCACCAGTGAGTGGTACCGGACCTGATATAATGTTTGGCTACTCAGCAAACCCCAAAATGAAAGACTGTATTCTCTACTGATGATGATTAATAAACCAGAAACATGTGTCTAGAGATCAGCACTATCTGTGCCAACCTTGGCGAAACACTCAAAAATATCGGAGCGAGCTACAAAAGAGTGCATTTACCAGAATGCCTGGGGTGAACCTTGCCTGAGAGGTCATCGGTGTGCTCCCACATCCTGTTGTCTATTTAAAGTACTCCCATGAGTCATTGAGCTGACGAGCTCGTGGATGAAGCACCTGCGCGCCAGGGAGTGGTACCGGACCTGATATAATGTTTGGCAGCCTACGCAGCAAACCTCAAAAGGAAAGATTGTATATTGTATTCTCATCCTGTTGTCTATAGAACTCTGGGTATTTTACCTCTGCTGATCAGTGCTAAAGTGCATATGCTCTCTTTGTAAATTGTAATTGTAATTGGTTATCCATGATTGGCATATTTGTCTTACCAGTAGGTCCCTAGAAACGTGCACTTAGTGTGCCAGGGCTGTTAACTCAAATGCTACAAGTGGGCTTGCAGCCCTGATTGTGCTACCCACATAAGTAGCACTGAAAAAATGTCTCAGGCCTGCCACCGCAGTGCCTGGGCGCAGTTTGTTAACTGCCATGTTGACCTGGCCAGTGCACCCACTTGCCAGGCCTTACCCTTCCCTTTTCTTACACATAGGACACCCATATGTAAGGCCCAAGGCACCCCCCTGGGCTGGGTGCAGTGTATGTGAAAGGTAGGACATGTACTGGTGTGTGTAACATGTCCTGATAGTGAAATACTGCCAATTTTGTTTTTCACTTTTGAAAGGTTATCTTGCCCATAGGACCGAATGGGGAATGCTGTGTAACAGTTTTACAAGCATATCTTCCCATAGGAGTAAGATAAGAAATTAGAGTCTGGGATCCCTGAACTCAGAATTTAATAACACATCTTTTATGAAGGATGGTGTTTAAATTCTGTGTTTGAAAATAGCACTTTTAGAATTCGCTATCTTCTTGTTCAGCCTTTCTGTGTGCCTCTGCCTGTTTGTGGATTGACTGTCTGGCTTGAGAGTGACAGGGGCTGGGTTGGCTACAGGAGTCTGGGTGAGTCAGCACTAGGCTAAATAGGCTGATCTGCATTTGGAGTGGTGGGAGGAGTAGCAATTGGGCCTGAATAAGGCTGTGCCTGCCTTCCACAATGCTGGCTCCACCCCCTGTGGTGTGTCTGATGGCCCTGGCCCACGCTGACAAAGGAAGAAGTTGTGCACTGGCAGAGTGTACCCAGAACTGGTTTGGACTGGGTCCAGGACCCCTTACACCTGGAGAACAAAGACTTTTGGGGCATAAATTTGAGCTCTGAAACCCCTGAACTTTAGATCATCCTGGAATTCAAGAGGAACCTTTGCCGAGGAGAAGAGCTGGAGAAATTGAAAAGAAGGACTGCCCTTGCTGTGTGTTCTAGGGCTAACCTGCAGTTGCTATTCTGCAAAGGAAAGGACAAGGACTTTGCTCTGTGCTGTGTCCCCTGCTTGAAGAAGATCTTCACGGGCCTGAGGAGAGCTGGCCTCCTGTTTTGAAGTTCCAGGAACAAAAGGACTTCACCCCCAGCTCCCCTAAACTCTGCTGTGTGAGTTCTGACCTGACTAGAGTGCCTGACCCAGTTGTAGGGCCTCGGGAGGTTGTTTGCTGCAGTTTGGGAGCTGGAAGAAGAAGAAGCGTGAAAGGAACCGAAGAACCCGTCGCATTGCTCTTCCTGCAGCACGTTTCACCAGCGCATCTCGACGGCGCAAGAAGATTTCCATTGCATTGCCATGCGGCTGCGAAGATCGTCACAGCGCCTGTTGCCACTGCAAGAACCAATTCATCGTGGCTGAAGAGGACCACGCCGCACAACACCACCGCATCGATGGCTGTCGCATCCCGAAGATCTACGCATTGTACCTGTACAAGACGCTTTCCCGACGCATCACTTGCGAACCGGAATCGGCACGAAAACTCAACGCATCGCTCCCCCTACAGACCGGACTCGATGCAACCCGGCTGCTGCGTGCAGCGGGCTGCCGCACCACCTCCTCAGAGACTCAGGAGTGTCGCATCTCTTTGTTTTCTGACGCTGCAGCTGTTTAGCTTGGGAACTTTTGTCGCATCTACAGGTACTTTGATGAAAAGTCACGCATCCGTAGATTTCTATGGTACCAGTTCTTGAAACCATTTTTAAGTCATATTTTTAACTGTGTATGTTGGATTTCTGTCGTTCTGGTCTTGTGTAGTTTAGATAAAGATACTTTCTTTTTCTAAACTGATGTGGTGTCCATTTGTGGTGTTTTTACTGTGTTACCGTGAGTGTTGGTACAAATACTTTACACATTGCCTTTGGGATAAGCCTGCCTGCTCGTGCCAAGCTATCCCAGGGGGTGAGCAGGGGTTATCTAAAGTGTGTATCCCCCTTACCCTGACTAGAAGCAAGGGTCCCTATTTGGTCAAAGGTACTTACCTCTGCCAACTAGAGACCCCCAGTTCTAACAGCATCACATTTGGATGACAACACAGTTAGGCTGAAAATCGTCCTTGCAACATCAGGAAGATTGTGGAAACCTTCTAGGAGCACATCTAACATGTATGTGCCAAATTAGCTCCAGAGGAAAAACAACATTGTGGTATTAAGGAACAAGTTACTTCCCTTTGGTGATGCCTTTTCTGGTAATGACTCTATCTAACACCAGATCCCTCACCTTGTGAATTTCCCCAGGCACCAGACTGGATCCAAAAACATTTGTAACAATTCCCCTCGCATGTCGACAGGTGGAGTTGTGCAGCTCCGTCCCACCTCAGACATTATATCTGTGCCAGCTCTGCGCGCTGATGTCAGTTTCTTTCTGATCTCAATCCATGCTGACCGACATCAGCCATTGAAATGAGAATTCAGAATGTGATATTTATGGATTATATGCATCCATTACATAGAACGGGGAGGAAGATGGGTGGTAAGGAATCTGTGGTTAGTCTATACTAGAAAAGGTGTTACAGAAGGTCAATCAATCAATCAGGTGTTTTGTAAAGTGCAACTACTCACCCGTAAGGGTTTAAAGGCGCTGGTGGCATGGACTGCTGTTCTGTCGAAGGCTCTGTGGTACAGTCGAACAGCCAGGTCTTGAGGTCCTTCATGAATTGAGGCAATGACATTGATTGCCTGAGGTGGAGAGGCAGGGTGTTGCGACTCAATCTCTGCACATGTAGGTGTAGGTCGTGCGTGCTCGGGTGGAAGACTTGAACCCGATGCTGCAACTGCAGTTCCTTTCGAATGGGCAGTCAAACTGGAGATATGTGCTCCAGCTACACACTGTCCTTGCCTAGTCTGCCGCCATCAGGCTCACTTGGCCCATTTTTCCCCATCTTTTTCAGCACTCTGAGCAGGAGAGGGACGAGCAGAAAGGCATACTGGAGTCCTGATCCCTAATATTGATGGAATGCATCTTCAGGGTATACCTGCGTTGGGGACTCCTATGTGCAAATGTTTGGACATTTCACATTCTGAGTCAAGGAAAATAGATTGAGCCAGGGTTCTCCCCACTCCAAGTTAAACCTCTATTCGTTATTGGTTAGGCAAAACTGGCGGAGTTTGTCAGCCCTGGTGTCTGAAGATTCTGCCAAGTGGTGGCCTATCAGGAAGATGTCTAGAGAGCTCAGCCACTTCCAGAAGAGCAGGGCCTCTTGGCACAGACCCCGCAACTTCACTCTATGCTGATTATTGCAATACTACATAGTGCTCATTTTGTACAGTGAGAATCTGCACTTGTTCTCCCTTGATGGTTGGGAGAAACACTTTTAGTGCCCAGCAACTCCAACAAGCTGTTGCGGATGCGAGCCTCCACTAGAGACCAAAGTCCTCTGATCTCCACCTTTCCCACATGACCTCACCAAGCCAGCAATGCATCCATTATGACCAATAGCTCTGGGTGGGGTAGGGAGAGTGGTCTGCTGCTGCTCCAATTGCATTCGAGCAGCCAGCAATGCAGATCTTTACGGTCTCCTTTGACACCTGCTGCTGATCCCGCTAAGACTTCAAATCCCACTGCAGAGCCTGCATGTGCCACTTGGTGTGGTGCATGAGCGGGATGAAGCCATGCAAGAGACGTAGAGGCCTCAGAGAAGCTATCCCTGAGATCCAGGATCAAAGGTTGAAACATTGGGATCATAACCCGAATGTTCTGGACCCATTGAAGCAGAAGGATGGCTAGGAAACGCACAGTGTCCAGGATGGCTCCAAAGAAGGGGACCCATTCTGAAAGAGTCAGGTATGACTTTGACAAGTTGATAGAAAAACTCAGTGATGTCAACAGGTTGGCCGTCGTCTGGAAAAGGATTCAGATGCAGTTTGTTCATAGGGGCACAGGGGCATTGACCCCCTACCGCTGGGAGCTGCTATGTCCCAGGCTCATGTTTATTATAATTTAAATAACCTAGTACCTCCATTACTTTTTCTTAAAAGGCCGGGTTGACACTCACAAAAGCAGTAGGTGAGTGTGACAAGCAGCTGAGGCTGAAACTGAGCTGTGCATGTCAGTTTGGCCGGTATTTTGCTCTGGCCAGTCTGATATGCCCAGTTCAGACTTCCGCATTGAAGGCTGCCATTGAGCTGCGTCAGCAAAAACACAGCCCCGTCCCTCTTCAATTGAGCATTGTGCAGGCATGCCACAGCCAATCCTAGCACTGTTCTTATATTGCTTAGTATTATATACAGCATAAGAGCAGTACTCGAATTGACTGGGGAGTGTGGGCTTATGTTTACCCCAACCAAGAGAAGAGAGAAGTAGTGCCTTGAAGTGTGAAAAACAATTCCAGGCCGGGACTGAGGCTTATCGGCGTTGCACTCACAGCAACTATAGATGAAAGCTGTTTGTAAATTAAGGTTGCTGGTTGGCAGTGCCCAACTCTTCATTTTCGAATGGAGGACCGACGTACTGCATCTTGCGCTCGTGGGGAGGTGAGAGTGCATGGAGTGTGCTGCCCTATGAAACGTATTCTTTCTGAGGACCACGGCGGAGGTACAGTAAAGAAAACTTAATAACTGTTTTTTGTAAGCAAACACATAGGTCTTTATCTCGCCATGCACCTAAAATACCCTGTATAATTGAGTAGGAAAACTGGATAATATAATCGCTTTAACCGATTCCATTATTGAAGCCAAAAATCCACTTGCCCGGATTATTTGCAGGGAATCTTCTCCCACATTTCAAAACGTAGGTATATCATAAAGTAAAGGTACTGAAGAGAGTAATGCATGGATTTTTAGAGGGTGCCAGCAGTTGGTCATCTTGGGAAATGATGAGCGAAGTGTCCCCTGCGTATTGCAGTTAGTCTGTGATGTGCGTATTTTACATGGACGCTTCAGGTTAGTTGGGTTTCTGACCTGGAGTTTGAAAGGATTTCTCTGTCTGTGACCCTAAGGAAGAAGCTGAGCACTTTCTTGGAGTGAAGTGTACACCTTGTCGTGTTCAGCACTGTTGGTGTTTGGTCGCTGATTCTTGAATTAGATATGCAGCCAGCTGGTGATAGAAGCTCTGCCCTGAAACACTGGGCACAATACCTGATTATAAGTGGCAAATAGCGAATGTAAATGTGTTCACCTCCTTGACTAACTCATTTTCTGCCTGTCTGGATGCAAATGTGCCTGGGGCAGGTAGAGGGCTGTCTTCTCCACTGGGAGTCAGCCATGATTCATATCAGTGCCGGTGCAGCCTTTGATGCTCACCACCTTGATATGCCACTTCACTAGCCAGCTTGGGAGAAGGGAGGTGTGACCTCAATCCTATCCAAGGATTTATTCCTGACGCCTGGGCCTGGCAAGAGGTCAGAATCCTGTCTTGGTGGCAGCAAATGTGGGAAGCACAGGCTTGCCAGCCAGAGCACAGAGAAGCTGGGGCAACCTCTAAGGTAGCCACCTGGGTGCAGGCCAAATCACCCAGGACATGAGATTCATGTCAGGGGTGAGAAGGCACATTGTTTGATACCAAACGTGACATATTTTGGCTGTACCATAATTTAACTGTCAAACTCGAGAATGCCTGGGAGCCCATGTTATCCTATGGACCACTAACACTAGTCAGTCAGTCAGTCAGTCAGTCAGTCAAGTAATCTTTATTTCGATCGTAGATCATAAAAGATGCATAGTAACCATCCAAATCATTGATTAAAAAAAAACACTATCCATTAACACTAATAATAAATACAAGTATAAAAACTTAAAAACTGTACAGTATTAAAAACACATAGATACATTTCATAAATCAATTCCACAGGTAAGAATTTTTCCTACAAATAAGATCTTCTCCTTCTCCACGTGGCATCAAAAAAGCATGACACTGAGAATACAACTGGGGTAGAAGTATTACTCTTAAGTATTCTAAGGGCCTCTTTATAATACCTAAATCCAAGTTTTTACAAAGTTGAATAAGCCAGCGTTGCCATATGTTTTTATATGTTGGGCAAAAAAGAAAACGTGGGACTCTGATTCTTCTTTGGCCCCACACGCTGGGCATTCTATGGATTTAATGGGCGACCATTTGTTGGAGAAGACCCTAAGTGGGAATGTTCCATACCTAAATTGTATATAGTATTTCCTCGCTGTGGAAGCTAACATTTCATCTAAGAATGGTTCAACTCTATAAGCATCTTTTAGATTAAGAAACTGAGTAGTAAGTGGGCCCAAAGAGGAACTACCAAGAATGGCCTCAAGCCTATTTCTGCGGTCCAGCTTAACCAAATCATCACGCGACAGCTGGGCGCAGCCAACAGCAGGATTAGACCAAAGGCCAGATATGTCTAGTCTTGCACACTCCTTTTTTATGAAAGCAAACCAAGGTATTTTCCCCGCCCCAGGGAGGGCTAATACCTCTTCCAAGGCTGATCTAAAATGTATTAGTTCCGGGCTCGCCCAAAGCCTACACCAATAAATTATGGGGTGTAGGGCAACTTCGTCTTCTAGAGGTCTAATGCTGAGGTCCATTCTTAACGGGGTGAGTGGGTTACTCGGTGGGAGGGCCAGCAGGGATCTTAAGAATTGATTTTACGTCTTGCTAATATCACCCACCGGGCAATGCCCCCACAATTCAGCTCCATATAGGATTGCTCCCCTAGCTTGTGCTTTATGGATTTCAATAATTGATGCAACTGGCTTGGTTATGGACTCTCGGTGCAATTTAAGAATACCTCCCATAATTTGGGCGGGTCTAAGTTTGGCCTTTGCCAGTTGGGGGGCCCAGTCCATTTTGTCCGTGAGAGTGATACCCAGGTATTCAAAAACAGTGACCCTGTCCAAAGCTATGCCATTCAAGGAGGGGTTGGGACATCTGGACTTGGTCGGATTGCAGACCATGAATTTGGTTTTTTGAGTGTTAATCTCCAACCCCCTTATATGACAAAAATTTGCAAAGCTGTCCAGGGCACGTTGAATTCCCATGGGAGATTTTAACAATAGAAGAGTGTCGTCCGCGAACATTAATGCCACCACCTGTTCATTTCTCAGTTTTGGGGCGTCAATGTCTTTAACACCTCTAAGGTGGGCAATCAAAGCATTAATGAACAGACAAAATAGGGTCGGCGCCAACACCCACCCCTTTCTAACTCCTCTATTGACCGGGATTTTAGTTGTAAGACTACCCCATTTACCACTCCTAACTTGGGCAAAGTTATCATAATGGAGTCTCCTAATGATGTTAAGGAGATCTATTGGAACCCCCATATCCTCCATATTTTGGCTGTACCATAATTGAACTGCCAACCTCGGGAATGCCTTGCAGCCCATGTTATCCTATGGACCACTAACACTAGTAGTTTCCAACAGGGAAGCCCACAAAAGGGGCATATAGGCTTGCACTTATATGTCCTCACCTTTATTATGATGCATCCTGCCTTCTGGGCTCACAAGGATTTCCTTAGGGGTGCCTGACACATTAAAAATAGTGTATTGACTGTGCCACACATGGTGAGGGTACATTTGAGTTTGAACAGTTCGCAGTGCTAGTGTGGTCCGCAATGGCAGGCCTGCTGTCAGTAGTTTACTTGGGTGACTCAGATGGCACGTAACTGTGCTGCAGCCATGTGCAACCATAAGGGTGTAAAGTCTCTGCCAATTTGGGATTAGCAAGTTGAACATAACAGTTTAGTTTTGAGAGAGCCCACAGGCACTGGGTTCTGGGTGGCAGACTCCAGTGCATTATCAGAGTCATAACCATCAGCATTTGAAGCAAAAAGTGTGTGTGTCTGTGCGCGTGGGTGCATGCGCGTGTGTGTGTGATCATACAAAAAAGGGCACTTTCCAACAGCCACCCTCTGAGAAAATGTTTCATCCTGCCTCCCACAGGGTGGTTGTGCATCGCTAATGGCAACCTGAAGAGGATTGAGGGATGATGCTGCAAGGAGGTGGACTGAGAAGGACAGTATCCCTGGTGACCTGGATGATATCTGCTTGAACACTGTCCCCAGCTACGAAAGGAAAGGGCAAAATGTTGAATGGTGGGGAGCCTGGTGTCAACTATATGCCAACCATCTAGAGTAGCCTCAGATGGGTCAAAACTGATGAGGAAACTGGTAGGGTTAAAAAGGCTTAAGAAACCCTGGTTCAACTTTCCTTAAGGTGTTTGAGGGTGGAATCACACTTTTTGCCAAAAAGCTGTGATTCCTCAAAGGCATGTTCATAAAAAAAATGCCATGAAAACAACAAAAGAGTGTACCTTCTTAGGAGAAGAGCAGGCATTTAGAATCTTACTTGATTCTTTAGAAAACCCTCACTCACCAACCTAGTTGGTGACATGCTTCATCATCGGGCCCCACCAGGAGAGGCCAAGTGCCTCCCCGGTGTGCTTCAACGCCAGAACTACTGCGGAGCAGGTTCATTTGTTTGAGTGACAAGTGAAAGTGAAAGTGTAGTGGTTAAAAATGCCTAGATTGTGTCCAAAAATGATTTATTAGTTGGCCTATCAGACAAACTTAAATTCGGGGTGTGGGATGTAAAAACTGGATAGATTGTTCAGCTATATCCCATTGTGCGAGGTTGACATGTTTCTGCCTATATGACGCTATTTGCCAGGCATTCCTCAGGACCAAAGTATGTACCTCGGCGGTATGGGCGCGCTAAGACCCACCCTAACCAGAGGACATAAATGTGAAAAATTTAAATCCTATTCGTCAGGGGTTGCTCTATTTCAAGAAACCAATTTGCAACTGTAATAGGAAAAATGAACAATGACAAACACACAAAGAGAAAACAAACAATAATTATTCATGTTGCGCGTTTGTTGTCACAAAATTCTCATGCTCTAGTGTTGTTCAAAGTGCACTTAAACCGTAACTCGGAGAGCAAAGTTGTACTATGGTGAATAGTAACGTGCACTTCATTTCACAACTATCGCTAAAGCCAGCTTAAGTTGTGAAGGTACCTTAAGTAAAGCGCTATTTCACCTGCACGCCTACTCGGGCGTTAGCAGTATAAATAATTATTGTGGAAGAACGCTATTCTACATTTAAGGAACAAGCCAGTGTGACTTGGCAAGTGTTCTGCACACAAAACACAAAATGTCTCACATAAGGTGTAATGACTGAACTCACCATGGGTCTCAGAAGGGGGGTGGTGGCAAGTTGGCACACCCTGTAAGTAGAAAGAAGGAGAGGAAAACAGGGAAATCAATACTGTATCCCCGCGGCAAGCAGGTTACTTATCTCGTGTAGACGCGAGGTATTCACTCACGCCGTCAGCGCCAGGCACCCGCTCGGTACCTGCTGAAACCTTTGTAAACCGGACCCCGTGGATGGCTGATATGGTCTTCCTTATGATGTTATAAAGGAGTGAGCAAACCCATGGGATGCCACCCAGGAGGGGCTTTAGGCGTGTCTGAGCGCATCCATGCGTATGCGTGCAGGACGCTGCATCTGACTAGGCCAATCATGGGTCCTGTTACAGGTCACAGAATCTTGTACCCGGCGGACGGCTAGGAACAACTAGACCATTAACTTACACGTCTTAGTTGAAAAAATGTTATTGACGCGTGATGTTAATCCCACATCTATGGATTAACATTGTGACTCCACTCAAAGAAAATCCCCAAGTGGTAGTTAGCAACCATAAGGCTGTTGTCAGTTAAAAGACAGTCCGAAAGAAAGGAAAGGCATGGATCAATTGCAAATGCCTAAAGAAAGGGGGGGTAACGGAAAAGCTGTAAGTGCAACAGGGAGGGGGTTAAAAATGACAAGTTATGTGATAAAAAGATCTGTCATAATTCCATCCCCAGGTTTCGTAATCAGGAAGCAACAGACATGGTAGTCAATGCTCGTAAAGAAACTGGAAAAGAGTGAGGTATCAAAGGAACGGGATATTAGCGTTGTAATACTGTGCCTCAAGGAATATTGTCATTAAGTCCTTGTGTGTGCGTGCCCAAGCGGTAGACCCACCTTTGTTCCTTTTCGAACAGGATCTGTTGTATGTTTTTCCCTGATCTCACTTGTTCGATAAATGTCCACCTCAAATTGTTCGTTGTGTGGTTATGTTGGAGGAAGTGTTCACTCAGTTTAGTCGTGGCTCTCCAACATCTTATGTTACTTCTATGTTCACACAGCCTATGTTCCACCTTACGTGTAGTCATGCCCACATACCGCAACCCGCAATGTCATGTGATCAAGTATACCACATTCGCAGAGTTGCAGTTAGTGTGGGCAGGCTGAGTCCATGTTTTTCCAGGCTCAAGATTCAGTACCTTGGTGTGTGAAGTTAAATGGCAAACGCAGCAATTGGCACAAGAAAAGTGACCCACAACCTTCAGTGGACCCCATGTGTCAGTAATAGATGGAGTGTCCATTCTAGACTTGTCTCTCAGGCATGTATAAACCAAAGTGTCCCTAAGGCTCCGTCCCTTTTTGAAAGAGAACAGTGTTTTTTCCCATGTCCTATGGCTGCTGGTTATTATCCTCCAGTGTTTGTTTATAGCTTTCTTAACCCCTTCGACGCTCATGACGAGCTCAGCTCGTCACGAGGTACACATCTCGTACGCTCATGACGAGCTGAGCTCGACATGAATCGCGGGTTTTTAAAAAATGCAGCGCACAGCGGGAAAATGCGCCGCACACATGGTGTTAACACTATTGGATGCGCTACTGTAAGTAGTGACACAAGTGAGGGGGATTTCATTGGACTCCCTAGGACTATCTTCTAGCAATGCCTCCCTTGGCTGGGTCCGTACTCTCTTGTAGCTTTTATTCTGGACTTTATCTGGATAGCCCCGCTTTTTGAGTCTCGTGGTCAGGTCGGCTGACTGCTTGCGAATATCCTCCAAATTGCTGCAATTCCTTCTGACCCGCAGGTACTGTCCCATATGGCAGATTCGTATAAACACAAGGGAGAGTAAGGGAATTTGTTCACAGAAAACTGCAAACGGGGAGTACTCCTAGTCCCCTGGACTAACTATCAATAAACATAAGAGGAGTACCACCTAGAAAAGCTCAGGTGGTACTCCTGCACACCCTGATGGCATTCGGCTATCAGGGTGGACCCCGATGATGAAGCATGTCACCAACCAGGTTGGTGAGTGAGGGGTTTATTATAATCCAAGAAGGACTCTCTTCTTATCCAAACTTTTCACTCAGATCGCTCCTTGAGCTTTTCTAGGTGGTACTCCTCTTATGTTTATTCATATGGCAGATTCTCCCGTAGGGGTCTTGGATGAAAGCTTGAGAATTCAAGTAGAATTCAAGTAGATTATTTTTCGCCGTCAGTTTGTAATGAGTTTTTGTGGTGAGGTTTCCATTTGTTTTAGCGACACCACATCCAGGAAAACCACCTCCTGTTTGTTACAGGTGTGAGTGAATTTCAGATTCAAGTCGAGTGTTGATCCAGAGAAGAAAGTCATTGAGGATTTCCTCAGGGCCTTTCCATATCATGAGGACATCATCAATATACCTTTCCAGAAACCTATGGAAGAGGTATACGGGTTGTCAGCAGCTAGCATAAATTTACGTTCAAAATCATGGACGTAAAGCCCCGCCACACTAGGGGCAAAAGTGCTGCCAATCGAAGTTCCAGTTGATTGGAGGAACAGGTTGCGTTTTGTTTGAGGGCCAATGTGGCGCACTCCAAAATGAACTCCTTTGGTGTCTGATATTCCCAACTAATTCCGTCTAGGGCCTCACCCAGGACCCTGATGGTATCGTCCTGGGGAATACTGTGTATAAACTCTCTAGTTCGAGGGTCACAAGTATAGTAGAATCTTCATCAATGGTCACTTCCTGTAAAAGTTGTAGCAGACTTAGTGTCCTTCAGGTTCGTAGATGTCTGTTGAATTATAGGTTTAAGGAAGTGGTCACAAAAACGTGACAGCGGCTCGAGTAAAGACCCGATCCCCAACACAATTGGCCGTCCAGGGGGAGGTGTTTTGTTTTTATGCATTTTGGGTAACGTATAAAAATAGGGTATCACGTTATCACCCACGGTCAGGAAATCTGCTTCATGTATAGTAATATGGCCATTTTCTTCTGCCTCCCTTACCATGTTCTGGATCCAAGTCTTCAATTCCGGTGAAGGGTCTGTGGTCAGTGGGGTATAGTTTTTCCTGTCATCCAGGAGGCGTTGGCATACCCTGTCATAGTCCACTGTGTTCTGGATAACTACGCCCTCACCTTCATCCTGTCACATTTTAGGTGCCCTTATGCGTAGACTACATCTCCCAGAATGCCTGCTCTGTAGTCTGTTGTTTGTTTCCTTCTTCAATCTCCTCCTCTGTTTCCTATATCCGTTCTCTGAAGGCAGCTCTCGGTGCTTGTCACCTGCTTGCCTACCTGGCTCTGAGCTGTTGGAGACCGAGGGATCTGAAGTACTCTGGTAGAACGTTTTGGAGCCGCGCTGAGGATCAGCACGGGAGAGCTCTGTGTGCCATTTTCGGAGATCGCGTAGTTGTGCCCTTTGACCTGAGGAGCCGCGCTGGGGAGTCGCGCTGAGGATCAGCACGGGAGAGCTCTGGGTGCTGTTTTCAGAGATCGCGGTAGAAGTGCCCTTTGACCTGATGAGTCGCGCTGGGGAGCCGCGCTGAGGGGCATGAGAAACGCTTACAGCCATTCTTTTGTTGTGGAACTGTGCCAATTGCTGGGCTATTACTCAAACCCTAGAGCTGTTGAGAGGCTCGGATTGCGTACTGTACTAAATCACTTGGAATACAAGAGGTATTGTTTCCAGACAATTACTCGAGGCTTAGGACTCATAGAGAACAGACGGAAGAGACGTCGTTTTATGAGCTAAGTAGCTTTATCTTACTTGACTAAGACTTAACTCCCAGAACCAGTGGCTCTTGGGGGGAGCTTGTGTTTCCTATGACTTTCACTTTATTTTTTCCTTTTTTACGCTGAGATCTTTTTCTATGGGAGATTGTGGCAGCATATTGCAGTAAGTGATTCACACATCCACATAATTAGTAACTGCATACATCATACCGGGGTGTATTTATGTGTGTCCTTTGTATTCTTATGCAGGAACCTGAATGCAGACCTAACGTATGGTACCCCTCCTGTCGCCAAGCATTGTAGATGGTTTCTGGCTGCCAGTCCTTTATGTTTTATTTCTCCACTTTTCCCCTTCCCTGGGTGAGGTCCTCATAGGAGAGTTGTATATATATGTACTCACTTGAGGTGCCACTCCTAGGGAGGAGTGAAATCAGCTACTACATCGCTCCTGCTGTATCTGATTATTAAGGTTAGTCAATCTGCATTACTCTGTGACACATCCGCTGGTTTTATGGTAATTGAAGTATTGGCTTGTAAACCCTGAAGAGCCTGGAACTCAAGTGCACTTACGTTTTTGAATGCAGTGGCCTCTTCAAAAGCCTCTATTTCGTGTGAGACAGCCTGCTCAAAAGCTGTGATTTCTGCTGGCACTGAATATGGTGGAAGGGTAAAGGATGATTTTAACCTTAAACCGGTGTCTCCTGAGTTTGTGTGTGGTTCATTTGGTTCCTTACCCTCGAAGTAGGCTTTCAGTTTGAGCTTTCTGAAGAAATCAACCCAAAAAATACCTGCACATCTCCAGAAGCATGTGGATCACATCCATGCATGGCAAGAAAGCACCACACAAAGGCCAAATGACCGCCCTAAGCAATCAATAGCATCCAGACCAGCCTGAATCACATATTTGACTGCCTACCGGTCATCGTGAATAGTCTGAGCCAAGGAGACCCTGAATTCCTCCTGAACTACTGGTAAGATCTTGTTAACAATGTGCCAGAGGGCATGCACATAATGGCCTAATAAGCAGACTTCCTAGACCTACTCCAAGGCTAAGCTGGTCAAAGAGAACACTTGCTTCCTAAACACCTCAATCTTTGTTGACTCCCTTTCTGGAGGGGTCACAGGGAAGGAATTATGATTCACTCTGCTGTGGAATCCTGGACGACAAAATCCTCAGGAGTGGGATGTTTTGTAGGAAAATCCAGGTCTCTGGGCCTTGGTCTGTTTGGTCTGGCCACCTGCCAGTTCACCAGTGGGTAAGAGCAAGGCTTGGACCTTGTTCAGAGTGCCACTGGGACCAACCGTGGGGGTTGAAACATTTCACTTCTGACGTCCCGGGTCCCAACCTATTATGGATCCTGAGCGACTGGGCCAAGTACCCCTCCAGCACTTCACTCTCAGTGGTAGTGCGGGTCGTAAACTCATAGGCTTCTCGGGTGGGAGGGCGACTCAGTGAGGTGAACACCGGCTCTCAACTCAAAATACGTGCATCAGCAATAAATGATTGTACTGTCAAATACTTGCTTTTATGAAAAAAGATTAGTATTTATATATGACCACAAAGTAAAATAAGACATAATCAAACAATACACACAGACTCCGCAAGTTAGGGCCATAGTGGTGAATAGGTGGGTCCCTAGGTCCCACTCCCTGCAAGCAAGCTGGTTATTCCTCATTCACTATATTAAGTTAGTGAAACATTTCTGAAGCGCAACGTATGCCGAGGCATTTTGGTGCTGAAAAGCAAAGCTTCATCTGGGCTGGGAGAAAAATTACTTGGGCGTGGTGGAGAAGAGCCAGGTTTTGAGCAGCTTTCTAAAAGAGCATCTATTAAATTGAGATATAAGGGGGGTGGGAAGGGCATTCCAAAGTTTAGCCACCCGGTAGGATAGGCTCCTACCAACCCACTTAGCCTTTTTGATCCTGGGGATGGGGACAAGAGCAGCATTAGCTGACCTTAAGTCCCGTTGGGGGACATACCAGACGAAGTATTTCCGGAGGCCATGTGGCCCACCACCGTACAGACCCTTGTGCACCAAACAAAGAGCTTTAAATGTAATGTTCTCTTGGACAGGCAGCCAGTGCAGGTCCTAAATATGGTTGGATATGGGCCTGAATTTGGGAATTTTCAGCATCACCCGGGCTGCAGCATTCTGCAGAGACTGTAATTGTGACTGCAAACGTTTATCAATTCCCAGTTAGAGAGCATTACAATAGTCTATCCTGGATAAAATCAGGGCACCTGAAATGAATGGGAAAATCATTCTCAGGATTTTAAGGAGGAAAAAGCAAGAGGATGTAATAGGGTTGATCTGTTCAGAAAAACAGAGTTGATCATCAAACAAGATTCCTTGCTTTGTTTAAAGGATCCGGACGGGGACCAGCGTCAGCAGACCACCAGGAATCATTCCAGAAAGAAAGGCCGTTTCCAAACAATATCACCTCAGTTTTATCTGTCTAGCTTTAGGTAATTTTCATGCATCCACCTGATGATATGCGCTAGACAGTTGAGAAACTGACTTGCCACAGAATTTACCTCAGATGTAATGGATATAACTATCTGCATATCATCAGTTTTAAGATATCACAGAAAAACCATGGGCTGTAATGAGTTTAGCCAAGGGGGTGACGTAGATGTTGAATAATGTGGGGGACAGTTATGAGCCCTGAGGAACTCCACAAGGGAGAGAGAACGAGTCAGAGGTGAAATCTCCCCAAGTCACCTTCTGCTCTCTGTAGGAGAGAAAAGAGGTGAGCAGGGTTAGGGCAACCCCTATTATTCCTACTGTCCCTAGCTGTCTAATTAACACCTGATGGTTGACGGTGTCAAAAGCGGCCGAGAGATAAAGTAGGATAAATGCAGATTTCCCACCACTATCCATCTGCATTCGAATATCATCAGTGGCCATAACCAAAGCCAATTCTGTGGAATGATTGGGTCGAGAGCCGTGCTGGGATTGGCCAAAGAGATCATTCGATTTTAAATAGGTCACCAAGTCTTCGTTAATGGACCTTTCCCGAATTTTAGTTGGAAATGGTAAACAAGATATAGGTCTGAAATTCTTGACCTCAGTAGTATCTAAGGAAGGCTTTTTTAAGATGCTTTTCTTCACAAAGTTGGGAAGTTTCCTGAGATAAGTACCTGATTTAGAAGAGGGACTAGGCATGTAGTGACTGTATCTGATACCATATGTAGAATGAAAGGTGGGCGTGGGTCTGTGGGAAAACCTGACTTGGTAGTTTTTTTTTTAATAACTTTATTTTTGCAGATTTTCAGAAAAGAAACAAAGCAGAGCACATACATCAGTAAGTATATATAGCAGGTACAATTCAATAATGGCGGCATTTTACATTCTTCGTCAGAAAAGAAGATATAGCCGTTCATCCCGGCCATAACACAATGCAGAAATCAAAAACCGTCTTGTGTGTTGGGGTCATCCTCTTAAAGTGTCTATAACACACTGTGCATTCAGTATATGAACAATTGGCTGAGTTAAGTTATTCCAAACACGTAGGATTATTAGCACGGGTGTACTATCCCATTCATCCTATCCCCGCTGGCTCCTTACCCTGACTTTGCTGTGTGGTGAAAGGTTGCTGCTGCAAGGCCAGGTAAGTACGGAGAGGTCCCCAAATATCTTTAGGTCTGGAGGATGCAGGACAGGTTGTGGCATATGTATCGCTGTGTGTTGTACAGGTGGTCATACTTCGCACCCATCCTACCGTTGTTGGCGCTTTTCTACCACCCCAGCATATTGCAACCTCTCGCTTGGCTAGTAGCAGAGCAATAGCAGCAAATCTGCGGACTTTCAACGGGAATTGCACTGTATACCCCAACAAAGCGATTTCTGGGATCGGCTGTAACGGGAGTTTGATCATTACACCGAGGAGCCGGTGCACGTCTTCCCAGTATTCGTGGATTCGTGGACAGCTCCATGCCAAATGCGCAAAACCTGCCTGTGGTGCTTGGC
The DNA here is from genome assembly GCF_964261635.1 of Lissotriton helveticus. Classification (NCBI taxonomy): domain Eukaryota; kingdom Metazoa; phylum Chordata; class Amphibia; order Caudata; family Salamandridae; genus Lissotriton; species Lissotriton helveticus. The sequence goes on along the minus strand of NC_136071.1, from coordinate 446,003,365 downwards.
ATCGTTGACACGTGTGTGGCCTGGAGGGGTCTATCCTATGCATTCTGGCGGGTGTAGCGTATAACCTAAGAAGAAATTTAAAATGTAGGAGTCGATGCTTACTGTTTAATGACACCATCCCCGTGACCCTACAGCATGCCACCCACTGTTCATCTGTAATTGATATGCCTAAATCTGACTCCCACGCCGAGCGTATTTTCGAGTCATCTAACGGTATCTCCTCGGAGCAGGCCTTGTAAAGGTGTGATGTAAGGTGTAGTCCTTTGTCGCTGGTTATTACCAATGTTAGGGGGGGAAGGAGGGCGGCTCCAACGGGTAGTCAGGGAACTTGGTGCGGAGCGCTGCGCGTAATCTAGACAATATAAACTTGTCCATGAATGAGGCTTCTGAAAGTGCGGGTGTTTCATCTGGGTCAAATATATGACCGCCAGGGAAGAGGTCACCTATTGTATGGAAATCGAATTTAGCACAGGTTTGTTGAACTATTCTCTCAGAAGTAATGGGTATGAAGGGGGGTTCAATATGGGAAGTCAAGTGAGGAGGAGTACAGAGCGTTCCCCCGCGTGAGTTTGTGTAGTTTCTGCCACGCCCAGCTGGTAGTGTAAACAGGCTGTATGATTTTTGGATCATGGGGGATTAACCTGACTTGGTAGTTAGGAGCATATTGCTAACTCTATAATGAGATAAAGGGGGAAAACTAGCCAGTTCATTCTTAGTGTAATTGTGATAATCAACACTCAGTGGCATCGAGTCTGGGGTTGAGAAGAGTGTATGCCGCAAAAGCTCTTTAGACTGGAAAAAGTTAGCTGCTTTATCACAGAAGGCTTGGTCGGGTGAAAACTGTTTTCCATAATGAAACTTAGAAAGAGTTGTGACTGTTTGAAAAACGTTCTCTGATCGAGTTTTTTGCTATTTTCATTTTTCATTGAAAAATAAGTGTTTTTTTGCTCCTGTGATAGACTCTTTGTATTCTTCTAGGGCTAGCCTATATTTGTATTTTCCCACTGTGCTGTAATCTAGCCTCCAGTTACGTTCTTGCCTTCTACATTTTGACTTGGATGTTCTAAGTTCAGCTGAATACCAGGGGGCTAAGGGATTTTTCCTGCAGTGTATGGTGGTTTTCTCAGGGGCCAAGTGTGTCTCCGCAGAGCAGATCCAATTTTTGAAGTTCGACGCAGCAATATTATTATCCGGGTCTAATATGGGGCTGTGTCTATGTAAAACCGACTCTAGCTCCGTTTTATTAATTTTATGCCAAGGACGAGTTTTGACGACGGAGCAATCGTTAAAAGAAGATGCTTCTTCTACTGTAAGGGCTCATTAAAAAAAATGGGGCTATGATCTGCCATGTAAGTGGAAGTACTTTAGCCAATGTAATGTTATTATTATTAGTAAAAATCCCATCTAACAGGTGGTGGCCTTATGAGTAGGTTCCGGTACGATCTATTTAATCCAAAACAGTCCAGACTGTCCACCAGGTGATTAGTTTCATTATTGTCCATGCTGTCAAGGTGAAAATTAAAATCACCTAGCAAGGTAAATATGAGGGGGTCCACACACAACTCCAGAAAAGTTTGAATAGATTGTATGAATTCTCTGGGGCCTGGTGGGCGATATGTTAATGCCCCCGAGAAGGTGCACATGTTGCTGAATTTAAAAGTGAATGATAGGGCTTCTCCTTTTAAGTGCAAGAAAGGGGAAAGGGCGGGTTTGATGTGACTGTGATATATAATCACCATATCGCCCCCACATTACCCCACTCTGTCAACTGTGGATATGTCATATCCAGATGGAACAGCTACAATCCAATCTGAATCGGATGCTTGGTTGGACCAGGTTTCCGTTCGGAATACCAGAACAGAGTTATATGTCTGCATGAAATCAGCGAATTCGCCTATATGTTCGATCAGGGATCTGGTATTTAACAGAACACATGTTAAGTCTTGGTGTATAGTTTTCGAAAGAGTGTAAGCCGCCACAGAGGCTTCCGGAAATGCAGCCTCAATGAGGTGAAGCTTAGGACTGAAATGAGTTATTATCAGCATTGCAAGCAAAAGTGGGAAAACGACATCACTCACCTTTATTAAATGATAGCAGATGGTCCCTAGAGTAGTAATGGGGGAAAAAAAAGACCAGGGGTCCTGGCGCAGGGCGTATTCTGGCAGTGGACAGGCGCAGAAGGGCATATTCAACTATATTCCACATTCAGGTTAAGCCCTGCTAGTAGTCTGAGTCTTAGGAGTGTCACTGACTCTTAATTAAAGTTAAAAGTGTTCTAGTGCCGAATCGCTATCTGGCAAGCAAGTTCCACCCGGGCCATCAGACCCGAAACCAGTCTTACACGCACCAACAGGATCAAAGCAACAGGTGACTCTGAGCGTTTTCCCTTCACGGGCCCTGAGGCTGTAGAGGCGGTCTCAGGCAAATTTTTCACATGCCACCCAGACAGGCTGCGATTGGCTGTTCTTGAGTTCCTCATATGCAATTTTGCCGCAGCAGCGGGTGGGGGTTCTTGATGCTCCTCCAATGTTGGGTAAGTTCTCTGGTTCTTCCCACAGGTGGGGGGAGCACAGGGGGTGCGACAATGCTGGTAAAGGTCCTCAGTCATGGCTCAGTCCCTCTATTGTCATCACGGTGACCTTGTTCCTCCGTCATCTATCTTGAAAAGACCATGCTTTTTGCTTGCTCCCGGTGGCCCACTCAATATCATACGGGGTCACTGTTCCGCCTATGCACACGGGCTCTGGATTGATCAAGACAGCAGCAGTCTTCACAGCGGCTCTACTTGGCATATGGGGGGCACTGAATTGATACTGTGCATGGGCTATGGCCCGATCGCACGATGTTAGGAGAAGGGCCAACTTCCACAGGAGCGAAGAAGAATCCCTCCACCTCCAGGACACAGAAGCAGGAATGCGATATCAGATTATACAACACTCCTGTCTACTGTCTCCTAAAAGTATGAGGGAATTTACCCAAGGAGTGTCCACCACTCTCCTCATACGAGGGGTAACAAATAACAGAAGGCGTCTCAGGGGATGGTCCAGGCTAGGAAACAAAAAGCAAGTTATGAACAGTAACACTCCCCACGGTTATTCTGTTTAAACATAGCGAAACATTGACATGTGTGATCAATTATGGATCTTACCCCAACTGTAGGTCGGGCGAGCTTCATCGATGAGTCCAGGCCACAGGGAGGGGGCCAAAACGAACTCACGAAGGACTCAACACACCTCAGACGCAAACAAAATCTCAAAGGAAGGTGAGGTGAACCGACCGGCTGTCTGAAGGGGGGGGCCAGTGCAGCGGAGCAGTACAACCATACACCACACACAAGCAGACAAACACCGAAAAGGAGTGAGGGGCACCGACCGGCTGCACAGGGGGCAAGTACAGCGGAGCAGTACCCACTCAGGAGGTGAGACACCCGGCCCCTAGTAATACAGGGCGGAGCGCTCACACTCGATAGGCAGTCCCAAAAGAATGATACCAGCAAAGGAGGTAATGCAGCCACCAACAAAAGAAGAAACTGAAGGTAGTGAACGGACGACGCCCGCAAAATGCGTGAGCGATGGTAGGGGCGTCGCGCTCACCGGTATAGAAGCGGCGAAGAATTGCCGAGTACCGTTTAGGCAAACACACACACTCCAAGAGCAGGAATTCAAAGGGACAAGGGGCAGCAACCAAGAATACCAGCGTCTAAACTCAAGAACCCCAGCAGAGAGTCCTCAAGACGCCAGCACAACACACGAGCAGGAACCAGGAAGTGGAGAGGGGGCGTGGTCACGAAGGAGTAAGCCAAGCAACGACGGTAGTGCGCTGCTCCTCCTTATTCCCCTTAGGGAAGGTCTATGAAGTACATGCTCATACAATAAGGGGCCACAAAAAAGTGTCAGAACCGCACTAATCACACACGTCAAGGCTGATTCCTAACACACGACAGCAATCTTCATAGCAGCCCCACCTGGCATACTGAGTCGCCTACTTGATACCGCAGAAGGGTGATGGCCGGATCGGCATGGCAGCAATCTTCACAGCGGTTCCACCTGGTATATGGGGTCACCAACTTGATACTGCAGATGGGCTACAGCCCGATCGTCACAGCAGCAATCTTCATGGCAGAGCCATCTGCTAAAGAGGGTTGCTGACTTAACACTGCACAGGGAACAGCATCGGTCATGAATTCACTTCACGGCAGCCCTCCTCTGGCATATGGGGGGTCAGAGACTCTTCCCTGCACATTAGCAACAACCCGATTGTGCAGGAGCCGTCTCCTTACACCTTGCTACATTGGAATTCCCCCACTGAACTTTGCTCTTTCCAACGCTCTCCTCTTCCTCACAGGGCACACTGGTCTTGGCAAGCAGGCAGGCAATGGTGCTCCAGAATTCAGGACAGATTCCCTTGGAATCCTGTGGTGATGTCCACTCACCCAGATGGGAGACGAGCAGGCCTTGGCCCTCAGTCCTGGTCACAGGCAGAAGTATTAAAAAGATTCTCACCACACCGCTCGACCGGCTACTTGACTGTTAACAGTTTTTAGGGCCTCAAGCTCCCCTTCTTATAGTCCATTTCCAGACTCCAAATGTGTTTAGAGTCTGAGTCTTTGAAGTTTATATGGTGGGGGTCTACTTTCTTTTGAAGTGCCCTCTTCTCTGTTCTCTCTTCCTCCAGAAAGCAGTCTGTCACCGCAGGAGCGACTCCAAATCTGACAGCCCCACAACACAGGCATTGGAGTGACTAGAGGTTCACACCTGGATGTCAGCCGCAGTGATATCTGTATCAAAAGGTTCTCAGCCCTACTCTTTATAATTCTCTTATCAGACCATTCTCGTTTCTGAGATGTACCCAGGCCCCTTCCCAGTGACCTCTCTCTTGGGAGCATCCTTTGAAGTCAACTGGAGAGTATGTCTCTCCATTCCTTCAGACAGAACTGTGTATTGCTGCATTTCCGTATGCTGGATGGGAATCCAGCATACAGGAATGCAGCAATACACAGTTCTGTCTGAGGGAATTACTTTGCCTCCTCTTTCATGTTTCCACATTCAACCCTGGGTCTCCCAATATGGAAAGCAGAGTTTTTCATATATTGTACCACTTAGAGTCACTTACACCCAGTATGTGTACACGGCATACACGCATTGAACAGCCCTTCATCTTTGATGTATTGTAGCAGTTACACAAAGCACATGTATATAATATACACATATACTACACAGTACTGCATTGTCCCTGTATCGTACCATTCACATACATACCCACGCACACTTCACAGCACTACACACAACTGCAGCACACAGCAGCGGAACTTTAAATGAGTGAGGCTGCATACCTCCCTCCAGTGACACAGATAAAAATGGCCTGTTCTCTTCTGCTGATCGCTACACGCTATGCTGCCACCACTATGAGGGTAGAGCTTTGGGCTTCCCTCCCGGTCCAAAAAGACTGCAATCTGTGTGATCCATGTTAGCCAATGACAACACAAATCAGCATTAGGGATCCAGACATCGTTAGAGTTGGAACATTCAGGGCAGGAGTGTGTAGGAGGCTGGCTTAGTATATGGTGTGCACTTATTTAACTGAAGGACCCTGCACTAACCCAGACAACCCTTATGGTGACTTTAGTGGCTTTAGACAACCATAGAAAGCTCTTTAAGTGGTAGCTGTGGAGAGCAGCCTTCAGGTTTAGTCCAGAAGAAGTGTAAAGCAACTTGTTTAACCAGTACTAATCATATAGTGTAGGTTAAGTGAAAAAGAACCGCACAGTGTAGTTATAAAAATATATATTTATTATAAACACTCACTATCACATTGGTGTATCTCCTACCCAGAGATATAATCACAATACACACAACACTTCAACAGTAGAACAGGTAACTAGTGGTCTCCAGGGGGAGACCAAACCATACACTAATAAAGTGGAATGCGAACCGTGACCGAAGTCGAGACAGGACCCAGAAGACTTAGAAGAGCTGGGGACCCAAAGAACCACCCAAGGTAAGTAACCAGGAACCCGACGGAGGATGTGTGCAGAGTGGAAACACAACCGCATGCTCAATTCAAGTCAACGGGTAAGTCCCAGTTGCAGTTTACAAGAAGAAGGACCCTTCCCAGAGGACTCTGAAGAAACCCCGTGGAAGATGGAAGGTTGGAGAGTCACCCCACCTGTGGACACCCCAGGAACCAGGATACCTATACCAGAGAAGCCGGGTGCATAGGTGTGAAGTGACATCAGAAACTGCTGTAGACCACCGTGATTTTGGCATTCCTATGGGCCACTAAACTCGTAATAGGGCCCTTAGACCCATTGCAGGCAGATGCCTTCATTGATTTCCTGAAGTTTTAGTGGTGGCCACTGAGGAAGTCCAGCGCAGCTCACACCTTATCCAAGTATTGCTGCCTTGGAAGGTATGTGTTGACGCCTTATACAAGCATGGCTGCCTTTGGATGGTATGGTGCCACTCGAAAGGCCTTGCACCACAGTGCGGACGCTTCTGGTAGTCACATCATTCTTCTGGGCTGACACAAATGTTCTCCAAGGCAGTTGTGACCCCGACCAGGGCTGATGTGAATCTAGAGGCACTTGCAGCTCACCCCAGCCTGTAAGGACATAGTCAGGCAGTTGCAGCCTGGCCTGAGCTAGAATACATGGCATGGCAGATATAACCCTGACCTGGGCTGATACACATAGCAAGTTAGACATAGCCACAATCTGGGCCAGTATACATGGTAAAGCAGATGCAGCCCTAACCTCGGCTGAGATGCACAGAAAGGAAGATTCAGACTGCCTCAATCAGTGTGCTGATGTATGTACACTTGCGCAGTTCTTGCCAGGAACCAAGGAGAGACGCAGTGCATCAAGGGTCGCTCCTGGCTTTGCTCTCTCAGGCAGTTTGCTTTATCTGGATGCTTCTCACACCAGGAACATGCTGGGCTTCCTGGACAACTTCTCCTCCTGTAGGGCCAGGTATGCTCATTCTCTCTCTCAGCAGGTAGGCAGGCTTCTAAATACTTGGCAGACCCACAGCTCTTCAAGCCGAAAATGCAGACTTCAGGGGATGTCCTCTCACCAATTGGAGATGGATGTCAGGCTGACAGCAGCCCTCTTCACACAGCAGTCCTTCTAGTACTCTGCAGAGTACTCGCCCTCATTGCTGATGACAAATTTAGTACTGGTACAAAGTGGGGCAATTCACATCTCACACTTAGCATTTACTAGACAGTGAATGTGGATCCATTGTCTCAGAATTCAAAAGAGGTTTGGGGTAGTTCTCCTTCAAGTATCCTCCTTAGGCTGCGTGCCAGACACAGAGTTTGTGTAAAGTGATGCTTCTCACAGCAGGCTGTACAACTTGGACGCAATGAAGTGTGAGGTTTCTGCACATAGCTGTCATCAGCATCTCTGAAGCAGGACAGAATAAACCGATACTTTGACACTAACACATCGGAATGTCCACGCTGCTCCCTGACAGGAGCGGATATACTTCACATGCTCTGGGCTTGTCCCAGGTTGCACACTTACTGGACTGCGGTGACGACATTACTGACGGAAGGAGCCGGGGCGGAACTTCCACTAACGTGGGAGGCCTGCTTACTCGGGTTGTTTAGGAGAACGAAGCACACCAAGGTACACTCTAGGTTCTGGGACTTAGGACTCATCACCGCCAAGCGACTAATCACCAAACGCTGGAAACACACAGATCCACCACTACTCCGACACTGGTACACCTCTTTTAACAACTGGGCGATGGCAGAGGAGGTAACCCTACGCAGGGAAAAAACAGCAGGTCTAAGAGCCATACCGATAGCACAATTATGGGGAGATATCCTACAGGCTTTCCGCCAAACATACACCGCCCAAGAAGATACTCAGATACCGACCACCACTGCTAATACTCCCATGATAGCACCGCCATGAAGGCGAGGGGCTGGAGCGTGTGATGGGACGGGAGAGTACACCGTCGTGCAGCATTCAGGGTGCGGCTAATGGCCATCTTCCACTGTTGTACTGAGCTGAGAGGCTCCTCCCCCGGGAGCACCGCCTGGCGGCGCTGCCATACTATGCCCCTGCCCTGGATTAGACTGCCCTCCCTGATTACTGAATAACCACCTATACGAACGCATAAATGCACCCACTCCGCGACACACTGACACAGCACTCACCTTCACACCCCGCCGGACATGTCTCGATAGCGTATCCCCCTGCTCTCTTCTTCCTTCCTTTTACGTCCTCATTTTTCCCCCTTTTCTTATCCACTCGTCCTTGAGCATGCCAAGGAGCCTCGTCCTGAGCTTCCTCCTATGACATTCTCCCCCTTCCCGTTTGTCCAGTTGTTGCTCCTGATCCCCGCTCCCCACTTACCCTAGTTGGATATATGGCAGAGAAATGACATCAAGACGACATAGCTACCCCGATGATAAATAGTTTTTTTTTTTAAACACTTTATTGAGGCAGATGTGCAAACCACATTATCATATGAAGAAAACAGTGCCTTGTTACAAAGTCTGTACTTAAGGCAGGCAAGTAGCTCAGTTAACAGATGGATGGGTACAGCAAGACAAGCATTCGGTTTGCACCATACCGTATGAAAACTGTTACAGTAGAAATTTTTTCCAATAAAGCAACTGAAATACAAATTAAACAATACCAATAGGTCAAAAACAAAGAAATAATAACAAGGGGCAACAATAATGAAAATCAGATTGCAAGACTAGCACAGTAAAGCTATCAGTATCACAGTAAGCGGCATCCTTGCCAATGACCATAGCACAGTAAACGTATACCAAGAGCCATTCCATCCAGGAATGAGTTGGGCCAGCTGCATGAGTTCATACAGTGCCGATTCGTCTGAAAGAGCTGAAAGGTGGGCTGTGTTAGCGTGGCGAGGACCATCACCCGTGTCGGCCTGAAGATCCCTACTATCGGGAACCCCATCGGGCCCCCGTCCATCAGGCCCCATCTCCACACCAAAAAGGAAGTGGCCAACAGTCGCAGAGGCTCAGTCAGTGTGGAAACGCGGAGAGTGGGATCCAAGGTCTAGCCCACCCCGGTCGGTGTGTTGGGATGCAGAGACTGGGAGGGAGCCTCTAGTGTCTTCCGTGAAATGTATTGGCGGTACGGACCCCAAATATCTGTAGGGCGGGAAGAGGCCGGGAGTTGGTCAGAATACTCCACACTATTTACATTGCAGAATGCCACACTCCTCAGCCAAGCGGCAACTGAGGGGGCACGTCTCGAGCACCAGAGCAGCGCGATCTTCCTCTTGGCCAGAAGGAAGCAGACCGACGCCAATTTGCGGAGCGCGCGGGGAAACTTGGACATATATCCCATCAGGGCAATCTCTGGAAGGACCGTTAGAGACAGACCCAAGATCGCACCCAGCGTGTCGTGTATTTCAACCCAATAAGCGTGCAACTTCGGGCAAGTCCAGGCAAGATGAGCAAAGTCAGCCTGAGGGGCATTGCATTTAGGACAAGTATGGGGACGAGTCGGGTCGAATCTGTGGGCCAGCGCGGGGGTGTGATACGGCCTACGAAGGAACTTAAAATGTATAAGTTTGTGCCTGCTGTTCATGGAAACTTCCCTAGTCATGGCACAGCATGCTCCCCACTGGTCGTCAGTTATCTGGGTGCCCAGATCCAACTCCCATGCGGCTCGCACCGCCTCGTCAGACACCGGAAGGGAGGACAGGCAGAGTCTGTAGAGTTTGGACACGACATGGGCCCCCGAAGAGTTCTGGATGATGAACGTGAGGGCCAGAGTGTCATCAGGCGGCAACGGGAAAGTGGGGAATGTAGCCCGCAGCAGCGCCCTTAGTCTCGCAAACACAAACGTGTCCATAAAAGTGCGGTCGGTGAAGCGGGGGTCTTCAGTAATAGAAAGAGCGTGGCCATCTGGGAATAAGTCACCTATCGTGTGCAGGTGATATTTAGAAAGCGTTCGACTAATCAGTGTTTCGCCTGTAATGGGGAGCCAATGCGGGCTAGGAAGTGGGAGGGCTGGAGAGTACAGTATGTCTACGCGCAGCAAACGTCTGAGTTTGTCCCAAGCCCAAGTCGTAGTGGTGAGAGGGAGTATGTCGTGTGGGTCGGGAGGGATGCCTTTGGGAAGCACGGCATCTAGAGACACAGGGAGCGCTGCGTCCGCTTCGGGTTTTAAATGTGGGATCCTGGCATCTGGATGGTACCAGGGATGGGAATACGAGCATTGGGCCACCAGGTAGTAAAGGTGGAAGTCCGGCACCCCAAACCCGCCCCTCTCATAAGGCAGTGTCAGCGTGCTCCAGGCGAGACGAGGGCGTTTCCCCCCCAAAACCAGTCTGAGTAGGGCTGTGCGCAATTGGGTGAAAAAAACCTTTTTGAGAGGGATGGGGATGTTATTGAAAAGATATAAAAACCGGGGCAGAACCACCATTTTCACTATGGCTATGCGCCCAGCCATCGATAAAGGAAGGCGGAGCCAGCGATCAGTGGTATCTTCCAAAAAATCAAGGGCGTGGCCATAGTTCAGGCGGATAATGGATATAGTATCTAAGTGTATATGTATCCCTAGGTATTTAATGGAGTCCTCGCACCATTCCAACGGGAGGGAGCAGGGCCATCTAGCCGTGGCGAGGGTGAGAGGGAACAGTTGCGATTTGTGCTAATTAACCCTAAGACCAGAATAGTCACCAAATCGCGTAATTTCAGAAAGCAAAGGCTGAAGGTTGAACTCAGGGTTGCGGACATAAAGAACCATGTCATCCGCGTAGAGTGACACCAGAAGAGGCCCGGTGCGGAACTGGAGCCCCCTATGCAAATGTTTCTCTTGAAAGTGTCTGACCAGGGGATCCATAGCCAGTATAAAAAGTAAGGGGGACAGGGGGCACCCCTGTCGCGTACCTCTGGACAGGGTAAACCTATCTGTGACGGTGCCATTAAGGCGAATGCGAGCCGCTGGAGCTGTGTACAGCAATTCAACAGTCGCCACAAACATTGCAGGCATGCCCATCCTACGCATTACATCCAAAAAGAAGGGCCACTCCAGAGTGTCAAAAGCCTTCTCGGTGTCCAGAAAGACCGCAGCAGCCGGGATGTCAGGGTCAATTCTGTGCAAAACCGAGAAAAGAGTGCGGAAGTTAAGGGAAGTTGATCTCTGAGGGACGAAGCCAGACTGTACTGGCGAAATAATTGAGTTCACCAGCAGTGCAAGCCGCAATGCGAGTACTTTAGCCAGGATTTTATAATCCAAGTTCAGGAGGGACAGCGGGCGATAAGAGCTGCAAACCGTTGGGTCGCGGCCTGGCTTGGGTAACAAGACTATAACCGCCTCACGGAGCGTAGGAGGGAGAATACCGGACTCCAAGGACTCGGCATAGACCTCAACCAGAATGGGCACCAGTTCCTCTTTGTATGTCTGATAGAAATCGGCCGTAAAGCCATCCAGGCCCGGTGCTGAAGATCCCCTCAGCGAGTCTATCGCTTCCGCGATCAACTCGGGTGTGATGGGATGCGCCAAGAAATCTTGCATATACCTCTCCAAGAAGACCATAGCAATTTCATCAATATAGGGACCGGGGTCACGGTGTTCGTCGGAAAGGGCAGATTTGTAAAGGTGCTTGTAGTAAGACAAGAATGTGTTGCAAATGGCAGGAGTAGTGTAGAGTGGCGTGCCATCGTCAGCTATTATTTGTGTAATGTACGCAGCTTGCCGTGGCGGGCGCAGCAATTGGGCCAACAGTCTGCCAGGTCTGTCTCCCTCACCGTACTGGCGCGCCGTGTGGTACTTGCCCAGATATTTCAGCTCTCTGTCCGCCTCATCCCTGAACTTTAAAAGGAGCTCAATGCGTTTCGCTTCGTTGCCTGGGGAGGGATCAGAAAGGATTTGAGACTCAATAGCCAACAGGTCAGTTTCTAATCGGGCCAGGGAGGTTCGAATTTCGCGCAGCGCACCGACATGTTTGGTAATGCAGACCCCCCTTATAGTAGCCTTGAACCCCTCCCATAGTGTGGCCCATGTGGTCACCGAACCAGTGTTGAGGTCGAAGTAGTCTTCGATCGCAGAGCGGATCCCCTCAGTGAAAACTGGATCCGCAAGTGCACGCCCAGGAAATCGCCATTGCCGTTCGTACCCACCCAACCTAGGAATCGCAAGCGCCAGCACTACAGGAGAATGGTCAGAGATTGTGCGCGGCAGGGTGCGGAGATCAGTAACCCAGCCTGCCAGGCCCGGAGAAAGGAGACAGTAGTCGATCCTGGTGCTCGTGCCGTGGGATGATAAATAGTTAAGACATTAACACTGGACATCACGGACAGTGACTATTGGCACACACACCGGAGACCACGGTGACACCCCACGCGTAGGCATCACAGGACACGTCTGTTGTCATGGTGCGTGGTGTGGCATAGACGGCCCGAGACGCCTGACTATAGGAGTACACACACCATGTTATATTCCTGCCACGGTTGGGAATACAATCACCGCTACCTTTTGTCATCAGGCTTGTTAGCACATTACACATTGAGGCATGGCTATTCAATAATTGGCATGCATCAGACAGGATGGAAGTGTCGATCTTACCACACCTGACATAACACTCAATGGAGATAATGAGCATGAGCTCATATTGTGAAAATGAGGACTTGCTATAAGACTTCCATGTACCATTGCTTCCAACACTGATGCCCGAGACATGGGGCCACTGCATTGTGTAATAATGATGTTATATATGTTTTCCGCCATACAATTGTCTTATTTAAAAAGTCGTAATAGATGATATTTTACTGCTATATTCTCAATAAAATATATTCAAACAAAAAAATCAGCATCTCTGAAGCAGTAATCTGAGATGAACAAAAGGGCGATCCTGACCTAGCAACATTCCCACCTCGAACAATAGGAAATGCAGTCCCCACCCTTCACCGCTACAATCTAATAAATTGCAGTGCTTGGAAAAAATCGAAACAGCAGACCCTTGCTAACAATAGCCTGAGAGATTTCTAAATGTATGTGGCTCTCAATCCTCCTTAGTATAGGAATCTCCACCTTATAGCAACAGGAAAGCCGCCTATAAACTTCCCATGCTGGGGAAGCTATCCTTATCCTTTATCTTGTACCATGATAAAACAGTGGCATCCATAATGGTATCCCACTTGTTTCTGTACTCAGACACATACTCATGGAGTCCTACTACAACAGATGTTCTACAGCCATACACACCCACTCGGCATTCACACAGGATATAAGCGCAAGGTTCTGGGTTTTCACACAACAGCAGAACTTTACATGAGAGGGGACAGTAGACCACACTTTCGCTGATGCAGATAAAAAGGTTATGTCTACCATAAGAGATCACAAAACACAGTACGCTGCCATTACCGCTTTATGTGCTAAACCCAAGAAAGGGGCATTAGTCTCTGTCCACTCTCAGGGTATGTTTCGCAAAACCTTCCAGAACACAGGACTGGTCCTGGACCTCACATTGTCAGAGTATCTCTGTGCACACGCTAGATTAGTATGATGCCAAGGCCCCAAAAAAAGACTGGGTACCAGATACATGCCGTTGGTTACTCAAAACCTTGTTGTTATCATGCGGGGGACAATTCTGTCCCAGCACATTCTGCCTATTTTATGAGTAGTAACATATGAAACACTTGCCTTTTGAGCTTGTGCTCCTTGACATCAACAGCCATGGCGATTGAAGACAAATGCTGTCTCAACTAAACTAAGAAGAATTCAAAAATTAACTATGCACGCTATATGATAAACTGGTGTGTATCCTCGGAGAGCAGTTTCAAAATCTGTTCCTTATAGAATCAATCAGAGATGCGAGTTTCAGGAATACATTTTTTTAAGGCCATGGTTTTTCAGAAATCCAGTCAATTGTAAACAGATGATGAGATCTGCACAGCTTGCGTACAATGTAAATGTCCTTCCAAATGTGACTTCATTTAAACACCAGGAAAAGCCGTATTGAGTTCCTGTAAAATCATAAGAGTTGTTTTCCCTCTTTCGTACAGTGAAACATGATCTCCCAGAAATGCTTACCAGCATGCCAAGCTGTATTGCCAGCATGGCCATTTTGGCTTCCAGTTCGGGTTCTCGTTCAGCTTCCCGAAGCGCCTTGGCCCCTCTGGCATGACCCATGTTTCCTAGGCATACCTTGGCAACATCCAGTCTCCTTGTCTTGACACACATCCGTGCCATATTCTCCCACACAGCCTCACTGCAATGGGAGGAAACAAGAAGAACATCCAAGTTATGTAACTAATATTAGCTGTTAGTATTTGCACTGGTCCCTAACATTGACCAAGGTCAAAAAAGTTCAACAACATACAGGTTGTTATGAGCAGCCAACAAACACTTTCAGAGTTTAGAAGTTATAGAAAATGAAAGTTGCTTTACAAAGGCATGAGATGCAAAATGTATATCGACCCTGGCTAGAACACATATGGAAGATAGCTAACTAATGGTGAAACTATAACGCTCAATTGACTCGTTAGAAGTGCCACAGCGACGCTTCATAACATGGAAGGACTACTACAGATGGTGCTCACTATCTAACATACTATCAATCTTTTGGGATGAGCTACCAGACACCTTTTGGCACTAAATGATAAAGTCACTGTACATCAATTCTTGAATATTAAAGGTACTAAATGCTAAGGAATAGATTAACTCATATCACTCTTCAGACATGTGTAGTAGGCCCATAATATAGACCTAATGACAAGAAAGGGCCTACATTGACATCAATCAAGCCCCGAGTGTCATAAAAGGTGATAACCACTGTGCTCCTTTCTAAAGTATTACTTTAGTACCCTTTTTTAGGTCTCGCTAGACGAAAGCAAAAGCGAAGCTTTTGCTGTCTATGCGAGACAACTAATGTAATCACTTTTAGGGGAATGTGGACAGCAGACTGTCACGAGCTTCTCCTGCCGGAGATTTGACCTCGTGAGCGCGCACACCCAGCCCGGCGCCGTGCACGTCCCCTGCCACAGACACACACATGCACACGCAGGCAGGAAGGCCCACACACAGACACGCGCGCGCACCGCGCCCCCCACGCCCCCGGCCCCCCGCCGCCGCATACATAGAAGCGCCCCCGGCCGCCGCATACATGAGGCCTCACGCCCCTCCTCTCTATTCGGGACTCACCGGGTCGGCTGGCGCTCGGCGGCGGGCCGGTCTCTCCTTCTCCAGCGGGGGCTCCCTCTTGTGCACGGCCCCCCCCCCCGCCATGGCTGGCACGGCATCTCCGGTCTCCCTCACGACTCGGGAGACCGGAGGACAACAGGCAAAGCTTCCGCAAGGCAGTCGGAGCGGACCCACCTCTTCCCGGCCCCGCCCACAACCAGGCGGCGGGCCGGACATCTGCTTCCGGTGTTTTCCTCCGGGCTGCGGCGGTGATTGGTTTTTTTAATTCGTGCCCGCCGGTTTTTTTAATTCGTGCCCGCCGCTTCCCCAACACAGGAGCAATTGAGAAGAGCCCCCTCCTCTATTAACGCAAGTATTGGTTCTTCCTCGGCCACGCGCACTAGGTCCTGGGACTTGCACAGAAGCAGCCTTCGCCGTGTACCTCGTCCTCGAGCTTACATAGCCTAGTTGTAGGTTTGGGAGCGAGGGTTGGCATGTTTAATGTGGAGGATCAAGTAAGGGGATTGAGTGCATGTGTGTGGAGGAGACAGGACGATACAGTAGCAGAGTGTGGTCTGTACATGTGCAAGTTGTGAAAGGGTGTTTATAGGTGGGACAGCGGGTGTTAAAGGGATTAACTGAGGTGATTACTCTGTGTGCAAGAGTGATGCACACATGGTGTGGGTATGCATGTCTGTATGTTTGTGGTAGTTTAAATAGCACTACTCCTCAAACGATGGGCATAATTTGCATAAAGTGTTTGTCGTTTAGGAAAAGCATTTTTTGTTATTGCCGAAAGGTATATTAAATGTTTTGAGAGAGATCTTTGCATTGCAGTCTAAACATTTTGTTGAAACAGTGTTTTAAAGTGCCCACTGCACTCTTTTGGAACTCAAGACGAAGAGCGAGATGGAGCAGAGATGCTAAATTCTCTGGTAACTAACCACAAACAAGCATTTGCAATGCAATAGGTCTCGCATTTGCGAGAGTTTAAGCTATTGACATTGTAAATGACAATGCCTTTCATTTATGTTTTAAAGACCAACACGTAAATAAAAGGCATTGCCATTTACAATGCCAATAGCTCAAACTCTCACAACTGCGAGACCTATTGCATTGCAAATGCTTGTTCTGATTGGTTGTGCATGCTTACTGTAGACATATTAACCTTTCTAAATGTCCCCAGGTGGCTAAATGCACTCAGGGAATGTTGTTGCCTCCCGAATGCATTCAACTGCATTTATAAAGCACCTTATTAATGTTTGTATGGGCCCAAATTGCTGTTACCTCACCCTTGGAAGTATGCAGGTGTATGCATGAAAGGGTGGGAGCTGGTGGAGGAAAACCACCTAAATGTAGACAAAAGTATTGTTTGCGGAGTTCTTGAGACTTCCTCCAGTTGTATGAATGAGGGGTGGCAGTCGCATAAAGCAGCAATTGCATGTGGTGTGAACAATGTTGAGATTCTATGCAGGATGTTCACAGTAAGGCCCAGTGGAACTGCATGTGGAGGTTTGAGAAGTATATGTGCAGATTAACAGGAGAGCTATATTTGTATGTTCAGTCAACATGCATGAGGATCAAAGATGGGATCCAACGGTGATGCAGCATTCAATAAAATTTGAAGACATAGTAAATGATGCATCTTGTGAGCTCACCAAAGTTCTTGCCACGAACCTCAGGGCAGACGGTACAAGATTCTTCTTTTTGTATCAGCATGTACAGTGCCAATGATTATGCTACTTTTAGAGTGAAGAGTTAATTTTGTGTGCTATGGGCAAATTTTGTTCTGGAGGAAGGAGGGATCTATTATATGTGAAGCACAGTGAGTGAAGTGGAGGGCCTAGAAGGAGGTTTTTCGCAGATGTTAACAAATGCAGGGTGCATTTATACCAGAAGTGTTGTCACCTTTGGTATCCAGCTCATCACTACACCACTGACCTTATCAGCGATATGATGCCAGCTATTATCTTACTCAGAAATTTGCAACAAGCTCATGTCATGATACAGTGTGTCCAGAGGGTGCATTACAGACTGGTGCACAGAGGAGGAAGAAGCTTACAGTGCGGGTGTAGGATAACGGATCATTAGGAACTATCAGCATGCCACCATAAAACAAAATCCAAGCATAACCGATCAACCAACCAATATTTCTGCAGGACCAACTCACAGTTCGGGACATAATTTAGAACTGAACACCTGCCACAAAGACATACAATTCATCCTCCACTCAAGAAATGTTAAGATCATCTTCATAATTATCTGATTCTAGGATGATACAAGTCACAATTCCAACTAAGAAATTTCTTGGGTATACAGTGGGGGAAACCTGCACTTTGGAGAGTCAGTGCCCACAGCGCTCTTATTTGGGATATTTTCCACTGAACCCTCCCCGGAATTTACTGCAACCTCAACCATCTCCTCCTCTGTAAGAGCATGTTTCTCCCATTGGTCCATCATGAAAGGTATAACCATCTCTCTGCAGCTTGGGACCCTCCACCCTGTATCTCCTTCAACTCATCCAGGAACAGGTTTCTCAGGCTTGCTTCTTCCAATTTACTATCTGCCTTACTACGTACATGTTATGTTTTTAGGAACTAGACTTACTAACCTCAATTTGCACTTACTGGAACTGTTATCTAGCGATCCTCACCACTTGCTGCCAAGCAATCTCTTGGCACTCAGTGGGTTACTGGGCTCAGACTGGATCAATCAGAGATGTTCAACACTGTTGTCCGGGAGCTTAACCTTACTGTTGGATCTGAAACGGAGTACCATGTACACCCCTTTAGGATCTCACCCACAGAGGAGTGAAGGATTACACAGGAAGGTGGTGTGTAGTTAGGGACTCAGAATTCATTAAGGCAAACAAGCATATCACAATAAATCAATGTTCAGCCACTGCTTATCTTCAAAGAAGAAGTATCTTTATTTAGTACAAAACAATGCAATATTGTACGGATTATCACATGGGAAATTTCATGTACCCTTTAACACTAATGGGCAAAACAGCTGAGGCTATTTCTGTGAGACAGTTACTCCCAATATTTCTTAGTGCAACAAGTACAGTATTGTTCTCGGGTTCCTTCGCTGTGGGCTATAGCATGCCAAAAGTCTAAAGCAGCTGGCTTAGGGAGCCTTTCAGACTGGTATCTCATTCCATTTTCTCCTTTTTGTGGCTTTCTTCATGTTGCACAGTACCCTTAAACCATTCTTGGCTAGTTATGGCAGACAGCGCCAGCAGCTTCTGGAATGTCAGTGGGAAGCATGGGTCCTTAAGTTGTGTACGCTAACCCCTCAGAGTCTAGCAGGCCGGGGTCTCACCCCAGCTGGACCGAAGGTTGTTCATGTGGAATTCAGGGTGCAGACACAATGTCACAGATGAGCATAGGAAACACCAGCACCAAATCAGAATGTAGCCATGGAGTTGCTATGATTGCAACTTAAAAGCACCACCCAAACATCTTAGGTGCCCATCCCAGACGGCCATGGTGAGAACTCAGTCGTGGTTGCAGGCAGCAGTCGAGGCAGTTCACTTTAGGCAATACTGCATCTTTATGGGGACCACTGACTGATATAGAGTTGTTTGTAGCCCCTCGTGGCTTCTTGGTGCTCAATTGCAGCACCGGAACTCTGACAATCATGAGTTGCTTGACATTCTTCATCCATGGAGGTACTCAGACAGGTCACAAAGTGGGGTTTGCTAGGACTTGGAGGCCACACTCTTGCAGATTGATGGAGATCTTTCCCTAGTTTGGTCCATTCACCCTAGCCTTCTGGGTTATCCAATCTTCTGAGAAATGCCTTCTTATGCCAGGACATCACCAATGTCCTACTTGCAAATTTGGACAGATGTCTCTAAAAATAGAACCCAGGCAGTTTGTCCTGGTAGGTCAATGCACTGTTCTCAGGTGTCTGGTTCTAAACCTGGCTAGGGGAGTAGTCAGTGGAGCTCAAAGAGTTTCTTGATCCCACTAGTGGGGTGACCCTGGCTTTAGAAAATAAATCTTGTCTAATCTTCATACTGATGTTGCAGACAACCTTTTGTGTATTTCAGCAGTTCTGTTCTGTGACTGGTTCACATTTCTGAAAATTTCAATGCAGACTGCATTGAGCAAACCAAAACAAGACAAGGCTGCCTCACTTAACTACTTGTACACCTGTTGGAGGGGGCAACTATTCCCAGAGAACAATGGGCCAGAAAAAAAAAGAAGGAAACTCCCTAGCTTCCTTTACACTCCTCTGTCCGACGGAGTGAAAAGGATTTATGGAATGTGTTGAAGGTGAATCCTAGCAACTCTCATCTCCTATCTAGGCTCTTACACATATTCTCCATGTTAGGTGTCACCAAAGTATAGCCAAATACAAAACAGAACCTAGTATGACCGCAGACAATCTCATCAAGCACTTTCCTCATGCATTCTCTACAAACGCAAGCAAGGTAAACGCTTGCGATATCCATGTACCACATCCATGGCAAAGTCCCTGTTGCAGGAGATTGGCAGGTCAGTTCAAAATAATGAAGCGGTTGGTAGGTTGCTCTGCCAAGGAGGTGACAGGTAAAAAGTCCTTTCCTGCTATTACAATAATTTTGCTGCCACAACTTTCAGTCCTTTACAGGCCAGTGAGGTTACAGCAGTCAACTGTCTTCTAAAGAAAGGCACACAGTGTGTCCCTCTGAACACAGAGCCCTGTTCTGGGTTTCATTCGATGTCACAGGAAATTATCATCACACATGCATGACTGTCTTGTGTGCTGAGGTGGGGTCAAAAATACTACAGCTTGCTGAGGGGATCTTGAGGGAGGTGGTGTACATTCTCCAAAGATTTTTACAGGACAAGGGATTTGCAACAGAGATGTAAAACAAGAATGTGTGCTCACGCTGTGCTTTACAATCTATGCATTAATGATTCAACAAGACTTTGTGCGATACAACAGGAGATGTGCCAACAACTGGCAAAAAGATTACACTTCTATTGTACACGGATAATTCTGTCCTCATTGAGGGAAAACCAGAAGCTACAAGACCACTCTTGATAGTAATAGACATTTTTGTGCACAAAACTGCTCATGAATGAAAGTAAATCGATGGCTATGTCCAAACAGATGATCACCACAGAACCCAGTTTATATCTCAATAAGAAAAGACTGGTAGTCGTGAAATCATTCCCAGCCCTGGACAAAAAATTGGCAATTAATGGCACAACGTTCCCTCACCCCTTAAAACACATTACAACAATCCAGTTTGATAGAGCCATTAAGGCAGAAGTCAGGGTAATTATGATATATCAGGGAACTCTGCCTTCAGCATATTCAAGAAACCAAATTGAGAAGCTAGAAAAGAAAATTTAGAAGCAAGTCCTTAAGGTTCTGGAGCCTTTCCTCTGCAGCTCCCCTGGCAGAAGAGGCACAAAAAACCATATAGAAGATAGGGTAAGATTGGCCTTGATAATGTATAAAAATAAAAAGAGCAACAACCCAATAGTATCCTTAGTGGACAACTGCAGGGAAGAAAACCTAATCCATGGATGTGTTACAAAAGAATAGAAGAATATGTATAGCAAAGCCAAAATGATCTGTGTGCGGATGATTTTTGAAACCAGCAGAGAGAGACTACCACCCAGCACAAATATAAAGCAGATGATAAAGGTTACAATGAAAAATCATCACAAAAATAAATATGCAAGAAGATGTGGCAAGTCTCAAAATCACATGGAAATAAATATTTTATTATAACACAAGCTCTAGTCCTCAGCTCATAAAATCCTAGCAATAGAAACGCTCTTTAAAGTGTGCAGGAAACAACCTCATGTTACAAATAAACAAGTTATCTAACTTTAGCAACACTTTTTCTAGTGGTTACTCTAGCTAACAGCGCCTTCTTCACCTTTAGTATATCCCAGAAGTCCGACCAGACTGGGAAGGTTCTCCCAGCAAAATCTCCTGCAGGTCAACAAGTGGTCCTGTGTGGCTAATGCAATCTCACATTGTCCCGAACGTGATGGAGTAGGGTCACATATAGGCATCACCCCATTGTGCTAATGTCAGTTTCTTAATCCTTCTCTTTCCATTCCCCCAAACCTTGGTCACTGTAAACACGCTGTAGGTAACAGTGAGCTGAAATGTATTGTGGGCCCCACAGGTGTTGTAATAATATGTGAAGTGCTTATTGAATTTTCGAGATGGTCATACGTTTTGAGATAAATTTTGAAATAGTATAAGTGATGTGAATTTAACTGAGAAACACAGAAAGGAATCTTTTTTGTTTACTTCTTGTGGGTCCTTATTACACTGTGCAGATGTCCAATTTACAGAACTGTGGGGAGGGAGGGTACTGAAGAACCTGCAATAAAATAGAGTACCCTCTAGAAGAACAAGTTACTTACCTTCGGTAACGCTTTTTCTGGTGGATATAGTATCTGCCTGTGGATTCCTCACCTTGTGAATATCCCCCTGCGTCAGCAACATTTGGAAATTCTTTTTGTAGCTTTGCACCGATGTGGACGACGTCACAGAAGCACGGCATCGCGCGCGGCTCCGCTGACGTCACCGACTCCATAATAGGCCCACGTCGGTGTGATGACATCAGTTCCGCCCTTTTTTCCGTGCCTTCGAGGCACGCGGACGGATCAACAACAGTAGATATACACACAATGTACATAGTACCAAATAACCAAAATAATACACACAGTGTGTAGTCAATGCAGGAAAGCAATTATAATAACACATTTCCTTTGACAATAAAATATTAACATTACACTAAATCAGGTATAGAAGAGTGGACAACGGGGAAGCGGGTAGGCCAGTGAGGAATCCACAGGCAGATACTGTATCCACCAGAAAAAGCGTTACCGAAGGTAAGTAATTTGTTCTTCTGATGGATACATCTGCCAGTGGATTCCTCACCTTGTAAATAGAGTCCCACAGCAGTCCCCACTCCCGGAGGAGGGTGTCCACTCCCTTATACAAAGAAATCCTGCAGGACAGAGCGCACAAAGTGTCCGTCCCTCCTCACTTCGGAATCTAAGCAGTAATGGTTCGCGAAAGTGTGGAGGGAAGCCCAAGTCGCTGCTCTACAAATGTCCTTTACAGGAACACCCCTAGACAAAGCAGATGTAGCAGACCTTTCTCTAGTTGAATGAGCTCTTAAACCTTCAGGAGGTTCCTTACCCGCCAGAGAGTAGCATATCTTGATACACAAGACAATCCATCTCGACAGCGTGCACTTTTGCACCACCTTGCGTCTTCTGGCTCCAACAAAACCAACAAAGAGCTGATCATCCACTCTGAACTCTCTGGTTCTGTCCAAGCAGAAGCTCACCGCCCTCTTCGGGTCCAAGCGGTGAAGTCTCTCCTCCTCCTCCTTGGAAGGGTGAGGGGGAGGATAGAAGGTAGGGAGGGTAATTGACTGCCCAGATGGAAGGGAGTTGCTACCTTAGGCAGAAAAGCAGCCCTGGTCCTGAGTACCATTCGTTCAGCATGAATGGTCAAGAATGGGGGCTTAGAAATAAGAACTTGAAGCTCACTTACCCTCCTTGCTGAGGTAATTGCAACCAAGAAGACCGTCTTAAAAGATAACAGTCTCAAAGGACACTTGTGCAAAGGTTCGCAAGGTGAACCCATCAAGAAAGTGAGCACCAGATTCAAGTCCCATTGAGGCACAATGAAAGGAGTAGGAGGAAATTTATTTGTAAGGCCCTTTAGAAACATTAAAACAATAAGAGATTTAAATAAGGACGGCTGATCCGGCAGACAGAGAAATGCCAACAAGGCCAAAAGATAACCTTTGACCGTAGCTAAAGCAAACCCTTGCTAAGCCAAAGAAAGTGAAAACTGAAGTACGTCAGACAATCGAGCCTTCAAAGGGTCAATGGACTTCTCCCCACACCAAGAGACAAATTTAGACCATCTATAAGAGTAGATAGACTTGGTGGAATCACGTCTGGCCGATAAAATGACATCCACCACATCATGTGGGAGAGAAAAAGAATTCAGGTTTCCCCGTTCAATCTCCAGGCATGAAGGTGTAAGGTCTGGAGGTGGGGGGAGTAGAACTTTCCCCTCCATCTGAGAGAGGAGATCTGCCCTGAGAGGGAGACGGAGCGGCGTGCACGAAGAGAGGTGGGGAAGATCTTGGCCAATCCGGGGCGATCAATATGACTTGGGCCCGGTCTTGGCGAATCTTCCTCAGAACCCGAGGAATCAAGGGTATGGGAGGAAACGCGTAAAGGAGTCTTGAGTCCCAACTCAACTGAAACGCGTCCCCCAAAGCTCCCTGCATCAGATACTGTAAACGGCAGAATGACGGGCAGGGAGCAGTCTCGTGAGTGGCAAACAGGTCCACCCAAGGAGTTCCCCAAGTCCGAAAGACGCGACGAACCACCTCCGGATGAAGCCTCCACTCGTGGTCGGCCGAGAATTGCCAACTGGGACTGTCTGCACGTACGTTCAGAACTCCGGCCAGATGATTTGCCATCAGACAAATCTGATGGTCCTGAACCCAGGACCAGAGACGCAGAGCCTCTCTGCAGAGACATTGCGACCCCACTCCTCCCTGCTTGTTGACATACCACATCGCGGTAGTGTTGTCCGTCAAGACTTGAACCGGGAAGGGAGGAAGGCCTTGAGCGCCAGACGTATCGCCCGCAACTCTAAAAGGTTGATGTGAAGCAACCTTTCCTCTGGAGACCAAAGTCCCTTGATCTCCAGATCCCCAGAGGAGCACCCTACCCTAGAGTGGATACATCCGTTATTACTGTGGCAACCGACGGAGGAAGGTGGAAGGGCCTTTCTTGAGACAGATTGCCTTCCACGCTCCACCAAGACAGATACGCCGCAGCTTCTCTGGAGATCCTGACTGACTCCCTGAGATCTCCGTTGTGCTGATACCACTGCCTGCGGAGGTACCACTGGAGTGCCCTCATGTGCCAGCGTGCATGGTTGACCAACAGAATACAGGAAGCCATCAGACCGAGCAGACGGAGGACCTTCAGGACTGGAACGACCGCTCCATTGTAAAATAAAGGAATCATTTCCTGTATGTCGCGAATCCTTTGAGGAGGAGGGAATGCCTGACACACAGTTGTATCCAGTACAGCACCTATGACCAGGTTGCGCTGGGAGGGCACCAGGTGAGATTTGGGAACATTTATCGAAAAACCCAATCTGAACAACAACTGAATTGTTACTAGCAGATGATTGAGCACCTTCTCTGGGTATTCTGCCTTGATTAGCCAATTGTACAGATAAGGAAAAACTGGTATCCCTGGTCTTCTGAGATGTGCCGCCACCACAGCCATCACCTTGGTGAACACTTGAGGCGCACTAGTAAGACCAAACGGAAGGACCGCAAACTGGTAATGCTGCGAACCCACCGTAAAACGGAGATACTTCCTGTGTGACTTCAGGATGGGGATGTGGAAATATGCATCCTGCAAGTCGATCGACACCATCCAGTCTTCTTCCAGCAGCACCTGAAGAACCTGTGCAAGGGTGAGCATCTTGAACTTCTCCTGTTTCAGAAAGAGGTTCAAAACCCTGAGATCCAG
The DNA here is from genome assembly GCF_964261635.1 of Lissotriton helveticus. Classification (NCBI taxonomy): domain Eukaryota; kingdom Metazoa; phylum Chordata; class Amphibia; order Caudata; family Salamandridae; genus Lissotriton; species Lissotriton helveticus. The sequence continues at coordinate 445,978,702 of NC_136071.1, read as the reverse complement.
AATTGGACAAAGTCTGCCATCCTTCTTGGGGATCAGGAAATACCGGGAGTAGCATCCCTGACCCCTTTCCTGCTCCGGAACCACCTCTATCGCACCCTTTCTTAACAACGCCAGGCGGTCCTCTGAGCAAAACCCTTGGCAAGGAGGGCAATTCGGAGGGAACTCCCGAAAGGGAAGAGCATACCCATTCTCCACGAGATTGAGAAACCAAAGGTCTGATGTGACCGATTCCCAATCTCGTAGGAAATAGGTAAGCCGACCCCCCACAGGACCCGCATGATCCGGAATGGATGCTTGACATCCTTGAGGTCGAGCCCTTTGTTTGCCTCTGTATGACTTATACAGCGGATTTTGCTGTTGTTGCGACTGCTTGTAGGGACGAAAGGAGGACCTTCCAAACCCCCTAAACCTTTTGCCCACAGTTCCTCTGGATTGCAAACCCAAAGACTTGGCTGTAGCTCTGCTGTCTTTGAATCTCTCCAACGCAGCATCAGCCTTCTTCCCGAAAAGGCCCGAGCCATCAAAAGGTAGATCCATTAAAGCAGCCTGGACATCCGCAGAGAATTCGGAAGTCTTCAACCAGGCCGCTCTCCTGGTGACAATTGAAGAACCCATGACTCTCGCCACCGATTCAGCTGTATCCAACCCACTTTGGATGACTTGCCGAGCAGCAGCTTGAGTGTCAACAAGCACCTCATTAAAAAAATGTCTGTCCTCCTCAGGAATTTTAGGGGCCAACTGCTTCACAGAATCCATCAAAGCATTCGTTAACTTGAGAACCATACTCACTGACGAAAAAACTTTCTTCACGGATTGGTCCTGTTTTTTTGAATCTATGTCTCCAGGCACCTGAGGGAAAGCACCTGCAGATTTCTTGGAGCAGGCTGCCTGCACCACCAAGCTCTCTCGCAATGGATGTAAAGATAAAAAGTCTGGGTCTCCAGGAGCCACCCTATATCTTCTTGCAACAGCTTTAGAAACTGCAGGAGCCGTAAGAGGTCTACTCCACACCTCCAAGATTGGGTCCGTCAAAGCTTCATTGAAAGGAAGCATGGGCTCTACTACAGAAGATGGAGAGTGGAGGACTTCTGTCAAAATATTCGACTTATACTCCGCAGTAGGCAGATTTAAATTCAATAGTTCTGCTGCCTTCTTGATGACCACATGAAATCTTTTGAAGGGGTATCTGAGACAGAGGCTAACTCCCAATCCGGAGACAGTTCCAATCCACTAGCCTCCCTTAAGTCATCAAAGAAATCCTCTGATTCCTGTAGCTCACCCTCTTCCATCTCAGCCTCTCTGTACCTCTGTTCCTCTAGAAGTTGCTGACCTTCACGTCTCGACCTCTCCTTCGGAAAAGGCGACGGCGGATCTGCAATCGACTCCGATGGAGCCGGGGCCGACGTCCAACTCGGAGCCGAAGGACCAGGACGCTGTTCTCGAGGTCGAACAGGAGCCAGCGCCGGTGACGAATGAACCGGCGTCGATGACCTCGGCAGTGCCGATAGATGCCAAGGCGGCATCGGAGCTGGCATAAATGGCATGAACAGCGCCGGAGCATAAGTCTGGGGGACTCCCAGATTATAGGCCATCGGACCCATGGGACCAACCGCTGCTCCAGAGGGGTACATGGCTCTCGTGAAGACACCATACATGGCATTTAAATACTGTGTAGGGTCTTGTCCCGGGCCTGGTAAGGGAGAGTATAGACCCACAGGCTGCTCTTGAGGAGGCACCGGATTCTTGTGGACCTCTTCTTCGGGTTGGTGTGCTGGAGTCGTCGAAGCCTCAGGCAAGGGAGCCTCTTCCTCCTCTCGACTTGGTGTTCGAGACAGCGCCAGAGAGGGATTCGACACCGGAGCCGGTGAATGCTCCAGCGACTCCATGGGCGAAGCATCACCTTCCGGATCCAGAGCCTCTGGTGAAGGAGATATATCATCTTTACGATGCCTGCTTCTCGCTGACTTCGGCTTCGAATTCGAATCCTTCCCAGAATGATGTCGAGATACATGCTTCCTCTTCTTGTGCTTCTTTTTTGCGATCTGGAAGCATATCCCGATGACGACCTCGAAGGCGACTTCGAATGAGACCTCGACCGCAACCTCGAGCTCTTCCTGTCCTTTTTACCTTTCATTTTAGCAACCAGGAGCTTCGCCTCTCTTTCAGGAAGGGCCTTGGGATTCATCTTTTTACCGGACGGACACCCTTGGACATCATGGTCCGAGCTCAGGCACCATACACAATCTTCATGCGGGTCTGTGATTTACATAATTTTCCCGCATTCACCACACGGCTTGAATCCGGTCTTCTTCGAGGACATCTCGACAGGAGAAAACGAAAGAAGAAGACACTGAAACCAACAAACAGTAACAAAGTTACTATAAAAGCTACAAAGGATCCCTCGAAAACCGTTAGAGTCGACGACGCGGAAAAAAGGGAACTGATGTAATCACGCCGACGTGGGCCTATTATGGAGTCGGTGACGTCAGCGGAGCCGCGCGCGATGCCGTGCTTCTGTGACGTCGTCCACTTTGGCGCTAAGCTACAAAAAGAATTTCCGAATGTTGCTGATGAAGGGGGATATTCACAAGGTGAGGAATCCACTGGCAGATGTATCCATCAGAAAGAGTGCTATCAAAGAGAAGTTCATCTGATGGATACTCCTAAACTCCTAAGCTTTAGAACAGATAGCATAACAGTACCTCTAAATGGTGGAGGGCCTGGGAGGGTCTCGAACTAGGAAATTAGCCTGCAAATAGCCCTTTCTAATGACCTGGCTGCCAAGGCAGTAGTACCCTGTGATCATATGCACCAATGCCCAAGTCGCAGGCTGACGGATGCCGAGGACAGGACCTCCCCTTACAAGCGCAGTTGTTGCAGCTCTTGCCCTATTGGACTTGGCCCGCAGCCATGCCATGGGCTCTTTTCCTGCCCACACAACAATTCTATAGACACAGGATTATCAACCATGAATGATCTTCTGCACCATGCTGTTTTATTTGCTCCCAATGAAACCAACAGAGCGGGTCGCCCATGTGGTGGTCCCTAGTAAGGGCCATATAAAAGCCCAGAGATTTTTTAGGGTCAAATTAATTAAGCCTCTCCTTTTCTTTTGAATGGTGTGGCAGAGCAAAGAAGGCTGGTAGGATAATAAACTGCATGACATGAAACGGAAACCACTTTTGCAGGAAGGCGGCCCGAGTTCTTAACACCAATGTGTCTAGAAAGTGGTGTAGGAAGGAACAGCACCTGGAGCTCACTCATGCAGAGCACAGAAATAATCACTATGAGAAAGGCAGGTTTGCCTGTCAGGAGCGGAAGAGAACAACTATGTGTCTGCTCATATGGGGTGCACGTGTGGAATGTGAGTATCCAACTGAACTGAGGCCCCACTGTGACATTAGAGAAAGGTTTTGTAGGACACATTTGAGTCAAACTCTTCAAAAAAGGGCATCTTGGTGGGGACCTGAAAAGAGAAGGATGACCTAGCAAAATTAGAAAGTTGAATGGTTGGCGTGTAACCTTTAAATGTACCCACTGCCTAACCCTATGGAGCCAACAAAAAAACAAAAATACATTAAAAAAAGTCTGGCCTCCAGAGGAAAAAAGGTGACGGGTCGCACACAAAACCACAACTTTTCCCAGCCCAAATGTATTTTATTGAAGGATGTCTGGTTGCTATTATGACATGGAGCACTAATTGAAGGAAATCAACTCTCACTAATCAATCTCTATGCATGGAAGTGTAGGTTGCAGAGATTCAAGAGTAGGATCCAGAGAGCAAATGTGGGAACTGGCTCTCTATATAGTGTACTAAAACGTAGAACACTGCACAGAGAGTCCAATGGGTGCTCAATCGGTTTACAGAGGCTAAAGTATGTAATACTAACTCTCTTTTTTCTGGTAGGGTGGGCGAGCAGTTAGACTTATCAGAGGGTAGTGCTAAGCATTTGTTGTACTCACAGAGGCAATAAATGAGACACAAACTCAAACAATAAATCCAAGACCAAACTTGAAAAAGAACACTTCTTTTTACATATGTTTCAAAACCAAGAACTTAGTTCAAAGGTAAGTGCTTTCTTCAAAAGCGAATTCGTACAGGTAAGTGCACTCAGGCAGTGACTCTTCTCTGTCTTTCTCTTGATCCATCGAATCTGAGTTCTTTGATTCAGGGGTGCCACTTAAAAACTCAATTTAGGGGTGTTTTGGGGAATGACAGGTAGTAGCCAATGTGCTACCTACCATTAGGGTACCTACACCATCAATATGACCACTTCCTGTGGGAAGTGGGTATAACCCTAACCCTAGAATGCTAATTCCGTCCAGAACAACATGGAGGAATCTGAAAAGTAGGGTCCACATCAGCTGGGGTGGTGCTGGCTGAATGTGGGCACACCTCCTAATCTTACTTATTTTCCCAAATGTTGTGCCGCCAAAAGGTGGTGTCAGGACAGGGGAGGGGGTATCTCGACTGCCTAGAGAGGCCTGGGTCACATAACAAAGCTGGTAGGGCCTTTAAAGCTTCCCGCCCTGGAATGCACATCCTGCTTGGCCGAGGTGTGAACACCTCTGCCCAGAGCAAGATTTGTTCCTGGCCTCCGAAAGCGAAGATTCTCACTTCAGGAGGTCAGAACTCCATCTAGGTGGCTGGAATAAGACCAGTCAGCCAACACACTAGTAGTCAGTAGATTTTCAGGGGACCCCTCTAAGGTGCCCTCTGGGTGCATTTATTAATAAATCCAGCACTGGCATCAGTGTGAGCTTATTAAGACGAGGTGTTTGGTACCAAACACCTAGGGATACAGTGAAGCTATAATGTAGGTGGAAAATTCGTAATGAGGGGGGGTCCAGCCCATGGGCTCGGTATGGCTTTCCAGCGCACTTGTGGTATTCAAGAGTGAACTTAGATTTCACAGGGACAAATCCACTCATGCAGATATGCCCACACATAGGTATAGTGCACCCGTCTTAGGGATGTAAGCCCTGCTGTAGGGGAGACATACCTATACCACATGCAGTGTTTTGCTGACATGGCACACAGGGGTGTGTACCATATTGACTCTTCGTTTTTCTCTGCACCAAGTCACGCAGGCTGCAATGACAGTTTGCATGAACTTGGTGAGGGGTCCCTTAGGATGGCACAATTCATGCTGCAGCCCTTTGGGGCCTCTCTAGTTCCCAGGCCCTAGGTACCAGAGGTACTACTTACTAGGGACGTGCAGGGATCCTAAAGAGTTAGCAATTGTTGCACAAAGGTACAGTTTAGGGAAAGAACACTGGTACTGGGGACCTAGTTAGCAGGAACCCAGTGCCCTTCTCAGTCATAGTTGCGTCAGATACCTTGCAAAAAGTGGGGGGGAGGGGTACCCATGAAAAAAGAGGCACTTTCCTACAGCAAATGTTTAGATAGGAGAGATATAAGTACCACCCCACCCACAGCCCGGTCTGAGCAAACAAGATGACTTGGGCCATCATCATGTTCTTCAGAATTTGAGGCAGAAGAGGTAAAGGTGGGAATATGTACAGGAGACCAATTTCTCATCGCAAATGGAATGCATCTCCTCGTGACTCTCCCGGAAAGAATTCTAGTGCACAAAATTGTCGACAATGTCCATTCTCTGCCAAGGCAGACAAATTCAGCCATGGGAAGGTCCCACTGTTTGAATATGCCTAGGGCATTCTCAGGATCGCAAAGCTATTCGTGATCTGCCAGCCAACCACACTGGTTTTCAGGGACCCTGCGGGGTGCCTGGCCACCAGTAAGATTTGCTGCTGGTCCATCCATCCAAAGGCAGATGGCCTCCTGGTATAGGATCCAGATTAATGGGATTCAGGTTACCACTATGCCACACTCGTTGCAGAATAACAAGGTGGTTGTGTTGTCCATGAGGACCTGCATCAGTTTTCTTCTGATGGTCATCAGGAAGGCCATGTCTTCCCTGGACCGGAATCAAGCATCCTAGGACCGGATTCTGGCTATCAACCGCCATCAGCCAGAGTCAAGGCGATTTGCATATGGCCATGTCAGAACTGGGGTAGCTTGGTGAGGAAAAAAACGATGGATTTAGGCCCAGATCTCTGTACTGGGGTGAATGTATGACCTTGTTCTGCATTCTGTCCATCAACTGTTGTTTTTGCATTTGTCACCCCGAGTGGGACGTGTATGCTCAGACGTGAGTCCCGGGCTCTCCACGCCACTGGAGTCAAGCTATCCTGGCTGATGACGGCTGATAGTCAGAAACCAGTCCTAGGATGTTTGATTCCGGTCCAGGGAAGACATGGCTTGGCAGTTCGGGCTGGGCTGTTCCCATGAGGCCCAGGGTCAAGGCTGACTTGCATAAGGCCATGTCTGTACTGGGGTAGCTTGGTGAGCAAAAAAACGATGGATTTAGGCCCAGATCTCTGTACTGGGGTGAATGTATGACATTGTTCTGCATTCTGTCCATCAACTGTTGTTTTTGCATTTGTCACCCCGAGTGGGACTGGTATGCTCAGACGTGAGTCCCAGGCTCTCCATGCCACTGGAGTCAAGCTATCCTGGCCGATGACGGCTGATAGCCAGAAACCGGTCCTAGGATGCTTGATTCCGGTCCAGGGAAGACATGGCTTGGCAGTTCAGGCTGGACTGCTCCCATGAGGCACAGGGTCAAGGCTGATTTGCATATGGCCATGTCTGAACTGGGGTGGCTTGGTGAGCAAAAAAACTATGGATTTAGGCCCAGATCTCTGTACTGGGGTGAATGTATGACATTGTTCTGCATTCTGTCCATCAACTGTTGTTTTTGCATTTGTCACCCGGAGTGGGACTGGTATGCTCAGACGTGAGTGCCGGGCTCTCCACGCCACTGGAGTCAAGCTATCCTGGCTGATGACGGCTGATAGCCAGAAACCGGTCCTAGGATGCTTGATTCCGGTCCAGGAAAAACATGGCTTGGCAGTTCGGGCTGGACTGCTCCCATGAGGCACAGGGTAAAGTCCAGCCGGAGCTGCCATGTAGGGCCCTCGCTGGACTGGAAACAAGAATCATGGGACCGGTTGTGGGGTATTACCCCTCATCAGCCAGGCTAGCTTGGATCCGATTGCACAGTGAGCAAGGAACACGCGTCTGGGCATGCCCATCTCACTGAGGGGGAAAAGATGATGAACAGAATTCTGAGTAAATCATACATTCACCCCAAGTCAGGACATCTGGGTCAAATCTGTCGTTCTTTTGCACACCATGCCACCCTAGTTTGGACCCAGCCGTATGCAAATCAGTCTTGATCCTGTCCACATGGTAACAGTCCACCCCAAACTGCCAAATCAGGTCTTCCCTGGACCGGAAACAAGCACCCTGGGACTGGATTTGAGGTATTACCCCATATCACCAAGGCTAGCTTGAATCCAGTGGCACGGTGAGCAAGGGACCCACGTCTGGGCATACCCATCCCACTCATACACTCAGTGCTGTTCCTTACACTAGTACCAAATCTGAAGTGCTACTTCTACTGTGCCCTGCTTTTTGCATGTCTTTGAAGGAAGCTTGTAATGGTCCTGTAGTGCCACATGTGTTCCATGTCTTTGAACGAAGCTTGCACTGACTGGCACTGCAGTACCACACTTTAACCCCTTCCATGCTGCCGTCGGCCATGCTGTGGGAAGGCTGTGATGCTCTTTAAGTGGGCGTTATGTCTTTTGTGTGTAACCTAATGGCCTCCTACACTCTTGCTCCATGTGCTTTATTTCTGCGTGTTTCTCTTCTGACCAAAATACTGGTTTAACTGTCTCTCCAGCCTCATGTTTTCTCCAAAATAACAGATAATCTTGCTTAAGGAAAATGGACTTAAGGTAAGCCCACTTCAGTTATTCATCATACAGTGTCATTCACATATTAGTTCAGCTGTTCAGAACACCATACATACATATGGGCAATGGATCAGCCAGTTCGCTTCTGCCACTGGCTTTGTTGCCAATGTTTGGCTCAACCTAGTAGACAACACCTGGCCTTTAGGATGTCAGGTTCTCTGCATAGCAGTATTTTGCCTGCTTACTCAGTGTTACTGTGGGCCTAAGGAGATATTTCCTTTAGTTCATCCCGTAGTGGCTCGCCTGCAAAAGCAGACTAGTGCTTATTAAGTAATGAGAGTACCAGCGGCTCCACTGTCATTGGTCCACAACCTTCTTATGCAGAACACAAGGCACCATTGCTGCAAGCTTCAAAACCCTGCCACCATTTTGATAAGGTATTCTGCATACTCTGTAATGTTTAACTGCTCCAAGATAGTAGACCAGTCTAAAGCATTATTGTTTAATGCAGCACTTGCCCCCCTCATTTAGTTGGCGTTTTTTTTCTCTTTCTTTTTCTCTTTCTTTCTCTCTTTTTTAACTTTGTATATGCTTGCACTACAAAAAAAAAAATCACTTCCTTGGTTCTTATAAGGCAAGTGGGACTTTTGTTGTGCCAAGACTCTTCCTCTGAAAAGTCCACAAAGCTCAGACTTGGCAGTGCTGATCAAAGTGCGACTGATGGGGAGATTAGATCAACTCAGTGGGCATTCAGGCTAACATTGCAGCTTACTTCAAGTCCTTTGAATTACACTAGTGGACCGATGCACCAGATAATTAACCTGTGTCTCCTATGACACCATCAGTCCAAACTCTGCTACTTCCTACTGAGTGGTGTACCTGTGTGTGGGTGGTGTGAATGTGTGAGTGCAGGATAGTCACCATGTTTTGTGAGGGATGTACCTGTGAATGAAAGACTAACATTGTCTTTTGTGAGTGTAGGGTAAGTGGTCTATAGGTTGAAAGTTGTGCATGCGTGAGTACAGAATGAGGCCAATGCCTATGTAAATGAAGCATGAGATATGCCTGTGTGAGAGCAGCAGTGTGAGTGTGGGGTGCCTGCATATGCCTTTAGGTGCATGCACTTTACAAGTAACAAATTTATTGAACGAAGGTGTCCTTTTTGAAATGGTCAACCCCCTCCCTTTGGGTAGTTGATGTGATTTTGACTGGAAGTTCTCTGTGTTCCTGCTAAGCAGGTCCCCAGCGCCAGATCTCTTTCACAAAACTGTGCAATCGTTTTCCCAGTTGGCAATACCTTTAGTGCCCTCTGTAAGTCCCTCGTAAATGGTACCTAGGGCCTGAAGCACTAAAGAGGGTCCCCAAGGGCTGCAGCACAAATTGTGCCACCCTAAAGGACCCCTCTCCAAGCTCAAGTAACTGCCACCACAGGCTGTGTGTCTTGGTTTAGGCAAAAGTGAAAACAGGACATGAAAAACATACCTGTGTGCCATGCCCCCTAACAATGCATGTAATATTCGTAAGTCACATCTACATCGGGCCTTACAGCCCTAAGGAAAGGCGCCTTAGTTTACATACAAGGGCATATCTGCATGAGCAAAAATGCCCCTGTGCTGATCAGTTCCATTACTGCCAGTACAAGTAAACAGAGAAGCCATTTTAAAACATGTGCTGGACACTGGTGAAAACAAGTTCCCCAGCTACATACTGACTTCACTGAAAAGAGGGATGTTTGGTATTAAACATCTAGTATTAATAAACCCACATCGAGACAGTGTGGGATTCAGTAATATATGCACCCAGAGGGCACCTTAGAGGTGCCCCATGAAAACCTACCAGCTCCTGGTGCTGACTGACTTTTGTTAGCCCGCCACCAGAGAAGAGTGTGGAATATGGACCACCAAAATCCAACATTGTAAAGCACCACTGCCACCTAGCCTGAGCTGAAGTGGGCAACGGTGCCAGTGTGGTCCCCCGGCCCTCCAGAGACAAAGCCCCGCCTAGGACTTGCCCACTGTGAACCTCACGATGCCACCTGCAGCCTCTGTTTGCAGCCTCCTCTAGCGCGAGTGCTCCCAGTGACGAAAATCAGACGACTGACGACACCTCTGCACCCGTCGCCTGTGGAAGAGGACCAAAGGTGTCCCCGAGCAATTTGAGACTTGAGCCCCCCTTGTTGTTCAGACAGACTGGCTAACCAGTCCAAGCCTGCGGCCTCTTTTCAACAGGACCGATCCCCATAGGATAACATTGGGCACACAATGCTGAAAAGCACACTGGTCACCCCAGTGCCGCCTGAGGTGACCTGTAGGTGCTGCCTTGGACCTTGCCTCATACTGACCTTAATTCCAGGAGATTGATCCCATAAGTTGCTGTACTGTACCTAGGTGTCATACTTGTTTTTCATCCCACAGGATAACATTGCAGCTTCTGAAAAATGCACTGTATCGACTTTTTAAATGCAAACGTATTTCTCTTGAAAAACATACTTACCTGATCATATTGATTCTGGTGTCTTAACATATATAAAGATAAGTGTTATTTTTTATAAATGGTGTGGATCTCCTTATTGAGTCTAGTGCATCATTGATTGACTACTGTGTGTATTACCAGGGTCGGATTGGAATCACAATTTGGCCCGGGGACTGACGGAAAAAGTGGCCCACATTTGCGGGGCATGGCCCACATTTACGGGGCGTGGCCCACACATACACGGGCGTGGCCCACATTCACGGGTGAGCCCTTTCATGAAACACACAAGGAATGTAAGTGAGAGGATATTGTTCTTGTGAAGGACAGAGGGCCAAGGTGACAATGTCCTATAAGCTAAGCAACTGAAAAACAGCCAGACCCCTTTCTATTACCAAATTATTCCCAGCCCTCCAGTGCAGGAGCACCTGAAAACAGCGAGGCTCCTTTCTCTTAAAAAATGATTTCCAGCCCTCCAGAGCAGGAGCACCTGAAAACAGTGAGACCCAGCTATTTGTAACTTACTCAGCCCTCCCCAGCCCTTCACTGAGGGGAGGCTAAGGTGAAGATGGTGCGAGTTCCCCACATCACCTGCCCCCCATAGTGAGACCCATTCTTCCTCGCCCACTATGCCCTGAATGAGAAGGGCTGTGGGCGAGGACTAATGCAAACACTATTCCTGGGCTGCGTGGGCCCCAGAGGGGCCGAGGTGAAAATGTCTCAAAGGCTTGAGCAACACCTTGCCCCAGGGAGGCCGTTTCTGGCACACAATCACCCCTTCCCAGCCCACCATCAGCATGATTGCTTGGCAGGGCAGGGAGTCAAGGAGAGGCCACAGCTGAGCTGCTTTCCTCTCCCTGTCTGTGCTCTCTGTGGACTGATAAAGGGGGAAAAAACGGCCCACAGAGTGCACTGAGACACCGGCACTTCAGCCCATGCCCGAGTGCGCGCAGTGTCAATCCGCCCCTGTGTATTATTCAACCAAAGCAGACATGTTGGACTCCTATTTAAAACAAAGGAAAAAGCACCTACACTGACCCTTTTCCCAAAAAATCCTCCAATAGTAGGCTAACCCAGCCTCTGCATTCCTTCCAACAAATATCACACAATTAATTTAGGAATATGGTCAAAGCAAGCAGGCCTGCCGGCAGCCCTTCTGACCCATGTCCACGACAAACCTTCAAGAAAATTCTTATAACTAGCTCTGCTGCAACAGCAGTAAGAAAAGTCATCAATAATTCTTCAACTACAGGAATATTTCCAGAAGACCAAAAAAGTCATACATACACCCATTACTTAAGAAAACAGCCTAGACCCGCTCAACTTTGACAACCACAGACCAATTACAAATAGAGCTTTGCTTGGCAAACTGATAGAAAGAGCAGCATTTGCCCAAATGTCACAATTCATTGAAAATAATTCCATACTTTCAGACTTCCAAATAGGATTAAGTCCAGAAAGAGGCAACAGAATCTGCCGTCATTGCCATCTGTGATGACCTTAAGAACAGAGTTGACCAGAACGAGGTTGCTGTACTACTTCTCTTGAACGTCTCAGCTGCCTTTGACACAGTTGACCATGACACATGAATACAAAGACTCTACGAAGCAGACATAGAGAGGACTGCTCTCGACTGGATGACATCCTACCTTCAAAATAGAACAAATATCATCCATACATCCCTTTCTTGCCCAAACCATACTTCACAAAAGCAGGGGTCCCTCAAGGCTCTATCATCTCACCTATGCTTTTCAACATCTACATGAAGTCATTACCGGCACTGATCATTCAATTTCACCTCACATGCTAGAACTGCAGATGACACACAAATACTCCTTATACTGGAAGGCCCCAAAGACATTGGAAACTCACAAATGTTTACTTCCCTCAGAGCCGTTGATCAGTGGATCACAGGGAGCCCTCTCAAATGGAATGCTTCCAAAACTGAAATACTTATGTTGCGATTGGAACAATTATGACCCACCTGCCTCCTGGCTTGATGATCTGGGAGCCCTGCATAAAGTATCTAAGGACGTAAGAAACCTCAAAATTACCATGAACTCCAAGCTATCAATGAATGCCCAAGTGGACAAACGTACAAGATCAAGCTTCATTACTATAAAAACTCTGCGACGCATCTTCCACCACCTGGGAGTTCCACACAAGGTCCAGGCTACTATCTCTCTTGTACTGTCTTGGTTGGTGCAGTGGAGAATAGTAACTTGTGAATGTTTAGTGCTACAAGGTCCCAGTCTGTGACAGAAAGTGCTGTGTACATGCCAGACATTATTTTAAACTTGCATTACACACAGGATAAGATAGGCTGCTATAATAAGTGCAAAAAGTTTAAGATTTAAAAAAAAAAAGGGCTTCCAAAATATAGATTTTAGTAATACCCAGACTGTCGTACCGCAACTGTTATTTAACTGTCTTTTAAAAGTACACCCTTTTCACAGCCTAGCTGGTAGCTCCCTTGCAGTTCCTTTCAAAAAGAATAATTGTGTCTCATTGGGAAGTTTCAAGTGATTCCACCAATTAAAGCCAACACCGGCTTCCAGGCAGCCTTTACATATGCACATTAACCAGTTTCACACATCTGCATTTCTTTCAGGGAAGCAGGAACCCTGGCGAGAAGGCTTGTTTAGCTGCCAGCACTGCCCTCGCTTTCACAGCACAGGGCACTCCCTGCCTGGTACTTCAGCTGAGGATTTCAACTTTCGGAATTAACCGTCCCGGGATGGTATGATCAAAAAGTATGGGCACTTCGTGCCCCTCCGATCCAGCCCACTTCGACCACTGCTCTTAAGAATCTAAGACAGATCACTCACATGAACGGGTTCGTGTATACACAGACGTGTGTTCAGTATCTCCGTTAAAGGGGCTGTTTCCTATTTCCCAGTACAGGGAATGGGGTTTTTAAACTAAATCAGATGGTGGGAGAAGTCGTGCCAGACTCCTCCCCACATTCCAAGCACTCTTCCTCCAGATACAGACCACCGCCGCTCTGAGGAGTGAGGAAACCCTGCGTCCGGAGCAGGGGGACCACCTGATCGAACTCCCACAGGGGTGCAACTGCGGAAAGGAACCCTGCGTAGGATTCAACATGCCCAGGCAAACCAAGCAGTGACGTGCGGGATAGGGGGGCACTAGGCTCCCGCACTGCTACACGCTTTTGCAGTCTGGGAATGCGCATCGGCACTTCAGGTTCTCCGTCAGGAATCTTACTTTTCAGAATCCCAAACAGTTCTTCTTGGCTGTGTACGCACGGTACGTAACAATTACATTATTTATCAGCATAAACTATTGTTCTAAGCTGAGGATAGTTTCCAGAGGAACCATGGAGGAGACACGAATGAGAAACAGCGGCGTAACGCGAAATTATGTCGCATAATATTTCGCGGGTCCCCTGAGCCTCCCATATCTCGGTGATACTCATTGGCCTTGCGTCAAATTGGGGGAAGAGGGGGCCGAATGGCGGCCGCACCCCCTGCCCAGCTGGGGCCTCCGTTACGCCCCCTTACGAGAAGGCAGGTTTTCGGATACATTCATGGCGTAAGGTCGAAGTGCGCCTCCAAAGATAATGCGCCCATGACCCTTGGTGTGTTTACCACAATGTCACCTGTGCGGGAACTTCCGGCGGATTGATACGCAAGCGCCGAGCCTAGGGTGACCTTCCGCTCTCCGGGTCATTGAGGAGGCGGGTTCAGTCGTGGACGTGTGTGGGGTAGCACAGCCTACGGCATTCAAAGTGCGCTATTAACGACTGAAAACTGATTCTCAGACAGCGGGAGTGAGGGCAGCGTGTACGTCGGGGTGGGGAGAGAGAGGTGGACACGGCTAGAAAGAACACAATATTCGGTCATTATTTTGTTGGCCTTTCATCAACAGGTAGCTCCATATAAAATATAAGGTATGGGCTTTAAGTGGGATGAAAAAACGGGGGGAGGTGGCTCTCAAAGGGGCGTGGTCAATGTAATTAAGGGCGTGGCTTAAAGACACATAAGCTGAAAATGTGTGCTTAGCATACTGTGCTGCCCGACTTGTACTTTTCTGTTTCTGTCATTGCACCCAGATATATAATACAACAAGCAACATCATACCTACAACAAGTCAGGACTACTGGCTTTGTCAATGGTTGTTAGTTGCGTAAGATAAATAAGCAGCAACTATGGCTTGTATAGAATATTGAAAAAGTTTCCACTTAAAGCCCTGGTGACACCACAACAATGTTGCTGCTTCAGTTTTTCAAAAAAGAGGGAAATCCAGAGAGAAAATTACCATTTTTAAAGGATTTCCCTTCCCCTACCTACGCTCACCTGGCAAGACGTTATGCCGTAACTTCTCCACTAGTTAGAAGTGAACAGTGTGAGCACACGCACATCGATGTGCCTGCTGTCACTACAGTCCAGAAAAAAAATAGGACTGCCTGTACCAGGGCACAAAACAGAGCCCGATAGAGACCCGTTTCAAGGCCCCCTTTAAAAAAAACTGCCGGTGCTCAGCACCAGGAAGACCTGGCCCACTTAAAAGCCCTGTATAAGGTACACACCTGAAAGCACAGACATGCAGATTAAAGTCATCAGTGGGAAACGCACAAAGCTGAGCGTTAATGCGATCATTAGAGTGTCACTGATTTGTCCGGTGCATTCAGGAAGAGTAATGTGCATTTATAGTGCTACGAGGCGCCAGAGAGTGACATCAAGCACCGTGCATATCGAAGTAGTTAAAAAAATGTATTACAAGCTGCAGCAAAATGTGTACAAGGATTCAGTGTTAAAGTGCGTGCAGTTACTTTAACAGTCACACTTGCTTCTCACTCATTGGCTTTCCTTCCTCTTGTGTTTGCCCCTCCCATGCAGCATTCATTGCCTGTGTACCATCCTTTTGATGCACTAACTTGTATCCTATTTAGTTGTATCCTATTTAGTGCTCGCAATAAGGGAACTACCGAATCCCTGCACTCCCCCCCCCCCCAAGCGCTGCATGTTCCTCCGTCCTCCCCCACTCGAGTGCTGCCTTTTACACCCCCCCACCCTATTCGCTACGTGTTGCTCTCCTTGTCCCACCCACCCTGGTCATTGCTTCCCCCTCCTAGGTTTTATTTTACTAAATTCTTAGTTTAACTCTTCCTGCCCGTTCGTAGTCGCTCCCCCTTAGACCCTTGCTTCCTCACCCGTTCTCTCTTGCTTCCCCTCCCACACGCTCCGTCATTGATCCGTCACTGGTCGTAGTAATAAAACATTTTTTAAGTGTCCAGCAGCTACCATTTACTGTCAACTCCGCGGTTAAAAAAAATTGGCGTCCGTCAAAAAAATTCAAGTGGCATCCGTCATTTTGGACCAGTAAAAAAACAAGCATTTACACTGCAACGGTCTCGCCTTTGAAAAAGTTAGAGCTATTGGCATTGTAAATGACAACATTTTTATTTATGTGTTGGTTTTGAAAACAGATAAATAAATGCCATTGTCATTTTCAATGCCAATAGCTTAATCTCTCGCAAATGCCACACACAAACGCAGAGTCCCACACACATACATACCTACAGAGCCACACACAGAGCCACACACACAGTCACATACACACACACAGCCACAGACACACTATCTATCCTACTACCGCCACCTCTCAACACACATGCATTCGAAACATGCACGTGTTCATGTGCTTACTCGTACTTGCAATATTTTTATATTTTATATAGCTATATGAGTTTGTGCAGGTAGTAGCTTGATATCACATACATATATCAGATATATAATGTGCACTTTTATGAAATATTGCAAACAGATACTTTTGTAAAGACATGCTGCATGTTATACCTAGAGTAACCCACAGCTGCCTATATTTGTGTGCGAGTTTGTGTGTAGTAACCACTCTTAGTGTGTGTTTTTACAAACGTGACTAAAGGTATATACACAAATAATGAAATTTAAATAGGGAATAATGTTGCAGCATTATATACAAGGCGTAGTAGCCATGTGTGTGACAGTGCATAGTGGGACATGCACTTGACATACATATTTACGTACTCCGGATTACACGTAAGGCATGCTTTAAACATGCAATGTTATAAAAGTGTTAAAGTTTGTGTAATGAAGGCAACCCATGCATGAACCTAGAGAATTTCGCAGCTCTGTTCGTATCCCACATTATGTTTTTTCTGGGACTCACTCGTAGCACTATAAACCACTGTCTGGTGTGCCAGTATGCAGAGGAGCAAAAAGCCAATACTGTGAAACGTGTCAGACAGGACATGGGTCTACTTGCCAGATATGCTCGAGTCCCTTCAGTACGCGCCCGTATTAACCGCTCGCCCGCCCCTTAGGTGCAGGAGCCTCCGTTAACCACCCCTCCCTCTCGCTTTGGAAGGTAGCTTATTCCCTTTTCCATGAAGGGACCTGATATTCTCGTCCTGCGCTGACTGACTCGTGTACGAACTGCTGAGAGATCATTCTCTAAAGGCACTTGTACCAGAAAAGGTCCCCAATCCAACTTTTTTACGTCCTCACCGGTCACTTTTCGCACCCCAGGTGCCAATAGTTAACCATACTTCCGGTCTTGACCTGCTAACTTCCGGTTTCTGTGCCGCCACGGCGGGCAATTTGCCACGAACGCTTCCCTGCAGCAGATACTAGCTGTAGTCGACTCGGGCGCGGCTCCGCCAACCGAAACCGTCCGTGTTCGTTTCACAAGCCGATTCCACCAATTGGAAGAAACGTCATGTTGAACTCCAAGAATTGTGACAAATAATAGATCGCCATGCATCAGGAAAGCCGGCCATATACCAATCAGCAGATCTACTAGCTGAAGGGGGCGGGCCGATGCCTGAGCAGTGATTTGCGTCCGTTCGTCTGAGAAACGTCCCTCTTGAAATGGGTCCTTTTACCGGCGTTCGTAGAGAAGCAGAGCAGCGAGCGCCATCTTCGAACAGTTCTAGTGGTCCAATTTATCGCAGTATGCGTTTAAATACAGCGCTGACCTCACTGACTTACTCTCAAGTTTAAACTCGAATAACACTTTTTTTTGCCTGGTTCTACGTCATTATCGGCCCAAAAATAATTCTACATACAGTGGACTATTTGTCACGAGTGCCTATTTTACGTATGAGAAGTACATTACAACCAAGTCCCTCAACCCACACATTAAGAAACATCGTTTTAGTCTATTTTGCTTAGTTGCCAAGTTTTCTGATTGGTTATGTGTGACATTTCCATGCTTGCAGTCTACTTATGATGAGTGACATTCAAGGACCAAAATGTATGATACTTTCTCGCGAGTAAAACCGAGCAAATAAAGTGCATGGAAACGGATCAATATCAGAAATTACAACATTTTGAGTAATAAGAAGCACCCGTGGGAGCACAGGGAGGAGGCTGCGAGCGAGCGGCGGAGCTGGCACAGACTGACAAAAAAACAGCCCTGGAAAAAAAAAAAAAAAAGAAACACCCACAATGGCCCACCTCTGAATGACGAAACAAAGGGGGTGGGGCTTAAAAAACACAGAAACGCCCACGAATCTGCTCCCAGAATGATTGCCACATCTCTCTTCCAATCGCTAGCCTCCATTTATGGAGCTAGCCAATTGAAGAGAGAGGCGGGTTAAAGCCCCATACTGGAGATCAAAATTTCTCGCCTGCGCGACACTGCTTGCGCAGTGAACGCCAGGCTTCGACCTAAAAAAAAGAAAATGGGGTGCCAACCTGTAGGCATGTGCATACACCATCACGGATGTGCAAACCTACTCAATGATGCAGCACCAACACTCTCATGACACCTAACAAGCTATGTTGTATGTGTCATGACATATTTTTTCTTCCTTTTTATTGCCAAAGCTATGTAGCATCTCCAAATAGCAATGGGTTCCAAAGCCAAGATCCATTGGTTTTCCCAATACTTATTTTATAGTTTTCAACTAAAAGGACACATTATAGAACTGGTAACACTTCTACAGTACCTGTCACAAAAGAATACTTCTGTCACTATCAAGCTTCAAATAATGTCTTCAGTTGAAGCCAGTACTGCCTCTCAAGAGGCCTTTAGCTTCGCAGAGTAGCCAGTTGCACACATTTGCATTTCTTTCAGGTAGGAAGCACCCTGGAGTGAAGTCTTGCTTCTCCTTTACCTGCCTGCCCCTTCTTTCACTTCCCAGTACAAGAGGGCCCCTCACTCCCTTTTAGCATGAGACAACTCAATGTCAGTGTAGAAAACTGGGCTGTTAGTTGAGGGGGTGGAGACAGGAGGTCCAGTCCTCCAGGCCTTTTCTCAGGTTGCAGACAGCGGGTTCAGTCCTCTTCTGATTTTCTTAAATAATTACAGCGCTTCCTCGTCCTGGCCCTCCCTGCCCAGATTCTACATCCCACTTCCGTCTCCGTCTTCTCAGAGCCTTTCCTGTTCCCTAGTCGCCCCTTCGCCTCAGTCACTCCCCGAACTCCATCAGTCGTTCCTGCTCTTTCATCTTTTTCTTCAGCATATTCTGTAGATCACTGCCTTTTACCACCGCTTTTCATGGGTGCATGATGGTACAGGTTCCCTTCGCTAGGGCTGCCTTCTGGCATATGGGATTGTATTATCCAATTAACGGGGAACATGATAGCTCCCATTCTGGAAAAACTGTTGCATCGCAAAGAATACTTGCCACAATTATAATCCGTTCAATCATTTTATTCATGTTGTTCCAATCTTTTCAGTTTTTGAACTCAGCATGTCACATGAAATCCATAAATTGTATAAAAATCTGTTGCTGAAGGTAGGGCCATCCAGGCCTTTTCGCAACAGCAGGACATATACAAATTTCATCCTCCGTAGTATATAATTCCCCAATGCATTTCGGGCTTCTTCGTCGCCCTTCGTCAGGGGTTTCACTACAAGCATAAACAGTGACTATTAGACTGTGTGTTTTAAACTTTCAAAACATATTACATTTTTAACATTTGACGTGCTCATGATAAATGCTTCCCTAGGCGTTTTCCCTCTAGTAACCAACAACTTAACGCCTGAATGTAAAAAACTTTGATTCTTTCGCTCTTAACCCCTTGCCCGCGGCCGGAATTCCGCTCCTGTGCGGCACATTCCGATCGTGGGCGTGGTCATGACGGCCCCCAGCCAACATCAGCACACGAGCACTGTGTGCCATGACGGCTGGGGGCCGTCATCAGCATGGAAGGGGTTAATCTAACGGTGTAAGTCATATTTATACACACTGTGGAAATATTACCCCGCTATCTAAATACAAGTTACCCCATATTCATTAGACCAAACCACTTAGAAACACTCTCGGGATTGTATTAGCATATCCAGGGTGACATCTTTTCCAGGCTACAGTACTACCTCGGATGGTGTCCCTCTTCTTGAAATAGCGTCGCACCAGGGCGATGGCCCTTGTTTTTCACCGCAGCCCCCACCCTGCAATGGGGGAACATTTTCCACACACTGCAGGCAGGCCGATAGGTAGGATGGTCCAAATGTACCAGAATCTCATACTGTGCCCCCGGCACCCCGCTGCAGTTTCCCCACTGGACCTCAATTCCTCTAGGCGATCTCCTTCTCCTCTTGGGCCAGGCAGAAGCTGGCGCTAAAGGCCAATGTTCTTAATTCTCCTGGGTGATGTCACCTCACCCAGCATCTGAGACTGGCAGATCTTCAGTCCCAGCTCTGGTCACAAAAGGCAGAACTTGTGCTGAGCTTCTCCATGCTGATTTACAGCTTCAGTTTGCTCATTTTAGAGTCTTAAGCTCTCCTTTTTATAATCCTTTTCCAGACTCTAAATGTAATTTATTGTCTCTGTCTTTAAAAGTTTATGGTCTGGGCTTGCCCACTTTGAAGTGTCCATTTGTCAGATAACCTCAGAATGAGTGTCTCCGAATCTGATATCCCCAAACATGCATGGACATCAGCCTCAGTGATGTATGAATCAAATGGTTTCAAAAGGTCCCTCTAGCCCTACTGGTTATGATTCCCTTATGAGGCCCATCCCCTTCCTGAGATGTGCCCAGGCCTCTTTGGCCAGTGGTCTTTCTTTAGAATCAAAGATAACCTTTTAAAGTGCACTGAAAAGCCAGGCTCTTCCTTCTTCCACTATGTGTCCCGCTCAGATCTCAGGAATGCCGCAAACCACAAATCTGTCTTTGGGCTCCTCTACCTTAACATGTTCCTCCATGCCCTGGGCTTCTCAATAAGGGACCCTTGTGCACTGCACCTTTCACAGGCATATAGGCATGCTGCACGCAAACATGCCTTCACGTACTTCACCTCTCCCAGGCACACATACATTCCAGCGCGGTGTGTTCTACCAGGCACACTCTGTCCCCATGTACTGTAGTACACTGGCCCACGTACATACAGACAGTGCATTCAACCAGTTACGCGCTGTCTCCCAGGACTGTAGCACACTCTGGCTCAAATACATACCAGTTCAATGCGCTCAAACAGGCACACACTGTCTCCATATATTAGCGCACACCCTGTATCATTACCTACGAGCGATGTGCACTCAAAAAGACCTGCGCTGTCTCCATGTACAGTAGCACACTCAGGCTCACGCAAGTACTGGTGCAGTGTACTCAAACAAGCATTCACTGTTCCCATGGACAATAGAACACTCAGGCTCATGTACATGCTGTTGTGGTGCACTCCCAACAGGCACAAATTGTCTGCCAACAATAATCCTGATGTAGGCTAAGGATGAGATGAGAACACAGACTTGAACCTTCCTATGACTGGCTCAGTAGGGTCAACTTCCATGATACACCTCAGGTCAGTGGGCGTGGCTATATCACTAGATCTCATACTATGAAAACTGTATGCTGCCACCACTGCATTCCTCCTACGCAGCTCCCGGTGAGGGCGGTAGCCCTACACCATTATGAGAGAAGCGCATAGTGCGCCCTTTTCCATCTAACCAGACCACAATCCCTAAGACAGGCTTAGGTCATAGCAAACAAGCATGGTTCGTGTTTGCCCATGAACAGAATTTTTTTTACCAAGGATCCAGATATCACCACAGCTAGGGCACTCAAGGGAGGGAGTACACATATGTATGTCACTATGCAGAGGCTTTTCCGTCCCCAGTACCCATTATAGTTCCTCCACTTTCTGATTGTAGCTCATATTTAGTTCCTCTACCTCTGGTTGTACAGCACCTAGAGATCCTACTCCCTCTGACTGCAGTATGTCCATAGTTCCTATGCCGTCTGATTAAAGTCTGTCTATAGCTCTTGCGGTCTCTAACTGTATCCCATCTATAATTTCCACGCTCTGACTGTAGCCTGTCCAAAGTTCTTGTGGTCCGACTGTAGCCCATCAATCCTTCTTGCACCTTGAATGTAGCCAGTCTATAGTTCCTGCATCTTCTTATTGTAGCCCATATCCAGTTCCTATGTTTTCTGTTTGTAGACCTCCACAGTTCCTGCATACTCTGATTGAAGCCTGTCCATATTTCCTGTGTCTTCTAATTGAAGATCATCTAAACTTCCTACACTCTCTGACTGTAGCCAGACCGTAGTTCCTGCGCTCTGACTGCAGCCTGTCACTAGTTCATGTGCCCTTTGATTGTAGACCACATTCAGATCCTGCACCCTCCTACTGTCACCAGTCTATAGTTCCTGTGCATCTACCACATCAATAGTTCCTGCTTCCTTTGAGCGAAGCCCGTCCATAGTTCTCGTGCCCTCTGATTTTACCTCGTCCATAGTTCCTGCACACTCTGACTGTAGCCCATGCATAGCTCCTATACCATCTGATTGGAACACATCTGCCGTTTCTTTGCTTTCTTACTGTATTCTGCCTATAGTTCCTTTGCCCTGATTGTAGCCTGTCTACAGTTCTGACACTCTTGGACTGTAGCCGGTCTACAGTTCCCATACTCTGATTGAAGCCTGTCTAGAGTTCCTGCTCCCCTCTGATCATGGCCTGCCTATAGTTTCTGTACCCTTTAATTATTGCTCATGCATAGTTCCCACACACTCTGATTGTAGCCCACTCAGCACTGGAAAGTAGGGGGATCACGCCGGATTCCGGCTCCATCAGCTATTTCTGTCTGTATCAGGTCAACCCTGGAAAACATGCTGAATACGTCCTGATGTAATTCTCAGACACCAGGGCACAGTACAGCGATGCCCACATGTTGTGTTCTATTCGGAGCAACTAAAGGCAGGCAGAGAGTGGACTTTCTTATTTTCAATTCCAGCCGGGCACTAACAAAGGCCTAATTTAAAGGCCTACCAGACCCTTTTTGTTTGACTATCAGCATAATGCTGGATGGTAGCTATCTGGAGCCTAACACCAAGACACCAAAGCAATGGAAGAATACAAAGGCGCACAGCATGTTATCACTTCACAAGTACTTAAGAGAAACTATGATTTGGAGGCAAGCTTTTAACTTTGTATGTACCTATGTAAGAGTTCTGCTTGCACTGTAGGAATATAAGATGTATCTGTACGAGTAATTACACAAATATTGATGTAAATGTCACCTACTATTTTTTTTTCTTTCTTTAGCACTACTCATCTCAGAATAGGGTGTCAGAGCTTTTTACCTCATACACAGAAGTACAATAAATCATATATGTGTGTAAATCAATGTACAGGAAATGTTCCATACACAATGGGGGTTATAACATATAAGGTGAAGGAATCACATACTGTCCGTACTTCTAGACATTATATGCTAACAGTCGGGAGAAACACAAAGTCAGGATAGAAAGCCTGATACAGGGACTGTGGTAGTCTGTACTGATAGGACTTTATTACTTCCCTTTCTTTGCAATCTTAGAATAACAGATTGCGAAAAATTAAGGATTTAAACCCATGACTTACAGTTTTCATCTACTCCTTGATTCAGTTAAAGAGACCACAGTGTTATATCCAGTGCTTAATTTGTAAAAAAAAAATGCCAGGTCTCTAGTCG
This sequence comes from Lissotriton helveticus, assembly GCF_964261635.1. Classification (NCBI taxonomy): domain Eukaryota; kingdom Metazoa; phylum Chordata; class Amphibia; order Caudata; family Salamandridae; genus Lissotriton; species Lissotriton helveticus. The sequence continues at coordinate 445,955,544 of NC_136071.1, read as the reverse complement.
GGAAGCCTCTGCAGCATGCACCACAAATTGCCACTGCCAGTGTCACCAATGACAGAACCTGCACACTACTAACCAGCACACTGCTGCAACTGTGACAATTCAGCCTATTCCAGCCCCCAACGCTATAAAACTAGCTTGGGGGCAGGTATTAGTTGTTTTTAATGCACACTGAATGAATAAACAATTGCTGTTCTGCTCATTTATAAATTATACCAACAGCAAAACAGCTGTTATAAGTGCAGGTGTCTACAATTAAGTGCCAGGGCCGAGCACCAGAAACCACGGTCTCAAATTACGCACTGGCTATATTAGAAGGCTCTTAACTTATGAACTGGAAGTAAAAAAAGTATCTCAGTGTCAATCAGTAACCCACTTATCTATTTAAATAAAAAAAAAAATCTGTGACATCCATGTTACACAATGTGCTTTGCAAAAGCACATTACCCTTCTATGGTACTTTATGAATCAAAACGGTGACTGGACAAAACACAGAACTCTCCCAGAACTGCGTTAACCAGTAGAATCATCTTACTGCTACTATAGTTCCTTCAAAATTGCTGGGCACATAATGATCTCTGCAGCAGGTGTCTTATCCCTGTGAGATAATTTAAAATGCAGTCTCTTTGTGGTTAATTAAGTAACCTAGAACAAATGTATTGTCACATATGTCCTTGTTGCCAATTTCCTTGCAGCAGATTTTTTTAAATAAATGTATAAGTTGACTGTCAGACTCTGTTTTTCAAGCCCCCCCCCCCCCTCGTGACTCCACCCTCTTTCCTCAGCCACACCTTTTTAGCTCCAGGAGCAATTTTTTTCTAATTTCTGCACTGAACCCGCCCAGAATTCCTGCACTCTTTCACTGCAGACCACCCATAGTGCCTGCGCTCTGACTGTAGTCCACAGGGCAGATTAAATGGCCCTAAGCTTAAAAGATCTTGGTACCCCCATATATATCAAATTCAAAATATAAACAATAATCAACCATAAAATAAAATGTTATTTTTCGAAATGAATCAAAGCTTACAGTAAGGTGTTTATTTTTGTGTACTTCCACTTTATTTATAGGTTTAGCTGCACCATTTGCAATGTTGCACCATATGGTCCATGTTAAATCCGACAATGGAAAATTTCTGTGGTGTCCACCTTCTCTTGATGCCCTAAGCATGTGCTTATTTTGCATAGTGGTTAATCCAGCCCTGTAAGCCCAGCTATAGTTCCTGTGCCCGACTTTCGTCTGTCTATGATTCCTGCACCCTAACTGTAGCCCACAATCAGTTCCTGTGCTCCTGGATTGTAGCCGGTTTATAGTTCCTGCCCTTTGATTGAAGACCGTCCATAGTTTCTGCACAATCTGTCAGTAGCCCGGCTATAGTTACTGCACCCTGTTTGTAGCCTGTACATACTTTCCGCACCCTCTGATTGTAATCCATGTATCGTTCCTGTGCTACCTAATTAAACCCTGTCGGTCGTTTTCACACCCTGAATACAGCTCGTTTATAGTTCCTGTGCCCTCTGATTTTAGCCATTATATACATATACATATATATACATATACATCCTGCAGCCAGGCAGCCTGATCATGGCCAGTCGATAATTGCTACACCTTCTAATTGTAGCCAGCCCATAGTTCACATGCCTTGATTACGGCTAGTCGATAGTTTCTGTGCACTCTGGTAGCAGCCTGTCTATAGTTCTTGTGCCCTGATCGTTAACCATCCATAGTTCCTGCATCCTCCTTAAGAAGCACCTCTTTAGTTCCTGCACCCTCTGATTGTAGCCCATGTATTGTTCTCATGCCCTCATCCGTCCATAGTTCCTTGTAGCTCATCTACTACAGACTTGGGCAAAAATGCTGGCATACTTTAGGTAATTTGGGGGGTTTATGTTACGGTTGTTACGCAAAAGTCCCCAAATTACGCCATTACCACCATGTTGCATAATTACATGACAAAAATGTAGCACAGGAGAGAATGACGGAAACTGGAATAGCTGTTGTTTTGAGACACTTGTATTTTTGGTACTATGGTTTAGTGCACAATGCGTTGTCCTGTTTTACACTGAAATATAGCACTAAAAGCCAGATATTCATTTCACATACTTTCTGCGTAATTTCAAATCATGTTTCTGAAAGTTGGCTAAAGAAATTTACACAAACTTCGCAGACCCCCAGCTACAGGTCTGGTGCCCTGACTCGGGCCTCTCCGTGATTTCCGCGCAATCTAATTGTGCCTTGTTGAACCTTTTCCCTCTTCAGCCGCTATGATGCCTGACCCCAATTTAACCTCTCCTCTTCTTCAGGCACTGTCGAGCTATCCATGTAATTCTCATCTAACATCCATGTTTTCTCCCTGCTCCTTTTTCCCTCGACAACAAGAAGTCTTGGTTCTACAGCTCTTCTTTCTCCATGCCTCTAGGTGCCATCCAAAGCGTTGTTTTTTCCCTTCCTTAAGTAGTAACCCCCTTCTTCCCGCGTAGGCCCTTCCTGGTCTCCATGTGCCCCCCCCCCCCCACTCTTCTTTCAGTTCAGCTGTTCCAGTCCCCCTCACCCTCTGTTAGCTTTCAAAAAGAGCGCAGGCCCGTCCAAGTCAGGGTCAAAGCCATGGAATGCGGGGGCCTATGAGATGCGTACAGCTTACAGCTGCCAGGATTTGTTAATGGGGTGACGGTTCACTTCCCGACTACTCCCCGACACCACCCAAATATCGCCCGTATCGGAGATTCTTGCTTTACATCGCATGATGTGAAGATATAGGGCTCTAGCATAATGCCGCCCCCCCCTCAAAAGGGCCCACACGTTTCCCCTCCCACTGCCTGCTAAGAGGCGGAGGGGTTGCTTTTCTAAGCTCACATATGTATTCCATTAGAGCGGTTGGACAGACGGAGGGCCGAACTTAAGAGGAATGTGAGCCAACCAGGGAGTACTTCGTTCGTCCTGACAGAACGCCATTACGTTCTACTATAAACGACAGTCAAAGGAGGCGCTCAGGACACTAATAAGTGCTGTAAATCGCAGGTGTTACCACCACACACCTCAACGATACTAAATTTACCGACATCGGGCGCACGAAAGGCCTTGCATGGATTCGAACTCGTGACCTGCACATCACTGCATGTGTAGCGGCAAGCGACACCTTATGAGACTTCCAAGCCAGCTGTGTAGAAGGCTATTTAGCAGGGCAGAATAAGCGGCCATTTTTAAACAGTAGCTGCCATCCCCTCTCACAGTATACAAACTTTTCATAAAAACGTAGAAACGAGTCTAAAATAAAAATATATTTTAGGGACAAAATTGATGGTATTCTGGACTTCAACTGTGCCTGGAGTTGACTTATTTGTATAATCAAGAGAGTGGTCAGAAAGAGGTTAACTTCGGTGTTTAATCGCCACTACATGATAAACAAACATTGCCAACGGATGTATGACGTTACAACGCATAATTTTACAACGCCTACCTTTACATCACAAGTTTTACACCGCATACCATTACAACGCATAATGCTTTTGGGCGCTGGATAGTGAATAGTTTAATTTACTATTCCAACTCCAGTCCCCGTGGATAGTAGGGAAGGTGTTGGATAGTACATTAAACCTATTCCCTATCCTAGAGCGCCCCCCAGCGCTATGCGTTGTACTGGTTTGCGTTGTAAAAGTTGCGTTGTAATGGTAGTTCGTTGTAAAAGTTTCGTTGTAAAGGCTGTATACCATTGCCAACGCCTATGCAAGAGCTATTGGCTTTGCCAAAATGTTTTAGCCATGTTGTACACCAGCATGGCTGCTATTCAGCATGGCTAAAAGTTAGGGAGGTAAAGTAGAGCGGCGTGGAATTAAGTGGCGTAAAGTGGAGTACAGTGGAGTGTTACGGAGTGGCATAGAGAGGAGTGGCATGGAGGGCTGTAGAGCTGAGTGTAATGGAGTGGCATAGAGTGGAGTGGTGTAGAGTGTTGTGGACTGTCATGGAGGGAGTAGAATGTAGTAGAATGGAAGGGCATAGAGTGGAGTAGAGTAGAGTTGAGTGGCGTAGAGTGGAATGGTGTAGAGTGTCGTAGATGGAGTGGCATAGAGTGTCATGAAATGGTGTAGGGCAGAGTGGCTTCAAGGGTATTGCGTAGAGTGGAGTAGATTGGCATAGAGTGGAGTAGTGTAGAAGAGTGGAATGGCAGAGTGGGGTAGAGTGGCAGAGCATAGTAGTTGAATGGAGCAGAGTGGAGTAAATTGGCAGAGTGGCATAGAGGGAGCTGCATAGAGCATCGTACAGTGGAGTAGTGTCATAGAGTAGAGTGTTGTAGAGTGGAGTGACAGAGTGGAGTAGAGTTTAATGGAGTCGAGCGCCATCAAGTGGAGAGGTGTAGAGTGGTGTAGAGTGGTGTAGAGTGGAGTGGAGTGGAGTAGAGTGGAGTAGAGTGGCCTAGAGTGAAGTGTGCTTGAATATCATTTTCCAGTTGTCGCCTAATCCCATAAGGTGCTTTGAGGCATACCCATTGCAAAACTGCTTCCATCGCCTCCCAGTCCATTGCACTACTGCCCACAGTACCCCAGTTCTCATCGAAACAGTGTTGTAATGTCTCGCTGACCGTTGCCTCAAACGGAGGGTCTGTCAGCGCATCCGCCCACAGGCGCCATAGTGGTACCACTGAGCGTCTGTGCTCTCTCCCAAAACTCATCAGTATAGGGGAATTGTCCGATAGATAGCAGGACAAATAAGAGATCTCCGATAGCACCTGTGCCATACCATTGGAAACCAGGCAATAGTATAAGCGGCTATGAGTCCCCACTGCTGGAGTATAACAGAATACATTCTTCATTGGATGTCTGTCCATCCATATGTCAAGAGGGCGCAATCCTTAGAACATGTCACGTAATGCTCCGGTCAGGTGGGGCTTAGTATGGTGTCTAGGCAGTTCCCAGTCTATTGCACCATCTAGGATGCAGTTACATTCCCCTGCCATAACGATGTCTGCATCAAGGTAGGACGAGGCAGCCGCTGTAACTCTGGCATAAAAGTCTGGACAATCAGTATTTGGTGTGTAAAGGTTCACCAAACACACCTCCTGGCCATCTAGAGCTCCGTACAGCATCACGTATCTACCCATTGGGTCGAGAACATGGCCTCTGTTGTGAAATGGAACTCCTGTGGCAACCCATAACAGCACACCATGCGCATACTCAGAATATGAGGTAGCATACAGTTGTCCCCTCTACCGCTTCCGTAGGTTAGTAATGCAATCCGCCCAAATGTGTTTTTGGGAAAAATGTAACTGACATTCTAACGTTTCAGATAGGCATGCACTCTCCTAGACTTCTCAAATTGGGCAATACCCCAGACAATCCAGGACATTTGGCATGCTATTTGCAGTCATCAGCAACCCCATACACCATTTCAGCCAACAAGCTTCCCCATCAGTGCCCCCTTCAGCAAGACAATCCAGGCTCAGTAGCCAGGACCACAGTGTACAGGAGCAGCATATAATTCTCCAACCTTTTGAACCTTTAAAGAACACCCACCCAACTCCCCCCTCCCCATGGACAACTTAACCAAAACCTCCCGTACAACAAAAAACGGCTAGTTGGGAGCAAGCTTTCACTGCCCAGTTCCTAGAACTTTATATAAAAATGAAAACAGATCAGTTTTATTAGAAACGTTATGCTTCGCTAGAGGCCAGGTCTCAAAAGAAGCTGTGAGGCTGAAGCCCTCAAGCACACTTTCCGTGTCTACTTACCTCTCTCCCATTTCTCTCCCGCCGGCATGTTTCCAATACAGTAGGGTCAATCATGATATGTCTTACCAAGCCAACCCCTCGCCACACCCGTCAACAAGTCAGGCCAGAGCTCCCATCACTGACCAGTCTACAGTTCGGGCAGCACCGGTACCATCTCCAGCTCAGCCAGGAAGTCGTAGGAGTCTCTCCAGTGGGCGCCCTCCCCATAGGGTATATCAATTCTCACAGTCTTACAGAACGTAGGGATCACTACAGGCCACTGCCATCACTAGCTGTGCCAGGGTCACTTCGGCATCTCTGGAATAAGTCTCTTGTGTCCGGCGCTACATCCACAGCCTAGAGTGTACAATCCAGGCAGACCACAATTTTCTCCAAGCGTCAACAATCGTCCTCCAGTCTATTCTGACGTTCTTTCTGTCTCCAAAGGTGGGCAGATTGTCTCTGTGTGCTCGGCATAGTTGATCCCTGCCGTCCTGTGTCCTGGCTAGTATTGTTCATCAAAGTGTCTAACCAGTCGATTGCCTCTCCTGAACTAAAAAAAAACACCTTTCCTTCATGTAGGACACGCAGTTTCGCTGCTGGGAAAACCAGGCTATATTTCATGTTTAAGTGGCTTATGCCTTTCTTGACGGATATGAAAGTCCTTGTTGTCCTTGCACTTTATGTGTGTAGTTGGGGAATACTGAGATGGGTTTACCCTCAAACAGTGAAGGGCCCTGTATCTGGACGAAATGAAGGATGGTGTTCCGGTCACGAAAGTTGAACAAACAGGTGATTATAGCTCTCGTGGGGCTCCCGTTTCCGGCTGGGGAACTAGTGCTCTGTGGGCTCTTTCACTCATGAAAAACGTAGATAGTCTGTTAGGGAAAAGGGCCGTAGTAATCCATTCCTCCAAGAACAGTTCCATGGAATACCTCTCCGCACTCTCGGGGAAGCCCACAAATCCAAGTCCTCCCTGCATTCGTCCAATTGAGTGGTCAGCTTCTGATGGTTAGAAACTGTGTCGCTCAGGGCATGGACATCCTGTTGTAGGGTGTCCATGTATTGTTCCATGGCGGTCACACGGTCAGGAATATATTTCGTTATCACACAGTCTTTTTCCCCACAGGGAATTACAACGCGGTCGTTAACACGACCGCATTGTAAATCCGCATACCATTACCCCGCAAGTCGTAACAACGACAGGATGTTGGAATAGTATAATTTATTATTCCAACTCCAGTCTGTGCGGACAGTAGGGAAGGTGTTGGATTTTAAATTCAACACCTTCGCCCCCCCCTCTGCAACTCGCTGTTCCGACTTGCGGAGTAATGGTATGCGGAATTAAAATGTGGTAGTTGTAACGACCGTGTTGTAATTCCCTGCATGGAAAAAGTTTTGCGGTAAACGTTGTTTACCCACGGTCCACCACCTTCCGTAGGTCTGTTCAGATTAAGTTGACATCAATTACAACTGAGTCAATTTTATTGACCATCTCATCGTGTGAGCTCTGTATTGCCAACAGGAGATCTGCTTGAGAAGGGGCCAAGCTCGCCGCCTCTCCAGTCCCTTCATCTGTGTCCCTCGTTGCCTCATTTCTGACTGGGTCCTCCGCTGCATACTGTGAGTAAAGTTTAGGATTTTGTTCGATTGCGCGGGCTTGGGTGCCCTATCTTTCACCATTTTGGCACAAGCCCCAACGCAGGCCAAGGACCCGGAAACCAGCATCTCCGATTATCACTCCTGGGGATCACCCCAGCCTTTTAAGTGGCAAGGTACTCATCAGCATTCAGTGGCAGACCTCCATGAATTGAAATGGAATTATGGCACAGTTTACAGGGGCTAGTTGCACAGCCACCTTCTTAATCAATGCCAGTGGCTTCCGCTTGGTATGCATTGTTCAGAGACAATGTCCCACAGCGGAAAGATGCCATAGGCCCTGACCGTGCCCTACACTGACATGGTCCCCAATCTGCAGACTGGCCAGGTGTGTTTGCCATGCTCTACTTCCACTTAATGACGGGAGACTGGATGGGACACGCCTCACTGCTCAGAGCCACTAGGGAGGCCCGCACAACCAAGGGGAAGCTGTGTGACGAGACACCGTAAGTCAGGCCGCCTATAATTCTTTTAGTCTTTGTAGGCCACATCAGCCACTGAACATCGGGGGAGACCTTACTCCCTCTCACAACAACAGGAAGGGGCTCTCAGGAGCCACTCAAGCATGCCAAGAATAGCACAGTGGAGAACCCAGGGGCTGTCTGCTGGGGCCAACTATATCACCCCACTTGACTGGCGATCAGCACACATCTTCTCAGTCAATCAATCAATCAATCAGTCATTTGTTAAGCGCACTACATACCCGCGAGGGTCTCAAGGCACGGGGGGGGGAGGTGGGGGCCACTGATCGAACAGCCAGGTCTTTAGTATCCTCCTGAAGGTCAGCAGGTCTTGGGTCTGTCGTAGGCTCAGTGGGAGGGTGTTCCATGTCTTGGCGGCGAGATGGGCGAAGGATCTCCCACCGGTGGTTTTTCTTCGGATGCGCGGGACGGTGGCGAGTGAGAGGTCGGCAGAGCGTAGCTGGCGGTTGGGGTTGTAGAAGGAGAGCCATCTGTTGAGGTAGGCTGGGCCGGTCTTGTGGAGTGCCTTGTGTGCATGGATGAGGAGCTTGAAGGATATCCTCTTGTTGACGGGGAGCCAGTGTAGGTTTTTTCAGGTGGGGGTGATGTGGCTGTGTCATGGTACATCAAGTATCAGTCGTGCCGAGGCGTTTTGGATGTGTTGTAGTCGATTGATGAGCTTGGTTGGGGCTCCCACGTAGAGGGCGTTTCCGTAGTCAAGTCTGCTGCTGACGAGGGCCTGGGTGACTGTCTTTCTTGTATCTGTCGGGATCCATCTGTAGATCTTGCGGAGCATGCGGAGAGTGTTGAAGCAGGAGGAGGAGACGGCGTTGACTTGCTTGGTCATTGAGAGCGTTGAGTCGAGGATGATTCCCAGGTTGCGTGCGTGGTCGGTGGGGGTCGGGGCTGCCCCCAGTGCCGTTGGCCACCAGGAATCGTCCCAGGCTGGCGGGTTAGAGCTGAGGATGAGGACCTCCGTCTTGTCCGAGTTCAGCTTCAGACCGCTGATCTTAATCCAATCGGCAACGGCCTTCATTCCTTCATGGAGGTTGGCTTTGGCGGTGATGGGGTCCCTTGGTGAGGGAGAGGATCAGTTGAGTGTCATCAGCGTAGGAGATTTGTGTGCGGAGCGGGTGTTCAGTAGTATGCATCGGAGGTGGTTGAGGTCTTTCTTGGCGGGTGGTTTGTGGGATCTGTGGCTGGTGTAGCTGCAGCTCCGGCAGGTGAAGGGACCGTATGTGCGTTTCGGGGCGTCCTTGAAGCAGTTGTGGGTCCATCCGGGTTTGAGAGCGTGCAGAGTGCTGGCGTCGTAGTGGTGGCGGGTGCGGAGGCCAGGGGTTCTGGCGGTGGGCACGGTCCAGGCGCGGGTGGGCACAGACAGAGGCCAGGGGTTCTGGCGGTGGGCACGGTCCAGGCGCGGGTGGGCACAGACAGGCTTGCGGCGCGACCGCGCAGCGGCCGACATGTGTGGGGAGGTGGGAGTGAGGAGCAGCTGGGAGGTGAGGGCAGCGAATGGGCAGTCAGGGGGGCTGAGCCGCAGGGGACGCAGTTGCTGGGGCGGTGAGGGGCGACGAAGGAAACAAGGCAAAAGGGCACAACAATTGAGGGGGAAACGAGTGATACAGAGGGCAGAAAGGTCACAAAAAGGGCAAAACTATCACAAGAATACAGTGGGAAATGAGTGGCACAGAAGGCAAAAAGGTCACAGGAAGGGCAAAAAGGTCACAGAAAAGGCAGAAATGTCACAAAAAACGGGGGGAAACGAGTGGCACAGAAGGTAGAAAGGTCACAGAAATGCAGGGGCAGCTAAGCAACAGAAGGCAAAAACGGGCAGAGACACAGGGGCCGCGAGGGAAGCAGAAGGAAAAACCGGGCAGAGAGACACAGGGGCAGCGAGGGGAGCAGAAGGGAAAACGGGCAGAGAGACACGGGGGCAGCGAGGGAGAGAACGGGCACAGGCGGTGCTGTGCAGAGGGGGAGCGACCTATCTGGAAGGGTCAAGCCTATGTCTCCTGGCCAGGAGTCGTAGTCTCTCCGGCAAGGCCCACACTGTCTCTGTCCTAGATCCACGAATGACCCAGGCACTTCTGCCCCCTGTCCACTGCCACTCGGTCACTGGGGGAGACAACAGGAACTTGCACAGCCCAGTGCCTTCCGAGCACTCCTCAGCTCGTGGAAGGAGTTTCACGAGCAGTGCTCTTTCCTGCAGGCATGCACCTCTTGCAATCTCGCTAAGGCCTCATCAGCAGCCAGGCATCCTGGGGGGCCTTCATAATCCCTAAGGCAGCAGACCAAGGTGTCCCACAGTCACTTTGGTTTTGTGCGCTGTCTCATGAGACCGTTAACCACGTGGCATCCAGCTCTCTCCAATGTGCCCGACCTAAGGGTGGAACAAGGTGATCCCTCCTGACTACAGCCTTACTACATAGGAGCATCGGACCCCTCTCTATAGGAGTCTCTCGGCAGGGGGGCCTGTAGAAGGCACACAGGTCCTCAGAGCTGGACTGATGTAGACCCATGTCCGGTATGTATGCAAAGGTTCGTCTCTCGGCCACTCTCCAAATGTTGCTCATGGGACAGCGCTGCCGCCTCTCTGGGGACTGAAGCCCATCCCGTCGCCCCACCTTATCAGAGTTCGCACTAGTGATTCCCTTTGGGCCAAAGAAGCGATGCAAGCTGTCGGCCCAGGTCTGTTCAGAGTTGTCTATTGCCGCCCCTCCCGGGCATCACAGCGCCACTGCCGGGGGGTCCGCCATGCTCTCCTAACACCTCCAGTCAGACCCTGTCTTGCCAGGCACTCACCGGCCCAGGGAGTATCTCTGGCGCAAGCGGTGCTGCCTCCACTTGTGTTGTACAGCGTAATCTTCACACCCAGGTGTTGCAACAGCCCTAGGCCCAGGATCAGGGGTACGGCCCAGTCTGCACCCCTCGATTCCTCATGGCTAAACATCTCCTAGGACCCCTGGGGCTTGTCTCATGGTCCCCCCTGCAGTGTGGTTCGCGAATGGGCGCACAAAAGGAGGGTGACAGCTCCAGATGCTTGGAGATTAGCACAGGATTTGTATTTCAACAGCAGGAGCTCCACTAGAAGAGTCTAATCGGCCATCTTGTTTTGCCACGCCCTTGACACTGCTGAAAATAAGCTCCTACCAAGAAATCTGTGGGGTGGAGGATTCTGTCCCCTTCATCATCCTACTAAAAAATCTGTCTGACACGGTTCCTGTGCCCATGGTGATAGGTAACCTGTACTCTGCTCCCAGGGGCTCAGGAACGTCCCACGGAATCCCCAACTAGCCTGTTGCGTCAGTATTTCTTTTATTGTAAATGGCTTTTGTGTCAAAAGGCAATGAGTTACCTTAACAGCAATTGCTGCATACTTTCCTTTACGGTAGAGGTCTTCAAACGTTATCGATCTGAACACCCTAATTAAAATGTTTTGAAGGCAGCACCCCTCTTAAACATTATCGAAGACCTCTGCTTTAGGAATCTGTTGCAGCGAGTCTCAAAACCGACTCCACCAACTGAAGATGTAATGTTTGATTTCTGCTCAATCACATATAAACGGGTAGGGCCGGAGTAGAATTAGCTATACATCTGACATGTGCCTGACCCTTTCCAAGTTCAACTAAAGTAGCAGACACCGACCAGTCAGAAAATCGGAAATGTTCCCTTTAGAGTAACTACAGTGCCTATCAGGAGTTGGACGAATTTGGCAATGCCCGCTTTCTTAAGCCCCATTTAAGAAGGGATAGATAAAAGATAATTTCATAAGATTTCTCACATTACTGCAAGTTTCGGACATATTAGAAATTGTCCAGATTGTGGGACTATTCTGCAAATTCGGTGGCTGGGTTTCCAGGCAGAGTAAATGAATGAAAGAGGACACAATGGAGGAAGTAAGAATGGCACCTAACAAGCAGCTATCTACGCTTGCTAGCATCACTGACTATTCTGTGGACTCCTGCACTGTGATGGCACATCAGCTAAGATGGTCCACACACACACACAGTATTTTGAGGGACAGTCACCCAGTGAACGTTCTCTCCCACTGGGTGTGGGTGGGTGTGGCAAGCACGTGTTTCCCCCCTTCCTACACCACCCCTCCGTCTTCCTGAGAGGTGTTATGGTCATGGGGCCCTGTCTTCTGCGAACGATCCATCAGTATGCAATGCCACAATATGTGGAGTGTCACTCATAAAGGAGTAGGTCTCACTCCTAAGCAGGACAGTGTATCATATGGGTTGACAATGTATAGTGTCTCACCCACCCAAAATAAACGCCGCTAAAGTTAATGCCTCTACTTGCGTTTTAGTGGCGCAGATAGCGCCATTTGCTTCTTCCTGAAGACACCACGTTAACGTGCGCTAAAAGCATTTATTTCTGCCGTTTTGTATAGCGCGGACTCAACATGAAGGTACTGGATCGCTTTACATGAGGACTAGGTACATTACACAAGGACACATTCATTTTTGGTAGGCATGGGATGATGAAGTAATTTGCTCACAGGGTGTTGACGACTCTGGGATTCGAACCTGGTTCATCAGTTCAAAGGTCGTCAGCTCTGGCCTTACGCCACTGTGCGATGCAAAGCCAGATTGTGCTCTCTCAGGGCCCAATCATGTGAACAATTTGGGGGGAATGGCAAGCCTTGTTTAAGTGACTATGACCACATACACAGGCAACAAGACCCCGCTCCCGTTACAATTCTGGTCAATGGGCAGATCACCCTGACTAGACATAGGATGAGGAGTGGCCGACTTTGAATCTGTGGAACCGGGTTCGAGTCTCGGCAGGGACGCTCAAACATCCTGTGATTCTGGGCAAATCACTCACTCTCCCATGCCTAAAAATGAATGTGTTCGTCTGCTATGATACCTTCGGGTCGAGTTGGCGCTATTTAAAACTGCAAAAAAAAATGATTTCCCACGGTTATTCTTCATACTCGTCCCATTAGCTTGCACTACGCACGGCCTCTGCGACGTATCTAGCCTGGAACACCTCCTTCACCTCAGTGAAATTAAGTGTAACCCCTACACTGGCACTGGGCCCAGTAGGCTGTGCCCTAATCTGAAGTGACCTATACTCTGTTTTGCGGCAGCACCACTTCTCTTTAATCACAAGAACCCACCCCTAAATGCTCTGTAACATATTGTGTTCGGCTGCTAACTGAATGTGCTAATGAAACCCAGTCTTTACCGACTAACCTGCAATCTTATCTCCTCTCAATCTGTAGTAGAATTGAGACCAAATGTATCAAAAATTCCACCCCTAATCTTCCACCCAAATTAACCCCTAATGTACCCGCAAAGCTGGAAGTGAATCACCATAAATCACAAGAAGGGTCCGTAATATGCCGTGAATGTGCGGACTCTGCCAGCACCTGGTTCAGGATACCACTCACTCACACCATATCCGCCCTGTACCTCACTATTCCGCAGTGTCAACTACTACCAGTCTGACAATTCTTTATTTCCCCAGAATGTCGCTTTCAGCAGCTGCAGGACCCACTGAGCCGCGACTATCTGTTTCGGTGTCCAGCCCTCATCCGTGGCAGAGCCCACTCCGGATCTGCCACAGGGGGTTTCTCGTCCCAGTGAGCAGTGCCAGTGCACACCCCTCCGGTACGTGCAGCGAGCGATGCTTTCTGGGAAGGAAGCGGAAGGTGCAGATGCGCCGCTTCCGCCCCAGCCCTCATCTCCCACGAGCGTGACGTGACGTGCGTGCGCTCTGCGACAAACCTAAACAAAAACAGGCGTGTACACAGACTGGCCAAACTTGGTGCCCTTCCAGTGCCCTTGAAAGTGATAAATGGTGGGAAAGCCAGATGTCCCGCTACAGGGAGAGGGGTGGTCCAGTTGAGGTTCCATCTTGTCGGAAACCCCAGCTTGGCATTACTCATCAATGTATGAACTGTATTTCTTAGAATGAGGGGCACCCCTGCCACCTAGTGATGCGACCGGAAAGTGATTTTTAAAGTTGTGCAAAACCGGCCTCGCGTAAACATACACGAGAGCCACGGGCTCTTCTACCGTGCACATGCCCCGCCATTATATGATCTGTTTAATATTCTGACCAGTGGCAGAGGGCGTGGTAGGAGTGTCATGGGAACCTCAGAGAGCCTTGGGTTAGGAATACAGAAGCCACAAAAGTCACATTCATACACTCCAGTGTCCTTGCTCTCGCCGAAAGGGAGGAGAAAAACAGAAGCACCGGGCAGCCGTTATCTTTATGTGAACAAATCTCTAAAGAGAGAATGCAAATTACTTCTAGAGGATGTGGCTAGAAAGTAGAGCCTCTCCAGAAATGCACATGGGTTAGCCCACCTCCTGGCCCTTCCGATGTCTGAGACATGCATGCTTAGGGAAGCTGCTTGAGATCTGCTAGAGAGTGCAAGGGTCTTTGCAGGAGGAGCATGGAATGAGCACGGCTGGATACAAGGTGCTTCCATCATTGCACGGCTGGATACAAGGTGTTATCCATCATTAATGCCGGAGGCTGCCTTGCAGTGCTCTACACAACCGTGAAAGACGGAAAGTAAAAAAAACAAATTTCCATGCTACTGTCCGAATCCAAACAAGCTCAACATCCATCTCATGAAGAACTTTCCTGGCTAGTGAGACTTCAAGGCGCAGGAAGACAACCAGGAGATGTCCTCATTAGGGTGACGTAAGCTTGGACCATTTGGACAAAGGAGGTTTTTAGCCAAACGTCGTCTTTGTGAAAGATAATGGTAAGTTCTAAAGTATAACAGCCCTGTAGCTCAATGAGACTACACCTTGTAGAAGTGCCAACTTCCAAGAAAGCAGTTTTACATCCAATGAGGTCTTGGTTCCAACTGATTCTACGTTAAAAGGAAGAGGATAAGAGGTTCAAATTCAATCTGTCAGAACATCACCTGACCTATGGGGTGGGAGAAGGAGAAGTCCAATCAGTTGACCTCGTTGGTGGAAAAGGACTCCAAGTTTGCTTCTGTGTGCACCTATTGTAGCTAAATAGTTCCTGTAAGTGTCAATTTGAGCACATTATTCCAACTGCTGCTTGAAAAACGAAATGCTGTTGTCCACAGCAGACGTAAAAGAATCAATCTCCTTGAAGAGTGCATACATGCATTTACCTTATCCACTCGATTCTATAATGGGCCTTCGTGTGGGACTTCTGGCAGCTACCAGGACATTCTGATTATTACAGAAATGTTCTAGATGAGTGATGCTCAGCTCTACATGAACCATGCACTCAACATATGCCGCTAGAATGTGGGATGCAGAATGCTCCTTTTGGCTATCAACAGGGATATGGTCTCAACGTACGCTGCATAGATTTTCCCCCTGCGTCAGATATAATAGCGCCAATAACCAGAATTAGGAGGGACAGGTCGAGCCACCTGGATGACTGAATTCCATAGATTGACCTTCATTTTCTGGAGAACTATATGAGAGTATCTGTCCAGGGGGAAGGCATAGAGGAACTTCCTTGATCAGCCGATCGGAACATCGTCTCTCTCAGAAATAGGACATACCCAGGAGGCAAAGTTCTTGTATTGGGTGCAGGTGGGAGGCAAAGTTGTAACTCATGTGGTGACTCCAAGCATTAAAGATAGAGTTGCGGACTGCCCCACTAAACTTCCTACTCATGAGGAGTGTAGATGTCTGATGATACTGTTAGCTCCAAGGCCAAGCATCCCTACAAAGTGTGACACCAGAAAGAAGACATTCTGAAAAATCGCACTCTGCCAGATCTTCATTGACAGAAGGCAGAATTGGAAGGTGTGACTGTTGCCTTGTGTATGTTTGGAGGAAAATAGGGCTGTAGTATTTTTAAGAAGAATCATGGCCACTTTGGACTTGGTTACAGGCAGAAAAGACATTGGCGCCAACAAATCCGTTTTCATTAACATGCGTAAATGGAGGCATGTATCTGATCTGTCATATAATAGGCTGATGTTGCAAACCAGTCAGTGGATACCGCAATCAAACTCCAAAGAATCAGTTGTTATGGAAACATGGTCCTCAACAGGTGAAAAAAGCTGCCCACTTACAGGCCAGGAGCATAGGCCAATCACCTATAAACAGTAGCTGAGTTAAGAGGACAAATATAGACTTTAAAGGAGGGTTCAGAAACTGCTTCGTGCACTATCTGAAGCTGTACAGTGTGCCACTATAGCCGGGCATGCGGGACCATCCCATGCAAGATTGTTGCAGGGTCTGACAATCAGACTATAATGATGCCTGCAGCAGCAAAGACAGGACCAGTGTCCACATGCCCAAAATGATCATGCATAGAGTATACGGACCCAAGCCTGGAGAGACTTATTTCAACCAGAGTTATTGCTCAGGGGGAAAACCTCAACTCAAAATGAGATAATGGATATAAGGCCTAAACCACAGCTTCAACAACGGGAATTGTAACAAACAGTTGGGCAGCTCCTAGCTCAGGGAATATCAGGGCTTCAAATTCCAGTCCAACTCAGCAAGAAGCACAGAAAAGACCAGCGGAAGAACACAGTGTGGGAGAATGGTGCATTAAACTTCAGTTCGTCCTAGCAGGAGGTAGCACACTGAGTTGCTTATAAGCCATGCGTGTGACAGTGATTAGCCCTTTTCTAGAAATGGGCACTGTAGAAAAAAGTAGCAAAACAAGTTTAAGTGACAATCGCTACCAGCCTGCAGCACCATCAAGACCAGTGAAAGATGTCTAGGTGTGGGGGAGGCACCCTGATCTCTCACTGTCAGCAGCATTAGAGAACACTGTAAAAGCACTACATCTGTGAAAGCACTGACCTTCAGATAAGCGTCTCTCACAGCAGTATGTGCTGCAGAGAGCAGAGGAAAAACAGCCACTATTTGAAACCGAAATCCACAAGAATTAGGGCCCTTTTTGTAGACACTTCTACGAGACCTTAAAGCATTACGTTTGGTGGATTTCAGAGGTTGTAAAGGGCTTTTCATATACTTTTAGCATGAAATAGTATATAGATAGGCACCCCAGTGGGTCACATATTTCTTGCTTCTGTACTGGTAAGGCCCGAGTTTGCCTCATGAAAGTTTTGACCATATGTTTATATTTTAACGTTTTATGTTACTACAACAGTATTTCCTACCTTAAGTGACAATGAAGGTCAATGCACCCCAGCTGGAGGCAATGTAGAAAACTGAAAGAAAAAAAAAACACACACACAGAAAGCGTCTGGCAATTCAAAGCCCCAAATGCCTGTTCTTCACAGCAGGAGTTGCTGTAGAGAACAGACATAAGCAGCAACCACCGGAAATCTACCGTCATGACTCCCAGTTCTGCCCAGAAGGTCTTGTAGATTGTAACGCAAAGCATAAATGACTGGAGAGGTTGACTTAACTCTCCATCAGCAAGAGACTCTAGGGAAGGCGGATTTGGTTACACGTGTCATATATGTAGCTTGTCTTGATCCCAACCTCTACATACATGCTAAATGGGGCTCTAGGTTGGTGGCCGTATTTTAAGGTAAAGGCCCGCAACAAAATCCATGTAACCCCAGTTATTCTCCTTAAAGAGCGCATGTGTTCTCTGTTGACAGGCACACCTAACAAGACTGAAAATAGATTCCCTCACATTCATCTTTACCAGAAAAAAATCACCAGAGGCAGACTTTTCAGAGGGATGGGGGAGAGGGGGGGTTGGCGGGGGAGGGGGGGGGGGGGGTAAATAATAGCAAGGTCGGTTCCATCCAGATCTGAAAAAAATCCTGTGAGCTCCGCCGGAGTTTCTGCCTGTACTATGGGGTGGCTGGGAAAGTAATCCTGGAATAGGACGGGGGGGATGGGAACAGAGAGGAAGAGATTAGAACAAGTCTTCAGTAGTCTTTCCCAGCCTCCTTCCTCTCAGGAAACATATCCTGCACATGTCTGGCTGAGCGGTGGCAGGAGCCTGTGTTTGCTGCAGTCCTCGGATACGCCCGAAGCTCGACCAAAAAAATAAAACTGTCATTTCCCCTTGACTGAGCGGAGGGGAAAAAACAAAACAAAAAAAAACACCGCAGCAAGGACCTGTGCTTTAGTCCCTGAACATCAGCCCAGGCGGCAGGTCTCCACAGAGCAGCGAGGTCTCGCACGGGCTGACAGCAGCACTGACATCCAGCCAGCACCCACTGCACCAGCCACCCCTGCAAATCGGTCCCTTGGAATTGGAAGGCCAGTCATGTTTCTAGAATTGGCCAGCAGTGTGCCACTGTAGTTAGCATTCAGCTGGAGACACAATTTATGGACACTGGGTTCTTCACTGGGTGGTAGACGCATTAAGGCTTGCCTACCAACTTGGAAATGGTCTTCACGTCTTCTCTTTCCTAATTTTTTGCAGCTTGAACGTCGTGGAGGGGTTCTCGGCTTCGCCAGTGGATGGACTGCATGAACAGCCGCCCAGCATCTGCAGATCCACGTCATCCTTGAAGAAAGCAACAGCAGGCCTTTGAGGAAAATCACCTCGCCCCACTCCCCAGTCTGGAGTAGTCTGTGCCTCGGTACCCTCCTCCCACAGCCTGACACGAATGGATGCCCTCATTCTTTGGATCTCTGGCACGGAGATAGCTCTACAGGAGTGTGGATAAGCGTAAAGTCACTTGGGCACTGGACATCTCAGGACATTCCTCACAACCTCTGGGCTCTGAGCTTACTCTGTGGACCTCTGAGAATGAATGGTGATGTCCTTTAGCGGCCCCTCACACTGATCTTGTGGCTTCTTTCCAATCAAAGCACCTGCCAAGCGACCCCTGCCTACGAGCTGAGGGTCCCCGGCACCAGAGGCTCAGGTTCAAAGGGCGGGCTATGACTGTGCAGAAGCTGGTGGCCACAGCAGTGGCAGTGGCTCTGGTTTCATTGATTCTCAACAATGCAGCTGCCTTCACTCCCAACTGGGTGTACCAAACGCTGGAGGATGGACGCAAGCGCAGCGTGGGTCTGTGGAAGATGTGCTTGCAGGCCAGAGGGACTGCAAGCGGCAAGCCTGGTCAAACGGACGAGAGATCCTGCGAGACAGTGAGCTGGGGCTCTGAGTCGGCTGGGCTGCAAGAATCTCGCAGCACCGTCAAATGTAAGTTTACTTTGGCTTTTACCAATGTTTACCAATGTTTCAATGAACGATAAAACTGCAAGACTTCCCCTGAAATATTCTGCCCACTTCCACTAGCGTACAGGAATATCAGTAATACTGATATACTAGGATTCCTGGATCCTCCTATCTGGCAACAGAAATCCTGCACAAACCGTTCTATGCTGAAGTACCATACACCCCTGGATCACAGTATCAACTCTGTATTATCATACAATACTTTTAGCCCTAGAGTCATTACATAAGACCGCCTGATGTTAGCAGGACTCGTCTTTTTACTAAGGTACAAAGTTGGGCCATCACGTCTTGGTAGTAGATATATGGTCCCTAAGTCAATCAAGGGGTTGTCAAGTGCATTAACACAACAGTAGATTATAGATTACAGTGGGATTTTACCCCAAGATGCAGGTCGGCCTTTCATAGCTAATCTAGTGCATTTGGCCAACCTGCAGCATGAGGTGAAATCACACAGTAATCCAGGAAGTACTGTTATGTTAAAGCACTTGACAACCCCTAGATTGATATTGGGACCATATAAATATATATAGACAGAAAGACAGACAGACAGACAGACACACACACACACACACACACACACACCCACCCAGCCACCCACCCAAAGAACTACTTCTAGCTCTTAATAAAATAAAATTATATACACTTTGCAAGGGGAGGGGATTTGGGGCAGGGGAATGGTTTGGAGCAAGGTTGTCCCCTTAAAAGAATTTGTCAGGTTCTTCTAGTTGAACACAATGTGTTCAAGCGATACAGATAAGTCAAGGCATTTCAGGGCAAAACAGACAATTGGGCAAAAACACAGGTGGCATGGTAAAGCTTTAATGCAAAAAAGAGGTAGATTACAAATACTTTTTTGAAGAGTGGAAACTAGTAATTGGATACTGGGAGTAAAATACATACAGAAAGACCCCGAGGTTGATACTAGCTTTATGCAGAGCAACACACACACACCAATTTGGGTACAAATTTGCCTTCTCTGAAAATGGGATGGTGTTTGGAAACCACCTAGGGGTTAAGAATATGCTCAGTGCAATGTTTTGCTCAAATAAATCTATTATTTAGTAGACAGAAAGCACCACTACAGTAAAGCACCAGGGACCCCAGGTGGAAATATGCACCCATTGATGTAGGACAAAAATCATCTCTAACATACTAAGATCCTACGGGTGATTACGTTTCTTCCTGTAAAGTAACAACCACTGCTATAAAATTGGCCTAGTCACCTCAGTTCACTGTATCAAACTCTAGCAGTGGTGCATAAGCCATTAGTATAGTAATATTGTGTCCATGCTCTCGGGCATGGAGTCAGTGTTTTTCCAATGTAACAAAACCTCCTGAGTCCCTGTGCGCTGCCCCATACTGTGGTAACAGGAACAATTGCTAGGCATCTATGTTTTGTTGGCCTCGTGGAGACCAGCTTTGACTGCATCCCATGGGGAGCCAGTCAAATAAGTACCGTGTGTGGAAGCTAATAACATCTAACCCATATGTCTAATTTCACTAGTTTTAAAGCATTATTAACTCTTGTGAAACTATGAAAACAATTACAATTGGATATAAATCATATCTTCATATGTTAATATATAGCCTTGTCATTAGTTTTGTCACATTTTCCTCAGCGTTCTCAATGAACGTATTATTCAAACTTAAGTGACCAGGATTGCATTTTACATGTTAGTTTCCTAATTCACAAAATAATTCAAAGTATAGTCAATTTCTACTCACTGTCCATATTTTAATATAGCCTACCAAAGTTTTAAACTCTTTTGCAACTGAACTACACGGGCATCACTTGGTTATATTTTGATGACTGTTGAATGAGCATCAGCTCCTTGGTCTGCGTTTACATTTTGCCCAAGGTGCACAGTTTGCAATACATTAAGGCTGTTGGGGGAAGTTAAAGTGGAAAGGGCTCAACGTGGGCCGATCTGTGTCAAAATATCACACCATGGCTGAAACAAATTATGAAGCCAGGAGCACACAGTCTTACAGATATTCAACACAGATAAAATACAATTTGACACACTGTGAAACAATTTGTATTAATGTCAGTTGCACAAATCTACCCACTTACATCACTGGCCTGAGTGAATGCCCATTAAGGAAATGTGTTTAATACTAGCACATCCTTTGTGAGTTTTATCAACATCAACAAATGCTACTATTGGTGCCACATATCAACAACATCAAATGATGATCATCAAGATTTGTAAATGATTATCATTAACATGAATTTGTCATCTTCACCAACGCCTATGAAATATACTTGTTGAATTCTATAACTTGCATTAAAGGCTTATGGAAGGGACTCTAATAAATCCAAGAGTTGCACCGGTGATATGCGACGACGGTTTGGATCAACTGCCATTCTAATTATGAGTGACATTCAGAAATCTCGTCAGCCGTCCTAAAGGACAGCCAGTCATAGCTGTTCAGTATACGTTAGCCTGAGTGGTTTCTTAGGAGAGGATATCACCCTGGCAGATTCATTGTGGACTAGTGTCCCTGAACCCGAAATTACCAGTGGGAGGAACATTGGGCCCAATGTTAGCAGGTGAGCTTCTGCATCCAGTAAAATCTCTTGGTACTTTGGAGAAAGTGTTGTGGGCACAGCCCAGCCCCGTCTTGGACCCTTCCTCATGAAGTGGGGAACATGATAAGCTCCCACAGTCACAGGGGACCCTTGTCCTGGCCTCCCAAACCTACCATATGAGGCCTGCCTTGGCATGACACGAAAGACTTGTCCTTGAACACAAATAATTTATCTGGGCGAGTCCACATCCCTCCACACCAACAGAAGCAAAAACCTTTCAAGACAATCAAGCATTGCATCGATCCCTTGCCAGACCCACCTATTTGTCACACTACACAAAAGTGCCAATCCATCTACTTCTTCAGTGAAAAAATAGAAAGGATTCGACAGCACATACACAAAAACAAGTCTGCTTCTTCTCTTATGACCACCCCTTGTGCAGAATAGCACAACAGTCAGACTTCAAAGACTTATTTATTGCAGACCTTACGAGCATGCGAAATTTGCTGATAGCTAAAATGTATCACACTCAAAGTTAATCAAAGCTCTCTCGTACACATTGTATAGAATGCCTTTCTCACACATGCTTTCTGGTATTGCTGGACTTCTCAGCAGCCTTTGATACAGTCAACATTCAAACCCTTATATGCATTTAAAAGACTCAAATAGGATTCACAGGCAATGTCCTTCACTGGTTCTCCTCCTACCTTTCCAACTAACACCACTTTGTTGACATGGGCACCCCCAGATCCTAAAAGAGCTCTATCACCTGCGGAGTTCCCCTTGGTTTTATACTGTCCTGTGTCAACTTCATCCTCTACATGGAAAAGCTTGGCACAGTACTCACAGATAACAGCATCACGTTTCACCAATATGCTGATGATCTAAAACTCAAACATCCAGTGTCTCAAACAATGCCTGCACATCATCCAGGCCTGGAAGTCCAGTGTCTACCTAAAGCTTAACCAAACCATGACAGAATTCCTATTATTTGGTAAGAACAACAAACAAAAAGCAATACAAATCTGGCTCGATTACATGCCCCTTGATCTCTTTGAACCCCAACCTTCACCAAATGCCAATTCACTTGGATTCATCTTGTATACCAACCTCATCTTCAAGGAAAACATTGACAAAAAAATAAGGATGGATGGCCTGCGACCAGCTCCGTCTTCAAAAGAAAGTGAAACTAGTTCTTCCAAAGACCAACTCCAAAACTGCTGTTCAAACCCTTGTAGTCTCCCATTTGGATAGTGATAACACACTTCTCCTTTACAACCCATACTCCACACTGGCCCTTTTTATGGGCATCATACATGCCACACCACAACTATTGAGGGCCTGAGGAAATATGATTGCATCACCCTCATCCTGACAGAACTCCAATGGTTCTCCTTGCCAGCCTGCACTACAAAAAAAACCGCTGCATCATTTGCACAGCCATCACAACCAGCAATTCTGCTTATATTGCAAAAAAGCACACAATCTCTGGTGGAAACGGCACACTAGCAGTCAGAATACCATGAGATAGCAAACTACGAAGTGTGAAAAAAAGAAAAAACACAACATGCATTTATGCACCCAGGATCTGAAACAATATTTCTGTATCCACCATGACCACATCAATGCAGCTCCAGTTTAGGAAGGATTTGATGACATACATTTTTAAAGAACACTACATCACAATGCATTAAGTACAGCATTAACTTAGCAAAACAGCTACCATGCCTATCATTCGTTGACTTATGCTACTCTTTGACCCTGTATGGTGCTCCGTTGCCTTTTGGATAGGTTTACGTTCTACAAATATCACATAAATAACCTTGGAGTATCCCATCTATGCTTAGCAGAAGCAAGGCAGACTGTGTGAGGAGGGTTACGATTGTGAGAGGAGGTGTGAATTGCAGGGAGGAAGGGGTTTCCAGGTACAGTTATGTAGTAGAAAAGAAGTTCTGTAAGTAGCAAAGTTAGAATATGATGGGTGGGGCGCAGCAATTGAGGACAGAAAAATGGTTGAGAGCAGTGCCAACTGAGGAGGTTGGGGGGGGGGAAGAGATATTTTGATACCCCTCCGTAGAGGGGAAAAAGTGTGTTAGTATATTGGTAGGAAGCTGAATCCAGATAGCTAGAAGAGGGAGTAGAGGTACAGTAGTGGCAACAGAATAGGGTTAGAGTTCAGGCACTAAAAGGGGTGTGGGGACATAAGAAAGGGGGGCAGCAGTGCAAAATGTAGGAACTTGGGGAGAGAGGTACTGTTAGGAGAGACCAGTTACAAAGGGTTATAACATTGTGAAATAAAATGTTGCGTGAAGAGAACCTATTCAATACTGATTTCTACCTCCCTGACTCCAATTCCATCATTTGGTGCCTTCACCTCCATTCCATGTTGTACTATACAAGACTATAAACAAAAAGAAGTATCTAGATTGTTAGATTTCACTAGTGCGCCACACACACCAGGTGATTCATAACACAACTGTGCTTCCTTCCCTTGAAAGGAATTACCAATGAAACTTAACTTTCACTATCGGTCTTCATTTGTAAAGGGGCACAAACCCCTTTGGGCTTTGATACAAACTGCATATATAGGGCAGGCTGATGGCAGTCCACTCACCTGGGAAAAGGCATACAACGCACTCAGCAGGTAAGAGAAATATGTGAACAAGAAACCAGCAAGATTAACACTTAATCGGAGGGGTGAAATGAAACCCACTGCTTTGGAAGAACAAGACTGAATGAGTTTAATAATTAATTATGGGACAGAAACTCCTCTAAGGAAATAGAGGCTTTTTAGGGTACCTGAGTGTTGCACGATGTACTTCAAATAAAAATGCAAAAATTAAGCAATGCCCCGACAACCACAGATTCACCTTGTTAATATACCACGTATGTACTCTAGGTATATGTGCATAATTATTTTGCTCAACCGATACATACTGTAATTAACATAATCTATAACCCAGCTCCAATAATGTATTGAAAACACAATAAAACAGTTATCCACTTCATGTAGTGATCTGTTACTTCATTTAAATCTATTTTAATTGATAAGCTCACATATTAAAGCACCATCACATAGAAAAGTGTCCTTTTGGTGCATTATGAATTAAAACTATTTACATGGAAATAGCAACATATAAAAGTGTCCAACACATATTATCCTTTTTAACAAATTGAAGACTTCCTTCTTTTAAGTTGAAGAAATCAGTAGTTCATATGGGTTGAGGAATTCATTTGCAGTTTTTCTCCCCTTATTTCTTCAAGGTCCTCAAAAATGTTACTTGTGTATAGCAGCTCAGAGTCAGTGTCGGACTAGTCACCCTCAATCCACTTATGTACGCCAACGTTTTCGATCCTTCAAAAAAGGGCCTTTTTTTATTAAGGTCTTCTTCAGGGCTAGCATTAGGATGTGTGACACCACTGTACACATTTTTTTAATTACTAAGGGCACTGTGGTGAAAGACACAGAGAAACAGGTCAATACGCCTGAATGAGATGTCTGAAATTTGTAACATTTTGTCTGACTACAAATCCCATGCTACTCGTCGTCCAAGACGCAGAATAATGGAGAGTCAGGAAATGCCCAAAAGAGACTGCCTTCCAGCCCAACTGAATAACGCTTCTGAACAACGCGAGTGCACCGGGAGTCTGTACCACAGGACTAAAACGGCAGATTGAATCCCCCGAAAGGCGATAAAGAAGCGTACCCGGAAGCCTTACTTACAGTAACCAAGAGGAAGATTGAACGCCCCACTACTTCATGTGCCTTCCAACTAACGCTATACAGGAGCACGCTGGGAGTCTGCCCCCCGGGGTTAAAAGAGAAAGCCTTGCCGTCAATTAGGGCTAAGGACAGACGGCGAGCCACACTAAATGGTAAGGACAATATTTAATTAGTTACCTCAAGAATTCATTCAGTAAAGCCCTCATGCTCTATGCGATAAGATTAATGATACTTTTTTTGCTCATCACTTAGGCCAAGCAACTTTTGAAAGTCATCATGACAACTTTAAAACGCACATATTTAAGGTAGAATAGGGGGATCATCAGCAACCATTCTTTTACAATAATGTTTTGAAATAAAAGTATTTAAACAACTGTTTTCTGATTTATGAAATATTCTTCTCATAGGGCCCCACACTGTTACACCAAATTATAAGTAATGTGAAAGGACAAAATTGGAAGTTTATATATTTTTAATTATTTGTTTGTCTTTTTTTCCCACTTTTTCCCACCCCTTCCTTGAGACATTCTCGTTGAATATTCCTATCGGTATTGACCGGTTTTCCTGTGTATTTCACCACAATGCCCTTAGGAATTTTAAAACAGTTGTATAGGAGTGTCACACATCCTAATTCTATCCCTGAAAAAGGACTTAATAAAAAACTGACCCTTTTGAAGGTCGAAATGCATCAGTGTATATTAATCTGTTGAGGGTGACTAGTCCCTCACTGCCCATGAGCTGCGCTGCTTTAGACAAGTACCATTTCTGTGACCTCAAAAAAGTAAGGGGACAAAAATTGCAAAGGAATTCCCCAACCAATAATAGCCTGCTGATTTATTCAACTTAAAATAAAGAAGTCTTCAATTTGTTAAAAGGCATCATCAGTGTTGGAAATATTTATATGTTGCATTTCCATGTAATAGGTGTCAATTCATGAAGCACCATACAGACACTTTTTATGTGAATGTCTATGTGATATTGTGATGAGAAATTTGGTTTATGATTGATGTTTATGATTTAAGTAATTGTACTTTTTTGTCCTGTAAGTGTTCTCAATTCATATATACTGCAAACACATTATTTGATGCTTTGATATGTGAGCTACTTGATGAAAATAGATTTAAAAAGAGTAATAGGTTTCTGCATAAGGTGGCTAACTGATATATATATTTTTTTCAATAACTAAATGGAGCTGGCGTACAGATAATGTGAATGACGATATGAGCCAGTCGAGCAAAGTAATCATACACATATACCTGGAGTAAATATGTTGGATATTAACACGTTTGGTGAATCTATGTTTGTAGAGTACATTGCTTAATTTTGATACTAATGGATCCCAGCCGCCCATCCCTCAATTGGATTGAACCCCGTTTTGTAACTGGTGAGAAGTACTTCAAGCATCACTTTAGTAGTAGCATTGATGTTCTATATAAATACTTGCATGTATCTTTCAACACACATATGATCCTACTGTAGGACAGAATTGATATCCTCTACGGTTTAATGCTTAAGAAGTACTCCCTGGCTTCAATAGTTTAAGTTATTTTAGTTTTGTGCCGGTTTCTTCTGTACCAAGAATTACTGTCCATGCATACTCAGGACTACAACCAAAAGCCAAATGCATGTGGAAACAGTTACCAACAGCTGACTTTGCCAAACTGTAGAATACATTTTGGTGTACAAAAGCAATGAGATTCTATCCTGTGTGTCTTATTTTTACAATGTTTAAATTTCTTTTGTGATAATTGAAAGGGGCTTGTCTCTGGATCGGTTAGAGAGAAGCACTATGTGTTTTTAAAATACCCCTCACACACTATGAATCCCATAGTGTCATGCTTCAGCATAGGGGTCTTCCCGTCCCTCTACGGGGCGGGCCGTGCTACGACCTACGACTGCGCGGGAGCACTTGTTAGTGAAAAGACTATGTGTGTGGTGAGATTAGTGAGAGTGATAGGGAAAGTGAGGATTCTGCAACATTTAAAAAAAAAAAAGGGGAATTAAAAATTTCCTGGCTAGTGGATAAAATACACTTTATTCAGTTCCCTAGCTGGAAACCTTAAACAGGGGAAAATAAGTGGGGGGCAGTATTTACTCCCTACTTGGTCAACATGTTTCGAACGCAGTCCCCACTGTGTTTCTCATCAGGACCTAGATATGATCCCTACTACACTCTACACGATTCTAGTGGATTTATAGTATGCCTATTATCGCACGGACACTGACCGCAAAAATAGGCTAGCCAGTATTATCCAAAAAGGGGTTAAATAGCCCCAAAATAATTACCGTTTGGAATCAATGTTTTTTCATTGTGGACACAGGAAAGCTCTCGCCTGCATCATTCCTCCGTGCTGCACCACGGAGCAGCACGGAGGTATGATGCAGGCGAGAGCTTTCCTGTGTCCACAATGAAAAAACATTGATTCCAAATAGGAAGCCTTCTTCCCCGTAGCTTGCTCATGTGGCCTAGCATCCAGAGACAACGTATACCAAGTTGGTAATTTTTCTGGGGCTATTCAACCCCTTTTTTTGGATAATACTGGCCAGCCTATTTTTGCGGTCAGTTTCTGTGCGATAATAGGCATACTATAAATTCACTAGAATCGTGTAGAGTGTAGTAGGGATCATATCTAGGTCCTGATGAGAAACGCAGTGGGGGCTGCGTTCGAAACATGTCGACCAAGTAGGGAGTAAATACTGCCCCCCACTTATTTTCCCCTTTTTAAGGTTTCCAGCTAGGGAACTGAATAAAGTGTATTTTTTCCACTAGCCAGGAAATTTTAAATTCCCTTTTTAAATTTTTTTTTACACAATCCTCACTTTCCCTATCACTCTCACTAATATCACCACGCGAGGGACGGGAAGACCCCTATGATGAAGCATGACACTATGGGATTCATAGTGTGTGAGGGGTATTTTAAAAACACATAGTGCTTCTCTCTAACATCTCCAGAGACAAGCCCCTTTCACCTATCACAAAAGAAATTTAAAAATTATAAAAATAAGACACACAGGATAGAATCCCATGTTTATATAAAGTCTATTTGTAAGTAGATTCTATTCTTTGAAAACCTCTATCCTCCCTCCTTTGTTGTATTGATGGTGTACAAAAGCATCCAGGCTGTGATCTTAAATGCAGCAAGAACTTAGTAGTGCACATTTTCATAGTAAATACACATGAGTGCATTCCTAGGACACAAAACAGTGAATAATGACTGAAAAAACAGTGAAGTGGAAGGTGGTTGTGGGTTGTTAATGGGCTTGTTTTATTAAGTTGTGTTTTTTTCTTTTTTGCTGTGGTTTTATGTCCTCTGCAGTACAGTTTGATATGATGCGGGCCTGTAATCTCATCGCCACCGTGGCCCTGACAGCCGGGCAACTCATCTTTTTGTTGGGACTGCTGGAGCTTCCCATCATCTCTCAGGACTCTCAGTGGTGGGAGGAGGCCATTGCTGCTGTCTTCCAACTTGCCAGTAAGTAGAGCCACACCAATTAATGTTATGCTCATGAGGGTCACTGAAGCTTAAGTATATCTTCCTTCAGGTTTATAGTGTAGCAGAGAATCACGGTGGACAGCTCACATTTCACTCCGCACCAACAGGAATGAAAAAAGTCTTGTTTGTGCCCCTGTACAAAGGAGCTGAACAATGTCCCTAAGTACAGTTTTAAAACAAACCCTAGTAAGTATTCCCAAGTAAGATTCTGGGCGAACCTTCCAGTATTGCTGTTTTTTCTATTTTGCAAAGCCATTGCAATGGAGAATGTACTCGCAATGTGTGAAAATACACAACGATACCACTTGTGTATGACTGTCACACACAAATTGAGAAATATTGATGTAGCATAACAGCTAGAGGTGTTGACTCAAGATGTGGGGAACCAGGTTTGAGTACTTGCGTTGGCTCAAAATCCTTTGATTCTGGGCAAATCACTTAAGCTCCTGTGCTTATAATAAAATTAATCTGATCTTGTGTAATTTAATCTGGTCTTCATATAAATACACTCAGGCAGGGTTTGCGCTATATAAAGCTACAAAATATATAAGTGTCCTTTACTGCATGTCCGCTATGTGATCAAGGGCAGTTCCTGCCCGAAACGCGTCGTGCCTATCTTGACCTGAGATGGATAATAAACTACCTCTGTAACACTCGATGAGCTGCGTGGTGGTCCGTGATTTTTCTGTGGTCGTAACCGTTCCAAGCAGAAACTGACCCATATATATATATATATATATATATATATATATATATATATATATATATATATCGATCTCTCTCTCTCTCTATATATATATATATATATATATATATATATATATAGAGAGAGAGAGAGAGAGAGAGATACATTTCTCTCTCTCTCCACACACCCCCACACACACACACACCGTGAGATCCGTGTGTTTACCAGAAAGAAATGCCTTGCCCGGAAGACTGACACCAGGTGGTAATTGGGCACTGCAGAAGCGAAATGCCGAAGCGGTGAGGTGGTTCTGGCGTAATCGATTTTGATGATTGGTCCCCCTCAACCCCGAGTTTGTGCCATCTTCGGATATTACTTATAATGTTGAAGTCTAACGCTATTTGAAAGACAAGTGCCTTTGCCCCGGTAAAAAAAATACCTCTGACTTTCACCCTGCAGCTATAACTCCTAATGACTATTGCATGCTTAGCACTGACCTTTTCAGCTGCATTATGGGATCGGCAGTCCTGAGGGGGTTGCAGCACATGCTCAACTGATTTGGACTTTGGGTTTTAAACTCTATTCGCAGTCTAGTAAATACAACCCTGAGAGGACTATGTGTTTATCCAGGCAAGAAGCCATGCGCGATTAGGAATGTGATATTAACATTGCGGCAAGCAGCGTGGGGAGTCAGGTCAGAAGGCAGGTCATTAGATATCAATCATGAGCTCGGGAGAGCTTTCCGGGACAATGACAGTAATTACGAATTATGAATTGCAGTGCTTAGTAGCATTCACTTTTAACCCCTTGCGTGCACTACCTCGCTAGTGCTGCCGTCGGCTGTTGGCCGACACGGCCCCGCCCATTTTGCGGAAAAGGGGTTAAATTGTTAATTTTATTAAGGCAACACAGGATGTAGGGTTTAGCTATGGAGGTATAATGCCCACACGCTGTGTTCAATGTTTGAATAGATTTTTTTAATGTAATCGTCTGTGCGGTCTGCATTATAGGTATGTTATGCATGTAGAATTATAATCTGGCATTTTGCGCAATACTTTATGATGCTATGATGTACCTGCATTATTATTATCTTGGCTGTAAACAGTTTGCACATGACGGACCTTTGGTGTAAGAGGAGTGCATACATGATAGTATGTTTTCCATGTTTACTTATAAATCCAGTGGGTGGGGTTATATAATACCTGTGAAAATCTCCGCCAAATTAGATTGACAAAGGCCACTTAGTGGCTGAAACGCGTCTCTCCTTGTGCTCAGGATTGAGGGCGACATCAACGAATAAAGAGATGCTGAATCCTGAACCACTTCGTGTCCGTGCTCCCTTCCATGGTGTCACTGTGGGAGGTAGATTGTTAGTTGTGTATATATATATATATATATATATATATATATATATATATATATATATATATATGAAAACTGCACTCGTCCGTCAGGAACCGGAACCCTAGTGTCTCAGGGCACCACCGATCCAACAAGAAACGAAAGCCGACCCAGCCATCAGGTGAAAACGTTGTTTTATTGAATAAAGTGCATCGCCACCCGCATAACGTTTCGGCCTACCCAGAGGCCTTGGTCACATGACGCTAGGGATGAGACAACCCATTTTTAAAGTGCTAGTGCATATTTACGGGAACAAGTGATTGGTTCTCCACATAGGTCAAACAATGGAAATAAACGACATGTTCAAATTTAAACACACAGTCTATCACATTGATAGTTACTAATGTAAAGTACAATGCATTAATGTAAAACCACCACAATTGAACACCAATGTGTAGCCACAGAAAGGAATATATAGAATGATATAATTTCCAAGCGAACTGCACATAAAGATATTGAATCATATTCGGTGCAAAAACAGGAGTGTATAAGGGGAAGGAGAACATAATGAATCACGGAAAATTAACACAGTGTTAAATTAATCCCGTTTTCCTCCACCTCTAAATATGCAAACACTCCTATTTTGGTGGTAAAGAACACAAATAATACCCTGATGGGTGAATTCAACATATTACTGACCTATGTGGGGTTCAGTTCAGAATAACTAACCATATATCACATAATTGTAAGTAGTTCAACCGTAATGAAACAAAAATGTAATTGGTGCAGTGAGCAGTGTTAACAAATAATAAGGCTAAAAATAAAAGTTTCCTCCCTAGATGGAAAATGGGAGTACAATTAGATAAATTGATCACAGATTAAATTCAAAATGGGGGAGATGATGTAACACAGATTCCAAGCAATAATAATTCATAAACCCACTATTCAAAGAGATGGATACCAGATAGAAATTGATATATGCAAGTTAACAGTGTATTACAAGTGGGTATAAAAATCCACACTCGTGTTAAGACCACCCGGGGCCTTCGTGTCTAGTTCAAGGATGTATTGTGTCTCGAGAGCCCTCAAGATTGCATCACGATTACCACCTCTCCGTAATGGAGGAACCGAGTCAATGGCAAAGTATTTAAGTAAATGGCTTTGTTGGTTATGGTGTTCCTTGAAATGCCGAGCCACCGGATAGGTGGAATCATCAGTGTTGATGGCCCTAATGTGCTGGAGTATCCTTTTATGCACCTGCAGCTTCGTACTGCCAACGTACCGCAGGGCACAAGGACACTCCAGCACATACACTGTATATTCGGTCTTACATGTCAGTTGTTTCGTGATTAAACGTGGAACATCTGAAAATGGAGTAAGGTATTTGGTCACACTAGTGCCATGTTTGCAAGCTTTGCAAACTGAGCATTTTTTGAAACCATTGATAGCTTTGTACCAAGGGATTTTAGTGACTACCTCAGGGCTCGATTTAACTAAAGCATCACCCAGTGAATACGACTGTTTACAGGAAATGTCAGGTCTCCCTGGCATGAGATGACCAATCACCGGATCTGAACTGATCAAATTCCAGTTTTTAGTGACTATTTTCCTGAGGGCCTGAAACTGGCGATTGAAAGTCAATACCAGTCTCACAGGTTGGTCAGATTGATCTACCTCCAAATTAGATGGTTTTCTGGGTTGCAATGCTTTTGCTCGTCATTGCATTCACTTTGCTAATAGCTGACTCAATCAAATTGGAAGAGTAACCTCTCGCTAAAAAACGGGCTTTACTTTGCTGTTGCACCAACTGGCACTGTTCTTCAGTGCTACAGATACGCCGAATGCGTAGCATTTCCCCGTAAGGAATGCTACGGATTAAATGGGCCGGATGGTTGCTGGTAGCATGAAGCAATGTATTGCCCGAAGTGGGTTTGCGAAACAAAGTGGTGTGTACTTTGTCATTAAGGATTACAATTTTCACATCCAAGAAATCTATGCACGTTTGGCTCATATTGTGGGTAAACTCAAGGTTGTACACATTGACATTTAGTAGTGCAATGAAGTCAGTTGCCTCCTGTTGGGTGCCCTTCCAAATTAAAAAAATATCGTCTATGTAACGATACCAATAGGGCACATGTTCAGCCAAAATGGAAGAGTGCTCCCCCATGAGGACCTGTCTCTCCCAGTAGCCCATGTGCAGACAGGCATAACTGGGAGAGAAACAGGCCCCCATGGCAACACCTCTCATCTGCTGGAAGAGTTGGTTGTTAAAGGAACAAAAGTTGTTATTCAAACAGAATGAAATCATAGCAACTAACATTTTGTTGTGTTCAACAAATTGCATAGGTCTGTTATTTAAAAACCACTGTATCGCTCTTAAACCGTCTAGATGCATTATACTTGTGTACAACGAAGATACATCAAGCGTGATCAGCCAATACTCGGGTTTCCAATCAATGGTCTCAAGTTTTCTTAACAAGTCACTAGAGTCTTGCACGAAAGAAGGTAAAGCAGAAACGAAGTCTTGCAAAAAGTAATCAATATATTTTGTGACGTTTTCCAGGAGGCCATCCCTGGCAGAGATTATTGGTCTCCCCGGAGGCTTATTCACGTCCTTATGTATTTTGGGGATTAAGTAGAATACAGGCAATACCGGAAACTCATTCCTCAAAAATTTGAACTCCTCCAAACTTAAAAGGCCTGCACTCTTCCACCCCAACAGTAAACCTTGAAGATTACTATGTGCTGCTTTGATATCTGAGAGTTCGCATCTTTTGTAACATGAGGCCTCATTGAGTTGTTTGTATGCTTCCTCCAAGTATAAGGTACGTGGCCAGAGCACCACGTTGCCACCTTTGTCTGCTTGACGTACTATGATAGTATTGTCAGTCTGGATTTTAGTGACCAAATTGAAATACTTGGTATTGTGGATCTTTGTATGCTGTTTCGATCGCGAGGTTGAGATATGTAAGCGTTTAATATCATTGATTGCCAACTCGTGAAGTACATCCAGGTTATCATGGAGGGAAGTCGGAGAAAAAGTAGATTTCGGTTTGAATTTCGTAGGACAAGGCGCATTGTACACCACAGCCACACCTTGTGTCTCAGACAACGCCCCTTCTGTACCTAGAGAAGTCAGGTCTTTAAGTAGGTTGGCATCTTTAGCAATAGAACCCGGAGTAGGCCGTACCACACCCGCTACAGTGGATTTAGACGTATGGTGATGCGTCAAAAAGTGTTTTTTCAATTTAAGTTTGCGGATGTATTTATAGAGCTCTATTCTGGTTCTGGAATAATTGAAATTCGTGTCCGTGCTCCCTTCCATGGTGTCACTGTGGGAGGTGGATTGTTAGTTGTGTATATATATATATATATATATATATATATATATATATATATATATATATATATATATATATATATATACATATACAGATACATATACATATACATACACACACACACACACACACACACATATATATATATATATATATATATATTCCAAAATACACCACTAAGCCTCGTTTTATCACAAAATGTATATTAGGCCTTACCCCATACTAAGCTGCAGAAGGTGCTTCTCAAATTTACTAAAATCACTTGTATCAACACCAAGACTTTTCAGAAGCCTTGTGATTATAGTAAAGAAATGCTACAGGTCAGCACCTCACTTTCAAAAGTGTTCCAGCTCCAGACTCCAGTGCAGTTCACCATCTGCCACTTTTATCTTAGCCACAGTTAGATAACAAAGGGTGTGATCAAGGCTGTGACATTTACAAAAAATTGCTGTCATTAAATAAAAAAAATTGCCCTACCTCATGTCCATTCGAGCTAGGTGGGTCACAAAAGTTTGCTGTTCTAAAAATTGGGTTGCAATTCTGAAAAGGTTGTAAAGCACTGCTCTGGAATTACTTAGTTAATGTAAAGTAGAATACTGAAAATCATATATTAACTAGTGTAGAAGGAGAGGCAATCCAATGGGTGTACGTTTAAAGGAAGCAAACAATACGTTGGCTACAGGGTACGGAGGAAGCCAAAATTACATTGTACCGTATAAATGGTACAGGGAGGATGTTAAGGTAAAAATGAATAGGCTTAATGCAGCCACGGGAGATAAGGCATTAGTGGACAGAACCAGATAGATGGACACCAACTCAAAACCTCTGAAAACGGTCAGGTTGTGCCCATACTTCTTATTCTAAACCTTGCATATTTCACTTTCTCGGGTCCATTATTATTGTCAATTATGTCAAATTGAAGGTAGAAAGTAGAGGAGAAAAAGAAGGAAACATAGCAAATCTGAACAAGCATTTGCAATGCAATAGGTCCCGCATTAGGAAAGTTTGAGCTATTGGTATTGTAAATGACAAGTTTTTTATTTATGTGTTGGGTTTTGAAAATAGTGAAATTAATAGCTTTGTCATTTACAATGCCAATAGTTATAACTTTCGCAAATGTGACACCTATAGCATTTGTAATGCAATATGTGTTGTATTTACGCGAGTTAGATGTATTGATATTACAAATAACAATGGCTTTTATTTTTTATTTTAATAATTAATACTTAAATAAAAGTTATTGTAATTTATAATAGCAATAGCTTAAACTTTTGTAAATAACTTTTGTGAAGATTATGGTCAGTGTATTTTATTGTGACGAAAATTCAAGAACAGAAGTGAAATATTAACATTTTTTTGTGACATTTGTAATAAAGCTTGAAACATTGAGAGAACATATTTGAACCAGTTGTTGTTGAATGGTTGCACAGACTGATGCTGTGGTGGCGCTGAGTGATGTTGTGGTTGCGACGAGTGGGGGCTAATGTGTGAGGTGGCAATGTGTGAGGGTGCAGTGTGTGAGGGGGCAGTGTGTGAGGGGGCAGTGTGTGAGGGTGCAGTGTAATGAGAGTGTGTGAGGGTGCGGGGTGTGTGAGGGTACGGGGTGTGATTGTGCAGTGTGTTTGCCCTAAAGTAGTGTGAGTGAGCAATGTGTGAGTGCGCAGTGTGTGAGGGGGCAGTAAAGTAAAGTCCACATTTGTAAAGCGCACAATCACCCGTAAGGGTCTCTAGGCGCTGGGGGCCGTCGGGAAGATTAAGCGAGCTATTGCCCAGAGTCACATGGTGCTGGGCTGACCTGCCGCCGGAGCCGGGGATCGAACCCTGATCCCCAGATTCCAGCGTCAGTCGCCCTGGCCGCGGCGCCACACCTCTTCCTTAGGGGGCAGTGTGTTTGGCCTAAAGTAGTGTTAGTGCGCAATGTGTGAGGGGGCAGTGTGTGTGAGGGTGCAGTATATGTGGACTACATTACTGTGAGTGAGCAATGTGTGAGTGCGCAGTCTCCAATACTATGCAGCATGGCTTTAAAAAAAAAAAAAAAAAACTTGAGCGACCTGCATGTCATTTTGTAAGTGCGCACACCAATAAAACATGCGCCTAAAAAATTACATGAGTGCCTTTTTTTCTATTTTTGGATTCAAATTGAATGGTAAAACGAAAAACAAAAAAAAAGTTTGCACAAATGGCGTGGGGTGCTTCTCTATCAATCTGTTTAATATAAACAATGGTTCTGTCGGGTATGTCACCTGATTCCTTCAATATATGAGCTAAATTCCTTATTAGTGCAATTTAGTCTTCTAATTACTCAAGACAGAGCTCCCACCTGAGAGCTTGCTCACCATGCAAATCCAACACCAACGAGGTTCAGGGTAATCATCCGTTTTTAATTTATGAATTAGTTTTTTTATTCATAAATACCCCTTATACATATCAAATTTTTAATCAGAACTGATTCACAATTCATAAATATTTTTCAAAAAGCGCGCAGAAAATTAAGTGATTATAGTGTGACATAAAGTGAAATTGTGACATTCAAACGTGTTTATATACAAGTGAGTGAAAGAAGGGGGGAAAAGAGGCAAAAAGTCTTTTGGCCAGTTCCAGTATTTAGTTACAATTATTCCAGTAATCTACTTAGATTGGTTATCATGAAACTGGATATTCTGTACTGGTCCAATAATATCAGTCTCGTCGACGTTTCGACCCTATGGACGCCTTA
Source organism: Lissotriton helveticus (assembly GCF_964261635.1). Classification (NCBI taxonomy): domain Eukaryota; kingdom Metazoa; phylum Chordata; class Amphibia; order Caudata; family Salamandridae; genus Lissotriton; species Lissotriton helveticus. Next base: position 445,918,803 of record NC_136071.1, on the reverse strand, counting down.
GTTGTGGGTCTAAAGCGGGTCTTCTTCAGCACATGGGGCTGTGGTAAAGCGCCTGCAGGTTAAATAAGTTAATTGTCAGAGCGGATTTGTACAGTTGTGGTGAGACATATAGTGACGAGTGACATTCATTACTTGTACACTCACCGATGGGCCTTCGTAAGTTGGACCCTGAGTTAGCGTTATGGAAGTTATTTCTGCTGCGGTGGACTTTTAATCTGTTGAATTAAATGAGCATTTGATGAACATTAATCCATATCTATTGGAATTAAGTCACGCAGTCCCTAATAACTAATTCCAAACACAAACGTGTAAAACTCACCCCTTAGTTGACACTAATAGTGCCCACAGAGATTTCCAAAGGAGGGTGGGACCACGTGGGGCTTGGAGTAATTATATCGCTCCTTTAGCTCAGAGTCGTCGTGTTAGTCCGACGATCTGTAAGGAAAAGGTGTGCGTAATAAGCACGACATTCCATATGTATTAAGAAGAACCATTCTACACAATATTGGTGGTTCCCACACTGCATGTCAACGGTGACCACATAGGGCTTGAATCGGATTTTGCACTCCTAGGAGCTCTGGTTGCCGTACTAATCGGGCGTTCTGTAAGGAAAAGGAGTGCGTCTTGAGCATGATATTCTACCTGTTATTAAAGAACGAGCTGGTTCTTCATAAAATTATTAAAAACCTTGGAGTGGTCTCACCTATTGTAAAAAATGCAGTCTCTTACTCCAGGTCAGCCAGCGAGATCTATGTTCATCTCGTCGCTCCTGCTGCGTTCGAGTGGCGAATGAGCACGGACTTAGCCAGTTAAAGGACGCTAATTCGTCACGAGGACGCAAATGCACGCCAGCGTCATGTCGTCGCTAATCAACTGATCAAATTACGTATTGCTGCGTGTAGCGTTGTTGGGTTGGTAAGCAACCCCTTGCTTCCCTTCAGAGACGTCATTGTGTGCAAGTGTTACACTGCTTACAGACGTAGTAGCATTTTTACGAAGCAGAACTCACTCGCGTAATGTCTTTGCGTGATATCACTAGACAGTGCAACACATATTGCCTCTGAAATAGCATTGATGGAGTCAACCTAGTTGAGGTAAACTGTTTTGGGTTATATAGCTTAACAGTGCGGGGGTGTTTGTGACAACAGCAACCATGCAAAACAAGTTATGCTCAGTTCACATAAAGCTTCACAAGCTGTTACTCACTTATTAGCCATGTTAGACTTCAACCATAACAACGATGAAGTCATACAAATTACAGCATCATTTTAGGATATGTAAAATAATAGAGCCTAGGTATTCACGACAATAATCATGAAAAACGTTGAAGGCGAACAAATGGCAAACATATGGAATAACAGTATTCATACAGCTGAAAGATTTTAACATTATGAGATACCAAGCATTATATGATATTCCATTCTCATAGTACCTCTAAACACCCAAATAGGTGCAAGAAATACAAATCGGTTATGGACCTATGTAATCAGAGTCGTCCCATCTGTTTTGCTGTCTCCTCACGTTCATTTAACACCTCCTGCACCGTATTGAGGATGTGTATCCACCTACACTCCTTGTAATTGAGTGATTTAGTAATGGATCCACCTCTTGTGCTGGGTATTATCTTGTCTAAGACCCTCCACCTGATGTCTTGCGGTGTATGTTTGTGTGCGTGGAAATGTTCTACCAAAGGCGCACCCACCGTGTTGCACCTAATCCTACTCATGTGCTGTAAAATTCTAGTCTTTACCTTCTGTTTCATCTGTCCCACATATGTCAGGGCACAGGGACATGTGATGGCATAAATAACCTGTACACTATTGCAATTTGTAAATGATGTTAGTTTAAATGTTGTAGTATTCAGGGTAAAACTCGAGCCCTCAAGACAGTAGTCACAGGCTCTACAATTGCCACATTTATGATGACCAGCTAATGGTGGCAGGTTCAACAGATTCCTTAGATCGGGCTGCTTCGGGGGGATCCAGGAAAGCTTTCACCACAGTGTCTTTTATGTTTCTGCCCCTCTTGTAGGCAAATAGGGGTTGCTGTGCCATTTGCAATTCTCCTTGGACCAGATTCCAGTATTTTTTAATGATTTTCTGTATCTCATTACTTCTGGTATTGTATGTTGTTACACAAACAATCCCGCTAGGTTCCTTAGGCTTCTCTTTCGTCTCAAGTAATGTTTCTCTCGGTTGGTACCATGCACGCTTCTTTTTTTTTTGTTGAAAATATTTTTATTTCGGAAACAGAGAAGGCACAGGTCTTAGTCGCCTCTCAGAGAGACCGAGGGCTGAAGAGTAATTACATGTAATGTTCAGAGTAAAACACAGCCATATGGGCCCACATCCCGGGGGCGGGGCGGCGTAAAGTCAGTGCATGTCTCAAGGAATCACAGCCGTTCTTGAACATTATGTATACATCACTGTATCCGTTAATTCTTATATTTGATTACCCCCTCTCATGTCTTCCATGTAGTCTCACTCCTTTCCCACTGGGTAAATACCCTTCGCAGTATAACATAGCTTTAACTCAGAACAAACCCCAACAACCCCCCGTGCGTGGCATCAGTAACATAAAAACGTTTTTTGGTTCAGAAAAGTCAGGCTATCTCTGTGCGGCCCGAAAGGTGCAGGCAAACCATCCAGATGTAGACCTACGGGAATCAAAGCAAATCACAGATATATACAACATGGAACATTAGCGCGCATCTAGCAGGGCATCACACGGGACCAGGGCTCTCCCACCCGTCTCCCACCCCAGTATTCTCGGAGTCAGACCCCCCTAGGGGTGAACAATTCGGCACTGGTAGCGTCCGAGTCATCCTCCGTCAACCCCTCGACACACATCATCCTCCAGGCAAGCAGATCATCTTGGAGTTTTTCATCACGGCGTGTGCGTTGCATATGTGTCTCCTCAGCCAGGGACCACTCTCTAACATCCCTAAGCCAGAGGGATATCTCAGGAGCCCTCTGCCCCATCCAGGTTATGGCCACACGCCGTCTTGCCAACACCAGTAATAATTGTAGAAACTTGTAGGACAGGTTCCTCTTTTTAGGTTTGGGTACCAGTGCCAAGAGACAATGGATCGGATCCAGAGCAATCCGAAGTTTTGTAGCACGGCCAATATGGTCCACCACCTCCCTCCAGAAGCTACCAACCAGTGGGCACTCCCAGGCCAGATGAAAGAACCCGGCTCTCTCGGCTCCACACCTAGGGCAATTGTGACGTCTATACGCAGAGATGCGATTCAGTGAGACCGGGGACATATAGGTACGGTGGACAAAGTTAAAGTGGATTAACTTGAATCGTGCATTACACGAGACTTTCCGGGTCAGGAGGCCAATTCTCTTACGCTGTCCCGGCTCCAGGGACGATCCTAAGTCTGCCTCCCAGGCCGCCCAGGCCGGGGCGGTCGGTGGGGTCGAATCCTGTTGCATAGCTGAGTATAAGAGGGAGACCAGCCTTCTCCCCCTACCACACGATAAGAGGATGTCGAGGGTGTGGGTCAGCGGAGGAACCTCCGGGAACTGAGGCCACGTCCATGCACGCTTCTTAGCACGCTTCAAAAGGCCTGAGGGGTATCCCCGATTTTTCAATCATTTTGTCAATTCATCTGCCTCTAGGAAAAAACCCTCTCTGAGTTTAATACAATTACACTTGGTAGGAAGCTAGATAAACTGAGCAAGGACATTAAAAATTACGACAAAAAACTGACATACCCATACCTTGCAGATGATTATTATCAACAAGATAACCAGGGGTTCTACACAAATAGGGGCAGACAGGGCCCACGAAGGTTTAATACTTTCTCAGATTCATCTATAGGGAGTAGTTCTGACTCTGAGGCAGATAGACCTTCCACAAGTGGTGCAGAACACCAAGGTCCCCGTCCTTTTTTAGGGGAGGGCCCCCCTAGGGACAACAGAGGAGGGGGAAGGCAGCAGAATTGGGAACGACCCAGGAGATGGGGACGAAACAGATACACACAAGGAACTTCCAGAGTCAGATTCTACCAGCCAGACACGCATGGCGAGATCTCAACCAGGAGACAGACATACAGGTGGTAGTCCAAAAATAGAGGGAACCACCACAAGCATGATTGCTGCTGGACCGCTGATCCCCGATGAACCGGACGTAGAGGGTCAGACCGTTACCATTGATATACTAACAGCACAGGTACAGAACAATAACAATTCTATGGAGGCCATGCCAGCCTTGATGGAAATATCGAGTACATTGCAAGCTAGAACGGAGGTTCTACATCTAGATCCTGTCCTAAATTTGTCAAACTATGAAATGACCGATGTGGAAATGAGTGTCTTGGCAAAGGGATTGTCTTATGTATCTACAACGGCACTAGACTCATTCCAAGTCAGATTGGAATTGCAAAGATTCTTTCGCAGGATCAGATTAAAATACTTCTTTACTAAGAATATCTCTGCACCAAAACAGACGGCAACCAGTTTCAGGCCACCATCCACTTTCACTCCAGCATTGTTTATGATGAGCGATAGAATACTGGTGTTTGAGAAGGTTGTATTAGAGGATACTATGCAACTGATGGGAGAAAGAAAATACATAAAATATAATATAAGTAAAGAAGAGAAAATGGCTCTCAATGACCTTGCGAAGAATGCTGCAATAACAATAAAGGTGGCGGATAAAGGAGGTGCAATAGTAGTCCAAAATACTCAGAACTACATTACTGAGATCGAACAACAGTTACAGGTACAGGAGAGCTACATGAAGGTACCAAGAGACCCTACAAAGGAAATTAAAGCATTAATAGAAGCCACGACCAAGGCGGGAGTAGAAGAAGGTTTCTTGAGCCAACATGAGCGAGACTTTCTTAATCAACAAGAATCCAGGATACCAACCATATACACCCTCCCAAAGGTGCATAAAAGACTAGCAAACCCGCCGGGAAGACCCATAGTCTCGGGCTGCGGCTCAGTACTTGAACCATTGAATTAGTTCATTGACTATTTTCTGCAACCTTGGGTACCAACCACAAAGTCGTATGTGCGGGATAGTATGCACAGCATCCAATTACTTCAGGGCCAAGCTTTCGATGATACCAAACAGATACTGGTCACATTGGATGTGTCATCACTGTATACTTCTATCCCTCTGGACAGTGCAATAGAGGTGATAAGAATGACGCTGGATCAGAGAAGTAGACCACACTGGATCCCGACGGAATTCCTGATCAAAATACTGGATATAGCGATAAAAAAACGACTTTGTTTTTAAGGGACAATTTTACTACCAATGCAAGGGCGTGGCAATGGGCGCAACATATGCGCCTAGTCTGGCAAATCTCTTCATGGACAAGTAAGAGGAAGAGCACCTATATGACCTGGCAAATCCGTTTCTGGAGAAGATTGATGTATGGAAACGTTACATCGATGATGTTTTAATGGTTTGGTCAGGGGATGAAGAGGAACTGGGTGAGTTCCGGATCTGGTTAAACAATCGGAGCACAGACATACAGTTCACTATGGCACAAAGCAGGAAGTCTATTGATTTTCTGGATTTAACCTTCCAAGCCGAAGATGGATTGCTGTACAGTGATTTATATCGTAAACCTATGGAGAGAAACACACTACTCATGTACGGTTCTCATCACCCCAGAAATCTGAGGGATAATCTGCCCTACGGGCAGTACCTCAGACTAAGGAGGAATTGCTCTAAGAGAAATGACTTTTTCCAGGAGGCAGATGAATTGACAAAAAGATTGAAAAATCAGGGATACCCCTCAGGCCTTTTGAAGCGTGCTAAGAAGTGTGCATGGTACCAACCAAGAGAAACATTACTTGAGACGAAAGAGAAGCCTAAGGAACCTAGCGGGATTGTTTGTGTAACAACATACAATACCAGAAGTAATGAGATACAGAAAATCATTAAAAAATACTGGAATCTGGTCCAAGGAGAATTGCAAGTGGCACAGCAACCCCTATTTGCCTACAAGAGGGGCAGAAACATAAAAGACACTTTGGTGCAAGCTTTCCTGGATCCCCCGAAGCAGCCCGATCTAAGGAATCTGTTGAACCTGCCACCATTAGCTGGTCATCATAAATGTGGCAATTGTAGAGCCTGTGACTACTGTCTTGAGGGCTCGAGTTTTACCCTGAATACTAGAACATTTAAACTAACATCATTTACAAATTTATGCCATCACATGTCCCTGTGCCCTGACATATGTGGGACAGACGAAACAGAAGGTAAAGACTAGAATTTTACAGCACATGAGTAGGATTAGGTGCAACACGGTGGGTGCGCCTTTGGTAGAACATTTCCACGCACACAAACATACACCGCAAGACATCAGGTGGAGGGTCTTAGACAAGATAATACCCAGCAAAAGAGGTAGATCCATTACTAAATCACTCAATTACAAGGAGTGTATGTGGATACACATCCTCAATACGGTGCAGGAGGGGTTAAATGAACGTGAGGAGACATCAAAACAGATGGGACAACTCTGATTACATAGGTTCATAACCGATTTGTATTTCTTGCACCTATTTGGGTGTTTAGAGGTACTATGAGAATGGAATATCATATAATGCTTGGTATCTCATAATGTTAAAATCTTTCAGCTGTATGAATACTGTTATTCCATATGTTTGCCATTTGTTCGCCTTCAACGTTTGTCATGATTATTGTCGTGAATACCCCGGCTCTTTTGTTTTACATATCCTAAAATGATGCTGTAATTTGTATGACTCCATCGTTGTTATGGTTGAAGTCTAACATGCTAATAAGTGAGTAACAGCTTGTGAAGCTTTATGTGAACTGAGCATAACTTGTTTTGCATGGTTGCTGTTGTCACAAACACCCCGCTCTGTTAAGCTATATAACCCAAAACAGTTTACCTCAACTAGGTTGACTCCATCAATGCTATTTCAGAGGCAATATGTGTTGCACTGTCTAGTGATATCACGCAAAGACATAACGCGAGTGAGTTCGGCTTCGTAAAAATGCTACTACGTCTGTAAGCAGTGTAACACTTGCACACAATGACGTCTCTGAGGGGAAGCAAGGGGTTGCTTAGCAACCCAACAACGCTTACACGCAGCAATACGTAATTTGATCAGTTGACTAGTGAGGACATGACGCTGACGTGCATTTGCGTCCTCGAGACGAATTAGCGTCCTTTAACCGGCTGAGTCCGTGCTCATTCGCCATTCGAACACGGCAGGAGCGACGAGATGAAAATAGATCTCGCTGGCTGACCTGGAGTAAGAGACTGCATTTTTTACAATAGGTGAGACCACTCCAAGGTTTTTAATAATGTTATGAAGAACCAGCTCGTTCTTTAATAACAGGTAGAATATCATGCTCACGACGTACTCCTTTTCCTTACAGAACGCCCGATTAGTACGGCGAACAGAGCCCCTAGGAGTGCAAAATCCGATTCAAGCCCTATGTGGTCACCGTTGACATCAGTGTGGGAACCACTAATATTGATTACTGGGTGAGTGTATACCCAATATTGTGTAGAATAGTTCTTCTTAATACATATGGAATGTCGTGCTTATTATGCGCACCTTTTCCTTACAGATCGTCGGACTAACATGACGACTCTGAGCTAAAGGAGCGATATAATTACTCCAAGCCCCACATGCCCCCCCCTCCTTTGGAAATCTCTGTGGGCACTATTAGTGTCAACTAAGGGGTGAGTTTTACACGTTTGTCTTTGGAATTAGTTATTAGAGACTGCGTGACTTAATTCCAATAGATATGGATTAATGTTCATCAAATGCTCATTTAATTCAACAGATTAAAAGTCCACCGCGGCCGAATTAACTTCCATAACGCTAACTCAGGGTCCAACTTACGAAGGCCCATCGGTGAGTGTACAAGTAATGAATGTCACTCTTCACTATATGTCTCACCACAACTGTACAAATCCGCTCTGACAATTAACTTATTTAACCTGCAGGCGCTTTACCACAGCCCCATGTCCTGAAGAAGACCCGCTTTAGACTCACAAATAAGGCGTCCATAGGGTCGAAACATAGACGAGACTGATATTATTGGACCAGTACAGAATATCCAGTTTCATGATAATCAATCTAAGTGGATTACTGGAATCATTTTAACTAAATACTGGAACTGGCCAAAATACTTTTTGCCTCTTTTCCCCCCTTCTTTCACTCACTTGTATATAAACACGTTTGAATGTCACTATTTCACTTTATGTCACACTATAATCACTTAATTTTCTGCGCCGCTTTTTGAAAAATATTTATGAATTGTGAATAAGTTCTGATTAAAAATTTGATATGTATAAGGGGTATTTATGAATGAAAAAACGAATTCATAGATTAAAAACGGATGATTACCCTGAACCTCGTTGGTGTTGGATTTGCATGGTGAGCAAGCTCTCAGGTGGGAGCTTTGTCTTGAGTAATTAGAAGACTAAATTGCACTAATAAGGAATTTAGCTCATATATTGAAGGAATCAGGTTACATACCCGACAGAACCATTGTTTATATTAAACTGTATTGCCCAGGTTCTGAGGGATACTGGGTCACCCCATGGTGATTTACATCTCTATCAATCTGTGCATTTTAATTATGTTATGAGTGGCAACAACTGGGGGTTGTGTGTGGGGTTGTGTGTGGGGGGCTGTGTGTGGGGGGGCTGTGTGTGTGTGGGGCTGTGTGTGTGTGGGGTTGTGTGTGTGTGTGGGGTTGTGTGGGTGTGTGTGTAGGGGGTGTGGGGTGGGTGTGTGGGGGAGTTGTGTGGGGGGTTTGTGTGTGGAGATGTGTGTGGGGGGTTGTGTGTGTGTGGGGGGGTGTGGGGGGGAGTGTGTTTGTGGATGTGTGGGGGTGGGGGGCGTGGGGGGTGGGTGGGATGGGTCTGGGTGTGTGTGGGGGGGGGTGTGTTGGTTGTGTGTGTAGGGTTGTGTGTGTGGGGTTGTGTTTGTGTGTGGGTTTGTGGGATTGTGTGTGTGTGGTTGTTGTGTGGTTGTGTGTGTGGGGGGTTGTGTGTGTGTGGAGTTGTGTATAGTGAGGGCGACAGATAGATAGGGTGAGGGCGATAGATAGATAGGATAGATAGAGTAAGGGCGATAGATAGAGTGAGGGCGATAGAGAGGGCGATAGATGGTTGTGTGTGTGGTTGTGTGTGTGTGGTTGAGTGAGTGTGGTTGTGTGTGTGGGTGTGTGGTTGTGTGTGTGTGGTTGTGTGCGTGGGATTGTGTGTGTGGGGTTATGTGTGTGGGGTTGTGCGTGTGTGGTGTTTGGGGTTGTGTGTTTTGTGTTTGGGGTTATGTGTGTGTGTGCTTGTGTGTGTGCTTGTGGTTGTGTGTGTGCTTGTGTGTGTGTGGTTGTGTGTGTGGGGGGTTGTGTGTGGGGGGTGTTATGTGGGGGGTTGTGTATGTTTGGGGTTGGGTGTGTGTGGGGTTGTGTGTGTGGGGGTCTGGGGGTGTGTTGGGTTGTGTGTGTGGTTGTGTGTGGGTGTGTGTGTGGGGGTGGGTGCGATTGTGTGTGTGGGGTTGTGTGTGTGGGGGGTTGTGTGTGTCAGGGGTTGTGTGTGGGTGGGGTTGTTTGTGGGGTGTGTGTGGGGGGTTGTGTGGGGGTGTGGGTGTGTGTGTGGGGTGGGTGTGTGTGGGGGTGTGTGTGGGGGTGTGTGGGGTGTGTGTGGGAGTGTGTGTTTGGGGTTGTGTGTGTGTGTGGGTGTAGGGTTGTGTGTGTAGGGTTGTGTGTGTAGGGTTGTGTGTGTTGGGTTGTGTGTGTGGTTGCGTGGGGTTGTGTGTGTGGTTGTGTGTGGGATTGAGTGTGGGGTTGAGTGTCTGGGGGGTTGTGTGTGGGGGGGTGTGTGGGGGGTTGTGTGGGGGGTCTGTGTGTGTGGGGGGTTGTGTGTGTGGGTGGGGTTGTGTGTGTGTGGGGTTGTGTGTGTGGGTGGGGTTGTGTGGGTGGGGTTGTGTGTGTGGTTGTGTGTGGGATTGAGTGTGGGGTGTGTGCGTGTGGGGGGTTGTGTATGTGTGGGGTTGTGTGTGTGTGTGGTTGTGTTTGTGGGGTTGGCTCAGCGAGACCTAAAAAGGACTATATGCATCGAGTTAAAACATATAGGTGTCTTCCTCTATCTGTTCAGCATGGAACAATAACATTCCACAAGAATACTGCTTTCACATACATCTTCCAGAAGGGAGTACAAGAACCTAGCAGCTGTACCCATACGGCATGTAAATACAAACAAGAGACTTCAGCACAGGCACTCTTTACAAGTGCAGGTCTAAACTTTCAACAACTAGTGGGCTTGTAAATAACCCCCACTGTCTCTTAAAAAAAATACCGTTGGAGCAAATCTAAGCAGTTGCGTTTCTTAGTGCAGAAGAGAAACAACATAGTTGCACTCCGAGTGTGCACTGTCGCTCACTGAGATCTGGGGACCCCCTTTTATTAATTAAGAAATTTGATTGGAAATGAAATGTAGGCCCTGATGAAGCAATTATTATCGTAAAACACAGGCTGGCCCATCAATACTGAGGCAATAAACCTTAAATTCACGTTTTTCGTTTTAAATGTCCATAATAAATGCAGGACTACTATTTGTCACTTGAACAAATCTTAGCAGGGGCATAGGTATTCCACCCTAGTTTTTTTTATATTTATAAACACTGTCTCTTAAAAAAAAGAACCGTTGGAGCAAATCTAAGCAGTTGCGTTTCTTAGTGCAGAAGAGAAACAACACAGTTCCACTCCGAGTGTGCACTGTCTCTCACTGAGATCTGGGGACCTTCTGATGTGCGCTGTACAAAACACTCTTTTGTGTTTCATTTAATGCACCCTTATGATAGTCCTTTTATAACAACAACCTAGGCCACACGAGAGTGCACTTGACAATTGAGTGGCCTCTTGATTCATGAATGGCATTTTCATCAGGGCAGGGGGCATGAATGTGTCTAAGTCCATGTTTAGAAAGAGTCACTTTTAATAAATGCCTCTCAAAGCAGTGATATCATTTGATATGCTAAGATCCACATGTTAAAGAAATACACTTTGGGGAATTTCGGAGATATTTCCATGTTTTTGCGTTTTATTGGACAATGTCTTAGTGGCGCAGAACAACTTCTGTACTTTTACTTCCGTTAACGTGTGAATAAATGCTTTCCCAAATGTTTAACATCTTTCTGGATGTCTGTACTGAGTCAAGCGAAAAGCACATGTAAAGGGCAGCAGGGTCACAAGCAGCCCTGAGGCCTTACAGTGGGTATCCCTACCCTGACAGTATGGCACTGTTTGATTGATGTTATATTTGAAGATGATGATTGTGAATGGTGGAGTCTTAGTGGCATGTTGATGCCTTAGGCAGGTCAGGCATCCCTACCTACCTGTGATGACGAGGGGAGTCCAGCAGGCGGAGCTTTCCCAACAGTCAGAGCTCCCAAATGTTACCACGTTTTCTGTAACTGAACTTACACCACACAGCGTGCAAACCCACCACCAGGCTGTAGCTAGATATTTATGCCATGCCAGTTACAATAAATGTGGCCCAATAATGGTATTTGGAGAAAAATGTACTAATAAATAAAGAGTCACGTATTGATAAATACAGTGCAAAGGTAAAATTCCATATAATCACCACAGTACAGCTTGACTGACTTGAAAAACACAGCTTAATGTCTCAAAGATTCCATCCTAGCACCACTTTACAAAAAAACTGTGATCATGTTCTCAAGGTAAAGATATTGTAAATGTATCTAAATACGCAGCACAACCCCTTGTGCTTTAGTTCTTTAAATAGGATGTATGACATTACAACGCATGCTTTTACATCGCATCCTAACCTCAATTTTCACCACTTCGGGAGATCCAACCTCTATCGTATGGTCCTCGTTCGACCTCGTCCATGAAACCGAGATCCTCAATATAATCTCATCCTCCAAACCCTCCTCTCACAACCTTGATCCCATCCCAGCCCAAATGGCCAAAGACCTCAAACTCACCCTTGCACCACTGTGGTGTAAAATCATCAACAGCTCTCTAAAAACTGGCATCATCCCGGACTGCCTTAAAGTTGGCCAGGTTACTCCCCTCCTGAAGAAACCAGGTCTAGACTCAAATGACCTAAACAATTTCAGACCAGTCTCAAGTCTTCCCTTCCTAGTCAAAATCCTAGAAAAATGCGTATTACGCCAACTCAACATCCAGCTCGACAGCATTAATCTTCTTGACCATAACCAATCAGGCTTCAGAAAAGGCTACAGCACCGAAACCGCAATCCTGAACATAGTAGACGACATCCGCAACTCCCTTGACTCAGACCAATGCTGCCTACTCATCCTCCTAGACCTGTCAGCGGCCTTTGACACGGTTGACCACAAGCTCCTCATCAAAGCCCTCAAAGAAAGAGTAGGTGCGGACGACGTGGTCCTGAAATGGTTCGGCTCCTTCTTCCAGAACCGCTTCCAAAGAGTCAAAATAAAATCCTTCGCATCCGACCCTCTACCCGTGACCAGAGGGGTCCCCCAAGGATCCGTTCTTTCCCCTCAACTGTTCAACATTTACATGTTACCCCTCACCATCATACTGAAGAAAGCCAACATCCCCTTCCATCTATACGCGGACGACACACAGATCTACATAGAAACCACCTCCCCCAACGACTTTCTAAGACTCAATAACACCCTAAAAGAAATCCAAAACTGGCTAGGGGTGAATCACCTCAAACTAAACCAAGAAAAAACAGAGATCCTCCTCATCTCCAACAAAGACGACAACCCGCAAATCACTGAATGGGTGAAAACCATTGACGCTCTTAAAGGAAATCTCACCCTGACCAACTCAGTAAAATCACTCGGAATCACACTTGATCGCAAACTTACAATGACAAACCACATTAAGAACTCCGCAAAAAGCGCCTTCCTCAATCTGAAGCTCCTCAACAAAATCAAACCACACATCCCGCAGAGGGATCTCCAACAAGCCACCCAAGCACTGGTCCTATCCAGACTGGACTATGGAATCGCAACCCTAACCGGCACAGCTCTCTCACACCTGGCACCACTAAAAACAACCCTCAATGCAGCAGCCAGAATGGTCTCTGGAGCAAGGAAATTCAACCACATATCCCCCGCACTCGAAGATCTAAAATGGCTCCCAGTGGAAATGAGAGCAAACTTCAAAACGGCCTGTCTCACACACAAAGCCCTGCACACAGGGAAACCGGAATATCTAGCCTCCAAACTCAAGAAGGCGGACCAATCCATAAATCTCAGAAGCTCAAACTCCCTATTACTCATCCCCCTAAAAACCCGGAAACAAAAAACCGCCAGCCGCTCTTTCGCCGGCAACGCACCAAAAATCTGGAACTGCATCCCAGTGGACATCAGAACTACCCCTTCCTTTCCCGAATTCAAGAGTCGTCTAAAAACCCTCTACCTCAACCGTGCATTCCCAAACTCTACCTCGATAGCCCACCATGGAACTATGACTACCTCAAAAACACGACCTCAAAACCGCCCCTTAGGCGGCAAACAACTTTGTTAAGAATCGAACTTGGATGTATCTTGTTTTTTTGTGTGATGTACTGCTCCGCACTTATTTCACCCAGACCGACTGTAATGCGCTCCGATACCCCTGGGTCTGGCCAGCGCTATAGAAAACTCCAAAATAATAAATAAATGCCTTTACAACGCTGTTTTTACAACGCATGCCTTTACAACGCATAGTGCTTTTGGGTGCTGGATAGTGAATAGTTTAATTTACTATTCCAACTCCAGTCCCCGTGGATAGTAGGGAAGGTGTTGGATAGTAAATTAAACCTATTCCCTATCCTAGAGCGCCCCCCAGCGCAATGCGTTGTAATGGTTTGCGTTGTAAAAGTTGCGTCGTAAAGGCACTGCGTGGTAAAAGTTGCGTTGTAAAGGATGTTTCCCCTTTAAATACCTTGTGTTTATAACAAGTGCATATGAAAACCTAGAATGGCACAACCATACCTGTAAATCTGACGAGCCTACTATGTTATTTAAAACCATTCTTAAAGGAGTGGAGGGCAAAATTATCCCACTCTAAGCTTCGCTTCTTGTGAGTCATGGGCCTGCCTTACACTCGAATTACAGAAATAAAGAGCATATTACACACTATATATTCGTTTGTGTGTGTGTAATCCTCCTGAGATTAGGTATACTAGCATGTATAGCATTATTACACGTTCTGAGCCCACTTACATAAGGTGTACACCTAGCCTGTAAAGCATGGGTACTCGCAAACATTTTCGCAGGGGCCAAAATGTTTGGTTGCTGGTGAGACCGAGGGCCGCACTGATGACGACAGGGTGGTGGTCAGGGGGTTGTTAGGATGGGTGCAGGGGAATCGAACCATGTACATCTAGTCCCTGAATTAAAATGCACAATGTGGAATCGGAAAACCTGGGATCAATCCTAGCTTCCCCACAATTGTGTGATCCTGGGCAATTGTTTTATTTCACCTTCCCTCCTTTTTCTTCATCACCACTTATAATAGGAATTCGAAATACATGACTTTACGATGTGCGCTTTACAAAAACGTCCCCTATAGTTGATTTAATAAACTATGTTGTTCGTGCATAATAGCAAACGCGACCACCCTAAGGGTGCACATATAAACTAACTTGCCTCTTAGTTCACTAACTGGCATTGTTGTCTCAGAGAAGCATTAATGTTTATAAATTCACGTTTGAAAACTATCCCTTTAAAAAAATACTCCTCAATGCACTGTTACAATCTGATTTAACAAGAAGAAATGGTTCTGTGGGTTAATAAAATACACTATTTGAATTTTTAACGTAGTTATATTTTTGCACGTTAGCTGCAAGATGTCTTCATAAATCAACGCGTTTCTAAAGTTAAGCAGTGCACCTTTCTAGTTTCTTCCTTTCTTTAACTGTAGTTAACATTTTGAAAAAATGCTTCCTCGTTTACATAACATATTTTAATGTCGAATAAACAGTGCTGCTGTTCACCAGTGGGTCGCACATAAAGGTCAGGAGGACCGGATGCGGCCCCAGGGCCGTTCTTTAATATCACTGCTGTAGAGAAATCCTTACAGAAGTACTGCAGGCATGAATTGTGCTCGAGTCTCGAAGGCCTTTACTCAGACTAGGACCGACATGTCTTTCGGTTCTGTCAGGCCAGGGCCTCCTCCCAGCTCCAGCTCTGCGTGCGCGCGCGCTTTAGCACGCTCTGGAACGGAAGCGCGCGCCGGCTCGTGCAGATCCGTTCTGTCAGTGACACACCGCTCAGCGGACAGCCGAGGGCCATTCTTTTCCCGCCTTCTAATTTTAGAACGGCTTTTTCCCTGCGCGAGAGAGTCCGTTTTAACCACCGGCAGAGAGAGAGCGACTCGAGGGCGCCAGGATATCCCGATACAGGAGGAGGAAATGCCTGTTATTACCTGTTGTGTTAACTGCGCCATGAAAGCCGTGGGTTCAGGAGGAGGCTGAAGAAATCGTGGAAGGGAGGAGACGAAGGGAACCAAGGGGAAGAGAGGAGATTGGAGGTGGAGGAAGGAAATGAGTGTCCCGAAAACGTGGTAGTGTGTGGAATGGGCAGGAGGAAAAGAAGTGGTGATGAAGATGGAGACTGGTGGCGACGGAACGGGCTGGAGAAACCATGGAAGAGCGGATAGAATAGGAGGGACATGAATGGCGGACAGGAGGAATGGCAGAGACGAGGGCTGGGACTAAGATACCTCAGTAATATGCAGGGATTAGGCAGGTGACGAGTTCAAACCCTGGCTGGGCCGATTTAGCCTGCTCTCATTACGAGGTGGGCAACTTGACTGCCATCAAATCAGATGGGGTTAATTAATACCGGTTACAAATCTTAAAACTGCCAAGTGTGGTTTGAAGTCCTATATAAAAACAAGTTACTTTTACTGGAACAATGGTCGAGGAGGAGAACTGAATGAACGGCAAAGAGGAGGGAACTACAGTCATGGTTGGGGGGTGTTAACTGAATAAATGGTAAAGTGAGAGGGTTAGAGGGAGAGGCCTGCAGCAGTGGTGTTACACAAGCCCCTGTGGCGCAGGGCCCCCTACCCTTCAGAGGGGCCACCATTCAGTCCATGGTCAATGAATATCTTTGAGATATGGGAGGCTCAGGGGCAGTGGCATACCAAACTTGAGGGGCCCCCCTTGCAAAGCACATGGAGCCCCCCCCAGGCTCCGGACCCAGCCAGGAGCTCTCAGGCCAGGGCCCACCCTTTGTGCACAGGGCCCGAGGAGGGCCCCCTGTAGATCGGGCTTCCCGTACCACGGGGCCTATGCTTATGCCCCTGCTCAGGGGGACCTCATCACATTCTGCTGTGGGGGTGGGCATCATTTTGCATTACACCACTTGACTGCAGGAATGATTAAGAGGAGGGACTGATACCTGGTAGACAGTAGAGATTCAGGACGGTGTGGGGCAGGGGGTATGTGAACTGTAGGGTGGAGGGGACTTGAGAAACGGTAGACAGGAGGGGAATGGAACAATTGTGAAGCAGAGGAGACTGGGGAATGATAGAAAGCAAGATTCTGGACGAATAGCAAATGAATGTACGCTGAAAGAATGGAAGAGAGGACTGGAGAAGTGGTTGAGGGATAGAGACGAGAAATGGTGGCGGAGACTGCAGTAATTGGCAAAGGGTGAGGCCTGGTAAGCAAAATATGGGAGCAATCAAGAAACTTAGGGAGGGGAGGGAGAAATAATGGAAGGAAGGCAACTTGTTAAAGGCCAGAAAGGAGGAAACTGAAATGTGGTAAAGAGGATAGGATTTGGGGAATGGCAGAAGGGGCTGGGGAAGGGGATGCTTTAGCTAGAAATTATAAAGTTCCAATTAAAAAATACCAGCCATAAAGCCCTCTATGGAAGGCTTGAAACAAATAATTTCTTCTATTGATGTCCTGGAGCATTGGTCTCTAACAGTTGATAAGTTCAGTCTGTCTGGGGAGTTGAAGTATGCTCTAAAAATGAAAATAAAAAGCAGAGAACTTAAGAACTGAAAAGGGACAGTAAAGTGAGACAATGGAAAAGGAAAGGACTTGCCCATCGCAATACAATATGCAGACTTAACTAAGCCTATAAACTTACAGGAGATATTCTAGCAAGAAATAATACAGTGCCAATGTTCTCCGCCACAGTTTGTCAATGGGGGTAATCAGTACCAGAATCCTAGACTACAAAAGTTAATGTGTGGGATTTCATAGATCGAAATACATGTCTGCAGGCTTTAAATATGGAGCAGTAACAGTCTCCCCTTAAAGACCTGTTGTCTTTGACATGTGTTCCATAATAAAAACTGTAGGAAGGGGGAGTCTCTGGTTGGCGCAGTGCAACACTGGCGACAAGCAGGGCCTCTCTCTTCCTCGTCAGGGCTGAGGGTTACCTTCAAGACAACCTCTGCTTACCCTCTAGGTAGTGTGGCTTAAGCAGTCTTAGGCTAATCTCTGGGGCATGTAGGGTTAAACATTTGCAATATTATACCATCACCACCAACCCACCACACAATGACACCAAACTGTATTTGTAAAAATATATGTTCTTTATATAAATCTCAAGCAGGCTTGTAAATACAGTCTTGGTTACTTCTTCAATGCAGGTTCCAGTATTCTTTATCACAAAGTCACAGTTCTTAAACAAACGCACTCGTTCGGGCCTTCTGCCCAGCTTTAAGGAGGTTCAAGGGTCTTAGAGCGCTTCAAGGCGCTTTCCGCTGTCTCAGCTTCAGAAATGAGCTACCCGGCAGGGCTTGACTCGGGAAGAGGGGGCCGCGGGCCTCAGAGAGCGTCACTCGGGAAGAGGGGGGCCGCGGGCCTCCGGGAGAGTCAGGCGGGGCCTCGGGGGCCAAGAGCAGAGCGAGCCTCTGCTTCAGGGGCGGCTCGCGCTGCCAGCAGCCAGCAGTTGCGAGGCTCCCGGGGTGCCGGATATCAGTCAGCGCGGTGCGAGCTCGGATTGCAGGACTCTCGCACCGCGAAGGGCAAAAGACAGTACCTTGAACTTCTTGGGGTGATCTTTGAAGAGGACGGCTGCAGGGGGGGGAGCTGTCCCACGTCGCGTTGCTTCCTTGGCGGGCGAGGCGAGCTGCGGCTCGAGGCAGCAGGTCACGGGTCACCCGGGGCGGCGGTGCTCGATGGGGTCTCAGGTCCTTCGCTCAGTCTCCTCTTCAGTCCTGACGGCGGCGGCTGGGTGTGGCGCAGTGGCAGTACGGTCCCCAAGTGCGGGACGTACCCAGCCAAAGTGCCGGTCGCGGTGATGCCCTTTCAGCGGGGCAGTCGGACAGGACGCTGATAGCGGGGGAGGACAGCAGGGCGGCAGTCCGTCTTTGCGGGGAAGTCTACGGCGCTTGCCCATTAGACCTCGATGCTTGGACCGGACGGGTCCTCTGTTACTTTGTTCCCGTGGGGCGAAAGGCAGACGCCGTCGCGGTGCTCGGGCCAGCGGCGGCTGGACCTCACGATGCTAGGGCGGCTGGCTGAACTCACGGTCACGGTGTGCAGGGGGGGTAGATGCCCTCGTCCTCCTCAATCAGCGCTGCAGCGATAAGCAGCACACACAGCAGATGCTTTGGTCAGGGGTTAGCGCTCACTGTTCCTGGAGCGCTGGTCAGGGGGCAAGTTCCACAGCAAGCCCTTGGAGATCTTTTCAGCAGAGTTTGGCACAAAGTTCAAAATAAAGCAAAAGTCTCTTGTAGTCTTTTTCTCTTCCTCTCCTTTGGCAGCAAGGCACCAGACACAGGCCAGAGTCAGCACTCCTCCTTGTAGTCCCTCCAGGTCCTTCTCGTCGGGCAGAGTTTCTCTTGTAGCACAAACTGGATCTAATTTACAAGGAGCAGGGCTCCTACTTTTATACCCAGTTTCTTTTGTTCTAGCAAGCCAGGGGGGCCTCTGCATAACTGCTCCAGTCTCTGAGTACTTGTTGTGGGTACTTCTGGCTTCTGTATTCAGGGTGAGGGCAGGCACATCAGCCGCTCCCCAGGGGGGCGGAGCCGGCATTGTGAGGACAGGAGTAGCCTGAGCACTTTGTTGACAAGCTTCGGTCCTTCCTGGACCAGGTGCAGGCTGAGTCATCAGTCGCTCCCCAGGAGGGCGGAGCCAGCATTGTGGTGGCAGAGCACAGCCTGATGCATCATTCAGGGGAAACTCCCACCACCCACTAAGGTGTCATCTGGCTATTCACTACCTGTCAACTCCCAGCCCTGTCACTCACACACACCAGACAGTCAGATCCACATCCAAGCAGAGGCGGGCTGAAATGGTTAGGCAAGCAAATGCTAACTTTCTAAAAGTAGCATTTGCAAACACAGGATATTAAAATAAACTTTACTAAAAGAAGTATTCTATTATTCTGAGTTCAGGCATACTAAACATGAATTTCTACCAGGTTCCCTGAGCCTGCTGGGATTATAGAGTGTAATAATTCCAGCAGCCCATCTGGCCTAGAAGGGAACAGGTAGCCTTACAATAGTGAAAAACGAATTTGGTAGTAATTCACTATTAGAACATGCCACACACATCAGGGCATGTTCTACCTTACACTTACAATGCACCCTGCCCTCAGGCCTACCATAGGGGTGACTAATATGAAGTTTAAGGGAAGGTTTAGGGGCTGGCAAGTGTGTGCACTTGCCCAGCCAGGGTGACAGTACCAGACTGCACGTAGGTTCTGCGATGGCCGACCCTAGACACATTTTAAGGCTGCTTCTGTGGGTGGCGCAACCAGCGCTGCAGGCCCACTAGCAGTGTTGGCATTCACACGCCCTGGCACTCCTGGTGCACTTTACTAGGGACTAACAGTAAATCCAATGAACCAATCATGGACATCAATCACATGTACACTTTACAGTAGGGAGCACTTGCACTGCGGCACGGGTTGGCCGTGGCGCAGTGCCCTGAGTAGCAGACACCAGCAAAACATTTGAGGCACAACAGCAAAAAGTGGAAGGGAAACTCACGCCAAGGTGCCAGGTCTAACACGTGTCCCCTCCAGCTAAAATGTGGGGAGAACTACCCTTCCCCAGGGAGTTCCTCATCACTAAGGCGGAAAAATCTGGACAGACCATCGGCGTTGGCGTGATCTGTGCCAGGGCGGTGTTCCACCGTGAAGTCCATACCCTGTAGGGAGATGGACCACCTCAACAGTTTTGGGTTCTCACCCCTCATTTGCATCAACCATCTGAGGGGCCTGTGGTCCGTCTGAACCCGGAAGTGAGACCCAAACAAGTAGGGTCTTAGCTTCTTCAGCGCCCAGACCACAGCAAATGCTTCTCGCTCTATTGCACTCCACCTACTTTCCCGTGGAAGTAACCTCCTACTGATGAAGGCTACGGGTTGGTCCCAGCCCTCCTCAGTCATCTGTGAGAGAACAGCCCCTACACCATGCTCTGAAGCGTCTGTTTGCACTATGAATTCCTTGGAGAAATCAGGAGCCAGGAGCACGGGCGCCGTGCACATGGCAGTCTTCAGGGTGTCAAAAGCCTTCTGACAGGTGTCAGTCCAAATCACATTCCTGGGCTGCTTCTTAGAAGTCAGTTCTGTCAAGGGGGTCACAATAGTGCCATAGCCCTTGACAAACCTCCTGTAATACCCAGTGAGCCCCAGGAAGGCTCTCACTGCAGTCTGGGTCTTGGGGGGTTCCCAAGCCAGGATGGTCTCAATTTTGGGTTGCAAGGGTGCCACCTTGCCACTCCCCACTTGGTGTCCCAAGTACACCACTGAACCCTGCCCAATCTGGCACTTGCTTGCCTTGATTGTGAGGCCTGCCTTGCGCAGCGCCATCAACACTTCCCAGAGGTGTCGCAGGTGTTCTGGCCAGGTGCCACTGAACACTGCGATGTCATCCAGGTAGGCGGCACTGAACTCATCCAGCCCAACCAACACCTGGGTTGACCAACCTCTGAAAGGTGGCAGGGGCATTCTTCATCCCAAATGGCATAACCCGGAACTGGAAATGCCCATCTGGTGTGGAGAATGCTGACCTCTCCTTTGCCCCATCGGTCAAGGCGATCTGCCAGTACCCAGACGTTAAATCAAACGTGCTGAGGAACCGGGCAGCCCCTAGCCGATCAATGAGCTCATCAGCTCTGGGGATAGGGTGCGCGTCAGTCTTGGTGACTGAATTGAGTCCTCTGTAGTCCACACAGAACCGGAGTTCAGGTGTGGCTCCCGGCGCAGCAGCCTTTGGGACCAAGACCACGGGGCTGGACCAAGGACTGCTGGAAGACTCAACCACCCTAAGAGCAAGCATCTTGGAGACCTCCTCCTTGATGCAGGCCCGGACCCTGTCAGTTACCCTGTAAGCCTTATGCTTCACAGGTAAGCTGTCTCCTGTGTCCACATCATGGACGCACCAATCTGTGACACTAGGAACCAGGGAGAACAGGTCTGGAAACTGCCCCAGCAACTGGCGGCAGTCTTCCTGTTGCTCAGGGGTCAGGGTGGGTGAGAGGTTAACTCCATCCACTGACCCATCCTTCTCACAGGCCACTAAGAGGTCAGGAAGAGGCTCAGACTCCTCTTCCATTCCATCATCAGTGGCCAACAGCATGCCCACTTCGGACCTTTTCAAGTGGGGCTTGAGGCGGTTGACATGTAAGACCCTTAAAGGATTCCTGGGCGTCTTCATGTCCACCAAGTATGTCACTGAGCTCTTGCGCTCCACAACCTCAAATGGGCCTGTCCACTTATCCTGAAGTGCACAGGGTTCCACTGGGGCCAAGACATACACCTCTTGTCCAGGCTGAAGCTCTACCAGAGTGGCATTCTGGTCGTACCACCGCTTCATCTCCTCCTGGCTAGCTTCCAGATTTGCCTCAGCAAGTTGTCTGAAGCGCCTGGTTTGGTTTCTGAAGGCCAGCATGTAGCTATATACATTCTGGGGAGGTTTCCTGGGAGATTGCTCCCAGCCTTCCTTTACCAAACTCAGTGGTCCTCTAACGGGGTGGCCATACAGCAGCTCAAAGGGGCTGAACCCTAGAGACTTCTGTGGCACCTCGCGGTATGCAAAGAGCAGGCATGGTAAGAGGACGTCCCACTTACGCCTCATTGGACCTTCCAGGCCCATGATCATGCCCTTCAGGGTTCGGTTGAATCTTTCAACCAACCCATTTCCTTGGGGATGGTAAGGGGTGGTGAACTTGTAGGTTACACCACACTCTTGCCAAAGGGACTTCATATACTTGGATATAAAGTTGGTCCCCCTGTCGCTCACCACCTCTAGAGGGAACCCCACTCTGGAGAAAATTCCCATTAGTGCACGCCCCACCACGGGGGCCGTCACTGTCCTCAGAGGGATGGCTTCAGGGTACCGGGTGGCATGATCCACCAAGACCAGGATGAACCTGTTGCCCATGGCTGTCTTGGGGTCCAGAGGCCCAACAATATCAATACCCACTCGTTGGAATGGCGTACTGACCACAGGGAAGGGTTGGAGGGGAGCCTTGTTCTTCCCTCCGCTCTTCCCACTTGCCTGGCAAGTTGGACAGGTCCTACAATGAGCATCTGAGCTCTTGTGCATTTGGGGCCAGTAGAAGTGGGTGACAAGCCTGTCATAGGTCTTGTCCATCCCCAAATGTCCTGCTAAAGGCACATCATGAGCCAGTCCCAGTAGGAAGGCTCTGAACTTCTGGGGTACCACCAGCACACGGGCTGACCCAGGTTCAGCAGCCTTAGGCTCTGAGTACAGGAGGTCATTCTCCCAGTACACATAATGTGTTTTGGCCTGAACACCATTGGCCTGGTCTGCAGCCTGCTGCCGCATACCCACGAGAGAAGGGCATTCTTTCTGCTCCCTGCAGAATTCCTCCCTGGAGGGGCCTCCTTCTTGCTGCCAATGGGTCAGCTCAGGCAGGTCCCCCAGTTCGGCAATCTGTTCCCCAGTAGGCTCCAGGGCATCCCCCTCAAGGTCTGCTTCCTCCTGGACCGTGGGAACTTCAGGGGCCGGTTTCCCGCGCACCCTGCGCCTTCTCCCTAAGGCCGGTTCCTGGGCCTCTCTGTCAGGCCCCAGGACCTCTTGATCACCCCTACTGGCTGCCATTGACCGGGTGGTCACGCACGCCCAGTCAGGTAGACCCACCATCTTCAGGTGAGTCGTTTTCTCCACCTTTTCCCAAGGGGAGTCCTCCAAGTCATTCCCTAGCAAACAGTCAACAGGCATGGCTTTCCTCACACAGACCTGCAGAGTACCAGAGACCCCCCCCCACTCGAAGGGAACTTGAGCCATCGGACACTGACTCTCTGAATTGTCAGCGTTGACAACCCTACAGTAGGCATGGGGTACAACCTGCTCTTGAGACACCAGGTGATGCCTCACTGCAGTCACACTGGCTCCTGTGTCTCTAAGAGCCTCAGCTTTCTTACCATTGATGGTAACCACCTGCCCATATTTTTTAGTGTTAGAGGGCAGGTAGCTTGTAGGGACCATCTCACTGTCTCCTAGTGAGACTAGGGTCATCTGAACAGGATCTCCACCCCCCGGGACCATCACTTCTTCTCCTAAGTGAACACTGGTCACTTGTCGGGGCGGAGCACCAGTGGGTGCTGGTTTTCCAAACAGGCGACACTTGGGGTCACTGGCTATGTGCCCCGGGTCACCACATTTGTAACAATTGAAGGGCCCCTTTGGAACAGGTCGACCTGTCGGGGCCCCATTCTGCTTAGGGGGTGGGGGAGGCTGAGAACCTTTCTGCTGGTCCCCTTGGGGATTACTTTGGGGGCCTTTTTGGAACCCTTTCTGTTTTCCCTTGTCCCCCCCACTCTTCTGCTGGGGACCCTGCCCACCCTTGGCGGAGTCTCCCACTGGACCCTTGTGGACCCTGGTGCTGAGCCAGCGGTCCGCCTCCTCAGCAAGTTTCCTCGGGTTGGACAACTTGCTATCAATCAGGTGCTGGCGTAACTCAGGAAAACATTGATCAGACAAGTGCTCCCATGCAATTAAATCAAAGAGACCTTGAAAATCATTCACTTTGTTACCCTTCACCCAACCATCCAGTGCTCTGCAAAAAAAAGTCACAAACTCCACATACGTATTCCCAGGCCGCTTATTACACCCCCTAAACTTCTGTCTATACATTTCAGGGGTAAGCCCATACCTGGTCATTAAAGCTTCTTTCATATGGGGATAGGATCTCTGGTCTTCAGAGGGCAAATCTAGCAGGGTGTCCCGCCCTTCGCTAAGGAACCTTCCCCATAACCCCGCTCCCCAATCCTTCTCAGGGACCCGGTGGGAAAGCATGGCTACCTCATATGCCCTAAACCACTGTCCTATGTCATCCCCCTTAAAGAACTCTTTAACTACATCTTTGGGGATGTGCACTCTTGACTCTACCTGCACCGGCGTTGTGCTGCCACCAGAGGGAGGATGATCCAAGGTTTTCTCTTTTAGACTCATCTCCCTCATTTTCACATCATACTCCAATTGGAGTTTTCTTTCTTCCAGAGCCATTTTTTTGCTTTCAAGCTCCATTTGGCCCTTCAACTTTAATTCTGCCATCTTTATCTCATGATCCCTGGTTGCCTGTCTGTCTGCCAGCTCCTCTGGCGACAGGCCTCTGCCAAAGCTAAGAACGCTGTCTGGTTTTTCCAGACTCACAGGATCCACAGGTGCATCCTGATCCTCAGGTGTCTTCCTAGATTCAAGCCAGGCTCTCATGGCCTTGTAGAACTCAGGTTTGTTTCTGCATCCTGCGTGTGGAACCTTGAGTTTCCTGCAAAAATAACTCAACTGCTTCTTTGTGTAGTCATCCAGCTTTGATGCGTCCCATTCTAGCCCCTGCGCACTAGAGGCTATGGACTCTCCTCCATCAATGCTGTTTGTGCCAGGCATGTTTGCAACACTAGGGATCTTCTTCTTTAGCAAAATTAAAAAATCCAAAAGTCTGTGGCTAAGTTACTGGACTGTAATCACTTATGTAATGGTCAGTAGCTAAGGTAAAACACTGCAAATGTAAATTCGTGAATCCTCACCGCTGCGTCCAATGTAGGAAGGGGGAGTCTCTGGTTGGCGCAGTGCAACACTGGCGACAAGCAGGGCCTCTCTCTTCCTCGTCAGGGCTGAGGGTTACCTTCAAGACAACCTCTGCTTACCCTCTAGGTAGTGTGGCTTAAGCAGTCTTAGGCTAATCTCTGGGGCATGTAGGGTTAAACATTTGCAATATTATACCATCACCACCAACCCACCACACAATGACACCAAACTGTATTTGTAAAAATATATGTTCTTTATATAAATCTCAAGCAGGCTTGTAAATACAGTCTTGGTTACTTCTTCAATGCAGGTTCCAGTATTCTTTATCACAAAGTCACAGTTCTTAAACAAACGCACTCGTTCGGGCCTTCTGCCCAGCTTTAAGGAGGTTCAAGGGTCTTAGAGCGCTTCAAGGCGCTTTCCGCTGTCTCAGCTTCAGAAATGAGCTACCCGGCAGGGCTTGACTCGGGAAGAGGGGGCCGCGGGCCTCAGAGAGCGTCACTCGGGAAGAGGGGGGCCGCGGGCCTCCGGGAGAGTCAGGCGGGGCCTCGGGGGCCAAGAGCAGAGCGAGCCTCTGCTTCAGGGGCGGCTCGCGCTGCCAGCAGCCAGCAGTTGCGAGGCTCCCGGGGTGCCGGATATCAGTCAGCGCGGTGCGAGCTCGGATTGCAGGACGCTCGCACCGCGAAGGGCAAAAGACAGTACCTTGAACTTCTTGGGGTGATCTTTGAAGAGGACGGCTGCAGGGGGGGGAGCTGTCCCACGTCGCGTTGCTTCCTTGGCGGGCGAGGCGAGCTGCGGCTCGAGGCAGCAGGTCACGGGTCACCCAGGGCGGCGGTGCTCGATGGGGTCTCAGGTCCTTCGCTCAGTCTCCTCTTCAGTCCTGACGGCGGCGGCTGGGTGTGGCGCAGTGGCAGTACGGTCCCCAAGTGCGGGACGTACCCAGCCAAAGTGCCGGTCGCGGTGATGCCCTTTCAGCGGGGCAGTCGGACAGGACGCTGATAGCGGGGGAGGACAGCAGGGCGGCAGTCCGTCTTTGCGGGGAAGTCTACGGCGCTTGCCCAGTAGACCTCGATGCTTGGACCGGACGGGTCCTCCGTTACTTTGTTCCCGTGGGGCGAAAGGCAGACGCCGTCGCGGTGCTCGGGCCAGCGGCGGCTGGACCTCACGATGCTAGGGCGGCTGGCTGAACTCACGGTCACGGTGTGCAGGGGGGTAGATGCCCTCGTCCTCCTCAATCAGCGCTGCAGCGATAAGCAGCACACACAGCAGATGCTTTGGTCAGGGGTTAGCGCTCACTGTTCCTGGAGCGCTGGTCAGGGGGCAAGTTCCACAGCAAGCCCTTGGAGATCTTTTCAGCAGAGTTTGGCACAAAGTTCAAAATAAAGCAAAAGTCTCTTGTAGTCTTTTTCTCTTCCTCTCCTTTGGCAGCAAGGCACCAGACACAGGCCAGAGTCAGCACTCCTCCTTGTAGTCCCTCCAGGTCCTTCTCGTCGGGCAGAGTTTCTCTTGTAGCACAAACTGGATCTAATTTACAAGGAGCAGGGCTCCTACTTTTATACCCAGTTTCTTTTGTTCTAGCAAGCCAGGGGGGCCTCTGCATAACTGCTCCAGTCTCTGAGTACTTGTTGTGGGTACTTCTGGCTTCTGTATTCAGGGTGAGGGCAGGCACATCAGCCGCTCCCCAGGGGGGCGGAGCCGGCATTGTGAGGACAGGAGTAGCCTGAGCACTTTGTTGACAAGCTTCGGTCCTTCCTGGACCAGGTGCAGGCTGAGTCATCAGTCGCTCCCCAGGAGGGCGGAGCCAGCATTGTGGTGGCAGAGCACAGCCTGATGCATCATTCAGGGGAAACTCCCACCACCCACTAAGGTGTCATCTGGCTATTCACTACCTGTCAACTCCCAGCCCTGTCACTCACACACACCAGACAGTCAGATCCACATCCAAGCAGAGGCGGGCTGAAATGGTTAGGCAAGCAAATGCTAACTTTCTAAAAGTAGCATTTGCAAACACAGGATATTAAAATAAACTTTACTAAAAGAAGTATTCTATTATTCTGAGTTCAGGCATACTAAACATGAATTTCTACCAGGTTCCCTGAGCCTGCTGGGATTATAGAGTGTAATAATTCCAGCAGCCCATCTGGCCTAGAAGGGAACAGGTAGCCTTACAATAGTGAAAAACGAATTTGGTAGTAATTCACTATTAGAACATGCCACACACATCAGGGCATGTTCTACCTTACACTTACAATGCACCCTGCCCTCAGGCCTACCATAGGGGTGACTAATATGAAGTTTAAGGGAAGGTTTAGGGGCTGGCAAGTGTGTGCACTTGCCCAGCCAGGGTGACAGTACCAGACTGCACGTAGGTTCTGCGATGGCCGACCCTAGACACATTTTAAGGCTGCTTCTGTGGGTGGCGCAACCAGCGCTGCAGGCCCACTAGCAGTGTTGGCATTCACACGCCCTGGCACTCCTGGTGCACTTTACTAGGGACTAACAGTAAATCCAATGAACCAATCATGGACATCAATCACATGTACACTTTACAGTAGGGAGCACTTGCACTGCGGCACGGGTTGGCCGTGGCGCAGTGCCCTGAGTAGCAGACACCAGCAAAACATTTGAGGCACAACAGCAAAAAGTGGAAGGGAAACTCACGCCAAGGTGCCAGGTCTAACAAAAACATTAGCCCAACTGCCTTTGTTGTAACTTTTCATACGGAACAAATCAGACCTGTGGCATCTGAAATAACTTTTCCCAATGCACCAAGCAGGCCTATAGCCTTTATCATTGGCATGTGACCATAACGAAGAACAATAGTTACTTACCTGTAATCTGTGGTTCTCCAGTATTGGTGTCTTTCATAGATTCACATACCTGAATCATTCCCCGTCGGCGGAGGGGGAGTCCCACGGTACATAAAAAAAGCAATAATATGCAATAATAACCAATAAGCCTTAGTAATGAACAACCAGGAAGTAAAGTAGCTCTAAGCTACAAGAGCAAAAACTTCCACACTAATGACTATCCTAGTCATTTTGTATGGTCCAAACTTCAGCCAATCAGGCGACAGCACCCACCAGAATGTTCTCCCCAGAGGCTCAGGCTCTCAGATTTTCTCGCACAGGAATGAAGCCAACATAATCGCCTAAGGAGCCTCTGAGGGGAGGTGGGCGTGTGCATGTGAATCTATGAAAGACACCAATACTGGAGAACCACAGATTACAGGTAAGTAACTATTGTTCTTCAGTATTGGGATGTCTTTCATA
Source organism: Lissotriton helveticus (assembly GCF_964261635.1). Classification (NCBI taxonomy): domain Eukaryota; kingdom Metazoa; phylum Chordata; class Amphibia; order Caudata; family Salamandridae; genus Lissotriton; species Lissotriton helveticus. The sequence goes on along the minus strand of NC_136071.1, from coordinate 445,890,590 downwards.
AATTCACATGCCTGAATCAGAGTAGATAGCAGTACATATCATAATGCTCGTTAGACCCTCTTTGTATCACAGTATATATGTAAACATGCATCTCAATGCAGCAAGATCAGAATCTTAAACATATATAAATACAATAATGCTGACAAATGCATACTGGGCAAAAGAGAATAAGATGTAAGAATACGCGTCTAAAAAGAGCATAGTGGAGGAGGGAGAACAGAGGCTCACCTTATTTGAAAAGTTTGCAGAGAACTGCTCGTCCCACTGAAGAATCTGCATCACTTGCAGCGTCCAAACAGTAATGTTTGGTGAACGTGTGCCAGCTGGACCAAGATGCCGCTCTGCAGATCTGATGAAGAGGCACACCAGTAAAGAGAGCGGTGGAAAAAGAGACAGCTCTTGTAGAATGTGCTCTTGGCATAGAGGGTAGAGGCCTTCCCTCCTGTTGATGACACAGACTAATTGTTGATGACATCCAACGGGCTATAGTCTGTTTGGAGACAGCGTAACCTTGACGTAGCCTTCCATATGCTACGAATAGCTGATCTGTTTTCCGCATTGTTGCAGTTTGTTGGAGATAGAACTTGAGACATCTCCTGATGTCGAGGGAATGCAAAGCTCTTTCTGCCGCTGTTTGCGGATTTGGAAAAAATGTCTTTAGAATTACTGGTTCATTAATATGAAAGTGAGGGAACCTTAGGCATGAAGCTTGGATTGGTACGAAGCACCACTGAATTTGAAGTGAATTGTAAAAAAGGACTTGATTGTGAACGCCTGAATGTCGCTGACCCTTCTTGCTGACGTCAGCGCTAAAAATAGAGAAACCTTCCACGAAAGGAACTTGAGATCCACTTTATGAATAGGTTCAAAGGGGTGAGGCATGAGTTGAGCGAGCACCACATTTGAATACCAGGATGGAGGGGGACGTTGAATAGGAGGAATCATTCGTAATAGTCCTTTAAAAAATGGCTGAATTATTCTAGCAGAATAAAGAGAGTTAGAACCATCCTGACGGAACCTCGATATGGCTGCCAAGAATACTTTCAACGTGGAGTGAGATAAACCCGATCTAGCCAAATGAAGAAAGAATGGCAAGATCTGTTCTGGCTTGGTATGAAGTGGATGTAAATCTCTTCCATTTGAGTTTGTATGTTTTAATCGTGGCAGGTGCTCTAGCATTGGCTAAAACCTCTTGACAATACGCAGGGATATCTAAATGTGCAAACTCAATGTGTTGAGGAGCCAAGCTGCTAATTTCAATGAGGCTGGGTCCGGGTGACAAATTTGACCCCCTTGAATGGTCAGAAGGTTCGGTATTGGTGGAAACTGAATGGGATCGCACTCCGAAAGGAGGAGAAGTTCGGTGAACCAGTATTGGCGAGGCCATCTGGGAGCAATGAGAATGAGGCAACATGGCTGTCTCTTCATTCTGCGGATGACTCTGGGAATCAACGGAATCGGAGGAAAGGCGTATACATATATCTGAGACCAGTTCATCGAAAGCGCATCTCCGCATGAGTCCTTGTGGGGAAGCCAGCTTGCAAAGTGTGGGCATTTACGGTTCTGAATTGTTGCAAACAGGTCCAGATCGGGGTGACCCCACACCCGAAAGACTCGATCCAGCGTCGGTTGATGGATCTCCCATTCGTGATTGGATATTGCAGATCTACTGAGAGAATCCGCTAGTACGTTGGAAATTCCTGGAACATGAACCGCTGAAAGATTGATCTTGTGATCCAGCGCCCAATCCCAAATCTCCTGGGCTTGCTGGGAGAGAAGGGACGATTTTGTATCGCCCTGTTTGTTTAAGTAATGCATACTTGTTGTATTGTCTGCCCGAATCAGAACCGAGGACCCTTGGATGACTGTTCCAAAGGACTTCAAGGCCAAGAAAATGGCTCGCAGCTCTAGGAGATTGATGTGCCACTTCCTTTGTTGCACATTCCACTTTCCGTTGACAGTCATTCCCTGAAGGTGTGCACCCCATCCTTCGAGGGAAGCATCCGTGGTGATGGTAAAATTTGGTACTTCCGCCAGGAATGCACATCCCTCTTGCAAATTTTTCCTTTGAGTCCACCAGTGAGACTTCTCTCATACGAGGAGTTATGCAGATAATGTCGTCGAACGACCCCGAAACCTGCAACCATTGGAGGTTGAGTTCCTCTTGTAAAGATCTCTTTCGGAGACGACAGTTGCGAATCAGAGGGATGCAGGATGAGATCATCCCTAGGAAAGACTTGAACATCCGAACTGAAACGTACTTTTTTTTGTTGCAATAGGCGAGCAAACTTGCAGATTTTGTGTTGTCTTTCTTTTGAGACGAAAGCCTGAGCGAGATGAGTGTCCAGTGTGGCTCCCAGGAAAGACTTTCTTTGAGATGGAATGAGATAGGATTTTTTGAAGTTTATGGAGAGACCCAGAGACTGGAATAGAGACAGGCACCTTTGAACATGTGCGCTTGCTGCTGTGAAACAACTGGCCTTGATAAGGCAATCGTCCAAGTATGGGAAGATTTAAATGCCCTATAAGCGAAGATGTGCTACCACCGGAGCTATAACCGTTGTGAAAACATGGGGCGCTGAACGAAGTCCAAAGGGGAGAACTTTGAACTGAAAATCCCTGCCAGCCACTCTGAATCGTAAGAATTTTCTGTGCTTGGGTAGGATCGGCACATGAAAATAAGCGTCTTGAAGGTCGAGGGTGGCCATGTGATCCCCCAGAGAAAGAAGTTGGAGTATTTCTTGAAGTGTTGACATTCGGATGGTCAACTTCTTTAAGTATTTGTTGAGGGCGCGCAAGTCGAGGATGGGACGCCATTCCCCTGATTTTTTCCTTATGAGGAAAAATCTTCAGTAAAAACTTGTTCCCCTTTGCAAGTAAGGAACTTTTTCAATCGCTCCCTTCTGTATCATTGATTGTATTTGGGTGAACAACTCCTTGATATGAGCCAGAGGCGGGCCCTTGGGAGGAGAATTTGGGGGGGATTTTCACGAATTCTAAATTGTGTCCTCTGGCCACTATATCCAGGACCCACATGTCTGTAGTAATTGTGGACCAGTTCGAGTAGAATTGGGATATTTTTCCTCCAACTTTTGACTGGGGGGAGGGCAGAGATGGTGGCAGATGGCATGTCTCACTGTTTTTTATTGGAATCTCTTCCGCGGTAGGAGGACTTCGTTCTGGACGGCGTGTAAGAGTTACCCCGCTGTACATAAGATTGTTGTTTGTAGGGCTGGTACCTCTGGTTCGATTGAGAGGTGTGATATGACCTTTGTTGACTAATTTCCTCTGTTGGAAAAGGATTCGCGCCCTTTAGCCCCTCGAAAGGACGACTTGCGAAATTGCAGACTGCCCAAAGATCTCGCTGTTTCAGTGTCTTTTTTAATAGCCTATAGGGCCTTGTGAACATGTTGGCTAAAAAGAAACTCGCCATCAAAAGGCATGTCGACTCTTTTGGTCTGGACCACCTGGCGAAACAATGTGGACTTTAGCCATCTCTGTCTCCTCAAAACAGCTGCACCCGCTAGCTGTCTAAAACCTGTAGACACTACGTCTACTGCTGCGTCGATCATCCCTGCTGGAGCCAGTTCACCTTCTCTCAATATTTGCTTTGCTTCAGTTTTCGCCGGTTCTGGAAGCAGGTGGATGTAGGGGGGAGATGTCGGACCACATTTGCCTGTCGTATCTCCCTAATATCGCTAGGGAGTTTGCAGCTCTTACAGTGGTTGCTGCCATCGTGGAGACCTTTTTCCCGATGGAGTCCAACCGCCTGCCATCTCTATCAGGTGGAGCCGAAATAGGTGAAGAGGGGTTCCTGGTCCGTCTTTGCGCCGCTTGAGCAACGACCGAATCAGCCTTAGGTTGTCCTATTAGGCATGCAGGAGAATTGTCGGTTGCCTTGTACTTTTTGTCTAAGCGGGGCAATACAGCCGGAAGGGAATTGGGTGTAGCCATAATTTTTAAACCCTCGTTCCATATGAAGTCAATGATGGGAATAGTTTTGACTTGCCTTCGTGTCTGATCTTTAAAATCATAAAGAAAGCACTTGTCTTTCTTTGTTTCCATCGGGATTAGGAATCTTTTAGTCGCTCTTTCCATGAGGAGATGGAAACCTCCGATATCTACTGGAGGCAAATTAGCCGTAGCTGGAGCCGAATGTGACGGTGTCTGAATTTGGTAGTCATCCCACTCCGACAGACTAGATTTGTCATCCACCTCTCCTTCCTCTGTATCCTCATCCGTGGTGTTCGCTTCTTGAGAATGATGAGATGGTGCTGGAGAAGGTGGTCTTGGATATCTGAACGTGGATGTAGAGGCCTGAGGCATAGGAGTGTATGGGAGAAATGCTGCCGACTCTGATGGAGGAAAACGACGATAGTAATCGTCTAACATGTATTGTAAATTATTAAGAAGGGCCAAAGGCATTTATGCTGAGGGCACCGTGGTAGGAGCTTGACATACAGATTCAGAGAACTGTTCCTCCTCTGGGTCCTCCTCTTGATATTTAATAAGTAATTCAGATGGACTAGTAGCAGTGCGGAATCTGTCGTCTACATCTGATTGCTCTTCATCATCATCTGATTCCAACAATTGGTCAGGCAACTTAAGTGGTGATAGAGTTTGTAATGATGAACCACGTCTCTCAAGCAGAGATGGTGATGAAATCGGTTGGGCAAAAGAGGTTGTAGATGGAGTGGATGACCATACTTGTAGTACTGTACACGTCGATAAACGTGGCGTCGACGGTGCCGTTGTCGACGGAGATGGTGTCGACGAGACAGTCAACTTAAGTGATGGTGTAATCTTCGTCGATGATGCCTTCGACGACGAGGCATCCTTCGTCGATGATGTCTTTGTCGATGAGGCAGTCTTCGTTGATGATGAAGCTGTCGACGACGAGGCAGTCTTCGTCGACGGTGGGATCTTCGACGTCGAGGTAGCCTTCGTCGACGGTGGGGTCGTCAACGTCGAGCCAGTTTTCGTCGACGGTGCACCCGTTGACTGGGTAGTCTTCGTCGACGGTGGGGTCGTCGACGTCGAGCCAGTCTTAGTCGACGGACCACTCGTCGACGGAATTTTACTCCTTAAGTAATCGACGACGGTGCGTCAACGATGGAGGGCATTACCTTTGTCGACAAGATAGGTCTTACCACCACAGAGACCAGCATCAACGCTGAAGAGGCTGACGACATTATCATCTTAGGCTTAGGAGATGAGAAAGTGACTGTCGACGTTGAAGTGGCGTCGACAATGATAATCGACGACGATGGAACCGACGACGACTCCGTCAACGGCGTAGACTTCTTCTTCTGAGGAAAGACCTTCTCAGGAAGCCTCTTAGATGCCAAATACTTTCTAGTCCTTTTTAGGGAGCGATACCGATGAAGATCCAGAAGGTGGAGAAACCTTTTTTGCAGTAGGCAAGCTAGAGCCCTTGGAGGGCTGAGTTTTTCTCAACACCTTAGCCCCAGTGGAAGATAGATATTCCTCAGCCATCGTCTTTCTTGAGGATACAGATGACCTTGAAGCCACACTTACCACTTCAGAGAGGGGGTTGTCCTGGTTTTTAATCTTCTGTAGCCACAGAAGAAGGCGTCCTTCCCTGTCTCTGAGGGTATTTTGAGGGAAGGTCCTGCAGATTTTACACTCTCTCACCTCATGATCAGGATAAAGGCAGTAGATGCTCTTTTTGTGGGGATCTTCTTTGAAAAGCCGAAGCTTTCCACAGGATTCAGAAGGCCTGAAGAGAGATTTTTTAGTAGAAGACATCTTGGATGAAGAAATCCAGTCAGAAAAGTGAAGTACTGAGCAGAGCTCATGTAGACTCCCTTCACACGACGAGCGGTAGAAAATCTGGGAGCCTGAGCCTCTGGGGAGAACATTCTGGTGGGTGCTGTCGCCTGATTGGCTGCAGTTTGGACTATACAAAATGACTAGGATAGTCATGAGTGTGGACTTTTTTGCTCTTGTAGCTTAGGGCTACTTTACTTCCTGGTTGTTCATTACTAAGGCTTATTGGTTATTATTGCATATTATTGCTTTTTTTATGGACCGTGGGACTCCCACTCCGACGACGGGGAATGATTCAGGCATGAGAATCTATGAAAGACACACTAACACTGGAGAACTCAGAACTACTATATTGAGCAAAAGCATTGCTAAGAGACAACCATCAAGCATTCCATTCTAAAGTTACAAATGTACTCTAAATTACAGTTGTCAAAACAATATCAGATAGGTCCTAAGAGGGCCAAATAAGGATTATCGTAGTGCAAACATTGAAGCTCCACAGCTTGTGTGAGCGGGTCAGCAACACCAAAACCCTTACCTGCTATGGTAATTGATGAGGTGTCATGTAACACAATACTCGCCAACAGGCTTTTAGCACTGTGTATTAACAACCTACCTTTAAAAGCTATTGCTTTATCACACACTTTTCGCAATATGAAAGTCAGGTCTACTGGCTTTGTCATAACGTAGCATAATAAACAGATCAAACCTATGGAAGTTGACATGCCTTTTCCCAATAAACCATTAAGTATCACAGTTATGACCACTGGCTTGACGCCATATTCAATACACACCTAGAAAGGTATGCATAAGGTTGCAACTATCATGCATACAGCTTTAACCTCTTCGATGCGTCGGACGGCACGATGCTTGTGTCGGTTGGACGACCAGTGGCCGTCCCAACTGCGCACGTGTCAAATTTCGCCTAGGTGCGGCGGAATTAGCGCCACGTCGAAGAGGATAAAATAACAAATATGTACACCATTACTTTTGGCAAAACAATATACACCCCCTCTCAAAAGGGACTGACAAGGATTATCAGAGTGAAAATCTTCCTCACTCAGGGTTCGTCAGAGGGCGGTATCCAGCCCCAAAACCTATGCCTAATATCGGGATATGTGAGATTCTTGTAACAAATTAACTGCCCATAGCCCGTGACAGTGTGATAACAACCCACTGTTAACCACTTGCATGTGGGTGTCAGCCAATGGCCGGCATTTTCGCTACCTCCCAAGTGCATCTGTCATCCATTGGCCGACACTGGGGATGCATATAAAGGCCTTTCTGGAGCAGAGCACCAGAGGGTTTCCTTTATTATATTGTAAACTTAGGCTGCTTGGGAAGAGCTTCCAAGCAGCCTGAGTTTTTTTTTACTTTAGTGTAATTACAATCGAACTCATTATACTAAACTGAAAATAAAACGAGCCGATGGACTCGTTTTACTTTCACTTCATCAGTGATCAGGGCATATCTCAGCCCTCCCAAGTGCCGATTGGGATGGGAGAGGTATTGCTGGAAAGGGGAGAATCCCTGCCCAGTGAACCCCTGCTTGTGGTTCGCCACAGGAGAGTGATCCTCATGCAGAGATCCACCCACTAGGCAACCAGGGATGAGGAGAGTGGCCACTTAGGCAAGGGCTTTGGCTCTCCCAGCACATCTGATGACTACAGTCTTTCTGCCCCTTGTGAGGCAGATGGGGAGAATTGCCTCCGATCTGCCCCCCCCCGCCTATGTGGCAAAAAGCCCACTAGACACAAGGACTTAATAATAAAAAAAAGATAGGAGAGGTGCTGCCCATAATCGGCATGGCCATGCCCCCATCACCAACAAAATATTCTGACAGTCTTTAGATGAGGTTGATTACCCCCAATTTACACTCCCCGGGGTGACAATAAGCTCACTAGACACCAGGGCATACACAAAAAAATGTAGGCGTGGGGACTGCCCATCATGAACATGGCCATGCCCCAACCCACCCAAAAAAATATGCTGGTAGAATTTCTGTCCCGACCCCAGGTGCATATGCAGGTAATTACCTCCAATCTGTTCCACCGGGGGATGAAAGCCCACTAGACACCAAGGATATATAAAAAACATATAGGGGTGAGGGCTGTCCAACCGGGAGGGGGCCAAAAAGCCCACTAAATGCCAGAGACATTTAAAACAAATCTATAGAGGTGGGGGCGAGGGCATGGGCAGGCCCACGCATAGCAGGAATGGGGCAGAAAGCCTTCTAGACTCCAGGGACATTTAAAAACAATACAGGGTTGGAGGCTGCCCACCCTGGAGATAGCCATGCCCACATCCTACAAGAAATATGCTGACAGTGTTTCTGCCCACCCCCAGTGGGTATGATTCCTGAATATGACTTCACCTTGAAAAAACTAAGGACAAGAAGTACGCGCTACTTACCTTCAGTAACGATGTATCTGGTAGAGATGATTCTAGCCGCAGATTCCTTCATGTAGAATTATCCCCAGGCGTGAGACTGTATCCGGAAAATCTTTTTGCCACAGCACCCCTACGCACCGGGGGGACAGCATCACGCGACTCCGCCCAGGCATCGTCCGCGTACGTGACGTAAGCGAGGTCACCTAAGTCCCACCCCGGCACGCCTACGTCAGTTTTCTTCAGAGAACTTTTCCGCGCCACAACGTGGAGCCGTCAGACAAAACTGTGGGAGTATGGGAACAGTGTGCGAAAGAGCAGAAAACATTGGATAAAGGAATGGTGACGAACAACACCATAAGGAGCAGTGTCAACACTGCAGTACCCAAAAGCAGGGAAAGAAGAAAGAACAGATCACAGTCCTGAGCAGCCACCCTGCCAGTATGTAGACAGTCCTCCCCTGGAGACAAGGGAACAAATGAAAAATGTCATGACAAAATGTAGTAGGACTACAACCCCAACCAAGAACAACAAAGGGGAAACAGTTCCAAGACAAACGGGAACGACAACCTCCAAGGCAACCCCAGCACAGAGTGCGACAACCCCCCAAAGGAAAAAGGGGCAAAGGCACGTCCAGATGACCCCAACCCCGAGGTTAGGAGAGGGGCCAGGACCCCTAGTAACAAAAGGGGGAAAGGGAGGGAAGGGACGAGAGTGAAGGCAAGCCCCAGTCCTGGAGCAACCAGAGCAGAGGGGCACAGGAATACCTATAAACCCATCCTGCAATGCGCCAAAGAAGAGGAAGGAACAAGAAACATGCCGAATCATCCCGTCAAAAAGAGCGAAAGAATGCACTCACAAAAGACACAGTCACCCACCGGGACGCTTGCGCAGAAGACCAAGCCAAAGGTCCTCGGAGAACGGGGAGGAAGGGCGGGCCGTGCAGGAATCTGCGGCTAGAATCGTCTCTACCAGATACATTGTTACCAAAGGTAAGTAACTCGTACATCTGATAGAGACTACTAGCCGCAGATTCCTTCACGTAAAATAGATACCCTAGCCATAACAATGGGGAAGGAGGGTCTGCGAAAGGACCCCAACAGCCTGGACATAACAGAGGGTCCCACAGGGGACTAGTCCAATGGACAGGGCGAGGAGCCTCCAGGCAAGGGGAACCCTTACAAGCAGAACACCACCGACCCCAAGAGGGGTGTGGAAAAGAGAAAGCCCGTTCCCAATCAACAGAGGAAACAAGGGCAAGGCAAGGTGAGGCTCAAGCACCCCACACCCCTACAAGGCAACAAGATCAACCTAGAGGCTCCAAGGAGACGAGGGGAAAAGAAGGCAACCCCCCCCCCCCCCCCCTCCGGGAACACGCTCCGCGAAGAAGGCAGGTGAGCCCACCACAGCCGGAAGCCAATAAATCAGACAGAACGGCGCCGACAGTGAGAAAGCAGTCAGAAGCAGGAAGAGTACCTCGAGGCACCCAGAAGGACCGGGCAGGCTGCACCTGAAAGAGGGAATTACACCTGCAACGTACATAAATGCCAAGGAGAGCAGAGGCCTGAAGGCAACTACAACTCCCCAGCACAGAACAAGCTATATACCAGCTACCACTACCCCACATAGGGTATGTTAAGTCCCAAAATATGGGAACCCTCTTAGGAAGAAACTTCCGCAGAAGAGGACAACAGAAAGAACCGCAGGCAAAAACCCCCGCAGAAGGCTTGTCAAGCAGCCAAGAGAAAAAGACAGAAGGCCTAATCTCTGGGCCAACCTGGTGTAGATAACCCAAAGCAAAAGCACACAGTCAAAAGGGCCGACCAGCAGCCAACAGAGCCACAGTCCCAACAAAAGAGGACTCGCAGGCTCAGGAATCACACAGATCACACAACTAGGGCGACCCGCCCCAACGAAAGAACAGCTCCCAAAAACTAGATCAACTCACAGGTCACTGAGGGGGAGAAGAGGGAGAGAAGAAGGAGGAACAGGAGGAGGAGGAGGAGGAGGACGAAGCCTTGCCAAGAACCTCCAGATGGCCGAGTCTGCCGGGGCGTGGAACAAAAGAGTGCCATCGAAGGGAAGATCAATCAGCCGTTCCCGAACATTTTCCGGGAACACACTGTCCAAAAGCCAAGCATGGCGGCGAAGGGCAACCGAAGAAGCCATGGCACGACCAAGCACCTCCAAGATGTCCAGAGCGGAGCGACGAATAAACGCCGCCAGCTCCTGGACATCTAATGCATGGTGCCGCAAATCAACACCAGCACCGTCCTGAGAAGCTGCAGATCCAAGGGACTTCGCCGAGTCCCACAAGCCAGAGGTGGCCCTAGCCAACATACATAAAGTGTTAAGGGCCCGCAGAGCCGCACTGGTCGAAGCAAACATATTGCGCTCCCAAGAGTCCAGCCAATGGGCCTACCGTGATGGTGGAGACAACAGCGATGGCAGGGAGGGAAAGGCAGTCCGCAAAAGGGGGCCACTGGCAGAGGGGTGGAGGGAAAGACACACCGGGTCACGCTGTGCTGGAAGGTGCCGGTGCAGAAGGTGTTGGGGCACCGGATCCCCCGTAGCGGGGCGCCCCCATCAGAGAAGAACGGAGCGAACCCTTAGAGGGAAGCAGCAGCTCCCTTTCACCAGAGCCCTGGTGAAGGACCTCCAGAAGATGATCCGCGGGGAAATGGGCAGCCGGATCACCCATGCGCTAAATTCTCACAGCCGTGGAAACAGCACGAGCGAAGTTCGCACCCGCCTCCGTAGGGCCCCGCGGTGGGGAAAGCAGCTCCTCTGTTGGCGACGGCTGCAAGCTAAGGCGGCCATCCCCTAAGCCAACCGGAGTGGGGAAGGGCCAGGTCCGGAAAGGAGAAAGAGGTGCAGAGGAGTGGGAAACTTGAGGTTCCTCTGGGGAAAACCGTGGCCAAGAGCCGTCCTTTGATGACGTTGGGGAAAAACGTGACTGCCCGTCTCCGGCGAGGATGACACCAGCAGGCGCCCAACCTCCAGGGAAGAGGGGGCGTCTCAAGACGAGTCCAAGACCTGACACCTGTCCAGTGCTATAGAGTCCGCAACCTGGAGCAGGGCGTCGTCGTCATCCAGTGCCAAAGGAGACACCGGACAGGCCTCCGCCACAACACACGGCGCAGGAGACCGGGGCTGGGCCGGAGCCAAAGCTGCTACGGGAGGGTGCCGGATCGACCTCCGACGAGGCAGCCGCCTGCGTAGAGGGACGTAAGGCACCCAGGGAGTGACAAGGAGTCCCCCACCAGCCTCGACCCATGAGGGGACGAGAGGGGCCCGCCGACCCCCATGGCGGCGCCAAGGCCGACTCGACCTCCGGCAAGGCAGCCGCCTGCATGGAGGGACGAGACGGACCTGGGGAGTGACAAGGAGTCCACCGCCAACCTCGACCCATGAGGGGACGAGAGGGGCCCGCCGACCACTGTGGCGCCGCCAAGTCCGAGACAACCTCCGACGAGGCAGCTGCCTGCATGAGGGACGAGAAGGGCCCGGAGAGGGATGAGGGGTCCCTAGCCAGTCTCGACCCATGACGGGACGAGGGGGGTCCGCCGACCCCTGTGGCGCCGCCAGGGCCAACAGCTGCCAGCGCCGAAGTGGCGTCACCTCGGCCCCAGACAAGATCGCCTGTCCAGAGGGCCGAGAGAGGCTTGGGATGCGACCTGAGCCCCGGCGACATCCCGCGACACCACAGGGACTCATAAAGGAGTTTGCGGCAAAGCCGGAGTGCCGTGGTCCGAAGGAGGGACCCCCGAAGGACGGCACCACATCCTCTGAGCCTCGATCCGAACCAGTTGGCGCTGGAGCCGCCAGCGACTGCGCGGAGGGCCCCGCACAGCGCAAGGGATCCGCAGACGTCCCAGGAGGGGAAGGAGGAGGAGGAGAAGCCAGAGAGGCCTGCAAAGCCGCCACATATGTCTCCATCTGGGCTCTCGACGCCCCCTCACCAGGAAACGGTGGATAGGGGGAGGATACGCGGGCCGCACCACCCGCGGAGTGCCACTCCCCCGACAGGCAGGAAACCCGCCCTCGGGGACAAACTGCGACACTTACCGTCAGGGGAGCAACGCTCTTGCAGCTTAGGAGAGGGATGAGGACAGCGACGATGACAGCGACTTTGAAAACCTTCCGTAGATGCTGAACGAGGTGATGAAGCTCATCTTGACATGCAAGCCGATATACGTTTCATCCGGCGTTCCCGCCGCGACTTCAGCTTCAACTGCTGGCGTGCCTCGCAATCAGAGGAGTCGTGATGTTCCCCCAAGCACCACATGCAAATGAGGTAAGGGTCCATCGCCGACATCAGCCATCCATAAGACGAGCACGTCTTAAAGCCCGAAGGCATCCGCACACTGTTCCCACAAACACACGCAATAGCGTAAAAGGAAAGGCCTAAACAGGCCCAGAGGACGAACCGGATCCAATTTGCAGGCGGAAAAGGAAAAAACTGATGTAGGCGCTCCGGGGTGGGACTTATGTGACCTCGCTGACGTCATGTATGCGGACGATGCCTGGGTGAAGTCGTGTGATGCCATCCCCCCAGCGCGCAGGGGTGCTGTGGCAAAAAGGTTTTCCGGATCCAGTCTCACGCCTGGGGATAATTCTACGTGAAGGAATCCGCGGCTAGTAGTCTCTATCAGATGCGTTTGGCTAAATAGGAACAGTTGTTTTAATTAAATGCTACAGCTAGGAGCACAGTTACATAAGCAGGTCTAAGGACTGCCCCAAAAAACATTTGTTCCGAGTGCCATTATTTACAGTCTTTGGAGCATCATAAAATAATTTAGAGATCTTATTTTAGGAAAAGGAATGTGGGCCTAGTCATGGAGCCGTAAATCAGGCCACCTGATAGTGAATGCAGATGAGCCTCGACGGTGCGTGGACACAATGAGGGCCAGGGGGTGAAGTGTCCAGATGTTCGGCATGAGGAGCACGTGAGAACTGTGTGTACTGTGTTCTGAATGGCTGAGTGTTCCTAACTTCATCTGGCATCTAACATTATGGTGTTTTGGGAACAAGCGCCCCCCCTCCCCTCCAGCCATATGTGTTTTATCAGAGCCAATCTCCTGGGACCACTGTGGTGTTGCTTTCTATCTGTGGGATTAATCTGGGTTTTTCCTGTTTACGCATCTGTCCTGTTGGTTACATGTCACCGTACCAGTGATCTGCCAATCACTAAGTGACAGGGTCTGCCTGACCATGTAGTTCTTACTCTGGGTTGATTGAGAGGTCATCTTTGTAGATTTTGACAACGGTGATTCGATCTCATTTTTGAACATACACGTATTGTAGGAAAGTTCCCCTTCTATGCATGCCCACCCCCCAATTTTTGTCTGACCTCTGATGCATCCCGACTTGATGTGCCCTGGGACCCTGCCAATCAGGTTCCCTAGGCCTGGGTTCTTACCCTAAATTGTACCCTGGCCAAAGGCAAGTCCCTTGTAAAAGGTGCTATGGGTACCAAGGGCACTGTGAGCAAAGAAGGCCACTGAGGGCTGCAGCACCCATTGTGCCACCCCCAGGGGCCCTGCACCTTAACCTACACACTCTGCCACAGCAGGCTGCATGTTTAGGTGCAGAGAAAAGTGAAGAGTCAACATGACACACACTCCTGGGTGCCATGCCTGCAATCCACTGCCTAAGGCCTACTAGGTAAGTCACCCCTCTAGCAGGGTGCACTAGTCCTAAGGTGAGGTACAGAGGCATGAGCCCTCCCTACAGTGTCTAAGTCCATTCATAGACATTGTAAGTATAGTAAAGCCATAAAGAGTATATGGTCTAGGCGTTGGCCACTACAAACTCCACAGCTCCATAATGGCTTTACTAAAAACTGGGAAGTTTGGTAGCAAACTTCTCAGCACATTAAACCTACCCTGATGCCAGTGTGGGATTTAATGTAAAATGCGCCCTGAGGGCATCTTAGAGATGCCCCATAAAAGCCCTGGTGTGGTTCCTGAATGGCTGCCCGCCAGTGCCACCACCAGACAGGTTTCTGGACCCCTGGGTATAGGGCCCCCACTCTTTGGGTCCAGAAACAAAGCCCATCCAGGGTAGAGGTGTCATGCCTGCTCTCTCAGGGTGGGCTGTGCCCACAAAGGGGCGGCTTTAAAGGCCAGCCGCCTTTGGACACTGACCCTGTCTTTTGCTGCCCCCAGCAACTGGCTCCCACCGGTTCTGACCTCACTTGGGCAGGATAACTGGCGAGAAATCCAAGTGAGGGAAGCAAGATGAAGCTCACATCTTAGTCCCCTCCATCTTGAAGATAGGGGGTGTACCCACCCCAAGGAAGGGACCCATTGGTCCCAACCTACACATCCCTTTAACACCCCTTAATTTAGTATTTAAGGGGAGACCCTGAACCTTGCTTCCTCAGATTCAAGGAAGCAAGAAGAAGGATCGAAGAGCCATGCTGACCCAGGAAGAAACTGAGGACACCAACTGACTTGGCCCCAGCCCTACTACCCTGTCCCAACCACAACCTGCCTACAGCAAAGATACCAGCGTGTCCTGCAGCAGTAGACCCCCAGAGCCTGGAGGACCTGCCCTGCACTCAACAAACAGACTCTGTCTCCTGTGAGCACCGGATTTGCTCAAGCCAAAGACTAAACCGTCAGAGTCTGGAGTACGGGATTCTGCACCACTGCACCGGGCCATAATGGGCCGAGGTCAAGTGGCCCCATACTCCAAAGAGATCCTCCTGGCCATCCTAAGTTGTGATCCGGTGACCCCCGATCTGCCTCAAGCTTCAAAACTAAACCTACAGCCTTCACTTGAAGGAACCCTTTCACCGCGACAGAGGCGGTAAGACAACTGCTCCCTTGACCGAAGCAGTCCAGGAAGTCCAACTGCATCTGTCTGACTGATGCTGACCCGTGACCGATCGCAGCCTAAATAAACCGACGCCGAAGACACCCCAGCCCTTGAAGTCTTCCCGCCCTTGTGTGGCCCAACCGACAGTGTCCAAGCATCCTCCCAGAGTCCCAGTCACCTTCCCAGTCGTTGGTCACCTCCAAGAAGTCCCCCCCCCAACCGAGCCTGCAGCTTTCCGAAACCGACAGTTTCCACAGAGAAACCCAGGGACCGCAAAATCAGCTTTACCACCTGCACCCGGCCGCATTTCTGCCCCCACCGGGGGGGGGTTGGAAAGGGGGGGGGGGCAGAAAGCCCACTGAACACTAGGGATTTCAAAAAAGCGTCAAAACAAACCAAAGGAAGAGGTCGCCTATCCTGCATTGAGCCATACCCCCACCCTAGAAGGGGCAATAGTGTCTTTCTGTCCGATTGGGGATAATAAGTTTGTCCCAATTGGGAGGTTGTCTGAGATCTGCTCCCCTGGGTGTCAAGTTTTCATAACTGTCAGGATCTGGTAGGTTTTCCCAGGTAGCAGCCTACCCAAGCACAAAACGTGAAGCCATTCACCATTGCAAATGGGACGATATTGGGAGTTAGCCACACACTGCTTTCCCATATGTAGAAACAACACCTACAAGAATCAAAGTCCTCGTGCTTGACATCAGTATGGCGTTCTATAGTATGCAGAGGAGCAGAAAGACTGAGAGTTTTGGGATAAGGGTGGGACCTGATGTTAGGATGGGCCAAACACAACACAATATTTTTTTAATGTATTTCTGCCATACAGTGGCTTTTTGCCCCCCTCCACCCAGGGGACACGTTGTGGTTAAATCTCCTGGTTGCCCTGAGGGGGTGTGGGGTGGGTGGGTCAAAAAGACTGGTTTGTTCTTTTATGAGGTGAGGTGTGGCCAAAGCCAGAGTGCAACTCCTGCACCACTTTCTTTTCCCCAAAGGTAAAATCCCTGGTGTCAGATGGACTTTCTACTCCCCCTGGGGGGCAGATTTCAGGCAACCTCCCAATTGGGACAACCCTATTTGCCCCCAATCGGACAGAAAGACACAATTGCCACAATTTGACTTCCTTTTCGGTCCCTGCAGTGTTTGGCTAAAACATCCCTACTGCTACCAACGTCCTGGACCTTTATTTCAACTCTAACATGAGCCTGGACTCTCAGATTGTGCCATTTATCTGCTGCTGTTTCCACAAACTAGCTTCATTAAGGCATACCTTGCCTCTGTTATGTACTGCTCACAATATTTTTACGTTGGGGACAACTACCAACTATACAGGTTTCCCATAACAGCCTTTGGGGATGTGTTTCTATGTCTCAAATTAAGCACCTACAGAGAGCTCAGCATGCAGCATTATGTTTAGTTTCTGGCCTGGGGAGGGGAGGGTATTTAAGTCATGCACGATATCCTTTCTGTGGCTTCCGATTAGGAATTACATCTACTTCAAGCTGGGACGCTTAAGATTCAAATGCATCAACAATGCAACCCCAGGCACCTTGCCAAAATGATTTCTTTATACTCCAGAGGCAGGGATCTAAGGAGGCAGGGATCTAAGGAGCCAGGACAAGGCTATTTTCTATTCCCGAGGAAACTTTAAACCATGAGGAAGGATGGTTTTATTTTTCATCCTGGATCCGCCTTTTTGGAATTCATTGCTGCATGACAATAGGCATTCACCCACCTGGAACACACATAACTTTATAGGAGGAATGCTTGATAATAGTCTAACCACAGGCAAACACTCTGGGTAGCATTCCAACACTTTTCTGATACTCAACGTGCCACCAAAGATTAGACCCAGCGATATGCAGAACCGTTTTGGTTCTGCTCTAATAGGGACAGTCCAGCCCGAGCTATCAGGCCAGGTCCTCTCTGAACTGAAATAAAAGCAACCCAAAACCAGTTTCAGTCTATCTGGGCCTCTTCAGTTGAGTGAACTTGGTTTCAGTGGCCCAGTGAGCATGGGCTCCAATACAATAAGCCTTGGCTGCTGGTTCTTTGGCGATTTTGTGAATGCCCCCTGATGCTTGGTATTCCAGAGGCAACAGGCAATGCTTGTTTCAAGGCTTGAGCAGGCACCCCTGCGCTCCCCAGATCCTGGAAAATTGGCCTAACAAGCAGTCTGATGGGTCTCATCCACAGAGGACTAAAGTCAGACTCAGTCAGGCATTACCAATTAAACTGGGGTGAAAGCAAAAAGCGAACATACAGTTGTCATGAAATAGGCTCGTCCATTTGTTTTTGCACTTGTGACTCGACCAGGAATTAGTTTATTAAGTAAATCAGGTGGGCCTGTGATTTTCAAAAGTAAATAACCACCTGTTAACAATCATACAATCTTTAAGGACGGTCAAATGTTCTTATTAAATAGAGAAACGGAAATTAAATTGCTGCACGAGCAACCCAACATCTCCAAGCATAAAGTACAATTCTGCACGAAGAAGACCTATTCACAAGCATTGAAATCAGACTTTGAGGCAAGCTCCTTCCTCTCATGGTGGTATATACAATAAAAGTCGCAATGAGGTAGTAAAGGGATATAAATAAGAATCACACCAGTGCGTCGCGGGAAGGATGCACATGAGGCATTTCCTGGCCTCAAAAACAGTAAAACGGTTCCATTCATGCCTTTGAGTCAAGGTTCTCAAGAGCTGGTAAAGCGGAAAAGGAACCTGTGTAAAGAGCTGGTTTCCTGTCTGTACAAAAGAAGAACAATTTAAATTGCTGGGATTCTGTCCACAAGGACTACAGACAGACATAACGGGCTGATATTGTCCTTCAATTCACATTTAGACAATGTATGGAATTTAGTCATTTTTTGCAATGTAATCTAAATGTATTATTCGTTTTCTATTTCCCACTTTTTAAAATAAACGTACCTTCATTTGGCTGTTAACAATAAAGAACAGAGTAAAACAAGTATCAGGTGACTTTATTTTAAACTGCTTAAATTCAACATATTTTTGTTCGGATTTGCTTACAGAAAAGGTGTCAATAAACGTTTTTTAAGAAGATAGTGTCCTTTCCAGGCTTTATGGAAATACAACTTCCACAGCTGATTTCCCTTACATAGTGACTCAACAACTGTAGACTAGCGTAAACCTCTACTAACTTGTACAAACTGTTTCTAATTCGTCCGTTAAATAACTAGGGCCCTGGTACACTTGGACTATAAAGTAATTATGCTAAACAAGTATCCCTCGGTAACGCCTTATCTGGTAGAGAGTCTATCCGCAGATTCCTTATCTTAGAATTATCCCCAGGCATCAGACTGGATATGGAAATCTTTCGTGAGCAGTACCTCTGTGCTGGTAGGTGGCTTTGTTTGGCTGTGTTGGGTCTCCGGAGTCATCTGCGCCGGAAGGGATGTACGCAGTACTTATATAGGTGCCACCCCAGCACGTTGACATCTGTTTCTTTTTGCGACTTTCCACGCCAAGACGGCTGAGGCCTGAAGAACACTGGCCACTGTTGTGGAAATCTAGTTTGCAGAGCGAGGAGGATGGGTGGGTCGGTAAGGAATCGGCAGCTAAACAGAGTCTCTACCAGATAAGGCGTTACCGAAAGTAAGTAACTTGTGCATCTGATAGAGATTTCTAGCCGCAGATTCCTTACCTTAGAATAACTACTCGAGCAATACCTCCTCGGAAGCGGATCTGCGAAATAATTTCACACCACAAAATCCTGCAGGACCGAACAGGCAAAGTGCCCGTCCTAATGGAGCGGACTGTCCAGGAAGTAGTGTTAGGTGAAAGTGTGTAGAGAGGCCCATGTTGCTGCCTGACAGATGTCCCGGACTGGGACTTTGCGTGCTAACGCAGTGGTCACAACCTTGGCTCTGGTGGGATGAGCACGCAAGCTCTCAGGGGGCTGCTTTGTCGTCAGTGCGTGACAGATTTTGATACAGAGCATGATCTATCCGAAGATGGTCTGCTTCTTCACAGCTCCTCCCTTCTTCGCTCTCACATACCCCACGAAGAGTTGGTCGTCCACCAGGAACTCTCATATGGTCAAGGTAGAACAACAACACTCTTTTTGGTTCCAGTCGGGGAAGTCGCTCCTCTTGTTTAGAGGGATGTGGCAGAGCGTAACAAGAAGGCAGGGTGACAGACTGGCCTATATGGAGGTGATGACTTTTGGCAGAAAGGAAGCCCTAGTATGTAGAACCAGCTTGTCTGAGTAGATGTTCAAAATGGAGGCTTGGATGGCAAAGCCGAAGCTCACTGGTCCTCTGGGCAGACGTTATTGCCACCAGGAAGGCCGTCCTGATGGTGAGTAGCCTGTGAGGACAGTTGAACAAGGGTTCAAAGGGAGTACACATCAGGAACGTCAGGGCTAGATTAAGGTCCCACTGAGGCATGATGAAGGGTGAAGGAGAATACATATGTTGCAAACCTTTAAAGAACCTATGTACAATAGGGGATTTGAAGAGGGGTGGCTGGTCAGGCAACTCCAGAAAAGCTGATATAGCAGAAAGGTATGCCTTTAGGGTGCCTAGAGCAGAGCTCCGCTGGGCAAGGGAAAAAACAAATAGAAGAACCTGAGACAAGACAGCAGAAAGGGGGTCAACCTGTTCTTCTGCACACCATTCCACAAACTTGACCCAACAGCAGGTGTATACCGTTTTGGTGGAGGGAAGCCTGGCTGCCAAGATAACATTGCTGACTTTGGGTGGAAGGTAGAAAGCTGTCAACTGTCGCCGCGCAATACCCCTGCAAGTAGGGAGACTGTTGACAGGTTCGGGTGGAGAACAACCCCCCCCCCAGCCCTCACCCCCGCTGCTATGACAGAAGAGCCTTCCAAAGGGGAAGCCTGATCAGAGGACTGACGGCCATGCTCAACAGCTTGGGACACCAAACGCTCTGAGCCAAGTCCGTAGCCACAAGGATGACTTGGGCCCAGTCGTTTCTGATCTCCTTGAGAATTCTAGGCAGGAGTGGTATGGGTGGAAAGGTGTATAGGAGGCCTGAGCTCCACTCAAGATGAAAAGTGTCTCCAAGCGAGAGCCATCTCGGAAACTCCAGTGTGCAGAACTGCTGACATTGCACTTTCTCAGCTGTGGCAAACAGATCCATCCAGGGCTCTCCTCACTACTGAAAGAGACCTTGCACCACATCTGAATGGAGACACCACTAATGATCTGCTAGGCCTCATCGGATGAGTTTGTCCAGCCATTCAGAGAGCCTGCCAGGTGTTGCACCACCAGAGAAATGCCCTGACAACCTCACCCATCCTGTTTGTTGCAGTAACACATGGCAGTGGTGTGGTCTGTGAACACCTGTACTAGCCTTCCCTTGATGGAGGGTTGAAAGGCTTGAATGCAAGTCCAATCGCCCGGAGGTCCAGAAGGTTGACGTCGAGTCCAGAGATTCCGCCAGAGATCAGAGGCCTCTGATGTCGCCTCTCCCAGATAGCCGCCCCATCCCAGGAGTGACGCATCTGTCACCACTGTCAAATATGGTTGGGGAAGGGAGAGGGATCTGCTGCTGACCCCAACATGGTTCGTTCCCACCACTGCAGATCTTTTGCAGTTCCTTCTGAGATCTGGACTATGTCAGAGAGATTCCCCTGGTGCTGTACCCACTGGAACTTCAGAGCCCGCATATGCCAGCGGGCATGTGTCCCAAGCAAGATGCAGGAGGCCATGAGGCAAAGCACCATAACAGTGCGCATCACTGAAATCCAGGAGAGAGGCTGAAACATCGGTATCATAGCCTGAATAGGACAGGCCAGAAACTTCACCATGTCCAGAAAAGCCCCACTGAATGGGAGCATCTGAGAGGGAGGCAGGTGTGGTTTCGACATGTTGATAGTGAACCCCAGCGAATGCAGGAGGTCCACCATAGTCTAAAGGTGGGAGATGACAGCCTGGGGTGGGCCCGCCTTCAACAGCCAGTTATCGAGATAGAGGCAGACTGGCACCCCTGATCTCTGCAGATGAGCTGCAACCACATCGGGGAACACCTAAGTGGTGCTGGTAAGGCCAAATGGGAGCACAGTGAATGTAAAGTGCTTAAGGCCTACAGTGAACTACAGGTAACGCCTGTGGGCAGGCAGGATGGGAATGTGTGAACATGCGTCCTGCAAGTCCAACGCTACCATCCAGTCTCCCGGGTCCAGGGCAGACAGGACTTAAGCAAGCGTGAGCATTTTGAAATTGAGAGAGCGCAAGTCTAGGATAGGACAAAGGTCTCCGTCCTTGTTGGGCACCAGGAAGTAGCAAGAATAGCACCACAACCTATTTCTGGCATCGGCATCCTCTCAATGGCTCCCTTGGCCAGGAGAGAGTCACTTCCTGGCAGAGAAAGAAGAGATGGTCATCCGTAAGTTTGTCGCAATCAGGGCATTCAGTGGAAGGGCAGTCATGAAGGGGAGGGAGTATCTCCTTCGGGCAATTTGGAGAATCCATTGGTCTGATATTACAGACTCCCAATGGGGCAGGTGATGGTGTATCCTGCCTCCTACTGGGTCCACATGATGGTAGGAGAGCAGACTATAAGGGTTCGGAGGCTGGGGGTGCCGGGAGGAAGGGTGGCTGGCCGATCTCTGGCTGCCGGATCCACGGGCCTGTTGGTACTGTGTCCTCGGCCATGCAAAGACTGCAAGCTTGCATGCTGAGGTGGCTGGGAGGACATAGATGCAGCCAGAAACCCCTTCCTTGGCCACAAAAAGAGCAAACGTTTTGTTAGGGGTGGCAAGGGGCTATGGAAATGCCTGTGGACCTGGCAGTAGCACTGCTGTCCTTGAAATGCTCCAGCAATTAATCAACCTGGTCTCCAAAGGGACTGGAGCCATCAAAGGGCATGTCCATAATCGATGCTCAGACATCCCCTGAAAAGCCAGTGGCTCTCAGCCAGGCGTGGCACCGTAAGGCTGCTATCAAGGAAACCACTCTGCCTAGTGAATAGGTGGTATCCAGTCCACATTTGATTGTGAACTCGGCTGCATCTCTCCAGTCGGCAATAGCCTATGAGAGTATGACCTGGGCCTTCTCAGGAACCATGGGCAGCATCTGCATAGCCAAATCCCATACAGCATAGGAGTAACAGCCCAAAAGGCAAGCAGTGTTCACAGACTGCAGTGTCAGGCTGGTGGAAGAAAACATCTTCCCTTAGTTGTTCAGCCTCTTGAATTCCCTATTTGGTAGGGAGGTAGGGAAAGCGTCAGGATTTACACAGGAGGTAGAGGCTGGGCCACCAATCTCTCTGGGGTAGGGTGTTGTGTGAGCAAATTGGGGTCCCCTGGGGTGGGGCAGTGGTGGCAGGCAATCGTCCTATTCACAGGAGCACCTATGCAGGGCTTGGACCAGGTCCCAAGCATGACGTCTGTAAGGACCTCATTAAATGGAAGAAGCAGTTCTGAGAGGGAACATTCCGGCTTAAGCACCTCTGTCAAGATGTTTGTTTTGACCGGTCTTGAGGCTATGCTAACATCGGCCACCCTTCTCACCATAATTGCAAAGAACGCTCCCTCCTTCGTAGCCACTGTAGCAGGAAAAAGCATGCCAGTATCTAGAGAAGTGTCCAGCACACTGGCCTTCGCCAAGTCCTCAAACCAGTCCATTTGTGGATCTAAAGGTTGGTATTCCTCAGGGTGCATCGACCCTTCCCAATCCTCCCCTCGTCCTTGTCCACAGGAATAGGGCTCAGGCTCTGGCCTGAAAGGCGTGGCTCCAGTTGGCGCTGGGGTCAGCGTCCGGCTCCATGTCGGAGTTGGGGATAAAAACGGAGACAGCGGCACCGGGAGAGTCAACATCGGCACCTGCGCCAGGAAAGGTCGAGGTGGTATGACAGACGCCAGTCCGAATCCATCAGTGAATCCAAGGGGCACGACTGAGGCCAATGCCGGAGCTGCCAATGTGGAACCAGTAGGGGGCACTCTCGAAGGCGCACCGGTGGGAGCACCCTGCTCAAATATCTTGGAGTTCAACAGGGGTCGCTCCGGCTCCCAGAAACTCAGGGAAGCACAGAGCCGACCAAGGAACTGGCTCAAATGCAGAGCCAGGCCTCAAATGGAGACACTCCCTCATCTTGTAGGCCGACGGAGGAGGTGAAGTTGAGGATCTCTTCCACTTCTTAATCTTCTACTTGCGGACCCAACGACTTCGAATGCAATGAAGATTTCGGGATCCATGACCAATCCCAGGACCTTCCTCTTGACCGGTATCGAGATCATTGCAGTGTCGCACATCGGAGCCAACAAGAGCTTGAGGATCCCCTCCTGCAAGGACTTTGGATTCATCGCACCACAGGTGATGTAGGTCTTCACGTCGTGGTAACGTTGAAGGCACAAGAAGCAAAAAATGTGTGGGTTCACCACCAACATTGATCGGTGACAGGTGCCGGAGGGCTTGAAGCTGGCTTTCCTAGATGACATTCCAGCCACACCAGTTGAAAAACTCTCAAGAGACTTCGACAAAAGTAAAGAAAAAGGCTTGTTAAAACGTGACTAGGGGTAGCTCTCCCTGGATCTGCGATAACTCGTGGAGAAAGAAAATAATTAACGTCAGTGCGCTGGGTTGATGCCTATATACGCACCCCGCACATCATTTCTGGCGCCAATGACGCCATGCGGAGCCGAACTACGCCACCGACCAGCATGCATGGGTAGGGCTCACAAAAAAGTTCTGGATCCAGTCTGACGCCCTAGGATAATTTGAAGGTAAGGAATCTGCAGCTAGAAGTATCAGATAAGCTATTTATAGAGTGCACGATTCCCCTAACTGGGTGTCCTGGCCCTGCCAGAGTGCATCAATGAACAGGAGGAAGAGACCGTTATCAAGACAAAAAGGGCAAGAGTGGTCAACCGTGTTTTCAGAAAAGCCAGGTCTTTACCGCTTTCCTAAAATTGTTATAAACCATAAATGGCTTGTCCAAGTGGACTTTTACCCCTTTAGAGAGTTGAGTTGGTGCTCTCTCCATTCAAAATATAGGTTTAACAAGTAAAATAGTCCCCTCTGGTTCGTACTGTCTGCAAACATTTGTAAATAATTAGTTACCATATCTACAATGCCACGGGGTCCGTACTGTTACAAACCATTCTGGAAAATGACTTCCCTACCAACTATACTAATGGGTCGTCCATACTGTATATAAACAATTCTGATGATATGGTTCCCCAGCGAATGATGACAACAAGCCAGTTTGGCTAAAGTTACTATCTAACAGAGATTCACCCAAAACATTGTTGACCTAGTTTCTCTTTTCAGAAGTAGATCTATCTAGGTAGCTAATGAGGGGTGCTCTAGAGTAAAACAAATACACTACTCCAGCAACAAACCTAGATGTTCTGCTAGATGTAACAGAAGTGCATGGGCACTGCTGCATTATTTGGCCAGTCTCATGAGAACTTGCATTTTAACGACTGACCCTTCCTGCAAACCCAGTAGAACAGGGAGGGTCATGGATAGCCACAACAGGACAATGTGACAACCTTCTGCTCTGATCAGTATTTTGGAAAAGGCAGACATATTTGGTCCCCTTTCAGCATTTCCACTAGTTCTTTCCAGTGGTCGAAGTTGGGGGAGTGGGGCATCTGAGGGGCACAAGGTGCTTATACCTTTTTGATTTTAGAAAAACAGTTCCCCTCCTTTTGTGATAAGATGACCGTCCCCGGACTGTTAATTCCGAAAGTTGAAATGCTTCAGCTGAAGTGTAAGGCAGGGAGTCTCCTGTGCTGTGAATTTGGGCCCAGATCTTTTGACTGGGGTGAATGTGTGACATTGATCCACATTCTGTCCATCATTGTTGTGTTTGCAGTTACCGCTCTAAGTGTACTGGGGATGCTCAGACGTGAGTCCCAGACACCCCACACCACTGGAATCAAGCTAGCCGGGCTGATGAGAGGTGTTACCTCGAAACCGGGCCGGTCCTCGGATGCTTGTTTCCGTTCTGGGAAGGACATGGCTTTTGTAGTTCGGACTGGACTGTTCCCATGGGGCAACAGGGTCAGCGCTGATTTGCATATCGCCATTGTCTAACCCAGGGTGGTGTGGAGTGGAAAAACGATGGATTTGGGCCCAGATCTTTTGACTGGGGTGAATGTGTGACATTGATCCACATTCTGTCCATCATTGTTGTGTTTGCAGTTACCGCTCTAAGTGTACTGGGGATGCTCAGACGTGAGTCCCAGACACCCCACACCACTGGAATCAAGCTAGCCGGGCTGATGAGAGGTGTTACCTCGAAACCGGGCCGGTCCTCGGATGCTTGTTTCCGTTCTGGGAAGGACATGGCTTTTGTAGTTCGGACTGGACTGTTCCCATGGGGCAACAGGGTCAGCGCTGATTTGCATATCGCCATTGTCTAACCCAGGGTGGTGTGGAGTGGAAAAACGATGGATTTGGGCCCAGATCTTTTGACTGGGGTGAATGTGTGACATTGATCCACATTCTGTCCATCATTGTTGTGTTTGCGGTGAAACCAAGGGAGGCGCAGACTGCTAAACAGGCCTTCATGCCAGGGTTCCTGCTTCCCTGAAAAAAATGTAAATGCACACAACTGGTCAATCTGCAAATGTAAAGGGTGCTTGGAAGTCAGTATTGGCTTTAATTGATGGACCCACTTGAAGCTTACTGAATACACACAGTTGTTCACTGTGAGAGGTAGTGCAAAGGAACTCCTAGCTAAGTTGTGAAGAGTGTGCTTTTAAAAGACAGTTAATAAACAAGCATTTGCAATGCAATAGGTCTTGCATGATTTAATTTAAGCTATCGGCATTGTAAATGACAATGCCTTTTATTTACATTTTAAAACTAAAAACATAAATAAAAGTAATTGTCATTAACAATGCCAATAGCTAAAACTTACGTAAATGCGAGACCTATTGCATTGCAAAAGCCAGGAGCCTATGCTAGCTACCAGCTGGGGCGGACCCAGAGGCATCTCCTGAGCGAGACGTAGCTGCGGCAGCTGGTGACAAAGGTCAAAGGGGCTTCATTTCAGTGCGTCATTCACCAGAAGTGTCAACCGATTATATATATATATATATATACATGCATGTTTAAAATTCAATATTACATGATTAAAATTCGAACAGGGGGCCCCAAAATATGTCTTGCCCGTGGCCCCAAAAATTCTGTTGTTACCTGATGGTGAAAGGCCGAAAAAAGTTACACAACAATTAGTTTTTTAGCCATGTCTTTGACCACGCCCCATGCTCACTCCTCCCACCCCAATTGCACGCAGCATCACCGTTCCTATACTTTTTTTTAATGCCACATGTTGGCAGCCTCCAAATGAATAATTTCAACCACGTGTGTGGGTCTTCCTCACCAATTAAAACAAGCAAAAAAAAGAATAGGGATGGATTTGTACTGCACATATAAGAGTAACCCCAAGAGACCCTCGGAAGGAAGGAAGGAAGAGTGAGGAAAGCACTCTGCTCGCCTGTGACTTGCTCTTTTTCAAGCTTTGTTCTGCTTTATTCACAGGAAAGAGGCCTATTTGGTTTTAGTAACACACACTGTGCAAAGAAAGCAACTAACGGCAAGCATTGATAAAAGGCAGTCATTCTGGATAGTGAAAACGTTTTTAGGGGTGTTCTCTAATACACACCATAGGTACAGCATGAGCAGCAAAGTGCAAGGTTACCTCACATAGAGAAGCGTACAAAAACAGGATGCATGCTTCCACACATACGCAGAGAAGTGATGACAAAGGCAGCAGTGCCCCCCAAACCCTGCATACAAAGGCAGCGACAGTGCAATCTTACCTTACATACATCAGATGTGAGTCAGGCATCTATAGCGAATGCTTCCTTATACATAGAGAACCTGTATAGCATGTGCAGGATGGTCAGATTTTGGTGAAGTCAAATGAGGACTTTTTTGCACCTCGGTGATGGAAGGGAGTTTTCAGTTTTGTCTTACTCGAATCTGAGTAGATCTTTGTTTCTATGGTGATTGCTTCTTCCCAAAAGTTTTAGGGTGGATCAAAGATAAAGGCTGTAAAGGAGGAGACTGAAGAATGATGTGATGCATTGCATGCCACCTTAAATTCAGTTCTGGCCTCGAGGGGAGCCACTGGAGTTCTTTTAGTGCCAGGGTGATGTGATAACATTTTCTGATATCTGACACCAGTCTGGTTGCAGAAAGGTAGAGAGAAGAGTGGCAAACATTAACTGGACGCCCAAGACAGTGACGCTTCTATAATCAATTACAGACATACCTAGTGCTTGGACCATACATTCAAATTTAGTGCGAATGGTGGAAATAGGGTTTTAGTGAGACTACTCTAGCTAAAGCAGTCATTATGGTGTAACTGATCTGAGATTACATTGACAGGGAGTAATCAAAACAGAATCCAAGAAGCTGGACTTCATTTGATAGACAGGGGTGAAACCATCCGATTGGTGCTCATTCACCCATTTAGGGTTGAATTTGCTATGGTGGGATTGGATATTCAGGAAAATCATTTGTTTCTCGGGGTGGAGCCAGAGAAAGTTGGAAATATTCCAGTGAAGGTTATATTAACTTCTTTCGCATGACACCCAAATGAAAGTCACCATCATAATCATATATATTTATATTTTTTGTAAAACATATTTTATTGATTTTGTGCAAAAATCATACATACACTGCAGAGTTTCGTATCAACAATTATTTTGTACAGTTCCTGACCCTTGGTATAACATCTAGTATGCAACAGTTCGTCAAAACAAACCCATAAATTCACACATAGGTCAAAATAGGGCGTATAAAACAGGTTGTCAGAACAATTAAATTACTCTGCATCAATCGTATCCAAATTACGTCAACTACAGTTGCAATTATACCATCTTCATCCGTGAATAATCATAACAACAACCCCACCCTCCTTTTTCCCTTTGCAGGTCAGACACTTCCTGGCTAGTATCATATTCACATGTGTGATCCTTCCCCCGTGTGCATATTACCACTGTATTTCCCTCACTTCCCGTTACATTTTCGGAGACGAGAGAGTAGCTTTGACATAACCTTTTACAGTCGCACCTGGCTTCTGGGGGGGGATTCAGGGGGTAGGCATCTCCCGCTCTCAATATGACAGTATATCTACTGCGGCGTATTCCTCTATTAACATATTCCAAGCCATAGATATCGGCGTCCTACGCAAACCCCTATAATTTTCCCTTTGCAATTCTGCTCCCTCCGCCCTCCCCCACCTAATCACCTCTGCGTGCCATTCCTGCAGTGACGGAGACCTAGAGACCTTCCATCTTGTTGTAATGTTCCTTTTTGCCAATAGTAGTGCAAGGTTAGCAAATCTATGAGATGGGTTGCCTTTCTTCCCACGTGGTCCCAAGCCCAGTATGCAATACTCCATCGTGTCATTGTTGCGTACTGGAACAACGGGCGTCAATATCTGACATACCGACGTCCAGTAGTGTCTCAGACTCGGACAGTCCCACACCATGTGTAACAAACCTGCGTTAGATGCGTGACAACGAGGACAAGTGTCCTCCACATCAGGAAATATAATGTTAAGCCTGCATGGGGTGAGGTAAGCTCTGTGGAGTAGCATAAATAGGATACATTTGAATTTAGGATTGCAAGACACCTTCCTGGTATAGCCCGTTATAATATCCCATTCCTTATCTGTAAAACCCAGACTCACATCTCTTTCCCATTTGGCCCGTAGCGCCTGTAACGAGGTCTCCGCACCTGTGCGGATCCCCGAGTCAGCCACCTAGTCAAGTGTTCCCCGTGTCCCATTAAGTATTGCATTGTGATGAGGTCGTTCGTAACGGGTTCGGCATTCCCCTGGGTCCATGTGTCTCTAATGTATCTCGAGATACCGGCATGTAGAAGAAACAAAGTATCCGAAGTTCCATGTTCACGTACAAAGGCCTCATGTGACATCAGTACCCCCTCCGAGAAGAACGCTCCTACGGTAGTTATCCCTGCATCGGACCATGCCCCCAACACACGAGCGGACACCACCCCTGTCTGTAAAGGGATCCCCAGCAGCGGAATAGTGGGAGCATACGGTGGTATCCGTTTGGTGTATCTCAATGCACATCTCCAGTATAGCAGTGCTATCCATAGTAAGTGCGGTGATGTTGGTGGGATCTTGGCTTTTGGTAGGAGGAGTCTGTGGATATCACCCCGTTCCCTGACTCAGGGCGACTTTCCCACTATCTGCAGGTCACGGCCCACCAGCCAATACGCCAGCCATTGCAGCTGGCTAGCGAAACAGTACGCTCTCAAATCAGGTACCCCCAAGCCACCCTGTCCTGTGTAAAGTTGTAGTTTCGCCAAGCCAATACGTCTTCGCCCTGTTCCCTAGATCAACTCTGTCAGCAGTGTGTTCAACATTCTAAAAACCCCTCCTGGTATCAAGACTGGAAGGTTGGTGAAGTAATAAATCAGTTTCGGCAATATCATCATTTTAGCAATGGCAACTCTTCTGGCCACAGACAAGGGAAGCGAGGTCCAAAACTTCACCTGCGCCCTGAGGGCATTAACCGCCCTGGACAAATTGCCATCCAGTAAATCCGCTGTAGTGCGATAAACCTGTATCCCTAAAAATCGAAAGGTGTCGAGTGCTATATTAAATTCCTGGTGACCAAAACGCAATCGTCCGGTGCGTGCAGGGCCGTCAAAAAAATAAGCATAGGACTTAACAGCATTGATCCCGAGACCAGAAAACTCCTGGAATGTGTTGAAAACCGCAGGTAGGGGTACAAGGTCCATATCCATGTCTTTTATTTACAATATAATATTGTCTGCGTATGCAGAGACTATATGCGTCATTGTACCCATTGTACCTCTAGCTAAACCCCTACCCTCAGACAGGGAGCGGAGGCTATGCAAAAGGGGCTCCAAAGCCAATATAAACAGCAAATGCGACAGTGGGCACCCTTGCCAGGTACCTCTGTATACTGTGGGGATATGTGTTGTCCTGTGCGCGCGCGAGCCGTGAGATGCCTATATAGTAACTGCACCCAGGCAATATATTCGTCAGGTATGCCAAACCTGCTGAGGGCATAAAACATGTAGTCCCAGTATAACGAATCAAACGCCTGTTTTAAGTTGAGTGATACGCACCCTTCCGCTGTTCCCGAGCCAGTCGTACCTGCCATAATCTGGTGCAGGCGTCTGATATTGAGCGCCGTACTTCTCCCAGGTACAAATCCACATTGATCGGTTTGCATCAATTTTGGAACAAAGTGACAGAGCCTATTGGCCAATATTTTACTCAGAATCTTATAATCCGAGTTAAGTAGGGATGAAGGTCTGTACCCAGATATATCTGACTCGTTTCTTCCAGGCTTCAATAGTGAGACCACAGTCGCTTGTAACGTGGTTGGGGGGAGTACACCCGCCTTCAGCGACTCTTGATATAACCGTTGCAAATGTGGCACCAGCAAATCAATGTATAGTACATACAATTCAACGGGCAAGCTGTCATTGCCGGGGGTTTTAACGCGCGGAAGAGCCTTGATCACCATCATAATCATATTTATACATCAATGTATACCTTGGAGGCATCTAACTGCGAGTCTTATAGGTTAGTCTCTATAATAAATGTTATTAGTGCCTTTCTGAACGGGACCAAAGTACTGAGAAGCGTAGTCAGAAGGTAGTGGATTTCACAGGCTGTTGTTTTGATGGAGAAACTCCATCAATGCTCATGTTTTTTTAATTTTGTTTCAGTTTATAAACATTTTCCATTGGAACTTCGATACGTCTCCGGGATGTATGTTAGGAGTCTGTATTTCAAATAACAAGATATTGACCAAAGATTTAGAACTGTATTTTTCCATTCACTGACAGCCAGTGCAGCTAATTCAAAGTCTTCAAGATGTGTTCCTTCCGATGTACACCTATGACTGTGCGTGCTATGGTGTTCTGAAGTAGTTAGTCAGACTTGATGTTGGAATTTTATGTGCTAATATATGAAGTGTTGAGATAGTCCAGTTTGACACTATTACCGTAGCAATTATGACCCAACATATATCCTTTAGCAGGGGTTTGGGACTTTTCATTATTTAATTAATATAAAGTTATAACTAATCGTTTAAATTACTTTGTTTACTTGAATGTCGAAAGATTGTCGAAATCACTGTCATGGTTTTAACCTTGTCCTTTGGGGAGATTTCCCTATCACCCACTTTTCAATAGTTTGCCTTACTATTGTTTCTCATGAAAGTCAGTGTCCAGTAGCAGAAGCATCACTGTTCCTCTATTTGACCTGAACCCACTCGCAACTCCTTTTATCTCAACAAACATTTAAAGATGTTAAGTCTAGAATCTGAAATAGGAAAGGGATGGTGGTGATTGGAAATAAAAAAGCTACTAATTGGTTGGATTATAAGGGGTGCTATAATCTTTCTGCATTCCTTTATAAATATAAAAGTCACAAATACCCTGGCAGTTTCCCCACAATACTCACCATCTTCCTACATCAGTTCTTTGAACACAAAGGTGTCCTTTACTTTGAGCCTGAAATTGTGTGTCCACACTGCGTTAAATTAAATAGTACTATCTTTATTGCCCTTTCTTTGAGTCTACATCTGATTTTTTTAATACTGTTAGTGAAAATGTGTTGAAAGGTATCAAACCCCTTCAAGAGGGAATTAATAGCACCTTTACCGCCAAGTGTGTCGGCTAAGTTCCTAAGAGTTCAATATAATTCCTTAGAATTCTTGGAATAGTTAATAATCGAAGATATCAGTATCTTTATCTCATCTCACCTTTCTTTTTCACTCTCCTAAGGCTCTTGACAAGATTCTCTTCTGTTATAGTATTCTGTCATTTTCTTTCTACCTTTCCTAGAATATCTTTAAGCTCAGCGGTGAACCAACTACTCTGCTTGTACCTTGGTATCATTTTACCCATTCAAATAAGGATATCTATGAACAAATTCAATTGAGATCCCATTGTAATTCACCATTGTATATAAAATGCCTCAATTCAGAGGGATGTGTCTTTCAAAATTAAGGAAGGGTGTCTGGTTTAAGATTTTATTTCCTTCTGTTGATTTCCATATAATCTTTTTTCTCCCTAGTTTGTCTGGTGAATATAACAATTGAATGAACATGGTATTATGTCTTGACCAATACAATCTAAGACTCATTGAGTATGCTTCTACGCTTGGTATTATTTGTTAGAATGAAATATAAGATGTGACCCTACTCATTTGTGGTTTGATTGGATATTTTGGAGAACATGAGTTCCACAAAGATGTTCTAGTTCTGGTGTTGCTTTATCTAATTGAACACCAAACCAGAGGTTAAAATTACTCCACATTATTACAGTGGATTTTGCAGTCACCAGTGGCAGACTATTCCCCAAGAACTCGGTCTAAAAACTGTTCACTTCCCTTTGGAAACCAATAAACTAACAATGTCCACAAAACAGTGGAGCTAGTGCATAGTTTAATCATATTTTTTTCAGGTGACTTGGCATAATTAGAGTTACAGGGCAAAGAGGTTTACACTGTAGTTCTTTGAGCCGGCAGACTAACTGTGAAGAAGCACGCCCCTGAAAGCTCACTCAAACGTTCTTGAAAGTATTGTGGGACTCTGCGGTGGGGGCTCTTAATAACAATCCAACATTCACTCATCAATTTGCATCAAACGAAACACCACTGCTTGTTTTTCATAAAGGGTGGCAGCTACAAGATCAATTATTTTAAAAAATAGGGCAAATGCAGAACTCTGATGCAGGAGGGACAAAAGTAACAGGTGTTTGATTCAGCTTGTCACTAACATGCCTTCTATGGCCTCTTCTACAGTAAATGCCAAAATGTAAAAAGCTGTTCTGCTTCAGGAAATTAGAATAGGGAATTTGCAATGGATCAGTCAGTGTGAAATGTTTCCCCAAACTTATCTGCCTGCTGTTTTCTTCCCACACAAAAACTACTTATACATCAAAGAAAATTCTGGATGACAGAATTGTTACATGGCACCATTGAAATATGCTGTTGCGTCATATACAGATCAGCAGATGTTAACAAAAAGCAGAATTGTTCACCATTAGGTTTCCCACAGATCTAGGACTATTTATTTATAGGACCATTTATTTATTTAGACTATTTATGTTATAAGCTAAGCATGGTGCCACCTGGATGCTTCAAAACATGTTGGACTCCATAGATTCTACAGGTTCCCATATGCACATAGTAGCAAGGATAGTCCCATGGTCTACAATGGTTTGATTTTAAATCAACATGAATGTACCATTGGGTGGGATGCAAATACTTCTTGTCCACTGCAAAAAGAGAAGAGAGCCTTTGCTTTGTATGCCTCATTGTCACTGCCTCATCTAGTGAGATCAGAGCTTAGAGAAGATCCAGGGGGCGTACTGGAATGGTCTGTAATACAAAGTCATGACAGAAACGCTTTCCAATAAGTTAGGACTTTCATTAAAGTGATTCATTTTATTTGACTGCTGAGGCCCTAATTTAAAAAAGCTGCAGTGATCCAATTTGCACCCAAATTGGAATTAAAAATAGTGTGCAAATTTTGCAAGGAGCCCTGGTTTTTCCTCATAAATAAAATAAATAGGTAAAAAAAATAATAGGCATTATCACTTTTGATATTATTTACTTCATAATGGCCATTGTTGATAAAGACTTTCCCAGTGGTGTCATTTATAAGATCACCACCAACACATACACCAGGAACAGAATTCCTTGGATACGATAATTAACCAAGTAAAAACCAACAAAATCTGTTTCTTTGACTAACATTGCTCTTAAAGTTGTAAGGACAAATGAAGTTAAGTTAGATGTCAGGGTATTTATCTACTGGACTGTCTATAAAACTCCTTTCCCTTCTATCAACACTTTTAAAAGTATTACTCCCTCCGAATGCATATAAAAATTTAGTAGTTTAGGCAGGCACATCCTCCATCTGTACAAACTTTCCTTTAATTGAAACAGGAGGAGGCAAACCTTCTCTAAGAAAGAGTTCTTCTGGAAGGAGTAAAAAAGAAATACTGCCTTACAAATTACATCATCTAACAAAGTGATATCCTTTATATGTAGCATTGGTAGTGGTGAACTAATGTTTATTGGACATTCTTTGTCTACACATACATATAGTACAGGAAACTGAGAGGCTATATAAAAGAACAAGACACAATCAATGGCATTATAAATATCAAAAAGACTGCTGGTTAGAAAATTAATTAACCACAGAAGGATATAAAAGCATAATATGGACTACAAAGTGTGCCAGCCGAGATTGACAGCGACAGGAGTTATTGATGTAAAGCTTATTGTTATGAACGCTTAACCTCAACAATTTGAAATGCTGCCACAGTGTAAACATAGACATAGTAATAAAAGATAGATATTCATCCCTTTCCTAATCTCATGTTTAATCCTATAATAATGAATTAATGTATTTTTATCTGCAATGTAATTCTTATTGGCACGACAAGATTGTACCTTAATACTAGACAATGGATAACCACACAAAACATCTTGGAACATATTATGCATATAATAATCTTAAAAAAATAAAAAAAGTTGTGCTTTTTTTCTCATTTAAGTGGGGATGATTACAAGGACTTTCACTCAACCAAAACAAGCACTGCCTAGCTAAAGTAACAGTTCCCTATTAAGTTAGTAAGATTACAAAAACATTCTTCAGGCCACCTCACTTTTAGTGCATTGACCTCAATCCTAGTTTGAGGTGTATTGCTTCAAGACTGACCCTCCTTTCAATATTTTTAAATCAAGAACACAACCAATATTATCCATACAAAAAACATAGTTTAAAAAATGTACTCTATTTTAGCTGAATATGCTCTTAAGGACAGAGCAACCATCTGACCACCGTAACGAGAGCTAAATCAAATAAACCAGACATGGATATTTTTCCCTTGTTTTAAGGTATACTATATAGCTTAATCGAAATGTAATTTGTTGTTGAGTTGCATCCCTTCTTTATGCCGACGATGCTGTCCTCATGGCTCGCAGCCAAATAGGATTACAAAGGGCACTCTTTTGTTATTCTACTTTTATGGATAGGCTTGGCCTGAAATTGAACGCCAAGAAAAGCTTTGTGATGTCATGTGGGACAGCGAAAAACAAGACTGGAAGATTTCAGGCGGGTGGGAGCGATGTGCAAACTATCTATTCATTTAGCTACTTGGGCGTGCTTTTTGATAGGTCCGGTTCCTGGGCACCGGCTGTAAAGGCTAGGGGCCAGATGTAGGTAAATCTGATTTACCGACTCTAGAATACCGAATTTTACCGATTTGGTATTCTAGATTCGGTAAATCAGATGTAGGTAAAAATTCGGTAATTTTTACCGAATCTGTATGATTCGGTAATTACCGAATCGGTATTTAGCGATTCGGTAATTGCCATTGATTCCTATGGACCTACAGGCCCATAGGAATCAATGTCAATTACTGAATCGGTAAATACCGATTCGGTAAAAATACCGATTTGTCAAGGGGAACAGGGTGTCACTTTGACACCCTGTTGCACCCCTGATTTTGGCTTGTGTGCCATGTGACACACATACATGCCCTTAGGGCATGTATGTGTGCCACATGGCACAGGTGTACATGCACAGATGTGCATGTACACAGGTATTCGTTATTTAAATAACGAATCGGTAATGGCCTGTGGCACTGTTTAAAGTGCCACCTACATCTGGATTTACAGATTCGGTAACTTTACTGAATCTGTAAAATTAAGGCCACCTACATGTCAAATCCCAAATACCGGTCGGTATTTGGTGACCTACATCTGGCCCTAGGTTTTTACTTTTTATGAAGTCTATAGCAGCTCTTTTGAACTTTTCCATAAAACTAGGGAAATGGCCCCTACAAATTTTGCTAAAGATATATCACGCAAAATACGTGAGTATAGCTGTTTACAGGGTGGGAATCTGGGGATTCCAAGACTGTACTCTAATTCAGCGTACGGAAAACGCTTTTTTGAAGTCCCTCCTAAGTATCCCAACTAGTGCACCAGTTTTTAACTGTCATTCTGAGCTGGGGGGGTCACATATATTTCTGACCTGGTTAAGGCCCAGCCAGTTTTGTTATGGCACAGAAATTGGACCACTGAGAGTGCTGGCCTTAACAGGGATATAATGAGGGATGCAATGAAATTAGACAACGCATGCAAAAGTTTATGGCTGAAATATGTTGAGATTATTATGCAGGACATAGGCCATCCTGAAATATTTTAGCCTGCCCGATAGCATGAATGCTATTAAACGTAAAGAGTTTAAAAGAGTTGTTATGACACATTTAGAAGAAAACAGGTTAACTCTCGAACTGAATAAACCCATGGTGATCCATCATCAACTGATTACAATCACGTGTAATATTCAACCATACTTGCAACAGGTCCGGAGTAGATACGACAGATATCTCCTGACCAGATTTAGGTTTGGGACCTTCCACCATCTAATCACGTACCCTACTATCAACAACTGGTCTAGGGAATCATGTTGATGCCCTTATGATAATGTTTCACAACAAAGTACAATACACGCAGTTTTATTCTGCAAGTTTTACACTATCGAGAGGTTAAGATGGTTAAAGCCATTATTAAAACAGGGAGGCTGGGGGCAATGCCGCCCTGCCTTTATACATTTGCAGATGTTGGATAGCTTTTATTGTATTGGTTCTATGGTGGGCTACCTAAAAAATGTATTGAAGGTAAGGAAAACGATCAATTAGTGAATCCTGGGAGGAGTGTATTGGAAAATTTACCCATGGGATCTATAATATGTTTATAAGTAGATAATTAATTTATTAGTAATACCCGCTCACCGGCTGCATATAAGTGTATTTTTTAATGTGATATTTGATGAGTTATTTTTTTTTTCTTTTGTATGTATGCTTTTATGTTTTAACACTTAAAATCGAATAAAGCTCATTTTGATTTGATTTGATTTGAGTATAACTCCACAGTATTAAGGGTCACCGGACTCAAGTTTCCCATTATTCAGCATCCACCTAAAAAAGGAACATTTTTCCATTACTAGCACAACTTGGGTTTTCTTGACATTGATAGTAAGCTTATTGGTCTTGAATACGTTATAATGTAAGATAATTAACACTGTAATCTAGTGGCAATTCTATCAAGTATTGCAGTGCATCTCCCACCGATTAACAGACATTGCATTTAATAGTCATTTAAACTGGTGTTATTTTAAATGTTGTTACCTGAAGGTGCAAGACCGAAAAAAAGTTACAGAATAATCTGTTATTTTAGCCATATCTTTGACCACGCCACATGATCACTCATCCCGTCTCGAATTCATGTTCCAAAAGTAGTGCATTGACTGGGTCTCATTGATTCGGGTGATATTGCCATGTGACTCTTCAGTGTTACTGGCAGATTACTTAAAATGGGGAAAAAAATCAGCAGGGCAAAAACGCATCCATACTTTTGAACATTTGGAACAGGTATACAGCAGGGTCTGGTTTGTACAATCTTTAAATTACCTTAAGACTCAAGTATTTGAATGCAATGCAATCAACAGTGACAGGAGACCATTTGGGATTTCCAGCCTTGCAAGCTCTGAAAACCACAATCCATGATATCAAATACTGATTTAACGCGTACAAAACAGACATATATTGTGCCTACCTCAGCAGAATTGTGTATAATATAGTTTCTTGAAAGGATGTAGTACACTATGGAATGACTGAGACAAACCCCTGCTTGTTTGCTTGATATTAACCTTGTGCTGCCAGACCAGTATTCTACAGCTTGTAATAAAATACAGGCAAACATTTTAGAATCTACATCTAGAAAGGAAGTTAACTAATAGAGGTAGTGACTGTCGCCTTCTTTCTTGAGAATTGAAGTTACCAATGATCCTTCGCAATTTTCAGGGAGATTAGCTTTTCAAGTAAGGGTACAAAAACTTTAGGCCCCCCTTCATACAGTACATTACTGATCCTGTCAGGGAAAGCAGATTCAGTTCACCTCAAAAAAGAAAAATGTCTTTAATATTTGAATCATTAGAGCAAACTTTCCAATGAGAGGGGCCCACTAAATTTCATCTCCTGGGGTTTAAAGAGTGGCTGGACACTTGATTATTGAATTATACTTATCATTGATGACTGGTAATTTGGGAAATTATTGCTGTCTCCCTGTCCTAACTAGGCCCAAAACACTCCGGGCCTGATTTAGATTTTGGCGGATTTGGTCCAGCTGTCACTTTTTGGATGGTTTCACTGCCCGCCTACTTGGTGGTCTGCCCGCTCTATTTAGATGTTAGCAGATCCATGGACGAAAGACCCCCCAAGTACCGCTGACTCTGCCAGGAATTTCCATCCACATCTATGTTGTCATAGGCAAAAGCGGCTGTCGGCGGGAGTCTCAACAAGATTACTGCCGGGCCAATCACAATGTGCCTTTCAGTTAAGGAAACTGTGGAAAAGATACCTCCTCATTTGAGTTGGTAGAATTGAAGGAGATGAGGTAGAAACATACCTTTTTTTTCTGTTTCCCACTTCCATTTCCATCTTGAACCCCATTGCCCAGGTCCTCCCTTTGCTGCTGCTACATAACCATGACACTAATTAACTCCGTTGTCGCTATCTAAGGTACGCTTCTTTTACACTGGCCAGACTATGAAGAGTGAGTTGACAACTGCTTTAATCTTGTGTACTTTTACATTGCTCTTACATGCATTTTTCTTTACGTGTAATGCATTAGTGTACATTTTACAACAGTAAACTGAACACACCTGTATTGACACTTTAAAAAAATGTATGTTGTGGGTATTGTGCTTGTGGTGGCTATGGGTGTGCATTCAATAGTATGTGTGTGTTGTTTGGGTGCTATGAAATATGTAAGAAAAGGGGCATAACATATTACCTACATATATTTTAGAAGCAAACACAATATATGTGTGTATTTACATATAAATGAGTAGTAATTACCAGTCTCCACTCCACCAGGGACTCACTCAGTCAGCAAACCATCTCTAGGACAACGTCAGCACAACGGCGGTATCTAAATAGGTTTGTTGCAAGTCCACCAACCTGAAGGCGATGGGGTACTGTTAGCCAGCAGGAGTCCACCACTGAGATGATATCGGGCCGCTTACGCGACGGGAAACAGTCTGTTGATGTGGACATTGGTTCAGCCAGCACACATTTGAATATGGCAGGAGGTATACCTTCAGCTTAGCAGAGTACTTTGATACGCCGCCACTGAGGCACGACAGGAGTTCTGCCAAGATCTAAACCAGGCCTTCAGTAGCCTAACCTCACCTATTTGTTTAATCTTTTTAACAATTATGCTCAAAGTCATTCATCTGTCTTGAGGAGTAGAACAAAATAAAAAGTTACTTACCTGCGGTAACGATCTTGCTGGTGGATACTCTATCAACCTGCATATTCCTCACCTATAGAAATATGCCTGCCATCAGAATGGATACAGAAACTTAAAGCTCTCACTTCGTCAGTAGGGGGTCCGGGCTTCATATCTACCCCAGATGCAGCATCAGATGACATCACCTAAGCCATGTAGCACCCACTATAATGCAAAACGAGAGCACAGAGAGGCAATACAAATGTAAAAAAGCACAAATGATAAGCAAAAAAGATCTAGCCGGACTTTAGCTATTACTTCGGCGGCGGGATCGAGAGACACCGCATCGTTCGAAATGTACTCACAGTGCACTTTGAATTAAGATGACGAACCTATAGATGTTCTACCTATCACAGTGAACACTCTATCGCTTTTTTGGATTTGATGAACAGGAAATTAATTTTATTTTCACAATCTGGGAATTAACATCACCAATTTGAGTTATCAC
This sequence comes from Lissotriton helveticus, assembly GCF_964261635.1. NCBI lineage: Eukaryota > Metazoa > Chordata > Amphibia > Caudata > Salamandridae > Lissotriton > Lissotriton helveticus. The sequence goes on along the minus strand of NC_136071.1, from coordinate 445,850,798 downwards.
GGACTTCTCAACCATCTATGTACATTTCAGAGTGTATGACAGAGTACAGTACAGTTTATTACTACCCTGAGAAAGCCCTATTCAGAGTGAAACACATTGGCTGCATCTGCACTGCATTACACTTTTGTGATTCAAGCAACTATTGAAAGATTTGACAAGCGTCATTGAAGAGTCCGGATAGATCCTTTTTTGCTTAGCATTTGTGTTGCCTCTCTGTGCACTCTTTTTGCATTATAGTGGTGGGGTTCATTGGCAGTGGACCAAGGAGGTGGACAACAGTGACTTTGTGTTTTCAAATATAGTGTACAGCCAGGTAGTGCAGCATTAATTATCCCTTGCTGCCATCTCTCTTCTTTTCTCATATAGCACCCACCCCTGCGCATACAATGTCAGTTTCCATCCATTTTATCGCCATCATTCAGGTAGCCAGACAGACTGAGATCGAAAGTGCAGTGCAGTACCAAAACAGATTTGGGATCATATTAACTTTCCCTACAACGATCCATTAAATGGGGAGGGGGCAATTCAGCCAGGAATCAGACTGTTACTGCAGGTAAGTTACTTTTTCTTCTGAGGGATACTTATACCTGCAGATTTCTCTCCTGTAGAATAGAGTCCAAAGCAGATCCTTACACTGGAAGAGGGTTCATGGATGATTATATTAGATTCCTGTAATACAAATCTTGCAAATAGTCCATCTCTGCACACTACGCAATTCAGGCAGTAATGTTTAGCAAACGTGTGGAGAGATGCCCATGTAGCAGCCTTGCAAATCTCTACAACTGGAACTCCTCTGCAAAGGGTAGAGGTGGTATATTAGGCCTTGGTAGAATGGGCATCTTTACCCTCTGGAAGTTCTTTCTTGGCCAGAGCACAGCAGGTCTTGATACAGAGAATGATCCATCTTGTCAGTTTTCGTACTTCTTTGCCTTTCTTAGCACCTCAGTATCATACGAAGAACTTGTCATCCAGCCGAATGTCTTTAATGCAGTCCAGGTAACAGTTGACCGCCTGCCTAGGATTCACCTAGTGTGATCACTCCTCCTCCTTGAAGGGATGGGGTGGGGGTTAGAAGGTTGGAAGAGAAATGGACTTACTCAAGTGGAAAGGAGTCACTACTTTTGGCAGGAAAGCAGCCCTGGTTTGCAACACCAATATGCCAGGGTAAAAGGAAGTGAAAGCTGAACGGAAACTGAGAGCCTGTAACTCACTTACCCATTTGGCTGAGGTAATAGCTACAACAAATACTGTTTTCAATGTCAACATTCTTAAAGGACAACTATGCAGGCACTCAAGTTATGGTCCCACAGGGAGACAACTAAGGGAATTAGAAGATACATATTTTTTAATCCCTACAGAAAACGCATCTCAATTGGGGACTTAAATAGTAAGGGCTAGTATGGAAGACAGAGAAACTCACATAACACAGTTAAATGCCCCTTGACAGTGCCTGCGGAACAACTTTTTTGAGCAAGGGAAAGTGTGAACAAGATCTGGGACTAAGTAGCCTGAAAGGGGTTTACACTGTTGTCCACACACCAAGCAACAAAATTGCTCCATCTTTCAGAATAAAAGGATTTGGTTGAGGGTCGACGTTGTGACAAATCGAGATCCAGGACCTCCACGGGCAGCTGGAAAGAAGTCAGATGTCCCTGCTCAATCTCCAGGCATGAAAGTGGAGGCACTGGACAATAGGGTTCAGAACCATTCCCCCTGATTGGGAACACATTTCCTGTATGAATGGCAGCTTGAGCAGTATGGAGAAGCACTGAAGGTCTGCATACCACACCCTCTTTTGCCAATACAGGGTTATGAGAATTAATTGGGCCCAGTCTTGGCAAATCTTCTTCAGAACCTGAATGAATCAAGGGTTTGGGGGAGAAAGCATAGTACATCTGTAAGTCCCACTTAAACTGAAACATGTTCCCCAATGCTCCCTTCAACGGATATTGGAGGACACAGAATTGTTGGCACTGAGTATTTTCCAAAGAGACAAACAAGTTCACCTGAGGTGTACACCACCAGGCTAAAATGTGCTGGACTGACTACCTCTGGTAGATGATGCCACTTGTGACTGCCAAGATAACAATAGCTCAGGCATTCATAGACTCCACTAGGTGATCGGCAGAGATCAATATCCCTTGGCATTGCGCCCAAGAACACGGTCTCAAAGCTTCAAGGCAAATGAGGTGCGACCTTAGGCCATCTTGTTTGTTGACATACCACATTGATGTTGTGTTTCCGTCAAGCTCCGTATGTACCGACCTCGGATGATGGGGACCAAATTGCTTGCACTTCTAACAAACTGATGTGAAGAATCTGGTTTTCCAGCAACAAAAGACCCAGATCTCCAGATCCTCCAGGTGAGCCCCGCCATGAGGTGGAGGCATCTGTCTCTACCATAGCCACGGTTCGATGAGTAGTAAAGGCAATCCCGCAGAAGGTTCACCTCTTTCCTCCACCAAGCACTTCTGCTGTAGTACTGAAGGAGATTACGATGATGTCTGACAGGTCTTCCCCGTACTGTAGTCACTGCCTGCAGAGGCACCACTGCAGGTCCCTCGTGTGCCAACGTTTGTAATTAGGTGAATGTAGGAAGTCAGCTGACCTAGGAACCACAGGACTCCCAGAAATTAAACTTGTGTGCCCCATTGGAAGTATAGGACCAATTCCTGAATGTCAACAATCCTCTGAGGCATGGAGAACATTGTTGTCCAGTACTGACTATGAACTGGAGACATTGGGAGGGTCTCAAGTGGTATTTGGTCTTGTTAATCGAAAATCGTAAAGCCTAGGCCAAACAGCAGGGATACTGTTGACTGGAGATAGCAAGACACAACCTCAGTCGACACGGTTATGATCAGCCCGTCGTCCAGGTACGGAAAACTAGAATTCCAGACCTTCTCAGGGGAGCTGCAACCACTGCCATCCCCTTTGTACAGACTCAAGGTGCTAATGTTAATCCACTGTGAGCACTGCAAATTGGTAGTGTGCACAACCCCTCCAAAACGCAAGAACCTTTGATGTTACTGCAGGATTGGGATGTGGAAGTGCTTATCCTGGAAGTCGAGTGACACCATCCGGTCTCCAGCTTCCAATGCCAGTAACACTTGAGCAAGGGTCGCCATTTTAACCTTTTCCTTCCTGAGGAAGAAGTTCAGTTCTCTGAGGTCCAGGATCAGATGCTGAATGCTGTATCAGGAGTAACCTCTTTGACCCCTTTCCTGCGCCACAGCCACTTTGCAGAGGAGTGCTGTAACTTCTTGTTGCTAAGTGGCATGGATGTCCGAAGGGGAGGAGGAAGGCTGCAGGGGGGATGAGGGGCAGAGCCTGAAGGAAAGAAAGGGTGCAGCCTCTTTCAAAATGTAGGAGGACCCACTACTCAGAAGTAATGGCCTTCCAGGCCAGGAGAAGGAAGGTCACCCACCATCTCACAGGCTCTGTGTGGGTTTGGTGAACAGAGCTAGACCTGCTTACTGGGTAGTGTCATGAAGGAGGGCGAAAAGGAGACTTTCTGGGTCGATCTTCAGCCCTTGCCTCTGGCTCTGCTCCTCTACTGCTTGACCAATAGATTTTGCTGTTTCTGGACTTGAGGTTGGTGGTTGGCGTTGGAAAAAAGAGAATCCCCAGGAGAAGCCACTAAACAATTAAACTGACGATAATTTCTGGCTGTGGTATGCCCAGGAAGCCGGCTCTAGCCTTGCTGGCCTTGATTCTCACTACGGCGGAATCAGCCTGGTCACCAAACAGGTGTGTTCTTCCAAAGGTAAGGTCCATGAGGTTAGTCTGAACATTGGTAAAAAAAGTATGTAACCAAGCATGGCTTTGTATTGCAGTGGAAGTACCCATGGCATTTGCAATTGAGTGAACTGTGTCCAGCCCAGACTTAATAATCTATTGTGCGACATTCAGGCTTTCTTGGGAGTAGGGCCATATGTCTTCCGGAACGTGCAGGATAGTCATCTGCAGCCATGTTCTACAGGGCAAGATTTTAGTGTGCAAGGAAGCAGGTGGCAATCAGGGATTTTACAGCCATGTGCCTGCAGAAAAGGTCTTCTGACCCATGTTTCCAGACATTTTTGTTTCCCTATCGGCATGGACCGTCAGGAATATGCCAGCTGATTGCCCTGAAGAATAGATGGCTTGTATCACTAAATTAATATATAAATCCAATTTTCATAAGGAAATGACAAGAGAAATGACAAGATAAATGCAATTCATAATGTTGCTTTTTTTAATCTACAGCTGCTACAAAAATTGTTTCTTCTCTTTTTTTTAAACAAAATGCATAACAGTTAGTTACATGTTTTATGAGTAAGAATCGATATAATTGTATGTTCTGTATATATCTTCACCTTTAGATATTGTGTGGCTGCTCCAGGAAGAAGGCGCTGGCCGCCGAAACGCGCGTAGAGATTGAATTTTCATGCCACCCATCTAATATAATTTTTAATGTTCGTAAATTGTTAATTTGTGATTGTCAACTGTACCCTATGGAACTTTTTACTGTTATTTTAATGTCATATAATGAACCCCTTTTTTTACTTGTGTTAACTAACTAATAAAAACGTGTTCTTTAAGCAGCTATAGTTCATTGCTATATATCTTTTGATCTTGTGGAGACTTACTGTGTTTAATTGCCTAGGTTGTTACTTCTCAAATAGGTTTTTTCCCTGACCTAGGAATTACGAATTCATCTATTCAGGGGGTCCTTGTTACATACGCAATTGTATCACTAAATTGTCTGGCTACAGGTGATGTGATAAGAAAGGCAGGTCACCTGGGGCAGATCGGTATCTTCCTGTCACCAAACCTGTTGCCCGCTGGTGCGGATGTCCGTTTCTCCCAAGCCGCCATGACTGGGTCTAGCAAGGTATAATTAAATTTAAAAAAAGGAGTTCTGCAGCAGGTGTTGCAGAAACAGTTGCAATTACAGTACTTCAGCTGCCTTTTAATGATAGAATGAAAGGACATTACCTCAGGTGTTGAAGGTCCAGTAGGAAAGTCCATTTCTATATCCAGGGAAGTTTCGAACCTACTAGCTGAAGAAGAGCCTTGCAATTTATAAGGCTGCCCACTTCCTTCATCATTGCCTTACTTGTACAAGGGGTTGGGGTTTGAAACAAAGATAATGTGAATATGCAATCTGCATTGTTTTTTCTCAACTAGCCTCCGCGTCTCCCTTTGTGATCTATTCTGTGGCACAGTTTCAGAGACTGGTGTAGGTGTGGAGCTAGCTGTGTTACCATAAGATGTGGTGTGGTGTACCTTTCGGTGCCAGAGTCAGCGCTGAAGGGGCAGTGCTGATATTGATTGGGTCAGGGACATTACCATAGGTAGGCCAAATGGGGTCATGAGTTCCAGGGAAGTACCGGACGGCATCCCAGCCTTGGCAAGGGTAGAATACATTACATAGAGGAACGCTGCTAGGTTCAAGTCTAGAACTCCAGATAAGATGGCATGGCCATCGTGTATTCCGGGTATGTAGGACTCAGAGTCGAAAGGCTTGGAAGATCCAGAAGTCTCCGGGCTGGGTCCAGCAGAGTCACTAATGCAGGGCCCCTCAGAGGAGAATGAACTGCCTCCGCGACAACCTACTTCGGCTCCGAGGAACACAATGTTGTGGGAGTCTGAGGATATCGTGTTTCTTATGTTCTTGTGCCTGCAGCCTTGACCACCTGATCAGTGGGAGGACAGTAACCTGGAATATCGCCTTGAACGGCGATGACTTTTCCTGTCATCTCTGGCACGAGTCACGAAGAGCTTGGCTTTATGTTACCTAATGGTTCGGGTGCATGTTCTGACAGGAATTATAGGAATGCTAGTTGTGGTCTGAACCAACGCAGCAGAGACAGACAGATGGAGGATCAGTCATCAGTATCAGACCCTCATAGTCTCTAGAGGGCTTAAAGCTAGAGCGCTTATGTGGCAACAATGTACTGCATTGGTAATTTATTTTCTGTGAGGAAAAACCGCTAGAGAAAGCGAGCTGTGCATCCCCATCAAATGGCCAGAAAAACGGAAACTGACGCTGTCGCGCCGGGGAGGGCGCCATATAGCTTAGATGATTTCATCTGATGCCATTTCCGGCGTTGATATGAAGTCAGCACCACCTACTGGCGTGGCTTGAGAGCTTTAAAGTTTCTGGATCCAGTCTGTCACCTGGGATAATTCTACAGGTGAAGAATCTGCAGGTAGAAGTATCCATTAGAATTATAATTAAGTTCCCTCGATACTGATGACTAGTTGACTATTTCAACTGTTTCACTGTGCGGAACACCTACTTTTTTCTGGCTTGCTCTTCAAATCATCTTGTACGATGGCAGGACAAAATTTCGATGACAATTTAAGTGGCAAATGGTTGTCACCCTCCCATTCTAGAGCAATAAAAGATACATTTCATTTGGGAAAATGCCTAAAATATACAAAGATATAATGGATTGGATAATTATTGTTATGCCTAATAAACGTTTTCCTTGCAGGGGCTTTTAATAAGAGCGACCATTGATCATACGTGTTTAACACTGATGTGGAGGTGTGAACCTGTTATACTAGGTTTTTATTGTCATTGTCATTGTATGTCAGCCCTTCCAGGTAGTAAGGGTCGACCCACTGGGGGCCTAATCACTATTCTAAATAAGTATATATGTAGCACTAAGGCTTATCCTTACCAGTAATGTAAAAGTGATGTATTCTTCTTAAATTGGATTCATAGTGCAGTATGAATCGATAACCAATACTGGTTCCCCAGAGACACAAGATCCCATTAGTTGTCAGCTCAACATCGAAGGACTGAAGAAAGAATTATATATTGCCAAAGTCAGGGTCCTCTTCCACAGTTGAATGGAGCAAGAGTGGCGTTTAGAAGGGAGCAAAATAAGTAAACACAGCATTAGCAAAACTGTAGCAAAACTGTAGCAAAACGCTTGATTAGCAGTCTTACTAGCCACTCCTACAGTATGAGGGGTAGGCCATCATGCAACAAGCAGTAAAGTCTACAACTGCAAACTTCAGTGTTAGCCTCAGCTGGACTAGCTATTTTTAAACTCCTCCATGGTTCCTTTTTGTCATGACACTTTTCTGTCTTTGTTTTAAGATGTGACCTGTAAACACTAAGTATTCCAGCAAAAGAGACTAGCAGAGACCCTCTGTATCCAACGTCACCCTACTTTGTTTCAAAGTGGAAGCCTAAAGAGGTGTAAACATCTGTTTTTTTCCACAGTGTCCTTTCCATTTACTTTTGTTGGGCAGCAATGAACAGTGAACCTGCATAAAAATATTAATTAATTGCTACACTCACTTACCATCCAGCTTAAATGAAGTTGGCTTCCCTGACTTTTAGTTACCGTCTGACAGACTATAGGGAAAGGTGTGTGGATCTTACTAAAGCCACTAGCCTGTGGCTGCACCTACTCCTCCGAACACAGTGGCTCCTTCAATGTGCTAGGTTGCAAGGCTGACTCGATAAAGTCCATTATTATGAGATTCACAGAGGTATGGGAGCTGAGACGGATCTCAGCTGGGCCATCATTCAGAAGTATCCGTATGTCCATCCACCTCACTCGAGGAGGGTGAGGAGCTAGGCTTACACAAATCTGATCTATGTAAAAATGGTGATATGTCGCCGGAGCCTGCTACGGCATCTGGTATTCTTAATAAACTTTCTGAAAGGGGACAAGACGTTCCCGAAGCTAGCCACTCTATCAATGACAAGGCCTGAAAGCTTCTCCAAGACCTAGGTAGACTACAGCTTAGACCACCACAAGTTCATAGGAGAAGGATTTGGCTTTTTCAAGCATATGCAATTATCAACAGTGCTACAAGTCAAGTCAGAGACTCTTATATAGCGCACAAATCACCGCTAGGTCTCATGGCGTTTGCAGAGGCTCCAGCAGCCTGGGGGCAGATCCTGATTTACATAATTATTGGTCAAGCAACCATGTTTTCAGTTTTACGGAAACGCTGGTGGTACGCCATGGAAAGAAGATGGGATGGTGACTTGTTCCAAAGATGGGGAGCAAGAAAAAAAAGGATCAACCCCCACTACGTTTCGGACATGAAGAGGGGTGAGCAGAGATTTAGAGCGTGTTGGTTAGGATGAATACTATCTCCTCTCTCTTATCGCCTAACAGCAGTATCAGTTTTTTGGGGGTATTATGTGATTGCAGCTATCTCTCTGATTTGTTAAATTATTTCCAACCAAAAAATATGAACTTGATCACACCGCCACGCCATATGAGCCATTATGCCTCTCCCGTCGCAGCCTCTCTTGCACATCTCAGAAGGCGCGAACATTGCAGAGAGTAAGGCTGGGGCAAGATACCAAAGCAACATCATTTTGTACCCATTTTCATTACGATGCATGCACATTGAAGATTTCGCTGGTCGGTACCAAATATGGGAACAATACTAGTCCTCAGATATTAAAGTTTCAAGTTATGTTTCCCATTTTGCGACATAAGGGGGTTTAGGCCATTGACAGTGAGAATTGTACACAATTATATAAGATTGAGATTCTTTTTTTTTTAAACAACTAGTCAAAAATGTTTAAATCTGGGTTGGGTCACGTATTCCTGCCTCTTTGTGATTGTGTTGTTGCGCCCAATGCGTAAGTTGGAGATATTTAAAATGACCGAGTCTAGGGAGATTCCATGTCTATTGACATTCTGCTGGAGAGTGAAGTAGACCTGCTTCGCACAGGTTCGCCATCGTAGCCATGGGCGGCGGTAAACCAACCTTTAGGATTAGGTGTTGGGGACTTTTAAAGAACATTACTGTCTAGCTAGGACCAATGGCGGAAAAAAACAATCTGGGGATGGAGCCAATGCCCATGCGCACTGTAGTCCAGGGGAGGAGCCACCTATCTCGTGATACTTCGAAGACTCTTCCAGCACAACAATGTGCAATCATCCGGACCCAACACTAGGCGGCGATCTATGCACTAGATATGAATTTAGCAGCCCACATGCCTCGAACATAGAATTGCCTTTTCTATTGCTCATGGTCCACGTGTTTCTGGTCTCCAGGGCTATGTACCTGGCTATCACTGAGTGTTCCTGTGTACATTTGCTCCAATGTCAGTCTCTCAATGTCAGTGCCAGTCACAACGTCCCATCTGTCAGTGTTGCCATTTCAGTGTACTGACGGTAATGTCCCTGTATCAATGCCCAAATGTCCACAATGCCAGCTCGCCTTGCCTTGTGTCCCCTGTTAATTTCCAGGTCTCTGTGTAAGTGTGCGCTTGTCCTAAAGTCATTGTCTATATATCCAGTCAATATCCATATGACCCAACATCCTGGTGTCAGTATTCATTCTTGTGCCCCATGTCAGTTTCTCTGTATCTCAGTATCCTAGTGTCAGTGACCAATGTCAATAACTACAAGTCAGAACTACAGTGTTGTGTAGCCCCAGTCAGCACCCTTTTGTTTGCCTTGCGTTGTGTCAGTGCCCTTGTGTCAGTGTTACCATGTGATTGTCGTCAATGTTTGTGACCCATATAAACACTCCATTGCCACTAACCTCATTCCAACATCCCCTTGTGAGTATAAGTGCACACTGCATCTGTGTTCTAGGGTTCATGTCCCAGTGGCAGTGTCTCAATGGTTGTGTTCCTGTCTGTATCCACATGTCTGCCCGCTAGTGGTGTGTGCCAGTCACTGTCCCTGTATTGTGCGATTGTTCTGGTAAAGGGTCCTAGTTTCAAACATTTAATATCAGTATTATTGGCCCTAGTGTTTCCATAAAACTGCACATGCCAACATTAGTGTTTGCACCATGTTAGAGTTTCAGTGTCATTGTTCCCATGTCAGAATTGGTGTTCCTGTTTGTTTCCTCTGTTCCAGTGTCCTAATTTTCCTAATGACTATGTTGATGTGCCTTTGTCATTATCCTGGTAGGAGTGCCCATTTGCCCAAGCCCCCGAGTCTGTCTTCCCTTGTTAGTGTCAGTGGCCCTTTGCCACTATGCCCACTTCAATGTTCCTAGTGCTGGTGCTCCTATAGCCGCATGTCACCCCATTGTGCCATTATACTAGCCGTAATGTCCCACATTATCGAATTAGTTCATAAGCAGACAATGACACCATCTTAAGGACATTTTGAAGCATTAAGGGGTTGTGGGTAAAGATGGATGGGAGATCTTGATCTAATAAAATGGATAAGGGGTAAGGATAACTTGAAAACAGCAGTGAAATCATGTTTTGTGAGAGAAAAGAGAAAAAGGAAAAGTGGGATAGAAAAGCTTGTGTTTCACTAATAAATACATTACAGTGGTGCTTGTAGTATTATGATTATCCTTTACATAAATATTTTCTGTTGAGGACCATGAAGTAGAAGTTTCGCTGATATTTTGGAAATTAAAAAAAATAGTTTGCTGTCTGTTTTAGAATGCAGAGGTTTAATTTTGACTCAAATGCCGCATGTATTCAGGGATCAAAGTAAGTGTTACTTTTAACATAAGCTAAGGCTTTGTTTTGAAAGCAATCTCTGGTCAGTAGTCAGTTGCATTTAGGGGGGCCCATCGTTTGTATGGAGGGGTGCCAGGCCCCCCGTGGCTACACCACTATTAACGAAGGGCTTTTTTTTTATACTGTTACCCAAACCGGTGGAAATAAAGTGAAGCAGTAGTGCTGTAGCATCAGCCGGCCTGCCACCATTTGGGGTTAATATGGCAGCATTCCTCTCATGTGCACGCTTCAGTTTGAACATGCCAGGGCAGCAAACGGCCTCTTCCATGACTGGCTGGGCTTGGGATCCAGGGTTCAGGCAAAGGGCCTGTGAAGGGAAGTGGCCGAGCTCACAGAAGGAGTTTTATTTTGGGCTGAGCGAGGAAGCCCCATCCTGCTTCCTGCTGACAGATGATTAATATATGCTGTTCCTTTTGATGGCGGGGCCTGGACGCCGAGTGGGACTAGGGCGACTCATGCTTGGGCGGGGGCAGTCAGTAGAAAACGGACACGTAGCTCCCCGGTGGGAAAATGAGAAGGCACGCTCCATGGAAGGACAAGACTAGCAGCCAAACTATACGGCATCAAATGCATAGGAATCTTTAAGTATGCCCTGCGGTGCAACCGTTTAGTGTCGTGTAACGGTTTCATGACAACTGGAGGGGTGGTATGCGGGGTGCATGAAGAGAGTCACGTGTGAGGTTATCCATATAGCTCCACTTGGTTGCTGTTTTAATATTAATACTTTTTGCTTAAATCATAACTTTTTAAACGCTAGTCCGCCAGTTAGTAGGACTTCGCTGAGGTTGCAATTCCTGTCTTTGGAGAGGAGTGATTGCAATAACTCGTCCTATTGTTGGTCCATTGGATACTTTCCGAGTCCCCTTTTACCCTCTCCAAGGTAAGCGTCACTCCCCGCCCCAGCCCACTGCGCTCCAGCAGGTCGCCATTTGATTACTGGGAGAGGCATTGGATTTCCATGGCATGGCTGTCACCTGTCTAGAACTTGGTATTCCCTCGTGTTTCCTTAGGGTGGTCAAAGAGACCCAGCACAAACCACGATGTCCATTACAGCACTTTCTTTCCTCCTAGCTCCAAAATGTCACTTACGCCCGCCTGTGAATATCTGCATTGGAGGAATTCGCAGTTTGCAGCGGGGAATGTTTTACTAAGTCGATTTGATGTTATTTATGTGTGGCTGCTTCTGGGTCGATCCCTGCAAAGGAAACCCGATTATGTTGGTGGATGTGGATAGATTCTGCACACTTTGTGCAGCTGGCTATCCAAGAAAGCAGCCACTGAATCGGCCCCTGATAAGAAAGAGTATGCTCTAAAGCTTGCCTTTACAAAATAGTTAATCTCGTGGACCAGTACCCACACCCTCATATCTAGTGTAAGAAGCTTGAGGGGGGTGTCCAGACAACCCTTATTGGCTTACAGGGCTTACATTAAATCCCAAATGTTCTCTTTTGTGGTAGGGTGGGCAAGTAGTTTATTTAGGCTTATCAGAGGGCAGTGCATGCATCTGTTAACAGTCAATAAATGAGGCACACGCTCAAGAAGAAGCTCAAAACATAACAAGTCTTTTTATATTTATTTTAACACCATTTTTGTAATAGCAATTTTAGAAGGTGAGTACAAATTTCACTCAAATGCGTTTTCACGCAGTAATGCTTTCCTGTGGAGTAAAAAGCATATACTGCATACGGTTATTTATAAACAGTTCTTAGGGGTTCCCTGTTGGACTTAAGTTGCTAGGGTGGCAAGGTCCAAAATACCACCAGCAGTGGAAGTTTACCTGCCCGGAGTGTCTGGGTGCAGAGGTGCTGGACTGGGTTTGGTAGCCTTACGCGTTGCACCTTAGGCAAGGAGGGGAGCTCCTAAAAAGCTGCTGAGGGGGACTTAGAAACAAGTCCAGAGCACCCAACGGGGGGCTCGGTTCATGGGGTTCCTGGGAAGAGGACAGCACAGTCGGTTGTCGTGAACGTGGCCTGGGGAGCTCCGGTACAGAGGGTTTTGGTTGGCTGGGACCCGTGCATCAAAGGGCACCAACGGTTCTCGGGTGGACCTGCAAAGGGGGACAAATCAGGACAGCTGGGCCGCACTCAGTGCTGGCCTCTGTGATGCTGACGTCCCTCATCTGTAGCTCAGTCTTTAAGGCATTGGAATCTGTATTGGACTCAAACAAGCTTTGGTTGCTGCAAGGGATCAGGTGCCCCAAGAATTGGTGCAGTGTGGCTCAGTTTGGTCCTGGAACCTTCTAATTTGTTGGAGATGGATCTGACTTCTAAGAGCCTGGTGACCGCTTCCTGAGGGGCTTCTACGTCAGTAGACCTGGTGAACAGAAGAATGGTGAACCAGATGTTGAGGTCAATTCCTACAGGCTGCAGGGAAGTGGCTCCTTTACTTCAAGGGAAATGCTGACAACTTGGTAAAGTGCTGGAGGCCCTCCGAGGCTTTAGGAGGATGCACAGCTGCAGGATGAGTCGGGCTGTCGCAATTCTCGGGACAGGAGCAGGTAAGCCCCCAGGCAGGGTTTGGTGCCAGAGTCCACCAGCATTCCGCAGTTCTTTCCTCTTCAGCTCTTTTTTGTCCTTTTCTTTCTTTAGTCAGATGAATCTGAGTTCTTGGTGTTAGGGGGCCACCTAAAGACTCAATTTAGAAACGTTAAGGCGAGTGAAGGGTAGTAGCCAATGGGCTCTTATCTCTGGGATCACTGCAGCTTCTATATGACCACTTCCTGTGGGCAATGGGCATAACCCTGTCTAAAAATTCGAATTTTCATCAAAATCAAAATAGTGGAACCCTTCATTCATGAGGCACCTCAGACAGCCCACCATAGGGTGTGACTGGCCTAGTAGTGCACCATGACTCCTAATACAGCTAATTTACCACCTGCCCTGGTGCCAAATATGCCTCAGGGCAGGGGGTGGAATCTCCCAGGCCTGGGGTTAGGCGGGATCGCATTTCAAACGCCACAGGGTCTTTGCAGTCACTGGCCTTAGTTTACAGATTCACTAGTCATCCTGTTGGAGGATGTGTGAAAACCTTCCTACAGAGCAGGCATTGTTTCTGGCCTCAGAGAGCGAGGGCTCCCACCTGCAGGGGGTCACAAACATGTCTGTGGTGGCCGGCTTGGCAATACCAGTCAGCCAGCACACTAAGAGGCTGGTAGGTTTCCAGGGGGCCCGCTAAGGTGCCCTCTGGGTGCATATCTTAATAAATCTACTACTGGCATCAGTATAGATTTATTAAGACAAGGTGTCTGATACCAAACACCAAATATATTCAGTGAAGCCATCATGTAGAAGGGGAACTCGTAATGCCTAGTGCCCAGAGAATATAGTAAAGATGGTTTCCCTGTTCACTTGTACTATCTAGCAATTGAACTAGACGGCACAGGGGCATATCGGCTCTTGCAGATATGTCCTCACTTGTAATATAGTACAACCTGCCGTAGGGTTATAAGGCCTGCTGGAGTGGTGACTTACATATATTGCATGCAGTGTCTGTGGGCATGGCACACAGGGTGTGTACGAATGTTATGATTTCACTTATGTCTGCACAATTTCAGACAGCCAGCAATGGCAGTCTGCATGAGTTTGGTGGTGGGTCCCTTAGGGTGGCACAATACATGCTGTGTCCCTTAGGCACCCTCTAGTACTCATGCGTAAGATTTACAGGGATGCTAAGGGTCTTGCCAATTAGGGAACAATTACACAGTTACTTTGTTTTAGGGAAAGATCACTGGCACTGTGGACCAGGTTAGCAGGAACTCAGTGCACTTCAGTCGAAATTGCATCAAAGGGGCCCTTCCTACAGTGTACATATATATATATACATATACTGTAGGAAGTGCCCCTTTTTGACATGGTCACCCCCACTTTGTGCCTGGTATTTGATGCAATTTCAACTGAAGTGCACAGAGTTCCTGCTAACCTGGTCCACAGTGCCAGTGGTCTTTGCATATGTATTATATATATGTATAAATACATACATGTTTAATGAATCTTCACAAAATTATCAACTAGTTTGCCATTCACTTCAGCTTCTGGTTGGAAAGTTTCAGGGTGATTCATCAAGTGTGCCAAGAAAAGGGAGGGGCGGAGGGGAGGGGGGGGGGGGGGAGAGAGAGTTGTCCCAAAACATGTTTTCCCTATGCAACTTCCCATAGAGATTTTGAACACAGCTACAGCCCGAACCGCTGAAAGCAATCACACCAGACACCAGATTTGGCAGAAAGCTAGCTCTTGGTCCAGAAAGAGGCCTTTTTGTAATTTGGTGTAAATCCATTCAGTAGTTCTTGAGTTAATAAAGGAAAAATAAATGTATATATCTAGGGACGCGAATCCTCTGTCGATCCGACAGATCTCATGCTGAGATCTGATTGGCTGCTAACACTTCAACCAGGAAGTGTTGACAGCCATTTTGAGACTCAGACGAGTCCCAAAAAAACAGTAAAAAAAAAAGAGACAGGAGCAGGGTAGGAATACCCTGAACCCCTAGGCCTGGTAGGGGGTACCACAAGGACCCTGCTGGGGCAAAAAAGCATTTGAGTACCATTAGGTTGGTTAAAAATAAACATCTGTTATTCAGTGCTAAGATACTCTTGGGTGAACGTGCACTTAAAAAATACATGTTATGTCATTTTATTTTTGGCAAAAATTTAACAAACAAACAAGCGCAGTCTCCTGCGCTTGTTCATACTTCAACCCCTGGGTGGGCCAGGTCCCGGGGACAAATACAGATATGTCTATTGGGGAGGGGGCACACGCGGCACCCTACCCATTGCCTTCCTCGTTCCCGGGGACCGCCACCTCCCTAGGGCCAAGCAAATGTAAATTAAGGGGAAAGGGGGGCCACACTGGAACAAGCTTCCAGGGGCAAGGTTTATCTTGGGGAGGAAGGCCATGTAGACCCCCACTCCCAGGCCGTTTTCGTCCCAGGGACTACCACCTCTCCAGGGCCTGCCCGTGCAATTTAAAAGGAGGTGGCCGCACTGCCCCACTCCTGGAGCCATTAATGTTTTTTATTTTTTATTTGCACACTGCCAAAGGCCATGCGGGGCGTTGGGTGTCTACAGGGTGTTTGCCACAGGCCAGGCCCGGCGGCCATCTCCAGCCATGCACGGCCAAAGGCAGTGCGCAGTGGGGGTTAGATTAAAGTAAGGTAATTAAATAATACTTAACATAAAAAAATCTAGAATTTCCCTGAAAAAAACAAAGGGCACATGGACATTATATTTAGGAAATTGAATTGAAAAAAACCTTAAAAAGTCACTAACTAAAAAAACAAGGGTTAGAGGGACAATATACTTAGGTTCAGATTTTACGCAGACAACCATAGAAATTCTACAGTTACAGTTATACTTATCTCAAGAAACTATAACCCTAAGGTTAATATTTCTTGCGCTCTCACCATGCACTGCTACTTACCCCACATATTGCTTCAGTCATGACATCTTCAATGAAATCATTGCAACATTTCCAATAAAATTATTGATGAGAAAAATGTACATGGCGGAAGTGTGAGTTATAGTTACCTTAGGGCACAAGTTATAGTTACTAGACCTAACTATAACTATAACTCTTGAATTTCTATGGCTTCGTGTGTGTAAAAACTGAACCGAACTATAACCTCCCTGTAACCTTTGCTTTTTTAGTGAATTTCTCTCTCTCTCTCTCTAAATATTTATATATTTTATTTATTTACCACATTTATATTTATCTGTATGGTAAAGACGTGTGGTAAAGGCATGTGTTGTAAAAAAGGCGTGGTAAAGGCATGTATTGTAACTGCAAGCATTGGAATGTCATACATCCCATTTGAAATGGCAAATGTCGGCATGAAAGAAACACATGCCTGAGAAGTAAAGGGCAAACTTGCAATGCCTATGGTTTGATGAGGATCACGGACTTCCAGATTCTTAGGTGGATACTAGTAAAAGGCCAACCCCCTGCCACGGCCAGAATCTGGATGGGCCACATGCATTAAAGTGAGCCCAGAAGGATAAAGGAGGCGTATGCAATGAGAAAGCATGCACCAGGCCATGATGTGCGACCTGTGTACAACCTTCACGGTTTATCAGATTAAACTGCACCCTCTCTCATAATCAGTGCAGACAACAGAGGCTAGGGTCGCACATGCTTTCAAATCCAACACCATCTGAAGAATTACTGAGCTGCTGTTCTGGCCAACTATAACCTCTGCACACGTCATGCTCCTAATCAAGGTAAACACACCCGCGAGAGGTGCACAGATCAATTCGCCATGTCATTTTTGTGTGCAGTTTTATATAGCACAAACTCGACCCAAAGGGATTGGAGTGCTTTACTTATACAGATGTCTGCAACAACAGATTCTTTATTTGGTTCTGGGCCTATGGTGTGCCCATCCTAAAAAGTACAATTCTGGATTTAATGTTATGAGCACATTTGCTTGCCACTGCTGATGAAATAATCAGCACTGAACACTGATGCGAATTTAAAAACATTCAGTGGCATCACCAGTGACATCACAGAGGATGCTGAAGAATCGTATTATTTTTTAAAAATCCTAAACAGTAATATTGTGAGTACTCCCAATGACATCTTTAAAGCAGTGTGACCTCAATGTCTTTGTTTCGGAAAAGAAATAAGTAATATATAATAAAACTCGGAAAAACTATCCTTGAACGAGTTGGAAGTCTGGGAGGGCAGGAGCGACTATTTAAGATGTCACATGCAGTAGAACAGGAGGTAATTCAACTAAGAACAAATTAAACAGACGTGTCTACCATGGAGGAGAAAAACTGTGACGTGATTTCACGGGGAGACATGCTTCTTATATATTTCTAGGCAATGTAGGAATCAACTGTTAACAAAGACTTAAACGAATTATGATCATCACTCAAGGCCAGGGCCCAGGGTAAGTATCTCATCTATCCAAGAAGGCTGTTATCTTCTCACCTTTGCCTGGAGTTGGCAGAGCTTTGAGACATGCCTTTTTGTGGGGTCACAACATTGAAAAATGCAATAACGTAATGACTTGTATGAGTTCGTTTTGAGACTTCATAACAGCAACAGGGAGAAGGTTAGAGATAGGATGGATCAATGAATAAAGTCAGAAGAAGTACCTAAACACTGAAGGCTCTGTCCACACACACCAGCAGTTTAAGGACTGATGGACTGCCTATCGCTACTATTAGAAAGGCAGAGTGAAATAAGAGACATGCAATGAGACCGGGATAGATTGTGTTAAAAAAGGGAAAAGGGCGAGTGCCCTGAGAGGAGGGGGGATGCACTCCCCATCTGTATGTGAACAATCCAAAGACTAGAGCTGTGGAAAGGCTCCTGGGCCACAACTGAGAAGAGGCAAAGGACTCACATATGCACTGATGTTATTTAAAAACAACCCCTCACAGGCGCGGGAAGTAGGGGTGCTAAATCACCCCCAAAATAACCACGCTGGAGTTTAGAAGGTGAATGAGAAATATAGATGCCTTTATTCCGTTTTTTTGTCACATTGGCTGTGCAGACAAAGGGTCACGTGTATGCCTATGTCTTCTGACAAATTGCTGCTTATTTTTGTATCTTGGGGGTTGTTTACTTATCTTTCTCTGACTGCAACAACAGTTTTTTTTAAAGTGAATTATGTGACAATCTTACTGGGCTACATGGAGTGGGAAAGGAAAGATTGTTTTTCTAACATCAAAATGTAAATATCTGTAAGTGAACTGTCCAAACATTTCAAAATGTGTCAACAATTAGGAAAGCACAAATGAAGAAATTTTTTAATTCTAAACTGTGATGGCAACAAATATTTTAAAAGAATCAAAACAAATGAAAACACATAGTGAATCACAAATGATAAATCTTTGAAAACTCTCTTCTACACATTATCACTTGTGCACTTTAAAGTTTTGTCAGTAAAAGTTTGTCTGCCCAAATTAGTGGCCATTTCAATGAAAAATGTGCAAAATGTGCCCTCTGTAAATGGCAATGAACTACCTCACCTTGTTTTAGTAACATACGTGCAACAGAGTGCTCCAAAATGCACCACGAGCTACATTCTACACCCTTACAACTCGCCTTCTGAATGGTAGTAGCTCATTTGCAACATGTTTTCTTCTTGGATATTTCACAGTCCCTAAGACTTCAGTGATGTAACACTGATGGCAGCAATAACACTCTGAAAATTGTTCCAGCACCACTGCAAGCACCACAGCAGGTACAGTGGACACAATGACAGCCTTTGAAGCACTGATACACAAAGATGAAATGCAGCTGCTGCAATCTTTAAACCTGCCTAGTGAACACTTGAACTTCTATTAAGATGTGTTACTAAACAAGTAAGCACCACATGGTAAATGGCTGCTATCAAGGTTGGAGCATCCCTCGTTATCACCTCGATAACACCACAGCACGTGGGTCAAGTTAAAACACTGGTGATGGCTAGGACCAGAAGGACTGAGGTCCATGACATGGAAACACAGACAGGATTGGCTTTGCCGCTAATCTCAATGCTGCTGCCCACCTCATTTGCCACCACCTTCCTTTCTTACTATTTTGCATATTTCTTCTGAGAGGTGACCCCACTCTCCTGTCTAACTCTGTGCTTTTTATTTTTAAGCAGGATGCCACCCATGCCCCAGGTGGTGGTGTCCCTCTCCATGTTCCAACTCGGTTGTTTACTCCCGAGTAGATCTAGCTCAGTGCCTGCCCCTGCGTACACACACCAGCGCCAAGACGCCTTGACATTCGAGCGCTTAAGAAGCCCCATATCATCATCATCATCATGTGGCCCTATTTCTCTCTGCTAAACCTTCTCCCTACCACATCACCAATCCCTCCATCCCCCAATCCCAGTTTATGTACTCTCAGTGTGGACTAGTCAACATACCAAATGTGAGTGTTATGAGATGGGTTAACATACCGCAATAGGCCTGCTAACAAGAAAGTTGTAATTTAGACTTGAATGGCATGGACATAAAAAAATCGGCGAGGGAGGATGGCATGTAGAGGTGGGACCATTAACAAAACAGATTGAACTGTGGGCGAAATGGCATGGACATGTAAAAAATGCAAAGGATGGCGGGATCCTATTTTAGGACCAATAACACCAAGGACCGAACTGTAGATACGAACGACACATATCCAATCTGCCAGGGAGGGAGAAACGCAATGCTTTTGCACTGTAGGCTAAATGGGTGTTCCTGACATGTGTACTTTCTCACTCACTCACTTGGAAATTATACCACGCCACGGACCTCCGTTCTTTGGAAACCTGCCTGCTAAGCCGCTGCTGCTCACCGGACCCGCTGCGCGGGTCCCGCTTCGCGGACTTAGCAGCTGTGGGGAATTTGCCTGGGGCTTCGTTGGGACACCGGCAGGGCTGCGAGGGTAGAGCGGGTGGACTCTAAGTTCCAGGAGTCCCCGCGCGCCCGTTGTCAGCTGGGCTCCTCTCCCTGCCGGCCACGCCCCCAACACAGCAGAATTTAATCATCTCCAGCCCTCACAGCAGCGGGACACTCACTTGGAAATTATACCACGCCACGGACCTCCGTTCTTTGGAAACCTGCCTGCTAAGCCGCTGCTGCTCGCCGGACCCGCTGCGCGGGTCCCGCTTCGCGGACTTAGCAGCTGTGGGGAATTTGCCTGGGGCTTCGTTGGGACACCGGCAGGGCTGCGAGGGTAGAGCGGGTGGACTCTAAGTTCCAGGAGTCCCCGCGCGCCCGTTGTCAGCTGGGCTCCTCTCCCTGCCGGCCACGCCCCCAACACAGCAGAATTTAATCATCTCCAGCCCTCACAGCAGCGGGACACTCACTTGGAAATTATACCACGCCACGGACCTCCGTTCTTTGGAAACCTGCCTGCTAAGCCGCTGCTGCTCGCCGGACCCGCTGCGCGGGTCCCGCTTCGCGGACTTAGCAGCTGTGGGGAATTTGCCTGGGGCTTCGTTGGGACACCGGCAGGGCTGCGAGGGTAGAGCGGGTGGACTCTAAGTTCCAGGAGTCCCCGCGCGCCCGTTGTCAGCTGGGCTCCTCTCCCTGCCGGCCACGCCCCCAACACAGCAGAATTTAATCATCTCCAGCCCTCACAGCAGCGGGACACTCACTTGGAAATTATACCACGCCACGGACCTCCGTTCTTTGGAAACCTGCCTGCTAAGCCGCTGCTGCTCGCCGGACCCGCTGCGCGGGTCCCGCTTCGCGGACTTAGCAGCTGTGGGGAATTTGCCTGGGGCTTCGTTGGGACACCGGCAGGGCTGCGAGGGTAGAGCGGGTGGACTCTAAGTTCCAGGAGTCCCCGCGCGCCCGTTGTCAGCTGGGCTCCTCTCCCTGCCGGCCACGCCCCCAACACAGCAGAATTTAATCATCTCCAGCCCTCACAGCAGCGGGACACTCACTTGGAAATTATACCACGCCACGGACCTCCGTTCTTTGGAAACCTGCCTGCTAAGCCGCTGCTGCTCGCCGGACCCGCTGCGTGGGTCCCGCTTCGCGGACTTAGCAGCTGTGGGGAATTTGCCTGGGGCTTCGTTGGGACACCGGCAGGGCTGCGAGGGTAGAGCGGGTGGACTCTAAGTTCCAGGAGTCCCCGCGCGCCCGTTGTCAGCTGGGCTCCTCTCCCTGCCGGCCACGCCCCCAACACAGCAGAATTTAATCATCTCCAGCCCTCACAGCAGCGGGACACTCACTTGGAAATTATACCACGCCACGGACCTCCGTTCTTTGGAAACCTGCCTGCTAAGCCGCTGCTGCTCGCCGGACCCGCTGCGCGGGTCCCGCTTCGCGGACTTAGCAGCTGTGGGGAATTTGCCTGGGGCTTCGTTGGGACACCGGCAGGGCTGCGAGGGTAGAGCGGGTGGACTCTAAGTTCCAGGAGTCCCCGCGCGCCCGTTGTCAGCTGGGCTCCTCTCCCTGCCGGCCACGCCCCCAACACAGCAGAATTTAATCATCTCCAGCCCTCACAGCAGCGGGACACTCACTTGGAAATTATACCACGCCACGGACCTCCGTTCTTTGGAAACCTGCCTGCTAAGCCGCTGCTGCTCGCCGGACCCGCTGCGCGGGTCCCGCTTCGCGGACTTAGCAGCTGTGGGGAATTTGCCTGGGGCTTCGTTGGGACACCGGCAGGGCTGCGAGGGTAGAGCGGGTGGACTCTAAGTTCCAGGAGTCCCCGCGCGCCCGTTGTCAGCTGGGCTCCTCTCCCTGCCGGCCACGCCCCCAACACAGCAGAATTTAATCATCTCCAGCCCTCACAGCAGCGGGACACTCACTTGGAAATTATACCACGCCACGGACCTCCGTTCTTTGGAAACCTGCCTGCTAAGCCGCTGCTGCTCGCCGGACCCGCTGCGCGGGTCCCGCTTCGCGGACTTAGCAGCTGTGGGGAATTTGCCTGGGGCTTCGTTGGGACACCGGCAGGGCTGCGAGGGTAGAGCGGGTGGACTCTAAGTTCCAGGAGTCCCCGCGCGCCCGTTGTCAGCTGGGCTCCTCTCCCTGCCGGCCACGCCCCCAACACAGCAGAATTTAATCATCTCCAGCCCTCACAGCAGCGGGACACTCACTTGGAAATTATACCACGCCACGGACCTCCGTTCTTTGGAAACCTGCCTGCTAAGCCGCTGCTGCTCGCCGGACCCGCTGCGCGGGTCCCGCTTCGCGGACTTAGCAGCTGTGGGGAATTTGCCTGGGGCTTCGTTGGGACACCGGCAGGGCTGCGAGGGTAGAGCGGGTGGACTCTAAGTTCCAGGAGTCCCCGCGCGCCCGTTGTCAGCTGGGCTCCTCTCCCTGCCGGCCACGCCCCCAACACAGCAGAATTTAATCATCTCCAGCCCTCACAGCAGCGGGACACTCACTTGGAAATTATACCACGCCACGGACCTCCGTTCTTTGGAAACCTGCCTGCTAAGCCGCTGCTGCTCGCCGGACCCGCTGCGCGGGTCCCGCTTCGCGGACTTAGCAGCTGTGGGGAATTTGCCTGGGGCTTCGTTGGGACACCGGCAGGGCTGCGAGGGTAGAGCGGGTGGACTCTAAGTTCCAGGAGTCCCCGCGCGCCCGTTGTCAGCTGGGCTCCTCTCCCTGCCGGCCACGCCCCCTAAGTCTCTTAGTTCTTCTTTTTAAGGAGCAGTCTCTCCCCGCAGCGCGGGAGCGCGCGGGAGGGCGCCGGGAGAAGCCCGGGACAAGGGCGGGACCGTCTGTGGCCGTCCGGGGCCGGAAGAGGCCGGGCAGGGCCTGACCCCTTTCTTTTTTCTTGTAGTTTGGAGGATAGTGTCTCGCTACAAGATGGATATGGCAACAGAAGATGTTACTCCGGGTAAAAATTCCAAATTACGCAATGGCTCACTGGAGAACTATTTTCCTAAGAAGAGTGAGGGAGAAAAGGACTCTATTCTAGCAGAGCGTAGGGCAGAGCGGCGTCGCTCAGTTGAGAATATGAAACATAGACCCCCTACTGATAGTCTACTTGTATTGAACCGGGAGGGAGATACGACTGATTTGAGTGAGGATAACGTAAGTCAAGACGGAGTCCCCTTACTGTTTCGTGACTTTGTAGCCACTCCCGGTTTGCCCTCGGATAATATTGTAATTGTTTCACCTACCCCTAGTTGTAGCCGTGTCACTGAGACATCTAAATCTAGGCAGCAGAAAGTTAAGTTCTTACCTGTAGCCCAGACCCACCGCCCTCCCCCTAATAAAAGAAGGAAGAAACAAAGGGTGGTACCAGGTAAAGCTAAAACATCGCACACCGACTTTGGTAAAGGGACAAAAACCCCCATTATAACCGAGATCCCACCAGTAGTAGAGCAGGATCATACACCACAGGTTGTGGTTCTACCGGTTCATTGCCCATCTGTAGTAGCCACACAAGATGTGGCTCCAGATAATAACGATAGAGCCACCCCAACCGTTAATTTACCCCAACTTCCCCCCTCAGCGACAGGGAACTTGGAATTTTTGTTGAGATCTCTCCTTCTTCCTATCAATGAGTCCATTAAAAAGGTTGAAATTAGATTAACCATATTGGAAGCTGCCATAACCAGTATGTCTACTCTTACCAAAAATAAAGGAAGTGGGGTGGTGCATCCCACACCCTTGACAGGGCCCCCTCCCATCACACCTCAAAAGAAATCGGAAACTTCATCTGTCCCCGCTCGGATTAAGCAAACTAGCCAGCCTCAGGGTAGAGCTGCCCCCCCACCACACAACACACCGCCGCCTAAACAATTAAAGGCACCAGCCACTGAATTGGGTGCTGTCTCCATCAAACCAACCATAAAGGCCTCGACTAGCAACAATCAGAACGCACATGGGGATGGTGAAAATAGCAGAACATCTCATAAAAGGGTCCCACAAGTAGAGATTCCTCCAGAAGCTGTGCCCTATGTTGTGATTCTAACGGGGGTCCCTCAGTTAACAGAAAATAAGAAGGAGGGATATGCTGACCTCAAGAATAAAATTATCCACTGGTTGAGGTTGCACAGGCCGATAGCGCCAAATGTAGATGGGGACATAGCTCATGTTAGACGGATTAACTGGCTGGGGAGGAGAACTAAAAATATAGAGGGGGACGTAGTGGTGGTCAACTTTAGAGACCCTCGGGCAGTTGATTATATCTTAAACTGGCCACCTGGGAACGGGGAAACCTGTATCACCCCACGGGCTTTAACATACTTCTACCCCAGGTTAGAAGTCACTACCTCTAAATATGTAAACAGACCTCAGTCTTCTAGGCCGTCTTTTACACTACCCTATATTAACAATCATCCCGAGTATGGGCATCAGTTCACCAGGATGCCTGACCTACACTCCGCTTGGTCCATGGTTCCTTATAGACATACGTTGAACCCGGGCTCAAGGATGAATCACCTGATACCCTTTACCCCGTTGGATACTTACAATCGGTTTTCCCAGCTGTCAGGGCTGGAAGACTGTGATTGAAGTTTGGGGCCTGGGGGGGGGGGAAAATGAACTCCATGGAGAAGAGGATCCTGGACTACTCTGTGGAAATATAGATATAGAAGAAGTTAGTTTACTTACAGCCCATATGGCCACCACCATTGACATCATTGAGGATTCTAGGCTAGCTGGGCCTCTGACTAGTATGGTTGGTTGCTCTGCAACCTCCATTCTATTGGTCCAGGAGGGGGGGAGCCTTACGAGCAGGGTGGTTAACGAGAGTGCGACTGTGGTGGGTAATACTTCTTTGCACAGAGGGCGGCGGGTAATAAACCTCCTTTCTTGGAACATTGCCGGGCTAAAGAGGAAGCTCGAAATTCCGGAGTGGCATACACTCATTGAGCAGTTTGATGTTTGCCTGTTTCAGGAAACATGGAGCTTAGTTCCGCTATATAAATCGGGGTATACCACCCACTCTGTGCCCGCTGTAAGCAAGGGAAAGGGTAGACCAGCGGGTGGGCTCATAGTTTGGTTAAAAATAGATCTGAACTGGGTGGTCAAATGCCACAATGTGGAGTGTAATGATATACTCCACCTTTCGGCAAGAGGACGGGAGGATGTCGTCAGGCTTGACCTTTTTAATGTCTATGCGAGAGGGACACCGGGCGACTCTACCTCTTCGACCCTAACAGCTTTGGACTCGGCCTTAGCCAATTGCTCTTGTTCAGCTAAAATCCTTGTGGGGGGTGATTTTAATTGTACATTCGAACCCCTCCTCGGAGATGATCCCTTAGGAATTGAAGAGGAGGATTCAAAATGGTCCATTCCAACTCTCTCCCTCCCCCCTATTAAGAAGTGGTCATCCAGGGCCATTCAAAGTAATGCACTGACAAGGGACCACAAATTAAGAGCCCTTAATGGCAGGACCATATCCGACCAGACAGGGGCACTGACCTTTAATAGACTCTCAGGGCCGTCCCGAATAGATTATATCCTAATGGACGTTGGATTCTGGGCGGACCTTATTGATATGGAGGTCTTCCCAAGTCAGGATAGTGACCACAATCCCCTGTGCTGCAAGTTCAATTGGGGTGTTTCTAACGTCAGGCGGGCGAACGACACCTTAAAAATAACTAAAGAGGTTATCCCATACAACAATAACCGTAGATTAAAATGGGATAAGGCTAACCTCAAGGAGGATGATATAGGTATCATTAAATCCCTGGTTGAGGGTTTGACTTCTAATTTAGAGATCTGGGATGGTGATAATCGGACCATCAGCCCCCAACACCCCTCACTTGACTCTGCCTATAAAGCCACAATAGATCAAGTTGGCCAATTTTTCATCTCGAAAGGGAAAAGTAATAGGGCTCCCGCTATACCCTCTACTCTTTGTAAACCATGGTACACTGATCACTGTAAGAGCATAAGGAAAAATCTGACAAAAGCTCTGCTTTCAGGGAACCCCTTACTGGTTAGAGCGGCCAGGAAGGATTATCTGAGAGCATTATCACTGGCCAAACGGGAGTGGGAGGAACAGCATTGGCAGGATCTCTCCACGGCTGTGAGCAGTAGGAACCCGAACCTTTTTTGGGATTTGATTAATAAAACTAGGCAGAGAAAATCGCAACCATTGGCTGCTCATATAACTAGTCAGCAATGGTTTACCCATTTTTCATCCCTATACGGAGACTTAGAGGAAACAACTAGTCTTGGGGTGAATGGTCTGGGTGAAGGGGTCCACCTAGAGGAAAATGCCCTTTTATTTTCGTCCTCAGAAGTAATGATGGCGATTAGACACCTAACCCCTAAGAAAGCCGCTGGGCAGGATGGGATCCCTGGAGATCTGTTGATGGCGGAGCCAGAGGCCTGGGCCAAACTAATTGCTATAATAATGAATCTGATCACGAGGGGACACCAGGTACCAGACTCCTGGAAAGGGGCCGAGGTAGTCACTGTGTATAAGAAGGGGGCAAGAGATGACCCTGCGAACTACAGACCTATCAGTCTGATAGACATAATCCAGAAAGTGGTCGGCAGGGTCATCATCTCAAGAGTAGGCGACTGGATAGAGGAGGCTAGTATCCTCTCCCACTTACAAGCGGGGTTCAGAAGGAAGGTCGGCACGATGGACCAGGTCTTTCGTTTTTTTGCTATCTATTGGAAGGCGGTTACCATCAAGAAAGGCAGTTTGTATATGGCCTTCATAGATCTCAAGACTGCATTCGACCTGGTCCCTCGTGCAAAACTTTGGCAAATACTTGGAGAGATGGGTTTTCCCAGCAGTCTTCTGAACCTAATCGTGAAGCTACACGAGGGGAATTATGCGAGGGTTAGATGGGGATCCCAGGGACAACTAACAGATAGGATCCCAGTGCGGAGAGGAGTACGTCAGGGCTGTGTCATGGCTCCGACCCTCTTCTCTCTATTCGTAAATGGAGTGGTGGACCATCTGAAGAGGGAAGAGACGGATGCCCCATCCCTGGCGGGGGAGAGAATCCCCACACTTCTCTTCGCGGATGACACCCTATTAATTTCCAAATCCCCGGTGGGCTTACAAAAACTCTTGAATCGGTTTAGCTCCTTCTGCACTACCCGAGGCTTAACCATCAATACATCGAAAACCAAATTGATGGCTTTTGCCCCCTCAAAAAGATTTAAAAATCACTTTGTGCTCAATAGTGCCCCCCTCGAGCTGGTCGAATCCTTTGACTATCTAGGAGTCCGGATAAACAGCCGCATGACCTGGAAGGACCATCTTTCCAAAATGCTACTTAGTCACCGTAGAGTATCCGGGGTGACGTTGAAGGAGCTCCGGGAATCAAGTAGTAAACCGGTCTCCCCAGCTATGGCCATCTATGAGGGACAGATTCTTCCTGCAGCACTTTATGGCTCGGAACTGTGGGGGTTCGAAGGGGTTACAGATCTGATGGTAGCGGAAAATAATTTCTTTAGGAAAGTGGTAGCTCTTCCAGCTTCCACCCCAATGATCCCACTAAGATTAGATCTGGGCAGAAGAACATTAAAGGACTTGGTGAGGTTACGCCCGTTGCTCTTCTGGTCCCGACTAAGAAGAACTGAGGAGCTCGCAAAGTATGCAGAAGGGTTGGACGATCTACTCTTGCTGGACACATGTAAAAAAATAGGATGGCTAAATAAACTGAAAGAAATGGCCTTCAATTTGGGTCTAAGAGAGGCATGGGAGTCGCAATCACCGCCACCCAAAGATGTTATTAAAAAACTATACTGGGATTGGGTACAGAGTAACGCCACGAGGGTTACGAATGTGGGCTCACTTACTGATCATTTTTTGTCAATTAAGTGTGTGAGAAAATTGGAACCCTTTCTCGACCTGATAACTAAACCGTTGGATCGAGCGCTGTACCTAAAATTGCGATATGGGATGCTCCCGGTGCATGACTTTACGGCGAGATGGTCGAATTCTGATGCCCTCTTGCGTGCATGCCCTGGTTGTGCGGCTCCAAAGGAATCGGTGGCTCACTTGTTTTTCGCCTGTCCAGCCTACAAAGGAGCGCGGATATTCTGGTTGAAGCCCGTCTGTAGGGAATTAGGGTTGAGGTGCCACAGCCAGGCACTACGCGTCCTCTCTACAGATTCTTCATCTGCCATTATGATTTGTGGGGTGGCTAAATTTTTGGGAAGTGCGTGGTTGATACGCTCCCGCTTACTAAAATTGCTCCCGGGGGGTCCTACAGGCTGATGCTGAATTTACTGTGTAGTAATTTATTGATGAGGTGCCCATGCTTTTTACTGTATTTTATAATCTTTTTACTGGTAATTTGGAAATGTATATGTATATGTATTCTTTTATGGTGATAAATTGCCGAATAAAGATATTCAAACATGTGTACTTTCCTTCTCGTTGCAGGTTTCGTGCTGGTTATTGGATTGGTGACCTTCTACCGGATTGGACCGTACACCCACTTGTCCTGGTCCTGCTACTTAAACATTGGAGCCTGCCTGCTTGCCACCCTGGCAGCCGCCATCCTCATCTGGAACATCCTCCACCGTCGGGAGGACTGCATGGCACCACGGGTCATCGTCATTAGCCGTACTCTGACCGCCCGCTTCAGACGCGGGCTAGAGAATGACTATGTAGAGTCACCATGCTGAGACTAGGGGTAGGGAGGGGAGAAATGTCTTTGCCTCCCTCTTTTGTATAAGCATCAACATTTGTCACCTAAAGTGCACGAAGCAGGCAATAAAGGAGCAGTGCAGGTAAATGTATGCAGGAAGAACCGGGTAATTGACCTGCTTCGTTGTTTTTTCCCTCATTAACAACGTCAAACACAGACTTCACTCCCTCACTGCACAGCTGAAAATTGTAATACACGTGCGATTCAGAGTATATACAACGTAAAGGAGTGTACGGGAAAGGGACGCAAGAATCTATAGGAACTGCTCCCAGGCTACATGACGCAGTTGTTCAGTGTGGAAGCCGGAATTAACACCTACCAACGGAAAGGACTTGTAGGTGGATACCTGGAGGAAACCTTTGGGTCAGGCTTGGGGTAACCATGTGATATCAGGACCAAACAATAAGTGAGAGAAGTTGTGAACATCGTAAGATCAGGCAAGATACTACACTAACATTTCTCAAAAAGAAGTACTGAACATTGTACAAAATAAACAGGTCCCCTTAATAAAAAAGAACCCACGTTACCACCACACAACAACACAGGCTCAAGATAGAAACATCACTTATATAAAGAAAATCATGTTAAGAATAACATGAAAAGTATGGTTTGAACATAAAGTGCAATAAGGACCAGCGCAGATGACAGAAGCATAAAAGATCGGGCCTAATTTATCAAAGAGTTTTCCCCATTCTGTGTCTAAGGGAACATGTGTGGATACTTAAGGGCCCTAATGAGCAAGCCAATATCTTGAAAGGGGCTTCCCAAAGCTCACTACATATGTACTGAATTACAATGGCCTTTGTCTTCACCAAACCCAACAGTGACAAAAGCTTGTAGAAGAAAGAGGACTTGTGATGGTGGAATATCAAGATGTAAAGCATACCAATACAATAACTAAACCTAAAGTTATCAAAATCATATGAACTAATGGAGTTCTGGTAAAGGACGACATAGAAAATAAAGCATGAACATCAAATAAAAGAAGTGAATAAATGCGTGATGGAGACCGAGAACGGCCTTGAACAGAACAAATAAGCTTCCAATGAACAATGACTTGAGCTAAAGCAGTATTAACACAAAAGCTGAACTGTCTGCAGAAAAAATAAAAATAAATCTGATCGTAAAGGAAATAGCGGCAAGGGGTCATATGTACTAAGTAACTTAGTGCACACAAACCATGCAAATCACTAAATTTCAGGGGTTGTCACCGCTAAATCACTAAATCTTTTTTACTAAACCCATTTTGTGGTTCAGAACATTTTTCTGGAATCGTAAAACAGGGTTAGAAATTATTATTGATGTGCAATTTGGAAGGTGTATGTTTTGGTGTTTACTTCCAAATCGCGAATTAGTACTATATGTATCCATTATTTGCGTCCGTAACTCCAATCACAAATCATCGATCAGTTACCGAATCCCAAATGAGGATGTAACTGATGCTCAAAGGGGAACTGGTGCCTTTTAGCTCCGATCACTTATGGGAAACAGTGTGGTAACTTCGGGGTGAGAAGGCAGTAGCCAGGGGACCACTGCCAACTCTCACTGAAGTTTTTTAAAATAATATAAATCCACCTCGCATGATTAAGCATTTGTTCAACGATTTGTCGTCTGAGGACCCTCTTCACACCCACACACACACTGCAAATGGTCACTGTGCTTTTTCTTGGAAAACTGACTGCACATTTTCCTTTAAAATGTTATCATGTAACTAATAAAAGGCATCAAAAGGCAAATTTTACTGTATTATATGGAAGTAGTAAGTGTGCACAACATCCTTTGAAAGGAAGACTGTCACATTAGGGCTCGAACTTAAATTATGTCACAAGGTAACTGTTGAAAACATTGTTATCTCTTAGAGCTCTTAACCAATTTATTTCAATTCTACGTGTTTCTGCTTCCCAGAAGCTCTCTCCAGTCTTCTTCTTATACCATCTTTATATGCATGTTAACAATCTTATGCCTATGCTTATAGGAAAACTTTGCATGTATTTTTCAAAATCTCCTGTCTTTGCTTCACAAATGTTCTGGCCTGTGATTACATCAACATCATACCTGTACTGCCTGGGCGGTGGCCCTCCTTACACTTTCTGCTTGGACCTCCTAATAATCCTAGGTAAACCTCTAGGTTGCTTGCGCTTAATAACAATCTCCGTGTATGCAGGATTCTTGTGTTGCCTAGAAATTCCAGCCTGTGCTATCTGGGACATCCTGCCTGGGCTACCAAGCATGTTCTGCACACTTCTCATTCCCATATATTACAGTAAAACTGGCACCATGCTGTACCAATTTAAAGTTGACCCATTTCTTCCAGATCATCTCCAGCGACAAGGGAGAAGCAGGGTCTTTACAGCAACCGATAATTAGATTTTCACTGAGGTAGGGATGTGACGCCTGTTCCTCTTCCATACTCATTCATTCACTGTTCTATGAAGGGAGATCACATTTGCTTCCCCACAGAGAGCCAACCTAAGAATTGAGAGTTAAGCTCAGTAATGATCAAGTTATGTTAGGTGGCCTTTATGGTGTAAAAGCACAGCACAGAGACTGGAATCAGCTCTTACATAATTTCTTCAAAAAGGATATTTACAGGGTTGACAGCGCTCATGTTCTCCTCATTTTAGGCCTTGCTCCATCTCTAGAATTATCCCATTCAGGAAGATGGAGTATTTAAATCACAGCAACCATGCAATTCTTTGACTTTTTGCCTATTCATTAACACAACTCACCAGTCATGTTGATGACATTTTCAACGTGCAGATCTGCCCTTTGGAAACCAGATCAGGGCTGCTGTCTCACACCACACAGAACATCAAACTATCCTCATCTGGTATCTAGTTTTCGTAACAACTGCCAGTTATGTAAAGTGCTTAAAGACACCCCCACTTCTGCCAGTCCACTACGTCCTGTACACCTGTTGCAAACATGCCATGTCCCGCTTACAGAAACACCGCCAAACTGACATGTTCAACGCTGACAAACGGCTTTTCCATTGCCTTGCTCGTCGTTATCCCTTGGAAGTGTTAGTTTTAAATGGAAGCTTGTGGATTTTTCACCTGGGTGTACCATAATGCAATGTTTTATTTAAATTATTACTGGAATATTTAAGGCATTATATTTTTTTCTGCAGATATCTTAAAATGCATCCTCTAATATTGTATACCAAGATGTACACTTGGATCCCTAATGTAGACAAAGGCTTTTTTGTTTGTACGGCTGTGTTGACATACAAATAATAAATACACTTGTAAAACTTCAATGCACTTGTACATGCAAGATTGTAGTTTTTGCTTAGCTGATAAGAACATGATCATATGCCTTAGTTCGGAGTACCAGAGGAATTTTTTTAAATGGCTACAGACTTGAAAGTACTTAAAACAATATGTGCCAATTTCTGAATACAGTCTTATGACACTTTGTGAACTGTGACATTCCAAGTAAGTCAGATACTGCCATTTTCCATTTCGCACTGGGATAATAAGATTTGGAGACAGTGGAATAAAGTTACTCATCAAATTAATTCGCCATAGGATGAGTCATACATCCTATCTTTGGAATCATACTCCATATGAGTACCCCTATCAATGCTGGCCACACTGACAAGCCCTGAGGAGGACTGTTACAGAAAAAATAACTCTCAGCAACAACATGACAAAATCCCTTCTAGAACACAATGCTGGATATATATATATATATATATATATATATATATATATATATATATATATATATATATATATATATATATGTATATATATATATATATGTATGTATATACATATACATACACCGGCCCCACATAGCCTCAGTCAAATAAATTAGACTAAATCAAAAGTAGCACATAATCAACAAAACAGTTTCCTGAAACTCCAATCACTGTTAGGGATAATGACTAAAGTCACAAACCGTGATCTATAGTAGAATGGACATCTCTAAAACCTTGCTCAATCAAGATCAAGTTATTGGCATCAATCCAGTCGTTCAGACGATCGAATAATAATTTCGCAAAGAATTTAGCACCAACATAAGCCGATAAATGGAAGCAGATTTTTATTTATATATTGGCTTAATAATTGCTCTTTTCCAGCTTTCTGGTACATAGCCTGTAAGCAAAATTCTACAAAATGCCTTCACAAATAACCTAGCCCACAAATCAATATTTGATTTTACTTTCATGGCAGGCAGATCATCAGAACCTGCAGCTTTTGATAATTTGAGAGAGGATATTGTCTTTTTAATGGAATTTGCAGTAAAAAGACACACTAATTCTACATCAACTGTCTATACATATTCCATTCACTCACAAAGCCCATCAGAGTATAATTCCATTAAATATGTTACCCACATTTCATCAGGGAATGTACACTTTAAAGTGTTACTGACATACCTGCTGCAAGGGATGCTTGGGGGCCACTCCTGGGAAAAGCCTGGGCCAAGCTCGACCCCGTCTTCACCTGACATTGCCCGGTGGAGATTGAGAGTAGGCTGGCCCTTTGTCCGAACACAGGTACTACTAATTCTGCCCAAGTCTTAATCAAGTAGTCAAAGTAATGACCAGTCATGACACATTACGAACAGAGCCTCTCTCCTACTCCACTTTAGATTCAAGAGCGTTGGGATGTGAGCTTAGCTGAGAACTCTGGTTATGCTCATACTAGTTACTTTGAAACAGGCACAACATTGATTGTTGATTCTCCAAAAATCTTATGTTGAGGGCGCACAGGCTGGGCAAACGTATCCATCTTCCTGTTATACACGTTATTCCTATTTCTTTTTTTTGTGCCACAACCATGGGCAAGCGTAAAATGGCTGGAATTTGTCAACTTAATCTCAGACCTAAGGGTATCAACTTAGTCTCTTTGAAACAGGCAGTAGGTGTTATATCGAAGGAGACTGCGTTGACAGAAGCGCCAGTTCATAGAATCCACCTGTTCCATACCAGCAACCACGGACCCTTTGCCTCCTTTGGTCTGGGGTCCCTTATTGGTGGCTAACCCACAATTAAATCTTGGCAAACAGGGTGAAGTCACTGGCATGGACTTGTCACCTTTGAATAAATCCGGACCCACAGCAAAGAGAAGAAGAGGGAATTCATGCTCCAAAGCGTACAGCTGGTGTGGAAAACATATCAGTTGAATGTTGTTCTGTGACCATGGTGTGAGGAGGGAAAGTTTTGTCCTGGGACATGCTCCATGATAAGTTAAAGGGAATTATCAAGGTTTCTCTGAGCCTAATAATTTAGTAGTTGAGAGATGGAATGCATTATTATTAAACTCATAGGTTCAGCCTCAGCCCATCCCTTATACCAGTGGTACACAACTGTGTTTTCTCCCTCTAATACAGAGACAGCAGCAGAGCAACCTCCAACTGGCCATCTCAAGAAGAAGTCTGACGGAGTGTCATCTACCCTACGTAACCCCATTAATGCAAGTAAGAAAGTGACGGGAGCACAAGCGACAAATCAGAGGAGACGTGACACTAGTGAGAGCAGGCACCCGAGATAGGGACTTATGGAAGCCCGAGTTTATTAACTCAGCCAACGCCTTTTAATTCACCGCCTGTAGCTTGTCCTTATGTGGGCTTTTTTGGCCAATGTTCCAGTGCGACCAAGGAAGGCCATTGAGACTGCTAACCAACCGATGGATAAGGTTTATCATTGGCTCACTCAGCACACTGACTTTAATACTGCAAATTATGACATCTTATTTGTGAGAAGGGTGGCTTTGGTGGGTCCCTCTCTTAAAATATCAAGAAGAAACTGTATCATTATACATTTTTAACAGCACCAACTGGCTAAATATCTCCAGTTACAAGAACCATAAAGGTCACTGTAGACAGACTGCATCAGAAACGTACTCTTGTGATTCTTTTACAGTAACCTGCGGGCTGATATCCATTCTCAGAACCATGGCACTTGAGTCCCGTCCCTCCCAAGACCTGTGAATCCCGTCCCTCCCAAGACCTGTGAATCCCTTTTCAGGCCTTAATTGTTTTCAACCTCTGTCTGATCAGAATCAGCTGGACTGACACGTTGTGAGGTGAAAGCTGATTTGGTGGCTGATTCCCCTTTTATTAGAGCTGACAATATCCAGAGAAAATGCCTTGTGGCTAGCCACCCTATGCGGAGCGTGAACATGATATGCAGGAATCGATTAGGAATAGCATCCAAATTAACTGATGAGGGCTGGAAGACTTATATTAAAACTTTCTATGTTAGTATGCTACAAGAATCTTTGGCGAAGGATGAAATAACCTAGGAAGGATACTCAAGCTACTTCCTCTGCCTCTCCCTCTTCCTCTGAAGAGCTATGGGTGGATTTGTCACATTTCTTAGGGTCTCTTGAGTGTAAGGCAATTTTGATACCCCAGTCCCATTCTGGAATACAAATTTTCTGATAATCTGCGCTCAGCAATTGAATTTCTTTCCCACTAATTTTTATAATCGTGCTTGTTCGAGGGATCATTTTTGTAACGTAGAAATCCTATTTTGTGTTTTAGATAAATTGAAACATTGAAAGCATTGAGGGGTCATCTCGCTTTCTCACCATTTTTTCACTATACATTGTGTTATATGTCCGTTCTATGTGACTGTCTTAGAAGGGATTGAGGCCTTTTAATTTGGCATGTCAACACTGCACTCTCTACCCCATGGGTTCTAATAAAAAGAAGGGGAGATAATTGTTAAAATAGTGCAATATGAAGTGCATTGCTTGAAGAATACATAGCCTAAGTGGACCAGGTCATTGTTGGTTGAATACTTTATGAGTGGAGGGCGACCTGTGTCTTTTTTCCCTCTTTGCTCCTTGTTGTGTACAGCGATTTTAATGTGACAATGAGAGATAGTCCCACACTGATAGACTAATTTTTAGTTCACACCAAAGGGTACTGTTGTACTAAAATAGATGACCGGGAGATTTCATTGCTCAAACGCTTTTCTGTTTTTGATCTGTGCAACATAGTTGCAGTTCTTGGGGACACAGAGGGATATCCGGAACTTAACAGGACGCGGGTGCAGACAGTAATCAACTATTTCTTTGTCTAGCGGATGCTGCATACCTGTGTCCAGTGTGGGGGCACCAGTGTGAGTGGATTTAGTGACCACAATCCCCGAATCTTGGCATTAGCCAAACCAGAAGTCACCAAGAAATAAGTCAAGAAGAGAGCCAAAGACCTGGTAGTCAAGGAGATGAGCCTAAGGCTAAGATGGAAAGTGGCTGATATTCCATAACTTTTCGCTAACTCTATTTGGAAGCACCCCAACGTAGTTAATGTCTAGAACATCAAAACCTGAAGATCTAGGCATCTCAGTCAAAGTTCTGGGGTACTGGGGCAAGTTTACCGTTTCTCATACCCAGGAGTAACATTTGCCTTGTCCAGTGCCTAAGATATGGTCAATCTGTTGCCATTCTGTTCAATATCGCTCAGAATGTAGGAAACAAACCGAGTAAGCCCTTACTGGAAAGTTACAATTGAAAGTGCTAACCGATTTTCATTTTCAGAGTCAGTATTTGGGGATATTGTCAAAGAAATATCCTTCAGGTAGAATAAAATCGCTTTTACGAGTGTCTTCTCGGTCTGCCACTTAGCAGTCCTCACTATTTTAAGCATCAAGAACTTGGTCTTGTCTGTGTGAAGGACCATATCAAACTAGCAACAATGGTATTATGGTTGTTAGCTTGGTCCAACATTCACTCCACTCCTAATAGACAGATCGTTGAGGATTTCTTAGCCTGCGACCTTGACTTGAAAATCACTAGGCTCTGCTATATCAAACAGGTGGCTGATGTCCTAGGCAGACCAGATATATAAGACAGTCCACAAATGATCACCCATGGGGAAAGAACATGGTCTAAAAAACACTTTGGAGAGCATAGGAAATCTACTAGAGAGACATTAGAGCTTCTAAAACAAACATACCGTACATGAACACATAATTTAGCAAATGACTTTGGAGTTGGATCCTGTTTTTGGCAGTACTCTGGATATTGTTTTTGCTGGTTTAGTGTTTCTGTGCACTTTAATACTGCTGAAGAGTAATAAAGTGAAAGTGTTCCTACTGTAAATTGTGTTTATGGATTGGTGTTTCTACGATTGGCTTATTTGATTTACTCCTAAGTCCTTAGCACAGTGCACTGTGTGTGCCCAGGGCCAGTAAACCAAATGTTGCTAGTGGACATGCAGCACTGATTGTGCCACACTACAAGCAGCTTTTCAAAGGGTTCTCAGACCCGCCACTGTACAGTCTGCATGCAGTTTCTACTGCCATCTCAACCTGGCAAGTGCACCCACTTGCCAGGTCCTAACCTTCCCTTTCCTCACATATAAGACACCCCTAAGGTAGGCCCAAAGTACCCTTGTGGGCAGGGTGCAGTGTGGGGGGAAGGTAGGACATTGTTACTTGATTTGATGGTGAAATACTGTGCATTTAGATTTTACTGTTGAAAGGCTATCTCTCCCATAGGTTAGCACAGGAGCTGCTTTCTAACACTTTTAGAAATGTAGCTTGCCAGGGGAAGCAGATAGAAAAGTTTGGTATGCCTGAACTCGTGATTTAAAAACGCATCTTTTAGTAAAGATGATTTTATATTGTGTGTTTGGAAATACCACTTTTAGAAAGTGGATATTTCCTTGTCTAACCAACCATGTGCCTCTGCCTGTTTGTTTATTAGCTGTCTGGATATTAGACTGACAGGGGCTGCTGGTTTGTGCATTCACACTAGACAGACACAAATGAGGCTGAGGTGTGTCCTACCTTTCCTGGGCGATTCACAGCCTTCATGATGGGTCTGTCCTGCATCTAGAGTGGTGGGAGGAGTTGCCACATGCACCTGAATGGACTGAGTCTGCCTTCCACAACGCTGTCTCCATCTCCTGTAGTGAACCTGGCCTGAGCAGGATAGAACTGGATTATGTGTCAGGAGAATTTTATGCCAACACTACAAAACGTCAAAGAAAAATGTGGTATAAATATTGGGGCTCAGACCCCAGGATTTTAGAATTCTTTTGGATCAAGGAACCTGCCATGAAGAAGAGCTAGAGCAGCTGTGAGGAGAGACTACCACTTTGCTGTGTTGACCTGCAGTAGCTGCTTCCCTCTTGGGAAGAGAAAGGACTGGACTGAACTTTCTGCAACTTCTTCCTGAGTGTCTCCAAGCACATGAGGTAGAGCTTGCCCCCTGTTTAAGAAGTCTCATAAACAGCAAAGACTTCAAGATCCTTTGGGCACCAGCACCTAGAACTGGTTGTTTCAGTTGGCACAGAGGAAAAATCATCACAACACCGTCCCCGGTGAGGCTGCAGACTCCGTGACCTGAAGGCACCGCACAGATCACTGCCGCACTTCAAATCACAGCCCTGGTCTGACCGATGCCACCAACAAGCCGTTGCTTGCACTGTGACCTGTGGGCACCACACCATGAACCGCCTTGCTTCACACCACCTCCTTGGTATCCCTGACGATGCCACAACGCCGTCACAGACACAGCTGCCTGCACTGTGATCTGTGGACACTGCTCGTGGAGAAAACGGAGCACTGTCCCGCTTCGCCCCGCAGCCCTGGTCTCATCAACAATGCTGCTCCAAGTTGATATCCACGATGTTGCCTGCACCGTGGTTTGGGGGCACAGCTCGTAAGTTACACGACGTACTGCCCGTCCTACAGCGCAGCCTTAGCCCATCGGCGTCAGCGCTACTGACTCCAGATCGCCCACCGACACCGCTGCTTGCATCACGATCTGTGGGCCCGCATTCCGCTTTGCCCCATCTTGTACTGCAGCCTTGGGGCTCCCGATAACACTGCCACAGCAATGACGACATCACTTGCAGCACCGTGACCTGCACACACCATGACAAGCACTGCCCCACTTAGCAACGCAGCCCTGGTCTCACTGACGCCCCTGGAGACCATCACTGAACTGCTGCGTGCATGCAACCTGAGGGCACCGCACGCTGCACCTGCACCGCTACTCTTCACACCACAGCCATGACGCCGGCACTCCCAACTTCAACCGCTCGGAGTTCAATCTGAAACACGAGTGACTTCAAGGGCCCGACGATTCCTGCACCGAACTCAGGAACCGGCGCCTGCTGTGGCGGGCTCGTCAGAGCACATCGCAAGGTCCCCGACGCCCTGCATTTCTAAAGGTACGGTTTTGCAGATCTTCCCGACACCATAGTTGGTCGGTGACACTGCAGCCGGACAGAACTGTGGGGTTTGTTTATTCACAGCGCCGTGATAGCCCTGGGCAGAGTCATCGACTACAAGGAACTAATTTTAAAGTCCATTCTTGATTATTGATATTTTTAAGTTACTTTATGTTGGATTCTTATTGTTCTGGTCTTGTTTTACACAGATAAATATTGGCTATTTTTTAAACTGGTGTGGTGTCCTTTTGTAGTGTTCTCACTCTTTTACTGTATGTTATGTGCAAATTATTTACTCACTGCCTCTGAGATAAGCCTGACTGACTCCTCACTTCAAGCTACCAAGGGGGTGAGCAGGAGTTATTTTAGAAGTGTAACTTCCTTATCCTGAATGAGAAGAAGGGTCCCTACTTGGTCAGGGTAACAACCTGCTAACTAGAGACCCCCATTTCTAACAGACCCATGCCTAGCTTAGGTTACAAACTCTCAGAAAAGATTACAGCTAACAAGATTTAGATTGGGCTTTATATGCAGCCTTCTTTAGTTTAGGGTTGGATCAATATGAGTCAGCCTCTTTTCTTATATGCCTCTGGAAAGAATCCTCCCCATGGACATTGCACCATTTTGTCTTTGTGAATTTCTTTTTTTTCTCCAAAACTCTTTTTATTAACAATGCTCAAAGACCATCGTTTACATGAATCACAGGTGTTCATACAGGGTGATGTTTAGATATTACAGCAGTAGTATTTAGGAAATTAAAATTATATTTATAAAGCGCAATGGCTACCCTGAGGCCTCCCAGCGCTGCGGACAGAACACAGAAGGACAGAGGAGATCAATTAAATACAGTCCTTAAAAAGGAATGTTTTTAGGAGTTTACGGAATGCTGGCTGGTTAGGGCCCTTCCGGAGAAGTAGTGGAAGGGCGTTCCAATGAATGGCGGCATTGTAAGAAAAGGAATGTCCACCACATCTGGCTCTGCTTATTCTAGGGAGTAAGGCCAGAAAAGAGGACATTGAACAAAGGTTTCTGCTCAGACAGTACGGGGTGATTTACAAGGGTGATTTACAAGGGATAGGAGACTGTACAACAATACTGGCTCTCCGGGAGTGCATGTATACCATCACACATTATCCAAGGATTGACGTACCCCGGGTCCTCCCTTCAATCAATCACTCCACCCCATTTCGGGTATTACGCATCACTCTCCCACCAGCGTCGCTCTATGTCGCTGCCATGGTGCCCACACTTTCTCCCATTT
Organism: Lissotriton helveticus; assembly: GCF_964261635.1. Lineage (NCBI taxonomy): Eukaryota > Metazoa > Chordata > Amphibia > Caudata > Salamandridae > Lissotriton > Lissotriton helveticus. Next base: position 445,810,911 of record NC_136071.1, on the reverse strand, counting down.
TTTTGGACAACCCCTACTCTTATACACTGTTTCTTCAGTCCGCTGGCACCAGTCAAGATCACGCTCCCACTCCTCCAATGACAGAGGCGAGGGCACCCCCCAACCTCTGGCAATGTTTCTTTTGGCAATCCCAGCTGCGGGTGCCAACCATATTTCCACATATCTGGGCCAATAAGAGTCCCTTTAATCATCAAAACAATCCATTGAAACCGTGACTCCAGCCACCCTAGACATAATGTCAGTGACTTTCCTCCAGTACCTGGCAATTTCTGGACATTCCCAAATAATATGTATGAAGGTTCCCTCCTGCTGGCAACCCCTGAAGCATAATGCTGTTGGAGCCCTGCCCCAGGTATACAGGTGTGTACGGGGGTAATAGGCACGATGTAGCACCTTAAGTTGCACTAGTCAAAATCTGGAGCGGATCGCAATCTCTCTTGCACTCTGTATTGCCTCCTGCCATTCCTCGTCGTCCATAATCCCCAGGTCGGTAACCCACTTCTCACGCAGGGTCAACAGGGTGTCTGGTATGTTATGTATCCGCTTGCAATATATCGTAGATGTAATTTTCTCAGGAATGGGACCGAGTAACAACCTATCGTCTAATGGGGGGTAATCCGGGACATGGGTACCACGTGGAATGTGGCTCCGTAGTGCAAGCATTAGTCTCAAGTATGGGTATCTCAGTGTCCGGTTAAGTTATATTCCTGCTGCAGCTCCTCAAAGGCGAGGGGAGTGTCCCCCTTCCATATGTCGCCTAGGTACTCAATATCTATCAGTTTCCACCCTCTAAAGCCCATCAGGGCAGCTACTGCTTATAGTGGATCGCCCACCCATACCGGGGTTCGACTGATTAGCTTCTCAGTCCAGCAGAGTAATCTATTGGCCTCCTTCCAGCACTTCACCACTACCCCAGTATGTGCCGACCACTCAGGACATTTTTTACGGGAGTATAAGAGTGACTCTCAGTTCCCTCCCGGCATGACAAGTCTGTCGACTCTGTAGGCCGGCTCATGGGAGTCCGCATACACCCATTCATTTGTGACCAGTAGTTGCGAGGCCTAGTAGTATAGTTTGGTGTCTGGAACCGCCAAGCCAACATCATAAACCTCCTTTTGTAGTTTATGCAGCACGATTCTAGGAGAATCACCCAGCCACAACAGCGTTCTAACTGCCTTCGCTACCTCTTGAAGATTGTCGGGGCACATGATACGAGGTGTTCTGGAGAACATATTGAAGGCGCGGCAAAGCCATCATTTTAAACAGGGCAGCCCTGCCCATAAGAGATAGCAGGAGGGTACGCCAGTGGCTTACATCTGTAACAAGTCGATCCATCCGAGGTTCAAGATTTTCTTTTAGAAACGCCTTTTGGTCTCGCGTGACGTGGATGCCTAGGTATTTGAAACCTTCTGTCACGACTGGGGCCAAACACCTCACTGGAACCCTGGAAGGTCTTTGAGAATTTCTTAAACATTTTACATTGGTATTTAATTCCTGTTCTTAAGAGCCATATCTTGGATAAAAGCAGACTAGCATATTATTTTCAACGGATGATGAGCAACCTGGAAGTCTGTATCACAATAGGATGCTTTTTTTAAATCAGCAGTTAAGACTTCATAAGTCAGTGCTTTTTTAAATATTACCTATTCTAGACATGGAATTTTAACTTCTGTAATAATGTCAAGAATGAAATTTCAAGCTGTTCTTTCATGATTATTCTTTAATAGAGACAAAGTCACGGTTTAAAATCATTTTTTGTTTCAGTCTTCTTAACTTTCTTTGAATTTCAAACATTGGTCGTGAAACCAAACTGCACCCTTTTATAAATTCTTTGAAACGTTCCTAGAATTTTGGCTCTTCCTTTTCAAATTAACCGCTATACAGTCGACTGCTTTCCTAATTAGACCATTATACCAATCTATCACATCCAATTCTCCCATTTTCACATGATCTAAATCTGTTGTTTAATGTACCTGAGATAGAAAGGATAGATGTTCTTCTTCAATGAAAGTTGTTAAATAGTTTTAAAAGTCAACTTTCATAAGGATATGTTTTCTTTAAAGTTCATCTTTCAGTTTAAATATGGTCTTAAAAGAAAGTAGCCAGTGTCTTTTAATTGTATTACCTGAAAATCCATCAGCAACCCAAAGAACAAGTTACTTACCTTCGGTAACGCTTTTTCTGTTAGATACAATATCTGCCTGTGGATTCCTCACCTTGTGAATATCCCCTTGCGTCAGCAACATTCGGAAATTCTTTTTGTAGCTTTGCGCCGACGTGGACGTCATAGAGGCACGGCATCGCTCGCGACTCCGCTGACGTCACTGACGCCTATAATAGGCCCACGCCGGCGTGATGACATCAGTTTCGCCCTTTTTTCCATGCCTTCGAGGCACACGGACGGACCAATGACAGTAGACATATACACAGTATACGCAGTACAAATATCAAGGTAAAACACACACAGTGTAAAACAAATGCAATAAAACATTTGAAATAAACAACCCCTTGACAATAAAATAAATACATTACAGAAACTCTGGTATAGAAGAGTGGACAACGGGGAGGCGGGTGGGTCAGTGAGGAATCCACAGGCAGATATTGTATCTACCAGAAAAAGCGTTACCGAAGGTAAGTAACTTGTTCTTCTGATAGATACATCTGCCGTGTGGATTCCTCACCTTGTGAGTCCCACAGCAGTCCCCACTCCCGGAGGAGGGCGTCCACTCTTGTAAACCCGGAAATCCTGGAGGACAGAACTCGCAAAGTGACCGTCCCTCCTCACTTCGGTATCCAAGCAGTAATGCTTCGCGAAAGTGTGGAGGGAAGACCAAGTTGCCGCCCTACAAATATCCCCTACAGGAACACCTCTAGCCAATGCTGAGGTTGAAGACTTAGCTCTTGTAGAATGAGCCCTTATACCCTCTGGTGGATCCTTACCGGCCAAAGAGTAGCAGATCTTTATACAGAGGACGATCCATCTCGACAAAGTTCTTTTATGGACCGCTCTTCCTTTCTTGCAGCCAGCAAACCCAATGAAGAGCTGGTCATCCAAATGAAAGTCTTTAGATCTGTCCAAGTAAAAGGACACCGCCCTTTTGGGGTCTAGACGGTGCAACCTCTCCTCATCCTTAGAAGGGTGTGGGGGAGGATAAAAGGTAGGAAGGGTAATGGATTGACCAAGGTGGAAAGGAGTCACCACCTTAGGCAGAAAAGCAGCTCTGGTCCTAAGAACCATTCGATCAGCATGAATGGTCAAAAATGGGGGCTTGTAACTAACAGCTTGAAGCTCACTTACCCTCCTTGCCAAGGTTATTGCAACGAGGAAGACTGTCTTAAGAGACAGAAGCCTCATAGGACATTTGTGAAGAGGCTCAAAGGGAGCACCCATCAAAAAGGTCAATACAAGATTTAAGTCCCACTGAGGCACAACAAAAGGAGTAGTAAGGAACTTATTTAAGAGGCCCTTCAAAAACCTTAAAACCACAGGAGATTTAAAAAGAGAAGGCTGGTCAGGCAAGCAGAGAAATGCCAACAGCGCTGAAAGATAGCCCTTCACTGTGGCAACAGCAAGCCCCTGTTGCGCCAGAGAAAGGGCAAATTGGAGAACATCAGACAAATGGGCTCTCAAAGGGTCAATAGATTTCTCCCCACACCACGTGACAAATTTTGACCATCTATAAGAATAGATGGACTTAGTGGAGTCACGCCTGGCTGACAAGATGACATCCACAACGTCAGGCGGGAGGGAAAAGGAATTCAGGTTGCCCCGTTCAATCTCCAGGCATGAAGGTGTAATGTCTGGAGGTGGGGGTGTAGAACCTGCCCCTCCATCTGAGAGAGGAGGTCTGCCCTGAGAGGGAGACGGAGCGGCGGGTGAGAGGAGAGGTGGAGAAGATCTGTATACCACACCCTTCATGGCCAGTCCGGGGCGACCAATATGACTTGGGCCCGGTCCTGGCAAATCTTCCTCAGAACCCGAGGAATCAAAGGTATGGGAGGAAACGCGTAAAGGAGTTGATTTCCCCAACTCAACTGAAACGCGTCCCCCAAGGCTCCCTGCATCGGATACTGGAGACTGCAGAATGACAGGCAGTGAGCATTCTCGCGAGTGGCGAACAGGTCCACCCGAGGAGTCCCCCACATCTGAAAGATGTCGTGAACCACCTCCGGGTGAAGCCTCCACTCGTGATCGGCAGAGAACTGCCGACTGAGACTGTCTGCACGAACGTTCAAAACTCCGGCCAGATGATTTGCCATCAGACAAATCTGACGGTCCTGAACCCAAGACCAGAGACGCAGAGCCTCTCTGCAGAGACACTGAGACCCCACTCCTCCCTGTTTGTTGATGTCCCACATCGCTGTCGTGTTGTCCGTCAGGACCTGGACCGAACGACCACGAAGGGAAGGGAGGAAGGCCTTGAGCGCCAAACGTATCACCCGCAATTCTAGAAGGCTGATGTGAAGCAACCTTTCCTCTGGAGACCAAAGACCTTTGACCTCCAGATCCCCCAGATGAGCACCCCACCCTAGAGTGGATGCATCCGTTATCACTGTGGCCACCGGAGGAGGCAACTGAAAAGGCTTCCCCTGAGACAGGTTGCCTTCCACGCCCCACCAAGACAGATCCGCCGCAGCTTCTCTGGAGATCCTCACTGACTCCCTGAGATCTTCGTTGTGCTGATACCACTGCCTGCGGAGGCACCACTGGAGCGCCCTCATGTGCCAGCGTGCATGGTTGACCAACAGAATGCATGAAGCCATCAGACCGAGCAGGCGGAGGACCGTCAGGACTGGAACGACCGCTCCATTGTAAAATAAAGGAATAATTTCCTGTATGTCGCAAATCCTTTGAGGAGGAGGGAATGCACGACATACAGTTGTGTCCAGTACAGCACCTATGAACAGGTTGCGCTGGGAGGGTACCAGGTGAGACTTGGGTACATTTATCGAAAAACCCAACCTGTACAACAACTGGGTTGTCTCTCGCAGATGATGGAGCACCCTCTCTGACGACTCTGCTTTGATCAGCCAGTCGTCCAAATAAGGGAATACAGGAATCCCTGACCTTCTGAGATGCGCCGCCACCACTGCCATCACCTTGGTGAAGACTCGAGGCGCAGTAGTAAGTCCAAACGGAAGGACCGCAAAACTGATAGTGCTGCGATCCCACCGTAAAACGGAGATACTTCCTGTGCGACTTCAGGATGGGGATGTGAAAGTACGCATCCTGCAAGTCGAGCAACACCATCCAGTCTTCTTCCAGCAGTGCCTGAAGAACCTGAGCAAGGGTGAGCATCTTGAATTTCTCTTGTTTCAGATAAAAATTCAAGATCCTGAGATCCAGGATTGGACGAAGCCTGCCATCCTTTTTGGGGATCAGGAAATACCGGGAGTAGCATCCCTGACCCCTTTCCTGCTCTGGGACCACCTCTATCGCACCCTTTCTTAACAGAGTTTGGACTTCCTCCTGTAGGAGTAACAGATGTTCCTCTGAGCAATATCCCTGGCAAGGAGGGTAATTGGGAGGGAATTCCCGAAAGGGAAGGGCATACCCATTTTCTACGAGATTGGGAACCCAAAGATCTGATGTAACCGATTCCCAATCCCGTAGAAAGTGGGTAAGCCGACCCCCCACCGGACCCACATGATCCTGAATGGCGGATCTAGGGCTGCTTTTCTGTGGCTGGGGGGTTGGAGGAGGTGGAGGAGGAAGAGGTTTGACGTCCTCGAAGACGACCCCTTTGCTTTCCCCTGTATGACCTGTACAAGGTGTTCTGCTGCTGCTGTTGTTGTTGTTGCTGCTGCTGACCTTGTCTAAAATTCCGAAAGGAAGAGCGTCCAAACCCTCTGAACCTCTTGGTCGAAGCACCTCTAATCTGAAGGCCCAAAGATCTGGCAGTAGCTCTGCTATCTTTAAACCTTTCGAGGGCTGTATCTGCTTTTTTTCCGAATAGTCCTTCTCCGTCAAAAGGCAGATCCAAAAGCGCCGCCTGAACATCAGCAGAAAAGTCCGAGGACTTTAGCCAAGCTGATCTTCGCGTAGCAACTGCAGTACCCATAATCTGAGCCATAGAATCAGCCGTGTCAAGACCGCTCTGAATTACTTGGCGTGCCGCTGCTTGGGTGTCAAACAATACCTCCTCGAAATCACTCCTGTTCTCCTGAGGGATCTTAGGAGCCAAAGCACGCATTGAATCCATAAGTGCGTGCACATACCTCCCCAAGAAGCAAGTGGCATTTGTAGACTTCAGGGTCATACTAGCAGATGAGAAAGTTTTCTTGGCCACCTCATCTTGTTTTTTAGCCTCCTTGTCCCCAGGAACTTGGGGAAAGCACTTATAGATTTCTTAGAGCATGCAGCCTGAATCACTAGGCTCTCTGGAGAAGGGTGAGATGTTAAGAAAGCAGGGTCCTCTGGAGCTACCCTATATCTCCTAGCCACACTCTTGGAAACAGCAGGAGCAGAGAGCGGCTTCTTCCACACCTCCATAATGGGCTCAGTTAATGCTTCATTAAATGGAAGTAAAGGCTCCACAGCCGAACTCGGAGAGTGAAGAACTTCGGTCAGAAGGTTTGATTTAAACTCAACTGTTGGTAAAGTTAAATTTAAAAGACCTGCAGCCTTCTTCATTACCACATGATATGGCTGGACATCCTTTGAAGGCGCATCATGTCCTGAAGGCAATTCCCACTCTGGGGAAAAATCAAGGCCACTGGCATCAGCCAGCTCTTCAAAACAATCCTCTCCCAGCTCACCTTCTTCTAAGTCAGGGTGAGAGTCAGAATAACTTCGTTCCTCCAAGAGACGCTGAGCTTCTCTTCTGGATCTCTCCTTAACACGCCTCGGTACCGGATCCATCAACGACTCCGATGGAGTCGGAACCGACGTCGATACCGACTTCGATGGCCGAGGTATATGCTCCTGATGTCTACTCGGAGCAGGTGACGTCGGCATTGGAGTCGTCGACTTCGGACGAGTCGGTGACGACCTCGGCAGGGCCGGAAACTGCCATGGTGTCGACGGGGCTGGCATAAACGGCATGAATGGAGCCGGGGCATATGAATGAGGAACACCCAAATTAAATGCCAGAGGACCCATGGGACCCGAAGGTGCACCAGAGGGGTACCACGCCCTTGAGAATACACCATACATAGCGTTTAAGAACGCTGAAGGGTCTTGACCCGTTGCTGGAAAAGGTGGTTGAACACCCTCAGGCTGACCTCGAGGTGGGATCGAATCCGGCTCAACAAAATGCGCAGATTCCTCAACTTCCACAGGAACCACCTCTTCCTCATCTCGAACCGGAGAAGGCGCCGGAGATGGATTGGACTCCGGAGCCGGGGAGGGAATCTGCGACCTCGAAGGCGAAGCCTCACCTTCCTGATCCGGAGACTCCGGCGGAGGTACCACCTTCAAATGAACCTTCCTGGGCGACCTTGACCTCGAGTCCGACTTCTCACCCGAGTGACGTCGAGACTCATGTCTCCTCTTCCTATGCTTCTTCCTTGACCTAGAAGCATGATCCGAAGAAGACTTTGAGGCCGAACCCTCACGAGATCTGGACCTCGACTTCGACCTCGACGTATTTTTCCTCGAGCGAGATCTTGATGTCTTCTTACTCTTGTCGGCCTTAAGTTTTGCCACAAGTAGCTTGGTTTCTCTCTCCCGCAGGGCCTTCGGATTCATCTTGCGACATGATGAACATCCATCCACGTCGTGATCGGAGCTTAAGCAGACCCTCCAGCTTATCGCGATTTCGCGATTTGCAAAAAAATCGCGAAATCGCGCGATCTCCGCAAATGCCGCGATATTTGCCCTAAAGCCCGCGAAATTTGCCGTTTCCGCCCGTCGCCCCCGTTTCCGCCTTAAAAGAAGGCGCGAGGCACCCATTCAGTCATTTGCGGCGAGAGAAGACGGCGGCCGAGCGAAGGGAGAAGAAGACCAGCACCACACCAAGAGGGGGAGGAGAGAGCACGAAGCTGCAGCGACGACACGAAGACTCTTCCAGAGACCGGGGCTCGGAGCAGGAGGAAAGCCGGCCGGCAAACAGAAGACAGGTAAGTCCGTCCTACGCTGGTGGGGCCTCGCCGCACACATAGGGGAGAGCGCTGCCCTGGTGGGAGGGGGGCAGCGGAGATGTGGCCTTCAGTAATAGCCTCCGCTCGCGCAATTACTCACACGTCCAAGTAAATGTGATGCATGCTAAAAGCTCGTCACCTAAAATGAAACTAAAAACGCCGCTCAGTACTAATCTTTTGTCAGGCTTCTCATGGCAAACGTTTCGCAGGCTTTTAAAGCATTAAAGGCTGTCTCTTTATTCAACAGTGCCCCATTATAAACAGAATAATTGAAAGTTACTGATGTAACGTTAATGTTTGCATTTCTGTTCTGCTGCAGAGCTAATGTGAAATATATTTAAATCAATACTAAAGCCATATTTCCAGCGCGAGAACACTCACTCCCTGTCTGTGAGGTTTGATTCTTATGGAAACGATTAGCAACTCGGAGGGGTGGGGAACACAACATTTATGGTTTCCTTCTGATTAACCCCTTCTAGTGCTTTACTTACAGGCTGAGCTCTTGGGTAGGAATCCTATTTTTGGTTACTGAAAAATGCAGACAGCACACGTCTGGAAAATTGATTTCAGAGACGGGGCAGACTTGGGTGCTCAGTAATTAAGTACATAACGCTTGTTCGTGTGCCTGAGTGTCTAGCACCTTTTGCAGTATTACGCCTCAAATGATACTGTGTTCTTGTAACTGCACATTTGTCACTTTTTTCTTCCTGTGCACTTTTTACTACCTCATGTATTTTTGGCTGCTCACAATTCTCACTACCTCATGTATTCTGTGTGCTCACAATTGTTACTATTACCTTTTACTTTACTACCTCATGTGTTTTTGGTTGCTCAACATTCTCACTACGTCATGTATTCTGTGTGCTCACAATTGTTACTATTACCTTTTACTTTACTACCGCATGTGTTTTTGGTTGCTCAACATTTTTACTACCTCATGTATTCAGTTTGCTCACAATTGTCATTATTACCTTTACTACCTCATGTATTTTTGGTTGCTCACAATTTGTGTTCCATTTATGTTCCTTTTGTGAAGCGCTCTGACACCTTCGGGTAAAGTCCGCGCTATGAGTCACAGTGGGTATCAGGGTTGCAAAGGGATTTTCTTGCCAGGGAAAGCTCTGAGCATTTGCAATCCCTGCCATGCTAGGAAAGATACCAAGAATATTTCTCTAATTTTACGTGTGGGAAATTTTGTATGCACCTGGGAAAATGTTTGCGGATTTTTTAAAGTTTATCTTTATTGGCTGAGCTCTTCTGTGCACACTGCCAGAAGAACACCATCATGGCCCGATCACAAAATGTGATGTATGTCATTCCATTATTTGTTGTAACTGTTCTCTTTGCAGGGGATGGTGTTGGGGTGGGGGAGTGTGTGTGTGTGTGTGTGCGCGCGCACCCTGCTGCTGCCTGTGCTGTACCGGTTATGCAAGGGAAGCTTGCACTGCTGCTGTCTGTGCTGTATCTGCTCTGTGTGTGAGGGAAGCTTGCACTGCTGCTGTCTGTGCTGTATCTGCTCTGTGTGTGAGGGAAGCTTGCACTGCTGCTGTCTGTGCTGTATCTGCTCTGTGTGTGAGGGAAGCTTGCACTGCTGCTGTCTGTGCTGTATCTGCTCTGTGTGTGAGGGAAGCTTGCACTGCTGCTGTCTGTGCTGTATCTGCTCTGTGTGTGAGGGAAGCTTGCACTGCTGCTGTCTGTGCTGTATCTGCTCTGTGTGTGAGGGAAGCTTGCACTGCTGCTGTCTGTGCTGTATCTGCTCTGTGTGTGTGAGGAAACTTCAGTTTCAAGAGCCATTTGGCCCAGCTGCCGCAGCGCACTGGTAAGTTTGGTGTCCTGGGCACCTGGTGAGTATCCTAAGTCTTTACTTGTGTTCTTTTGCAGAGCATCACTGGGAAGAATCTGCTTTTGCAAGAGCCAGAATTGGGTCAGCTGCCGCAGCGCACTGGTAAGTTTGGGGTTGTGGCCACCTCTGGGGAATTTCATAATTGTTTGTTTTTGGTTCTGGGGAATTGTTGTGTTCTCTGGACTGTACTGCATTTTTTTGCTGAATCTTGACCCTTTGGCCTGATTTTTTACTGTCACTGTTACTGATTTTTTTTGTCCTGAATCCTGACCCTTTGCCATTAATTTTTACTTGCCATTGGGCCAGGTGCCGCTGCGCACTGGTAAGTTTGGGGTTGTGGGCACCTGGTGAGTTTCCTAACTCTTTACTTGGTTTCTTTTGCAGAGCATCCCTGGGAAGAATCCGCTGTTGCAAGAGCCAGACTTGGGTCAGCTGCCGCAGCGCACTGGTAAGTTTGGGGTTGTGGGCACCTCTGGGGAATGTCATAATTGTTTGTTTTGGTTCGGGGGAATTGTTGTGTTCTCTGGACTGTACTGCATTTTTTTGCTGAATCTTGACCCTTTGGCATGATTTTTTACTGTCACTGATTTTTTTGTCCTGAATCCTGGCCCTTTGCCATTGATTTTTACTTGCCATTGGGCCAGGTGCCGCTGAGTAATGGTAAGTTTGGGGTTGTGGGCACCAGGTGAGTTTCCTAACTCTTTACTTGGTTTCTTTTGCAGAGCATCACTGGGAAGAATCCGCTGTTGCAAGAGCCAGACTTGGGTCAGCTGCCGCAGCGCACTGGTAAGTTTGGGGTTGTGGGCACCTCTGGGGAATGTCATAATTGTTTGTTTTGGTTCGGGGGAATTGTTGTGTTCTCTGGACTGTACTGCATTTTTTTGCTGAATCTTGACCCTTTGGCATGATTTTTTACTGTCACTGATTTTTTTGTCCTGAATCCTGGCCCTTTGCCATTGATTTTTACTTGCCATTGGGCCAGGTGCCGCTGAGTAATGGTAAGTTTGGGGTTGTGGGCACCAGGTGAGTTTCCTAACTCTTTACTTGGTTTCTTTTGCAGAGCATCACTGGGAAGAATCCGCTGTTGCAAGAGCCAGACTTGGGTCAGCTGCCGCAGCGCACTGGTAAGTTTGGGGTTGTGGGCACCTCTGGGGAATATCATAATTGTTTGTTTTGGTTCGGGGGAATTGTTGTGTTCTCTGGACTGTACTGCATTTTTTTGCTGAATCTTGACCCTTTGGCATGATTTTTTACTGTCACTGTTACTGATTTTTTTTGTCCTGAATCCTGACCCTTTGCCATTAATTTTTTCTTGCCATTGGGCCAGGTGCCGCTGCGCACTGGTAAGTTTGGGGTTGTGGGCACCTGGTGAGTTTCCTAACTCTTTACTTGGTTTCTTTTGCAGAGCATCACTGGGAAGAATCTGCTGTTGCAAGAGCCAGAATTGGGTCAGCTGCCACAGCGCACTGGTAAGTTTGGGGTTGTGGGCACCTCGGGGGAATTTCATCGTTGTATATTTTGGGGCAATTCTTTCTTTCTTTGCACGTGGCTGACTGGACACGTTTTGGTCGAATTTGCACCACCCATGTAACCGTTGGCATGTTACATTTTCTATTTTCGGGCACTTAATTTGAGCTTCAACAATTGCTATGGCTTTTTCCCCCTGCGCTTTTCACACTGTCTGTTTGCTCAACACCGTTCGGGGACTGGCATTTACCATTGCAGTTATGGCCCAACACGTTTGTCACTTTACTTGTGCCTCAGGGTTGCATGCATTTCTTATCGTTGAGCACCGGCGCTTTCTGAACTTTCCTTTCAACAATTGCCTTTCCCCCCTTTGAGGTGTCTTTAGTAATACCAACTATCTTTGTAGGTGAGTTAACTGACTGCGCCACAACCGGGAGATCTTCTGTTTTACAAGGGAGCAACAAGCCACCACAAGAAAAGCAGAATGGAGATGTTTATGCAGGCTGCAAAGGGTGTGAAGCACAGATCACATCTGCCCACCCAGATAACCGCAGCAGACCGGGCCAGAGACTACAGCAATGTGATGCACGCTGATGGTGGGGTGCTGTTTTGCAGTGTGTGCAATGTGGCGGTGGACCACATCCGGAAACACACTGTGGATATGCATGTGCGGTCCCAAAAACATTTGAAGCGCTGTTCAGATGATCCTGACCTTCAATCTTCGCCGAAACGTGCACGCCAGATGACAGTGAACTCGCTATTCACCAAGAGTACAGCTGCCGGTGCCGCAAACCACGAAATGATAACTGAGTGGGTTAATGTCTGCACCGCGTTGAACATTCCGCTCAGCAAAACCGACCACCCTGTGTTGCGCAAGTTCCTGCACGAGCGAGTACGGAATGGTGGAGCGATACCTGGGAGTCATCAGCTGCAAGAACGGTATCTCCCAGAGAGATATACAAGTGCCAAGAACGAGCTGAAAGAGCTATTGAAAGATCAGAAGATTAGCGTTATCTTTGACGAAACACCAGATGTCGAAGGTCGGTGTGTTTTGAATGTGCTAGTTGGAGTAGTCTCTCCGCGGGGTGACCGTCAGATCCAAACCTACCTGGTGGACACAGTCTTCCTATCCCAGTGCAACCATGGGACTGTAGCGCAAGCTGTTGTAAAGGTGCTCACAGAGTACAGCATAGACTTCCAGAACGTTGTTTCCTTCAACACTGACAATGCGGCATACATGCTCAAGGCATTCAACACAGTGTTGAGGAATCTGTACCCAAACTCCATCCACATCACCTGCTTGGCACACATCATGAATCTTGTTGGGGAGTCATTTAGGAAGCCTTTTGTGGAGCTGAATGCTTTCCTGCTGTACTTCTCCCGCATCTTTTATATGGCTGGCAGCAGAAAGAGAAGGTACCTGCACCATCTTGCAGAGAACCATGGGATGAAGGCACGGGTGGCACCTGACCCTTGCAGTACCCGCTGGAATTCTTGGTTCGCCGCAGTCCAGTACCACTGCAAGCACTTTCAGGCCTATGCTGGGTTTGTGGAGTCAGAGATGCAACTCAGCAAGTCTCCCCCAGATTCCCTTGAAAATCTACAGAAGATTTTTAACACCGACCAAAGGGAGTGCATTAAAGTCCAATTGGACATTGTGGCAGAAAAATGCCAAAGCATTTTAAACCTGATGGAGCTATTCCAGAGTCAGACTCCAGTTACCATGAAGGTATACGATTATTTGGAGGACCTCCACATGAACTTAACCAACAATTCAGTCCTCACTGTGGAGTCACTAGAGCCGTTTGTACAGACCACTGCAGGGGCAAAACTAAGCCTGGCACAGAAAAAAAAAATTACAGCCCAGCTTAATGAAGCTTTTGAACATTCATTAGAAAAGGTGGCCAAATACATGGGGGAGGCCCAGCCAGGCATACAATTCTTGAAACAAGTGCGCCTCTTCAACCCTGCGCGACTCAGCATCCTGCCTAATGAGAAGAGTGCCTATTCAGCAATCCCTGGTTTCAGCGAAGTTCCCGATCAGGAGCTTCGCCTCTACTTTGACAATGTAGGGCCAGAAGCAGTGCAGGTGTCTGTTTCTGGACTTATTGACACCGACCTCTTTTGGCGTGGGCTGGCTGACCGCCTTCCAGCTCTTTCCCAACTTGCAGCTGTGTATAAGGACTGCGTCACAAGCTCTGCAGATGCTGAAAGGAGCAACAGTATATACAAAATTATTCTCTCTTCCAGACGACGGTCCCTTTCAGAGCAATCAATCCGGGCATTATTGTTTTTACACTACAACCAGCAGCAGAATACTGGTCTTGATTTGGAGTGCTCCGAAGAACTTACCGTACTTGCCCAAGATTAACATGCCTTTTAATTAAAACAAATGGGCTGAATTGTAAATAAACAAAATGTACATAGCTCCATGTTGTCTAATAACTCAAACAGTAAGATATCTGTGTTTGGTGTTGCAAAAACCACAAAATAAAATGCCGCTAAATGCCGCTAAATTTCCATTTTTGTGCCGCTAAATTTTCATTTTTGTGCCGCTAAATTTGCCTATCCATGCCGCTATATCCTGGGGGGTCTGCTTAAGCACCAAATACAGTCCTCGTGTGGATCCGTGATGGACATCATTTTTCCACACTCCCTGCAGGGCTTGAAACCGGTCTTCTTTGACATCTTATCGAAACAAAGAAGTAGAAAATACAGAGAAACAAAACAAAGTAACAGTATTGTAACTGAGATTCCCAAAACCGTTAGCGTCGACGACGCGGAAAAAAGGGAACTGATGTCATCACGCCGGCGTGGGCCTGTTATAGGCGTCGGTGACGTCAGCGGAGTCGCGAGCGATGCCGTGCCTCTATGACGTCCAAGTCCACGTCGGCGCGAAGCTACAAAAAGTATTTCCGAATGTTGCTGACGCAAGGGGATATTCACAAGGTGAGGAATCCACACGGCAGATGTATCTATCAGAAATAGCATGCTTGCATAAAAATGCAATCTATTGAGAACTTTTGGTTGCCTTCAATGAAAATTTGGGTTGCAGGATTGTCTGAATAATGACGTCCATTCAAGCACACAAAACCCCAAATCAGAATCCATCTTGAAACTGTTACACTTAGGAAAAACTGCTGTGGGAATAGTAAATGCAGCCATTAATTGTGGTTATATTGTGATTCCTGTGAAGGACTGAAACACAAGTTAAAGTCATCATTATTCATTTAAGGGAGTTTGATCAAATGAAACATATTTTACTAAAATCTTCATTAAAGAGATCTTGCTAATTTATTCTAAAGATTTATCATTAATATAATTAGGCTTACAATTGATGCTAAATTATTACACATGTCCACCTTACATGCTTGATTCAATTATTTATTTATTTATTAAAAAATGTTATATAGCGCGAACATGACCCTTGGGTATCAGAGCGCTTCACATTACATGAGGTAGGTTAGGGATAAGTCTTGTATAGTATAACGATTCACAAGGTAAGTAGGTAAGTATAAAGCTATACAGGGTTAACAAAAAATATATACAGTGACATGAGGTAGATTTAGGATACAATTAGATGTAAGGTGTACTGGGACTTCCATTATGCAATAGTTCTTAAATGTCTTTTTCCTGTGCATTCTACATTCTACATTCCTGGGTCAGGAGTTGTATAGTACCTACAGAGGTTATCCCCAGTAAAGCTAATGTCTTTCTCTTTACTTACATTGTTGTTCTGTTTTGGTAACATCTATGTCACGGTGCAAGTGAGGAAGTGTCTTGCCTATGGAAGGAACTTACTCCTAAGGAAGATCTTCGTTTCCCTCTTGAATGTTGCTGTGTTTGGAATTTTCCTAATGTTCGGAGGAAGTGAGTTCCAGATTCTGGGGGATGCTCCTGAGAAAGCTCTATCATATGTTTTCTTCTTCAGGAAGATGGGTGCTCTCAGCAACAGCTCCTTGGCCCTCCTGGCTGGTCTGCTTCCTCCAGATAATTAAATTTTCTGGGCAAGGTATCTTGGTGTATTGTAGTGGAGCACTTTGTGGGTAATAGGTGCCATTTTTAGCTCAATTATGGCTTTGTAAGGTAGTCAGTTTAATGCTTTCACGTGTGGAGAGATATGGTCGAATTTCCTCGATCCGGTGATGAGTCTTGCAGCTGCATTGAGGCATGCTTTTAGTGGCGCTGTGGATATTTTTGGTAAACCTGCTAAAGTTGTGCATCCATAATCAATCCTCGAGATAACTGGTGATTGGACTGCCAGTTTGAGATCCGCCTTAGAAATGAACGGTTTCCCTTTTCTAATGTAGTTCAAATGAAAACGGGCACTTTTTGCCATTGATTTGATATAGGTTTTCATGTCTAGGTTCTCATCCAGCGTGATTCCTAGTGATTTCGCGGAGTCAACTAGGGTAGGGGGGCAATTTAACGCTGTGATCATTTTGGACCCTTCCGTCACTTCTGTGTGGTTTGTTGGTGGTGAAATTAGTAGGAATTCTGCTTTGTGTGCATTTAGCTTCAGTTGATTGTTCGTTAACCATTGTAATGAAATTTTTAAGGCCTCATTCATTAACTTGATGTCTTCCTGAGACGCGATCTTGATGTATATCTGTGTGTCTTCTGCGTACATGTGATAGGATATCTTTGAGTTTCGTAGAATTTCTGTAAGAGGTTTGACATACAGGTTGAACAGTGATGGAGATAATGTAGATCCTTGAGGGACTCCAATTGAGTTAGGGCATGAGGGTAAAAGTGATTGCGTGTGCATGTATATGCTTGATGTTTCTTGCAAGTTTTGTAGATTTTAAAGCAATAAGCCCCTGTCCCCCTGAAGGGCAACCAGTGGCCAAAATACACAATTGAGTACATATTTGTAAAAAACCTTCAAAATGTAATTGTTCTCCTTCTAACCAAGTCGCCTGTTAACGTAAAATATAAATATTTTCAAGAATTTTATTCAGAAATTCAGAGTTCCTCATTTTATATAGCACAAGAACGTTACAGGGCAAAAATTGCAGGTTTTAAGGAAAAGTGTTGACCTAGTCAATATCATTAATGCCACTAACATCTTCTTTGTGTCCCCAGTGGGGCTCAAATTAGCATAACGATTACTCCTAATCAGTTCTCTACCATATGTTTCATGCTTGTTCCTCGGTACAGTTATTTTTAAATTGCCTGAATAAAGGTAATGCAATTTAACTTTCTTCACTGTGCCTATCTTACCCCTCACAGGTCACACAGAATGTTTCTAGGGATCCCTAGTGCACGCCCCAAAAGCGCTGTAGAAGATGTTTCCTTCATTCACACGATGTGGCCTGCCCACATTTGTACGGTTAAGGGCAGCAGATAGTGGTCAAGGTGTATGCCAGGATGGGTAGACAGAAGTTGTGCACGGCAGGAGCAAACATGATCTGATGGCTAGACCCAAAGGAGACAAGCACATAAATTGCTTCACTGATGTGTCCCTGATCCTTGCCAAAAGAGCATGTGCCATGAATTGGAAATCAACACCCACTGCCATTCAAAGCTAATGATAATGATAAAGATAATCAAATGGTCATAAGCACATAATACCACAACGAGGTGTCTTAGCCACAGAGATGGGAATTAGATGAACATAATTGATTGGCATTTGAAACCCTGAAATGCTGAACAGCAATTCTGATGATAAAGCTTCATGTTAGATATGGTTAGGTTCACAACTTGGCATTATGCAGTTTAAGAACAAGAAGGGGTTGTGTGGCTTCTCTGACAGTGTCTCCTGCTCTTTGAATGTATTGTGCTGCTGGCAAATAAATTGCTCCCCTTCTTTTTTCTTTTCCATCTCCTCCTTTTTGTCTTCCATGGGTACCCTTTGGTCTTAAATTAAATCTAAGGCAGTATATGTTCACATAAGCTTATTTTGTTTCTTACTGTTACTTTTTAATTTGTTGTCTGACATCTGTTAATACTATGATGTGTGCAGATGCATCAATATAAATAGGTAGAGTATCTTGTTCCGGGGCACTTCATGCTTACATTTAATAATGTGGTGGAACTATTGCTTCATGTTTCCTCAATATTTTGTTTAAACAGGTAAACTATATATTTTTTTAAACAATATTTCATGACCACGGAGGAAAACAGCTAAAATGAAGCAGAGTGGAGATGAGCGCAGTAAAACTGGCCTCTATTCTTATTTAAGCATTTAAAAACAGTCACAACCCAACCTTACAAAACTGGCCAGAGGATACGCATGAAATGGCTGCCTTTGAGAAATTACTATACAAAATAAATGATAGGATGCCCCAATTCGAATGAATCTTGGAACAGTTTATAATAATGGATGGTGGGGAACACTTAGGTCACTAAGGCAGAGGTTGATTTGCATTTCAAAACTGTTGACCGGGTAAATAACACTGTGCAATAGATAACACTGGGCTGTACTGTCTAGTCCTCCCGCTCTTAACTAAGATAACATATCAGGAGTTCGGAGCGGTAACAGCATAAAATACCTAATAGCATGTCCTATGGTCTGCCCTGACACTTTTACAATAGAGTTCTAACAGGAACAAGACGAGGGGGTTCTCTGGATAACATGGCGTGGTTCTTTACACCAAAGACAGGTACCAGAAAGCCAGAAATTCCTGGACCATTTTCTCTTACTCTTTCCAGTTTTCATACGCTTACCATACGTTGCTGATTAGTAGACTTTGTACATTAGTGCAAAACTGCATCTTTTTTTAATCCTGTTTGAGTTAGGAGATTTTTTTTTTTACTTCAGTAACTTTCTTTCGAATGGTTGGTGCAGCTCCTGCAGACTCCTTGCATGAACCTCCTTCAAGCATCTCACTGGATCCACAACAGTCAAAGATATGATAACATTTCACTGGAGTCAGGTGGCATCACACACCATCGTACAAAACCAAATCTGCTGGAAGATGAGCATGGAAAAGAACAAAAAGAACAACCACGCTGCCTACAAAGTGGGAAGCACCAGAAAAGTAAGGCTCGGTTCCTGCTTGAGATGCTGAAAAAACAAAACAAGTGGGGATGCTAGAACGTATGTTCCAATGAAAATGTTACTTACTTGTAATTCTAGTTTTGCTTTGTACGAATCTTCATTAAAGTCATCAAGGCACACTATTCGCGCCTGTGTGCTGGGACCCTGTAATACTTCAAATTCAAACATAATGTACATTTCAATAAGTTGTAATCTAGCATTTTTCGAATATAGGTGCAACCTCCTTAGCCTAAGCCGGCTTTTTTTTCTTACTTTTCAATTGTACACATAAAACAGATTTGCAGCTGCAGCTCTCCCTCTGCTGCCTAAAGAGGCTCTAAGATCACAGGAAATAAAGCTGAATAGAAGAGAAGGTAGCCTGATAAGCAGAATGCAAGGAGAAGCTGAGAAACATGCACTTTTTCTTTAAGGAGGCAGCAGTTTACATATCCCAGCATGCTTTATACTGGCAGTTGCCCAACTGTTTCAATCCTTCCTGCCTGAGATGCTGAAATAAAGTAACAAGTGGGGATAGCTTTTCACTTGGGGTGTGGTGAATGCATGTCATATGGAGAGAAGCTCCAATAGGAGAGCACCTAAAATGTTAATGTGGCGGTATCATTTTTTGATAAGCTTTTGCAGTCATGTTTGCTAGTGAAGACAACACAGTAATACCAGCACACTTGTACTGTAACACAGTCAGGGAGGAAGATCATCCATTATCTGGAAAGTTAAATATCTCTACTACAGTGCTACATCCAGAAAAGTAGTGTAGCCAATTTAAACATTTACTGCTTTCATTTTGTGCACTAAGCTGTAAACCGAAGGCAGAACGGTACATAGGCAACAACTTTATTAAAGCGTTGGCTATTCTTTATAGACTACAATGAAACCATATAATGTTCAGCTAATGTTAAGCAGAATTTTCCAGAGCATATGCAGAGCTAAACTCGGAAACTAGCATGGTTTTCTGCACACTCACTGGATAAGGTGCATGACAATGGCAATGAAGCAAGCAAGGGTGGCTTCAATAACGAAGGACTAGAAGGATTAAGAATTAAGACTTCAGAAGCAATCAGTGGAAGCAGAGAACCATCATTGAAGAGCGGGAAATGAGTAAGAAAAAAAAGGAAATTACAGCAATATAGGATTCCAGAAAAAGATATAAGGAAGCAGAACTTGCAATGGAGGAAGAAGAGAATTGCTTTTACAGAGAGACCTCACAGGGGACAAAGGAATGCATGAAAAAACGTTACATGGATTAATGAAGCGGCGTGAGAGAAAGCTATGCTAGGAGAAATGATGCTGAAAAGGACTTGTTCTCCCACCTCTTGATGAGCTTGATAGACTTGAAGGCCTCATCCATATCCCCAATGGTAAGATAGAAGCTGAAGTTCAGCATAGCTTCACGTGTGTTCTTATCACAATCCTCCAGCCCGACAAAGTCCCGCAGTGGCCTTTTTGACACCATCTGGGGAATCCAGGAGGAAGACCCAATTTCTGCTTTGGCATCTTTCTCTTTCTCTCCAGACTGAAAAAAATGACAGAGTTGAGCCAAGTCACTGGTGGGACCTTGTTTCTGTTATAGTAACGGATCAGTATCTCGAGGAGGTAGAGATCTGCAGACAGTCGAGGGTTGTGACATACAAGGTGAATGAAAGGTCGGAACTAGGAGTATAGCCACAGGTTAAACGTATATAACCTAATGTGAGGAATACTATAAAGTAACATAACATTAACAGGCAAGTGTGTTTTAACAGAAGGTTGGGTCAACAACATATGGTTCTGAAACTAGATTAAACAGAAAAGGTTCACGCGTAAACTAAGAAGGTTTTTGTTTTACATAGTAAGTTAATAAATACATTTTAATGTCTCTCTGTACAGCCAAACACAATACAGTATTTCAATATGGCACACAAAAGAGAGAACTATTTATTAGGAATAAAGGGTAGAGATCTTTACATGCTATCATATTCCAGGATTTTACACTATATGACACCATTATATCAGCACATGACATTTTCTTCTCAACAAGATACACCATCCCAGAACTAGATCCCCAACTCATTTTTGTACACAGATTTTTCAACCTATCCTATTTCTGCCCTTTCCTCAAAATGCTAGAACTGACGTTGCAATTAAATCTTACTTACTCTGCGCTGTATGGCTCTTCGTTAAAGTCATAAAAGCTGACTATTCCCGTCTGCGTGCAGAGATCCTGTAATACTTCAAATTCAAATAACAAAATGTACATTTAAATAAGGTTTATGCTGGCATTTCCGAATGTAGGTGCAACCTCCATAGCCTACACAGCTTTTTTTTTCTGAATTCCTAATTTTACACAAAAAAACAGTATTGCAGCTCCAGCTCTCCATTAAGCTGCCCATAGAGACCCTAAGATCAAAGGAAATAAAGTTGAATAGAGGAAAAGGAACTTCAATATGAAGTTCCTTTGACACTCAAAATATCATCTTGACCTGAGGAAGCCCGATTTGGGAGAAACGCGTTGGCTGTCATCTTGTCAAGATTGTGTTTGAAGATTGAAATAAAAACCTCTTGAAGAATAACTTGAAGGACCATCACTCTTTTTTGTGAACTTATATGAACACTCTTCTGAAAATCACTTGATATATGTACTGTACTGTATATTGTTGCCTCTCTGTTCTCTATTTTTATAAATGCACTGTTACTCATCTTTGCACTCATACATCCATTCATCCATCTATCAACAGACTCACTCTTGCATTCACTCATTGGCACAATAGCAATAAAATACAAACAAAATCAACAATCTATGCAAAATAAATCAAAAGAATACAAGTACAAAAAAAGCATATGCATCCAATAACAAAACTAAACTTAGCAGCAGGTGTCTGCCTTGCAAAGATATTGTAAATAGTTCATTGTTGTTTTAAAGTTCCAGCACACACCGCATTTAGAATAGATGTGTTCGCCATTTTGGAATGGTAAAACAATAATATATTGTGCACAAAAACATTCCCTAATGGTTGGATGCTGTGCACTGCAGATGCAATGAGTGTCCTGTTAGTACTGCCTGGATAAATGTTGTATTCTATCACATTAGGAGCAGAGTTGTTTGGTTTGTAAGACATTTTAGAAATATGGATGCCACTTTCTTCCTCTGGAGGAGACACTAACTTCACTTTGTATTTAAACAGGCTTCTAGATAATTTAGAATTTGTATCAGAGACATTATGGACTTTTGGAAGTTGTGCTGAATGCTGGGAAGACCCTATGATGAAAGTGTATTAGGATAAACACATATTTCCCATGTGCAAAGGAAGGCTGCCACTACAGCCATACATCTTAAAAATGTCAGAGATACTGATTTCAGGTGAAATGGAAGCACAGGGTACTAGTACTGTATGTTTCCTAATTTGATCCTTAAAAGCGATCTGTGTTTCCTTGCCACTCGGAGGTGAAAGTGTGCATCCTCCACATACACTGTGCATATCCAGTCTTTATTTATGAGCTAGGTAAGAATTTTATGAAGAGCCACCATACCAAACCTTTTCTTCTTGATCAGTTTGTTGGCACGTTTAAGGTCTAAAATCTATCTTACTTGTTAATAGGGGTCTTTTATGTGAACCCAAACATATTTGTAAAGACCATTTTCTCCTTGAGAAGAAGGAACAGACTCCACTTCTCACTATGAAACCACATTACAGCTTCTTTCCATAACAGTTGCAGATGTTTTGGCGCAGTCTTCAGAAAAATGTTATTGTTTTAAGTAAGCAAGAACATACATCCTCAAGAAGAGGAGGACAGAACAAATTACAACAGCATGTCATAATACAGTCTGCCGTAGGCAACATCTGTAGGGGTAGTTAATACATTCAGAAGACTAAACAATTGCACATCAACACTATACATTAGGTTTCTTCAATTAGGATGATAACAGGGACAACAGCACCATGAAGTCAGTCTAGTGGGCAGTTGCTCATCTTGCCAGGGAGGATGTGCAGTTCTGCATGCCAACAGGACTTGCAGTGCAGCTGGTCAAGGGGATCGATCTGGTTTCAGCATCATTAAATAGTCTCTGAGCGGCTGCCAAATATCTTTGGGTCTTGCAGTGGAGACTGCAGTGTGGCATATATCTCACTGGTGGTGTCACAGTAAATCAAACTTTTTAACCAAGCATCAGTATTTGGTCTAGTACCTCTTCCCCAATGTATGGCAATTTCCCACATAGCCAGTAATAGTGCTATTGTAGTAAATCTGCAAACCCCTCTTGGAACCTCCTTAACATAGCCGAGTAGAGCTACAGGAAGGTCGGGAGCAAGTTCACCATCTTTTATTGACGACAACTGAGAAAAAACTTTAGCCCAATACACAGCAATATGTATACATGTCCATGACAGATATGCAAAATCTGCCTCATTTATATGGCACTTCGGGCATTAAGGGGATCTCGCTGGGTCTACTTTCGGAGAAATTGTTGGTGGTGACATCTTCTGCATTGTATAAGAGTTAGGATAAATGTCCAGTATCCCCTTGTTGTTGGTATTGGGTTGCCTGTCTTGGAGATACTTTCTATCACTGATGTAGTTCCGAAGAGAAGTTTGGTTGTCATTGTCTGGAGTGAGCAGGTGCCTTCCCAGACAAGGACAACTAACGTTCTTGCTGTCCTCTTCCGCTAGATGACCTTTGGTTAAAGATGACTTCTGTTCTTGCTGATTTTGCTATTGGGGATAACAAGACCACTGCCTAGAATAAGATGCACTTATCCTATTACAGCTCTGTATCCACGTTTGATTTGGGGTTTCTGTCTCTCCCAGGTGATACTGCTCGAAGCTGGAGTGAAAGGAAGGAGTTGGGATGGAATTCCACTTCTGGGGTTGTAGCCATATTTTCAGTTATGAGGCATTTATCTATGGGAAATATAACTTTCCCCCTTCCCTTTTCCTTTTCTCTCATCCGATGGGGTTGAGATTTTTGTAAAAGTGACAACAAACGCAGAGACCTAGGGCTAGACATACCTCTTTGTGTGTGGGGCCCTGGAGGTTTCTATGGGTACGAGTTGGCGTCTGACATTTGGTGTCTTCAGCATTAGCTGCATTTGGTTCATCTCTCATCTCAGTTAAGCTGCTGTTGGAAGTTTCTTTCTCCTTTTTTTCCTTTCTCCTTTTTCTTGTCCAGGGAAATTTGAGGGTTATTCAGTGAAAATTTAAGAAATCTATGCGAGGGGCTTAGATTTATTGATTTTTTATTGTTGAGTTAATGGCTGGATCACTGTAGAGGACCATTGTGGCCACTGCTCACTTGGAACAGTACCTGAGATACTGATAGGCCTTCAGATTCTCACAGTTCCCTTGGCCTAACATGATGTGCAATCTTCTAGATTGATTGCTGACCTGAAAGGGCAGGGTTCGAAAAACCTGCAGAATGTCAGAAATATGCTACCAAATTTAGATAGGCATGCTCAATATGGCCCTAATACTGGCTGTCCACAAATTTACCAAGCAGATATGACCAATGCTCCCAACTTGATCCATGCTCAGGTATATGTGACTGGGACGTCAATACATCCGGACTACTGCACTGGGCAAATCTAGTGCAGTGCGAAAGCTGTTAGCGTCCATAACCATGAGGTGTTATGTCTTAGCAACTAGGTCATTTCCCTTGCAGCACAGATTCCCTGGGACTAGAGACTACATCTTGCATTATTCACCCCATGATATGTTGTATAGAACAGATTATTGGTTTATGACAAATTTTCTCAGATCCTTCCCCTTTCACGATCTGTCTGTTCACAGATGCTTCTGGTCCTATATGCAGAGTGAGTCCCAACATCAATCTCACAGATGTTTCCTTATCGCTAAAAAGAATTCATATCGTTGTGTGTGGAAGACACAGTACTATATATATGCAACTTATCCATAAACATCTCATCACTTATTCAAATCTTCTACCTTTAGTGACCTGCAGGCCTCTGCATAAACTACAAGATACAAGATAAATACAAGATATTTTCTTTGATGTCAAGTACCAGCCGTTGCTGTCACATGTTCCCCCAAATGTGGTAGGAGTCAATGCTCCACTGTCTATGTATCCTATTGCACCACAACATGGTAATTATCCTGTTGGAAAACTATGGCACTGCAGGAGTTGTTACCTTCTGGTCTTCCCTCCAGTTGTATCTGGTGGTACAAGTGTGCCTAATCAAAATGGTGATATTTCCAAAATTTCTAGGTCTCCTCACAAATATCCCATTTCCTTTGCCGTGCCTTCCTCCGTAATATCTTGTCCCTGCTAATAAAACTTATGTTGCCTACTAAATAGCACCTTATCTTCTGGAACATGCGGAAAATTATTTAGCAGAGGTGAGGGGTTCTTAGCACCATATTAATACACTGCACAAGTGCAATTCACAGATGACTGACTACAATTCTCCCCCACATAGTAGCCTCTGATCCATGTTTCTGCGCTGCTCCCCCCGCTGCCGGCACCCAGCTCCTGTGATTCTGCCATGTGCACAGACCTTGAGGACGTCGGCTTGGTCGCCAGTCCTGTAGACAGCCAGGAGTACTCTAAGTTAAGGGTAATTTCTGTTCAGCCCTTTTGCGCTAGTTTAAGAAATTGAATTTATTCCTATTGTACTCCCCTATTGTATGTGTTTATTCATTCAGCCCCCTGCCCCTAGCCATTTGCCCGCTCCCGCTGTTTTCTTTTTCTCACCACTTTCCGCTTGCCGCCCTCCCGGTTCCCTTCCAGCCCCTCCAACCTCATACGGTTGCTTAGGGGAGGCCGATGTGCGGCTGACCCGCAAGCGCACCAAAGGAAAGCCCGTTGGTGCCTGTCCGCATCTGGACCACGCCCAGCGCAAAAACCCCTGGCCCTCCGCACTCCCACAGTTATTCCGCCACAGATCTTCGTGCCCTAGACCCCGCAGGAAACAACAACTGCTGCCTCGCATGGCCTTGCTCCACAGCAGGACCTTTCACCTGCAGCCGCTGCCAGTTGCACCAAACACCATCAAGTCAACCAGCACCACACCAGCCCCAGCTCCTCCGACCTCCCCGGAACGACTCAGCTGCCTCCTGATCAATGCCAGGTTGCTCTGTAAAACACGCCACCGAAGTCAGAGACCCCATCTCCACCCTCTCCCCTGACATGACCTTTATCACAGAGACCTGACTCACCCCCGCAATCACAACTTACTGCAACAGATATCGCCACTGTAACTTCCATCGTTACAAAATGAAATGTGGCGACCACCCCAACAGACAGGGGGAGGCATCGCCATCATACACAAATAATCAATCACCTGCACCACCACCGATGATGAGACCACATCAATCATGGAACACATAAACTTTCAGCTCCACACCGACGACAAAAACACCATTGAAGGTACCCTCGCTTTCTGACCCCCAGGACAATGAACAGCCTCAGCAATTCTATAGTTGAATTCATCACCCCGCTCACCATCTAATCCGAACACTTTTTATTCCTGGCCGACCTCAACTACCACCTGGAAGACCCCACTGACACCAACTCAAGCAACCTCCTGGAACGATCAAACAACATCGGCCTCAAACTGCTGGCCACAGACACCACTCACAAAGCAGGACACACGCTGGACCCTGCCTTTACATCCAGCAGCAGAATCAAATACCGTTGCACCATGGAACTCACCTAGTTGGACCACTCCATTATACATCACATCACATCACCGCCGGACCCCTGCACCCTCCTTAACTGCCACAGTCCCCCCTTCTGCAGCTGGACCAAGGTCGCTCAGCACCAATGGAATGACACCCTAAGCATCACCCAGCCCATTGTCACCACACACCTGAACCAGGCAGTATAGAACTTCAATACCTGGATCGCAAGCACCACAGACTGAGTCGCTCCTACCAAACCAGCAAGAACGCACAGTTAGTACAACCCAAAACTTGTAACATTGAAACACAGATGCAAACAACTGGAAAAAAAAGGCCAACTAGCAGGAACAACACTGACTGTGCCACCTTCAAGTCAGATCTCAACAATTACCAACGTCAGCTCAAAGCTGTGAAAAAGGATGCACCGACACACCAGATCGAGACCAGTGCCAAACAGATGAAGGAACTCTTCACCATTGGCAGAGTTCACTCGCCCGTTAGCGACCGAAAACTCAATCCCTTCCTCACAGTAACTCTGCGACACCCTCGCCGACCATTTCCAATACCAGATGGCAACCATCTACAGAAACTTTGATCCCCAACCCATTCAACGCCTTAACATCCCATCAACCACTGCTGCCTACCACCCACTCACCACATGGGAATAGCTCAAACCACCGAACACAAACACTTATAAACTCCATACACCTGGGAGCACCCTCTGACTCATGCCCCCACTGAATTTTCCACCTCGGAAGAGATGTTATCAGCCGCCAGCTCACCACCATCCTCAAAACCTACATTGCCACAGCCACCTTTCCCGATGTCTAGGAACATGCAGAGGTCAGACCGCTCCTCAAGAAACCCTCTGCAGTCCCCAGCAAGCTCTAGAACTACCATCCCATCTCACTGCTCCTGTTTCCCGCCAAAGCCCTGGAGAACACCATCAACCTCCAACTCACCAAACACCTTGAGAGAAACAATCTGCTGGACTCTTCCCAATTAGGATTCAGAGCGAATCACAGTATCGAGAAAGCACTGATCACCGCAACAGACGACATCTGCACCCTACTTGACCGAGGAGTGTCATCCTCCCCAATTCTACTCGACCTCTCTGCAGCCTTCGACACCGTCTCCCACCACACACTCATCGTTCAACTGCGCCACATCAGAATCACAGATGATGCCCTCTTTCTCCTGGAGCGTACCCAGAGTATTCGTCTACCTCCCTTTACCTCTCAACCGAAGCCCACCATTTTGCTGCATCCCTCGAGGCTCACTCCTCAGTCCAACCCTCAACATCTACATGACACCACTCGCAGACATCGTCAGAACCCACAACATCAACATCGTCTCCTCTCCTACGGTGGTCCTCTCAACGGTTGGGATCGCTCTGCCAACACATTGGGTTTGATAAATGGGACACCATTGGCATAACCAACATGGGGGACTTGGTCAGTAAAGGAAAACTTCTCACATTTAAGGAATTACAAACCAAACATGCTCTTGCACCAGGAGAGGTTTTTCGATATATGCAGATCAGACACACTCTTCTAACAAACGGTCCAGACCTACCCTCCTTGCCAGACTCTTCCCCCTTAGAGGACCACCTGCTCTCGGAACCACTCTTGACAAAGGCTATCTCCTGCACATACCATAAACTCTGTAATAACTTGCCAGACTCTTTCTAAGCTCTTTGAGATCGCTGGCAAACAGACATAGGGCCAATAGACGACGAGGATTGGCAAACAGCATTAATGTCCCCTAGAGAAACTGCAATAAACCACCGCTTTGGCCTTATACAACTAAAAATACTCCACAGGTCCTATCTCTCAGTGGTACTCCTGGCCAAAATAGGAAGCCAAGCAGATGCGTTATGCCTTAGAGGATGCGGCCAAGACAGTACCCTTTACCACGTCCTGTGGGACTGTTCCATTGTGCGTCCTCTGTGGAGTAGCGCAACCCAAAAAACCTAGAGACAAACTGGGTAAACACCTTCAATAATTGCCCCAAATGGGGATTCTGAATATAGGGGAGGCCACCAACCTGACAGACTTAGAGCAACAGTGGGTGGCCCTGGGGTACCTGCTGGTGAAGCGGGCTATAGCAATGCACTGGGGATCCAGCGCATGACCATTAACGGTGGGATTGGTGGCAGAGATGGACCGATGCATGATCGGAGAGAAGGAGGTCTACAAACAGCGGGGCTGCCCTAAGAAGTGGGACAGGAAATGGGGTGGGTGGAATGCAGTTAGGGGGGTGATTTGTACCTGTCCAACTGAGGTTATGGCGATGAGGAGAAATCTAAACAGTGACCTTCCAAATCATTAAATGTATGTAGTCTGTGAATATTGAGGTACTATGGTGCACGAAAATTGGAATGTAATGTGATAGTGCAATGATGACTCTGTGCTTTAACTTTAATAAAAATTGTTAAAACAAAAAAAAATTGTCGTCGACGACACCAAGCTTGTCTTTTGCTCTCAGCAGACCCACACCACAAAGAACACCAACTTCCTCAACAGCATAAAGGATGTCTTAGCCTGGATGAAGAACAACTGCCTGAAACTCAACACGGACAAAACTGAAGTATTAATCTTCAGCAGACACACCTCCCTCTTGAACGACTCCTGGTGGCCATTTGCTCACCTCACCCTCACACAGGTACCACACATCAGCCGCTGTTGCACCGGAGGACTCTCCTTCTCCCTCTTCTCCGCCAAATCCCCTCCACTTCCACACCTCACCCTCGAAGACCAACTTCATGAAAGAACTCAAGACCTGGCTCTTCAACTGACTCTGGAGCACAGCGCCTAGATTCCCTCTCGGGTGACAACCATCACTTTATAAAAATTATACCATTGACTGATTGGTTGATTAGTATCTAAGAGTGATACTGCTGATTTTATGTATTATGCTTGGTGCTGCTTGCCAAAACAGCAACATTGGCAGGGGATTTTTAAAGAATTCTCATGGATAACTGCTGTACAACTAGCCTTCTCTCTCTCTCTCTTGACATTGCTGAGCTACATATACAAGGTCCCCAGAGGTTAGGAGAGATTCTGCGATAATGCTTCTGCCAGCAAAGAATGATGGCTGTGCATTTAATTGCTGAACTGCACACTAAATGTTTTATGATGTGGGATGGAATGCAGTTGAGAAGTTGGAGGTATTCCAATGAGCTTAGATGTCTTTAATGGTTGAAGGAATGCTCTTATTTGTCGGTAAGGTCAGGTTTGGGACTAGCGCCCTGACAATGCTTAGGAAAGCACATCGGTGATATTACTGAGCAAGCATTAATGGTAACCGTTGGATTGTAATGGCAGTATTCATACGTAACCCTACATTTTCATTATTCATACAACATGTTTTTCCCTTCCCTTGAGAACTTAAATAGAGTTTAGAAAATGCTAGTTCTCAAATCCTCTCAACATGAACCAGAAAAAAGAACTGAGGCTATTATGAAATTGCCAGTACAAAGCATGTCAGCATATGGAAATGGGTAGGCTCTTAAAATAATTGTATGTTTCTGAGTTTCTCTTTGTGGTCTGTGTATCACATTACTTTTTTCCTCAACTCAATTGTACTTGATATGACCCTAGCATCTCTTTGGGCAGCAGAATACACAGCTGGTGCTATAATGCTGTCTTATGTGTAAAATCAGGAAAAAAAAAAAAACAATAGCCTGCATAAGCTATGGAGTTTGTACCCGAATTTGAAAATTCCAGACCACGCCTAATTTAAATCTACATTCTGGTATAGGGATTTGAAGTGTTCGGTGATGCCTGAATGTAGGTAGCATTGTAGGTAGGACTAGCAATGAAGATCTTAAGATGAATAAGCTGGAGTAGAAATGTCTCAGGGAGCAGTATTCAAACACTACTGACAAACACCATGCTTGACAAATACTAATACATCACCTGGGTATGCATTAGGAAAAATGTGAGGATTATCTCCCAAATGTATAGTTTCAAAGTAATTGGAATGCATCTCCTGGGGATGGCTTAAAGGTAGCCTAAGAGAGGTATTTCAAAAGCGAGCAGGAAAAATCATGGAGTCCTACTGGCACAGATATCTTTAAACATGCATTGAGTGAAGTACAACATTTTAGTGGCTGAGTTGTAGTGCTAGCATCAACGTTAAAGAGGTCACACTTCAGCGGTGCAAACTTTAGTTGTACTCTCCACCCATTTTCATTAGGATGTCTCTTCTAAACTTACTGTATCTGAGAGACATCTAAATGGAGCTATGAATGTGTAATGAACTGAGTTTCTAGCTCATTATCCAGTAGAAAGCCCTGAACCTCCTGTTTAAGGAGGATTTTCAGTCAGGTGTTCTTTAGTGACATCTGGGAGCATGTCTAGAATAAGTATCAGTCGAGGAGCATCATTTCTGGATTCTCAATTAACCTGGCAAAGGCCTAGTGCCAGTTTCTAGAGGAAAATTATTGCTCTACATGATAATATCTAACAACACTGTGACAAAGGAGAGAGTGAGTGACAATTTACAATAATAGTATACAGAAAACCAGTGGTAAACCATAGAGCTAAAATTTCGATTTACAAAAGCAATTGGCGCTGTATCAAAGGAGCTTGTAATTGTGGAACAGTCTACACAGTAAAGAGTCTGGTTACCTTTATGTATCTTTAAGAGCAGTATGAGTTTCTTTAACAGAGTTGTTCTTGTCTCAGGCACTTGGGGGTAGCGCAGACCATGTTAAGCGGTATGGTATGCCAAACAGATCCAAACAGAATGTTAAACAATGTCACATCCTATATGTGCATGCTGGCCCCAGGTGACAGCAAGGTGTTTCCTCCATGCAACAGACTCCGATAACCAGTAGAATTTTGAACATAACATAACGTGTATTTGTAAAGCCCACGTTCACCCAAGGGTATCTTGGCGCTGAGTAATAGATGTTTATTGTAACCCAACTCAATAGTACACGTTTGATCAATCTCAGAAGGATGAAAGGCTGAATGGACCCACCAGGATTTGAACCTGTGATCATGAGATCTAACACAGGCACCTACCGTGGATGCATTAGTCCACTAAGCCACCAGACCTGGCTTTTTCTGGTTTTCAAATGACCTTGCTTCCTCATACAATACTGAACAAGGTACAGTTGTTGGACCTTCTGTGCCAAGAGCTAATGGGACTGCAGACTGCACTAGGAGATACACCACTGTAAAAGACTCATCTTTTGGAGCACAATGGTAGGTATATACATTTTTCATTTTGAAGTAATGACAGACTACTAAACAGGTTAGTACTGACTACCATGAGGGTAATGGGTAAGTTGTGACCCATGTACTCAGCACTTCAGGACGGAAGGCCCTCGCCCACCTATTAGGTGGCATGCTTCTTCACTGGGCCACTATTGGCACTCTTGAACCTTTTGTGTTTGAAGTAAGTAATGATAGACTATTTAATAACCTAAAGTAATGTCCCAAGTGTTGATGGGATACCAATCCTGGCTATTTCAGTGATTGATTAAATCACTTTGTCTCATGAGGCTTATCTTGATCAAACACAGCCCCAGTGTCAGTATCAGCATTTGGTTGTTCTGGGGGCAAGGAAGAACATTGAGTATGGAATATCTCAGTGTGGGACAGCTCTTGCCTTGCTTTAATTTGACAAAGCACTTCCTATGTTGGTGTCCCAGTCCACACAGGGAGATGTTAGCAGAGGAATCTCTTCTGTGACTGACATAGGTAGATGATGCTTTGTGCCTTCAGGCGAGCATAAATAAATCTAGCAAGGGAGGTTGAGCAGGGCCAATATCCACCAGTGTTGTTGGATACAGTGGAAATTGCAGGTTTAGGGACATTGGTCAAAAAGACTGGAGAAGGTTGACATGAAAATTTCAGTGAGCCTAGCTTGTTTAGTTAAAAGTAAGGAGATGGTGTATGATGTCTTGTCAGAGGACTTACAAATACCTCTTCAGGTGAGACTGAAAACTACAGTGATGGTCTGCCCACATGCCCCTAAGCACATCCCAAAATTTCAATGATAGCAGTTCTGTGAATATGCTGATGTTCAACTTTTTATAACAGATACGTTAATGGTACTGGTATTTATATCAGTATTGGTGTAGTACCGCTACACACTCATCTTATCCTTTTTATCCATTTCGTTCTTAGCCTTGTGAAGCACAAAGTATCATCCAAAGACGGTCCTGGTAAAGGTTCCCGTATCAGTGAATAACAAGCCCACCCTTCTTTCTCTGACTGGTGCGGTTTTCATCTACATATAAAAGGCTAGGATATTTCACCACTACCAGGCACTGATGCACTGGACCTAAAATCGCCTGGACAGATGTACGGACATTCTGAAGGGAGTCAGGCTCATCTTTAAATGGAAGGAATTTGTTAAACTGCAAATTTAGCTTGGGGAGCATGGCCAACCCCAGTGTGCTCTAAGCCTTTTTGGTGGTGTTCTCTGCTGTACCATTATGTCCTCATTAGGTTTGAGCAGGTTCTCTGGTTCCACAGAACTCCATATGTATTGGCGGGGTGCTTTTGCACCTACAAGTCTGAGCAAGTTCATATGCCCAGAACATCTGCCTTCAGAATGAAAATTTGGGGGCTCTGGGAGAGGAAAGGCGGCTCTTACACTATTCAGGATCTCAAATCTCTTTCATTGAAACTATCTAATCCTGATGCAAGGTCAATGGTCTCCGGTAGCCCCAGTCTGACCTCTGACAACAGATGTCTCATTGTCACAACCTGGGCTCGATGCCTGCACAGAACAAACAGAAACCTATCCGATGACAATTCACCAGACAGGCCATGCAGGCCTTCTGAGGATCAGCAACCAGAGAAGAAAGTCGCTCATTGTGACTTCAGAGACGCATGTCTTCAAGAGCACACATAATAAATCAATCAAAAAGCTGAGCTGAAAAAACACCTCCTCAAGTTAAGGAAACAGCAACAACAAAAAAAAGAGTGAAGCCCACAAAAACGGAAGCATCACGAAAAGGCGACCTTTCTATAAATAGAAAAATAAAGTGTACTTGGATGACTGATGGCGTACAAGTGAGGGGTGGTGCCTAAATATCAGGAGAGATGAGAAGCACCTGCAAAAACATGGCAGTATGTTTTGTAGAAGCTCGTTTCTAAAGACATACTCAACCAGCTGAAAGAGAGAGTAAGACGAAAGCGCACCTGAGATTGTTTTCACTCAAACACTTCTGCTGCACACTGTTCCCTCCACTGCTTATTGAAGGCAACATATTTCCTGGTATTATTCTTAGGTCTACTCTCAATCTGCTCAACCTCTCACAGCACGTCTTCACTGGAGCTTTTATGGGTTCGCCTTATATTACAGGAAAGTCAAATAAACCTATCCCAAACACTGTGTTTTCGCAAATCTCAGGCAGGCAATAGGTAAGGCGACGTACTAAGGTGAGGACAATGTTCACATGGGATGGCTGGAAGGGTTGGAGAAGGCTATGTAGCGAGGGTGGTGAATAAACAGCAGGGATACATTCACGGTCAGTACTCACGACTGGGTGATAAACACAACCCCTCCGAAATAACAACTGATTGCAGTGGGAAGAAAAAGAAAATCATGATGAGAAAGAAAGAAAACATTAAGCTCTAGGAAATGGAATTAGGTGAATGAATACAGAACAATATGTAGTACTTAGGGCAAGTCATTTCATGGATCCTGCAGTTAGTAGATCAAACAAAAAACATGCAATGTTGAATCGGCAAACTAGTAGCAGCGCAATCTTCATTCACTAAGCAATTGACAGATTTTTACAGTAACACGTACAAAGCAAAGCCCAGAACCAGCACGTGCCTGTGTAACCACATTTTGCAAAAGCAGGGCAAGTGAAAGGTGTACAGATACGCCAAGGACAGGATGGTTCACATTAAGAAGATCGACATAGCGTTAGGGGACGAAGGGTGAGGGAGGTAAAACGGGGAAATTATGCTAATCAGTGCAAACTGGGCTGACAGTATTTTTTTTTAACAACCTGTTATTTTATTATCACATGTCAACCGTGATTCATAAATGAACCAACATGTTATACTCCATTTTTCGGAGGCAATGTTCACTGGGGTGTGGGGTGATTCTACCACTACTATGATGAACCAGGTATTTTTTACAGTTCTCACCCCCTCTGCGCACTCACCCTCCTCTTTCCGTCTCTTCCACAAGGACTTTAGGCATGTGAATCTGCACCTTCCACTGACATCCCTGCCCATATCTCTCTTTGATGGTGTGCAGACTTCTGTAAGTCTCTCCAGGGACGTAATACCTTTGTGAACATCTGTGGACGCCCCCTTGATTCACAGGCTGCCCCCTCCATCTGCACAGACCAGTCCCTAGTAAGACCCCCATTGTAATGTGGTGGGCACCTCCAAACTCCTCCAGAGCCCAATCACATCGCACTTAACCACTATCAGAGCAGTATTACAAATATGCCCAAAGCACACCACTTAGCGCGTCAATTCCCATTCCACACTAACTCAAATTATCACTGTTCGCAGTATCTCTGACAAAAACCATTGTAATTTGAGACAATGTATGTAGTAGAGTGCCTTGTTGCTGACATCCTGACCCGATCTGACGATGTCTTAACCCTCTTAAGAGCTGTGTGCTTGTATAATAAACATAATGAAATTTTGCATCAGTCCAAAGCCTTGTCATATTGCAATCTCACGTGGGTATCTACAAGATCCCCCAATCCATGCCCTGCATGGTACCTAAGGCTTGCATCCCTTTATTTCTAAGCTTATGTAGGGCGACTGACAGTTGGAAAGCAATGGCTAATATATATGCGATATAGCGTGTCTACTTCGAGGGGCCACCAGTAATCTGTGTACGAGTAGTGATTCTTCAGAGATGTCCTGCATTATAGCGGAGTAGTTGGTCAGGGTGTGCCCCATCTGTATATACTTAAAGAATTAAGAATCCACTACCTCATACTGATGCTTAAGCTTATTGAATATTAACATACACCGGTCACCCCAGATAGCACACATCTTAGGTATACCCAAGGAGGTCCGCTTTCGAAATCCCTGTAGTTTCCTCAAATCCACCAGTATCTCAGAATCCCACAGCAGATTTCCAGAGTGAATGTATCTTCCCACCCCATACCTTGATTCGTCCTCTTCCAGATTGCAGAACCATCCTCCTCGTGGGGTATGTGTACCCTTTGTGTCTTCCAACCCGTACAACGCCTTCTGATGGCAACTAACAGTGAGGGCTTTCGTTTTCCTGCATATTCCCATTTGTTCACCACTAATAACTGTGCGGCCCAGTAATAGAGCTTTAATTCAGGCCGGACTATACTCCCATTGTAAAGGCCTCTTGTTGGAGTAGACAATGCATTCTCAAGGGTCCCTGTCGCCCATCAGCAGCGTGGTCACCGCACTTACCAACTGAAAAAAGCTATCTAGAAATCTCATAAGGGGTGCTTTGCATCATATACACAAATTTGGACAGTGCAATCATTTTGTATAGTGCTGTCCTTCCCATCAATGAAAGTTTCTCCATTGTTCCACGTCTGTCTTCTATTCCTCAAATAGTTGCACCCACATTCGGGTACCTAAACTCACTGGGGTCCATTCTCCCAAATATTTAACTCCCTCATTCATTTCGTACATTGCATAAAGCAAGTCCAGTTTCTCGGACGGTGCCAGGTGTCGGGTATGCACCGATTTATTCCAATTGATACATATGCATGTGCATTTGGCAAATAGCAGAAAAATATTAATAACCCCAGGGATAGATTTTTTAGGCTCTGACAGATAAAGAAGGATGCGTAGAGAGAAACAACATGTTCGAGGCATATGAGCTGCAGAGTGTACACTGAGCATTAGATCGCCACCTGGTGTTGAGCTCGGATGATTGCAGGTTGTTGTCTTCTTGGAAGAAGTCTTTGTAGTCACGAGATAGGTGACTCCTCCCTTGGACAATACTGCGCATGGTCATCGACTCCATCCTCAGATTGTTTTTTTCCACCACTGGGTTCGGATGAAAGTTCTCCGCTCCCGCTAGAAAAACTTTTCCAGCAACTTCGAAGCGTAAGAACTTTAAACAACCAATATCAACATTGAAATAGTACGTTCGACACCATCAGCTACATTCTGGTGCGTCGTCGCGGGCCATTGGGCCTATCAGCGCCGTGCGGCCTACACCTCATGGACAGAACTCCGTTCAAGAGATGCCCGGTATGTCGAGCAAAATTCCCTCATAGCATTCATCACGAGGTCTGCAACCTCTGTCTATCGCCAGATCACAACGAGTCAACCTGCACGGCTTGTGCATCCTTCTGATCGAGAAGACCATTCGGGATCGTAGGGCCTGTCGACACGAAATGAGGAGAAAGGCCCCAGCACCGGAGGCCATCTTCGAGGAGGAAATCTTCGAGGAGGACATCTCCGGGGAGGACATCTCCGAGGACGAGGCTCCACTCGCCGCCGAAGAAGATTCGCCTGATCTCCAGATCGTGTCAGAGGTAGAGGACTCAGATGACTCGATTCCATCTCGTCAACCCGTGAGTACTCTTGCCCCTGCATCAAAGACACTGCCCAAACCAAAGGCAACGGTCAGCACTCCTCCCATGGGGCCCAGTCGAGACCGAAATACTCCCTCAGACGCCCCGCCCTTGGGCTCGGCTCCGAGAAAAACACATACGCCTTCCAGTGCCTCGGCACCGAGCAAACCACACGTGCCAATTCCACCTCTTCCATCGGCACCGAAGCCCACACATCCTTCGACACCGAAGGATTCTTCCACACCGATGCCAAAAGACAAAGTTCTTTTGGCACCCAAGCCTAAAGATGCACCAGTACCAAAGCCAAAAACTGTACCGGATCCGAAAAAAGCTCCGGCTCCGAAACCTTCCGGTTCCAAGAATAAAGATGGTAAGCCAGCGTCCGACGCCTCGAAGCCGACGAGACCGGCTTCCACTCCAAAGACTCCAACCTTGTTTCCGAAGACTGCAAGGCCTGCTTCAGAGGCCCCTAAACCCTCAGACAAGCCTACCAAGCCAAAACCACCTTCGGCACCGAAAATTTTGCCACGGGACTCTGTAACGCCTCCTACAGCAAAAACACAAAAAGACCTCTGTCTGCACCGAAAAAAACCGACGCCGAAGAAGGTCGTAGAGGAAGAAGAACTGTTTAGACCAGATCCTAAACAAAAGAAGGTCTATATCAACCCAAAAACTGGACATGTGAAAGCTATTCCTGACAAGAAGAGACCAGCAGAAACACCACTTCGACCTGTGGTTCCTGCCAAAAAGAAGGACTGTGCAACTTCTCCAATGCACCCTTCCTCTCCTTTACCTTCTTCCTCTCCTATCCCTCCTTACTTTTCACCTAGAGTTTCTCCTATTCAATCTCCTGCATCATCACACCACACTGATGAGGAGTATGATATAGGTGGGGGGGATGACACACCAGACCCACAGACATACCCTGTAGACGAAGGTATCGACCCACATATATATATCTTCATCTGTAGAATATGTGAGTACCCACCAAATAATGTGCCTAACATTCCCGATCCTCAGTCCTACCCAACGAAACCTTCCACTCCGGAAGATAACATTGGGTTTAATCACCTCTTAAATAGAGCTGCCCTTTACCACGGGGTTACAATGCACTCTGATGCCATTGAGGAGGATTTTTTACTGGACACATTTGAGCAGTCACAAAGGTCTACACAAATACTACCCATGATCAAAGGAGTCATCAAACATGCTCCAGAAATGTTTAAAGACCCTCTGCGCT
Organism: Lissotriton helveticus; assembly: GCF_964261635.1. NCBI lineage: Eukaryota > Metazoa > Chordata > Amphibia > Caudata > Salamandridae > Lissotriton > Lissotriton helveticus. The sequence goes on along the minus strand of NC_136071.1, from coordinate 445,773,156 downwards.
ATAGAGTGTTAAATCCAAGAATAGAAGAGAAATATAGACCAGCACTATCTGATCCAATCTATATTAAGGGACATCTGCCACTAGACTCCCTAGTAGTGTCCAATGCACGGAAAAGAGCTAATTCCCAGACTTCTGGTGGCACGCCCCCTCCCGACAAAGAGTCCAAGGTTATTAATGCGTCAGGTAAACGTATTGCTGCGCATGCTACTAATATATGGCGCATAGCAAATACACAAGCCCTGCTCTCATGCTATGACTGGGCTCACTACGATCAATTGGAAAAACTATTAGAGCACCTCCCAGATCAATTCAAAGATCAAACAACTGAACTCATACAAGAAGGCAAATTAATATCCAATGCCTCAATAAAATGTGCACTAGATGTGGCTGACACAGCATCCAGAGCAGTCAATACTAGTGTCATACTCAGACGACATGCGTGGTTACGCATTTCCGGATTTAAGACGGAGGTGCAGACTACCATCTTGAACCAGCCTTTCAATCAGAACCAGTTGTTTGGCCCGGAAGTAGACACTACACTAGAAAAAATGAAAAAGGACACAGACACAGCTAAGTCTATGGGAGCGTTACAATCCACACAGACTAGAAGTTCTTTTCGTCGCTCCTTCTATAGAGGAGGCTCCAAGCAAACCGGAGCAGATACAACATCATTGTCGTGCCTGCCATATTGGTTGGCAAAGTCAGAGCGGAGAGCTGGTTGGCAATTACGGTACGAGTCCCCTACACGCATGCGCGAACATCAGCGCCTGCGCATGAAGAAAAGAGGCTGATCTTAAGCCTGCCTCTCGGTTCCAACTACGCTTCGCGTTCTTTTTGCGGTTCCGGGGCCAGTCTGTTTGTATCCGGGTCACGGTGGTGGCGTCTTCGGGCTCGTCGGGTTTTGCGGCGACTCGTTGTGTGAAGAACACTGAAATTAAGGTATTGCACCGTACGAAGATTTCCTCTGTTGTTACAACGTTTGGATATTAGGAAAAGCTTTGGTTACCTAAGAGTCATTAGTCTGAAGGTTACTTTGTTTCTTTGGCGGTAGGTCCGCCCGTTACGAGTTTCATTTACTTTGGTCGGCTATCAGTTTAGATTGTTCATGTGTACCGAGTGTATGGTTCACATGAGTTTATTTGTTTCTCTCGTGATAGTGCTTTAGATGCGCTACAGAAATATACTATTGATGGTTCTAGTTGAACTGGCTCTTTTATGGTAAAAGAGCATTTATTTTCCGGGTTCTCTTTCTATGTGTATACCGTTAATCATATAGGTGAGATTTGTATTATGACTAATTCAGGTTTACCCTCCTTTGCGTGTCACACCCTATGTTAATTAAGTTTGTCGTGTTTCCAGAAGGTCCACGTAAGCCTGTTATAAGAAGCTGGTGCACCTCCCACTCCTGTTGTAGGTGATCACTTCTCCTACATTCATTGCTGTGCCAATAAAAGGAAAGGTAGTTAATAAGGAAATAGGAGCGCATACATAGTCTAGACTATAGGGAGGGAATCTAATGCTTTCTTGTTTTCTTTCCTTAATATAGTTGCATACCAAGAGAGATACACCAGCCTCCTGAATTCCCACTGCCTTCTTGACGTCTTTCTACAAGAGAATCCTGTTTTTCCCCCCACTTACCTTGTTTTGTTTTCCCTTCTTCCCCCAAGACATCCTCAAGTGTTTACCAGGTTTCATGCTCTGGCATTTGGTGGTGTTAAGGGGAAGTTGAGGACTGGTCTTCACTTCTATGGTACTTCTGCGACAACAGCTGGGACTGGCACAACAATCTTTCAAGACGCACACACAGACCTCCTCTAACAAAGGCTACTTTAGAGGAGGATACAGAGGCAATAATAATAAGGGAAGAGGTAGAGGTAACAACAACAACCGCTCCTCTTCCACTCGCAAACAGTGACGTCCCTCTGCTCCCCTTACAGCATTCCACTCCTGTGTGGGGCAGATTATCACAATACCTACCTGTCTGGAATTCCATCACAACCGACAGGTGGGTGAGACAAATTATCCAACATGGCTACTGCCTAGAACTCACAGCAACCCCCCCAAACATACCACCCAGGCAGCGTCCCATGTCTACAGACCATCTCACTCTGCTTCAACAGGAGGTTCTAGCGCTTCTACAAAAGGATGCTATTAAATTAGTTCCTTTAGAAGAACAATGAACAAGAGTTTACTCCCTGTACTTTCTAATCCCCAAGAAGGACGGGACACTAGGATAAGTTACTTACCTGTAATCCTAGTTCTCTTCCAGGGGTATCCTCATAAAAGTCACAAGCACTGAATATTCCCGCCCATGTGCGGGACCCCGGAAACAATATAAAAATATATATGTAAAAAACACATATATCTCGCTCCACATATATGTATGTACATATATTATTTTTCTCACACCAATGCAGCTCCATAACTGAGGCTAAAACAATGTAAACACATATACATGCACTGCAATTAGTAAGGAAGCAAAAGAAAAAACACATTAGATCAAATAACCTTTGAACTTTGTGTTTTAATGAGTAGACCACTCATAAATCCTGAAAATTGCTTGCAAATAGACATTGTTAGCCCTCAGGCTGCATTGCAAAACAATAGCATAGAAAATGAAACCATTTTCAACAAAAACTGTCACCGTGCCTTTACGGCAGCCATGACCCCAGGCTTCCCATCATGCCTCAGGGGTGACAGTTAGGTCAGTTGTTCTTTGCATAACCCTGAAGACAGGGCTCAACCACAAGATTGAAATAGTACAAAATCTCATTTACCTGGGGAGGCGGGTGGGTTGCTTATGACTTTGATGAGGATACCCCTGGAAGAGAACTAGGATTACAGGTAAGTAACTTATCCTTCTCTTCCAGGGGATCCTCATCAATAGTCATAAGCACTGAATAGAATAGCAAGCCCAACAACCACCTGCAGGTAAATGAGAAGTATATGACCCAACCAAGTCATAACAGCCAAAAAATTCAGCTGTTAAACAGATTCCTCAGTGAGGCCTGGCCCACCTGGGTATCTGCTCTAGTGTCAGAATCAAGACAGTAATGTCTGGTAAATGTATGGACAGACCTCCAGGTCGCCGCTTTACAGATCTCAGACATGGGCACATCATGTAGGTAAGCCGTAGTGGCCGCTCTACCTCTAGTGGAATGCGCCTTAGGAGTAAACCCCAAAGGTTTTTGCGCCAATTGGTAAGCAAGTTTGATACACGAAACGATCCACCTGGAAATGGAACGTTTCGATGCTGCATGGCCAGTTCTGATCGATCCATAGTTAATAAACAATTGATCAGAATGTCGAATAGACTTGGACCTGTCTAGATAGAACTTTAAAACCCTCTTCAGATCCAAAGAGTGTAACGCCCTCTCAGCTGGAGTAGAGGGATTAGGAAAGAAAGTGGGTAAAGAGATAGACTGATTGACATGAAAATCTGACACCACTTTCGGCAGGAAAGAAGGGTGCGTTCTGAGCACCACTCTGTTCAAATGGAAAACTGTATACGGTTCTTTAGTACACAGGGCCTGAATTTCGCTCACCCTACGGGCTGACGTAATCGCTACCAAAAAAGCCGCTTTCCAGGAAATATGCTGTAAAGTAGCTTTATGAATGGGCTCAAAAGGTGGGCCCATCAACTTTGATAGGACTAGGTTCAGCTCCCAGGGAGGAGAAGGAGGCCGTACAGGAGGGTATACCTTTTTCAGACCTTGCAGGAAATCTTTTACTGCTGGCAACTGAAAAAAAGAGGTTTGTGAAGGTGATCGCCTATAAGCAGTTATAGCGGCTAAATGCACCTTAATGGAGTTAAACTTCAAACCTGCTTTAGCAAGATACAATAAGTATGGAAGAACTGCCTCTTCCTGACTCTTCACCGGATTATGACCATTCTGCACGCACCACATATAGAACCTCTTCCACTTGCATGCGTAAGAATGTCTCGTGGAAGGACGTCGTGCTTCTTTCAGAATGGACATGCAGTCTTGTGGCAGTCCTAGATGGCCGTACTGAATGACCTCAGGAGCCATGCTGCCAAGTTCAGTGACGGAAGGTTGGGATGGTGAATCCTCCCGTTCATCTTCGATAACAGGTCCGGCCTGCATGGAAGCCTCTTGTGAGGAGACACTGACAGGTGAAGGAGGTCCGTGTACCACCATTGCCTCGGCCAGTCGGGGGCAATCAGGATCATTGTTGTGCACGAGTGATTCAGCTTGCTCACCACCTTCGGGATCAGAGGAAGGGGTGGAAAGGCGTACACAAATTCCCCTGACCAATCGATCAAAAGAGCATTCCCCCTCGTTCCTGGTCGATAGAACCTCGAGGCGAAGCTTGGGCATTTGCTGTTTACGTCGTCCGCGAAGAGATCTATGGAAGGACGACCCCAAGCCTGGAAAACGTCGTCTAGTACTTCGTCGTTGAGAACCCAGTCCTCTCTGTCCTCGAAGTGTCGACTTAGTGCGTCCGCCCTCACGTTTTGCTCTCCTGTGAGGTGGACTGCTTGAACAGACAACTTGCGAGCCAGAAGCCAATGCCAGATGCCCTGAGCTTCTAGTGACAGAGTCCTTGAGCGGGTTCCTCCCTGCTTGTTTAAATAGTACATAGTGGTGGTGTTGTCCGTTTGTACTAGCACCACCTCTGTCTGAATCGAGGGAAGGAAAGCTTTGAGAGCCAGGTGGACTGCTCTCAACTCCAGCAAGTTGATGTGGTAGGTGCTTTCTTTTGACGACCACAGACCTTGCACCTGAAGAGGGCCCATGTGCGCCCCCCAGCCTTGCAATGATGCGTCTGTGATGATCGTTTGCGTAGGAGGAGATTGATGGAAGAGAACTCCCACTTGCATGTTTTCCTTCTTCGTCCACCACGGAATGGAAGCTCGTGCTACCTCCGACAAAGTGATCTGATCGTCCCATCGATCTGATTGCTGGTCCCATTTGTCCTCCAGATCCTGCTGAAGAGGACGCATCCAAAGTCTGGCGTTCGGTACCAAAAATATGCAGGAAGCCATCGACCCCAAGAGGGAGGCTATCTTTCGCACTTTCTGAGTCCTGTTGCGAAGAACTTGCTGGCACTTGAGCGCTATTGAAAACTGTCTCTCCTCCGAAGGAAACACTTTTCCTACCTCGGAGTTATGTTATGTTATGTTATAAAATATTTTATTACGCGCTCTGCTACTACAGAGTATCCTGGCGCGGTATGTAAACACTAAGCAGACCCAATCCAAAAAGAAAGGAAGAGAAAACTAAATGCTGAGATTAAAAAGATGGGTTTTTAACCCTTTCTTGAATCCCGCTAATGTAGCTGATGATCTCAAAGAAAGCGGCAGGGCATTCCAGGACCGTGCTGTTTGGACAGAAATCGACTGACCACCCAGTCTCGCATATCTGACTTTGGGCATAGACATCAGACGGAGATTGGCCGATCGAAGAGCACGGTGAGGAATGTAAAAGGTAAACCTCTTGTGCAGATATTGTGGGCCTTGGTGATGTAAGGCCCGAAAGGCCAGAACCAATGATTTGAACATAATGCGGTGTGCCACTGGGAGCCAATGGAGCTCTCGAAGATGGGCACGTGCACTAGTTATTCGTGGAAGATGGAACAGAAGTCGCACGGCCGCATTCTGAATGATCTGCATTTGATTTATAAGGTATTTAGGGAGACCACTGTAGAGAGCATTGGCGTAGTCGAGCCTTGACGGGATCAAAGCACGCAAAACAGTCTCCTTCGCTTCCCTATGGAGAAGCGGAAGGAACCTCTTGAGTGACTTGAGGGTCGCAAAGCAGGTCGCAGTAAGTTTTTTTAGATGAGCTTCAAACTTAAGATCCTGTCCAAACCAGACCCCCAGGTTTTTGGCCGGGCCTCCGTGATAGCTAGGACATGCAAAATCAGTCGGCCAAATAAGATCCCTAAAATTGGCCGGAAAATTGCCATAGAATAGTAACTCTGACTTGTCCTCGTTGCATTTGAGTTGAGCTGAGACAAGCCATCGGAAGACGTGGGACAAACAAGAGCACACAGCCCGAGCGTCTAAGCAGTCCTTAGGCCAGGTAAACAGCAACTGCGTGTCATCAGCGTATGCCATTATTTTGGCTCCCCACTGCTCAGCCAGATAGATCAACGGGGTCATATAAACGTTGAACAGCAGAGGGCTTAGCGTGGAGCCCTGTGGTACCCCGGTGGTGAGCTTCTTGGGTGATGAGGCAAATGGGGGCATCCATACTTGCTGCGACCGCTCTGACAAAAACGAAGACAGCCAGGCCAGAACCGCACCCGACAGCCCCACCTCTGCCAGCCTCGTCAACAGCTGAGCATGGGGTACCGTATCGAAGGCGGCAGATAGGTCCAGCAACACCAGGACCGCTCTGCCGCCTCCGTCGAGACACTCCCTAATGGCCTCTGAGAGTCTAGCAGAGCTCCTAGGAAGTGAATCTTCTGAGTGGGATGGGAGACCGACTTCGTGAAGTTGACATGCAGGCCTAGACGTTGACAAAGTTCTATGCATGTCTGGAATTGATTCCGTACATTGTCTGGAGTTGGACCTTTCAACAGCCAATCGTCTAAGTATGGGTATACGAAGACTCCCCTGCGGCGCAGAGCTGCCGCCACCACTGCGACACACTTTGTGAACACTCTGGGGGCCGACTTCAACCCAAAAGGAAGGACTTTGAACTGGTAGTGAGAGGTCCCCACCCGGAACCGAAGGAATCTTCTGTGATCTGGTCGTATCGGGACATGAAAATATGCGTCTTGAAGGTCCACCGAACACATCCAATCCCCCTTCCTGAGATGTGGATATATTTGATGGAGCGCCAACATGCGGAATTTTTCTTTTCGTACATGTAGATTGAGTTTTCTCAAGTCCAGTATAGGTCTGTATTCTGCCTTCTGGCCCTTTTTTCTGACCAGAAAATACCTCGAGTATACTCCTTTCCCCCTTTGAGCCACCGGAACCCTCTCGATGGCTGATTTCTCGAGGAGTGTCGCTACTTCTTTCTTTAACATTTGTAGCTGGTGGCTTGACGTGGGCATCGGAGGAACTGGCGGAGGTAGACAATGGAAACGAAGACAGTACCCATTCTGCAGCGTAGACAACACCCATTGATCTTTTGTAATGGCCTGCCACTCTGTTCTGTGATGTGCAATGCTTCCCCCCACTGGAGTGGGCAACGGCGCTGGGGGAAGTGAAGACTCATTGCTTCTGCTGAGACTTATTGAAGTTGTTGCCTTGGCGCTGATTCCCATTTCCTTTGGAATTGCGCTTGCCTTTGTATTGTGATTTCTGTTGGCCTTGTTGGTTCTGGCCTTTCTGCCATTGAGGGGTTTGAACCCTCTGCTTCGAAGTTCCCTTGTTGTCCGAACGGAATTTCTTCCTAAATTCCTTTTTCTTTTCGAGCCCCACGGCTTTGAGGGTGTCCAACTCAGTCTTCATACGCTGCATCTCCTCATCAGCACTCGCACCAAAGAGAGACTTGCCCGAAAAAGGAAGATTTAGAATCCTAGCTTGAGCCTCGGGTTTTAATGCCGTAAGGCGCAACCATGAGGATCTCCTCGCTGTGATTCCATGCGCAGCCAGCGTTGCCCCATCTGCCGCCGCTCCTATAATCTGATTGGAGACTTGACTGCCCTCCATCAGAACCTCCTCAAAGTCCTTTCTATCCTCCTGAGGAAGTTTTTCAGAAAATCTCTGAAGTGAGTCCCACAGAGATCTATCATATCTGCCGAGCAGCGCTTCCGCATTGGAGACTTTGAGGAAAGAAGCTGAGGTGTTACAAACTCTTCTCCCCCAGGAATCTTGCACCTTGCTGTCCTTATCCGGAGGCACCGTGGATGAGGAAGCTACTGAATTGGATTTTCTAGCCGCCGCAATGATTACTGAATCAGGCGGGGGATCAGATTTGAGGAACAGAGGATCCTCATCAGGAGGACGATACTTCTTGAGAATCCTCGCTGGGACGGACTTCACCATTGCGGGCGTCAGGAAAACTTCATTTACTGGGTCCATTATACCCGGGACCATCGGCAACAAAGGTTTGGGTGCCGTTCTGTGCTGTAGGGTTTCAAATATGACTGTCGTCTTGATCTGTGGAGCAGTCATAGGCACTCCTAGCTTCAGGGCTCCCCTGCCCAAGATATCCTGGAATGAAAAAATATCCTCAGTTGGAGATATCCTTGAGCGTGGACTGTTTGTCAAGGTCGGAGAGTAATCCCTGTGAGAGCGGGTCCTCGAAGAACTTGAAGAACTACGAGTCCTCCTGGACCTAGATCTTCTACTTGAGCGCATTCTAGAGTGCGATCGGTCTCTGCGACGAGATCCTCTCTTACTTGAGTGCCTAAAACGTGACCGTTCCTTACGGCGATGAGCCTGGTCTCGATATGCTTTCAGCCGATCAGCTGTCTCCTTGTCATTGGCCCAGTGGTGAAGAGGTCTATACCACCGTGGGGAAAGACGAACAGGAGGAGATTTGTGTGCGGAATCCTTCACTGGAGAACGTGATCGTGGAGGTTGATCCGCTTGGTCCTGTTGCGATCTTGCAGGGGACTTGGATCTCTCCCTATACGAAACACTGTTTCGTCCATCCGAAGATCCGCCACTGCGAGATGCTGAGGAGGATGAGGATAGGTTCACTATAGATCTAGAGGAAGACCTGGAACGAGATCTCTCTTCTGTGACTCTCCTTCTCTTGGCAGGAGGCTCCTGTAGTGGAGATTGTCCCACCTCCGCAGCTGATGCAGATCCTGGAGAACCTAAGTGAGACCTTAATACTTGAGACTGGTCCAATGGTTCACCCTCCTTTTCCTGCAGCACCTGCTGCAAAGGCGACCTCTCCTGTGATCTTGCAGGAGAGATGTTCAGGAGCTGCGAAATACTCCGTTCTCTGGATCTCCGCTGATCCATCGACGGTGGCTGTATCGACGCCGAGCGCCGAGCAGGTAGAAGCTCCCTCGACGTCGACCGTGGCTTCCTCGATGCCGACCTCGGGTGACGATGAGTGTCCTTCGGCATAGAACCCCTCGCCGTCGAAGGTTGTCTACTCGACGACGACTGAGGCTGCTTCGACGCCGATCGCCGGTGCTCTGTCGGCGACGGGGTGTGCCTTGAGGCCGAATGCCGCTTACCCGAATGCGACGGAGGCTGCCTCGACGTCGAACGCCATTGATCGGGCGTCGACGTGGGCTGCTTCGACGTCGATCGACTATGTGTCGATAGAGGCTCCCTCGACGCCGAACGACCATGACTAGTCGTCGACGGAGGATGGCTCGACGCCGAACGCCGGTGGCCAGGCGTCGGCGGAGAATGCCTCGACGTCATAGCATGACGATGCTGCTTCGACGTCAGGTGGCTCGCCGTCGAACTCTTCTGCTTCGACGGTGACCTATCCCTCGACGCTGTCTGTAGCGGAGGTACCTTCGATGTTGACGCTGAAGACATCTTCTTCGTCGCCGTCGACTGCTTCTCCAACGCCGATCTCGACGCCCAATGTGAACCAGTCGGGGCTTCTTTCGACGTCGACCGCGTCTTCCGACTTTTCTGCTTCTTGGGAGATCTTCCTCTCTCAGAAAGCCCATAAACACGAATTCTCTCACGTTCTTTCAGAGTTCTGGATGATAAAACCTGGCAGTGTTCACAGGTTTTCGATGAGTGAGATTCTGGTAGGCACAGGATACACACTGAATGAGTGTCAGTCTTGGCCATCTTCCTTCCACATGAAGGGCACTTGTCAAAGAGTGAAGGCATCTCTGACAGAAAAATTACCTTTTTTAAGCCAAAAAAAGGTAGAAGTAACACCCTAAGTCAAAAAGACGTCGAGTGAAAGCAAAAAATTGTAGATAACAAGAATATTTTTTGACAAAAAGTCAAAAAGAAAGGGAGCTGTTTCACCAGGGTCCTGACTGAAGGAGCCGGAAAGAACAACTGACCTAACTGTCACCCCTGAGGCATGATGGGAAGCCTGGGGTCATGGCTGCCTTAAAGGCACGGTGCCAGTTTTTGTTGAAAATGGTTTCATTTTCTATGCTATTGTTTTGCAATGCAGCCTGAGGGCTAACAATGTCTATTTGCAAGCAATTTTCAGGATTTATGAGTGGTCTACTCATTAAAACACAAAGTTCAAAGGTTATTTGATCTAATGTGTTTTTTCTTTTGCTTCCTTACTAATTGCAGTGCATGTATATGTGTTTACATTGTTTTAGCCTCAGTTATGGAGCTGCATTGGTGTGAGAAAAATAATATATGTACATACATATATGTGGAGCGAGATATATGTGTTTTTTACATATATATTTTTATATTGTTTCCGGGGTCCCGCACATGGGCGGGAATATTCAGTGCTTATGACTTTGATGAGGATCCCCTGGAAGAGAACGACCAATTCTCGACCTCAGGCCCCTCAACCATTACATACAATCAGATCATTTTCACATGATCACTCTGCAACAAGTACTCCCACTACTACAACAAGGCGATTTTATTTCAACACTAGACCTAAAGGACGCCTATTTTCACATTCCCATACATCCTGCTCACAGGAAGTATTTAAGATTTGTCATACAAGGACAGCACTATCAGTTCAAAGTCTTTCCATTCAGGGTCACAACAGCACCACGAGTGTTCACAAAGTGCTTAGCAGTACTAGCGGCACATCTCAGACGACAACAGATACATGTCTTCCCTTACCTTGACGATTGGCTCATAAAAGCCAAATCATTCAGTCAATGTGTCCAACACACAAATCAGACAATTCAAACGTTGCACAACTTGGGGTTCACAATAAACTACACCAAGTCACACCTACAGCCTTCGCATGTAAATCAGTATCTAGGAGCTACCATAGACACATCTACAGCTCTAGTGTATCCCAGTCCAGCCAGGATGATACAGAGCATTCAGACCTTAGTCTCCATCTTTCAACACCAGCAGTCTCTCCAAGCCAGAGTGTTCATTAGACTAATAGGCATGATGGCATCTTGCATCTTCATAGTTCCACATGCAAGACTGCAAATGCGCCCATTACAAGAATGTCTAGCACAACAGTGGAATCAGGCTCAAGGTCAGCTCACAGACCTGGTGTTGGTAGACAGCCGTACACATTGCTCTCTGCAATCGTGGAACACCAAAAACTTGACAAGAGGACGGCCGTTCCTCGACCCTGTTCCACAGATAGTGCTCACGACGGACGCATCCATCAGAGGATGGGGAGCCCATTTCTTACATTATACCACACAAGGCCAATGGAACAACCAACAAAGATTGTTCCATATCAACCATCTAGAACTGCTAGCAATATTCCTGGCACTCAAAACTTTTCAATTACAAGTACAAAACAAAGCTGTCTTAATCCGGACGGACAATATGACAGCCATGTACTATGTAGAAAAACAGGGGGGGGGACACACACTCTCTGCAACTGTCCGAACTCGCGCAGAACATTTGGCGATGGGCCATTCCTCAAAATATAATTCTGGCAGCAGAACACCTTCCAGGAGTTCACAATCAGATAGCAGATCTGTTGAGTCGGCAGTCACAACAGATTCACGAATGGGAAATACATCCACAAGTTCTCCAGCCATTCTTCCAAATGTGGGGACATCCACAAATAGATCTGTTTGCCACCCACGAAAATGCAAAATGCCCAACCTTCGCCGCCAGGTTTCCACCCCCACGGTCCGAAGGCAATGCGATATGGATGAATTGGTCAGGCAGATTTGCGTACGCTTTTCCGCCTCTCCCACTCATTCCACTAGTAGTGCGTAAACTCAGACAACAGTCTCTCAAACTGATACTAGTAGCTCCCACATGGGCACGCAGCCGTGGTTCACCACACTACTAGATCTCTCACTGGTTCCACATCAAAAGTTACAGCTCACACCCTCCCTGTTAACACAGAACCATGGAGAAATAAGACACCCAGAACCAAGCCAACTGAATTTGGCGATCTGGCTCCTGAAGTCTTAGAGTTTGGTTACTTAAACCTACCACCAGACTGTATGAACATTATTAAAGAAGCTAGAAAACCCACTACCAGAGCGTGTTATGCCGCTAAGTGGAAAAGATTTGCAATATATTGTAACAATAATCACATTGATCCACTGGATGCTTCCACCCAAAATATAATTTGTTACCTTTTACATCTACAAAGGTCCAATTTGGCGTATTCTTCCATACACCTGAATCTTGCAGCAATTACAGCCTATTTACAGAATAGGCAACATCTATCTCTATTCAGAGTACCTGCAATCAAGGCATTCATGGAGGGATTAAAACAAATAATCCCACCTAGGTTACCACCTGCTCCTGTATGGAACCTGAACATTGTCCTTACAAGACTCATGGGCCCCCCTTTCGAGCCTTTACACAAATGTGAATTGCAATTTCTAACATGGAAAACTGCTTTCCTTGTTGCCATCACCTCTCTCAGAAGAGTTAGTGAAATACAAGCATTCACAATACAAGAACCATTTTTTCAAATACATCCTAATAAAGTGGTTCTTAGGTCTAATCCTAAATTTCTTCCAAAGGTTATCACTCCTTTTCATCTTAACCAATCTGTAGAGCTACCTGTGTTTTTCCAAAACCCAGACTCTGTTGCAGAAAGGGCTTTAAACACCTTAGATGTTAAAAGAGCTCTGTTATACTATACAGATAGGACTAAATCCTTTAGAAAGACAAAACAATTATTTGTATCTTTCTCTCCTCCACACAAAGGCAACCCCATCTCTAAGGGGGGGATTGCCAGGTGGATTGTAAAGTGTATACAAATATGCTATCAAAAAGCTAAACGCACACTAACAATTCCTCCTAGAGCGCACTCCACTCGCAAACTAGGAGCCTCTATGGCTTTCTTAGGAAATATACCACTAGAGGACATATGCAAGGTAGCAACATGGTCTACACCACACACCTTCACTAAACACTATTGTGTTGATGTGCAGGCCAAGCAGCAAGCTGTAGTGGGCCAAGCTGTCCTTCGAAGATTGTTTCAAACTACTGCAACGGATACAAGCGACCACTGCTAGGGGAGACACTGCTGCACAATCGATGCTAAGTGTACACTCTGCAGCTCATATGCCTCGAACGGAAAATGCTACTTACCAGTATGCATCTGTTCTTGGCATGTAGAGCTGCAGAGTCGTACACGCACTCCCGCCTCCCCGGGATTTGTATCCGTTCCAGTTCTCATCTTACTTAGATGCACACGCATGGACATCCTTTCTCTTTACTTCTACTAACTCCATCATTTCCCATCATGGCGAAAAAACAGTCTGAGGATGGAGTCGATGACCATGCGCAGTATTGTCCAAGGGAGGAGTCACCTATCTCGTGACTTCTTCCAAGAAGACAACAACCTGCAATCATCCGAGTCCAACAACAGGTGGCGATCTAATCCTAAGTGTACGACTCTGCAGCTCTACATGCCAAGAACAGATGCATACTGGTAAGTAGCATTTTCAACTCCTATTCTGAGGACCAGCAGATACCTTGATCAGTGCGTCTCTTCTAACTCATTCCGCCAGTGACTCGACAGTAAGTGCGAACAGCAGGGATAGTGAGCAGCCCTGTCCCATAGTGCGACCCAGTGGGAATTTCTTAGACATTCCCATTCCTGAGTACTCAGGCCATTGACCTAGTATACAGTAATTGGACACACCCTCTATACTTGGGCGAAGCCCCTTTTGTACAACACTGCCATCAGATAGAGACGGACACCATCTCAGCATCAAGGGATAAGAGAATTATTGGTTCTTGCATCAAATCAAGTCTCCTCTGTGTAAGACCCCATATACCACAGTTTTGTGCTAGCAATGAACACCTTTTCTGAGGGAAGAGTAGAGAGCCTAGCTAGGCGCCTATTTCTGCCTCAAACCTCTTTTCCTCTATCCTTTAAATAACAGCACATGGCCAGCACATGAAATAAGCCACTTTAGGACTTCAAGGATAAATTTCAGTTACACCTAACTTACACACTGCCCAGACTTACATAACACCTCCACACCACCTACTTACTGCACAAATAACAAGAAAGGGAACGTAGCAATCCTAAACACTACTAGCATAAGATAACACAACATACCAATGAGCGTATGTGAAAGAGGCCCAAATAACCACATTGCTCATGCCAACACAACAAACAGTATTGGAATCAAGTTTTTATACAACCAAAATACTAGAACGAAAGTGACATCATAAACTATATTTCTTGACGCCCCCACAGAGAGCACAATGGATAGTAATCTGATGACATGCATGTCAAAGAGCTACTTCTTCTTCCAAAGGACACTTAATAAGTGCTGACATACAAAAATCTGACAATACGTACACAAATCAAGTGTCATCCTAAGAACTTTTAGGGCCCTGGGCAAGATATATTTTGGGGCCCCCATTCATTATAATTTTGAATTCTTTTACCTACTTTCTAATAATTTAAACCAGCATGACGCCAAACACTATTATAAATGTATAACAACTTTCACAAAGGACAGCTGAAATATGTCTTGCTTGAGTCCCAAAACCCTTAAAATGACACTGGATTCCGAAAGAGAAACAGTCGGAGATAGAGGCAAGAAGAGAGGCTGTGACAGAGAAATCAATGAAAGTGAGAGAACTGAGAAATATCATTTTACCAAAGGGGCACTTGACGGTGGGGGCCCTAGGCAATTGCCCACTTTGCCCATGCCTTAAAACATCAAGCAACAACTAAGAAAAAACAGCCCATTCACAAGTCAACACTCCCCCCAAGTGATATCAGAAGCTTTTACACACATCCAGAGTCTTATAAAACCACACACAATACAATTGTACCTATCTGTATGGTCCAATTCATCCACTAGAATCAAACACCACCGAGACTCATCGACCTCTATAATCGGGCCCAAACATTACTAGCCCCACATCAGTGTGGCAATCTAGAGAGCCCACAGTGCCACATGGTTAAATCAATGTAAGGCATAAGGTATATAAATGCCAATTAACATAACACAACCTACTTGATTCACATGCAAACAGTAAATGAACAGTAGCCAAATTGCTATTTTACCTGTTCCATGCTGGGGGACAGCATAAAGAGATCTGAATGTATTTTTAGGTTAATGCAACCCATTCAGTTGGTCGCTATAGGCCATCACAAACTGTTACTTACCCCTGGTAATGCTCATACTCATAGATAATCTATCATTCTTTAGAATCATTTCCTAGAGGTATCCACAGGTAACAGCTGAATCCGGAAGGTCTTTAACAATTCAACCATAACAACATTAGCTGGTGCCACAGAGATACAAGCTGTAGCTCCTAAAGTTGCTCCAGAAAGTTAAGTTTTAGCTCTATAAACAAACTGCCCACAACTGTGACATCTGGTTTTACCAAATGTTCCCACTTCATGAAAGACACAATAGAAGAGCTAACTTGAGTAAATAAACAAAACAAGCACCGCAAAACAACAAAAGCTTGTGCAGAAGTGTGGGGACATAAGGCAATTCTCAGGAAGACAGAATATCCATGGCAAACAGTGTTATTGAAGGACAGTAACTTGTTTTCTAATACTTCTCCCCTCAGATCGATCTAGCAAGACTTTCACAGCAATGCTAACAATAGGGGTGAGCATAGAACACAATTAAAACCAGGAAATGTTGCTGCACAGCTCTGTCAAGCACAGGTCTCCACTGTGTGGTTGTTCAGTACTTGATCCATAAAAGAAAGAGACAACTGTTTCCAAATAACTTCATGTATTGTAACACTTGGGAGAATCAGTAGGTATGTAAAATATGAACCTAATTAGGAATATCTGGTTGCCTATAGAGAGAAAACTTGGTAAAAGATCATTAAAAAGCCTCTGGTGTCAGATAAACTGTTCCGCTTCAAATAAAGACATGAGAGGAGAGCGACCCCCGACGGTGCTCAGCTTAACTGAGGAGGCCCAAGACCCCCCAAATCTGCAGACAAGAGATGAGGCAGCACTCTTGTCCTGGGGGATGAGAGTGGAGTAGCCAGATGGCTAAAGGCAGCAGAGTTGGGGAGTGAATGGCATATAGGAACTCCGGGCACCAGAGGCGGACCTGAAGCAGTAAGAACAATGCACTGCTAGCCCTTGACCCCAAACCACTGCGGAGACAGACCCTACCCATCCTCGCTGCAGGGTGGCACTGCAGCGAAGCTGGGCAGAGACGAGGTGGTCTCATTAAACCTAGAGACACGGTGTTGGTGTGGCGTGGTCAACATCATTGGTAATACAAATGCGGGAAAGGTGCACCCAGCCTAAACAAACTGAGCTCAGAAGTTCAGTGATGGTCAAAGACAAAGAGCCTAAACCACTCCGTCAGGGCAAAATGGATACTACACCAAGGTGGTTACCCCACAGTCTAAGGTAGAAACAGAGGCATGGACTATGCCGGACAATGCAGCACTACTATCACCGATCCAGTCTTCCCGGGAAGCCGTAGAGGAGAGAAGCGGGGAGGCGCACTCAGAAGTGTTTCTTCTGCAGCAGGACTTACGGAACACAGCTGACTAAGAGGCAGAAACTAGAATCTCAGAACAGGAAGATACAGTGCAGATGCTCCAGCAGGACGTGGCCGGAGTCTGGGCTACCGCCAATGATGTGGTCTTGAGGTTGGAAGATGGGAAAAACGGGTATGCCGCAACAACCTGTGCTTCGTGGGCTTCCCTGAGGGCAACAAAGGCACACATATGGTTGCGTTCCCCTTGCTCTTCACAGTGCCAATGGAGCATCTCGCTAGTCAAGCAAAAATGGGTCACAGGTATCTGGGGCTGCTGGTTGGCGACAACCACCACCATATAGCTTTATACATGGACGACTAGATGCTTTTCCTCAAAAACATGGAAACTGATTTGCGGGGGCTAGAGCCTTGTTTGAACATTTTGGCTCTCTGTCAGACTTAAAAGTTAATTGGCAAAAATCTAGACTGATCCAGACAGTGAGGCTAGAACTGCTGCGCTGGGAGCCCCGCTGCCTGCCCTATTGGGGGGCAAGTACTTTAATGACCAAACTGACCTGCTAGA
This sequence comes from Lissotriton helveticus, assembly GCF_964261635.1. Taxonomy (NCBI): domain Eukaryota; kingdom Metazoa; phylum Chordata; class Amphibia; order Caudata; family Salamandridae; genus Lissotriton; species Lissotriton helveticus. The sequence goes on along the minus strand of NC_136071.1, from coordinate 445,756,145 downwards.
GGGTAATGCTGGGCTGGCCATCAGGTTGCTTCACGCGAAAATGTTTTTGGGGAAAACACTACCATTATCTGTCACGGGGCAGGTGGCACTATTGAAGATGGTGGGCCTTCCGCGGCTCCTTTACTTTTTGTGACACTCCCAGTTTGGATCCCTCATGCAATGTTTTGAGAACTAGAATCACTGCTCATTGCATTCAGATGGGGTTCAGGTCGTGATAGAGTGGCATTATCGACCATGCAACGACCAACGGCAGAAGATGGACTGGTGGTCCCCAACTTTGAAGTGTATTACATCGCAGCCCAACTTCTATGGTTCAAGCAATGGTTGGCAGGGCGACAGACCCTGTATAGAGTTGTGGGACAGTTTATCCAAGAACTGCCCAGCCTAGTTAGGACACTGTTAAGAGTCGGACGCTCTTCTGCTGATGACACCTAGGAACTCCGCGTGATCTCCAAGTGTTGGGGCAGGAGGGTCCCGGACTCACCTGAATTGCCTATTACCACGTTAGCGATGCTGCCTCATGGTGGACACTTGGGGGAAATAGAGGACTGGGCTGGAGCGGCAAAGGTGGGTGACCTATTCAGACTGGAGAAGCTCCATCCGTTCAAGGAATTAAGAGCATAATTTAACCTTGCACAGGGCCATTTCTTGCTCCACAGAGCGGTAACAGTAGCATTCTGCAACCACTGGAATACTGGAACATCGGAACCACAGCCTTGCAAGAGTTGACAGTATATGATACTTTCCTGGGACACCTTCAAGGTGGTTACATACATGTATAGGATGATAGGAGTGGAGGTGCTCGGGCCACTGAAGACTTTACAGGCGCGCTGGAAAGGTGACCTAGTTGCACCTTTGCCGGAGTGGGACTGGAAGGTAATCCTAGCTAGAGTCCCAAAAATGTCAAGGAATGCCAGATTCAAATTGATTCATTATTATGTTCTCCACAGGACTTACCTTACATCTGGGTGCTTTAATAAGCATTTTTATGTGGTTGACACATCGTGCCGAGATGTGGAGAGGTGGGTGCAGAACTCTTCCATATGGTGTGGTCTTGCCCATCACTGCAGTCATTCTTGGAGGAGACTGCAAAAATAGTTGCAGCAGTCATGAAGATCGACAACGTTTTTCTGGTCGTTTATTGAGTTGGCTTCCACATACCTCAAAAACCAAGGTCAAGAGTAGATTTCAGGATCTGGCCTTTATATTAGCAAAAAAGAGAGATCACCAGGAATTGGAAAGCTCCAGGGGTCCCTGGGTGGCCACGTGGTGAAGAGAATTAGAGTGATGGGCAAAATGAGAGGGGAGATTGCTACTGCGCAATGCTAGAGGAGGGATAGGCAAATTGGATGCGACCCGAGCTTGAGAGGCACTGGTGGACAGCTTCAAAGACTCTGAGCCAGCGTCCCCGGAGTATTCATCCGCAAGGTAGCCAGCTCATTTTGCTTCTTAGTGCTGAGGGCCTTTGAAGCTGTAGACCAGAAACTGTCATCTTCCATGAGCCTAACCCCAGCCTGTGTCATCAGAATTTTATATGTGAGGTGTTTGTCTCTTTAGGGTGTCAATGGAACATAGCATGATATGTTGAGCTTTACCAACATTCAGATGTAATTCATGAGGGGGGAGGGCAGCGGAAGTTGACTGTTTAGGTGGTTCGGTACGGTTACGAGGTATGTCAGAGGAAGGCTATGGTGTGTAAGTAAATGCTGAGTGGCAATAGAGATAATATATGTTTTACTTATTTATTTGTTTTGGTACTATGCCTCTAACCTGAAACCCAATAAACTTTGTTCTTAAAAAAATGGTTCCGTTCCTGGGTAGCTTGCTGTGGGCAACTCTCCAGTTAGACAAGTTCTCATCCTGCTTCATCATAGAACAAGCAGCAGGAGCCATAGTTGGGAGGCCAAGTCTGGGGGCCCGAGGCCTATCATTCAATCAATCAGGATTTGTAAAGAGCACTGCTTCATCTGTGGGGGTATCAAGGCACAGTTGGATCATGCTGCTGGCACCTACTGGTTAAACATCCAGGTCTTGAGGTCCTTCCTGAACTGCTGGAGCGATGGTAAGGCTCGGATGTGCAGGGGGAGGGTGTTCCAAATCTTAGCCTCCAAGTGGGAGAAAGAGCGGCCTCCGCTGTATGCTTGTGGATACGTTGGGTGGCTGCTAGGGGAGGGATCCAGAATAAAGCTCACTGGAGGGTTGTTGAAAGTTCACTTGTTTGTTGAGGTACGCCAGCAATTCATGTAGTGCTTTGTAAGTATGGATGAGCAACTTGAACCCACATCTCTGTGCGACAGGTAGCCAATGAAGTTTCCTGAGGTGAGGGGTGATGTACGTCTGTCTGGGGAGGTCGAGGATGAGTCTGGCAGCTGTGCTCTGGATGGTCTGGAGTAACCTCATGAGTTGGGTGGTGATTCCTACGTAGAAGGAGTCACCGTAGTCAAGTCTGCTGGTGACGAGAGCTTGTGTGATAGTTCGCCTGGTATTGGGTGGGAGCCATCTGAAGAGCTTCATGAGCATTAAGAAAGTAATCATTGCAAAATTCCTGAACTGCCAGGACCTTGACATGATCCTACGAGAAGTTAGACTCAAGGGAAAATCCACAATGACACTTCAAAAATCCTTGTGTTCCTAGATTACACACAAGGAGTTCAAAAACACCACAGCACTTTTGACTTTGCTGAAACCAAGTTACAAGCACTCCAGCTGCACTATATGCTACTTTTTCCTGCCAATCTTAAGGTCCTCTTTCAGGGGAAATCTCTCTTCTTCCACTCTCCTGACAAAGCTTCGACATGGCTTGAAGAATGTCAGTAGCTGGTGAGGTGTGAAGGCAGGCAGCGTGAAGGCAGGCGACCTGGCCTGTGCTCTAGCTGCGGGGAGGAGGTGTGGCCAAAGGACCAGTGGAGGATCCAGAGGAGGGGCTGCTGCACAGCATTCGGGAGTGGAAGGAATCCGCTGTAGGGCTTGAAACTCTCACAGGAGCCGGAAGACTCAATAGAAATGGATGAGGAGCCGACTGCGGCTACAAAAGAAATTGGAAGGGCCGATGCAAGGAAGGTGCCTCTCCTCGCTCCGCTGATGAGGAACAGATGACCAGCGCTGATGAGTGGCATCCAATAATAGCCACCCTCGAGCAGGAGACTAAACTCTATCCTAACGCCATGATTGCTCAAACCCCAGATCAAGGGGGAGACGCTTCAGAGACAGCAGAATAGGTCAGAGCCGTCAACATGGAGCAAATGACCCTTCCAAGCCCCCCTCAGAACTCACTTGTGGAAGTGAGTGTGAACCAACTTACTCCACTTTGAGACCACGGTCCCCAGTTGGCCAGTGGTGCAGGGTATACAGTTATTTAAGGAAGCTGGGTTCAAAGGGGGGTAGTGGGCAAAGACCTCTCAAACTCCACATGCAAGCAGTTCTGCGTATCAATGTGATTCTACAGTCGTGGGGGATGCGGTGAGGGGGTGAGTTTGTTCTTACTAGTTAACACAGGTCATAGGGGTGAGAAGCCAGTGTTGATTCACATATACTGGGCCAGCAGAAGGCATTCCTCTGGACAGCGCAACAACTCAAATAGATGGCACAGCTTAGACCCTTAGACACCACGAGATTCACAGTTTTGATGTGGAAAGTTAATAGCTTGGGTAGTAAAGACAAGCAAGGACTAGTTACACAATATATAAGTCGACTGCTGCCTGAAATGGTTCTCTTCCAGGGGACACACAGTCGTTTACTGGGTAGAGGAGCATATACCACACTGGCCCATTCCGGCTTTACCTCCGGCTCCAGGGGTATTGCAATACTTATAAAAGAGAACCCTCCATTTAGGGTAACGAGAACATGGATGGACCCTAGCGGCAGGTACGTGGGGGTACAGGGCCAATTAGGGCCAATTGACATCACCCTGCTGAGTGAGTATGAACCACCTAGACTGCAAGTGCCTACCCTAGACAAAGAAGCAGACATACTTCTAAAAGCTGACTCTTCTTTTCACAAAGTGGGCGGAGACTTTATTGTTGTAATGCCCACGGACCTTGACCGATCCGGGACCACTGTGAGACCCTTCCAGGACACACCTCTCGCAAGGTTTGTTGCCACAATGGGCCTGTCTGGCCTGCGGTGAGGTAAACATGCTGAGGATACATCTTATTCCGATTTCTCCGAGTCCCACAGGATCTTCTCTAAGCTGGACTATGTTTTTGCCGGAGCGGGGGTGGTTGGACTATAGAACGGGTGGAATATATGGTGAGGGGTCATTTCTCCTTTCTAATTATGGTGGGTCAGAAGAGTAAGCAAGAGGGTGCTGGTAAGAAGCTGGATGCCTGACACTTGCGAGACCCGGAGGTAGCTTTAGAATGCCAAATAGATATGGAGCGCTGCTTCGAAGAGAATGAGGGCTCTGTAACATCAGTAATAGTACTATGGGAAGCCTACAAGGCGGTCCTCCGAGATAGGGCTCAACGCTCATCAGAACACATATTACCATAACCCGCAAGATACATTTGTCAAAATAGAGGGGGAGCTGAGGTACCTACAATGAAACAAGGGCCATTCTAGAGTAGTACTTATGACGATACAACGAAATCCCTACAACAGAGGGATCGCCCTCCTGCATATTAAGGGTTACTACTGGGCAGCAAATCTGATAAATATAAACTATTGGAACTCTTTTTTTTTTAACTCTTTTTATTGTTTTCAAGTAACAAACAGTTACATTACATACTTTCATCAAACTACAGTAATTGGTGGGTCCAGGTATCAAAAAACATTGTCTTGCCACATATTGACAGTGTGGTACAGTCGAATCATAAAACCATCTCAGGCATCGTCGGGAAGTAAGTCGAAGATTTCATCCCCTCTCTGATTTAACCTACATGGTATTTTCCTCTCAGTCGTTGTCATGCCCCGAGATTCTCAATGTACAGTCTCTTTAAGGACAACCACTATAAATCTTAACTGAGCCCTGGGAGCGACGCTTTACGTTCTTGCGTCTAGCTCCGTTGTTCACAGTTCCGACTTGTTCCTTGTGCCTGACTTCCTGTTTGATTCATTCCGCCTGGTGTTTGAATTCGGAAGTCCTCTGTCCTTCGCGTTTGTTGCGCGTTGTACACGGCTTCCCCTGAGACGCTCTTTTGGTGCTCTGTTACGCGTCTCCCTTCTGCTGCTCCGCCCGACGGCCGGGCTTGGTCTCCGCCGTCCAGCCGGGCACTATTTTACTGCACCCATTCCCGTCTGCTGATCCGCCTGATGGCCGGGCTTGGTCTCCGCCGTCCGGCCGAGCAAGTACTTTCCCGCACTCTTCCACTTCCCCTCGGCTGCTCCGCCCAACGGCCGGGCTTGGTCTCCGCCGTCCGGCCGGGCTATACATCCCTACACTCCTCCACCTTCTGTCTGCTGCTCCGCCCGACGGCCGGGCTTGGTCTCCGCCGTCAGGCCGGGTGGTGTGTGTCTCCCTCCCCTTTTTAGGTATTTAGGTTTTGTTTTTGTTTTGCATACCGCCCGAAGGCTGGGCTTGTTCTCCGCCATCCCGCTAAGTCCCATTGACTGTCCCTTCCTTCCATTACTTGGCTGTCTTACAGCTGGCCCCTTCAACATCCATTTCCTGGGCCAGCATCCATCGTGTTTGGGGATACTTGCGTGGACTCTATTTGGGGTGCAGGATTCCAAACTACACATCTAAGAATCACGGTAACAGCGCTGTGCGCTGCCTACTTGTTTATCTACAGTATTTGATAGTTATAGAATTCTTATACATGTGTTTTGTATTGTAGATTACCTTGCACAGTATTGGTGTTGGCCTTGGATTATTGTCAAGTGTATTCTTTGATTACCACATCTATCGGACAGTCTTGTACATCAAACCAAGTGAGAACATTGTGTTTAGGTACTTAATATTACATGTTCTGAGTTATAGGAGAGTTGTCATTAATTTCTGTTCTATCACTCTAGTTATAGTTCAAGACGAATTCCCATACCTCCTATACATCTGTCCTGAGGCTGAAACAAAACATTGGTGGTATGTAATGTTGATATAGAGAAACATAGAGACATATGTGTATTAGAAACTGTTGTTAGATAACGTGTATATATTTATTTCAGCCCTACGTCCACCAGAATTCCGTACACTGTGTTACACGATCACGCAGAAGATTACAGTCAAGTTTTCTTTTTCCCCAACCTTTCCTTGTTTTGTCTCCCTGTTTTCACCTGGCGAGCCTCTCGATACTCTAGTGTTTGATAGAGTCGGAAGGCCGTAGGGGAAGGCTGTGGATTTATCTTCGGATTCCTGACGCTCCTGCGGAACCTGCCTGGAAATCATTACCGTCGTTCGATTCATAATCGTTCGAGGTTTATCCAATTCTATCAGTGCACAAATGCAGATCCAAAACATATTGTCAAAACATTTCCACAATGCTCCCCCATATTCCTACATAAGAAACAAACCACCCTCCACCCCATACAACATATTCAGTTCTGCATCTTACCACAATAAGGTGTAGTTACATCAATCCCCCTTCGCATTTTTGAGCAGATAACACGTTAGCGGGGCCCAGATATCAGTTGGCCTAGAGGCTACCGGCAGCAGCTCTGCATACGTGGCAAGTCTTTCCTGGCAGGTAATAAGATCTTCCATCCACGTCTTAAACTTGGGTGCTCGCCCCTTCCCCATCTGCATGCCACCCTCCGTTTGGCCAAAAGTAGCGCCATAGCAATGAAGCGTCGGTGTCCCGCTTTTATGGGTGTAACATAACCTAACAACGCTACCAAGGAGTCTGGTGTCAACGGCGCATCTATCATTTGCCGTAATGCTTCAAAGATTTGATCCTAATAGTCTTTCAGCCTCGGGCAGTCCCACGCTAAATGTAAAAAATCTGCGCCTGCAGCCCCACATCTGTCACAGCAATCGTTCTCTCTCAATTTAAAGCGGTGCATCTTAGCTGGTGTATAATACAATCTGTGTAAGAATCTATAGTGTATAATACGGAGTCTACTACTCACTGATACCCTTTCTGTATGCATATAACAGGCCTCCCACTGTATGTCCGTCAACGGCCTTCCCAATTCCACTCCCCATTTCTCACGTGACTGCGGGGCAGGCCTCTCTCGCTGCGTATGCACTGTGTTATAAATCAGGGACACTAATCTTGTGGGTTTGACTCTGTCTAGGAGCAGTTGGAGCGGGGTCAGTATTTCCGGCTCATCCGGAAACGTCGGGGTAACTGCCTTCATACCATGCCTCAACCGTATATATGAAAAAGCATCTAACGGCGTCCGCAATTCCGGTGGACACATCTGCTCAATCATGCAGAACTTCCCCTCATGATACAAATCTCCCCACAACAAAATAGAAGGAGGCTCCCCAAGGGATTCTAATGATAGGCAGGAACAGGGGGGTAAGAAATATACTAAAATAAGAAATACCCTGCCAACATATATTAAAGGGGGGTCCTAAGCGAGGATCATAACAAATAAACGAAGCACACACCCCGCCACAGTGAGCCAATACAAAACCTCTTTCCATGATATTTGTATTTTTTTATTATAATTTATTGTTTACTCTTCATTTCATATATATAAAAATTGACATGTAGACCTATACACACATGGTTTTCACAATTTCATAAACTTGATTTCCAATGATAGGGATACAAAAGCACACATATTCACAGAACATCAACAATAAGACATATACAAAGGCTGACCCAGTCCCACCCACACCATGTCATTCACATTTATATCATCATATATTCAGGGAAAGTCATTCACTCGATCTTCCATACAACATGTATGGGGGGTACGAAACCAGACAGTTGGTGCTGACAATTCAAGTGGCATTATACGCATTGGGAAAAAGCTACTAAATGTATTGGCTGCGCAAGTAAAGTCACCAGAGAAACGCCACTGTTGGTGGGAACTTGGCTAGGTGAAATGGGGAAACTGCAAGGAGAGGCGTGAGACACCACTAGAATCTCCTAAATTGGAGATCTACTGGAAAATGAGGACCTCATACCCTTCCTCTCCCTATAGTGAGAGTATCTCCTGAACCCAAATCAGTTTCTGACTCAATTGTAACACGCTTGGCAGAAGGAGGTACTGGAGGGGATAGAGATCCCGGAATATGCTCCCTTGGAATGATAAATTATTATGGATGAACTGGGGTTGGGGGCAATTTCTCTTACATATGAGACGCTCAACAATAACATTCCAGACATATTACGCAAGCTGAGAAATAGATGCAAGAGGGACATAGGAGCGATGGAAGACATTGATTGGAAGTCGGCATTGATGCACCCAGGGGAAATGGCAATGATGTCTAGATACCACTTGTAAATATTTTAATGGTGCTATTTTAGAAATATCAACCAACCTCGGCGCGAGATTAGCGTCGCACCGAGGCTATAATATAGGCTCCCCCTGTCTCAGCGCCCCGGAATCATCGCGCTGACTACTCCACTCGATCCACTTTAGCGGCCATCTTGAGGGAGGTAAGGGTTGCGGGCTAGTGGTTCGAGCCCTCCCGCCCTCCCAGATTATTTAACAGGAAGCTTCATCCCATCGTGCAAAAACTGTGATTTTCATTTCTCCCTTGAGGCGCATAGCCGGGGGATCTCTTTGCACTCTCTTGTGCCTGCTTGTCAAACGCTGCTGAGTAATAGCGCGTTTATTTTTACCACTTGTAAATATTTTAATGGTGCTATTTTAGAAATATCAACCAACCTCGGCGCGAGATTAGCGTCGCACCGAGGCTATAATATAGGCTCCCCCTGTCTCAGCGCCCCGGAATCATCGCGCTGACTACTCCACTCGATCCACTTTAGCGGCCATCTTGAGGGAGGTAAGGGTTGCGGGCTAGTGGTTCGAACCCTCCCACCCTCCTCTACCATTAGTATGTATAAAATCACTAGACCATCCCGTCCGCGCAGCGGGCGGGCGCAGCGGGCGCGCCGGCGGCGCGCCGAAGGCGCGCCAAAGGCAAGCCCGTCTGCGCCCGTCCGCGCCGGACCCGGGCCTAGGGCCACCACCCCTGGCCTGTCTGCGACACATAAAATGCAGACTTATACGCAAAACAGCCTATTGGCACTACGGCCGCTGCCTAATACATGCTGCACGAGAATAGACCCTTCTTTTAATCCAATGGACTTTAGCACACAATGTGTACACTGCAATTACAAAATACCTATGCAACTGCCTCCGACCAATACTTCCCAAGTAAGCGATTTAAAAGAGAAGGTCACCACAGTTGCTCTGATCAACGCCCGCTCACTTGGCAAGCACAGACAAGAGATTGCCGATTTAATAACTGACACCACACTCGACATCCTGTTCGTTTCCGAAACATGGATGGACGAATCATCTGAACCAGACCTGGCCATTGCAGTACCAGACGGATACAAAGTATACCGTCAGGACAGAGGCAGTCGGAAAAAAGGAGGAGGATTGGCAATTATAGCCAGAGAACAGTTTCCGGCCAGAACAAACTTAATTCCATCCACTTCTTGCGAAGCGATGCAGTTTGATATTAAGCTATCAGCCTTCTTTAATTTCAAAGGAATTTTGATATATCGCCCCCCTGGACCGAAGGCTGGATTCCTCGCCAGTATTAATACTATAATAGAATCAGTCGCAACTGAAAGCTCATTTACGGTCCTAGGCGACCTAAATTTTCATTTAGACAAAGACAACCAAGCGGACACAGCTATGCTTACTTCCGATATGGAAACATTAGGCTTAAAACAACTAGTCACTTCCCCGACCCACTCGGCAGGCCACATTTTGGATGCCATTTTCTCTAGCGTTGAGGGTTTCCAAATAACCAACATCCTCCCTATGCCATGGACAGATCACCACGCTATACTTGCCAGGTACATCACCAACACCTCCTCCCATAAAACTTCAGTCCCAGCATCTCAAAATTCGTTTAGAGACTGGAAAAATATAAATCAGGATGATTTTAGCACCAGACTGGACCAAACTTACCCAGTCTTATCTGATGAACCCAACTCGGCATTACAACAATTCCAGTCTTGGTTGGGTCAGGCAGCTAATCAGCTAGCTCCGATCAAAGTAATTTCGAGAAATAGAGCCAAACCCACTGCCCCGTGGTACACTAAAGAGCTGAGGGCACAAAAACATACCAACAGGATCAAAGAAAGACTATGGAGGAATACCTACGACACAGCCAGTAAGATATGTTACAAAGAATCACTAGCACTTTATAAAGGTATGATCACAAAGGCAAAAAAAGCCTTCTATTCTGACCAAATTCATGAAGCAAAAAACTCAAGTAGACGATTGTACCAAATTACTAAACTGCTGTCAGGTAATACCCCAGATCTTACCCCTCCCCCTTCACAAGCATTATGTGACTCATTGGCAACCTATTTCTATACCAAGGTAGATGATATCTACCAAACCTTTGCTACTAGACCACCTATAGGGACAGGTAGCTCCCTCACGTTCCGTACAGATAACATGTTCCCAAGTTTCCAGGTGGTAACAAAAGAACACATAAGAACAATTGTGTCCACAATAAAAACAGGCTCAGCCCTGGACCCCTGTCCTTTTTCAATTCTCCCGCCTGTAATGGACTCCATCATTCCAGCACTGACCCAAGTTTGTAACCTAATTATGCTTTCGGGCATATATCCAGACTCGCTAAAAAATACTTTATTAAAACCCCTGCTAAAAAAACCCTCCCTTGATAAGCAAGATCTGAAAAACGATAGGCCCATTGCGAGTCTCCCTTTCGTGGCCAAAGTAGTAGAAAAGGCCATGAACGCCCAGTTATCCGAATACATTGAAAAACAACATAGATTGGATGACACACAATTCGGTTTTCGGAAAAATCATGGGACGGAAACAGCTTTGATAAAGGCTGCTGATGACATCAGGACAATAAGGGACCAGGGGGGAACAGCGATTCTGGTAATGCTGGACCTGTCTGCAGCCTTCGACACGGTCGACCACACCATCTTGGTCGACCGTGTCGAAAAGATCGGCCTTTGTCACTCCGCCAAAGACCTGCTTGCATCTTTTCTAGTGAATAGAACTCAAGAGGTCACCTTAGGACCCTTTCAATCGATACCACAATCGTCACCATGTGGAGTTCCTCAAGGCTCATCCCTCAGTCCGACACTTTTTAATATCTATGTGTCGGACCTTGCTAATGTCATCAAAGCACATGGGATGAGCCTAACCTCCTATGCTGACGACACTCAGTTGGTGTTAGCTATTAAAGGTGACGGGCCTCAAATGGCAAAGAAATTTAATAAAGGACTGCTAGATATAGGAGAGTGGATGGCTAGCAACTGTTTAAGGCTGAACTCGGATAAAACTGAGGTGGTCATTTTTGGACCCCTTTCTCCGAGTTGGCCATTAAACTGGTGGCCTGAAACTTTTGGCATCCCTCCAAAACCCACAGCCAAGGTTAGGAACCTGGGTATCATCTTTGACGATGGACTAACTTTTATGGACCATGCTAAAAAAACAGCATCCACAGCTCATTTTAAATTAAAGATGATTAGGAAGATTCGTCCGTTTCTTCCGGAAACAGCTATCAAAACTTTGATTAGCTCATTAGTATTGTCCACCCTGGACTACTGCAACGGATTATTCCTTAACGCACAATCCAGAGTCATAAGGAAACTTCAATCCATTCAAAATGCCGCAGCTCGCTTGCTTGCGAGGAAAACAAAGTTTGAGCCCACTTCAAAAGTCATTAAGGAATACCACTGGCTTACAATTAGGAACAGAATACACTTTAAATCCTTATGCATAGTTTACAAGGCTCTGAATGAGCAAGGTCCACATTTTCTGAAAGAGCAACTCCAACACTATAAACCAAGTAGACTGCTCCGATCAGCCACTCTCCACCAGTTAACTGTTCCACGGGCCAGAACAGTTTCCTGGGGCGATCGCCGCTTTTTGGTGGCTGCACCGAAACTGTGGAACACCCTCCCCCAACATATCAGGCAAAGCCCCTCCCTCTTCCAGTTTCGTAAACAACTAAAAACTTGGCTCTTCGAGCAATAATTTTCCACCATGCTCTTCAGTTACCCCAATGAAAATAAGGGCAGTTTTAGCGCCGAGACGCCTACGGGTATTTGTTGCGCTTTAGAAATGTCAAAAATAAAATAAAAAAATAAATAAATTGAGGTTAATACACTTCAAAATATTACATAGTGTCTATTATAGGTGACAGACTGCATGGTATGGAAAGGGTGGAATCCCCTGTATGTGTAAGGAGCAATAAAGACAGAGGAACCTTCCTGCATACACTGTGGAGCTGCCCGTTCATTCAAACATACTGGGCTGTGATCACACAGGAACTAAGCGCCATCCTGGAGGTCAACATTCCACTTGAATCCTGTTCAGTGGCCTCGGCTTGGTAGTGGCTTGGCAGTGGCTAAGAGAGATGTTGTTCACTTCAACATCACCTTCTCACGGACCTCAGCCCCCAGTCGGACCAATGCCTCAAATGCAACTGGAGCTAAGTCCCAAAGGACACATGGCTCAATCCCCTCAACATCATCTACACGATCTCCTCCAACAACCTACACCAGAACACCAGAAACGTCAACAACTGGATCACCAACTGCATTGACGACGTCGGTCCCATTGGCAACAAAACCCACAGAAGGTTCACCAAGCAGGCTAGCTGGTACACTGAAGTCTTCAGAAGTGCTAAACAACACTGGAAACAACTGGAAAAGAGGTGGCACACCAGCAAGGACACAACCGACAAGACTGCCTTCAAGACAGCCCTCAAACCCTACCACAGACAGTTTAAAGAATCAAGACCTTAACCTAATGCATCAAATCATGCTCCGAAAATAGCAAAGAACTCCTCAACATCCTCAAAGAATTCTCCAACCCCTCAGCTGCAACCAATAATATTATCCCTTCACAGGAACTCTGTGACAACCTTGCTAACTTCTTTCACAACAAAATCACCAACATGTACAGAAACTTCAAACCCCAGCCCAAGGCCACCAACTTCTTCATGCAACACAACGACCCAAATACCACCACAGACATCCGACTAACCGAAAGGAGCCAGCTCGTCCCTCAGGACACCACCTCCATCTTGAACTCAGTCCACTCAGAGGCACTTAACCTACCCATGCCCTTTCCACATCTTAAACCTAAGAGAATCCAGACTCAACCATTTACTCACCACCTTGTTCACCATCTCAATAGCCACTGCCACCTTCCCCGAGGACTGGAAATATGTAGAAGTCAACCCCTACTAAAGAAACCATCGGCAGACCACAGCAAACAACGACCGACAAATTTCCCTGGTCCCAGCCAAAGTATTAGAAAAAGCCATCAGCCAACAACTCTCCTCACATCCAGAATGGAACCTCCAACTAGACTACTCCCAATCCGCATTCTGCAGCAACCACTTCACCGAGGCAGCCCTCATCAGGGCTCCCAGTGACATCCAAACCCTACTTGACCAAGAAGAGATTGTGGCTCTGATTATCCTAAACCTCTCAGCAGCCTTCAATATGGTCTCCTACCACACACTCATCACAAGACTGTGCAACATGGGCATCCAAGGAGTCGCTCTCAGATGGGTAACCTCTTTCCGCACCATAAGAATGCAAAAAGTCTGCCTCCCCTCCCCCTTCGCCTCCAAACCCAAGGATCTTCACTCAGCCCCTCCGTCTTCAAGGTATATGATACCTCTGGCCAGCATCGCTAAAGCCCACAGGCTTAACATCATATCCTATGCTGACGACACACAATTCATCCTCTCCCTCTTCACCACCAACACCAAGACTAACTTCCACAACTGCATGACAGACATCATCAATTGGATGAAGGACAACTCCCTGAAGCTGAACACGCACAAGGCAGAGGTACTAATTTCCGGAATCAGGAGTTCCCATGGGACGCATCTTAGTGGGCTTCAGAACTCATACCTCCTCTTACCTCCACTGACCACGCAAGGAACCTAGGCATCATTCTGGACCCCAAGCTAATCATGATGACTCAGGTCAACTTCATGTCCTCCTCCTGCTTCTTCCTCCTCAGCATGCTTCGTAAGATATTCAAATAGCTACCCCAAATCTCAAGAAGCACCATCACCCAGTCGACTGGACTACCGCAATGCTCTCTAGGTAGGGATCGCAGCTCATCTCCACCGACCACTACGGACTATGCAGAACGCCACCGCCAGACTCGTTCTGGACCTCGCTAGACGAACCCACATCACCCCCTAGCTCGGAGAACTCCACTGGCTCTCTGAACAGAAAGGATGTCAGTTAAAACTCCTGACCCATGCATAAAAGGTCTTACACAACTGCAGCCCAGCCTACTTAAACCACCACCTGAACTTCCATGAGCTCACCAGACACCTTTCCTCAGTGTCCCTTTCTCTAACCTTCGCCCCCTGCACCCGACATAGCAGATACAGAGGTCGCTCCTCTTCCTACCTAGCAGCGAAGACATGGCACATGCTACAGTTTCATCTACGGACGTCCACCTCTCTTCCAGTGTTCCGAAAGTTCCATAAGTCTTGGATATTCGGCTAATCAACTGGAACGTGCCATCGCCTGAATACTCTCAGGGGTGGCAAGAAGTATTCTACAAATCTACTAATTGATTGATTGGTTGGGCAAGCTATGGGTGGCACAGAAGATCCCTACCAAAGAAGAATTGAGGAGGTAATGGACATGTATATGGCTGCAGAGAGAGTTACCTATAGAAGCAGGGTCTGTCTCTGTAAATTTCACAAGGTGTGGGGCAGCTGGCTAAATGGCAAAAAACGTAACACTCCGAGAACTTCATATTTAAAAAGAAAGGAGTATAAAAGCATGATCTCACGAGTCAAAAATAATAGGATCAAGGTATCTCACAGACCTATCAGAAATGAAACAGCTAAATAGAGCTAAAAGAGGTAAGTGCAGTGGAAAAGCTGAATAAAGACGGCTTAAGGCATGTACAAGTGAACCCCACTAGTGAAATTCAAGAAAACAGAAGATATATAATTTCTGGTTTGCACTGGTTGCAAAACGTACCACTGACTGCGTGGTCCAAGTGAAAGACATCATCTGGCAAACATAAATATCCTGAGCATCCCTGGCCTCACATTGTTCATTCTATCCAGTGAACACTTACACAGAAATACCTTTATCCGAAGCAGACAACCACAGTTCCATTGACAAATGATACACTTTCAAGAATCCTACTCCTACCCTTCTGCTGATACAGTGCATCGCAAATGGATTGTCTAATTTTTTTAACCAAAGTTTTTATTGGCATTTAGAACATACAGAAGACTAGAAAGCAGTCATCAACAAGCAGCTCATGGGTTGTGTTTGGGGCTATCAATATTGAAGACTGTCCAGCTGTGATAGACTTCTCTCTTGAGGAAGAGAACAAAAGAGGACTGGGCCCTTCAAAATTGTCAGCCCTCAGACATGAACTTCAAAGACAGAGATACTAAATCACTTTTAAAAAAAGGAAATCTTTTTATTGAACACAAGCTTAGTATTACAGTTATTCAAACATCGTTTGAGTATTCTCTCCATGGGAGTGTCAGGGACACCGTCCACATGCAGCACCGGCTTCATTACAATGTAACATTAACAAAGTCAGCATTAGCCACAGTTCCATACAGGTTCTGAGTTATGAAAGAATGCCCCTTCACAGTGAGTCTTATATGATCATATGGACCTCAAGGACCACTAAATGTTATCCAGCGCCCCCAAATCTTATCACACTTCCCCGGGCACCCCCTACTTTGGAGCACCACTTTTGCAGCTGACAGGACAAATTTAGGTCCTTCTCCCATTCAGTGATCCCACGTGATTGATTCGCTCCCCACGCCTTTGCTATATTTCTTTTTGCCACTATAAATGCTATCCTTAGCCAGAGTCAAGTATTTGGGCCATCTGTCTTCTCAAGTCACATACAAATATGTGCCACCTGGCCTCCACTGATAACTCTTGGTCCACTATCTAGGCCATTACCCATACTATCTCTTTCCAATATTGCTGAATTCGGGGGCAGGCCCATAGGGTGTTGAAAAAGAAGTGCCCTTCCCCCCACATCCCCAGGTACACAGGTCAGTATCGCTGCGGTCCATTCGGTGTAAGAGTGCCCTTGAGGTGTAGGATCTCTGAAGAATACGTAACTGTATAAGACAAAACTACACCCGTATTGCCACCTCCCGAGGGCTCTGTGTCATCTCTGCCAATCATCATCCTCCATCATCTCAACATCCCACGCCTCTAGGAAGGCCCCAGGAGATCTAGTGTTCATTATTTTCTTGTATATTAGAGAAGTGGCCTTGTCAGTCATGGGATCTAGTAAAACCCTATCTTCAAGTGGAGTGTATTCCGATATGTGTTCGCTTCTGGGATGTGGCACCTAAGTGCGTGTTTCAGCTGCATGTATCTGTACTGTTCTGAGTCAGGCATTTCCTATTCCGTTTTAAAGTCTTCAAAGTCGACCACCTTTAGCCCCTTCCATACATCTTCTAAGAAGTCAATCCCCAGTACTTCCCATTTACGGAAACCCTTCAATTCACTGACCTCCCTTAGGAGGTCACTATCCCACAAAGGACTCCTTTCTGTTAGCTTCCCTTCCCAGCCCACACATTGTGTTGCTTCCCTCCATATGTGTATTACTGTTTGGGTATGTGGTGGTAGCTGATTCCCAATCCGTCTATGGTAGAGTGTCGCTGGGTATCCCCTCTGTCCCATCGAGTGGTGGTCGACCCTATAGGCAGGTTCATACCATCCCATACACACCCATGCATTTTTTGTGATGAGCTGTGCTACCCAGTAGTACGTTCTGATATCAGGAATGGCTAGTCCGCCCTCAAACACTCCCCTCTATAGTTTTGCAAGGCTATTATAGGACTTCCCCTATTCCGTAAAAAGCAGTCTTATTTCACTGTCAACTTTTCGAAAGAAGTCGGGTGGCACTTAACAGGGCGTATTCTGTAAAACGCATAAGAAACGTGGCCGCGCTATCACTTTAAACAAGGCAGCTCGCCCTAGTAGAGACAATGGTAACTGTCTCCAGTGTAACACATCCCTACGCAACCTATTTAGTTGAGTGAATAAATTATCCTCCAGGAACTTAGTGTCTGTCCTTGAAATAATTATTCCTAGATACCCGAATTTATCTTGATCACTACGGTACGCGCGCAAGATGGCAGAGCCGGTGGAGCTCCAGCAAGCACATACAGAAGTGATTTCACCTAATTTATCTGGTAGCAAGAGTATCCCCCAATCAATTGGAATACATGATGTATTCGACCTATCGATGACCTTGGGTTCATGGTGTACAACATTATGGCATCAGCATACAGTGATATTTTCTCATCCCATCCATTCCCTCCTGGTATTCTCCCATATCAACGGGTCACATCTGACCCACGCTGCCAAGAGCTCTAAAGCCAGGGCAAAAAGCATAGGCAAGAACGGCCAGCCCTACCTTGTACCCTTATGTAAGGCCAAGGATCACAACACCACCCCATTCACTCTCACCCTGGCCAGCGGGTTCGTATACAGGAGCCAGATCCAGGCACAGAACGTTTGACGAAATCCAAACCGTTCTAGCACTGCGAATAAGTAGGGCCATTAATACTGTCAAATGCCATGCGGGCGCCTAACGATAATAGCACAGCCTCTTCTTCCGGCCTCTGTGCCGTAAGATGCACTGTTCCATACAGATGCCTTAAATTAAGCCGGGTGCTCCAGTTAAAGCCCGATTGGTCATGGTGTATTATGAATGTTGTAGGAGGTTGGCTTTGTATATAGTGCACAATTATTTAAGTTAAGCACCCAGCACTAATTCAGACAACACTTATGGGGATTTTAGTAGTCTTAGGCAACCATAGAGAGCTCTCTAAGTGGTAGCTGTGGAGACCAGGCAGCTTTCAGGCTTAGTCCAGAAGGAGTGTTAAGCAGCGTGTTTTTCCAGTACTAATCATGTAGTGTAGGTTAGAAGAGCTGGGGACCCAAGACATCACACATGGTAAGTACCCAGGAACCCCAAGGAGGCCATATGCAGAGTAGAAACACAGCTGCGTACTCAATGCAAGTCAATGGGGAAGTCAGGAATGCAGGGAATTCCCGTGGAAGATGGAAGGTTGGAGAGTCACCCCGCCGGTTGATACCCCAGGAACCAGGATACCTACACAAGGGAAGCCGGGTGCATAGGTGCGAAGTGATGTCGGAAACTGCTGTAGACCACTATGAAGCTAAAATGCTGCTGGCAAAGAAGGTGAAAGAGTCCGATGGAATCCAAGGATGGATTCTTGAAGAGGAGGAGTAACTGCAAGCAGGGGGGACAGAGTCTATTCCACTTGGGGGTGACCAGGAGGCACGGAAGACCAATGACCACCGATGACGGAAGATGCAGGAGAGTTGACTGTGACCTTGTCACTGCAGCTGTGTGGACCAGGCGACGCTGTGGAAGACCAGGAGCCATTCACAAGCTGACCCACCTCAGAAGTCGAGAAGCAGGGGGTTGGTGTCTAACAGGAACACCAACAAGCCTTGGCAGCAGCAACAGATGTGGAAAAAGAAGAAGGTGCAGTGTCGGGACCAGCAAGGTCCAAGGGACTCACCAAGTGCAGGAGAGTCAGAGCAGGCCCCGGGCAACCAGGCGAGCCCACTGGAGCCAAAGACCCTCAAGAGGACCCACAGGGGGAAGGCACAGAAGTTGCAAGAGGATCTCAAGCAGCTCACCAAAGATGCAGTCCCATGGTGCAGAGGATGCAGAGAGTACGAAGATCTTGGCAGGAAGGGATGCTGGAGGCTGGAGCTTCTTGGAAGCCGAAGATCTCTGGAGAAGAGAGTCAACAAGCCTTGGCAACGGCAGATCAACGCGGTGCACAGGGGTGCTGTGGTAGCGGTTCTGATGAGGGATACTGGCCTCAAACTCGGTGAGACAACAGTGCAGGCCTAGAGGGAGTTGCAGAACCACCACCTGTGTTGCTGGGCCTTTTGAAGTCCGGCAGGCATCAGGAGGAGCAAACCAGTCAGCTTAGTTGCGGTGCCTGCAGATGCAGGAGAGTGACTCCTTTACTCCAAAACGGGTCCCTTCAGGTGTCTTTGATGCCCACAGGCCTGATGAAGAAGCACAGTCACAGATGGTACAGAAGACTGACAGGACGACGAGACCAGGAGCAGCAGGAGTCTTCCCAGATGGAGTCTCGGTTCCCAAAGCGAAGTCCAACCAAGTCCAAAAAGTGCCAAGAAGGTAGAAGTAGAAGCGGTTTCAGATCTGAATCTTGTCCAACAATGAATACGAAGAGCCACCCACAAGTATGCCCTTAAGTACCCAAAGGAAAGAGTTGCGACAATTCAGGGTTAAATAATGAACTCAACTTTGTAAAAGTACATGGCTAGGGGTCCTACCAGGTGACCTCAGACGTGGCATGTCTAGCAACTCCTTGACATTCACAGACTATTTGAAAAATAACAGACCAATCATTGATTCTCATTTACTGACAAACCTGAAATACCAACCTTGTGCCAGGAAACAAAGGGATGATCCCCCATTTCCATCTGAGCACTTATTTTAAGAGACTTTGAAGAGAAGATAGACGAGCTGTCAGAAACTAGTGGCAGGACCATCTTCATCTTTAGGAGAAGAGAGAGTGGAGAAGAGGTGGTTTGCTTTGGAGGGGGGAGATAATGAAGCAGGGGAGAACATCACAGGACTCCTTCGCCTAGTAATTTTTTTCTCACTCCAGGGGTGAGAAGAAGCTCAATGCCCACACTGTGAATGCAAGCTCTGCGACCAGAAACTCAGCAAAGGACACCAGGGACTCTACTCATTTAGCACATTTCCATGTGAAGCCACCCCAAGTCTAAGCACTGAGAATGAGGAGACAAGGTGTTATTGGGAAAGAAAGAGCAGAGATCGAGCAGAGAGGCATTCAACTGAGCATGCCTCAGGAGAACTGCCAGGAGAATGACATAAACCTTGCATGGAATACAAGGTGCACAGCTGGTGTGGTAAACCAAATAAAAAAATTGGGGAAGAAAAGATGGAGGAGCGCTACAAAAAATTTCAGTTTGAATAGAAAAAAAAAGAACTTAAAGTGCCTTGTTGTCACAAGAGTTTGAACAAAATAAAACCAAAAAAAGTCAAAAGAAATTCAAACTTACAAAAAAAAACATCCCCCAGCTCCAAAAAGAGTTTCTTTTAAGTACCACCCAAAAAATACCAAAAGTGCTTGCTCTGCAGCCAAACCCCTCCCACTAAGCACGGCTTGAAAGCTGTGCACTGCTGGGGTTAGATGCCCATAATGTACTTTGTGCATAACTTGGCCGAAGGCAAGTCCATGCATTAAATTCCTGCAGTGCACAACAGGGATTGGTCGACTGCTGTGGTTTGGGCCATCCAGGCCCTACGAAAAACCCTTGGTGAGTACAGGCGAAGGCTCTGCACTGGTTGGTTTGAACACCTCTGTCGAGTTGTATGCAGGGCCTGGGAGAAGGCCAGGGCTTGTGACTAAAGCCCCAGCATATGGCCGATAGTTGTGTGCAGCATGTGTCAGTAAAATGCAGTGGGTTTGCAAGGTTGTCCTTGCTAGTCCAGCTGAGCACAATCAGCCATGCAGAGCTAGGGTTGGATGCCTTTTAAGGGTCGGGTGAATGACTGGACAAAGGCTTTGTGCAGCAGGGATTGCAAATGATGAAACTGATTACCTTTTTTTTTTAAACAATGACATTCCCTGGGGAAAAACATTCAAAAACTGAGTGATGGTTGAGCTCAAATGCGTTATCGCAGGTGTGTTGCATGCGCTGGTAGCCATAACAGGTGCATTTCAGTGGTTTGTAGTGTTTTTTCACTGCACATCTTGGCTAGTTGTGAAGAAAGGGACAGTGCACCAAGTAACAAAGTTCAGAGAGCTTCCAATTTAGCCAAAATTAAGTCCTTTATTGTTTTTAATTCTCTTTTTTAAAAAGGCCTCAGCCAACGTGACCCAAGCTTCGCAATTCGCCGTCTATGTACCAGTCCCTCATTCGGACTCCCACTTGCAAATTGCGAATCTAGCAAGGAACACTGGCTGTTACTTTGGCCCTTGGATACGCTTGATACATATCTCGAAATATAAAGTTAAAGCTATTTACAAAGTGAGGACAAGCTTGGGTCCTGTCCAGAAATATAGATAAACTGGGAATAATGGTTTACGCTGAACGTGCTCATATTTTTTTACTTTGAATCCGGCCTTTTATGAAATATATCGCGAATGTGAAAATAAAAGGCATTTGGACTGAGAAAAATGATTTCTTTGCCCTGACAAAGTTCAGTCTGGAACGAAACGCGTTGGCTGAGGCCTTTTTAAAAAAGAGAATTGAAAAGAATAAAGGACTTAATTTTGGCTAAATTGGAAGCTCTCTGAATTTCGTTAATTGGCGTACCATCCCTTTCTTAAAAAAATTCTGGTATCTGACTAACAGTGGAGCATATGTGTGGCGAGCTCCAGATATGCTGTGCACAAACCAAGGACTTTTAAATTGACCTTGAAATTGAGGTGCCTAACCATGGTCAGCCACACTGTCTGTCTTTAACAATCTTGGCTAGTTGAGCATTTTCATTTATTGTATACTTTTTCAAAGGTTTCAATTGAAAACACAAATAAATGATTGCTGATACTAGATTAAATTGTTTCAGAATTAAAAGAAAAGATACACATCTTGCTGTCAATGGAAAGTTGTTTTGTAGAATTATATTACTGTCGATAATAATCTTTTCTAGTTTGTCGGAGGGGTTGTGATGGCCCACAGTGTAATCAAAGGCAGATTTTTGATGTACTCTAACATTGCTAGAATCTCTCACCTTCTTAATAAAATAGTAATGTGGAACTTCAATGCCCAAGAGGGCCTGGTGAGTGGCTTGTCTGGGGAAGCTGTCCTGAAGAAGGAGGCCATGCTCTTGAGTGCTGAAGAATGACATGATCCATACATCCACCTACAAAAGAGGACAATAACAAGAGTCAGGGTGAAAGGTCAGCAATCTCTTTTAAGGCAGATCAAGGGCACTTTGCTGGGTAAGGGAGGTCGCAGTTTGTTACAAATGTGATTTTATGACATATCAAGACATGAATGCAAGGGAAAGATCAAATAAAAAAAAGTACTTATCTTTAAACTAATTCTCCAGTGTTGTTATCTTTCATTGACTCAAATGCAAGTGTCCACTACTGCCTTTTTCTCTGAGGAAAATGATTTAAAAAAGGGTTGCATATGAACGTACGAAAGGGTCTGATTTTGAATTCGGGCTTAGGACTGAAAATGGATATGAGGCAGTTAGTTCAGCCCATCCTTGAATGGGACAGGGTATGTTGGTTAGATGATGAAAAAGTTAATTACCTTCAGCTATGTATTATTTTATGGATACTTTATGGCCAGATGTATGAAACACTGGTTGTAAAATACTGGTTGTGAATTGCGACCAGGGTGGAATTTTATGAACCGAACTATGTATTAATAGGTCGGTTTAAAATTCGACCTACCACATCAATATTAATGAGGTAAGTCGCATATTGCGGATCACTATGATTGGTGGCCATCACAGGTATGGTGGCATGCTGGGTATCCACAGACCACGATGTCTGTGATTGTTTAAAAAAATAAATATATATATATATATATATATATATATATATCTGCAATACCTCGCAGCGCTCCACCAATATAGTGAATAACAAGGCATGGACCATCTCTTGTGCAGTATGCTATTTATTGTCCAACAAACAGCTCAGCCATGACGCGTTTCAGCCGTCCCTGCGGCCTTGGTCACATATACATATATATTCACTGAAAAAACCATAGGTTATAGACCATATATAGTTAGGAATTAGCATTTACAAAACCTTATTTTACTCACACAAAACCATTGAAATTCGCATATATAGTTAGTTGCACTAACTATATATCGCGCACCCGCAATCCACTGCTGATCATGTCACATATTACATCATTCATGACATGGTCAGTGACATCACTGATGACATCTCAAATGACATCACTGATGACATCACTGATGACAACATCCAGTGACTGTATGTTTCTGTAAAGTTAAAATATGTCTTACATATTGAAGAATGAGTGGATGTATAAGTGTCTGGATGAAGGATTTAGTAGGTGCGTGACTGACTGTATGAGTGAGTGATTAAATGTGTCTCACTGAGTGCATGGGTTAGTGACTAAACTGTCTTAATTTGTGCATCATTATGTCTGTTGTTCTGTAAACTGCGGCATGTGTTGATCAGTAGCTATATGAGTAACTATATGGGTTATTGATTGGTTGCCCAAGTATTTGTATGGGAGACTGAGTGTGTGTGTGGGTGGCTGGGAGGTGTATGACTCTGTGCATAGATGTGTGAGCAGTTGATTCACTAGATGTATGGGTTCAAAAGTGCATGTGGAAACAGCTGTATGGGCGGTTGACTGTGTGCATGAGTGTATTGGTGAGTGAATGGATATCTCAGTGCTACATGTCAAAGTAAGTACATATGTAAAACACAGTACATGTGAGAGTTGACATATATAAATAACTGTGCATAAGAGCCAATGAATGTGTGAGTTTTCAATCACTGCCAAAGCAGGTGTTGTTCCTAGAGGCAAGGTCCAAACGATGATGCTTCACGAACGAAGGGACACATGCAAAACTTGAAAAAGGTCAGAAATTACAATCTCTCTGAAAAGAGGGGATGTCAGTGTTGTGCCTTTCACAGAGTGACAAAAACCAAAACGAGCACCAATATTGCCACCTTATTTCAACAGGGGCCTGATTTAGCCACAAAAACCTACTGATCTAAACAGTAAGTCCCTAGACGAATTTTTCAGTCCAGGATAAATCAATTATTTTAATCTGATATTTTGTCAAAACATATTTGAATCAGTTCACATGATTAGAAACATTGCTTACTTCACTCCACACTTACTCACAACAACAAGTCTTTCATTCAGTTCAATCATTCCACCATGCATACAATCTATACAAAACATAGAATAAATTTACATCAGTTGTTACAAAAAATTATTTACAAACATAGTTTCACAAAACAGCATTGGGAATAATTTTCGTTTTAAGCAGTTTTGTTTTACAACAACACTCCTAACGCTGTATGAAACAAAGGTCTACGCGTTTCGAACTCCCTTTGTTGAAGGGAGATCTCATCAGGACCACGTAGCTGTGAATGGAAAAACAGGCATGTGTCAGTCTGGTAGAAGACCACTCCTGTGTCACTTATAGGTAAGAAAAAGGGGACCTAGTCCTACCTCAAAGGTGCTCAGTTTCTTTAAGTGTGGGCTCTGGAACAAACAAAAGAACAACACAACTTGTCGTCAGATGCCAGAGTGAGCCATCATTTTCTCTTGGAGTGTGTATTTGCTTCTTCGAAAACTCACAGACAGCGGCAAAAAAGTCTAATAAATGATGCTTTGAAAGAGCTCTCATTTTCGTTACAGAAAATCCACCAATACGCTATTTAATCTGGCTCCAGTCTTTCAATAAAGACACAAAAAACAGAAACATTTTAGGGTCAAATCTATGCAACGCCTTCCACAATTTGGAAATGGGGGAGAAGGCTACGAGAGAGATTTTCTGAGATACACGAAATTCCAAGATAAGATGGAGTAAACAGGAAGGCTCGGCCTGAAAAACAATCTTGAAAGATCAACTCACAGTGAGTAGGTAAAACTCTACAAACCACCGTTATGGCATCTAGAATTTTTTTTAACAGTGGGGAGCTATAGAGGGCAGAATACATTGTCTCAAACTGCTAAGTTATCAAAAATGTGGGAACCAAATTAAAGCCCCAAGTTGGCGGAACATCGTATTTGTAGGTGCATGCACTGTGAAGGTCTTTCAAGTATGTAAGAACTTAAGCAATCTAAAAGAGAGATTTAGAGCACTGGAGCACAGACATAGTGGTGGAATGTAAGCATTGATCATGCTTGCATTTAAGTCCTCCTTAACCAATAAGATCAAAAATGCTGGCATAAGAGGGATCTTACAACTGTGGGATGCCACTTATGAGAAAGAGCACCATCCAACATCCAGCTGATGTCTTGGTCTCTGCCAGACAAACGCATTAAAACAATTTTAAAGCTGCTACAGAAAGGGTACAAAGGTTGTCTGGCCTTCCCTAAAGTCACAGATTTGTTTACTGCAAATGGTTGGAATAGTCGTTGCTGCTGTAGCTGCTTTGTTCCCTTTGCTGGCGAAAAGAATGTCTATAGCCCCGGAACGTGCAGTAGCGGAGGTGGAAGAAGCATGCATAGGCAGCCACACTCCCTGTGGTCTGCTATTGCTTAAATATCTGCAAGATCTCAGAATTCCAGCTGAAATGTTTCTCCACGTCAGAAGTGATGTCTATCAGAAACACCTGGATCTTCTCATTGGAAGGGCACAATACACATTCAGTTATGCCAGTACTACTTTAGTGGCCATGGAGTGAGCGACTACATCCACTGAGTCCACAGAAACATTCAGAAAATGCTCTTACACATCCATACCTTGACATATATCGGACAAATGCTAGCTTATTCCAGTAGCTATATCCTATAAAGCTTGTAAATAGCAGAAAAAAACAGAGGCTGCGTTCTAGGTTTGATAAGCAACACTCCTTAAAGTAAAAAACATTTCGATCCCAAATATCCAATTTTCTGTGTCTGTGAAAAGGGTGGGTAGGAATGAATTTTGTCACAAATTGGCTGGCATGACCTGTCCTTCAAGGCTCTTAGGAAGTAGATGCACTCTATAAAATACAAGGTTGACAGGATATGGACATTGTCTACAGGCAAGTCCTCATGAAACACTCAAGCTGAGAAAGATTTCTGCTATTGTGGCAGATTTAGGCAAGGAGTGGCTCTAGAGAAGTAGATGATGGTTCCTTCCCAAATCAATGTTTTTGTCCCTATAGGTACAAAGGAGAAAAGTGACTTGACAGCCACATCACAAACATCTTCTAAATTGCAAACCATGTTCATTTTTATTAAAAGATATAAAATGAATCAAATTTACATTAATGTACAGAGATATTTCAATATTTGTGTGTTTTAATGACAATCCAGTGATAGACAGGAAAAGTTACTTTACTGTACGAAATGCTCTGTACCTGTCATCATAGTTCTCTTGAATATAGGCATAAGAAGTGAATTACCCACCCATTCGCAGGATCCCGGAGCACTTAAAAAACCACATTTTTAAACAAACATGCAAAATGTATTTTAATTCTTAGAAAACTATACTGGTCAAATGTCATTTCTTTTACAGAAGAATCGGATTATAAATAAAAAGTATCACTGAGTAATTAAAGAGATGGCAAAACGTTTCACAAACCTTTTTTAAAAAGAGAAAAAAAGTTCAATAGGATAGTGCAGACTGGATATAATGCGCTGGAACACTGAAACTTCTTCAAGGGACCGCTTGCCACCAGTGTCCCATCACTCCTGGTTAGTGAGAGCAGAGCCAGTTTATTTTCATAGAAAGATACACACCCTGGGTATGAAGCTACTGCCAAACTCTACTCCAGCAGGAGGAGAGTTGCTTATGATTATAATGAAGATGTCCTTTGAGAAGAAAGAACTAGGATTTCAGCTATGTAACTTTTCCTTCCCCTCCAAGGAATCCCTATTAGTTATATTCACTGAATAGAGTAGCAAACCCATCCACCATAAAAAGGTGGAAGAAAAGTAAGGAGAATGTAGTCTATCCAAAAACAATTCTCAGAGAAGCCTGACCAACCTGAGCATCAAGCTCTGGAATCTGACTTCAGGCAATAATGTCCTGCGAACATATAGACAGATTACCAAGTAGCAGCTTTACAAATCTCTGAAACAAACATTTCTTAATAAAGAAGAGTCGAAGACGTTTACGAGAATGGGCTTTAGATCTTCTTGAAGAGTCCACCTTGAAAAGGATTATTCCCTAATGGCTAAACCAGTTTTAATAACCTGTATGAGTACTCAACCACTTTGTTCTTCCACAGAGTAACTATGGCAGGGAAGAGTATGTAATTTAATAACTCTGTAAGCAAGGCTAATAGCTATAAGGAAAGCAGCTTTTAAAGTTAAATTCTACAGGAATGTTCTATGTATTGGCTTAAAAGATGGACACAATAGCTTAGAGAGGACTAAGTTAAGCTCCCATTCTCCTATGTTAAGCCTCATTGTGGGATAAGGACTGGAACTTGGAACTTCCTAATACCCTAAAAACAGCTTTGACCATTTGACCATTGGCACATTTGGGGAAAAAGAGACTTATGAAGGACTTTTTCTAGGTGGAAACAGCCACTGGGTCTCCCTTAATCGAAGAAAGATGCAACTCTGATTTATCTAAATTGAGATGGTAAGGAAATATTGATTCTTCTTGGCCTTTGTAAAGATTACAATTATTCTGCATACACTAGATTCAAAAGCTCTTACATAAAAAAAACATTTTGGTTGATGGACCCTTTATATCTTGTAGAATGCTCATACAGTCTTCTGAAAGATTTAAATGTCCACACTGAAGGACTTCAGGCACTAAACCACAAAGTTCAATGATAGGTTGGGATGCAGAATGTAGTCACTGAACTTGTGCAGGAGATCCAGCCAGTACAGTAGCCTCTTTTGCTGGCCGTTTTGACAGCTGAAGAAGGTCAGTTAATCACCACTGGTGCGGCCTCTCTGGTGCTATGAAGATCAACCTTGGCCTTGTAGTAGGGCAGCTTGATAATTAAATCTAAAATCATGGATACTGAAGGTATGGCATATGGTATACAGAAACATCCCTGCCTAGTCTATCAAAAGGGCATCTCCCTTTGTCCCTGGTTGATAATATCTCAAGGCAAGGTCTGGAGATTTTTAGTTTGCTGGAACTGCAAAGAGGTCTATTTGAGGACAGCCTCAATCATGGACAATATCTTGCAGCACTTTGCTGTGTAACATTCATTTGTGATTTTCTTGAGTTGTTTTTCTAAGTGAGTCTACTTCTGGATTTTGAACACCTGGTAGATAGAAATCTGTAATCTGTAGGTTCCTGGTTATTATCCGCTCCCAAATCGATTGAGCTTCCAGTTATAGGCTTTTGTAATGTGCCACTCCTTGCCTATTTAAATATGACATTGTTTGACATTTTGCTTGCCTGCATCAATAGAGCTCGTCTTGACAGTTGGCCGAAATAAATTGAGAGCCAGATGGAAAGATCTCAATTGTAGAAAGTTGACATGAAAAAGACACACCAACGCTTGAAGGTGATCCATGTGGACACCTCAACATATGAGAAAGACATCTGTCATAAATCTTTACATCAGAATATTCTGATGGAAAAGTACTAACGGAAGAAGGTATTTCCATTGGCTCCACTCATGCGCAGGATCCCGGATCACTTTAAAAACATCATATTTTTAAAAAAACATGCATAGTTTTTAAAAACATATTTGAAAGCTATACTCAGTAAACTTAATTTTGTTTCTTTTATTCTAAAAAAAGAAGCTTATTATACATTTTAAAGTTTTACTAAGTAATAAAAGTGATGGCAAAAGGTTTCACAAACCTTTTTTCAAGAGAAAATTCTTAAGTAGGATAATGCAGACTGGCTGTAAAGAGTTGGAAAACTAAGATGTCTCCTTTAAGGGACCACTTGATTTGTAAATTGAGGTAGTGTGATTGTGTCTTCCCAGTTACTGGTGAGCCGGCAACACTAGACCTCTAGAAACTACTGGAGAGGCCCCATATGCCGTCTTGCATGAGGTGACAAAGAGAATAAATGGGGCTTGCACCGCTCAGTTCCTCAATGGTAATCTGTTTTACGATCTGTGGCGTGCTAAGGAGGTGTCGCTGTCTGGTCCTTACAGCGTATGTAGTCACAAAAGTCTATTGCAAAGCTGCCCCAACCAGGGGGAAGGCTCCTCCAAGCACTGCAGAAAAGACTCAACGTGCACTCGTCAATGGGTCCTACCCGGTAGCTCACCAGAGGGATCGTCTTAGAGAATCACACGGAGCTGCACTACACCACTGTTAACGGACTTACGTTGGTTACGTTTCCAATAATCTCCTGATGAAGGGCTGAAGGATAGCCCGAAATGCATTGGAATAAAGAAACCTGATGATATGTACATGTTTGAGATGTTTTGCAACCATGAAAACAATGAGTTGACATTTGAAACAATGAACTAAAAAAAACACACAGTTAACCACTTGTGTTCAAAAAACGTTATTAAATGTGTTCAAGTGAATAAGACGTTGAGTCTTTTCTGCAGTGCTTGGAGGAGCCTTCCCCCTGGTTGGGGCAGCTTTGCAATAGAGTTTTGTCTTGCATGAGGTACCAGGAACATTTTAAAAATCAATTGACCCCGGAAAAAGGACTATACCTGCTGTGCAGTTGGATTTACAGTCTTTAGAAGACTGCTACAATTCAGACAGATAGGTGATAGCTTGATATCAGATGGGTACACTTTTTATTTTTTCATAACTAATGTAATTTGTGTTTTTCCAACAAAGGGACCCAGACTATCCATATACATACATAGAACTCTGCAGGATGAGACCCTAAAATATGTAAAACACAAACAGATGCACAGAATGGCCTTGACCACCACCCACCCCAAAGCAGTGTCTAAAATCATATACAATTGCAGATCCTGATCTCGCCGCTTTTCCATGTATATCTTGGCCATAGGGTATGATTTCAGCATCCAGTTGCAGTTCAGAATTGCGAACCAGCTCCAATATTCTGCCATCTCCGCAAGATCTTCTGAGGTTTCTGGGGCAACCCCTACCTTGGAATACTGAAAAGAAGTCCATCCCATACTTCCATGCCCCCCAGGGACGGTGGTACACTGGCCGTGCACTGGTGAGCAATATCCCTTTTCAATAGTGTTAAGCCCAAGAAATAATAAACAGCATTTATAATGGTTCCTGCCTATTCCCTCAGTGCAGTGGAGGAGAAGCAGGTTCGGGACAAATGGAATGACCCATGCAAGAACCTCACCCAGACAGGACACCACCGCCTTCCAGAAGTGTGCCAATGCAGTGCAGCTCCACACGGTATGCATGAACGTGCCTTCCTCAACCTTGCAAAGTAGACACATAGGAGATTCTATGAGACCCATACACCACTGGCGGTTCTCGTATAGTATGCTCTATGTAAATATTTTAACTGAATCAGTCTCAGGCAGGAGGATATCGCCGCTCCGCATGGGGCCGCCAGGGTTTCTGTCCAATCATCTTCCTCTATGTTGTCAATGTCAGCTTGCCATGATGCTCTGAGGTTAGGTAGTGTAGAAGTGCTGTTTGTAACTAGGGATTACTAGATTTTGGGAATGTTATGACTTTCTAAATCACCCATTAGTCGATTGCTTTCCAGCAGACTGAATTCTGAGACATCTGAAAGGTTGTGGAGGTACAGAGAAATAGCATTACGCAGCTTCAGATAGTTATAAAATTGGTTGCGATGCATCATGTATTCAGATTGGAGTTCCTGAAGCGATTTTAGTGTGATGCCATGCATTATGTCGCCTAGTGTAGAGATGCAATATTTTAGCACCCTGAAAGCCCATGGTCTAAGCTACCTGTGGGAGGAGGGTGCCATGCGACAGCGACGCCTCCTGCGACAGCTGCCCCCACCAGACCATTCTGCGAAAGGATTTTCTCCATACCTGCACCACTACTCTAGTCACTGGGGGGGAGGGCACCCATATCCGTCCTGCTATAAAGCATGTCAAGCACAGAGGCGTCACACATCACCCACCTCTCTGTAGTATGTGCTGGATCATCCTGTGGGCTAGAACACCAGTCGTTAAGAATCTGCAAGTGAGAGGCAGCATAATATGATCGAACATCTGCCGCAAAAACTAAACTAGAATCAAGTTTGAAGGGCTATGCAGGAAGCGTCTCCACACCACAAGACCTGACCCAGGAGTGCATTGATTTGCCAGAACCATGAGGGAGGGACAGTTTAGGGGTAGTTCAGGAGTTGGTATAGAAGGTGGGGTAATGAATCCATCATAAAAATGGCTGATCTGCCAAGGAGAAATAGAGGCAACAAGGACAAAGACTTAACGTCCTCCTTAACACACAACAGAAATGGGGCCATGTCGTGGTTCAACTAGACAGGGGGCATGAAAATGGAACACCCCAAGATATTTAAACCCTCCAACTGCCAATGTCAGTCTTGACACCCACGTCGTATCGCCCGGTGAACCACCCAAGGGAAACAAGACAGCCTTATATACAATCCGGAGGTCTCGATAGAAAGACCCGCATGATTTGTAGAATTCAAGGTCCCGAGGCCGCGGGATCCGTCATGACGTACAAAGCATCATCAGTATATAGGGCGATTCTGTCTGACAATTCTGCTGACCATTCAAGGACCCGCATCTGGGTGTCAACCCTGACTCAGGCAGCTAAAGTTTCCAATACCAGGGCAAACAATAAAGGGGACAATGGGCAGCCCGGCTCTGTGTCATGTTGAATAGGGAATGGAGCAGATACCGTGCTTGCCACTCGAAGCAAGGCAGTCAAATCAGTGTACAGCAGTTGTATATATGAGAGGAATCGAGGCCCAAGATTTAGTCGCTGGGGAAGCACAAATAAGTACTCCCAACTCACAGAATCGAACGCCTTTTCGATGTCAATCAATAAAAACACAGCAGGTCAAACAAGTCGTTCCGCCAAGGCCATGGCATTTTTAGGCCCGTTGTATTTTATGACGAGAGGCTCAATGAGGCATGAAACCATCCTAGTCCGCATGAACCAGTGCGCCATCAATCTATTAACCAGGGCCTTAGTGAGAAGCTTGACCTTGATATTAAGAAGGGAGATTGGGTGGTACAAAGAATGAGCTTCCGATGGTGCCCTGGCTTAAGGAACACAATGATTTCAGCGTGTCTCCAATCGGAGGGGAGCTGTATCTCTTGAAGCGCCACTCGGATCACACCCAGGTGGTGTGTCCCCAGTTGCTGCATATAGGCTTTAAGGAATTTGCTGGGAAAACCATTAAGTATGGGGGCCTTCATGGGCCGCAACTCCACCACAGTAGCGGCTAGCTCCTCCTCTGTATGCGGGTCGTCCACATGCGTGCTGGCAGAGGTAGCCAGGGATTTGAGGGAGATGGCTTCAATAAATTCAACTATTGGTTCTGCGTTTACAACCTTTTTCTGGGCACAAAAGGCTTTATAAAACTCTGCGAAACTCCTAGCCACCTCCCTTGGGCCTGACAGCAGTCCACCCTGCTCATCATAAATAACTGGCACTGGGGCACCCACACGTTGCACTGGATTTATCACCCCATTGGTATATGCGGCACTGAGATACCTGCCAGGCGCGCTTGGCCTCCTGCAGGAGCATTTATTGGTATCTGTGTTGGGTCAGACATAGTTGTCGTCGCGCTATTCTGCCACCCTCTACAAGGCCACATTCCTCTAGGTCCAACATCTGCACCTCTAGTTGAGACAACTCCTGTGTCCTGCACCGGCGCTCGCAAACACAAAAACTTAGACCAACACCCCTCCTGGCCTCCAAAAGAACTATCTTAGAGGAGATGGTCTCAGTATTAAGGGAGAAATGTTCTGATACAGCACGATATAACAGTGCCCTGTAGAATGGCGTTCTCAAGTGCCAGGGCAAGAGCCACCATCTAAAGGGAGGGCACCGCAGACCCCCATGAAGCCATAATGCCACTGAGGAATGATCAGATAGCCCTCTAGGCAGAATGTCTAAACAATATACACAATGGATGAGGCCAATGGGCACCAGCAGATGGTTCAGCAGCATGGGCTGTTGAATAATATGTGTAGCCAGCGTCAGAGGTATGACAGGCTGTCCAAGCATCCGCCGACCCCAGCGCAGCCACAAGAGACCTCAGCCTGGACCCCTGCTCTCCTACACCACCTCCCTCCACTCGCCATTTATCTACCTCAGGGGACATGACATCATTTCAATCACCACCAATTACAGCCAAACCATTCAGCAATTCTTCCGACAGGACAAGGATGCGGTACACAAAAAATATTGCCCTAGTGGCAGGGGGCATAAACACTGCCAATGACAAGGGATTCCCCGTATACTGTACCCGCTACGAATACATATATGCCCAGTGTATCGACCCATGCTCTAAAGGACCTAAAGGGAATCCTATGGTGGATAAGGATCCCTCGACAAACCCGTAGTGAAATGTTTGTGTGTACCCACATTTAGCCAATCATGGGACTTTGGACCCCAGGAGGTGCATCTCCTTGTAGAAGGAATATGTTAACTTGTAACCTTTTAGCCCATCTAAGCACTGCTCTGTGCTTCATCTTGTCTAGGACTCCACGGACATTCCATGTTAATACATGGATTTGCCTGACGGGGCCGGTGGGATCTGTATCAGCCATCCAGATCTGGGATAGAAACAGCAGGGACAACAGTCAAGCGGGTGCCAGGCCTGTGCATTTCAACATATAACAAAGCATTAGAACAAACCCTTCTTTCCCTCTCCCCTACACCTCACAAACATTGAAGTATCTGTCACAGAAAAGGTCTTCTGCGTATTCTCTAGAGAATGGTAGTCCAAGTTACTCCAGAGTTGCAGCATAATGAGACGCGCCCACATCGCAGTCACGCAGGGGGTGGTATTTAGTCCAATGTACAAGACAGTGGCCAGATGTACGACCATACTAAATTGCGATTGGCAATTTGCGCTTGATTGCTAGTTGCAAATTGCGACTCATAATTTACTATGTACAACAGTGTCTGAGACATTGTTTGCGTTTCCCAATGGGGTCGCAAATAGCATGCCTCATGCATATTAATAAGACTGTTGCAATTTGCGACTCTATTGGGAATGGCTGGCACTCTCAGGGATCGTGCCCTGCTGGGGTCAGCAGACCTCCATGTCCGGGACTAATTTTCAATAAAGCAAATGCAGCCAGCTTTCCTTGAAGGAGAACGCAATGTATTTAAAAAAATAAAAATGAAACTTTATCGTTTCATTTTTTAAGGGCAGGCAGTGGTCCCTGGGACCCATTCTCATTTGCGAATGCATTATCACCAACTTGAAGTAGGTGGTAATTGCAAGTGTTTTGCGACCACAATTGCGGTTGCAAAACATTAGTACATGGGTTAGAGAGTTGCTGTTTGGATGGAAATGCCCCTTCCAAATAGCAAGTCTCTAAACACTTTTTTGCGAGTCGCAATTCGATTGTGACTTGCAAAATTGTGTTAGTACATGGCCATACCAATTTTAGCATACGCATACAGGTCGCTAAACCGTTTGCGCATGCTAAAATTGGACATTCATTTGTCCCACTGTCAGCTCATGAGCCTCAATGGAATGCAAACGGTGCTCTCCTATGGATGGGGATTTTTCAGCGTTCATCATCGCGTTGCTTGTTTCATCAGGATAAGCGAGATCAGTTCTGACATTTCCTTGTGTGCTTAGTATGCTGCGAGCGTCTGTCGCTCAAAGAAGAATCAGTATCGTGGCGGGGTGTGGGGTTTCACAGACACATCTGTCGACGCAAAAATCTCCTCCGGGGTCTCTAAAAAAATGGTTTGAGAGTTGAAGCCCATGCGCATGCAAGTAGGGAAGACCAGCATATATGGTATTTTGAAGTCTCGCAGGTGTTTCTTTACAGCGACAAAGGATTGGTCCTGTTGTTGCACCATTTTAGTATAGTCGAACAAGTTACTTACCTTCGGTAACGATATATCTGTAAGAAACAGTAGTTAGTATTAGATTCCTTACCTTAGAATATCCCCAGGCGTCAGTCTGGATCCGGAAACTTTTGCGTAGCAGTACCCCTGCGCGTCGGTAGGCGTCGTCTGCAGGCGTCCCCTGCGGCTCCGCGTCGTCGGCGTCGTGCGCCGTGATGACGTCGCTGGAGTATATAGACGCCGCCTCCGCGCGCTGACGTCAGTTCTTTGCACACAGCTTTTCCGCGCCAGAACACGCAGAGCCATGTGAGAACCAACACTGGTGCCATTTGAAACTAGGGCCCTGAAAGGGATGTCCTTAACCCTAGGTATCAGTTCGCAGAACGGGGAGGACGGGTGGGGCGGTAAGGAATCTAATACTAACTACTGTTTCTTACAGATATATCGTTACCGAAGGTAAGTAACTTGTTCATCTGAAAGAAACAGGTTAGTATTAGATTCCTTACCTTAGAATAGATACCCCAGCAATACCAACCCCGGTGGTGGGTCTGCGAACCAATACAATCCTACACCAGAAAGTCCTGGAGGACCGAACGGCCAAAGAAGCAATCCCTCCGGACTTGACTGTCCAGGCAGTAGTGCCTCGCAAAGGTGTGCAGCGAGGCCCACGTGGCCGCCTGGCAAATGTCCTGCAAAGGGACTCCTCGGCCCAGGGCAGTAGTAGCCGCCGTGGCCCGAGTGGAATGGGCCCTCAGCCCAACAGGAGGCTCCTTCCGAGCCAAAGAGTAGCATGCTTTGATGCACAGGACGACCCACCGAGAGATGGTTCGTTTCTGCACCGCCCTTCCCTTCTTCTCACCCACGTAGCCAACAAACAGTTGGTCATCCACCCGGAACTGGCGTGTGCGATCCATGTAAAACGAAAGCGCACGTTTTGGGTCCAGACGATGGAGCCGCTCTTCATCCTTTGAAGGATGCGGAGGCGGGAAGAAGGAGGGCAAGGTGATGGACTGCCCAATGTGAAAAGCAGAGACTACCTTGGGCAGGAAAGAAGGTCTAGTCCGAAGGACCACCTTATCAGGATGAACAGACAAGAAAGGAGGTTTAACAGAAAGAGCCTGGAGCTCACTCACTCTCCTGGCAGAGGTGATGGCTACCAGGAAGGCCGTCTTTAAAGTGAGAAGACGGAGAGGACAGGAATGAAGGGGCTCAAAGGGAGCGCACATCAGGAAAGTCAAGACCAGGTTCAAGTCCCACTGAGGCATCACGAACGGAGTTGGGGGATACATGTGCGTGATGCCCTTCAAGAATCGTAACACAATAGGGGACTTGAATAAAGATGGCTGATCAGGTAGCCTCAAGAAGGCGGAAAGGGCAGAAAGATAGCCCTTGATAGTGCCCAGAGCAGAGCCCTGCTGGGCAAGGGAAAGGAGGAAGAGGAGAACCTCAGACAGAGGGGCAGAAAGGGGATCCACAGCCTTTGCTGTGCACCACGCCACAAATCTGTTCCACCGGCAGGCGTATACCGACTTCGTGGAGGGACGCCTGGCTGCCAGAATTACATCACAGACTTCAGGAGGCAAGTCAAATGGCCTCAACTGCCGCCGCTCAATCTCCACGCATGGAGGTGGAGACTGGACAGGTTCGGGTGGAGGACCGTCCCCTGCTGCTGCGACAGAAGGTCCTCCTGAAGGGGCAGGCGGATCGAGGGACCGACTGTCATGCTGAGTAGCTCGGGATACCAGTATCTTCGAGCCCAGTCCGGAGCCACAAGGATAACTTGGGCCCGGTCGCGCCTGATCTTCTTCAGCACTCTGGGCAGAAGTGGTATAGGCGGAAAGGCGTACAACAGACCGCAACTCCACTCGCGCCGAAAGGCGTCGCCGAGCGAGTGCCGTCTTGGAAACTCCAACGCGCAGAACTGATGACATTGCGCGTTCTCTTCTGTGGCGAATAGATCTAACCAAGGCTCTCCCCATTGCTGAAAGAGGCCTCTCGCCACGTCCGAGTTCAGACGCCATTCGTGATCCACCGAGCACCGACGGCTGAGTTCGTCCGCCCTGGCGTTCAGAGAACCTGCCAGGTGTTGAACCGTCAGAGTCACGCCCTGACGTTCCAGCCATTGCCAGAGACGCAGAGCCTCCTGGCAAAGGGTCCACGACCCCACACCGCCCTGTTTGTTGCAGTACCACATGGCGGTGGTGTTGTCCGTGAACACCTGCACTACACTCCCGTTGACAAAGGGGAGGAATGCCTTCAGTGCTAGGCGAATCGCCCGCAGCTCCAACAGGTTGATATGGAGCCGGGACTCCGCCGGAGACCAGATGCCTCTGATCTCCGCCTCTCCCAAGTGGCCACCCCAGCCCTGGAGGGACGCGTCCGTCACAACCACGTGCTCCGGTTGGGGAAGGGAGAGGGATCTGCCCCTGACCCAATCGCGGTCCGTAAGCCACCACTGCAACTGTCTCGCAGTGCCCTCCGAGATCAGGACATGGTCGGATAGGTTGCCCTGATGCTGGGCCCACTGAAACTTCAGGTCCCACTGCAGAGCCCGCATCCGCCACCTGGCGTGATGCACCAGTAGGATGCAGGAGGCCATCAGCCCCAGAAGCCGCAGCGTCAACCTGACCGAAACCCGGGATAACGGCTGAAAGATGGGAATCAGAGCCTGAATATCCCGGACCCGCCGTTCCGGGGGATAAACCCGAAACTGCGCCGAGTCGAGAACCGCTCCGATGAAAAGGAGCTTTTGAGAGGGACACAGGTGTGATTTCGGCACATTGATGGAAAACCCCAGCTCGTGCAGGAGGTCTGCCGTCATCTGAAGGTGGCGGACGACTGTCTGGGGCGAGCCCGCCTTCAACAACCAGTCGTCGAGGTAGGGGAAGACTGAAACCCCTAACCGGCGCAGATGAGCTGCGACCACCGCCATCACTTTCGTGAACACCCGTGGGGCGCTGGTAAGGCCGAAGGGGAGCACGATAAACTGAAAGTGCTCGTGGCCTACCGTGAACCGCAGGTAACGCCGGTGGGCCGGCAGGACGGGGATGTGAAATTACGCATCCTGCAAGTCCAACGCTACCATCCAGTCTTGTGGGTCTAAAGCAGCCAAGACCTGAGCCAAAGTCAACATCTTGAACTTCTCCTTCCGGAGGAAGCCGTTGACGTTCCGTAGGTCCAAGATAGGACGCAGGCCTCCTTTGTCCTTCTTGGGCACCAGAAAGTAGTGGGAGTAGCAACCACACCCTACTTCTGGCCCAGGAACGCGCTCGATGGCCCCCTTGGCCAAGAGGGCCGTAACTTCCTCCTGCAGAAGTGTCAAGTGGTCCCCCGACACACGGTGGTTCTGCGGTGGCATGGCTGGAGGAGTGGACTCGAAGGGGAGGGCGTAGCCCCTTCGAACGAGCTGCAGCACCCACCTGTCCGACGTAATCGCGCGGGAGTGGTGATGGCGAACCCTGCCACCCACTGGCGTCACGTGAGCCCGAAAGCTCGGACTAGGAAGGCTTGGATGCAGCAGCGGGGGGAGGCGTGGACTGACCTCGCCGCTGGCCTCTACCGCCACCACGGCGGAAACCACGGCCGCCACCGCGCTGGGGAGCGTTCTGCGGCGCGTGGCTGGCAGCACGTGTGGGACCGCCCCTCCCTTGGCCACGAAAGGGGCGAAACGAACCCGTCTGCTGGCGCTGGGTCGAAAGACCCAAGGACTTGGCCGTGACCCTGGAGTCCTTGAAGCGCTCCAGCGCGTGGTCCGCCTTGTCACCAAACAGGCGACTGCCATCAAATGGCATGTCCATGAGCGTATTTTGGACGTCTGGCGAGAAGTTGGCAGATCTCAGCCAAGCATGGCGACGAATCGCCACCGTCGTGGACATAGCCCGTCCCAGCGAGTCGGTCGTGTCCAGACCACAACGGATCGAGTACCGCGCCGCATCCCGGCCTTCAACGAAAGCCCGGGTGAGCTTGTCCCACACTTCCTGGGGGCATTGCGGCAAACACTCCTCGACCGTATCCCACAGGGAGTGGGTGTAGCGGCCCAAGAGGCACGCGGTATTACAAGACCGCAGTCCAGCGCTCAAAGAGGAAAAGTCCTTTTTACCAAATTGGTCATACCGCTTTGATTCCCGATCGGGCAGAGCCGACGGGAACGCGGACTGCGAAGTGGAGGCCTGGATCACCAGACTCTCCGGGGAGGGATGGGTGGATAGGAAGGCAGGGTCGTCCGAGCACGGACGGTGACGCCTGGCAACGTTCCGGTCAACCGGTGCACCGGAAGCGGGCCTGGACCAGGTGCCCAAAAGGACATCCGTCAGGGCCTCATTAAACGGCAGCAGAGGCTCCTGGGGGCATGACTGCGGTTTAAACACTTCGGTCAGAATGTTCGGCTTGACCTTCGCGACAGGGAGCTCAAGGCTCAAGGCCTTGGCAGCCCTCATCAGGACCACCGAATAGGCAGCACCTGCCTCAG
This sequence comes from Lissotriton helveticus, assembly GCF_964261635.1. Lineage (NCBI taxonomy): Eukaryota > Metazoa > Chordata > Amphibia > Caudata > Salamandridae > Lissotriton > Lissotriton helveticus. The sequence goes on along the minus strand of NC_136071.1, from coordinate 445,717,067 downwards.
ACGCCACAGGGGTCGGGGAGACAAACCCAGGGTTGGGCGACTCGTCCAGACCACTGGCATCACCCAGATCACCTACCCAGTCCACATCATACTGGCAGGCACGGGATAAAGGGTCCTCAGACCCCTCCCAACCCTCTCCATACTCGTCCTCATCGCCGTATTCTGGATCGACGATATAGACCTCGGGGTCAATGGGCCCCATCGGCGCCGGATCCGGCGTCGGACGACGCCGGTCCGACTCCGCGTCAGGAGTCAGAGGGGGAATGGGGGTGGCGCCGCGTGGCGTCGGCGCCGGGGACCCGACGCCGGCCGGAACCGACGGCGGAGTCGCTGCACCGCGCGGAGGCGGTACCACGGGGTGGCTCAAAGGAACCGACGCCGGAGAGGCCGGTAGACCAGCCGGCGACGAACCTGAGGGGCCCAGCGGCGCCGAGGCCGGAGCCACCGGCGGCGTCGAGGCAGGAGCACCCGAACCGCTCGGGCCCCCAGACGGGACCGACGGGCCCGCAGGCGCCGTAGGCCCCGCCGGAGGAGACCTCGCCCTCATAGCGATGAGGAAGGCCTCGATCTCCTCACTCGACGCGCCTTCCCCAGGGACCGACGGGTATGGGTCAGACGGCGTCGGCAACCCACGCGGGGCCGCGGGGGTGGGGCCACCCGAGCCCCCGGCCGCATCACGCGGGCGTAGGGGGGAGTCGGGGGTACGATGACGACGCCCCGACCTCTTACGCTTACCTGACGAACCGGAGGAATGGTGGCGACTCCCGGAGCGCTCATGGCGGCTCGCGATCGTTCCTTCGACCGCTCCCTCGACCTCCGACCGGACCGGGACCGCTCTCGACGCGGGGCCGACACACGGAGCTCGAGAAGCTTGCGGGACCGCTCCCGCCTAGCTTTACCAGTCAAGGCCCGACAGTCGACGCAGGACTCCACGTCGTGGTCCGGGCCCAGACACCGGAGGCAGAGTCGATGGTGGTCGGTGACCGACATCAGGCGGTCGCACTCGTCGCAACCCTTGAAACCAGGCATCCTACCGGCACCGTAGAAGATTAAGTAATTAACAATAAACTTGGTCAAAAGACCGGAGTACTGCTCTTCGGATCTGCGCTAACTGGCGCGAAAAAAGAAGAACTGACGTCAGCGCGCGGAGGCGGCGTCTGTATACTCCAGCGACGTCATCACGGCGCACGACGCCGACGACGCGGAGCCGCAGGGGACGCCTGCAGACGACGCCTACCGACGCGCAGGGGTACTGCTACGCAAAAGTTTCCGGATCCAGACTGACGCCTGGGGATATTCTAAGGTAAGGAATCTAATACTAACCTGTTTCTTTCAGATATATATATTATGATATATATATATCATATATATCATGATGTGGGATTCGAAAAGAAGCTTGCGTTGACTCCGTGCAAATTTCAGGATAGTGTCTCTATCGAGAAAATTAAGGATTTTAGAAATAACTGATCGCGGCTGAGCACCTGGAGGAGGGTTCTTCACCAGCGCTCTATGAGCCCATTCTATTACAAAAAAGGAAGGGTCTCCGGGAGTACAAGTGACCAGATTCATTGGGCGAGGAATTTGTCCTTTGATTCACCTTCACAGTCATCAAGAAATTCCACAAACCATAGGTTGTTGCGGCAAGCGTGGCCCTCTGCATTCTCAACCCAAGCCGACAACTACTTGGTCATGGCTGTGAGTGTGGCGACCTTTTGCTCAAGAGATGTCAGTCAGTCAGTCAGTCAAAGATTCTTTATTCGGCCCGTAAAGGCCCTAAAAGCACACAAGTAAAAACAGTTGTACGAAAGACACTTATGAATACAAAAGCTTAAAAAGAGTCAATAAATACATAGCAGGTCCAGTTAACACATTTAAAAATGTCTAGGACTATTTATACAAACAGATAGAAATAAGACTCACTGTTAAAAAGATAATACAGAGGGCAGCTCAAAATATAAAATTCAGCATATAAAGTGCAAGTGTGACAGTGCACTGGCGTGATCAGGAAGCAACTGATTCAAACCACGCAATGTATAATTGTAAGATAAGCACAAGTAATGCCCAGGGAACACTAATCGGTTTCAGGCTTACTGGATATTGGGCATCTTCTTCCCGAATCTTAAAGCACCTGAAAAGAAACTTGCAACGCAAGGCAAACCATAGGGGAGGCAAGCACTTGTTAATACAATAATGCAGGCCTTACTTGGACAAATTGGCCTGGTCTAAGGAGTCGAAGGATCATTTTTTTTCTCACAGGGGGTAATAGAATTAGCAAAAGAATGTAAAATGAGAGTGTCCTGCTCAGAGAAGTTATCACATGGGTATGGCTTTGAGGCACCAGGCTTCGGGAAGCCTTTATGAAAGGCTAATAACCAGTGTATGAGATAAAATCTAAATCTGGTTAGCAGGAAGCGGTGGTGCGCGTTGTTGACAAGTGACAAATAGGGCTGCGTCTGTGAGCTTGAACTTAGTGTGATATATTTTCACACCGAAGGCTTAGCAAGTTCCCTTTCCTTCCTTTCCTCCTCCTTATTAGAAAGTCCCACCTAAACACCACGCGACACGCGATTTCGATCAATCCAATTATACATCCTACATAAGCCCTACCTCGCCCCTGCCAACATAAACAGATATTTTCATTGCAATGATGCTGCCTGCCCCTGTTGTGTAGATGACAACTTAATATACATGCTTTGGGCATGCCCCTCCCATAGGGCTACTGGAGTGGAGTGATGAGCCACCTTGTACACTGCTCTGATAGAGCCCTTTTGAACACATGGGAAGCATGTATGCTAGGCCTATATAAAATTAGCAAGAAACACATCCCGGTTTAACAATCTGGGCCTGCTGATGGCCAAAATGCTGATCACCCGTCAGTGGAAATCCCCTGATACACCGCACCTCAAATCCTGGACACTTTCGCTCATAGCCTGGGTGTAGGCAGAAAGTGTTGTCCTGCATAGGGAGGACACTTTGGGACTTCCAAACATCCTATAGCTGGCAGCTGGGATGCCATTATGTCCAATTTAGACAACGACATGCCAGACGCCCGCGTATCATCAGATGCCCAATTGACCTGTGAAGCAGAAGCATGAGATGAACAGTGAGATAGGCTTCCACTGCCTCCCCTGGTACGTTCATTCCAGGTGCGACACATTCCCATGAAACGCCCCCGTCTCCCGGAGAGACAGGTAGAGACGGACATCACAAATTTACTTTAATAACTGGCAGAACAGGGTTGCTTATTAAGGGGTTGGGGTGGGAGGTAAGGGCTAATGCATTAATTAATGTCATTAATTCCTCTACTCTGATTTCAATTGTATTTGATTGAGCTCGGAACTGTTTGGCACTGATACTGCATAAAGTCAATTACTGTACAGATAACATACTCTTATCTATTGGACACTTTTATTTATGCAGATGACCTCACTTTTGCACCTCCACTTGTTTCCCTTTCATTGATGTAATCTGACACGCTGGGAGATATATTGGACTTGTGCAACCAGCAGTCGCTGCCACAGCCAGTTTTGAAAATCTTACTCTTGTCATAACTTTCAGTCTTGATGTAAGTTCGCATTGTCATAGTACAATGTAAAATGTTATTGACATCTTTATGCTCATAAAGTGTACAAACGCACCTGAACCAAAAAGCAATAAATAGAATAAAACAAAAATAAATCAATGGATGACACTTAGGATGGAGAAAGCTCCACCAAGATAGATGAATATCCTCTAATGAAGGAAGAGGATGATGAAGAAATAACCATTCTTGGAGAACAAGAATGTTGGGGTGTGCAAGTTTCATGTGTCATGTATTTCAATTAGGCCTAGAAGGAAACGTCATTTTACGTGAACACAAGGCTTGTCCAAGGCTGCCTTCACTTTTCACATTGAATTTTGACACACATTTGCATTTGTGGCACTTGGATTAGTTTCCTAGAAACACCAACCTTGCTTACACGAGTCAGCTTTGCAAGAACACTATCCTATTGCCTTGACACTATGTACCAGGCCTACACATACATTGTGCAAATGTGTTTATTTTCGTCCATATGGTGACAACTATATGTAGCACACATACAGCCTGATCACAATCTCAGCCCAAGGAAAGGATGACCTTTTCTATAAATAAACATCTGTTTCCGGGTATAGGCAGAGGGGCACTTCTGCTGACATTGAAAGGCCTTTAGAGGCTGATCCTTTTGCCCAGCAGCTGACTAACATCTTCATGAGGGGTGCCCAGCTCGTGACCAAGACAGGGTCCTACATTCTTACCAACCAGGTAATATGGTTGGATCATCCAGCACGGGGATTCTTGGCAGAACATACACACCATACCCTAGACATGTAGATTAGGGTCCACATAGTAAGAGTTTGCCAGATTGTCATATTATTTCATATACTTGCAAATATTTGTTGTTTCAACATGATGGTGGAACTTTTCGTTCTGTTCACTGTCCTGACACTTCTTATAACTTTCATCTGCTTCTCTCTATTGATCATTGCAGCACATATATTCTAAACAAGAATCATGAAATCAATAAACATTGAAAACGTCCCTCTGCGTGTTCTTTGTATATTTCTCTGAACAAAAGATTACATGTATGAGCGCAAGCTTTTAGAGCTGCCACCACGCTTCATGAGGGAACAGGATTGTCATATTCTGTGAATGCCAGAACTGTTCCCTGGCTAGGTTTAGGGGGGCTTATGGTGGCACGCTGCGCTAGATGGTCTACTGGAAAAAATATCCTGAGGGGGGTGAACGGAATCAGTCTGGCACCATCCCAACATTTATGTCATCCACAAACTTGCACTTCCCACTGATTAGTGAAAACTACACAACATGATGCACCAAATGTTGTTGGGTTCCTACTTTGTATGGATCAACTGAGTAGTTCAATCATGCCTTCTCAGAGAGCCCTACATACTTTTAACCAGAGACGCCCATGGTGGTAGAGAAATATCCTCCTCAGCAGAGTAGGTATATCCTTAGTATTGGCTGTTGTTAGTTCAAACTTGAAAATATTAAATTGCCACTGTGATAGCCTACTCTGTATTTCATTTTTGCATGAGAACTGCAGATATGCAGTTACTCAAAAACTACTACATCATGGTCTCACACTAGGTGGTGGGACGTTACCTTTGTTGTTGAGGCACAAGAAGAAAATAGAACAGAGGTGTTCTATTCTTGGGTTACATTCCCAGCTGCAGATACTGTAACGAACAATACTTCCCTTCGGTAATGATATGTCTGTAACAGACATATATTAGTTATAGATTCCTTACCTTAGAATTACCCCCAGGCGTCAGACTAAATCCAGAGAAATTTTCTTCAGCAGTACCCCTGCGCGTCGGTAGGTGGCGTCGGTTGACTCCTCGTTTTTTGTTGGCATCTAGATCTCCAGAATGAAGCCGTGGTATCTACTTACACGCTGCCCCTTCGTGCTGACGTCAGTTCTTTACACGACATTCTACGTCTCAAGTGCAGAGCCATGCAATACACTGACCACTGGTGCACAAAACAAGGGCCTTGAAAGGAAGTCCCTTACTCTAGAAGTCAGTATGCACAATGGGGAGGATGGGTGGGCCGTTCAGTTCTCCAGGACTTTCTGGTGTGAACTTGGTTCACATACCCACCTCCAGGGTTGGTTTTGCTGGGGTATCTATTCTAAGGTAAGGAATCTATTACTAATAGTTTCTTTCAGATGAGCAAGTTACTTACCTTCTGTAACAATATATCCGTAAGAGACATATATTAGTTATAGATTCCTTACCTTAGAATGGATACCCCAGCAATACCAACCCTGGAGGTGGGTATGCAAACCAAGTTCACACCAGCAAGCCCTCGAGAACTGAACGACCAAATACGCTGTCTGTCCGGACTTGGCTATCCAGGCAGTGTTTAGTGAATGTGTGCAATGATGCCCACGTGGCTGCCTGGCAGATGTAATTGAGGGGGACTCCACGCCACTAAACAGTAGTGGCTGCCGTCCCTCAGTGGAATGGGCATGCAACCCTACTGGAGGCTCCTTTTTCGCCAAGGAATAACAAAGTTTAATGCAAAGAACGACCCATCGAGAGATGGTTCGGTTTTGTACGGCCTGACCTTTCTTGGCGCCCACATATTCAACAAAGAGCTGATCATCCACCTGAAATTGTTTGTGCTATCCACGTTTAGGACCCTGACGGTGGAGCCTCTCCTCCTCTTTAGAAGGATACGGGGGTGGGAAGAAGGTGGGCAAAGTGATGGTCTGTCCTATGTGGAAAGAGGTAACCCCTTTGGGAAGAAAAGAAGGTCTAGTTCAAAAGACGACCTTGTCCGGATGGACAACAAGGAAAGGAGGTTTAGAAGAAAGAGCCTGAAGCACACTCACCCTGTGAGCAGAGGTGATGGCAATCAAAAAAGCAGTCTTTAAGGTCAAGAGTCTGAGAGGACAATTATATAGAGGCTCGAAAGGACACATTATGTAAGTTACGACCAGATTCAAGTCCCACTGGGGCATTAAGAAAGGAATAGGAGGTGAGTAATGCCCTTAAGAAATCTATTTACAATAGGGGACTTGAAAAGAGAAGGCTGACCAGGAAGGCGAAGAAAGGCTTTTAAGGGTTCCCAGAACAGAGCACTGCTGGGCCAAAGAAAGAATGAAGAGGGGAACCTCTGAAAGAGGGGCATAGGGGATCCACAGTCTTTGCTGTGCACCATGCCACAAATTTGTTCCATCTACAGGCGTATACTGTTTTGGTGGAGGGACGCCTGGCTGCCACGATAACATTACAGACTCGGGAGGAAGGTCGAAAGCTGTCAACTGTCACCGCTCACTCTCCACGCAAGGAGGTGGAGGCTGGACAGGTTCGGGTGGGGGACTGTCCTCTGCTGCTGCGACAGAAGATACTCCCGTAGAGGCAGTCTGATTGGAGGTTCGATGGCCATATTCAAGAGCTCGGGATACCAGACTCTTAGTGCCCAAGAACGGCTTGGGCCCAGTCGCCCTTGATCTTCTTCAACACCCTGATAAGAAGTGGTATAGGCAAAAAGGCGTGTAGACGACCGCAATTCCAGTCACAACGAAAAGCATCGCAGAGTGAGTGCCGGCTTGGAAATTCCAATGCACAGAACTGCTGAAGTTGCGCGATCTCTTAGATGGCAAACAGATCTAACCAAGGCTCTCCCCACTGCTGAAAGGGACCTTGTGCCACCTCCGAGTGAAGATGCCATTTGTTATCCATCATGCACCGGTGGCTGAGTTTGTCCGCCATGGCGTTGAGGGAACCTGTCAGGTGTTGAACTACCAGGGACATGCCCTGATGTTACAGCCACATCCAGGGGCGGAGAGCCTCTTGACAAATGGTCCATGATCCCACCCGCCCTGTTTGTTGCAGTACCACATGGCGGTGGTGTTGTCCGTGACCCCCTGCACTGCTCTTCCCTTGACAGAAGGAAGAAATGCTTTCAGTGCAAGACAAATCGCCCGGAGATCCAGAAGGTTGATGTGGAGCCCCGACTCCGCCGGAGACCAGAGGCCTCTGATCTCCGCTTCTCCCATGTGGCACCTCATCCCAGAAGTGACGCATCTGTCACCACTGTGAGGTCTGGTTGGGAAAGGGAGAGGGACCCAATCCTGGTTCGTTAGTGTAGGAAGGTGGATACCTGACTATGGTTACCCCAGATTTTTTGCCTTGTGTTTAGCTGGTTTTCGACTTAGTTGGCCTGGGACCCTGCTATTCAGGGCCCCAGGCTATCTGCACTCTCTTTAAAATGGACTCCATGTACCCTAGGTGCATAACTAAATTGGATTGGGTCACCTTATCAGCCCCTGTACAGTGCACTATAGGTGCCCAGGGCATAGGTGCATCCAAGGCCTACCAGGGACTGCAGCATATCTTTTGCCACCCCTGGCTGGCCATCCAAACAGACACAACTGGCTGATCACTCAGCTGGGGCAAGGTTGTGTAATCACCCCTTGCTTAGATATAGTATACCTATGTCTAAACCTATATCTGGACACATATGCACCTATAAGTCACTCCTATGGCAGGCCTTTACAATCCTGGAGGCAGAGTGCTTGGTTTTTTGTGAGATGGTGCTCTAGCATGAGCTGAGCCTGTCTGCAGTGTTCGGAACCATTTCCTTACTGCTGTTCCAGTGATACTGCCATACCATATACTCTTAAGTGCATTATAATCCTCGCGGTTAATGCTAACTTTGGTTTGGCTTTATCAAAACATGTCGTGTTTGGTGTCATACACTTTGGAATACTACCCTCTCGCCAGTTCTGGCGACGGGGCTAGCATTCCACCCTTCTAGAGGGAGAAGACATGTTACTTTACTTAAAACGCGGTTAATCCTAACCAGAGCCTCAGCATCACAAAATGGATGCTGCTGCCCGACACAAGTCTGACCTCCTGCTGCTGACCGAAACCTGGCAGGGGAGGCCTGGACAAAGGGTTTCCTGTCACAGGGTGGTGCTACACCACCCCAGACAGGAGATAGTGGATTGGAGCAGTGAGGGTTGAAAGAAACTAGACACTGCCTGGGGCACACAAGGTGTCCTATGCAAAATCCAGTCAAACCGGTTCTGGGGCACTCCAGCCCCAGCTCTGGCGCGAAACTGGACAAAGGGAAAGGGGTGTAACCACCCCCTCCCTGGGTCCCACCCATAGGAGGGACCTAGCAGGTAATCCAGCCTCTTGATTTGGAATAAAGGTAGGAGCTGTGCAGATGCACATCAGATTATCCCATCTGAAACTTATGAAACGAAACTCTGGACCCTTCGACATCCCACTCGACGTGGAAGACTGAAGAATCTCCCTTGTGGTCAAGGAGTGACCACCCTGTGCAAACAGGCACCATCCAGCACCTCGCCGTTTGCTTTGTTGCAGTTCCCGCCGGAACTCGAGCGACAGATTGACAAGACCCAGCGTGCCTGCCTTCTAACAGCCTGATCGACAGTCCCTGCAATGCTGAGACCCGTGGAGGCGACCTGAAGCGTGGGGCCGGCCAACTTGGAAAAACTACGAAGCGCTGACCGTGCAGCATCCAAGGCTCCCTCAAAGCTGTGCATTGGAGTTTGAGAAGCTCCAGCCCCGAGCAGCTTTTGCACCGTAGCTCACCCCTTCACACTCATCGAGTGCTGCGTGGGGCCCTTTTGCATTTTCCTGCTCGACGCATTGGTCCGGTAGCTTGCCCGTTGGCTAGTGGCCCCAGTACCAACGAACCTTTGAATTTGCTCTGATAGTCTGGTTGCTCCAGACTGGCCCTCGCTCCCCTGAAAAGGAGCACCTGCTCAGACCTTGCTGGTCCGAGTAAGAAGCGATCTTCGAATCCTACGTGGGTTGCATTTGCCAAGGCCTGTTGACTCCGATCCGGAAGCCGACACCGCCGACAGCGAGAGCCTTCATGGGACAGCTTGTGATTCACTCCAGGACATCCTCTGTGCCCCATAGTCCACGTGGCAGCGGAGACAAGCTTCACGACAACCACCTGATTGTGCCCGACATTGCCTGGTTCCTTCCTGGTCACTGGCTAGTGACCCAGACCCTGTCCCCTCTGCTTTCAGGTACTCTACATCTTTGATCCACCCTTGGATCACACCGGAAACTTCTCTTCTGGACGCCTGCAGCATCTTCATCTCCAGGCACCATAGATCTTCGTGACGAAACCCGACACACCTTTGCACCTGTGCACCCGCTTCCTGTGGGTGAGGTAACTCTTGAACGCCGGTGCTCCTGTAGTGGTTTACATCTCTAGTGTCTAAGTCTAAAGTTGTGTCCTTCTAGTCCAGTCGGAAGACTCTTAAAACTGTAACTCGATAACCTTTGCACACCATTGACTTTGCATTGGTGCATGCGTGTGCTTTTAGCGCTGCACCCGAATCCCGCGAGCTACTCCCGTCCTAACTGCTGTTAGTCCAGTGTAGTCCCAGCGATTCCCAAGGCCCTAGGCCTTACCACTGATCGATTATTGATACTTATACCACTTTTTTAGATATATGGTTTGAGTGGCCACCGGCCTCATCCATAATTGTGCAACTTTCATATGTTATACTGTGCTTTTGTTTAAACGCTTGTGCTTCTATACTCATAAAGAGTACAGGGGATTATTCTGAGAATAAATACATATATTTTTATAATATATAACTTGTGTGGTGTCCTTTCATTTGATATTACAGGATTGCATATGGTAAAACAGCTGGCTTCACCTGTCCTCTTGAGTTAAGCCTTTAGGCTTCTTAGTCCAGCTACCTCTAGGATAGCTTGTCTTTAAGGTTGACTTACAACCACCACCATAAGGGATTGTTTGGACTGATATAAGGTGCCCGCAGAATTGGAGACATCGCGAAAGATGCTTCTTTGTAATTATCCCTTTTAATCTTGAGCTCCGCATGACACAGGAGGGTGTGTGTGATGCATGCAGCACTTAGGGAGATATTCATGTAGTGATATAGTAGATCAGCAGTTCTTAACCTGGGGTACAAGGACTCTTGGGGGGTCCACGACTGTTTAGAAAATTATTTTTTTTTAGCAAATTTAATGAAGCATTTAGAAAAAACAAAATGAAAAGATTTAAAATGCTCTGAATTTGAAGTTGAAAGTTAAACTTTAAGTTGGTGTCCTGATTTGATGAAACAGCACAAGTATCAATTCGAAGCAGCAGTTGACCAAAAATATAGAAACATGCATTTAGAGTTTAAAAAAAAAAGATAATGTGATATGCTAAAGACTAGCATATCACGTTTTGTTTTTAGAAATTAAAACATTTTGAAAACCTCCAACCGTCCCTTTACAATTTCGATTAATATTTGTTTGTAACCTGAAGAAAATATTTCATAATTTCAGTATTTATTTGATGTGTGTATTTCGCTATATTGTCTCTTGCTATTCTTTATGCATATTCAACTCTGTTCATTGTAAAGCGCTCTGATATCCTCAAGGATCTTGTTCGCGCTCTATAAAACCTTCTAAATAAATAAATAAATAAATCATACATCAGGCCAACTTCTCACATTGGTGAGCAGCGCTACGGATTTGAGCTTTGCTGTTGTTTTACCATTGCAATCTTTTATCAAATTGAAAGATCACATTAAGTACCATAGGTACATATAAACAAAGCTTAGCATATTTAAGTTCTACTGAACTTAGTAGTTGTAGGTAAAAGGGCTTAGCACACCCTGACTACAACTCACTAGCAAGGTACAGTAGGAAAACACTTAGTGTAGGTAAGTGCATCACTTACACCTCACTAGAGTCATGTCTGGCACAGGTGAAGCTCCAAGCTCTCTACCTGTGGTGGTTGACCCTCCACAGGCAACCTCCAGCTATGTCAAATTCAGCCATAGAGACTTGAGTGCCTTGTGCACTGCAAGGAAGCTGAAAAAGGGTCACAACCCTACCATCCCTATCCTGATAGGCATCCTGGAGAAGGATGATCTTGAGAAAGCTAGAGAAGTTCCCTCAGGGTCAGGAGAAGGAGTGAATCCCCCAGATACTGAGAACACCACCTCAGAAGAGGAGGAGGAGGAACCAGAGTCAGATGATGATCTAGCAAATCATCAAGGGGATAACCAGGTACCAGTTGGGAGGCTTAGCCATGTCAACTTGGTCCTACATGGGAATGGAGAAGGGAATCACTTTCCCAGACCCAATTGTAGAATTCTCCCAGGCAATAGAAGAGAGAGATCTCCTTCCAGGCATTCTCACATTTCTAGTGCCTCAAGAGAATCTCAGAGGGGAATGACTTCCACCCAGAGGAAAGAGCATAAGGCCAGGATGAGAGCTGTTAGACTCCAAATAGAGAGGGAGGAAGTAGCCCTGGCCCAAGCTAGACTTGCTTTAGCAAGAGAACAGAAATTATGTGGGGAGACACCCACTGGTGGCAGCATTATCCCTAAGGATAAAGACAGGTCCTATGACCATAGAAACCTGAGTAAGATTGTGCCCCCCTACAGAGATGGGGATGATATCCACAAATGGATAACTGCTCTAATGAGGGCCTGCATGGTACAGCAGGTCCCCCAAGATCAGTGGGCAGCAATCTTGTGGCTCTCCTTTTCTGAGAAAGGGAGAGATAAGCTCCTCACAGTTAGATCTGAGGATGCTAAAAACTACACAGTCCTGAAGAGTGCTCTCATTGATGGGTTTGGCTTAACCACTGAGCAATACAGGTTGTTGTTCAGAGATATCCAAAAAGCTCAGACTCAGGACTGGACTGATTTTGTAGATTGTGCTACTAAGGCTCTGGAAGGTTGGCTACATGGCAGCAAAGTACATGACTATACAGGATTGTATAATTTGATTATGAGGGAGCAGATCCTAAGTAATTGTCAGAACCAGCTTTTACACCAGCAGTTGGTGGACTCAGATCTGACCTCTCCACAAGAATTGGGTAAGAGGGCAGACAAATGGGTCAGAACCAGAATTTGGCCTAGGAATCAGGGTAATGACCAAAAGAAGGATACTTCAAAGGCTCAAGAGAAAGGTGGGGATAAATCCAAAGAAAAGTCTCCCCAAGGGCCCCAAAACTCCAAGGAAGGGGGTGGGTCCCAAAACACTTCCTCTGACCAAAAGAAACCTTATTGCCATGCTTATAAAAAGCCTGGCCACTGGAAAACAGACAGCTGTTGTCCAAAGAATAGCAATAAAGAAAATATTCCTCCAAATAAAGCTCCAGCACCCCCTGTTACTATTAGTAGTAATCCCCCAGGTGGTGGGAGCACCCCCAAGAATTTGAGTGGGTTTACTTTTGGAACTCAGGTGGACTCTGGCCTAACCAGGTTCCCTAATACAGATACCCTTGTCGTGGAAAATGGCATGGGGTTTGCCAACTTCACTGATTGCCCAAACACTTTGAGCAAGTACAGACAAGAACCCCTCATCAATGGTCAAAAAGTTGAGGCCTACAGAGACACAGGGGCTAGTATCACTATGGTGACTGAGAATCTAGTCCCCTCAAGGCAACTTTTACCTGGTGCCACATATCAGGTGACTAACATTGATGGAGTGCAGAAAAATCATCCCATGGCAGTAGTAAATCTCAGCTGGGGAGGTGTCACTGGCCCAAAGAGAGTGGCAGTGTCAGCAAACTTGCCTGTAGATTGTCTACTTGGGAATGATTTAGAAATCTCAGCCTGGGCTGAGGTTGAACAGGAAACCCATTCTAAAATGGTAAATGTCCATGGAAAGATTAGTGGGGCTGTGATGGCCACAGCCCAAATCCAAGATGTCCTTCCTGAAAAGGTTGGTAGGGCTGTGCAAGACTCAGCCCCATCTTCAGCAGAATCCTTTCCTGAATAAGTTAGCAGAGCTGTTATGGTAACAGCCCATACCCAAACTGAGTCCCTTCCTGAAAAAGTTAGTGGGGCTGTGATGGCCACAGCCCAAACTCAAACTGATTCATGTGTTGTGAAGCCTGAAACTATGGATCACTCCACACAAACAGAGAGCATTGAGGAGGAAGAGAAATCTCCCTCTCACCAGACACTAGGAAAGGATCAGCCTCCTCAGGGAACTGATCTTACCCCTTGTGAAGAAACTGCCCCAGAGTTAGTCAGGCCTAGCCTGGCAGAGCCCCTGATGTCAGTGGACCCTTCCAAGGTGGGACCCAGTCTGGAGCAGGTAACCTGCCCCTCTCTACCCTGCCTCAGTCAGCCCAGGGCTGCAGAGGTCAAGGAGGTCAGAGAGCCCGAAAGGGCCCCCTGTCAAATAAAACACACACATCAGCAGATTAGGGGCACCAAAGTTAGCAACCCTAGCAAGGTAAAAACTTTAAAAAATCCTGGGGGATCCTCCTTACAACTAGTTAGGGACCTCCCCCAAATGGACACTGTACACAGCCAAACCTGGGACCCAAGGCCCCAAACCTGACCTGTCCCTCCAGTAAGCCAACAGAAGGGACCCAGCCTCCAGCTGTAGGCAGCCAGAGGTTGACCCTGAGAGCACAGTGCAACTCAGTCAAGGAAAGAAAGGCACACATGGTGGAAGATGATTGGAGGAAGCTGAGCCCTACATTAGTGGAGCCCCACTTCAGTACTCCATCTCAACACCAGCCTTTTACTTTGCCAAAACACACCACAGGTAGTGATTCCCTGTGGTGGAGACCCTCTGATACCCCTAGAGTGAGGGATTGCTTAGTGGACCATGAGACAGGGGGTAACCATGCTAGTGCAGGTACTTCCTTATATGGCCACTTAGGCAATATAGGCTTACCTGGTCAAGGATAGCCTTATCTCCTTTCGTTTGGGGGGGTTTATGTAGGAAGGTGGATACCTGACTATGGTTACCCCAGATTGTTTGCCTTGTGTTTAGCTGGTTTTCGACTTAGTTGGCCTGGGACCCTGCTATTCAGGGCCCCAGGCTATCTGCTCTCTCTTTAAAATGGACTCCATGTACCCTAGGTGCATAACTAAATTGGATTGGGTCACCTTATCAGCCCCTGTACAGTGCACTATAGGTGCCCAGGGCATAGGTACATCCAAGGCCTACCAGGGACTGCAGCATATCTTTTGCCACCCCTGGCTGGCCATCCAAACAGACACAACTGGCTGATCACTCAGCTGGGGCAAGGTTGTGTAATCACCCCTTGCTTAGATATAGTATACCTATGTCTAAACCTATATCTGGACACATATGCACCTTTAAGTCACTCCTATGGCAAGCCTTTACAATCCTGGTGGCAGAGTGCTTGGTTTTATGTGAGATGGTGCTCTAGCATGAGCTGAGCCTGTCTGCAGTGTTCGGAACCATTTCCTTACTGCTGTTCCAGTGATACTGCCATACCATATACTCTTAAGTGCATTATAATCCTCGCGGTTAATGCTAACTTTGGTTTGGCTTTATCAAAACATGTCGTGTTTGGTGTCATACACTTTGGAATACTACCCCCTCGCCAGTTCTGGCGACGGGGGTAGCATTCCACCCTTCTAGAGGGAGAAGACATGTTACTTTACTTAAAACGCGGTTAATCCTAACCAGAGCCTCAGCATCACAAAATGGATGCTGCTGCCCCGACACAAGTCTGACCTCCTGCTGCTGACCGAAACGTGGCAGGGGAGGCCTGGACAAAGGGTTTCCTGTCACAAGGAGGTGCTACACCACCCCAGGCAGGAGATAGTGGATTGGAGCAGGGAGGGTTGAAAGAAACTAGACACTGCCTGGGGCACACATGGTGTCCCATGCAAAATCCAGTCAAACCGGTTCTGGGGCACTCCTGCCCCAGCTCTGGCGCGAAACTGGACAAAGGGAAAGGGGTGTAACCACCCCATTCCTGGGTCCCACCCATAGGAGGGACCTAGCAGGTAATCCAGCCCCTTGATTTGGAATAAAGGTAGGAGCTGTGCAGATGCACATCAGATTATCCCATCTGAAACTTATGAAACGAAACTCTGGACCCTTCGACATCCCACTCGACGTGGAAGACTGAAGAATCTCCCTTGTGGTCAAGGAGTGACCACCCTGTGCAAACAGGCACCATCCAGCACCTCGCCGTTTGCTTTGTTGCAGTTCCCGCCGGAACTCGAGCGACAGATTGACAAGACCCAGCGTGCCTGCCTTCTAACAGCCCGATCGACAGTCCCTGCAAAGCTGAGACCCGTGGAGGCGACCTGAAGCGTGGGGCCGGCCAACTTGGAAAAACTATGAAGCGCTGACCGTGCAGCATCCGAGGCTCCCTCAAAGCTGTGCATTGGAGTTTGAGAAGCTCCAGCCCCGAGCAGCTTTTGCACCGTAGCTCACCCCTCCACACTCATCGAGTGCTGCGTGGGGCCCTTTTGCATTTTCCTGCTCGACGCATTGGTCCGGTAGCTTGCCCGTTGGCTAGTGGCCCCAGTACCGACGAACCTTTGAATTTGCTCTGATAGTCTGGTTGCTCCAGACTGGCCCTCGCTCCCCTGAAAAGGAGCACCTGCTCAGACCTTGCTGGTCCGAGTAAGAAGCGATCTTCGAATCCTACGTGGGTTGCATTTGCCAAGGCCTGTTGACTCCGATCCGGAAGCCGACACCTCCGACAGCGAGAGCCTTCGTGGGACAGCTTGTGATTCACTCCAGGACATCCTCTGTGCCCCAGAGTCCACGTGGCAGCGGAGACAAGCTTCACGACAACCACCTGATTGTGCCCGACATTGCCTGGTTCCTTCCTGGTCACTGGCTAGTGACCCAGACCCTGTCCCCTCTGCTTTCAGGTACTCTACATCTTTGATCCACCCTTGGATCACACCGGAAACTTCTCTTCTGGACGCCTGCAGCATCTTCATCTCCAGGCACCATAGATCTTCGTGACGAAACCCGACACACCTTTGCACCTGTGCACCCGCTTCCTGTGGGTGAGGTAACTCTTGAACGCCGGTGCTCCTGTAGTGGTTTACACCTCTAGTGTCTAAGTCTAAAGTTTTGTCCTTCTAGTCCAGTCGGAAGACTCTTTAAACTGTAACTCGATAACCTTTGCACACCATTGACTTTGCATTGGTGCATGCGTGTGCTTTTAGCGCTGCACCCGAATCCCGCGGGCTACTCCCGTCCTAACTGCTGTTAGTCCAGTGTAGTCCCAGCGATTCCCAAGGCCCTAGGCCTTACCACTGATCGATTATTGATACTTATACCACTTTTTTAGATATATGGTTTGAGTGGCCACCGGCCTCATCCATAATTGTGCAACTTTCATATGTTATACTGTGCTTTTGTTTAAACGCTTGTGCTTCTATACTCATAAAGAGTACAGGGGATTATTCTGAGAATAAATACATATATTTTTATAATATATAACTTGTGTGGTGTCCTTTCATTTGATATTACAGGATTGCATATGGTAAAACAGCTGGCTTCACCTGTCCTCTTGAGTTAAGCCTTTAGGCTTCTTAGTCCAGCTACCTCTAGGATAGCTTGTCTTTAAGGTTGACTTACAACCACCACCATAAGGGATTGTTTGGACTGATATAAGGTGCCCGCAGAATTGGAGACATCGCGAAAGATGCTTCTTTGTAATTATCCCTTTTAATCTTGAGCTCCGCATGACACAGGAGGGTGTGTGTGATGTATGCAGCACTTAGGGAGATATTCATGTAATGATATAGTAGATCAGCAGTTCTTAACCTGGGGTACAAGGACTCTTGGGGGGTCCACGACTGTTTAGAAAATTATTTGTTTTTAGCAAATTTAATGAAGCATTTAGAAAAAACAAAATGAAAAGATTTAAAATGCTCTGAATTTGAAGTTGAAAGTTAAACTTTAAATTGGTGTCCTGATTTGATGAAACAGCACAAGTATCAATTCGAAGCAGCAGTTGACCTAAAATATAGAAACATGCATTTAGAGTTTAAAAAAAAAGATAATGTGATATGCTAAAGACTAGCATATCACGTTTTGTTTTTAGAAATTAAAACATTTTGAAAACCTCCAACCGTCCCTTTACAATTTCGATTAATATTTGTTTGTAACCTGAAGAAAATATTTCATAATTTCAGTATTTATTTGATGTGTGTATTTCGCTATATTGTGTCTTGCTATTCTTTATGCATATTCAACTCTGTTCATTGTAAAGCGCTCTGATATCCGCAAGGATCTTGTTCGCGCTCTATAAAACCTTCTAAATAAATAAATAAATAAATCATACATCAGGCCAACTTCTCACATTGGTGAGCAGCGCTACGGATTTGAGCTTTGCTGTTGTTTTACCATTGCAATCTTTTATCAAATTGAAAGATCACATTAAGTACCACAGGTACATATAAACAAAGCTTAGCATATTTAAGTTCTACTGAACCTAGTAGTTGTAGGTAAAAGGGCTTAGCACACCCTGACTACAACTCACTAGCAAGGTACAGTAGGAAAACACTTAGTGTAGGTAAGTGCATCACTTACACCTCACTAGAGTCATGTCTGGCACAGGTGAAGCTCCAAGCTCTCTACCTGTGGTGGTTGACCCTCCACAGGCAACCTCCAGCTATGTCAAATTCAGCCATAGAGACTTGAGTGCCTTGTGCACTGCAAGGAAGCTGAAAAAGGGTCACAACCCTACCATCCCTATCCTGATAGGCATCCTGGAGAAGGATGATCTTGAGAAAGCTAGAGAAGTTCCCTCAGGGTCAGGAGAAGGAGTGAATCCCCCAGATACTGAGAACACCACCTCAGAAGAGGAGGAGGAGGAACCAGAGTCAGATGATGATCTAGCAAATCATCAAGGGGATAACCAGGTACCAGTTGGGAGGCTTAGCCATGTCAACTTGGTCCTACATGGGAATGGAGAAGGGAATCACTTTCCCAGACCCAATTGCAGAATTCTCCCAGGCAATAGAAGAGAGAGATCTCCTTCCAGGGATTCTCACATTTCTAGTGCCTCAAGAGAATCTCAGAGGGGAATGACTTCCACCCAGAGGAAAGAGCATAAGGCCAGGATGAGAGCTGTTAGACTCCGAATAGAGAGGGAGGAAGTAGCCCTGGCCCAAGCTAGACTTGCTTTAGCAAGAGAACAGAAATTATGTGGGGAGACACCCACTGGTGGCAGCATTATCCCTAAGGATAAAGACAGGTCCTATGACCATAGAAACCTGAGTAAGATTGTGCCCCCTACAGAGATGGGGATGATATCCACAAATGGATAACTGCTCTAATGAGGGCCTGCATGGTACAGCAGGTCCCCCAAGATCAGTGGGCAGCAATCTTGTGGCTCTCCTTTTCTGAGAAAGGGAGAGATAAGCTCCTCACAGTTAGATCTGAGGATGCTAAAAACTACACAGTCCTGAAGAGTGCTCTCATTGATGGGTTTGGCTTAACCACTGAGCAATACAGGTTGTTGTTCAGAGATATCCAAAAAGCTCAGACTCAGGACTGGACTGATTTTGTAGATTGTGCTACTAAGGCTCTGGAAGGTTGGCTACATGGCAGCAAAGTACATGACTATACAGGATTGTATAATTTGATTATGAGGGAGCAGATCCGAAGTAATTGTCAGAACCAGCTTTTACACCAGCACTTGGTGGACTCAGATCTGACCTCTCCACAAGAATTGGGTAAGAGGGCAGACAAATGGGTCAGAACCAGAATTAGGCCTAAGAATCAGGGTAATGACCAAAAGAAGGATACTTCAAAGGCTCAAGAGAAAGGTGGGGATAAATCCAAAGAAAAGTCTCCCCAAGGGCCCCAAAACTCCAAGGATGGGGGTGGGTTCCAAAACACTTCCTCTGACCAAAAGAAACCTTATTGCCATGCTTATAAAAAGCCTGGCCACTGGAAACCAGACAGCTGTTGTCCAAAGAATAGCAATAAAGAAAATATTCCTCCAAATAAAGCTCCAACACCCCCTGTTACTATTAGTAGTAATCCCCCAGGTGGTGGGAGCACCCCCAAGAATTTGAGTGGGTTTACTTTTGGAACTCAGGTGGACTCTGGCCTAACCAGGTTCCCTAATACAGATACCCTTGTCGTGGAAAATGGCATGGGGTTTGCCAACTTCACTGATTGCCCAAACACTTTGAGCAAGTACAGACAAGAACCCCTCATCAATGGTCAAAAAGTTGAGGCCTACAGAGACACAGGGGCTAGTATCACTATGGTGACTGAGAATCTACTCCCCTCAAGGCAACTTTTACCTGGTGCCACATATCAGGTGACTAACATTGATGGAGTGCAGAAAAATCATCCCATGGCAGTAGTAAATCTCAGCTGGGGAGGTGTCACTGGCCCAAAGAAAGTGGCAGTGTCAGCAAACTTGCCTGTAGATTGTCTACTTGGGAATGATTTAGAAATCTCAGCCTGGGCTGAGGTTGAACAGGAAACCCATTCTAAAATGGTAAATGTCCATGGAAAGGTTAGTGGGGCTGTGATGGCCACAGCCCCAATCCAAGATGTCCTTCCTGAAAAGGTTGGTAGGGCTGTGCAAGACTCAGCCCCATCTTCAGCAGAATCCTTTCCTGAATAAGTTAGCAGAGCTGTTATGGTAACAGCCCATACCCAAACTGAGTCCCTTCCTGAAAAAGTTAGTGGGGCTGTGATGGCCACAGCCCAAACTCAAACTGATTCATGTTTTGTGAAGCCTGAAACTATGGATCACTCCACACAAACAGAGAGCATTGAGGAGGAAGAGAAATCTCCCTCTCACCTGACACTAGGAAAGGATCAGCCTCCTCAGGGAACTGATCTTACCCCTTGTGAAGAAACTGCCCCAGAGTTAGTCAGGCCTAGCCTGGCAGAGCCCCTGATGTCAGTGGACCCTTCCAAGGTGGGACCCAGTCTGGAGCAGGTAACCTGCTCCTCTCTACCCTGCCTCAATCAGCCCAGGGCTGCAGAGGTCAAGGAGGTCAGAGAGCCCGAAAGGGCCCCCTGTCAAATAAAACACACACATCAGCAGATTAGGGGCACCAAAGCTAGCAACCCTAGCAAGGTAAACACTTTAAAAATTCCTGGGGGATCCTCCTTACAACTAGTTAGGGACCTCCCCCAAATGGACACTGTACACAGCCAAACCTGGGACCCAAGGCCCCAAACCTGACCTGTCCCTCCAGTAAGCCAACAGAAGGGACCCAGCATCCAGCTGTAGGCAGCCAGAGGTTGACCCTGAGAGCACAGTGCAACTCAGTCAAGGAAAGAAAGGCACACATGGTGGAAGATGATTGGAGGAAGCTGAGCCCTACATTAGTGGAGCCCCACTTCAGTACTCCATCTCAACACCAGCCTTTTACTTTGCCAAAACACACCACAGGTAGTGATTCCCTGTGGTGGAGACCCTCTGATACCCCTAGAGTGAGGGATTGCTTAGTGGACCATGAGACAGGGGGTAACCATGCTAGTGCAGGTACTTCCTTATATGGCCACTTAGGCAATATAGGCTTACCTGGTCAAGGATAGCCTTATCTCCTTTCGTTTGGGGGGGTTTATGTAGGAAGGTGGATACCTGACTATGGTTACCCCAGATTGTTTGCCTTGTGTTTAGCTGGTTTTCGACTTAGTTGGCCTGGGACCCTGCTATTCAGGGCCCCAGGCTATCTGCTCTCTCTTTAAAATGGACTCCATGTACCCTAGGTGCATAACTAAATTGGATTGGGTCACCTTATCAGCCCCTGTACAGTGCACTATAGGTGCCCAGGGCATAGGTACATCCAAGGCCTACCAGGGACTGCAGCATATCTTTTGCCACCCCTGGCTGGCCATCCAAACAGACACAACTGGCTGATCACTCAGCTGGGGCAAGGTTGTGTAATCACCCCTTGCTTAGATATAGTATACCTATGTCTAAACCTATATCTGGACACATATGCACCTTTAAGTCACTCCTATGGCAAGCCTTTACAATCCTGGTTGGCAGAGTGCTTGGTTTTATGTGAGATGGTGCTCTAGCATGAGCTGAGCCTGTCTGCAGTGTTCGGAACCATTTCCTTACTGCTGTTCCAGTGATACTGCCATACCATATACTCTTAAGTGCATTATAATCCTCGCGGTTAATGCTAACTTTGGTTTGGCTTTATCAAAACATGTCGTGTTTGGTGTCATACACTTTGGAATACTACTCCCTCGCCAGTTCTGGCGACGGGGGTAGCATTCCACCCTTCTAGAGGGAGAAGACATGTTACTTTACTTAAAACGCGGTTAATCCTAACCAGAGCCTCAGCATCACAAAATGGATGCTGCTGCCCGACACAAGTGTGACCTCCTGCTGCTGACCGAAACGTGGCAGGGGAGGCCTGGACAAAGGGTTTCCTGTCACAGGGAGGTGCTACACCACCCCAGGCAGGAGATAGTGGATTGGAGCAGGGAGGGTTGAAAGAAACTAGACACTGCCTGGGGCACACATGGTGTCCCATGCAAAATCCAGTCAAACCGGATCTGGGGCACTCCTGCCCCAGCTCTGGCGCGAAACTGGACAAAGGGAAAGGGGTGTAACCACCCCCTTCCTGGGTCCCACCCGTAGGAGGGACCTAGCAGGTAATCCAGCCCCTTGATTTGGAATAAAGGTAGGAGCTGTGCAGATACACATCAGATTATCCTGACTGAAACTTATGAAACGAAACTCTGGACCCTTCGACATCCCACTCGACGTGGAAGACCTCACCGTTTTCTTTGTTGCAGTTCCCGCTGGAACTCGAGCGACAGAGATCGACAAGACCCAGCGTGCCTGCCTTCTAACAGCCCGATCCACAGTCCCTGCAAAGCTGAGACCCGTGGAGGCGACCTGAAGCGTGGGGCCGGCCATCTTGGAAAAACTACGAAGCGCTGACCGTGCAGCATCTGAGGCTCCCTCGAAGCTGTGCAATGAAGTTTGAGAAGCTCCAGCCCCGAGCAGCTTTTGCACCGAAGCTCACCCCTCCACACTCATCGAGTGCTGCGTGGGGCTCTTTTGCATTTTCCTGCTCAACGCGTTGGTCCAGTCGCTTGCCCGTTGGCTAGTGGCCCCAGTA
The DNA here is from genome assembly GCF_964261635.1 of Lissotriton helveticus. NCBI lineage: Eukaryota > Metazoa > Chordata > Amphibia > Caudata > Salamandridae > Lissotriton > Lissotriton helveticus. The sequence continues at coordinate 445,694,691 of NC_136071.1, read as the reverse complement.
CCGACGAACCTTTGAATTTGCTCTGCTAGTCTGGTTGCTCCAGACTGGCCCTCGCTCCCCTGAAAAAGAGCACCCGCTCAGACCTTGCTGGTCCGAGTAAGAAGCGATCTTCGAATCCTGCGTGGGTTGTATTTGCCAAGGCCTGTTGACTCCGATCCGGAAGCAGACACCGCCGACAGCGAGAGCCTTCGTGGGACAGCTCGTGATTCACTCCAGGACATCCTCGTTGCCCCAGAGTCCACGTGGCATCGGAGACAAGCTTCACGACAACCACCTGATTGCGCCCGACATTGCCTGGTTCCTTCCTGGTCACTGGCTAGTGACCCAGACTCTGTCCCCTCTGCTTTCAGGTACTCTACATCTTCGATCCACCCTTGGATCACACCGGACACTTCTCTTCTGGACGCCTGCAGCATCTTCATCTCCAGGCACCATAGATCTTTGTGACGAAACCCGACACACCTTTGCACCTGTGCACCCGCTTCCTGTGGGTGAGGTAACTCTTGAACGCCGGTGCTCCTGTAGTGGTTTACACCTCTAGTGTCTAAGTCTAAAGTTTTGTCCTTCTAGTCCAGTCGGAAGACTCTTAAAACTGTAACTCGATAACTTTTACGCACCATTGACTTTGCATTGGTGCATGCGTGTGCTTTTAGCGCTGCACCCGAATCCCGCGGGCTACTCCCGTCCTAACTGCTGTTAGTCCAGTGTAGTCCCAGTGATTCCCAAGGCCCTAGGCCTTACCACTGATCGATTAGTGATACTTATACCACTTTTTTTGATATATGGTTTGAGTGGCCACCGGCCTCATCCATAATTGTGCAACTTTCATATGTTATACTGTGCTTTTGTTTAAACGCTTGTGCTTCTATACTCATAAAGAGTACAGGGGATTATTCTGAGAATAAATACATATATTTTTATAATATATAACTTGTGTGGTGTCCTTTCATTTGATATTACAGGATTGCATATGGTAAAACAGCTGGCTTCACCTGTCCTCTTGAGTTAAGCCTTTAGGCTGCTTAGTCCATGCTACCTCTAGGATAGCTTGTCTTTAAGGTTGACTTACAACCACCACCATAAGGGATTGTTTGTACTGATATTAGGTGCCCCAAGAATTGGAGACATCATACATCAGGCCAACTTCTCACAGTTAGTCACCACTGCAATTGGCGTGCAGTGCCCTCCGAGATCTGGGTGGCATAGGAAAGATTCCCCTGATGCTGCGCCCACTGGAACTTCAGGTCCCACTGCAGAGCCGCATATGCCACCTGGCATGATCCACCAACAGGATGCAGGAGGCCTTGAGGCCCAGAAGCCTCAGGATCATTCTCACCGAAATCCGGGATAGAGGCTGAAACATCAGTATCATAGCCCAAATATTCCGGTAACGCGGCTCGGGAGGATAAGTCCAAAACTGCGTTGTATCTAGAACCGCTCTGATGAAAAGGAGCCTCGGAGAGGGAACCAGGTGTGACTTTGGCACATTGATAGTGAACCCCACGAGTGCAGGAGGTCCGCCGTAGTCTGGAGGTGGGAGACGACAGCCTGGGGCGAGCCCACCTTCGACAACCAGTCATCGAGTTAGGGGAAGACTAGAACCCCTGATCTGCGCAGATGAGCTGCGACCACCGCCATCACTTTCGTGAACAACCGAGGGGCACTGGTAAGACCAAAGGGGAGCACGTTAAACTGAAACTGCTCATGGCCTACTGTGAACCGTAGGTATGCCTGTGGGCTGGCAGGACGGGGATGTGGAAATAAGCATCCTGCAAGTCCAACGCTACCATCCAGTCTCCAGGGTCGAGGGCAGTCAGGAACTGAGCTAATGTCAACATTTTGAACTTCTCCTTCTGGAGGAAGCGGTTGGCGTCCCTTAGTTCCAAGACAGGATGCAGGCCTTTGTCCTTCTTGGGCACCAGGAAGTAGTGGGAGTAACAACCACGCCCTACTTCTGGGCCAGGAACTTGCTAGATAGCTCCCTTGGCCAAAAAAAGCCACAACTTCCTGATGGAGAAGGGCCAAATGATCCACTGACATGCGATGGAGTGTTGGTGGCATGGATGGAGGGGTAGTCTCGAAGGGGAGGGAGTAGCCCCTTCGCACTATCTACAAAACCACCTGTCCGATCTGCAAAACCACCAGTGCGACGTAATGTTGTGCCAGTGGCAGTGGTGATGGCGGATCAGGCTGCTCACTGGCAACTTGTGGCCCTGAAATGTCAGACTAGGAAGGCTCAGAGGCTGCTGCAGAGGGGGCACTGGTGGACTGGCCTGCCCGCTGGCCCCCAGACCCACGCGTTGGGTCCCACTTCCTCGGCCGCGCAGAGGCTGGGTGGCTTGCGCAGGCCTTTGTATCTGGGCGGGACATGGTAAGGCACCCCTTCCGTCACCCTTTCCGTAGCCACGGAAAGGGCGAAAGGCAGACTGCACAGGATGAGAGGTGGCAGTGAAGCCCAAGGATCTGGCTCATAGCTCTAGAATCCTTGAAGCGCTCAAGCGCATGGTCCGCCTTGTCGGCAAACAGACGACGGACATCAAACGGCATGTTCAAAAGAGTCAACTGGACATCCCCAGAAAAGCCAGTGGATCTCAGACAGGCGTAGCATCTAAGATCTACTGATGTAGAAATAGTTCTGCCCAGAAGGATGTCTGTGAGGGCCTCATTGAACGGCAGCAGGGGCTCCAAAGAAGCCGCTGCCGGCTGAAGCAATTCAGTCAGGAGTTTAGTCCTGACTGTCACTGTAGGAAGCTCAAGGCCGCAGCCGCCCAAGGTAACACTACAGCATAGGAGCCTCCCTCCTCCGTAGCCAGGGTAGGGGGAGAACCTGGATACCTCCCCAGGTCTGGGGGGTATCCAGACCACTGGCTTCCCCCAACTCCTCTCTCCAGTCCGGTTTCTCCAGCTGGTCTGCCAAATAGTCAACTGACCCCTCCCAGTCCTCCTCGCCTTCCTCTGGCTACTACCCAGGGCAATAGGGAACACCAGGGAAGAACAGTGGCACAAAAGGACCGGTTGGCGCCTGTCCGGCTCCAAGACGAAGGGGAGTCCAGGGTCGATGCCGGCCAGGGACACGGCCGGCGTCGGAAATGGCGGAGGCATGGTAAATGGAATCGGTGGCGGAGGAGGTGCTGTGAGGTCAACCAGCACCATTTCGGATCCAGGCCTGGATCCCTGGGGGTCCTGCGGTGCCGAGGCCAAAGCTGCCGGCATCAAAGGCCTAGAGCCCTCAGCCCAGTGCGGGGGTCCCGAAGGCACGCCGGCAGAGTCGGGCTGCCCAAAGATGGAGTGGAGGGCTTCATAAAAGGCACAAAGCTGAGCTGGGGACGCTCTAGCTCCCGGGAATGGAGGGAAGCTCGGAGCCGTCCTAGTAGAGAGGGAGAAGGCGAAGAGTGATGGTGCTTTTTCACCTTCTTCTTGTGCTTCAACTTACCAGAAGACTTCGATGAAGAGTGATGGTGGTGACTCAGCGACCGGCCCCGCGACCTCCAGAAGCTTTCGGAACCGCTCCCGAAAAGACTACGGGTTCATGGCCTGACAGTCGGAGCACAACTTCAGGTCGTGGTCGCCCTCCGGGCACCAAAGGCACACGAGGTGCGGATCCGTGACTGACATCAGCTTGTAACAAGAGTCACAAGGCTTGAAGCTGGTCCACCGATGTGACATCCCTGCGTGCACCAAGAGTCGAACGACTTGAAAAAGATGTCAATAAAAGTCAAGAAACACTAGTCAAAAAATGACTAAGTGGACCTCTCTCTCCGGATCTGCACTGGCTGGCGCAGAAAAGAAAGAACTGACGTCAGCGCGCAGGGGAGGTATCTAAGTAGATACCCCAACGTCATTCCGCCGATCACAATGCCAATGACGAACGTGGAGTCGACCAACGCCACCTACTAATGCGCAAGAGTACTGCTGAAGATAAATTCTCTGGAACCAGTTTGACGCATGGGGGTAATTCTAAGGTAAGCAATCTATAACTAATAGTCTCTTTCAGATACAAGTATTTCACACATACACTGAGGTGTTTCTTTACAGCGACAAAGGATTGGTCCTGTTGTTGCACCATTTTAGTATAGTCATATAAATGATGATATATATATCATATATATCATGATGTGGGATTCGAAAAGAAGCTTGTGTTGACTCCGTGCAAATTTCAGGATAGTGTCTCTATCGAGTCTCTATCGAGAAAATTAAGGATTTTAGAAATAACTGATCGCGGCTGAGCACCTGGAGGAGGGTTCTTCACCAGCGCTGTATGAGCCCATTCTATTACAAAAAAGGAAGGGTCTCCGGGAGTACAAGTGACCAGATTCATTGGGCGAGGAATTTGTCCTTTGATTCACCTTCACAGTCATCAAGAAATTCCACAAACCATAGGTTGTTGCGGCGAGCGTGGCCCTCTGCATTCTCAACCCAACCCAAGCCGACAACTACTTGGTCATGGCTGTGAGTGTGGCGACCTTTTGCTCAAGAGATGTCAGTCAGTCAGTCAGTCAAAGATTCTTTATTCGGCCCGTAAAGGCCCTAAAAGCACACAAGTAAAAACAGTTGTACGAAAGACACTTATGAATACAAAAGCTTAAAAAGAGTCAATAAATACATAGCAGGTCCAGTTAACACATTTAAAAATGTCTAGGGCTATTTATACAAACAGATAGAAATAAGACTCACTGTTAAAAAGATAATACAGAGGGCAGCTCAAAATATAAAATTCAGCATATAAAGTGCAAGTGTGACAGTGCACTGGCGTGATCAGGAAGCAACTGATTCAAACCACGCAATGTATAATTGTAAGATAAGCACAAGTAATGCCCAGGGAACACTAATCGGTTTCAGGCTTACTGGATATTGGGCATCTTCTTCCCGAATCTTAAAGCACATGAAAAGAAACTTGCAACGCAAGGCAAACCATAGGGGAGGCAAGCACTTGTTAATACAATAATGCAGGCCTTACTTGGACAAATTGGCCAGGTCTAAGGAGTCGAAGGATCATTTTTTTTCTCACAGGGGGTAATAGAATTAGCAAAAGAATGTAAAATGAGAGTGTCCTGCTCAGAGAAGTTATCACATGGGTATGGCTTTGAGGTACCAGGCTTCGGGAAGCCTTTATGAAAGGCTAATAACCAGTGTATGAGATAAAATCTAAATCTGGTTAGCAGGAAGCGGTGGTGCGCGTTGTTGACAAGTGACAAATAGGGCTGCGTCTGTGAGCTTGAACTTAGTGTGATATATTTTCACACCGAAGGCTTAGCAAGTTCCCTTTCCTTCCTTTCCTCCTCCTTATTAGAAAGTCCCACCTAAACACCACGCGACACGCGATTTCGATCAATCCAATTATACATCCTACATAAGCCCTACCTCGCCCCTGCCAACATAAACAGATATTTTCATTGCAATGATGCTGCCTGCCCCTGTTGTGTAGATGACAACTTAATATACATGCTTTGGGCATGCCCCTCCCATAGGGCTACTGGAGTGGAGTGATGAGCCACCTTGTACACTGCTCTGATAGAGCCCTTTTGAACACATGGGAAGCATGTATGCTAGGCCTATATAAAATTAGCAAGAAACACATCCCGGTTTAACAATCTGGGCCTGCTGATGGCCAAAATGCTGATCACCCGTCAGTGGAAATCCCCTGATACACCGCACCTCAAATCCTGGACACTTTCGCTCATAGCCTGGGCGTAGGCAGAAAGTGTTGTCCTGCATAGGGAGGACACTTTGGGACTTCCAAACATCCTATAGCTGGCAGCTGGGATGCCATTATGTCCAATTTAGACAACGACATGCCAGACGCCCGCGTATCATCAGATGCCCAATTGACCTGTGAAGCAGAAGCATGAGATGAACAGTGAGATAGGCTTCCACTGCCTCCCCTGGTACGTTCATTCCAGGTGCGACACATTCCCATGAAACGCCCCCGTCTCCCGGAGAGACAGGTAGAGACGGACATCACAAATTTACTTTAATAACTGGCAGAACAGGGTTGCTTATTAAGGGGTTGGGGTGGGAGGTAAGGGCTAATGCATTAATTAATGTCATTAATTCCTCTACTCTGATTTCAATTGTATTTGATTGAGCTCGGAACTGTTTGGCACTGATACTGCATAAAGTCAATTACTGTACAGATAACATACTCTTATCTATTGGACACTTTTATTTATGCAGATGACCTCACTTTTGCACCTCCACTTGTTTCCCTTTCATTGATGTAATCTGACACGCTGGGAGATATATTGGACTTGTGCAACCAGCAGTCGCTGCCACAGCCAGTTTTGAAAATCTTACTCTTGTCATAACTTTCAGTCTTGATGTAAGTTCGCATTGTCATAGTACAATGTAAAATGTTATTGACATCTTTATGCTCATAAAGTGTACAAACGCACCTGAACCAAAAAGCAATAAATAGAATAAAACAAAAATAAATCAATGGATGACACTTAGGATGGAGAAAGCTCCACCAAGATAGATGAATATCCTCTAATGAAGGAAAAGGATGATGAAGAAATAACCATTCTTGGAGAACAAGAATGTTGGGGTGTGCAAGTTTCATGTGTCATGTATTTCAATTAGGCCTAGAAGGAAACGTCATTTTACGTGAACACAAGGCTTGTCCAAGGCTGCCTTCACTTTTCACATTGAATTTTGACACACATTTGCATTTGTGGCACTTGGATTAGTTTCCTAGAAACACCAACCTTGCTTACACGAGTCAGCTTTGCAAGAACACTATCCTATTGCCTTGACACTATGTACCAGGCCTACACATACATTGTGCAAATGTGTTTATTTTCGTCCATATGGTGACAACTATATGTAGCACACATACAGCCTGATCACAATCTCAGCCCAAGGAAAGGATGACCTTTTCTATAAATAAACATCTGTTTCCGGGTATAGGCAGAGGGGCACTTCTGCTGACATTGAAAGGCCTTTAGAGGCTGATCCTTTTGCCCAGCAGCTGACTAACATCTTCATGAGGGGTGCCCAGCTCGTGACCAAGACAGGGTCCTACATTCTTACCAACCAGGTAATATGGTTGGATCATCCAGCACGGGGATTCTTGGCAGAACATACACACCATACCCTAGACATGTAGATTAGGGTCCACATAGTAAGAGTTTGCCAGATTGTCATATTATTTCATATACTTGCAAATATTTGTTGTTTCAACATGATGGTGGAACTTTTCGTTCTGTTCACTGTCCTGACACTTCTTATAACTTTCATCTGCTTCTCTCTATTGATCATTGCAGCACATATATTCTAAACAAGAATCATGAAATCAATAAACATTGAAAACGTCCCTCTGCGTGTTCTTTGTATATTTCTCTGAACAAAAGATTACATGTATGAGCGCAAGCTTTTAGAGCTGCCATCACGCTTCATGAGGGAACAGGATTGTCATATTCTGTGAATGCCAGAACTGTTCCCTGGCTAGGTTTAGGGGGGCTTATGGTGGCACAGTGCGCTAGATGGTCTACTGGAAAAAATATCCTGAGGGGGGTGAACGGAATCAGTCTGGCACCATCCCAACATTTATGTCATCCACAAACTTGCACTTCCCACTGATTAGTGAAAACTACACAACATGATGCACCAAATGTTGTTGGGTTCCTACTTTGTATGGATCAACTGAGTAGTTCAATCATGCCTTCTCAGAGAGCCCTACATACTTTTAACCAGAGACGCCCATGGTGGTAGAGAAATATCCTCCTCAGCAGAGTAGGTATATCCTTAGTATTGGCTGTTGTTAATTCAAACTTGAAAATATTAAATTGCCACTGTGATAGCCTACTCTGTACTTCATTTTTGCATGAGAACTGCAGATATGCAGTTACTCAAAAACTACTACATCATGGTCTCACACTAGGTGGTGGGACGTTACCTTTGTGGTTGAGGCACATGAAGAAAATAGAACAGAGGTGTTCTATTCTTGGGTTACATTCCCAGCTGCAGATACTGTAACGAACAATACTTCCCTTCGGTAATGATATGTCTGTAACAGACATATATTAGTTATAGATTCCTTACCTTAGAATTACCCCAAGGCGTCAGACTAGATCCAGAGAAATTTTCTTCAGCAGTACCCCTGCGCGTCGGTAGGTGGCGTCGGTTGACTCCTCGTTTTTTGTTGGCATCTAGATCTCCAGAATGAAGCCGTGGTATCTACTTACACGCTGCCCCTTCGTGCTGACGTCAGTTCTTTACACGACATTCTACGTCTCAAGTGCAGAGCCATGCAATACACTGACCACTGGTGCACAAAACAAGGGCCTTGAAAGGAAGTCCCTTACTCTAGAAGTCAGTATGCACAATGGGGAGGATGGGTGGGCCGTTCAGTTCTCCAGGACTTTCTGGTGTGAACTTGGTTCACATACCCACCTCCAGGGTTGGTTTTGCTGGGGTATCTATTCTAAGGTAAGGAATCTATTACTAATAGTTTCTTTCAGATGAGCAAGTTACTTACCTTCTGTAACAATATATCCGTAAGAGACATATATTAGTTATAGATTCCTTACCTTAGAATGGATACCCCAGCAATACCAACCCTGGAGGTGGGTATGCAAACCAAGTTCACACCAGAAAGCCCTCGAGAACTGAACGACCAAATACGCTGTCTGTCCGGACTTGGCTATCCAGGCAGTGTTTAGTGAATGTGTGCAATGATGCCCACGTGGCTGCCTGGCAGATGTAATTGAGGGGGACTCCACGCCACAAAACAGTAGTGGCTGCCGTCCCTCAGTGGAATGGGCATGCAACCCTACTGGAGGCTCCTTTTTCGCCAAGGAATAACAAAGTTTAATGCAAAGAACGACCCATCGAGAGATGGTTCGGTTTTGCACGGCCTGACCTTTCTTGGCGCCCACATATTCAACAAAGAGCTGATCATCCAACTGAAATTGTTTTGTGCTATCCACGTTTAGGACCCTGATGGTGGAGCCTCTCCTCCTCTTTAGAAGGATACGGGGGTCGGAAGAAGGTGGGCAAAGTGATGGTCTGTCCTATGTGGAAAGAGGTAACCCCTTTGGGAAGAAAAGAAGGTCTAGTTCAAAAGACGACCTTGTCCGGATGGACAACAAGGAAAGGAGGTTTAGAAGAAAGAGCCTGAAGCACACTCACCCTGTGAGCAGAGGTGATGGCAATCAAAAAAGCAGTCTTTAAGGTCAAGAGTCTGAGAGGACAATTATATAGAGGCTCGAAAGGACACATTATGTAAGTTACGACCAGATTCAAGTCCCACTGGGGCATTAAGAAAGGAATAGGAGGTGAGTAATGCCCTTAAGAAATCTATTTACAATAGGGGACTTGAAAAGAGAAGGCTGACCAGGAAGGCGAAGAAAGGCTTTTAAGGGTTCCCAGAACAGAGCACTGCTGGGCCAAAGAAAGAATGAAGAGGGGAACCTCTGAAAGAGGGGCATAGGGGATCCACAGTCTTTGCTGTGCACCATGCCACAAATTTGTTCCATCTACAGGCGTATACTGTTTTGGTGAAGGGACGCCTGGCTGCCACGATAACATTACAGACTCGGGAGGAAGGTCGAAAGCTGTCAACTGTCACCGCTCACTCTCCACGCAAGGAGGTGGAGGCTGGACAGGTTCGGGTGGGGGACTGTCCTCTGCTGCTGCGACAGAAGATACTCCCGTAGAGGCAGTCTGATTGGAGGTTCGATGGCCATATTCAAGAGCTCGGGATACCAGACTCTTAGTGCCCAAGAACGGCTTGGGCCCAGTCGCCCTTGATCTTCTTCAACACCCTGAGAAGAAGTGGTATAGGCGAAAAGGCGTGTAGACGACCGCAATTCCAGTCACAACGAAAAGCATCGCAGAGTGAGTGCCGGCTTGGAAATTCCAATGCACAGAACTGCTGAAGTAGCGCGATCTCTTAGATGGCAAACAGATCTAACCAAGGCTCTCCCCACTGCTGAAAGGGACCTTGTGCCACTTCCGAGTGAAGATGCCATTTGTTATCCATCATGCACCGGTGGCTGAGTTTGTCCGCCATGGCGTTGAGGGAACCTGTCAGGTGTTGAACTACCAGGGACATGCCCTGATGTTACAGCCACATCCAGGGGCGGAGAGCCTCTTGACAAATGGTCCATGATCCCACCCGCCCTGTTTGTTGCAGTACCACATGGCGGTGGTGTTGTCCGTGACCCCCTGCACTGCTCTTCCCTTGACAGAAGGAAGAAATGCTTTCAGTGCAAGACAAATCGCCCGGAGATCCAGAAGGTTGATGTGGAGCCCCGACTCCGCCGGAGACCAGAGGCCTCTGATCTCCGCTTCTCCCATGTGGCACCTCATCCCAGAAGTGACGCATCTGTCACCACTGTGAGGTCTGGTTGGGAAAGGGAGAGGGAGAGGGACCCAATCCTGGTTCGTTAGTGTAGGAAGGTGGATACCTGACTATGGTTACCCCAGATTTTTTGCCTTGTGTTTAGCTGGTTTTCGACTTAGTTGGCCTGGGACCCTGCTATTCAGGGCCCCAGGCTATCTGCTCTCTCTTTAAAATGGACTCCATGTACCCTAGGTGCATAACTAAATTGGATTGGGTCATCTTATCAGCCCCTGTACAGTGCACTATAGGTGCCCAGGGCATAGGTGCATCCAAGGCCTACCAGGGACTGCAGCATATCTTTTGCCACCCCTGGCTGGCCATCCAAACAGACACAACTGGCTGATCACTCAGCTGGGGCAAGGTTGTGTAATCACCCCTTGCTTAGATATAGTATACCTATGTCTAAACCTATATCTGGACACATATGCACCTATAAGTCACTCCTATGGCAGGCCTTTACAATCCTGGAGGCAGAGTGCTTGGTTTTATGTGAGATGGTGCTCTAGCATGAGCTGAGCCTGTCTGCAGTGTTCGGAACCATTTCCTTACTGCTGTTCTAGTGATACTGCCATACCATATACTCTTAAGTGCATTATAATCCTCGCGGTTAATGCTAACTTTGGTTTGGCTTTATCAAAACATGTCGTGTTTGGTGTCATACACTTTGGAATACTACCCTCTCGCCAGTTCTGGCGACGGGGCTAGCATTCCACCCTTCTAGAGGGAGAAGACATGTTACTTTACTTAAAACGCGGTTAATCCTAACCAGAGCCTCAGCATCACAAAATGGATGCTGCTGCCCGACACAAGTCTGACCTCCTGCTGCTGACCGAAACCTGGCAGGGGAGGCCTGGACAAAGGGTTTCCTGTCACAGAGTGGTGCTACACCACCCCAGACAGGAGATAGTGGATTGGAGCAGGGAGGGTTGAAAGAAACTAGACACTGCCTGGGGCACACAAGGTGTCCTATGCAAAATCCAGTCAAACCGGTTCTGGGGCACTCCAGCCCCAGCTCTGGCGCGAAACTGGACAAAGGGAAAGGGGTGTAACCACCCCCTTCCTGGGTCCCACCCATAGGAGGGACCTAGCAGGTAATCCAGCCTCTTGATTTGGAATAAAGGTAGGAGCTGTGCAGATGCACATCAGATTATCCCATCTGAAACTTATGAAACGAAACTCTGGACCCTTCGACATCCCACTCGACGTGGAAGACTGAAGAATCTCCCTTGTGGTCAAGGAGTGACCACCCTGTGCAAACAGGCACCATCCAGCACCTCGCCGTTTGCTTTGTTGCAGTTCCCGCCGGAACTCGAGCGACAGATTGACAAGACCCAGCGTGCCTGCCTTCTAACAGCCCGATCCACAGTCCCTGCAAAGCTGAGACCCGTGGAGGCGACCTGAAGCGTGGGGCCGGCCAACTTGGAAAAACTACGAAGCGCTGACCGTGCAGCATCCGAGGCTCCCTCAAAGCTGTGCATTGGAGTTTGAGAAGCTCCAGCCCCGAGCAGCTTTTGCACCGTAGCTCACCCCTCCACACTCATCGAGTGCTGCGTGGGGCCCTTTTGCATTTTCCTGCTTGACGCATTGGTCCGGTAGCTTGCCCGTTGGCTAGTGGCCCCAGTACCGACGAACCTTTGAATTTGCTCTGATAGTCTGGTTGCTCCAGACTGGCCCTCGCTCCCCTGAAAAGGAGCACCTGCTCAGACCTTGCTGGTCCGAGTTTAGAAGCGATCTTCGAATCCTACGTGGGTTGCATTTGCCAAGGCCTGTTGACTCCGATCCGGAAGCCGACACCGCCGACAGCGAGAGCCTTCGTGGGACAGCTTGTGATTCACTCCAGGACATCCTCTGTGCCCCAGAGTCCACGTGGCAGCGGAGACAAGCTTCACGACAACCACCTGATTGTGCCCGACATTGCCTGGTTCCTTCCTGGTCACTGGCTAGTGATCCAGACCCTGTCCCCTCTGCTTTCAGGTACTCTACATCTTTGATCCACCCTTGGATCACACCGGAAACTTCTCTTCTGGACGCCTGCAGCATCTTCATCTCCAGGCACCATAGATCTTCGTGACGAAACCCGACACACCTTTGCACCTGTGCACCCGCTTCCTGTGGGTGAGGTAACTCTTGAACGCCGGTGCTCCTGTAGTGGTTTACACCTCTAGTGTCTAAGTCTAAAGTTTTGTCCTTCTAGTCCAGTCGGAAGACTCTTAAAACTGTAACTCGATAACCTTTGCACACCATTGACTTTGCATTGGTGCATGCGTGTGCTTTTAGCGCTGCACCTGAATCCCGCGGGCTACTCCCGTCCTAACTGCTGTTAGTCCAGTGTAGTCCCAGCGATTCCCAAGGCCCTAGGCCTTACCACTGATCGATTATTGATACTTATACCACTTTTTTAGATATATGGTTTGAGTGGCCACCGGCCTCATCCATAATTGTGCAACTTTCATATGTTATACTGTGCTTTTGTTTAAACGCTTGTGCTTCTATACTCATAAAGAGTACAGGGGATTATTCTGAGAATAAATACATATATTTTTATAATATATAACTTGTGTGGTGTCCTTTCATTTGATATTACAGGATTGCATATGGTAAAACAGCTGGCTTCACCTGTCCTCTTGAGTTAAGCCTTTAGGCTTCTTAGTCCAGCTACCTCTAGGATAGCTTGTCTTTAAGGTTGACTTACAACCACCACCATAAGGGATTGTTTGGACTGATATAAGGTGCCCGCAGAATTGGAGACATCGCGAAAGATGCTTCTTTGTAATTATCCCTTTTAATCTTGAGCTCCGCATGACACAGGAGGGTGTGTGTGATGCATGCAGCACTTAGGGAGATATTCATGTAGTGATATAGTAGATCAGCAGTTCTTAACCTGGGGTACAAGGACTCTTGGGGGGTCCACGACTGTTTAGAAAATTATTTTTTTTAGCAAATTTAATGAAGCATTTAGAAAAAACAAAATGAAAAGATTTAAAATGCTCTGAATTTGAAGTTGAAAGTTAAACTTTAAGTTGGTGTCCTGATTTGATGAAACAGCACAAGTATCAATTCGAAGCAGCAGTTGACCAAAAATATAGAAACATGCATTTAGAGTTTAAAAAAAAAAGATAATGTGATATGCTAAAGACTAGCATATCACGTTTTGTTTTTAGAAATTAAAACATTTTGAAAACCTCCAACCGTCCCTTTACAATTTCGATTAATATTTGTTTGTAACCTGAAGAAAATATTTCATAATTTCAGTATTTATTTGATGTGTGTATTTCGCTATATTGTGTCTTGCTATTCTTTATGCATATTCAACTCTGTTCATTGTAAAGCGCTCTGATATCCGCAAGGAACTTGTTCGCGCTCTATAAAACCTTCTAAATAAATAAATAAATAAATCATACATCAGGCCAACTTCTCACATTGGTGAGCAGCGCTACGGATTTGAGCTTTGCTGTTGTTTTACCATTGCAATCTTTTATCAAATTGAAAGATCACATTAAGTACCATAGGTACATATAAACAAAGCTTAGCATATTTAAGTTCTACTGAATTTAGTAGTTGTAGGTAAAAGGGCTTAGCACACCCTGACTACAACTCACTAGCAAGGTACAGTAGGAAAACACTTAGTGTAGGTAAGTGCATCACTTACACCTCACTAGAGTCATGTCTGGCACAGGTGAAGCTCCAAGCTCTCTACCTGTGGTGGTTGACCCTCCACAGGCAACTTCCAGCTATGTCAAATTCAGCCATAGAGACTTGAGTGCCTTGTGCACTGCAAGGAAGCTGAAAAAGGGTCACAACCCTACCATCCCTATCCTGATAGGCATCCTGGAGAAGGATGATCTTGAGAAAGCTAGAGAAGTTCCCTCAGGGTCAGGAGAAGGAGTGAATCCCCCAGATACTGAGAACACCAACTCAGAAGAGGAGGAGGAGGAGGAACCAGAGTCAGATGATGATCTAGCAAATCATCAAGGGGATAACCAGGTACCAGTTGGGAGGCTTAGCCATGTCAACTTGGTCCTACATGGGAATGGAGAAGGGAATCACTTTCCCAGACCCAATTGCAGAATTCTCCCAGGCAATAGAAGAGAGAGATCTCCTTCCAGGGATTCTCACATTTCTAGTGCCTCAAGAGAATCTCAGAGGGGAATGACTTCCACCCAGAGGAAAGAGCATAAGGCCAGGATGAGAGCTGTTAGACTCCAAATAGAGAGGGAGGAAGTAGCCCTGGCCCAAGCTAGACTTGCTTTAGCAAGAGAACAGAAATTATGTGGGGAGACACCCACTGGTGGCAGCATTATCCCTAAGGATAAAGACAGGTCCTATGACCATAGAAACCTGAGTAAGATTGTGCCCCCCTACAGAGATGGGGATGATATCCACAAATGGATAACTGCTCTAATGAGGGCCTGCATGGTACAGCAGGTCCCCCAAGATCAGTGGGCAGCAATCTTGTGGCTCTCCTTTTCTGAGAAAGGGAGAGATAAGCTCCTCACAGTTAGATCTGAGGATGCTAAAAACTACACAGTCCTGAAGAGTGCTCTCATTGATGGTTTTGGCTGAACCACTGAGCAATACAGGTTGTTGTTCAGAGATATCCAAAAAGCTCAGACTCAGGACTGGACTGATTTTGTAGATTGTGCTACTAAGGCTCTGGAAGGTTGGCTACATGGCAGCAAAGTACATGACTATACAGGATTGTATAATTTGATTATGAGGGAGCAGATCCGAAGTAATTGTCAGAACCAGCTTTTACACCAGCAGTTGGTGGACTCAGATCTGACCTCTCCACAAGAATTGGGTAAGAGGGCAGACAAATGGGTCAGAACCAGAATTAGGCCTAAGAATCAGGGTAATGACCAAAAGAAGGATACTTCAAAGGCTCAAGAGAAAGGTGGGGATAAATCCAAAGAAAAGTCTCCCCAAGGGCCCCAAAACTCCAAGGATGGGGGTGGGTCCCAAAACACTTCCTCTGACCAAAAGAAACCTTATTGCCATGCTTATAAAAAGCCTGGCCACTGGAAAACAGACAGCTGTTGTCCAAAGAATAGCAATAAAGAAAATATTCCTCCAAATAAAGCTCCAACACCCCCTGTTACTATTAGTAGTAATCCCCCAGGTGGTGGGAGCACCCCCAAGAATTTGAGTGGGTTTACTTTTGGAACTCAGGTGGACTCTGGCCTAACCAGGTTCCCTAATACAGATACCCTTGTCGTGGAAAATGGCATGGGGTTTGCCAACTTCACTGATTGCCCAAACACTTTGAGCAAGTACAGACAAGAACCCCTCATCAATGGTCAAAAAGTTGAGGCCTACAGAGACACAGGGGCTAGTATCACTATGGTGACTGAGAATCTAGTCCCCTCAAGGCAACTTTTACCTGGTGCCACATATCAGGTGACTAACATTGATGGAGTGCAGAAAAATCATCCCATGGCAGTAGTAAATCTCAGCTGGGGAGGTGTCACTGGCCCAAAGAGAGTGGCAGTCTCAGCAAACTTTCCTGTAGATTGTCTACTTGGGAATGATTTAGAAATCTCAGCCTGGGCTGAGGTTGAACAGGAAACCCATTCTAAAATGGTAAATGTCAATGGAAAGGTTAGTGGGGCTGTGATGGCCACAGCCCAAATCCAAGATGTCCTTCCTGAAAAGGTTGGTAGGGCTGTGCAAGACTCAGCCCCATCTTCAGCAGAATCCTTTCCTGAATAAGTTAGCAGAGCTGTTATGGTAACAGCCCATACCCAAACTGAGTCCCTTCCTGAAAATGTTAGTGGGGCTGTGATGGCCACAGCCCAAACTCAAACTGATTCATGTGTTGTGAAGCCTGAAACTATGGATCACTCCACACAAACAGAGAGCATTGAGGAGGAAGAGAAATCTCCCTCTCACCAGACACTAGGAAAGGATCAGCCTCCTCAGGGAACTGATCTTACCCCTTGTGAAGAAACTGCCCCAGAGTTAGTCAGGCCTAGCCTGGCAGAGCCCCTGATGTCAGTGGACCCTTCCAAGGTGGGACCCAGTCTGGAGCAGGTAACCTGCCCCTCTCTGCCCTGCCTCAGTCAGTCCAGGGCTGCAGAGGTCAAGGAGGTCAGAGAGCCCGAAAGGGCCCCCTGTCAAATAAAACACACACATCAGCAGATTAGGGGCACCAAAGCTAGCAACCCTAGCAAGGTAAAAACTTTAAAAATTCCTGGGGGATCCTCCTTACAACTAGTTAGGGATCTCCCCCAAATGGACACTGTACACAGCCAAACCTGGGACCCAAGGCCCCAAACCTGACCTGTCCCTCCAGTAAGCCAACAGAAGGGACCCAGCCTCCAGCTGTAGGCAGCAAGAGGTTGACCCTGAGAGCACAGTGCAACTCAGTCAAGGAAAGAAAGGCACACATGGTGGAAGATGATTGGAGGAAGCTGAGCCCTACATTAGTGGAGCCCCACTTCAGTACTCCATCTCAACACCAGCCTTTTACTTTGCCAAAACACACCACAGGTAGTGATTCCCTGTGGTGGAGACCCTCTGATACCCCTAGAGTGAGGGATTGCTTAGTGGACCATGAGACAGGGGGTAACCATGCTAGTGCAGGTACTTCCTTATATGGCCACTTAGGCAATATAGGCTTACCTGGTCAAGGATAGCCTTATCTCCTTTCGTTTGGGGGGGTTTATGTAGGAAGGTGGATACCTGACTATGGTTACCCCAGATTGTTTGCCTTGTGTTTAGCTGGTTTTCGACTTAGTTGGCCTGGGACCCTGCTATTCAGGGCCCCAGGCTATCTGCTCTCTCTTTAAAATGGACTCCATGTACCCTAGGTGCATAACTAAATTGGATTGGGTCACCTTATCAGCCCCTGTACAGTGCACTATAGGTGCCCAGGGCATAGGTACATCCAAGGCCTACCAGGGACTGCAGCATATCTTTTGCCACCCCTGGCTGGCCATCCAAACAGACACAACTGGCTGATCACTCAGCTGGGGCAAGGTTGTGTAATCACCCCTTGCTTAGATATAGTATACCTATGTCTAAACCTATATCTGGACACATATGCACCTTTAAGTCACTCCTATGGCAAGCCTTTACAATCCTGGTGGCAGAGTGCTTGGTTTTATGTGAGATGGTGCTCTAGCATGAGCTGAGCCTGTCTGCAGTGTTCGGAACCATTTCCTTACTGCTGTTCCAGTGATACTGCCATACCATATACTCTTAAGTGCATTATAATCCTCGCGGTTAATGCTAACTTTGGTTTGGCTTTATCAAAACATGTCGTGTTTGGTGTCATACACTTTGGAATACTACCCCCTCGCCAGTTCTGGCGACGGGGGTAGCATTCCACCCTTCTAGAGGGAGAAGACATGTTACTTTACTTAAAACGCGGTTAATCCTAACCAGAGCCTCAGCATCACAAAATGGATGCTGCTGCCCCGACACAAGTCTGACCTCCTGCTGCTGACCGAAACGTGGCAGGGGAGGCCTGGACAAAGGGTTTCCTGTCAAAGGGAGGTGCTACACCACCCCAGGCAGGAGATAGTGGATTGGAGCAGGGAGGGTTGAAAGAAACTAGACACTGCCTGGGGCACACATGGTGTCCCATGCAAAATCCAGTCAAACCAGTTCTGGGGCACTCCTGCCCCAGCTCTGGCGCGAAACTGGACAAAGGGAAAGGGGTGTAACCACCCCCTTCCTGGGTCCCACCCATAGGAGGGACCTAGCAGGTAATCCAGCCCCTTGATTTGGAATAAAGGTAGGAGCTGTGCAGATACACATCAGATTATCCTGACTGAAACTTATGAAACGAAACTTTGGACCCTTCGACATCCCACTCGACGTGGAAGACTGAAGAATCTCCCTTGTGGTCAAGGAGTGACCACCCTGTGCAAACAGGCACCATCCAGCACCTCACCGTTTTCTTTGTTGCAGTTCCCGCCGGAACTCGAGCGACAGAGATCGACAAGACCCAGCGTGCCTGCCTTCTAACAGCCCGATCCACAGTCCCTGCAAAGCTGAGACCCGTGGAGGCGACCTGAAGCGTGGGGCCGTCCATCTTGGAAAAACTACGAAGCGCTGACCGTGCAGCATCTGAGGCTCCCTCGAAGCTGTGCAATGAAGTTTGAGAAGCTCCAGCCCCGAGCAGCTTTTGCACCGAAGCTCACCCCTCCACACTCATCGAGTGCTGCGTGGGGCTCTTTTGCATTTTCCTGCTCGACGCATTGGTCCAGTCGCTTGCCCGTTGGCTAGTGGCCCCAGTACCGACGAACCTTTGAATTTGCTCTGCTAGTCTGGTTGCTCCAGACTGGCCCTCGCTCCCCTGAAAAAGAGCACCCGCTCAGACCTTGCTGGTCCGAGTAAGAAGCGATCTTCGAATCCTGCGTGGGTTGCATTTGCCAAGGCCTGTTGACTCCGATCCGGAAGCCGACACCGCCGACAGCGAGAGCCTTCGTGGGACAGCTCGTGATTCACTCCAGGACATCCTCGTTGCCCCAGAGTCCACGTGGCATCGGAGACAAGCTTCACGACAACCACCTGATTGCGCCCGACATTGCCTGGTTCCTTCCTGGTCACTGGCTAGTGACCCAGACTCTGTCCCCTCTGCTTTCAGGTACTCTACATCTTCGATCCACCCTTGGATCACACCGGAAACTTCTCTTCTGGACGCCTGCAGCATCTTCATCTCCAGGCACCATAGATCTTCGTGACGAAACCCGACACACCTTTGCACCTGTGCACCCGCTTCCTGTGGGTGAGGTAACTCTTGAACGCCGGTGCTCCTGTAGTGGTTTACACCTCTAGTGTCTAAGTCTAAAGTTTTGTCTTTCTAGTCCAGTCTGAAGACTCTTAAAACTGTAACTCGATAACTTTTACGCACCATTGACTTTGTATTGGTGCATGCGTGTGCTTTTAGCGCTGCACCCGAATCCCGCGGGCTACTCCCGTCCTAACTGCTGTTAGTCCAGTGTAGTCCCAGTGATTCCCAAGGCCCTACGCCTTACCACTGATTGATTAGTGATACTTATACCACTTTTTTTGATATATGGTTTGAGTGGCCACCGGCCTCATCCATAATTGTGCAACTTTCATATGTTATACTGTGCTTTTGTTTAAACGCTTGTGCTTCTATACTCATAAAGAGTACAGGGGATTATTCTGAGAATAAATACATATATTTTTATAATATATAACTTGTGTGGTGTCCTTTCATTTGATATTACAGGATTGCATATGGTAAAACAGCTGGCTTCACCTGTCCTCTTGAGTTAAGCCTTTAGGCTGCTTAGTCCATGCTACCTCTAGGATAGCTTGTCTTTAAGGTTGACTTACAACCACCACCATAAGGGATTGTTTGTACTGATATTAGGTGCCCCAAGAATTGGAGACATCTTACATCGGGCCAACTTCTCACAGTTAGTCACCACTGCAATTGGCGTGCAGTGCCCTCCGAGATCTGGGTGGCATAGGAAAGATTCCCCTGATGCTGCGCCCACTGGAACTTCAGGTCCCACTGCAGAGCCGCATATGCCACCTGGCATGATCCACCAACAGGATGCAGGAGGCCTTGAGGCCCAGAAGCCTCAGGATCATTCTCACCGAAATCCGGGATAGAGGCTGAAACATCAGTATCATAGCCCAAATATTCCGGTAACGCGGCTCGGGAGGATAAGTCCAAAACTGCGTTGTATCTAGAACCGCTCTGATGAAAAGGAGCCTCGGAGAGGGAACCAGGTGTGACTTTGGCACATTGATAGTGAACCCCACGAGTGCAGGAGGTCCGCCGTAGTCTGGAGGTGGGAGACGACAGCCTGGGGCGAACCCACCTTCGACAACCAGTCATCGAGATAGGGGAAGACTGGAACCCCTGATCTGCGCAGATGAGCTGCGACCACCGCCATCACTTTCGTGAACAACCGAGGGGCACTGGTAAGACCAAAGGGGAGCACGTTAAACTGAAACTGCTCATGGCCTACTGTGAACCGTAGGTATGCCTGTGGGCTGGCAGGACGGGGATGTGGAAATAAGCATCCTGCAAGTCCAACGCTACCATCCAGTCTCCAGGGTCGAGGGCAGTCAGGAACTGAGCTAATGTCAACATTTTGAACTTCTCCTTCTGGAGGAAGCGGTTGGCGTCCCTTAGTTCCAAGACAGGATGCAGGCCTTTGTCCTTCTTGGGCACCAGGAAGTAGTGGGAGTAACAACCACGCCCTACTTCTGGGCCAGGAACTTGCTAGATAGCTCCCTTGGCCAAAAAAAGCCACAACTTCCTGATGGAGAAGGGCCAAATGATCCACTGACATGCGATGGAGTGTTGGTGGCATGGATGGAGGGGTAGTCTCGAAGGGGAGGGAGTAGCCCCTTCGCACTATCTACAAAACCACCTGTCCGATCTGCAAAACCACCAGTGCGACGTAATGTTGTGCCAGTGGCAGTGGTGATGGCGGATCAGGCTGCTCACTGGCAACTGGTGGCCCTGAAATGTCAGACTAGGAAGGCTCAGAGGCTGCTGCAGAGGGGGCACTGGTGGACTGGCCTGCCCGCTGGCCCCCAGACCCACGCGTTGGGTCCCACTTCCTCGGCCGCGCAGAGGCTGGGTGGCTTGCGCAGGCCTTTGTATCTGGGCGGGACATGGTAAGGCACCCCTTCCGTCACCCTTTCCGTAGCCACGGAAAGGGCGAAAGGCAGACTGCACAGGATGAGAGGTGGCAGTGAAGCCCAAGGATCTGGCTCATAGCTCTAGAATCCTTGAAGCGCTCAAGCGCATGGTCCGCCTTGTCGGCAAACAGACGACGGACATCAAACGGCATGTTCAAAAGAGTCAACTGAACATCCCCAGAAAAGCCAGTGGATCTCAGACAGGCGTAGCATCTAAGATCTACTGATGTAGAAATAGTTCTGCCCAGAAGGATGTCTGTGAGGGCCTCATTGAACGGCAGCAGGGGCTCCAAAGAAGCCGCTGCCGGCTGAAGCAATTCAGTCAGGAGTTTAGTCCTGACTGTCACTGTAGGAAGCTCAAGGCCCAAGGCCGCAGCCGCCCAAGGTAACACTACAGCATAGGAGCCTCCCTCCTCCGTAGCCAGGGTAGGGGGAGAACCTGGATACCTCCCCAGGTCTGGGGGGTATCCAGACCACTGGCTTCCCCCAACTCCTCTCTCCAGTCCGGTTTCTCCAGCTGGTCTGCCAAATAGTCAACAGACCCCTCCCAGTCCTCCTCGCCTTCCTCTGGCTACTACCCAGGGCAATAGGGAACACCAGGGAAGAACAGTGGCACAAAAGGACCGGTTGGCGCCTGTCCGGCTCCAAGACGAAGGGGAGTCCAGGGTCGATGCCGGCCAGGGACACGGCCGGCGTCGGAAATGGCGGAGGCATGGTAAATGGAATCGGTGGCGGAGGAGGTGCTGTGAGGTCGACCAGCACCATTTCGGATCCAGGCCTGGATCCCTGGGGGTCCTGCGGTGCCGAGGCCAAAGCTGCCGGCATCAAAGGCCTAGAGCCCTCGGCCCAGTGCGGGGGTCCCGAAGGCACGCCGGCAGAGTCGGGCTGCCCAAAGATGGAGTGGAGGGCTTCATAAAAGGCACAAAGCTGAGCAGGGGACGCTCTAGCTCCCGGGAATGGAGGGAAGCTCGGAGCCGTCCTAGTAGAGAGGGAGAAGGCGAAGAGTGATGGTGCTTTTTCACCTTCTTCTTGTGCTTCAACTTACCAGAAGACTTCGATGAAGAGTGATGGTGGTGACTCAGCGACCGGTCCCGCGACCTCCAGAAGCTTTCGGAACCGCTCCCGAAAAGACTACGGGTTCATGGCCCGACAGTCGGAGCACAACTTCAGGTCGTGGTCGCCCTCCGGGCACCAAAGGCACACGAGGTGCGGATCCGTGACTGACATCAGCTTGTAACAAGAGTCACAAGGCTTGAAGCTGGTCCACCGATGTGACATCCCTGCGTGCACCAAGAGTCGAACGACTTGAAAAAGATGTCAATAAAAAGTCAAGAAACACTAGTCAAAAAATGACTAAGTGGACCTCTCTCTCCGGATCTGCACTGGCTGGCGCAGAAAAGAAAGAACTAACGTCAGCGCGCAGGGGAGGTATCTAAGTAGATACCCCAACGTCATTCCGCCGATCACAATGCCAATGACGAACGTGGAGTCGACCAACGCCACCTACTAATGCGCAAGAGTACTGCTGAAGAAAAATTCTCTGGAACCAGTTTGACGCATGGGGGTAATTCTAAGGTAAGCAATCTATAACTAATAGTCTCTTTCAGATACAAGTATTTCACACATACACTGAGGATGAAATATCAAACGAATATACTCCATATGAGGCAATAGAAGGTCCTCTTAATTACCAAGAACATATCAATTTGTTTAATGGCATCCTCCCACACATTTTAGAAAATGTGACATTGGACCCACTCAGCAACGAGGGGGGGGCGGGGACATGGCCAGTCCTAGCCGGATACACACCACATCCCGGAATCAATAGTTTGTCCGCTGCTCAGATGTGGGGATTATACCCATCTAGTATCAATATACAGATGCCCTACACAGTTTGTGATGCAAACATTAACACATGCTCCTGGGTGGGCTGTTCAAGCTGCACTACTACAATTGGTGACACTGGATATCAGCCCACAAACACTGAATGCAGTTATGGGTAAGGTTCCCACCAAGAGGGAAGAAGAACAAGTTGCTTACCTTCGGTAACTCTTTTTCTGGTGGATACAATGTCTGCCTGTGGATTCCTCACCTCTTGAATACCCCCTGCACCAGCATTCTGCGGGAAAATTCTTTCCTAGCTCTCCCACGTCGACGACGACGTCACAATGGACAGGCACCGCTCGCGGTACTGTATGACGGAGCCACAAAAGAACCTCGTTGGCGTGCTGACGTCAGTTCCACCCATTTTTTCCGTGCCACTGAGGCAAACGAGCGGTCCGGCACATTTTCAAATATATACATAGCATATCAAATATATATATACATATGTAAAATCACAAATGCATAATCAATAAAGGCAAAGAGAAATAGCAAAGGAAAAGCATTTCTCATTATTAAAATATAAACATGATTAAAATAAAATATTTTGTGGCAGAAGCAGGTGGACAACGGGGAGGCGGGTGTGACCGTGAGGAATCCACAGGCAGATATTGTATCCACCAGAAAAAGCGTTACAGAAGGTAAGTAACTTGTTCTTCTGATGGATACTTCTGCCTGTGGATTCCTCACCTTTTGAATAGATTCCCAAAGCCGTACCTCTCCCGGAGGAGGGTGTCCACCTGACTAGACCAAAAAATCCTGCAAAACATAGCGAGCAAAATAGCCATCCCTCCTAACCTCAGAGTCCAGGAGGCCCATGTTGCTGCTTTACAGATATCAAGAACAGGAACACCTCTAGCCAAAGCAGAAGTAGACTTAGCTCTGGTGGAATGAGCTCCGATACCTTCAGGAGGGTCCTTCTTGGCCAGGGTGTAGCAAATATTGATTCACAAGATAATCCACCTGGAAAGAGTCCTCTTGTGCACAGCCTTGCCTTTCATCTTCCCAACATAGGCCACAAAGAGCTGATCGTCCAACCTCAGATCTCTTGTCCGATCCAAATAAAAGCTGACTGCTCTCTTAGGGTCTAAACAATGCAATCTCTCTTCCTCCTTAGAAGGGTGAGGGGGAGGATAGAAGGTGGGTAAAGTAATGGACTGTCCCATATGAAAATGGGTAACCACCTTGGGAAGGAAAGCAGCCCTGGTCCTTAGAACCAACTTATCCGCATGAATGGTCAGGAAAGGAGGTTTTAAACTAAGAGCCTGAAGCTCACTTACCCTCCTAGCTGAGGTAATGGCAATCAATAAAACCGTTTTAAAAGAACGAAGCCTCAACACGCAAGTATGAAGAGGCTCAAATGGAGAACCCATTAAAAAAGTAAGAACTAGAATCAAATCCCACTGAGGCATAATGAAAGGTGCGGGAGGAAACTTATTTGTAAGGCCCTAAATGAACCTCATGACAATGGGGGACTTAAATAAAGAAGGCTGGTCCGGCAAACATAGAAAGGTTGACAAAGCCGACAAATACCCTTTGACAGTGGACACAGCACAACCTTTTTGCGCCAAACAAAGAGAAAACTCTAAAATATTAGACAAACAGGCCTTTAGAGAATCAATGTCTCTCTCTCCGCACCACTTAACAAATCTGGACCATCTGGAAGAGTAAACAGACTTAGTGGAGTGTCGCCTGGACGATAAAATAACATCCACTATATCCGGCGGGAAAGAGAAAGAACTTAGGTTGCCCCGTTCAATCTCCAGGCATGAAGGTGCAGGCTCTGGAGATGGAGGTGTAGAACCTGCCCCTGCGACTGCAAGAGGAGGTCTGCCTTGAGAGGGAGATGGAGCGGAGGGTGCGACGAGAGGTGGAGAAGGTCTGTGTACCACACCCTTCTTGGCCAATCTGGGGCGATCAATATAACTTTGGCCCGGTCTTGGCGAATCTTCCTCAGAACCCGAGGAATCAAGGGTATGGGAGGAAACGCGTAAAGGAGTTGCGAGGTCCAATCCAATTGAAACGCGTCCCCCAATGCTCCCTGCCTCGGAAACTGGAGACTGCAGAACAACAGGCAGTGCGCGTTCTCGTGAGTGGCAAACAGGTCCAGCCGAGGAGACCCCCACATCTGAAAGATGTGATGGACCACCTATGGATGAAGCCGCCACTAGTGATCGGCTGAGTAACGCCGACTAAGACTGTCCGCACGAACATTCAGCACACCGGCCAGATGATTTGCAAAGACACAAATCAGATGGTTCTGAACCCAGGACCAGAGTCGCAGAGCTTCTCGACAGACGATACGACCCTACACCTCCTTGTTTGTTGATATACCACATGGCGGTAGTGTTGTCCATCAGGACCTGAACTGACTGACCTCAAAGGGAAGCGAGGAAAGCCTTCAGTGCCAAATGAATCGCCAGCAATTCCAGAAGGTTGATGTGAAGCAACCTTTCCTCTGGAGACCAAAGACCCTTGACCTCCAGATCCCCTAGATGAGCACCCCACCCTAGAGTGGAGGCATCCGTGATTACCGTGGCCACCAACGGAGGAGGCTGAAAGAGCTTTCCTTGAGACAGGTTGCCCTACACACTCCACCAATTCAGCTCCGCTGCAGCTTCTCTGGAGATTCTGATGGACTCTCTGAGATCTCCGTTGCGTTGACACGACTGCCTCTGAGTCGGCAGTGTCTATGCCCGACTGAATCACTTGACGTGCCGCCGCCTGTGAATCCTAAAGGACTTCCAAGAAATTGGCACGATCGTCCTCAGGCAACTTCGGAGCTAATTGCACAATTGAGTCCATCAATGCATGGATGCATCTCCCAAGAAGGCAAGTTGCATTAGTGGACTTAAGAGCCATACTTGCAGAAGAGAACACCTTTGCAGCTTGCTCCATCTTTTTAGAATCCCTATCACCCAGAATGGTAGGGAAAGAACCAGAAGACTGCTTCGAACAAGAAGCCTGGACAACCAAACTTTCCGACATAGGATGTGAAGATACAAAAGAGCCAGATCTCCTGGGGCAGGCCTGTACCATCTCGAGGTGGAACGAGAAACCGCTGGAGCAGATAAAGGTTTCTGCCACACTTCCAGGATTAGTTCAGTTAAAGCATCCGTAAAAGGAAGCACCAGCTCAGAAGTTGATGAAGATATATTTAAAACCTCTGTAAGAATATTAGATTTTACCTCAGCTGAGGGAAGCTGTAAGCCAGTAAATCAGCCGCCTTCCTTATGACCACATGATATGGAGCAATGTCCTGTACAACAACTCCACCTGCATATGGAAGATTATATTCAGGGGAAGTACCAAGGCCAGTAGCTTCATGAAGGACTTCAAACTCATCCATAGAGTCAACAATCGCCTCTTCCTCCTGATTCTGAACATATTCCTCCTCTTCAAGGAGCCTCTATGCCTCCCTCCTAGAGCATTGCTTAGGAATCGGCGTCCACGGCGCCACACACGGCTCCGGTGAAGACATCAACGACGTCGATGGAGGCGCCTCAGCTTTGAGCCTCGACGTCGATCGAACTCGAGGAGGAGCTGACTCAGCAGCCAAAGGAGTTCAAGGAGCCAGAGTGGAGGATCTCGGCGCCGGGAAATGCCAAGCCGGAGTCGACGGCAAGAATGGCATGAAAGGTGCCTGGAGATAGAACTGAGGAACACCCAGGTTAAAGGCCAAAGGACCCACGGGGCCTGAAGGCGCGCAGGATGGAGTTGAGGCTCAGGCAAACATGCCAAACATCGCATTGAGAAAATGCGAAGAAACTGACCCCGGAGCAGAAAAGGGAGGATATGGCTCCGTACCTTCCTGAAGAAGAGTCACCTGAGGTCGAACTGGAGCCTGCGGAGCCAGGGACGGTGCCCGCACAGGTGAAACCACCCGGCCTGGAGAGAACTCACCAGGCGCCGGAGGCGTCGCTGGAGCCGGTGAATCTTCATGTTGTGAAGAACCTTTCGAAGCCGGCGATGCCGCAAGCGGAGATGGTACCGGCGTCACCTGAGGAGAAGGAGAGACAAAGTCTTTCCTTTGAGGTCGCTCAACCGGAGTCGTCAGCCTCGACCTCGAAGCCCTGTTCTTCGAAGAACGATGTCGAGAGCCATGCCTCCTCTTAGATTTCTTATGCTTCTTCGACCTCGAAGTGTGAGAAGATGAAGATTTCGCACTCTTCCTACCCCTCTTCTCCTTCTTGGCTTTGGCCACAAACAACTTGGCTTCTCATTCCTAAATCATCTTGGGATTCATCTTCCTGCAGCTTCGACATTCTTCAACGTTGTGGTCTGAAGATAAACACCAGAGGCAGTCATCGTGCGGGTCAGTGATTGAGATATGCCCGCCACACTCGCTGCAGGGTTTAAATCCCGTCTTCCTAGAAGTAGCCATCAGGAAGTATCAAGAGATACAAAGTTTTCTCAGAAGAAAATGGAGAGCCCCTAGAAAAACTGTTAAGCGTCGACAGCGCGGAAAAAAGGGAACTGACATCAGCACGCCAACGAGGTCCTTTTGTGGCTCCGATGACGTCATACGGTGCCGCGAGCAGAGCCTGTCCATTGTGATGTCCTCGTCGAAGTGGGAGAGCTAGGAAAGCATTTTCTAGCGGAATGCTGCCGCAGGGGGTATTCAAAAGGTGAGGAATCCACAGGCAGAAGTATCCATCAGAAATTACGTATTGGATTGCACAAAAAAATATCAGCTTGAGGCAGTATTTCCCCATATGGGCCCGCAGGAAAAACATAGAATATTGACAATATCCTTGATGACTGGGATGGCTCCCCAATGGAGGACTGTTCAACTTGGAGTACGGTCTTTACTGCAGTATATACCAGAAGAGTAAGTTACTTACCTTCGGTAACAATGCATCTGGTAGAGACATATTCTAGTTGTAGATTCCTTACTGTAGGAGGCTGGCTTAGTATACGGTGCACACTTATTTAAGTAAAGCACCTTGCTCTAATCCAGACAACCCTTATGGCGATTTGGAAAGCTCTCTAGGTGGTAGCTGTGGAGAGCAGCCTTCAGGCTTATCTTGAAGGAGTGTTAAACTGCTTGTTTTACCAGACCTAATTATGTAGTGTAGGTTAAATGAAAAAGAACCACAGAGTGTATAAAAATAGTTCTATTTATCACACAACACTCAATTATACATTGGTATGTCTCCTACCCCAAGATATAAACACAAATAAATAAGAATATTTCAATTCTAAAGAGGTAAGTAAGCACAAAATACAGTGGTTTCCAGGGGGAGACAGAACCATATGCTAAACAAATGGAATGCGAACTACAACCGAAGTCGGGACTTGGTCCAGGAGACTCAGAGAACCTGGGGACACAAGAAACCACCCAAGGTAAATGCCCAGGAAACCCACGGATGCCATATGCAGAGTGGAAACACAGCTAAGTGTCCAATAGAAGTCAACTGGAAAATAGCAGTTGCAGTTTTGAAGGAGAAGGGTCCTTATCAGTGGACCCTGAAAAACCCAGTGGAAGACAGAAGGTTGGAGAGACACCCCACCCGTGGATACCCCAGGAACCTGGATACCTACACCAGGGAAGCCAGGTGCATTCGTGCAAAGTGACTTCGGAAACAGCCGTAGAACACAATGGAGGACTTCAGGAAAGATGCCCCTGGAGAAGACCGTGTAAGAGTTCGGTGGAATACAAGGGTGGATTCTTGAAGTGAAGAATCTGAAAGCAGAGGGGACAGGGTCTATGCCAATCAGTAGTGACCAGGAGGCAAGGAAGAGCAATGCCCACTGATGACGGATGGTCAGAAGAGTGGAAGGTGACCTTGTCGCTCCGGCTATGAGGACCAGGAGATGCTGAGGAAGACCAGGAGCCGTGCATGAGTTGTCCCACGCCAGAAGTCGAGAACCAGGGGGTCTGTTTCCAGCAGGAGTACCAACAAGGCTTGGCAGCTGCAACAGGTGTGGAAAGTGAAGAAGGAGCAAAGTTGGGACCAGCAAGGACCAAGGAACTCACCACAAGCAGGAGAGTCAGTAGGACCCACGTAAGCAGGGGAGCACACAGAAGCAGAAGGCCCTCCAGAGGACCCACAGGCAGAAGGCACAGGAATCGCAAGAGGACCTCGAGCAGCTCACCAAGAAGGAAGGCCCACGGTGCAAAGAATGCAGTAAAGATGCTGTACTTGGCAGTAACAGAAGCAGGAGGCAGGAGCTTCTTGTAGCGCAAAGATCTCTGGAGTATACAGCCAACAAGCCTTTGCCACAGCAAGTTGATGGGGTACAAAGGGGTTTGGTCCCAGCGGTTCCAACAAGGGATACTGGCCTCAAAATTGCAGAGAGGACAGGTCAGGCCTAGAGGCAGTTGCAGAACCACCACCTGCGTTGCTGAGCCTTTTGAAGTCTGTGGGACGTCAGGAGCAGAAGACTGGTCAGCTTCGTTGTGGTGCCTGCAAATGCTGAGGAGTGACTCCTTCACTCCAAGAAAGTTACTTTGGGTATCCTTGATGCCTACAGGTCTGTTGAAGATCCTGGAAGAAGCACAGACACAAACAACAAAGAAGGCTTGCAGAAAAGCTAGACCAGGAGCAGATGAGTGGCATCATTTCAGGCTTGAGTCTTGTCCCATGGCAAATCTGAAGGGCCATCCACAGGCAAGCCCTTAAGTACCCTAGGAAAAGAGTTGGAACGACTCAGGGGTCCTTCCCAGAGGAGGGGCTGGACAGATGGGAGGATACTCCCTTGTCCTTTGTCCAGTTTCATGCCAGAGTGGGAGCCAAGGACTCCCAGAACTGGTTCCAAATTGAGTATGCAAGGAGGGCACCAAATATGCCCTTCAAAGTAGTATGGTGGCGCTGGCAAGCGCTCCCACCCCAGTCCGACAGGAAATCTATTGTTCTACTTTCCCCTGCCTGAGCTTGGCTCAGCAGTTGGAGGCCAGAATTGTGTCTATAGTCGGCAGCAGCACTAGCTTGCTGTCAGACCCTGAAAGTCTGCAACCAGGAATACAGGGGGATATCCTAAGGGAGCTCCCCAGTATATGGGATCATACTTTCAACAATGGAATGGATGTTGGGGTACGATTTCAACATGTTGGATACCAAACATGACCGGGTTAGGTGCAGCCATTATATAGCTAGACATCTCGTAATGACTGATGTCTGCTATATGTATTAAAATGGCTGACTTCACTTACAAAGCCTGGAGAATCGACTACGGGGTTTGTAGGGTGTCCTACTCATCCAGGTGCACCCTCACACTTGTAACCAACCACCCTGCCTTCAGGAATGAAAGGCCTGCCAGAGGGGAGACTTATAGATTTTAAATGTAGTGACCTCACATATAAGGAAACGTATATCTGTCGTGAGAGGTGTTAGCACCAACTCACACAAGGTGCAATGGCAGGCCTGTAGTCACAGTTTGAGTGGTCTCTCATGGGTGGCACACTACATGCTGCAGCCCATGGGAGACCCTCGGTGTACCTATACCCTGGGTACCTTAGTACCATATACTAGGGACTTACAAGGGTACACCAATGGCCAATTGTGAATGTACAACAGTACTTACCATGGTCAATTTAGGGAGGAAGCACAGTGACTGGGATCCTGATTACCAGGATCTCAGTCAGACTTGTCAAGAAAACACACTGACACCAGCAAAAAGTGGTTGTAACCATGAAACAGATCCTATTTTCCTACAGTCCAGAACACCTCTAATCAAAGGAAGTACCTGAAAAGGAGTCAGGTGTGACTTCGGCATCTTTATAGTGAACCCTAGCTAGTGCACCACCTGGGGTGAGCCCACCTTTAAGAGACAGTCTTCGAGATAGGGGAAGATTGACACCCCTGATCTCAGCAGATGAGCTGCAACCATCGCCATCCACCTGGTGAACACCTGAAGAGCAATGGTAACACCAAAGGGGAGAATGGTGTACTAAAAGTACTTGTGGCCTACTGTGAACCGCAGATAATATCTGTGGGCAGGCAGGACGGGAATATGGAAGTATGCGACCTGCAAGTCCAACACTATCGCCCAGTCTCCCAATAGACATGACTTGAGTTAGCGTGAGAATTTTGAATTTCTCCTTTTTAAGGAACAAACAGAGAGGGCAAAGGCATAGTATAGGATGACGCAAAAGACTCACAAATGATGGAAGGAAAGCAGAACAAATCAAAACATTCACTCCCAGTCAAGAGATCTGGGTTAAATCCTTTGTTCTTTTACTCACCATCCCACCCCATTTTGTTTGTGCATTTGTCGCCCCAAGTGGGAAGGGCATGCCCAGACATGGGTCCCGTGCTCGCTACGTCACCAGATATATCAAACGTAGGGGGGCCCACGTTGTCCTATTGCAGGAGACACACCTCACAGAGCTAGAGATCTCTAGGCTCAGACGCAGGTGGAGAGGGCAATTGTTTTCAACCACTTATTCAGCCTTTGCGAGGGGAGTGTTAATATGGATCCGTCTGGGGGTTCCATTTTCCCTTAACCAAAAAGTAATAGACACCGAGGGGAGGTTTGTAGTAATCTCTGGTCCGTTAAACGGGAAAGAGATAACAGTGGGCAGTGTGTATGCACCTAATCGGGAGCAACTCCCCTTTCTTGAATGCTGGTCTGGTAAACTGGCGGACGTATTCCAATGGTAATCTGATTATAGGAGGAGACTTTAACTGTGTGTATGATGTGGGCTGGGATAGATCGACTCCTCCACTACGGGGTACTTTAGCGACTGCCACGGCACGGGGCCTTCAAGACTGGGCAGTGGGGTGGGATCTGTTGGATATCTGGTGGTTACAAAACTCACAGTGCAGAGAATGCTCTTATTACTCACACATATATGACTTGCAAACAAGACTATATATGTTTTTCTGTACTGCCGCATTGTCTACCATAATGGCAGGAGCTGAATATCTGGGTAGATCCCTTTCGGACCATAGTTCTCTGCTTTTGAGATTTACACTTACTCCGGAGCGGACCCCCATACCCTTGTGGAGGCTAGACCCAGCGTTATTAGAGGATGATGGTTTTCAGCTCCTCTCAGCAGCTTTGGGACATTATTTTACTGATAATCAGGGGACTGCAAGTTACCCGTTAATGGAGTGGGAGGCGTTTAAAGTGGTGGTTCGAGGACACTGTATGGGACAAAAGGTGGGACTCCGAAGGATGGTGGCCCAGGAACTAGGTGATTTAGAAGGGAGTATTTTGGCACTAGATAGAGAAATTGCAGGAGGGGCCAATTCGCAGAGTAAGCTGGCGGAGGTAAAGAGCCTCTATAACTCTACTTGGAATAGGCTGAGGGCATTGGACATTAAAACCTATCAGGAAAAACAGCAAATGGAGGGAGGTAAAGCTGGACGATTATTTGCCTGGCTGATTAAGCCGGAGTCCAGGGGTACACCTTTTCCCAGTGTAACAGATGCACATGGCCAGCTACTCTTGTCTCCATTAGCTATTAACGCTGCATTTCGCACTTACTATGAGTCACTCTTTGGGTTACCGGAAGGGAACCGAGAGGAAGAACTAATCCCATATCTCGGGGGATTGAGCTTGCCAAGCTTAGACCGTGATACTGAAACCTCATTAGCATTACCACTTAAAGCAAGGGAAATTAGAGCTGCTATTAGAGATATGGCTAGAGGGAAAACGCCAGGAACGGACGGCTTCCCGGCCGAACTTTATGCTACCTTCATAGATATTCTGGCACCAAAATTAGAGCAGGTTTATGCTATTGCACTCAAAGACCAGCAATTACCGCCATCAATTAGGGAGGCATTGGTGATTCCACTACCAAAAACTAAAATTACTCATGCTCAACTGACTGAGTTCCGACCATTATCCATGTTAAAGTTATATTGAGCAAAGCGCTGGCAACTAGGCTTTTGCCCCACATGAGACACTTGGTGCATGTGGACCAGAACGGTTTTATCCCCACCAGGTCAACGTCAGCCAACCTCCGGAGACTCTATCATGTCTTGTTTCATCCAGCTATAGGAAATTTCCCAAATGCTGTAGTGGTGGCGATAGACTTGGAAAAAGCTTTTAAATCTCTGCGCTGGGATTTTTTAATGGCAGTAATGGAGAAAATGAAAATGGGTGAAGGGAGGCAGAACTGGGTTTACCTTTTAGATGCAAAGCTGCAAGCCCGGGTCCATACTGGCCACGTAATATCAGCTCCGTACTTTATCCATAGAGGCACTAGGCAGGGGTGCCCCCTGTCGCTATTGATTTTCGCACTGGCGATGGAATCGCTGGTGGAACGATTTAGACAAGAAGGGAGTAGATTGGGAATACCGAGTGACGGGACCGACCATATAAACTCGTTATACGCCAATGATGTGTTGATATATTTGCGAGATGGTCTTGGTGGGTTTCACACCGTGATACGAATATTTGAGGAATTTGCAAAACTTTCTGGTTTACGTTTGAATCAGCAAAAAATCTGTGTTTTTCCACTAAGTCTGGCTTGCCTGAGGCCCCCACCTTTTCCACCTAGCCTGGAATGCGCATATGTCTCCTTTACATACTTGGGGATACAGATTTATCACACGCAAACTGATTTATTCTATGGTAATTTGGGAGGTGCGTTGAGAAAGCTTCGAGCAAACGTGGCATTTTGGTGCACGCTCAAGCTCCCACTCATGGCCAGAGTAACGTTATCTAAAATGGTAATGTTTCCGAGACTTTTGTATTACTTTGTCAACCTACTGATTGTGGGGCCCAAACGCTGGTTTAGGGCGCTTGACGGGATGCTACGAGATCTGGTGTGGGATGGTGGTCGAAATAGGGTCTCCTTACAGACCATGAGACACTCGTTGGCCCCCTGACTTTGAGGCCTACTATCTGGCGGCCCAACTTCGATGGCTTGCGAGATGGTTGGGGGGGTAGAGACCTGTCTACATTCTCGCTCCCGCCTAGCACCTTACATAAGACCTTGCTTCCTAGATTGCTTGATAGTCGCCAGAAGATTACGCACATGGGGGTGCTGCTCTCTGTGGCGATGACTTGTTGGGACAGATGCATAGCGCGTTCTAAGGGAACCCTGCTCCTTGCCGCAAGTATTCCATTGACAGGTATCCCCCAGGTGGGAAGAGGTTCCCCCCTTACTGGCCGACAATTGGTGGGTTGGGAGGAGGCGGGAGTGCAGACACTTGGCGATTGCTATAGAGATGGTGAATTGCTACTGTTAACCGAGTTTCTGGAACATCACAAACTCCCACCAGGGCAATTTTTAAAATAATAATAAACTCCGATGAGCGATGTCAGAATTATGGGGCATAGCGGGAAATGAGCCGGATACACATCCAGTACTACAGGCGCTGCTGACTCTAGGTTCGGCGGGACATTTGGTAACATGGTTGTACCTGGCAATAAGAGAGCTGACACCTCAAACCTTGCCAAGACTACGGGAGTGATGGGAACACACTTTAACCAGACCATTGACTGAGAAGGAATCGGGAAAGGTCTTGAGTAGTCCAAAAAAGGTATCCCAGAACACGGCTTTTAATATGGTACAATTTAACATTCTTCATCGTACTTATCTTACCTCACACCGGGTAAATGTAGTTTATAGCAGGGACGATCAGTCCTGGTGTAGGTGCTCGCATTTAGATGCAGACTTTGACCATATGATCTGGGCATGTGGACTACTGGTGGACTTCTGGAGCAGAGTTGTTGACTTACTTAACAGTGTCTTCTCTAGATCCTTGACGTATTCTCCTGAGGTTTGCTTGTAGGGCTTATTCCCAAGACCCCGGACACTAAAACTGGGACATAGGTTTATTGAACTGGCTCTTATTCTGGCCAGGAGACAGATAGCTCTGGGTTGGAAATCAAAGGACACATCATTGGTAGTGGCTTGGGAGGAAGATGTTACACGCTGGACTAGAGCAGAGGAACAGGCTTTGCTTCGAGACTACAGGATCACAAAACGATGTAAACCATTGGCAGACCCTTGGGCAGATATGGTGAAACTATGGGGAGCACGTCATGCACCGGATCAGACTCCGACTTCAACCTCGACTGAATCTGAAGGATAGAGAGAGATTAGCGCCTAGGCGTCGTGACCCCTCATTTTTCCCTGAGCATGTTGGGACCACCCCTCCCCCCCTCGAAGATTTTTGGACACTCTTTACATAGCACACTCTACGGGCAGCCCTCTGGTGGATTAGACTTAGTTGTGGTTGAAGGTTTATTTTGTACGGTTTATCTTTTTCAATGGCATATATCATTAGCTAAAAAAAATAATTGAGTGTATATTGCAGAGATGGAAATGTAGACAATATTGACGAGTACACTAACAGTCAACTACACAGAATAGATGCTCAACGATTCCCCACTGAATCGAAGTTTAATAACAAGGAAATATTATAATGCTGACTATCTCCAACAGAAATACCTGTTTTCCGTTTTATTGTCTTTGTATGCGATACTGAGCTTAAGACTAACTTTTGCCTTGCAGGCAGCACCTGGATAATTGTACCAATTGTAATCCATATAATTTGTAATGTTAGTGCTCCTGCTATACTTCAGTAATTGCAATGATTGTGTGTTAACAATAAATATAAATGCCAATAAAAAGATATTTGGAAAAAAATGGGAAGGGTATGCCCAGACGTGGGTCCCATGCTCGCTATGCCACTAGATTCAAGCTAGCCTAGCTGATGAGAGTTGTTACCCTAAAAGCGATCCCAGGATTCTGTTTTTTGGTCCAGGGAAGACCTGGCCTGACAGTTCGGGCTGGACTGGTCCCATGGGAAACAGGGTCAAGACTAATCTGCATATGGCTGGGTCTAATCTGGAATGGCGTGGAATTGCAAAAAAACAATGAATTTACCCAGATCTGTGACTGGGGGTGAATGTTTGATTAATTCAGCATTCCGGCCATTATCTGTTCTTTTTGCATTTGTAGCCTAAGTGGGAAGGGTATGCCCAGACATGGATCCCGTGTCCACTAAGCCACCAGATTCAGGCTAGCCTGGCTGATGTGGGGTGTTACCTAAAAACCAGTCCCAGGATGCTTGTTTCTGGTACATTGAAGACCTGGCCTGGCAGTTCAGCCCTGACTGTTCCAAATGGGAACAGGGTCAACACTTATTTGCATATGGCTGGGTCTAAACTGGAATGGCGTGGAGGGTCATGCAAAAAACACAATGGATTTAACCCAGATCTTGGACTACGGGCAAATGTTTGATTAATTCAGCATTCCGTCCAACATCTGTTCTTTTTGCATTTGTTGTCCTAAGTGGAAAGTGTATGTCCAAACGTTGATTCCGTGCTCGCTACGCCACCAGATTCAAGCTAGCCTGGCTGATGAGGAATGTTTGATTATTTCAGCATTCCGTCCATCATCTGTTCTTTTTGCATTTGTCGCCCTAAGTGGGAAGGTTATGACCAGACATGGGACTCGTACTCGCTACGCCACTGGATTCAAGCTAGCCTGGCTGATGAGGGGTGTTACCCTGAAACCATTCCCTGGATGCTTGTTTCTAGTCAAGGGAAGACCTGGCTTGGCAGTTCGGGCTGGGCTGTTTCCATGGGGAATACGGTCAAGGCTGATTTGCATATGTCTGGGTCTAGACTGGAATGGAGTGGCATGCAAAAAAACAATGGATTTAACTCAGATTTGTGACTGGGGATGAACGTTTGATTAATTTAGCATTCCGGCCATTATCTGTTCTTTTTGCATTTGTAGCCTAAGTGGGAATGGTATGCCCAGACATGGATCCCGTGTCCACTAAGCCACCAGATTCAGGCTAGCCTGGCTGATGTGGGGTGTTACCTCAAAACCAGTCCTAGGATGCTTGTTACTGGTCCATGGAAAACCTGGCCTGGAGGCTCGGGCAGGGGTCAAGACTGATTTGCATATGGCTGGGTCTAAACTGGAATGGGTTAAAGTGGTGTGCAACAAAACAATAGATTTAACCCAGATCTTGGATAGGGGTGAATGTTTAATTAATTCAGCATTCCGTCCAAAATCAGTTCTTTTTGCATTTGACGTCCTAAGTAGGAAGGGTATGCCCAGATGTTAGTTCTGTGCTCGCTACGCCACTGGATTCAAGCTAGCCTGGCTGACGAGGGGTGTTACCCTGAAACCGGTCCCAAGATGCTTGTTTCTGGTCCAGGAAAGACCTGGCTTGGCAGTTCGGGCTAGACTGTTCCCATGGGAAACAGGGTCAAGATTGATTTGCATATGTCTGGGTCTAAACTGGAATGGAGTGGCGTGCAAAAAAACAATGGATTTAACCCAGATCTGTGACTGGGAGTGAATGTTTGATTAATTCAGCATTCTGCCCATCATCGGTTCTTTTTGCATTTGTCACCCTAAGCGAGTAGGGAATGCCCAGACGTGGGTCCCGTGCTTGTTACGCCACCAGATTCAAGCTAGCCTGGCTGATGTGGGGTGTTACACAGAAACTGATCCCAGGATGCTTAATTGCGGTCCAGGGAAGACCTGGCCTGGCAGTTCAGGCTGGACTGTTCCCATGAGGAACAGGGTCAAGACTGATTTACTTAGGGCTGGGTCTAAACTGGAATGGCGCGGTGTGCAAAAAACCAATGGGTTTAACCCAGATGTGTGACTGGGGTAAATGTTAGATTACTTCAGCATTCCATTCATCATCTACTCTTTTTGCATTAGTGTAGGACGAAGGCCTCTGTCCTTCTTGGGCACCAAAAAGTAGTGGGAATAGCAACCACAACCTACTTTTGATGGCAGCATCCTCCCTATGGCTCCGTTGGCCAAGAGAGACACCACTTCCTGATGGAGTAGGGAGATATGGTCCTCTGTCAGCCTCTCGACGGTGGTTGGCATGGGTGGAGGGGTAGTCACGAAGGGGAGGGAGTAGCCCCGTTGGACAATCTGAAGAACCCAGCAGTCAGATGTTACCGACCTCCAGTGGTGCAGGTGATGGCATCTCCCACTGGGTGCCCATGATGGTTGGAGGGCAAACTAAAGAGGCTTGGAGGGTGTGGCTGCGGTGGTGGTGGTGGTGGGGGAGGAGTTTACTGGCCTAAACTGGCTAGCTGACACATGAGGTCTGTGGGTACCACATCCTCGGCCAGAGAGGGGATGGGAAACTTGCATAATGTGCTGGCTGGGAGGGTAAAGACAAGGCTGGGAGCCCCTACCGTATCCACAAAAGGAGCGAAAGGCAGACTGGTGTTGGCGAGGGTCCATGAAAAGTTCCATAACATGACCATACCTCTGCTGTCCTTGAAGCGCCCAGGAGTCATCAAAGGGCATGTCCATGAGCTAGGCGTGGGTATTCCCCGAAAAGCCAGTGGTTCTCAACCAGGTGTGGCACCTAAGGGACACCCACAATGAAACAGCTCGGCCTAGTTAGTCAGTCATTTCCAGCCCACAGTGTATAACAAACGTAGCTGTGTTGTTTGGGAGAGTATGGCTCAGGCCTCCTCCAAGAACAGAGACAGCACCTACGGAACAGAGTCCCAGAGCGAATGGGAGTATCGGCCCAAAAGTCAAGCTGTGTTTATCAACTGCAGTGCCAGGCTGGCGGAGGAAAAGATATTCTTTCCTCAGGTATCAAGCCTCTTGGATTCCCTGACCAGTGAAGTGGTAGGGAATGTGCCAGTATTTAGTCTGGAAGTGAAACTTGGACCACCAAGTTCTATGGGCTGGGGTGTTGGATGAGGAAATTAGCTTCCCTGGGACGGGGCAACAGCAGCGGGCAACTGTCTTTTCACAGGAGGCCCTATGCGGGGCTTGGACCAGGCCCCAAGTAAGATGCTTGTGATGGCATCATTACCTGGGAGAAGTGGTTCGGAAAGGGTGATTCCTGTCTGAAGCACCTCTGTCAAGACTTATGCCACCGAGGGCAGCTGAAGGTCCAGGACGCATGCCATTACACCGCGGACATTACAACGACTGTGTTGTTACATCGCCGACCATTACAATGCAAGTCATTACAATGACTTGCTGTAGGGGGGGGGCACTCATTTTTTGAATAGTATAATTTACTATTCTTACTGAAGTCTGTGCAACAGTAGGGAAGGTGTTGGGTTTTAAATCCAACAGCTTTTGCCCCCTACAGCAAGTCGTTGTGGTATGCACTGTCACATCGTGGTCGTTGTAATGACTGCGTTGTAATGGCATGAGTTGTATCGCACGCATGGTAAAGGATGTTTACCCCTCTCCTTAGCACCATAGCAACTGAGGCTCCTTCCTCCATAGCCATGGTAGGAGGAGAGAACAACCAGTATCTGGGGAGGTGTCCAATTCACTGGCATCCGCTAAATCTTCACACCAGTTCTCGTCAGTGATATCAAGAGACTGGTATTTTTCAGGGTCCAGGGGACCCTCCCATTCGTCCCCAAGTCCTGGCCCACACAAACAGGGCATAGCTCCAGCCTGGATAGCCTGGCTCCAGTCCGTGCAGGAGTTGGTGTCAGAAGACATCAATTCAGCTCCGTCAGAGTCGGGGATAAGAGTGGGGGCAGCACTAGGGATGCTGTTAGTGGGGCTGGCGCAGAGGAAGGTCAAGGAAGCCTGACTGGTGCCGGTCCGAAACCCGAGAGCCAAAGACCAGTAGGGGCCCCTCCTGAGCCTGCGTAGTGTAAAGGCACCCCAGCGGGGACGGTCCACCCAAATCTGAGGTGCATGGCCTCATAAAACTCTCAGTGTTAG
Organism: Lissotriton helveticus; assembly: GCF_964261635.1. Classification (NCBI taxonomy): domain Eukaryota; kingdom Metazoa; phylum Chordata; class Amphibia; order Caudata; family Salamandridae; genus Lissotriton; species Lissotriton helveticus. The sequence goes on along the minus strand of NC_136071.1, from coordinate 445,655,224 downwards.
GTAGGGTCACTCCGGCTCCCGGAAACTCAAGGAGGCCCAGAGGCAGCCTATGCGCAAGCTTATCTGCGGAGCCAGACCTCGAATGCCGACGATCCCTCGTCCAATGACTTCGACAGACGGGGCAGAGTCAAAGACCTCTTCGACTTCTTGTTCTTTTTATTTTTGTGGGACTTACTCAAACACCTGGACGACTTCAAGTGTGATGACTAGCGTTTGGAGTGGCTCTGCGACAGATCCCGGGACCTTCCTCTGAACCGGGATCGAGACCGTCTCGGCGTCACACACTGAGCAGCATGGAGCTTGAGGGAGCAATCCCTTTATTTTATTTCTTTTAGGAGTTTTCTATAGTGTGAACATGACCCGTCCGGGTATCAGGGCGCCGTACAAATAGCAAAACAAGTTAAACATTGAAAACACTGGTAATAAACAGATAAAAACAAAACACAGTTAGGGTATTTTGTGAAAATAACAAATACATTGTAACAGCAAAAGCAAAAAAGAACAGGTAATAAACAAAATATATACAATGAGAAAAACAAATAACTGGCTACTTAGAGTATTGAGGATACGGAAGTGTATAAAGGCAAGATAGTCCGAACTTCTTGAGATTAGGAACTACTACTGAAGGAGTCCATTAAGCAACAACATTTGAAATAATTTTTGGAAGTATGTGGTCACAGGATTAGATCTCATTTCAAGCCTTGGGATGCAAGGCACGAATACTGACACATCCCTTGGCGTTGTGGGCGTGCCTGAGGCACCAGAAGCGTGGGTCAGACACCAATATTTTCCAGAGACAGGCTACACAGGCTTAAAACCAGTCTTCCTCGCAGACATCCCTGCCACAACAGGAGACAATGTCTCAAAACATTTTCAACAAAAGGTCGTAAAAAGGGTCAGTCAAAAAGTGACTGGGGGTAGCTCTTCTCCTGGATCTGCACTGACGGGAGCAGAAAGAAAAGAACGTACGTCAGCACACTAGAGTGGTGCCTATATTAGTACTGCACATGTCACTTCCGGTGCGGATGTCGCCGCAAGCGGGCCCGAACAACACCTGGGCATTAATTCTAAAGTAAAGAATCTGCCGCAAATATGACTCTCTATAGAAACATTTTTCAAGATAAGGGACACCAATGGGCTATTTTAAATATTGGTTCCACAATAATACGAACAAAGAGCTCAGCTGCTAAAGCAGCACAGACCCCATCCGGATACACAAGGACCTGAGGATGAGACAAGCCACTAGTGTTACTGGTGGGTGAGGTCCTTTTAAATAAGGAGAATTTACACCACTACTTGCTAGTAGAAAGGTTAGATCAATTAGCAATGAGTTATCTCTCTTTTGGAGATGGATAATAATTACTCATGGCCTGCCTACATCTCCAAATACAGAAAATCGTGCACACTCCTGTTAGACTCACTGAAAACCTAAAGAAATAAAACCACATTACCCTGTCCATGAAAGGATCTTTAAAAGATACATATAAATTCCTGCTTCTCTTCAAAATCTGCTACATCACCTATGAGGAACCAACAAACGTCTTGCTTACTCGCCTCACTGAATAACTCAACAACTGGCAAGGTCAAAGAAACGTTTAATGCCACGGCATCGAAATCAAGAAGTCAATACAAAATGTAATCAGCCCTCTCAAGTTACACACCAAAGCTGTGTAACAATTTTCTTACCTCCTCTCTCACCCATACACTCACTGCCCATCATTAATTTTAAGTTCTCATTTAGTCACTTTCTCTATCAAATCCTCTTTTGTACCCTTGTTTCTCCTTACTTCTTGTTTTTTCCATTTCTATCTTTCTCTCACACACTGTCTGCTCCTTGCCCTTCTGCCTCTTTGCTATATCTTTCACATCCCTTTTCCTTCTCCTTCTTCTTCTTTATACAACTGCTTTCCATGCTACTGTTTCCACCCCTCTAGATTACACGCACACATTCTCTCCTCCTCTTGCCCTCATGTTTCCACTCATGCTCTTGAAATACTAACTCCACTGGTTTTGCATTATGTATTTAACACTTGGTGCTGGAAAGAGCAGCAATATATCATTGAAGGCATAAGTACCATGTTCCCAGTCCTTTCAAGATTCTTCTCATTTGCATGTCTAGTGTGCTTCTCTTCCTTCGTGCCTGGGACTGCCGACTCTGCTTCACAGACAATCAGCCGTGGTTCACTCTGATCCCAGAAGTGACTGATAGGTATGCGGTGCAACAGGTTTGTATTCTCCAGTTCATTTCTACAGATAAAAAAATTAAAATGTTAGAGAATCTTGGTTGTAGACAACACTGCAGAACAACAAATCATCAATTGCTTCTCACACTGACAAGGCAGTTGTGGCCATGCAGTAACAGCGTGAAAATGAATGTCTGCATAGCCTGTGATGCCCTTTCCTGGGGTCCTGGTGAAGTCAGAGTATTGTGTGTTTAACCTAGAGAGCCTTAGGTTCTCAACACTATTGCACCTCAATTAGAAAACCATTTAGAAGACTGAGGTGTCATACAGAAATGATACAATGTCACAGTCTTGCTCTGACATGTCTGGCCTTCTGCTTCAAAGATCTGGATGCAAGAACAAGTTAGTGACTGTAAGTGGTAGATTTTCTGGTCTCCAAAAAAACAAAACAATTCCAGGACCCATTCCCCCTACCCCCTGAAAAAAGTTAATGCTCACTTTTTGTTACACTATTTCTGAAGTATAAGTTACCTCCTGCATACATGAAACTTCTTCCTACAGGCTGGACTGGCCCTTCAAACATTTTCCACTAACAGCAAATCACTTACAATAGATGGCACTCTCACTGGCGAAGCAAAGGGACTACACTAGAGCTCACCTCAGAAGCAATACATAACGTGCAATAGAAGCTGGTAACTTCACTTTCACCAGTTTTTTCCGGTTCTCCATTGGAGCCAAAAATAATAATAATAACCAAAAGGAAAAGGTACTTACTTGTAATCATATCTCTTCATAGGAATATTAATTAAAGTACACACTGGAATAGTCTTGGCTGTGTGTCGAATAATGGTACATATTTTTCAATACATATTTTATTTGGAAAATGTTTTTTTTAAATACAGACCATTTACACCTGTATCCTATCAGAGGCTACATTTACCTATCATCATATGTCTTATTTGTATGCTGAATTTCACTTAGGTAACCTTTAAAATAAACCAACATGAGGGCAAATCCAAGATGGTGACGGATTGAATAGTCTTTCTCCCCACTCCATGCCGTGCCCATTTAGCGCTGATTTCCGCTGCCTTCTCTGGGGCCACCAAACATTGGATTTGAATAGCTGAGGATAGGAGAAAACGTCCAACTGCTTGGTAGCACCCGAGGAACCCTAGGCTGCATAGAATTCCGCCGCACAGCCGGTGAGGTAAGTAGACCACACAGAGAAAAATAGCAGCCGCACAGAATGTCGGAGACCGCTGGGGGAAATTCATGGTCACACACGTACTTCTGGGGTCAGGAAGAAAGCAGCCCCTTCCGCTGGACCGCAAACTCAAGAGAGCACTATGGAGATGGCAAGCTGGACCACCGCAGAGACTGACCAGCGGTGGGAGGAAAGAGCACCTCATGGTGTGCATTCTTTGCAAGACCCTGGGTAGTGTGAAAATGACGAATCGTGTCTGCGGGGCACACAAGGCAGTAGCCAGGTAGGGATGAGATGGCGGCCAGGGGTAAGAAGGCCGGGGGACCATTTAGCTGCCTACACTGTCTCCGGCTCTTTAAACTCGGCTGGGAGAAGGGGCTGATGAGAGCGGTGATACCAAATTGGAAAGCAGAAGCATGCCCACCCCCCATAAAACTTTGGGAGGTGGTTTGGACTCCAACTGCACTCAGTGGGCGATGTATCGACCCGTGCTGAGGTGTGCTAGCCCGGCTAAGGCCACCCGCGAGAGGAGTAGTGAGACTGAGATATGGGACCTAGCAGCTGGTTGCCTGCCCTGGACATCTCTTTTTCTACATGAATAGAGGTGAACGGGGGTTTAGAACTAAGAGCCTGAAGCTCACTAACCCCACTAGCCGAGGTAATCGCAATCAGAACAAGCATTTACAATGCAATGGTCTCGGCATTGTTATAGTTAGAGCCATTGGCATTGCGCATGACATTATTTTTATTTATGTTTTTGTTTTGAAAACATAAATAAATGACATTGTCATTTACAATGCCAATAGCTTAATCGCTCGCAAATGTGAGACCTATTGCATTTGCACCCACACAGAGTCATTAACATAGAGCCACCCACACAGAGCCACCTACACACACACAGAGCCACCCACGCACACTCAGACAGAGCCACCCACGCACACACAGACAGACAGACAGAGCCACCCACACACAGACAGAGCCACCCACACACAGACAGAGCCACCCACGCACACACAGACAGACAGACAGAGCCACCCACGCGCGCACACAGACAGAGCCACCCATGCGCACACAGACAGAGCCACCTACGCGCACACAGAGCCACCCACGCGCACACAGACAGACAGAGCCACCCACGCGTACACAGACAGAGCCACCCACGCGCACACAGACAGAGCCACCCACGCGCACACAGACAGACAGAGCCACCCACGCGCACACAGAGCCACCCACGCGCACACAGACAGAGCCACCCACGCGCACACAGACAGAGCCACCCATGCGCACACAGAGCCACCCACGCGCACACAGACAGAGCCACCCACGCGCACACAGACAGAGCCACCCACGCGCACACAGACAGACAGCAGAGCCACCCACACGCACACAGACAGAGCCACCCACGCGCATACAGACACAGCCACCCACGCGCACACAGAGCCACCCACGCGCACACAGAGCCACCCACGCGCACACTGACAGAGCCACCCACGCGCACACAGACAGAGCCACCCACGCGCACACTGACAGAGCCACCCACGCGCACACAGACAGACAGAGCCACCCACGCGCACACAGACAGAGCCACCCACGTGCACACAGACAGACAGAGCCACCCACGCGCACACAGACAGAGCCACCCACGCGCAGACAGACAGAGCCACCCACGCGCACACAGACAGAGCCACCCATGCGCACACAGACAGAGCCACCCACGCGCACACAGACAGAGCCACCCACGCGCACACAGACAGAGCCACCCACGCGCGCACACACACACACACACACACAGAGCCTTCTGTGCATATCGCAGCAGGGGGATCTGCGGCGGCCTGACGATATGTCGCCTGCGCCCGTCAATTCTACGGTACAACAAAGGAAAGGCAATGAAAGCCCGCAGAAAGCTGTGCAACACTGTCAACAACAGCGGCTCTGCAGATTACCCCAAATGTTCCAACACAGATGCGTGCGCAAGCACTGTCCCTTTAATAGGAAAGTTCCTCGCTGTACAGTGTTGGGGGTCAAACTTTAAATATCATTAGTGCATTGTGCGGTGTCTGTACTGAGCGGGATTATGTAACCTGTGCAGGGAGCAACAGATGGTCGCTTTGTCCAATGATGGGAGGGCCATCACTTCATTTTCACAGGCATTGGCACTACCCAGCTGACATGCCATGCAGTGTCTGCAGGGAGCGGCAGGGCGAGAGCTGGGGAGGCGGGGCCATGCTGGCAGGCCTGGACCCAGGGGCACAGGAGCTCCCCCCCCCTCTCCCCTCCCCTCTCTGCCAGCCTCGGCTTCCCCGTCAGACACGCACCCGCCTCCCCTGCAAGAAGGAGAAGAAAAAAAAATACCGGCCTGACAAAAGGAGACACGGACAGCGGGAGGGGGGCCGGAAACGGAGACACGGACAGCGGAGGGAGGGGGGGCGGGAACCGGCACAATCGGAAGCCAAGACAAGCATGCTCCTCTGTGAACAGTTGAGAGCGAGGGGCTAGGGGGAATGGCGAGGATCGGCTGAAAGCACAAGTTGCAAGTGCTGGTGTTTTCAGCTGATCCTTGTTAGTTTTCAACCACGCTGAAACCACACAAACACAATTTAAATAAATAAACACACACCTTTTCCCCTGCCAGAGTCAAAGTGGTGAAGGCGGGTCTGTGGTAGTTGCTGGAGCAATGAGTGCAACAGGAGGAGACGCAGCGCCATGTGTGCTGCAGAGGCGGGGACGGATTTCCCAACAGTGTCGTCACATTTCTTCATGAGGAAGTATCCAATGGGGGCTGTGCTCAAGAGGGGGAGGAAGACTGAAAGGGAGGGGGGCACTCAGGGAAGCTGTTATCAGCGCTGCGTGCCTCTCTGCAGACTCCCCTGCATTCCACAGAGGCGCGCGACGCGATCCGGCCTGCCATGCATGCCGTGAAGACAAGACCTGGCCGCGCGCACAACGTTATCCTATGGGAAAACGCTGCGCGCGGCCAGGTCTTGTCTCCCTTCGGCGTTCTCAGACTGCTGAGACGCCGACTATAGTTCTCTGGTGAGAACGCGCTTTGCAAGCGCGTTATAGCCGAGCCCTAAAAAGCGCCTTGAACGACCGGAGCCTCTATGGACAACTATGTAGATAGAGGCTCAAAGGGAGAACCCATCAGGAAAGTAGGAACTATATTTAAATCCCACTGAGGCAAGATAAACGTAGTGGCGGAAACCTGTTAGTGAGACCCTTATGGAATCACATGACTATAGGAGACTTAAATAAATAGGGTTGGTCTAGCAAGCAAAGAAGGGCAGACAAATAGCCTTTAACAGTTGCTACAGCACAACCCTGATGAGCCAAGGAAAGGGTGAAACTCAAATAATCAAATAAATGAGCCTGCAAAGGATCAATTGATCTCTCTCCACACCATTTAACAAACTTGGCTCACCTACCAGAGTGGACATATTTGGTGGAGTGTCTTCTGGCCAATAAAATAACATCCACCACATCTGGTGGGAAAGAGAAAGAATTCAGGTAGCCTCGTTCAATCTCCAGGAATGAAGGTGCAGACTCTGGAGGTGGGGGTGTAGAACCCGCCCTGGCGACTGCAAGAGACTGTCTGTCCTTAGGGGGAGACGGAGCGGAGGGTGCGATGAGAGGCAAAAAGGAGGTCTGTGTACCACACGCTCTTGGCCAATTCTGGGCGATCAATATTACTTGGGCCCGGTCTTCGCGAATCTTCCTCAAAACCCGAGGAATCAAGGGTATGGGAGGAAACATGTAAAGAAGCTGAGAGCCCCAATCCAAATGAAATGCATCCCCCAATGCTCCGCGCATTGGATACTGGAGACTGCAGAACGACAGGCAGTGCGCGTTATTGTGAGTAGCAAACCTTTCCAACCAAGGATACCCCCACATTCTGAAAATGGGATGGACCACCTCCAGATGAAGACGCCACTTGTAATCGGCCGAGTACTGCCGACTGAGACTGTCCGCATGCACATTCAGCACCCCTGTCAGATTTTTTTTTTTCTCCAAAACCTTTATTAAAATATGCAAAGTATTACATGCGCAGGCCCACAACCACAGGGGCCGGCCGCAAGCGGAGCGGATGAAGCCAGGAGACATGCACAGGAACACGACCAAGTAGAATGAGCAATACATGTACCACCTGTGAGCGTAGGCGCCCCACAGCAGAAAAATATACAAGGTTTTCAGTTTTGTAGGTTACATAGAAGTGGTGGCGGCTGCAATGTCAATGGCGTCACATCATCAATTAAAAACGGAAAAGAGATGGGGGGGGGACGTGTCCCGCAGGTCAACCGGAATCAGGTGACGAACCATACAGTCATCAGAACAATACGGTCGCCAAGGCGAACCCAGAACGACAGGCAATACAACAGCAAGCGATATAGTAGAGCACCATCCCAGAGACCCACCCCCAGGTGACAGAAAGACATAGGCAAATAGAGACGCCAAACAGAGAAAGGAGTGAGATAAAAAGAAGACAGCCAACCCCCTTGTAAAGGCAGAAAGCCCCCCCAAAAGACAGAGAGAAAAAAGAGAAAAGGGGCCATAGAACAAAACAAACTAAAATACCAAACCCCCCCCACACCCACCACCCTGCACACCCGTAATGGCTACAGCCTACCCCACTAACAGCGTGCCTGTCGCCCAGAAATTGCCCCAAAGAAGGGAAAAGAGAAAGAAAAATAGGAGGAGGAGAAGAACAAACACACTCCCGGCCACCTATACCCTCCACCATTTGCGACTTCCCCAAAGCATATTGTCAATCTATTAAAAGCAAGTATCAAGCGTCCAAGTGGGGAAGTCATCAACCAAGACCACCCGACTCCCTGGGAAGTGTATGGTAAATCCCAGCCTAAAGCCCTGAAAATAGCAACCCCAGAAGTCAAAATCAGCCCTGGCAAGTTCGGACATGCATAGAAATGCGTGTCGCCCAAGTGACAACAATCACTAGTAAGAGAAACTGTCCGGTTCGGTCAAAGCGATGGTAATGGATGGTAATGAATCGAAGTCAAAATGAGGATGAAGTCAGCCCTGGCCAGTGCGATTCCGTATCGAGCCCCATGCCCTTCGAACCACGGCAGTCCCGGGGCAGTCGCAGCGTCCGTGGAAGTTCGAGGCAACAAAACCAGAACAAAGGCCGGGCACAAAAGGCGACAACCAACCGGGATAGACGAAAGTGAAAAGCAGACCCTTCCAATGGTCATCGAAGAACTGTGCTGGGCGACAAGTACCTCCAGCCACGATGCTGCGCCGGGCAAGGGTCGTACAGGGAAAACTAAGAACCGTTCTGGGTGCGGCATGTGCGAGGCCAAAAGCATCCAAATGGGTTAAAGCAGGCTGACGTCCGGGAACCGCAGAGTGATGGGACAAATCATCCACCGGTACCATAACATGCTGATCACATGTCGTAGCCGCGTCGTCCGGTCGCGAACAGATATCATCCAGCTGTCCAGCGAGGCGGTTATACGTGGCGGTGAATTGGAAACGGAGTGCCCCAATAGCGGCCATTATGGATCTCAATAACGGTGCGCCATCCGTCCCCTCCATCTCCCAGGCCGAGAGACGAGGCAGGACTCAAGCCCCGGACTCACCTCCGAGGTACTAGGTACACACCGAGCCGATGATAGCAGCGGGCGCTCTCCGAGTGGCAAACTCGAAACCTTCGCCAGTCACGGGGAACAGCCCCTCGACCCCGTCTCCCCCACCGGAGTCTCCGGGCAGGTGTCCCCGAACCGCGACTGAGGATAGTCGCCGTCCGACACGATCACACGTCTGTAGCGCCAGCTGGAGACTGGATTACGAGGCAGAGTTGCGAAAGACCAAGTTCGGGAGACCGGACGGAACTCTGGTCCCACAGCCGCTGTTGATCGATGGCAGCCCGGATGGGCCAAAAATCGAGGTCCCGGCGGCAGTCCCAGAATAGGCCCAGAATAGACCACGACAGAACTCCGCCACCCAAACAGGTAGAAAGACCGGGATTGCACCAACGGCACCAGGCGATCGTCATACACACGGGAGTCCGGCGTAGGCAAAGGATGGTGAGCAGGATATACGAGCCGCCGGCGGAGGGCAACGGAGCCGGGAGCTCACGCGCCATCTTGGTTCGTGGCGTAGCTCCTCCCCTGTTATTTGCAATCTAGGAAATCTGATGGTCCTGAGCCCAGGACCAGAGACGCAGAGACTACACAACCCTACCCCTCCCTGTTTGTTTATGTCCAACAACGCAGAAGTGTTGTCCGTCAGGACCTGAACTGACTGAACGTGAAGGGAAGGAAGAAAGGCCTTGACAGCCAAACGTATCGCCCGCAATTCTAGAAAAATGATATGAAGCATTCATTCCTCTGGAGACCAAAGACCCTTGATCTCCAGATTCCCCAGATGAGCGCCCCACCTAGAGTGGAAACATCCGTTATCACTGTGGCTACCGGAGAAGGAGGTTAAAACAGCTTCTCTTGAGACAGGTTGCCTGGAACACTTCACCATAACAGCTCAGCTGCAGTGTCCCTGAAGATGCTGACCACCTCCCTGAGATTTCTGTTGTGCTGAAACAACTGCCTGTGGTGGCGCCACTGGAGTGCCCTCATGTGCCAGCGTGCATGATTGACCAACAGAATGCAGGAAGTGAACAGACCGAGCAGGCGCAGAACCTTCAGGACTGGAACAGCTGCTCCACTTTGAAACAATGGAATCATAGCTTGGATGTCTGGAATCCTCTGAGGAGGCAGGAAAGCATGACTCACAGTAGTGTCCAGTACTGCCGCTATGAACAGGTTGCACTGAGAGAGGACCAGGTGAGATTTGGGTACATTTATCGAGAAACCCAAGTCAAACAGCAGCAGTGTTGTTACCTGCAGATGATACAAAACCAGAAACACCATCTCTGGCAACTTTGCTTTCAGCAGCATATTGTCCAGATAAGGGAAAACAGGAATCCCCTACCTTCTGAGATGTGCTGTTACCACTGCCATTACATTACCTTTGTGATGACCCTTGGTGAGGATGTAAGACCGAACGGAAGGAGCGCAAACTGATGGTGTTGAAACCCCAACATAAAACGGAGATACTTCTAAAGCAACTTCAGGATGGGAATGTAAAATTATGCATCCTGTAAATCGATCAACACAATCCAGTCTTCCTGCTGCAGCACCAGTAGAACCTGAGCCAGGGTCAATATCTTGAATATCTCCTGTTTGTTGTAAAAATGTAGGACCCTGAGGTCTGGCATCTGTCTCAATCGCACGTCCTTCTTGGGGATAAGGAAATACAGAGAGTAGCATCCCTGACCCCTTTCCTGCTTGGAAAAAACATCCTCTATCGCACCTCTCTGTAGTAAGGAAAGTACCTCTTATTGCAGGAGCAACAGATGGTCCTCCAAACACCAGCCCTGACTAGGGGGAAAAGTAGGGGGAAACTCCCGGAAAAGAAGGACGTACCCATTTTCTACAAGATTCAAAACCCAAAGATCTGATGTAACGGATTTCCAATTTTGTAGACAATGGGACACCCAACCTCCCACTGGTCCAACATGCTCTAAGATGGGGGATCTAGAGTTGCTCCCCAGCAGAGCCAGTTGGGAAAAAAGGAGAGGAGGAGGAGGAGACTTGTTGGCGAGCAGGTCCTCGCAGACAAACTCTTCCCTTCCCTCTGTATGGTCTATACAGCGGGTTCTGTTGCTGCTGCTGCTGCTGCTGACAGGCCCCAAATGGAGTAGCCTTCCCAAATCCCCGAAATCTTCAGTATACAAAACCCCTAGGCCAAGATTTGCAAACCTACAGATCTAGCGGTAGCTCTACTATCTTTAAAACGTTGTAGTGCTAAGTCCGCTTTGGTTCCCAAAGAGTCTAAAGCCATCAAAGGGAAGATCCAACAGTGTGGACTGAACATCTGTGGAAAACCTGATCCTCTCAATCAGGCATGCCTCCTAGTTGCCAGCGATGAGCCCATCACCGTAGCAATGTCAGCCGTGTCAAGTCCGGACTGAATAACCTGACGGGCTGCAGCTTGAGTGTCCGCCGACACCTCTGCGAAGTGGCCCTGGACATCCTCTGGCAATTTAGGAATCACATCCTTAGCCGAGTACATCAACGCATGGATGTAGTGTCCCAACAAGCACATAGCATTAGTCGACTTCAAAGCCATACTGGCCGATGAGAATACCTTTTTAGCCAACTGTTCTAGTGTTTTTTGAGTCACTATCCCCCGGAGTGGACGGAAAGGAACCTGAGGATTGTTTAGAGGAAATATGAATCTTGAACTACCAAACTCTCGGGTGAAGGGTGTGTTAATAAAAATGCTGGATCCCCAGGCACAACTTTGTATCATCTGGCCACCGTCCTGGATACAGCTGGGCAGACATAGGCTTTTGCCAAACTTCCAAGATGGGTTCCGTCAAAGCTTCATTGAATGGAAGCAAAGGTTCCATCACTGATGAAGGGGGAGAGGAACCTTCGTCAAAATGTTTGATTTGACCTCTGCAGTGGGCAACTGTAAATCCAGATGGTCAGCAGCCTTCCTTATGACAGAATGATAGAAATAAACATCCTGAGAAGGAAGAGCTTTGAGAGAAGAGAGTTCCCACTCTGGTGATGTATCCAGCCTATTAGCCCCTGAAGCCCTTCAAAATCATGCATGGGATCCAGTATCTCCCCTTCCTCCGCTTCTTCCTGTTGCTCCTGGAATTCCTCCTCTTCCAGGAGCCTCCGAGCCTCCCATCTTGATTGTATCTTCAGTATTAGCGTCAGCGCTGCCAGACACGACGTCGGTGACTTAGGAGCCGGCGTTGATGGAGGCGCCTCATAAAGTCGAGACGGCACAGGACTGGAGCCCGACGGCACCGGAGAATATTCATTGGCATGAAAGGCATGACGAGTGCCTGGGCATAATGATATTGTACCCCCATGTTGAAGGAAAGCAGTCCAAAAGAGCCACTTAGTGCACCGGATGGGTTAACCGCCCTGGCAAACAGCTCATACATTGCATTTAAAAAATGTGAAGGAGCCGCACCTGGAGCCGGAAAAGGTGGGTACGGATCCGGAACCACCTGATCTGGATCAGCCCAAGGTCACAAGGCTGGTCCAGGGTGCTGCGCCGGAGACACCGCAGCCGGTGGTGGAAAGGTCTAAGGTCAAGGAGTGTCTTCGCTGGCCACCGGAGAGTCCCTCGGAGTCGGAGAAAGCACTGGAGTCACCTGCGGTGAAGGTGAAGGCGAGATGTCATCCTTCCTGTCTGTAACGAAGCAGGGCTGGGGACCCCGACTTCGGTGACCTGTCTCTAGAAGTGCGACGCTTGGACCCATGATGCTGCTGCTTCTTGTTTTTCCTCGACGACTTCAAGGTGTGTGGAGTTGGCGACTTCGACCTCGACTTTGTCCCCTTCCGACCCCTCTTCTGCTTCTTCATCCGAGCCATGAACAGTTTTGCTTCCCTCTCCTTGAGGGCCATCAGGTTCATACGGTGAAACGAAGAGCATCCCTCAAGGTCATGGTCAGATGACAGGCACCAAAGGCAATCATATTGGGGGTCCCTGATGGACATATGATCCCCACATTCCCTACAAGGTTTGAACCCTGACTTTTTCTAAGCAGCAATCGTTCTGCTACAATTACAAATCAACTGTAACAATGTTAAACCACAAAGAAATGGAGAGACCTAGAAAAACCGATACGCGTCAACAGCGCGGAAAAAAGGGAACTGACGTCAGCACACCAGCAAGGTCTTCTTATGGCTCCGATGATATCACGTGAAGTCGCGAGCGGAGCTGTGCCACTGTGACGTAGTCGATGTGAGAGAGCTGTGAAAACAGTTTCTGTGGAATGCTGGGCATGGGGTAATTCAAAAGGTGAGGAATCCACAGGCAGCTGTATCCATCAGAAACTGGGAATACACACTTTTATAATGCATTTTTTATTTATTTGAAAGGTTTTATATAGCGCTGGCTAGACACGAAGTTATCAAAGCGCTTTACATGAGTATCAGACCATAGTTGCAGGTTACATCATTACAAGATTACACCGTTTCAGAGCATAGTTACATAGTTAAATTTTAGGTCGAAGAAAACAATAAGGACATATACGTAAGGGCTCCACTAGCAACTGCAGTCTCCAAATCCTCCTAGGCTGCCTGTTAACCATCATGGGCACCCAGTGGGTGGCAGGATTCGCCATCATCTGCCCCACTGGCAGTCCATAACATCAGGCAGGTGGGTTTTGCAGAATGTCCATAAGAACTAACCCTCCCTTGATGCCACCTACTTACGACAGGCTGACAGAGGATCACCTATCCCTTCTCCGCCAGTTAGTGACAGCTCTTTTGGTCAAAAGAGCCATAGAGACAGTGCAGATGCCAGAAGGAGGTTGTGGTTGCTATTCCTGCTACTTTCTGGTGTCCAAGAAGGAGTAAGGCCTTTGTCCTATCCTCGACCAACGCTTTCTCAATTTCTTCCTCAAGAAGAATGCTCACTCCTGCTCAGGTCCTATCTGCCCTGGACCCAAGAGACTGGATAGTAACATTGGACTTGCATGATGCATTCCAGTCATGCCTGCCCAAAGCTGTTACCTGTGGTTCACGGTGAACCATGAGTACTTTCAGTTCGCTATGCTCCCCTTTGGTCTCACTAGTGCCACTTGGGTGTTAACCAAATTGATGCAGTGGTTGCAGCTCATCTGCAGAGATCGAGGCTGCCAGACGTCACCTTTCTTGACTACTGGCTGTTGAAGTCAGGCTCGCCCCAGGCTGTCATTTTACAACTCCGGCTACAGCAAACCTCCTGCATTCGCTGGGGTTCACTATCATAGTGTCAAAGTCACACCGGACTCCCTCTCAAACGCTCCCTTTCATCTGAGCTGTTCTGAAGATGGTGCAGTTTCTGGCTTATCCTCCCGAATGGCACGCCTAGTATATTCAGGCTATGATACAGATGTTTCAACCTCTATCCTGGATTTCAGTGAGACAGTTGACTCGGAGGCTGCTGGGTCTCATGTCCTCTTGGTGACGCATGCCAGTTGGTATATGTGGGCTCTGCAGTGGGACCCGAAGTTCCAGTGGCCGCAGCATCAGGGGAATCTCTCAGACATGGTCCAGATCTTGGACGGAACTGCAAGGGACCTGAAATGGTGGCTTACAAACTGTGATTTGGGCGGTGGCAGACCCCGCTCCCTCCCCCAACCAGATCTAACAGTAGTGACAGATGCATCACTCCCGGGATATGGCAGCCAGCTGGGAGAGGTGGAGATCAGAGGACTCTGGTCTTTGGCGGAATCCAGACTCCACATCAACCTTTTGAAGCTCCAAGCGATTTGATTGGCATTGGTAGCCTTTCTACCCTCAATCTATGAAGGCTTGTGCAAGTGTTCATGGACAACACCACCGCCATGTAGTACAGCAACAAACAGGGCGGGGTGGGGTCATGGACTCTTTGTCAAGAGGCCCTGCATCTCTGGATATGCCTGGAACAGCAGGGCATATCCCTGGTGGTTCAACAGCTGGTGGGCTCTCTGAATGCCAGATCAGACAAACTCAGCTGCAGATGCCTGGCGGATCACGAATGGAGTCCTTTATTCGGAGGTGCTGCAAGGTCTCTTTCAGCAGTGGGGAGAGCCATTGGTTAGATTTGTTTGCCACCGTCGAGAACGTGCAATGTCAGCAGTTCTGCACGTTGAAGTTTCCAGAGCGGCTCTCGCATGGGGACGATTTCTTTTTTGAGTGGAGCTCAGGCCTTTTGTATGCCTTTCCGCCCATTTCACTCCTGCCTGGAGTTCTCAAGAAGATCAGGAATGAACAAGCCCAAGGCACCCTTGTGGCTCCTGACTGGCACCAAGAGACTGGTATCCCAAGCTGTTGAGTATGGCTATCAGGTTCTCCACCTAAACCTGTCAACGGGCCGCCTTCTTGCGTGGAGATTGAGCAGCAACAGTTGACTGTTTTCGACCTTCCTCCAGAAGTCAATAATGTTATCTTGGTAGCCAGGCATCCCTCTACCAGGACTGTTTTCAACTGCTGTAGGGGAAAATTGGTGGTATGGTATACAGAAAGACAAATTGATCCCTTTCTGCCCCGCTTTCTCAGGTTCTTCTTTTCATCCTTTTCCTAGCCCAGCAGGGCTCTGCTTTGGGCACTCTGAAGGGCGATCTCTCTGCCATTTTAGCTTTTCTGTGGTTGCCTGATCAGCCAACCCTCTTCAAATTTCCTATTGTAAATATGTTTCTAAAAGGTTTACAACATTTGTATCCAAATTCTCCCATTATAATGTCCCAGTGGGACCTCAATCTCATCCTCACTTTCCTTATGTGCACTCTCTTTGAGGCCCTGCACAATTGTCCACTCACGATCCTTACTATCAAGTTGGCCTTTCTCATGGCTATAACATCTGCTTGGAGAGTTAGTGAGCCTCAGGCAGGCCATGCCATCCAAGCCTGCTTATCTGAAGATCTACTCAGACAAACTGGTTTTTCGTACAAGAGCTTCCTTTCTCCAAAAGGTGGTCACTCCCTTTCATGTAGGCAAATCCATCACTCTGCCTATCTTTTATGCTCTGCCTCATCCCTCCAAGGAAGAGGGGTGACATCATCATCTGGACCCAAAAACAGCGCTGTTGTTCTACCTTGACCGCATATCAGAGTTTGGGGTGGATGACCAACTCTTTGTGTGGTATGCTGGAGCAAAGAAAGGACGGGTCGTACAGAAAAGGACCATTTCACGATGGGATTGCTTTAGCACTTGCAGTTCTAGTCCTTGACATCTGCCAGGTAGCAACATAAGATTCCCAGCACACGTTTATCAAGCACTACTATCTGGACAGGTGAAATTGGTCTGCAGACCCACTTCCGGGGAGGTATTGCTTGGGTATCTATTCTAAGGTAAAGAATCTGAGGCTAGAAGTCTCTATTTCATGTACAAGTTACTTACCTTTGGTAACGCCTCATCTGGTAGAGACTCTATCTATCTCTAGGGGGCTGCTTTGCCGATCAGCTAATCTGGACTGAATTTCCCCGCATACCTGTATTTTGTGAGGCCGGACATTATTGGAGCTCAATCCCGGCGCACCCGCTGTTTGCACTTTTGCTGGGCTCCCTGCTCTCCTTGCTCGCCCCCCGCCGCCGCACAGTTGAAACATCATAGCGGCCGCCGTGTGGGGGTGAGCTTGCTGTGTGGGACCACAAACACCAGAGGACACTGCGGCCGGAAGCCGCGTCACACGGAAACGCGCCAGGAGGCGCATATATTGCATCATCACTCCCCGCGTCGCGGGAGCGCCCGGGGCTAAGCCCGGGCAAAGGGCGGGCCCTCGGGGACCGTAGGAGACTGGGCTGGGGCCCCCCTTATCGACGAACATTCCATGATAAAGTTCAAGTTCAAGTTCAGGTATTTGTATAGCGCACTGCTTACCCAGAGGGTCTCAAGGCGCTTGGGTAAGGGGTTCATTATTTGTCGAATAGCCAGGTTTTAAGTTCTTTTCTGAAGGAGATGTGGTTTTGAGTAAGGCGGAGGTGAGTGGGGAGTGAGTTCCAGGTCTTGGCAGCAAGGAAGGAGAAGGATCTGCCACCCATGGTGGATTTTCGGGTGCGCGGGACAGCGGCGAGGGCTTGATTGGACGATCTTAGTTGGCGGGTGGGATTGTAGAAGGACAGTCGGTGTTGAGGCATTCGGGTCCTAGATTGTAGAGGGCCTTGTGTGCGTGGGTGAGAAGGCGGAATGTAATTCTTTTGTTGACGGGAAGCCAATGGAGGTCTTTTAGGTGTCCGGAGATGTGATCTTGGCGAGGGATGTCTAATATGATTATCGCTGATGCGTTTTGGATGCGTTGGAGTTTTTTTTGTAATTTTGCTGTGATTCCGGCGTATAGTGTGTTACCATAATCCAGTCGACTCGTGACCAGTGCGTGGGTGACAGTCTTTCTTGTCTCGAGGGGGATCCAACGGAAGATCTTTTTGAGAGTGCGAAGTACATTGAAGCAGGAGGATGAGACTGCGTTGACTTGTTTGGACATCGAGAGAGAGGAGTCTAGTATGAAGCCAAGGTTCCGTGCGTGGTCTGTGGGTGTGGGTGCTGTGCCCAGATCGGAAGGCCACCAAGAGTCGTCCCAGGCAGAGGGGGAAGATCCTAGGATGAGCACCTCCGTTTTGTCTGAGTTGAGTTTTAGGCGGCTATGTTTCATCCATTCGGCCACTTCTTTCATGCCTTCGTGCAGATTGGTTTTGGCGGTGTTAGGGTCTTTGGTGAGGGAAAGGATTAGCTGGGTGTCGTCGGCGTAAGAGATGATGTTAAGGTTGTGTTGACGTGCGATGGAGGCGAGTGGACTCATGTAGACGTTGAAGAGGGTGGGACTGAGTGACGATCCTTGTGGAACGCCACAGATTACTTCAGTGGCCTCAGAGTTGAATGGGGGAAGTCGGACTCTTTGAGTTCTCCCAGCGAGGAATGAGGTGATCCAGTCCAAGGCTTTACCTTGTATTCCGATGTTGCTGAGGCGTTGTATAAGGATGCTGTGGCAGACTGTGTCGAAAGCGGCGGAGAGGTCGAGTAGAATGAGGGCCACTGTTTCACCGTTGTCCAGTAGTGTTCGGATGTCGTCAGTCACTGCTATGAGGGCGGTTTTGGTGCTGTGTTTGGCTCGAAACCCGGATTGAGATGGATCGAGGGAGTTGTTGGATTCAAGGAAGGCGGCGAGCTGGTTGTTGACGGCTTTCTCGATGACTTTGGCCGGGAATGGGAGGAGGGATATGGGTCGGTAGTTTTTAAGTTCAGAGGGGTCTGCTGTGGGTTTCTTCAGAAGGGCGCTGAGTTCGGCGTGTTTCCAGCTTTCTGGAAAGGTGGCACAGTTGAACGAGCAGTTGATGACATCACGGAGATGGGGTGCGATGATGGAGTCCGCTTTGTTGAAGATGTGGTGGGGGCAGGGGTCAGTTGGCGAGCCAGAGTGGATGGAGTTCATTAGGCGGATGGTGTCTTCAGTGGTGATCGGGTTCCAGGCGGTGAGGTTGTTAGTTGGCGGAGTAGGGTCTGAGGGGGGTGGGGAGGGTTGAGCGCCGGGAGTATTCTCGAAGCTGTTGTGGATGTCGGCAATTTTGTTGTAGAAGAAGACTCCTTGCGTAACATTGTAGTAAGCTGGTTCATTCAAAACATTCAATTTGGTTGTTGAAAATGTATATTTATTGACCTGCTTGAGATGACTTGTTAGAGTGATTTAAATAGGCCCCTATAGTGATTAGTGACCATCATGATGTCGTCTCCCCCTAAGGACAGGTCTTTATTGGCAGGAGGAGCTAATCGAGGTACACTTGATAACTATGTTATCAGGGTTGCCACAGGAACTGATAGGGAAATCGCTCTTGCAGAGCGACGGGCTGAGAGACGTCGCTCTATTGAACTTATCAAGCGTCCATCCCTGGGCCCGCTACAGCTAACGATTTCATCACTTCCCATTACTTATTGCGGAAGCGAGGGCTGTGAGGCATCCTTTTTTGATAGTATCCCGCTACTCCTGCAAGATAGAACCCCTCCACTAGTTGTAACCAATGACTCGATCATAAATGACTCAGCTTCTCACTGTAACTTGACACCAGAGGTAGAAGTCCTGCCGGATACTCTATCACTACGAGTAGACCCAGTCCATAAATCAAAGGAAACTCTCAAAAAACCCCGAGCCCAAGGCCCACCAGCGAAAAAAAGGAGAAAGAGGGGGAGTGCTTTACAGAAAAATAAGATTACTCATATTAAATCTGGGTACTCCAAAAGCTCTTCACCTAACGCACCTACAACCCCCCCAATAGTTATTCCGTCACACCTCCCGACAAAAGACTCTATCTAGCTGTAGTTTCCTTACCGAGCCAACCATCCTCAGCATAGGGGGTTGGGGGAAACAACCAACATCTGGTATACAATGATGTGGGAATCGAGTGATCCCAGAAATTAGAAGGTTTACAAACTACGGACAAACAAACCGGAGGACGGCTAGCAAGGTGGGGTGTGAAGTAAAGGGTGTGGCAATGAGACGGAGTTCTCTTTTGGCTTCATTGTTTATCTTGCTCACTACTTGGATGGTGATAGCTGCCAACAACGAGGTGTTAGACACTCAGCCTGTAAAGCAGAAACCATATGTTACACTAATAAAAAATTATCAGAAAGTAAAGCAGCCAGTTTTGCTGGCTTTCCCTCACAAAATGTAAGAAAATAGATTTCAAATTGGTGAAAATTAGAGGAATACCATCATTCATATGTGAGGGTACAGGGGCTTGAACAGTAGTTCTGAAGTCTATTTCTGGAAGAAACACTCACTTTCTTTAGAAGAGAGAGCTGGTACCAAGCCGATTTTGTTTATTGGCATTGTGTTTCTTCAGGGAGAGGATGGTGTCTTGGCTGAATCTAAATGGCTTGGCATTCAGTGAAAGTTGGGGTTTAAAGCTGTCAAAGTTCATGTCATTGAGCCAGCTTTCTAATGTTTTTTTTGTGGTTCTTGGCAAATAATAGGGATTCTGTCTTGATTGGAGTGAGCATCGGGTAGGGGCTGGGCTTCTGGGTCTGGAAAATGTGAGGCAGAGAAGATTTTTAAAGCAAGGTTAGGAACCACCGGCATACTAGTAAATCGGAATGCTACTTTCTGTGAGTAGAGCACCAAGTGTCTCCATTTAGAGGTTGAAGATGACAGGACAATATGGAAGCCTGGGGAACTACACAGGTGAGTTTTTTTGGGCCCATATGAACAAACTAGTGTTGTTTGGAAATGTAGGAGGAGAGAAGTGGAGGACATTGCTGGTGAATTCCATTCAAGACAACAACGTGCGTATGAGGATAGAATAGTCGACTGTGTTGAAGGCGTCAGGAGAACATTGGTTACTATGTGTACGGTAGCAGTTTCCATGGTCCAGCAAGGAATCAGCACTATACCCTATTACCAATAGATCAGTTAAATATTTAGGGGTCCACATGTCTCCTTCAATGAACATTGCTTTACGTGCTCAATATCCCAAAACAGGTCTGAGAGATATGAGGTGGAGATTTCTTTATACTTCTTGGTCGGAACAAATCTCGGAGTTTAAGATGAATATCACTTCAAGATTATTTTTCGGGCTGGGCGTGAAATTCCGCCCCATTTACGGAGTTTTCCCCGCTCCGCATAGCACCCGGAGTTCCGCCTTCGAGCATTCACCTCCTGGTGAGATTTCACAACGGAGGCGGTTGCGGATGGTCGCCAAGGCTCGGATTGAAAAACCTTCCATCCGCGTTGAGGAAGCTATTACTTAAGTAGAACATTTCCTCGAGTGGCAGAAAGAAGCAGCGCTCTCTTGTGCTGCATGTGGTGCAGTTTGAGCTGATTTTACAGAGCTGGACAAACTAACCGGTGCTAAAAATCAGCACGAACAGCACGACTTAAGGCACTCCACCGCTTGCGGAACTCCATGTAGCATGGCAGAGTTTTTGGGTTATTTCGCGGACTTCTCCACAAACTCCGCCCAGGCCTAATTATTGTACAGTTGTGCAGGATCTTGGATCTGAACTTAGACTGCTTTTTCAATGATCTTGCAGATGAATGGTGGGTGATTGGAGGGTCATTAGTTGACAAGGCTATCAGAGTTTAGTCTATGTTTTTTTTATATGGGGACAGCTCTGACCTGTCTTGCGAGCATCTGAGTGGATGTCTGAAGTGAGGGAGGCATTGATAATGATGCCTACAGGTGAGAGAGCTTTGATGAAGGACATGAATTTGACACTATCTTCCTAATAAGTGGCTTTGAGGGAGTTGGGTATGCTGACTAGCTCTGCATGTGCTAAGGCCTTGACAGTTGGTCATTGTGGCATTCTCCAGGGAGGGGTGAGAATAAGAGATAAAGCAGGCTTAGTGAAGAAGGCAAGAGGTTTAAGAGTAAAGGCCAAATAGAATGCTTAAATGATAGATAGATTAACTGATCTCAATGGAATAATTGTATTTATTGTTAGGAAGAAAGCAGGCGTCTCATTTCTTTTACTATTTAATCTTCTGTATTTAAGGTGTTGCAATAGACATTCAGAACCAATTGCAATTCCACTAACTGATAAAGGCACAGGTAATGGAGCTGAGAGCCCAAACTAATTTGTCAAAAATCCAAAAAAATAATAAAGTTATAAAGTTAAATAAAAGTTCCAGGTCCAAACCATTTTACTGGGAACTTTATAAGACCTCATGCAAGCTGACCACCTTGATGAGAGACTTATCCACTCCTTTGGTCGAAGGATACTGATATCATAGTAATTCCTAATCTGGAGAAGGGCTCCTTCATCTGGGCCTTCATGCATATAGTCTTACATATTGTTCACATGAAGTTCTAGATGAAACTATTGGGTAACTAACCTCAATTGGCGCTCCTGCCTTTATAATAATCCACATTTGTAAAGCGCACAATCACCCGTAAGGGTCTCTAGGCGCTGGGGGGCTTCGGGAAGATTCAGCAAGCTATTGCCCAGAGTCACATGGTGCTGGGCTAATCTGCCGCCGGTGCCAGGGATCGAACCGTGTTCCCCAGATTCCGGAGTCAGTCATCCTAGCCGCGGCGCCACACCTCTTCCTCTTTGATCCAAAAGGATCATTAGGTTTGTCAAGGTTTTTTAAACTTTCAATGTTTACAGACTGACTCATCTTCTCAAAACGCTAATAAGAAAAATATGATGTTGACCGTACTTTCAATTGACACAAAGAAGGACTTTGACAGGGTGTGGAGGTTCTTATGCAGAGTGGTATGTGATAATTTAGGCTCAGTGAAGGGATCATTAACATGGTAATGAAAGGATATCAGGAAACCAGAGCAGGGGTTTAGTTAAAACGTTTTTCCCTAAACTCCGCTCCTTTTTTCCCCTAACAAGGGGAATGAAGAAGGGTGCCTTTTGACTCTTTCTATTGAGCCATTTGCTATGAAAATCCGCTCATTCTCATAGAATAAAGACATTCTATTTGGAGGTCTTGAACACAAGATATGTTTTTCTCAGTCAATGTGGTTGTTGAAAGGTAGGGCCGAATTTGACCAAGAACCCTTCAGTATTTGCCCGGCGTTAGCCGCCTCTCATACCATTCGAGATTACCAAACAAAGAGGCAGGCGCTGGAGACAGAAGGCAGGAAACAGGAGTTTATTCCGACGGAGCAGAACACGTCAAATCAGACAAGAGGGTATCTTCTCGAGGTGCTCTAAATGCATCCTTCGGGCCTGGCCTCTTATACACAGGTTTATTGCTTTATTACATAAAACACATTCTTGTTAATACTTTGATGTACGGAAAGGCATCCTCGGAATCTCCGCTCCAAACCCGTTCCCACACATTTACAGTAAAAGTCCCACCCTGATCTCAGTAGGTGATGACTATCGTGCAGCTGGATATCCCGCCGGCTCCCGGAATGTGCGCGGCTGATCGGATCTCATGGGGTGGGGGCCTTTATCATTCATAGATTCTTTGAAGTAGGACAGCTTCCTACTGTAAGGGGCAATAAACTGTATCCGCGGGGCTAGGTGATGGCCTGGGATCGGGCGGGACAATCGGGCACAGAGGAAGGGGGTTCATCAAAGGATGCGTGATCATTAAAGGGACAGAGGGAGGTGTTAGTCGGGTACGGAATGTGGCTCCGAGGCAAGGCCGCGCTGAAGGGGTGGTTTATGGCCCAAGCATGTGAGAACGTGGGCTGTCAGCGCGCTGGGGATGCTGGCGGGGTCAGAGAGAGAGAGAGAGAAACGCGCGGGCTATCGGCAGTGGGCAGAGAGGCCATGGTGTTCAAAATGGCTGCTACTTATGCGCACATTTGAGCTACAAAAGGGGACAAGATGGCGCCGATAATGTTTACGTCGCAATCTAGATTTTAACAGTCCTCCCTTTTCAACATATCTAGCCAGCTTGTCAATTTATGTCTATCCCCATCATATTACGGATTTCTACATCATACAAAGCTTTCATGCGTTCAGCTTCAAAGTTCGGAGTCTTAGGGCACACACAGTTAGCAAATAGTGAACACAGAGGTGGCAAGCATTGAATACCCAGGCAGAGTCCGCATATTACAACGATTGGTATCAGTGCAATCATGAGCAACCTCCATCCCCAGTCTTTTACAGTATTCCAGAACCAACTCCCGAGCGACCATCCTTCTTGTTCCTGATGAACTTCTGAGGAGAGTCTGTGGAGGTGTTCGATGGCCTTGTAAACGGAGGGTGAATTGTCTGGTATGTAGGTACAACAGCTGGACCCGATGATACGACATGCTCCTCCACGGTCCGCCAGAACCACATCCAGAACAAGGCGGTTTTGAAGAGCCACCAGACGGACCGCCTGAAGCTCGGCTGTATTGTTTGTGAGGATCCCAGCTGTAATGTTCATCGTTGTCTCGACTGCCTGGGATAAATGTCGAATGGCACGACTGTTCGCCATCGGACCCCAAAGTGGAACGAGTCCTTTCATTGCATCCAAGAATTGTGCTCCAGTGGAGTCGGCCTGCTCGATGTCCTTTGCTCGTCTCTGTCGGTGATGGTTTGCCGGAGCCACATAGGTTGGAGGAAGGATGAAGGCTATGTAGCAGGTACCTCCCCAGCCCTTTGGGAGCCAGGTGTAGGCTTTTGTACCACAGACGAAGTACATGTTTGGAGAGGTGACAAAAGAGGGTGGGTCGGTTGAGTACAAAGTTCTGGTGATGTGGCAAGTGCTGTGGCCCACCATTTGTGTCCCACGGCCTGTGATGCATACGAGGCCCGAGACATTGACGACAGATAGGGCCACAGTCAGGGTGGCAGCTGTTCGTTTCCGGAGGTAGGAGAAGGTGGGTCTGGCTGGATTGTTGAATATTTGCATCTCCACCCTTTCTTTGGCGGGGATGTCCATGTGAACAGAGGCATTGGAGGATAGAGGGCAAAAAGGAGCAGCAACTCTCCCGGTTTTGTTCAGCCAGACTCCATGATAAAAGTGTGACATAGTTTCGCTGGAAGTGGCGTTGTCTCTGTAGCTCTCTTGCAAGAGGATCAGCCAGGCAAGGCAGGAGCCGTGAACAGAGAAAGGTGAAGGGATGAAGGGAATGGAATGTCCGGTGGCATGTGGTATCAACCCACAGATCCGGCAATTCGTGGCATTTGCAGCAAGGTTGTGTTGGTGCAGCAACTGTACGAAGGAGTTGTTCCAGAACTCCTTACGCCTTTCTTGGATTTGAGGTGAAAGAGAGACCAGGTAGTGTTCTTTCATGGTGGTAGGCTGCGCAGTCGTTAGAAATGTCTTATGAGCCGGTGCGTTCTCTTCCACGATCCAGAAGGTAGTCATGAGGAGGAGGCAAAAGAGAAGAGTGATAAGAAGAGCAATAGTCTTTGAGCTGTGCAAACTGTCAGTTTTCGGGTTCCTGTAGCGGGTCTTCGGATGTCCGGTTGCTTCCATCATCTTCGTATCGGGCGCTTCCATCCACTTCAAGGTGCTCGGTAGTGGGCAGAACCACAGACTTCGTTTGGTTTCTCTCCTGACAGCCTTTGTTGTGTTAGGCCGCCGCTCCGAGAATGATAACTTAGTCAGTGGTCTACTTAGCCGAAGCTCCCTCCTTTCGTCGCAGGTTATACCCTTCTCTGGATGGCACAGTGGGATCAGGGAATTTCGAAAATTCGAGTGTCTCTGTCTCAGGGTAGCAGCTCAGGGATGGTCGGTCTTTGTTCAGGAGCTCGTCTTGGGTGGTCACGTCTTCGGTCGACGTCAGGGTCGGAGAGATTTTCTTGCAATGATGTGCGTGCAGCCAATTTCGCTTCCCCTCCACTCGAAGAGCTGTTCGGGTGGTGATCAAGACTTGCCAGGGGCCCGTCCAGCGAGGTTCCAGACTCTTCTCCCGCTGGAAGTTCCGAATCAGGATGAAATCTCCAGGCCGGATGGCATGTCCGGGGCCCCTGGAAGCATCGGGGATGACCTGCAGCACCTGATGATGAATTACAGACAGTGTTTTAGTTAGGTTATACAGGTAGTCAGACATTAGGACGTCCGGGACGTCGTGAATAGATGTTGGTTTGGGTGCGGACCAGATACTCATGGGCCGGCCGAAAACGACCTCGTAAGGGGTCAAGTGGTGTTTGGTGGGGGTGGAACGCATTGACAGCAATGCTAGGGGGAGAGCGTCTGGCCATTTTAGTCCTGTGGTAGCCACTATTTTCGCCAGTATAAGTTTCAATGTGGTATTGTGCCGCTCGACCAGTCCTTTCAGGATGAGCTGGATAACCTCGGCTACAAAATGGGGGCCATTGTCACTCCATAAAATACGGCAAAGGCCGTAGCGAGGGAAGAACTCTTTCAGTAGTACTTTTGCAGTGGCAATAGCAGTGTTGTCACGCGTCGGGTAGGCTTTCACCCATTTGCTAAAAGCGCACACAACAACAAGTACATACTTCAGTCCTTGACATCTCTCTAACTGGATATAGTCCATCTGTAGGACTTCAAATGGATGGTTGGGGACCCCAAACCCTCCCCGGGGTACGACAGTTCCTTTCCCAGGGTTGTGTTACAGGCAGACTAGACATTGTTGGACTAATCGTTTGGCCGAGTCTGTAATTCTATCGTTATGCCAAACTCGGGAGACAAGTTCGGCCATAGGGGCAGATCCTATGTGTGCAGGGGAATGGGCCATCGTCAGTATGGGGATCAGGTACGAGTTGGGTAGCAACCATTTGTTCGTGTCTTTTGTCCGCCAGCAGCCTTCATCATCCTTTAATCCCACCCGTGCCCATTCAGTCAATTCTTGTGGTGAGCTGGCCATTTGGATGTCCCTAATAGTTTCCCTAGCGTCTGTCCATTTTTTCTGCTTGTGACCTAGTCACGTACATGCGAGTCGTCGTCCTGTTCTCAGCTGTGGTTCGGGCAGTGATGTCGGCCAGTGCATTTCCCTGTCCAATGATGTCTGTCACCTTTTTGTGTGCTTGGCATTTGATTACGGCAAGTTGTTTGGGGAGGAGAACCGCTTCAGTCAGAGCGGAGACTAGATCTCCGTGCAGGATGGGTGTACCATGAGATGTCAGAAATCCCCTCTCCTTCCATAAGAGCCCAAAATGATGAACCACCCTGAAGGCATACTGGCTGTCCGTGTAAATGTTTGCTGTCGTCCCCTGTGCTAGGATACATGCTCGTGTGAGGGCAATCAGTTCTGCCGCCTGGGCGGATCGTTGCGTGATGCGGGCGGTTTCAACTACAGTTCGGGCTGTGGTAACTGCATAGGCAGCTGAGGTGGTGCCGTCGGGGAGTTTAATGCAAGAGCCGTCTACCCATAGCTCTCCGTCAGGGTTTGGGAAGGCAGTGTCTCGGAGGTCAACTCTACTCCTAGTCTGTTCGTCCGTGAGGGTCACACAGTCATGTATTGGGGGCACATCGGGATCGTTTTCAGGCAGAGGCAGCAAGGTGGCTGGGTTCAGCGTGGTGCATCGTTTCAGCTTGATGTGAGGTGCGAGCAGTGTCAGTTCGTACCCAGTCAGTCGCGCGCTGGTCAGGTGTTGTGTCTTTGTCTGGTTTAGGAGGGTGTCAACAGCATGAGGCACTAGTACCGTGAGGGAATTCGAGAGTACGATTCCCTCACTTTGTCGGATAGAGACAGCAGCAGCGGCTACTGCTCGAAGGCAGGCAGGCAAAACTCTTGCTACAGGGTCAAGAGTGGCAGAGAAATAGGCGCATGGTCGTTGTTTGGGGCCAATGGACTGAGTCAGGACAGACAAAGCACATCCCTCCCTTTCGTGAGTGTAGAAAGAGAAGGGCTTTGTATAATCAGGGGTTCCTAGGATGGGTGCTGAACAAAGGGCGTCTCGCAGTCCCTTGAAGGAGGATTGACATTCAGGGGTCCACGGGAGCGGAAAGGGGACATCTTTAGCCAGTAGGGAAAGTAGTGGTTTCACAATGAGGCTGAAATTTGGCAATCATTGTCGGCAGAAGGAGGTGAGGCCCACCAAAGAGCAGACTTGCTTCGGGGTTTTAGGGATAGGGGTCTCTAGAATAGCCTGTATTCGTTCGGGTGTGAGCTTTCTCTCGTCTTTGGACAAGAGGTGGCCTAGGTAAGTGACTTGAGGTTGGCAGAATTGCAACTTCTTCTTGGAGACCTTGTGGCCATTTTCCGCGCGGAAGTGCAGGAGTTGGATGGTGGCTGTGACTGCAAGTGGAGTGGTGTCGGCCGCCAAAAGGATATCATCGACGTACTGTATCAACACCACTCCATCCGGCAATTGGACTGCGTCCAGCTGTCTCTTGAGGGCCTGGCTGTAGATGCTGGGACTTTCAGTGTAGCCCTGGGGTGCTCTGCAAAATCTGTATGAGCGGGATTTTAAAGTGAAGCCGAAAAGGTAGCGGCTGTCCGCGTGAATGGGGATGGAGAAGAATGCGTTCTTGAGGTCGATTACCGTGAAGGTGGTGGCAGTGCAAGGAATCAGGGTCAGAATGGTGGTGATGTCTGAGACTACAGGGTACTGGGGTACAACCACTTTGCTGACTTCTCGTAGGTCGATGATGAAGCGGTACGCTTTTTCATCTCCCTCACCCTGCTTCTTCACAATGGGTAGGATAGGGCTGTTTCAAACATTGCTAACTACTTCTTCTACCACTCCTGTATCTACCAGGGACTGGATGATTTTTACCAACGCCTTCTCGCCTTCGGGCGATATCCGATACTGCGGGAGTTTGGGGAGTACTGCGTCCTGTCGAACAGTTATGTGTACAGGGTCTATCATCATGCGTCCTACGTCCGAGTCAGTCTTTGCCCATAGGTACAGAGGCAGGGTGTCGAGCAAGGACAAGTCAGTGTCAGTGATAGAAAACATGCGTTGTGTGCGGCAAGATCTGAGCAGTGTTGGGTTGTCGTACAGAAAAATGTTTCAATAAGTCAAGTCCCATAATGGCGTCGGGGGTGTTGGAGGAGAGCAAAAACGTCGTGTCAGTGGTGTTATTGTCCAAGTTAAAAGAGATCGGTGTGGACAAGGGATTAGTGGAGGGCGTTCCATCAAAACCTATTGATGTCACATGTGAGCCAGACACGGGTGCCCTGGGAATCAATCGTTTAGACAACGCACTACGTGTTGCACCAGTATCTACCAGAAATGGAGACTTCGTACCTAGGACCTTAGCGGTGACATAAGGGCCTTGCTGGTCAACATAGAGCTCGACTGGATCCCTTCCTTGCCCTTGGCAGTCCTATGCAAAGTCGTGGGCATTGTCGCAGTCAGACTGTTGGCACTGATTCTGTCGGGGACGGTCAAATGTGTTCGGTCTACCAGGCCTGTCATTGTTGGTGTCGTTTGGGTGCCCTCGTCCCTGTCCTCTATTTCTCGGCCCGCCCGCTACGTCTCTCGTGTCTTTATTTCTGAGTGCTTCTAGCAGAACTGGACATTGAGATTTCCAATGGCCAAATCCTTTGCAAAACGCACACTGGTTCTCATCGAGGTCTGTTCGTGGAGCGCCGGGTGCGGGTGTGCGGTCTGGCAGGTGGATTTCTAGGAGCATTCGACTGGTAGTTCCCTCTATACTGTTCCCTTCCTATAGTCACCCCTTGCAACTGAGCAATCATTACCCTCTCTTTCAAGTCCTTTTTCTTTTTCTCAGTCGCTTGATCGTTCTCGTTCTTTTGTCGCTCATAGTATTGAGTCATCTGAAGGATAGCTGCGGGCTTGGAGGCCGCCCAACTACTCTCGCTAGTCTGTAGTTTCTGCGAGACTTCTGGTGTCAGGCCTTTCACATAGTTCTGGACAAACAAGTGATGTCCGGTTGCAGTGGTCATGTCCTGGCCGCTGTAATCGGAGAACACCGTTTCAAACCGGGAGAAGTATTCTGATACGTCTTCCTGGGGTTTCTGGCGACAGGCCGTTACTACTGACCAGTCCACCTTCCTTTCTGGGACTAAGGTTTTTAATTTCTGCACGATTTTATCTGGTAGGTCTAGAATGGCTTTCATAGGTTTCTGTCCCGGCTCTCGCTGTTTGTCTACATCACCGAGTTGTACCCAGGTATGTCCGAACAGCTCAAGGTGGTCGACTTTCCGGATTTGCTTCCACACATCAGCTGGCAGACATAACCCGAAAAACAAATCGATATCGGCTAGGGTCATAATCGTTGAACCCAGAGCGGTGGCTAATTCTGTATAGAAGGCTGTGGGGTTCTTTCGCAGATCAGGCAAGGACTTTCGGAAAGTCAGGATGTCTTGCCGATCCCATGGTTGGTAAACCCAGTTGTAAACTACCCTCCCTCTCGCATCTTGGTGATTAATATCGTCGTGTGTTCCCAGTCCTCGTGGGGGAACCCAATAGGGAGCGGCCTCCTTTATGGGCATCATAGTGTCAATTTTTTCTACTCTGGCTTCAGTCACTGCAGGAGTTGTGGTGTTGGTTTCTGGTTTCAGTTCCGTGAGGTGGCGGAAAACTTCAAGCGTACGCGTGAAGAGGTTCGTCACATCACACTCGTCCCCATCTCCGATATCAATTTTCCTATACAGAGTCGTTAGGTTTTCAGGGCCTTTTCCTTGGTAGCGGTCTTCGTAGGCATTAAGGGTATGGTAACAAAGGCGTACGACAAAGTGTCGCCTGTGGCTATTGGCATATGTATGGTACATATCTGTTATATAATCCTCACTTTCCTTTGTCACTTTCCTTTGACACTTTCCAGTGTCTTTACGATCTTATCGATCCCAGCTCGTTCGTCCTTGCTTAATCTATTCGATCTCGCGGGGTCTTTCCTCCCCGCTTCGGGATCACCTGAAGTCGCTGCTCGCGCTGCGCTGAGTGCGAGGGGTTCGGTCGGCGCAGAGGCCATGAGGACCGAGGCTCCGGCACTACTCTCGCCTGTCGTTGGGGGTTGCGGGTGCTGTGCTAAGGGTTGGGAAGGGGCATATGGAGGGGGCATGTAGATGATCGGGGGACCTAGTAGTAAATCGTCGTTCGTTCGCTGTTTCGAAGGTAGCTTGGGGTAAAGTGTAGAGGGTGTCCTGACGGGACACTGGCCTGATGATTCGGAATCTTGTTTTAGCTTGGTTTCCTCTCTTTCTTTTATTTCTTCCTTTAATTTGTTAGCGGCCAGGTGAGCTGCCTTGCGTAATTCCTTTTCTAACCTGACCTCATTTCTTTTCTTCCGCTGTTCTGTTTCTTTGCGCCACATGCCGAAGCTATCGAGCATAGTGGGTGTTGTCTTATTGTTATAAAGGGCTGTTTCCAGCGCGTTTATTTTGTCGTTATCGAAGGACCCTATCAGTGGCCACTGACTTCCCCGATCCTTTCTCGTGTATTTATGCCACAGCTTACTATAAGCCACGGTGACTAGTCCATATTTAGTAAACATGTCCTTATTAGGGGTGCCCTCCAGTGGAGCCGGATGGTTCACCTCTAATAAGCGGTCCGGGCTGAACCAACTACCAACAAACGGGGCGAAGACAGGCATGACGGGTTACAAAGGGGACAAAAGTCTGCACTACCTATCCTTCACTATCCGCAAAGACTAAACAGAGTATTGCGACCCTGTGCTTATTTGTGAATAGAGAATAACCCAAAGAGAACCAATTCCGAACGATCAATGTTCGGATAAACAATCAATCAAATGAGGGATAAAAATAGGCATGACAGATTACAACGGGGGCAAAAGCCTGCGTTACCTATCCTTCACTATTCACAAGGACTAAACAGAGTATTGCGACTCTGTGCTTTTTTGTAAATGGAGAATGATCCAAAGAGAACCGATTCCAAAACAGTAAATGCTTGGATAACAATCAATCAAATGGAGAGGGAAGCAGGCACGACGGATTACAATGGGAGCAAAAGCCTGCGTTACCTACCCTTCACTATCTGCAAAGACTAAACAGAGTATTGCGACTCTGTGCTTGTTTGCAGATAGAGAATCTCTCAGAAACAATCAAATGAGTAATACTAGTATTTTCAAACAATCAAACAATCAATTCGCAATTCGTCGTGTTACACGACCTTACCCGGACCGCATGGACAGTTTCTCGTCTTCCGCTTCCAGCGCCTGATCATCCTCCGTTCTCCGTAATTGCTGTGGCACTCCTGATGGTTCCCAGTCAGGACCGTAGATCACTCGAGAGAGGTCTGCTCGGAACCGGTGAAGTTCGGATGATCGGCTGCCAGACGAGGGTCTATCGGGCAGGAGCTCTTCCCGATCGTTGCAGTCGTTCACTCTGTCATTGGGACCTCTCCCACTGGATCCACGCGTCGCTGATGGGCCCCACGTTTGGGACGCCAATTGTTGAAAGGTAGGGCCGAATTTGACCAAGAACCCTTCAGTATTTGCCCGGCGTTAGCCGCCTCTCATACCATTCGAGATTACTAAACAAAGAGGCAGGCGCTGGAGACAGAAGGCAGGAAACAGGAGTTTATTCCGACGGAGCAGAACACGTCAAATTAGACAACAGGGTATCTTCTCGAGGTGCTCTAAACGCATCCTTGGGGCCTGGCCTCTTATACACAGGTTTATTGCTTTATTACATAAAACACATTCTTGTTAATACTTTGATGTACGGAAAGGCATCCTCGGAATCTCCGCTCCAAACCCGTTCCCACACATATTTACAGTAAAAGTCCCACCCTGATCTCAGTAGGTGATGACTATCGCGCAACTGGATATCCCGCCGGCTCCCGGAATGTGCGCGGCTGATCGGATCTCATGGGGTGGGGGCCTTTATCATTCATAGATTCTTTGAAGAAGGACAGCTTCCTACTGTAAGGGGCAATAAACTGTATCCGCGGGGCTAGGTGATGGCCTGGGATCGGGCGGGACAATCGGGCACAGAGGAAGGGGGTTCATCAAAGGATGCGTGATCATTAAAGGGACGGAGGGAGGTGTTAGTCGGGTACGGAATGTGGCTCCGAGGCAAGGCCGCGCTGAAGGGGTGGTTTATGGCCCAAGCATGTGAGAACATGGGCTGTCAGCGCGCGGGGGATGCTGGCGGGGTCAGAGAGAGAGAGAAACGCGCGGGCTATCGGCAGTGGGCAGAGAGGCCATGGTGTTCAAAATGGCTGCTACTTACGCGCACATTTGAGCTACAAAAGGGGACAAGATGGCGCCGATAATGTTTACGTCGCAATCTAGATTTTAACATGGTGGGGTCCTTACAGAACCTGCTGGGCTCCGCCCTAATCATAATGGAGATACTTGGGGACTTTCCAGTTACAAAATAAATTTCGAAACCCTGGCGAAGATACCCATCAACCCGTATCTGCATTAAAGGAAGCAGTACTATATCATATTAGAACATTGGAATGTTGAGTGCTCCATTGTAGAAAATGGGGTGCTCCAGGCTTCTACTGGCTGGTAGAAGTCCAGAGAGCATCTTTCCAATGAAAGTTTCATTTCACAGCTGATGCTGTGAACAAACGCCTCTCAGAGCCGAGGGGATTTAAACCCCCTCGGGCTCCGTGAGGCCTTTGTTTTTACAAATTAGAACATTCTGCACTGTAGGGGCGGAATGTTCTAATAGCCCCAGAGCCTCGCGTAAAGCCCTGTTCTTTGAAGTTAGTCATATGGACCCCCACATATTTAACCTACCTGTCCCTAATATAGCTTTAGAGCCCGACTTAGCGGGCTCTAGCAATCATTAAAGGTCTGCTCCCTTGTTAAAGGCCCGAAACGCTAGAGGGGGCCTTTAATGGCCAGTAGAGCCCGCTACATCGTGTTCTAAGGCTATATTAGGGACAGATTGGTTAAATATGTGGGGGTCCATATGACTAACTTCAAAGAACAGGGCTTTACGCGATCTAGATCCCAAAACATGTCTGAGAGATATGAGCTGATTAATAAAGATGGAGATATCATTATACTTCCTAGTTAGGTCGAATCTTGGAGTGTAAGATGAATGTCACTCCAAGATTATTATACATTGTCCAACTCCCAAACCTCCCAACTCATATGGAACAGGCCGTCATGACAGTCCCAAAAAATCTTTGTCATTCAGACACAAGAATCTTATATACTTCGATTTGAAAAGGGCTGCACAGGCCCGAAAAAAGGATTGCTTTAAGTCAAGAAAGAGTTACATTCTTTAGATACAAGGCTTACCTGTAGTTCCAACCCAGCAGAAAGTAAAAAGTCAGGGCAAATCACACTCTACTACATAGTATGAATCAGCTAGGACATTTCTCAAGGTAGTGAAAGTCTCTTAAGTGAGAAGATGATGCCGGTGCGGACACTGGAACAAGGAAAGTGTTGCCTCATAAGAATTGATGAGATATACTGTACGACAGAAAGCTGGAAAATAGTTCTACAGTGCATCACATCTTAAAATTATGATGTGATTTTGTTCCTTTTCTCTCCTGTGATCCCCTCATAAGGAAGTTAATTTTTAGAACATGAAGTGGCTGCAGTCACTTTAGGTGAAGAGATCTAGGACTGACATTTGATGTGCGTGTGTTGTATAACCAGCACAATAAAATAATCAAACAAAATTGAATAGATGAAGCTGTAACACCACAAGCTGCATAAAATGATATAGCCAGGCCCCCAACATGAAAGCGCTTTATTCAAAGGAGTTCCAGGAGACATATAGGCTAAGCCATTTAAGTGTGAGGGTTCTATCAGCCAAGTCTTCTGCGGAAGACATATGACAGTGTTGCTGGTAAACATACTGTTGACACACTGTAACCAGCAGGCAGAGCCAAAAATGTTCCAGGACACCAAATGCATCCCTTCAAGCCCCTTAAATTCATTAGGTACGACCAAAGGACAGAAAGTTGATTTCTGAACAAAGACGGTCAAAATGGTTTCATGGAGAACAATCTTTTTTTTAATTATTATTTTTTTTATTGCAGAAACACAGAACATTTTTGTGGCATTCAATCAGTAATCCAGCTAGTCGTCATTACAGTATACAGTAAAAGCAATAAGGTCATACACTGCCGTTTAGCCCACATCCCGAAGGTCGGGCGGCGAATAACACCGTTGTGCTGGAAGTACAAAACTCAAAAGGTAGTCATAAGCAACTAAGGACCATGTAAGGTATCTGCATTTACGTTTTCACCCTTCCCACCCCCCCAACATTACAGTGCAGCAAGAACTAAACAAAGCAGTCGAGAATCTACAGCATAAACACTCCCACGTCCCGCCCTGTCCATTTCGTAGCCAAAAAGAAAAACAGTCTTTCACAGTATCACACATTTCCGAAGGAGCCTCTTCTGACACATAATCGAGTAAATATTACACTACCCACTGGAAGCTCCCCCATCATCATTTCAGCAGTGTAATTGCCAGGTCCCAGAGTTCCGGGCCTTCACAACCTCCCGTCCAACCCATGGTAGTGCCTCCATTTGGTCCATACCTTACTAAATTTTTTCGGGCACCCCCTTGCTTTATACGTCACTCTCTCGGCCGCCATGTACAGGTCCAACCCTCTTCTCCACTCCTCCAATCCCGGCGGTTCCGGAGACCCCCAGTATTTCGCAATATCCCTTTTAGCCACCACCAGTGCCAACACTAGGAAAATAAGGAGTGGGCGCGGCAGATCTACCTCGTTGGTCATTCCCAGCAGTGCTAGCTTGGGTTCACACTGGTGCGGGATCCCCAAAATCTCCCTTAGTTCTGAAAAGATGTGTGTCCAGTACGTCTGGATCTTGTCACATGTCCATATAGTTTGAAAAAAATCCCCATCACGTTGGCAACCCCTGAGGCAGTGTGCGTCTTCCACCTTCCTCATTCTATGAAGTCTCACCCTGTCATAATAGGTTCTATGTAGCACGTTAAATTGAATGAGGCGTTGTCAAGATTTAATTGCCACTTCCCGGGGATGCATTAGCACCATCTCCCAGTCTAGGTCCTCCATGTCTCCTAGCTCCCCTTCCCAAGTGCGTCGAAGCTTCACTAGGTCACCCAGCATATGGTTGGTTAGGGTCTTGTAGGTGAGGGAAACCACCTTCCCCGGGATCCGCTCCTGAAGGAGCCGTCCCTCCAAAGGCGCATATTCAGTGATGTCACTGAGTGGGACTTTTTGTGCATGCCAAGCATGTCGTAACTGAGTGTATTTGAAGAGTAGGGAATGGTGAAGCCCAAATTCGGCCCGGAGGGCTTGAAAAGTTTTCAGCTCCCCTTTGGCAACCACATCTCCTATCGTGGAAATGCTGATGTCGTCCCATCCCCGGAAGCCACGTAGTTTGTGAAGTTCTGTCAGCCACTGGCAATGCCACAGTGGCGTCTGCCGAGTAGGCCTCTTTTCCCAACCCATGCGCCTCACGGCCCTAGACCACGCGTTAAGCGTGAGGGTAGTGGCTTGCAGTAGCGGTGCCCGTCTAGAGGCTCCATATATATAGTACAATAAGTTTCTGGACGACAGTTTCAGCCTTTCCAGGGCATAAGTCGGGTGATCCGCTGGGGCATGTAGCCAGTCATTGATCGGTGTCATGTGTTCCGCCCAATAGTAAGCCTCCAGATTAGGAAGTGAAATCCCCCCGCTATATTGATGCCTTTGGAGTGTTGTCAGCGCCACCCTAGGTTGCTTGCCCAGCCACAGGAAGGTTCTTAGATCAGAGTGGATTTTGGTAAGTACCGAGGCCGGAAGTGGGTGATATTCATTTTGTAGTGCATAGAGAAATTTTGGGAGGACGATCATCTTATACATCCCTGCCCTACCTAGGAGTGTGAGTGGGAGCTGCCTCCAGCGGTCCATGTCTGCCACCGAGCTCAGGATAATCCGTTCCAAATTCTTTCGGAACAATAGAGTTTTATCTAAAGTGATGTTTATCCCGAGGTACTGAAAGCCCGCAGTGGTCGTCAATAGTTGGTCAGGCAGCCCGACCCACCTGCCCTCTCTCCCCGGGTCATAGATTATCGATTTGTGCCAATTAATGGTGTGTCCTGCCCATCTACTATATTGCCCCAGCTCACGGAATAGTTCCGGTAGCGTAGTCTCAGGTTTCGTAATATACAGAAGGACATCGTCTGCATATAGCGAGATCTTCTCTTGTGCGAGGTCCATGTTGGTCCTTTTAAAACCTAAGATGTCCTCATTTTGACGTATCCTGGCTGCCAGGACCTCAATAGTAAGTGTGAAGAGGAGGGGCGACAGGGGGCAGCCCTGATGGGTCCCCCGCTGAATTGGGAATTCACGGGATAGCCTTCCATTAACCCGTACCCTAGCACTCGGAGCAGTGTAAAGGAGCTGGACCCACTTTTGGAAGTTAGGACCAAATCCAAATTTGTGGAGCACAGCATTAAGAAATGGCCAATGAACCGCATCAAAGGCCTTTTCGGCGTCAAGGGAGAGGAACCAGTGTGGCTCGTCCCGTCCCTTCACCTCCTGGAGCCAATTGTGGGTACGTCGAAGATTCAGTTTGGTGGCCCTGTCCGGTAAAAAAACAGATTGGTCTAGGTGTACAAGGTTCGAGATAACTGACCTCAGGCGTCTCGCGAGGATGGTCGCCTAAAGTTTAACCTCCGCATTGAGGAGGGAGATGGGGCGATAGGATGCACAGTCTTCTTTCGGTTTACCATATTTGTATATCAGTACAATCGTGGCCACAGAGAGATCTGGGGGAGCCTTCCTGCCTGGCAAGCCCCGGTGAAAAGCCCCTTAAGATGCCGACCCAAAAGGTCCGCCGTACGTTTAAAAAACTCGTCCGGAAAACCATTTGGCCCCGGAGTTTTCCCCGGTCTCAGTTTGGCTATAGCTTCTGATATATCGTCAGCTGTAATGTCGGCCTCTAACATCCGGAGGTCCTCAGGAGATAATGTGGGCAGGTCTGTCTGTGCCATGTAATTGCCAGCCTCCTTGCATGTTCCTAAGTCCCTAGCTGCGTAGAAAAGTTCGTAGTGTGAGGCGAATGCGTCAGCAATTGCCAAATCAGAGGTAACGAGCACCCCATCCGTGTTCCTAATGGCCTCGACCCATCTAGCCGCCTGCTCCTTTCGACTGAGCCACGCTAGGAGTTTGCCCGACTTGTCCCCCACGTCATATAGACGATGGAGGGTGACATGGGACTGGGTCTTCGCCTCATTAGTGACCAGCTCCCTATACTGTCTTTGGGCATCTAGTAAGCGCCGAAGAGTCTCAGTATCCTTCCGGCACTGGTAGTCTTTTTCCAGTGCTAGGATATTCTGTTCCATGGCTGTGACCTCGGCTTGGAGTTTACGACGTTCGTCTCCCCTTCTACTCTGCAGTCTGTCCCGCAGGACCGGCTTCATGGCCTCCCAGAAGGTGACCGCCGAGTCCACTGTCCCCTCGTTTTCTGTCACGTAGACCTTGATGTCCGCCCTCAAACCGCGCAGTATCGCTGCGTTTTGAAGATCCCAGGCCGCAAGGCGCCAGGTGGTTCCCGAAGAGCCCCGGACCTGACCGGTCTGTACCCATAATGGCGAATGGTCCGATATCCCTCTGGCCTTATATTCCGCTGTGTCGTCCACCTTCAAATACTGTCTGGACATGAAGACATAGTCCAGCCTCGAAAATACCTTGTGGGCCCCTGAGTAGTAGGAGTAAGCATACTGGGTAGGATGTAGCCACCTTCAAATGTCTGTGAGACCCAAAGTAGCTATCTGATGGGCCAGGACGGTCCGTGTCCCACCTCTATCCATCTCCCCTGAACGATCCATTCCTATATCCATCACATCATTAAAATCACCTCCCATGATTTGGATAGTGTCAGTCGTGTCTAGGAGGATGCTTGCCAGAGCCTTGAGTGTACGTGCCTGCAGCTTAGGCGGCGCATAAACCAACAGTATTGTGTATGTACGTCTATTCCATGTCCCTCGAACTCCAACGTACGTCCCCAATGGGTCTATCCAGGTGCGTGAGATGGAAAATGGGGAAGACTTTTTGATAATGACCGCCACCCCCCTGGAATCGGATGTGTAGCCCGCATGTGCCAGTACCCTGAAACGACCCCTGGCTATAAAGGCGCAGTGTGTGACCTTAAGATGTGTTTCCTGGAGTAAGGTAATATCTGGATCTAATATTTTAAGGTAGGAGTTCACTAGCCCTCTCTTAACCTTGAGCCCAGTCCGTTCACGTTCCATGTCAGGATACTAACTCCCCTGTTGCTCGTTTGCGGTGTTGTTAGTGCACTAGCCATTCGTGAATGTGATATGTCAATGAAGCTGCCTGCCGTTGCAGAAATGTGGTGTAGAACATCAAAGCGTACAACTGCTTCTTCCCGACTGCTGTCCCCGCCTCCCAACCCCCCCCTCCCCATCCCCCACCTGAATGAACGTGAGACCCCCTGTTCCCCCCCCCACCCCACCTCCCTCACCATCCAGTCCCGTCCCATCACGAGGCAGAACTGTCCGTAAGAGAAGGCCTGTCGCCCACCCACACATCCCTCCCTTTAATCACTCCTAGCACCCCCTCCACAACCTGGTCAGGAGTGTGATCAGCAACAGAACTTAT
This sequence comes from Lissotriton helveticus, assembly GCF_964261635.1. Taxonomy (NCBI): domain Eukaryota; kingdom Metazoa; phylum Chordata; class Amphibia; order Caudata; family Salamandridae; genus Lissotriton; species Lissotriton helveticus. The sequence continues at coordinate 445,616,541 of NC_136071.1, read as the reverse complement.
ATAAACAATGAACGTAAGTAACAAAAGGGCGTGTCAACTTGCGTGCTTCCCATCACCGAGCTGTAAACTCAATAGCCCGATCCACCATTGTTCATGATCTGGAGACCTGAGTCCCTGATTCAGGCACGCTGTGCTGTCCAGACATGTCCTGCTCCAATACTCGGATCGCATCAACCAGGGGGTGGACCGATTGACCCTCCTCCTCCCTTTCTTCCCCTCCAGAGGTGCGGCTCTCAAGTTCATCCTCGTCCTCCCCCTCCGAGCGGGCGGTGGTTCGTAGACAGGTAAATCTCGAGCCCGCCTCTGCCATTCCGCTCGGTGAGGCCGATCGTCCATTCGGTGTGTTTCCCGAACTGCGTCCCCGATAAGGCGTCGCCGGGGTCTGTCTCCTATATCTCCTGGACTTCATTCTCTGTGCCTTCGGCAGTTCCCACTGGGGTCCATTTCGCAAAGACCTGTCCATCAGTTCCCGTCCGACGGTCTCTCTGCTGTTGAGAATTGGTCGTTCCTCTAACCATTGCCACGCGTCCTCCGGATGAGCGAAGAAGAGTGACTGTTCCTTATAGAGCACCTTGAGCTTCGCCAGGAAGAGTAGCATGTAGGAGATTTTCAAGTCTCTAAGTTTCGCCTTCACGGCGTCAAAGGAGCGGCGTAGCTTTTGCACCTCCTGACTATAGTCCGGAAAGATCATGATGTGCGCATTTTCTAGACGGATCTCACCCAGATTCCTCGCCCCTCGCAGGATCAAGTCTCTGTCTGCGAAGTTAAGAAAACGCGCAATGACCGGTCTCGGTCTCACTCCCTCCGGCGGCTTTGCCAAGAGGGCCCTGTGTGCTCTCTCAATAATGAAGCAGGGAGAGAACTGCACCGCCGAAAGGTTTCTAGCAGCCAGGAGTGGAGGAAGGAGACCATATCCGCCTTCTCAATCCCTTCCCTAAATCCAACAAAGCGCAGGTTGTTGCGTCTTGCTCTGTTTTCGGCGTCGTCAAACCTCCACTGTAGGTGGCGATGGGATGCCTTGAGCTCCGCCATGTCTTTTCTCAGGGTAGTTATCGAGTCCTCCAGACTCACCCATCCGCGCCTCAGCAGAAGTCACCCTGTCGGATAAATTCCGGAAGTCTTGCCTCAGCAGCGTCACTTCGGAGCCCACTTCGCCTATCTTGACCTCCAGGGCCGCACGGGACTCCTGGATATCAGCTCGAGAAGCCTGGATGGCCCCCATCAGCAGTTCAGTGTCAGAGCGCACACTTGATGCGGTCGTGAGGGTCTCTGCCATCTGCCTCGGCGCGGCAAAATTGTCCATGGGCCATTGTTTGGGCGCTTTGGGTAGTGGGTCCCTCTTCCCCATGTTGTGCACGGTGGCTGTGTCAAGCACGCAGGGCAAGCAAAGATGAACCCTACCTCCCGGGCACTAGTCGTGGCCTAATGGACAGGCCGTCGCGCCCGCACCCCACCTGGTGCGCTGGGGGTCCAAGAGCCCCACACCGGAGTTCGCATGGGTCACTGCCTGCTCCGTCTCACACTCCGCTGTAACTGGATCGCTGGTAGGTGGCGTCCGGTAAGTCCTTCAGTCCCCCTATCTCCGTCGGGCACCTCCCAGGTTTTGCTCACCAAGCCCCGAGCCTCTGTCACCGCCCGTAGGGGGGGGCGCTGCAGTAAAGTTCCCTTGTTGTCCGGGGTACAAGCAGTGATCGGGGCCTCTTACAGATGGGCTGGGGCCGAGTAGCCGGTGGCCGGTGTGCACCGCAAGCCCCCAGGCGACCCCTGTCGTTTCCGTGTTCGTATGGAGGCAGGCCGCCTGTGTACCTCAACGGTGCCTGAGTGTGCGTAGTTTTTCGGCCACAGGGCGGTGAGGGCACCGCAGGGTCCGAGGCCAGGACTGGGGTCTTCAGATCTTCAGTTCGTGGCTCCGGCCGCCATTTTCCCGAGGCCCGTGGCCAGCTCACGATGGATCCTCCGGGGCTCCCTCTCAGGCTCCACCCACGGTAAGGCCGTCACCTCTCGCCTCTCCGCCGCTCACCTTATGGGCCCCCAGGATGATGGCTCGACGTTCTCTCTGGATCCCTTAGTACCCCACGGGCGCTCCCGCCGCCATCTTGGGTAGGGGGTTGATCGGTACCGGAGCGTCCGACTCCGTGGTTCGGGGGTGCCCAGGCCCGACAGATCACCACATCGAGAGCCCCGTCCTCCGACCCCACTGCAGGGGCCCGCCGCCGGACCTGGAAGCAGGGTTTCAGCTCTATTGGCGACGTCCGGGCGCCGCGGCCGCCATCTTGTCTCCGGTCGGGCGCGCAAAGAGGGAACAGAAAGTCAGTAAATCGGATGTTTCACGGCAGTACACCGCTCGTTGCTCGCCTCCGCTTGGTCTCGCCGTGTCCCCGATTCGCCCCTGTTACTTTGGTGGGTTTTTCGGGTATCAAAGTGACGGATTATGAAGCAGCTTGCCGGGAGCTCCGGAGCCACACGTCTTAGCACGCCATGGTGTTGGCCACGCCCCTCATGGAGAACAATCTTGGACACTTCCGGGAGTTATATAACTATCAGCATTGCACACACTTCACATGCAGAAACTATTAATCTTTTCTTTATACGTACAGCCAACATAATTTACTGTCCTCTAGGCTTTACTGGTAGACTCATTTAAAAAATACAGTGTTTGCATAATCTGTGTATGTGCTAATCCTTTTCCCAGTCTGCTGTCCCTGTATGATTTCAGTCTGCTCATGATTAATATTAACTGACCACAGTACAGGTTCCAGTGCTGATGATAGAAGTGTTTTAGGGAACTTATTTCTAGCCCTTACTGTCATTAGCCCTAAATGGTGCCGAACCAATGCTGTAATCAGACACAGAAAAAATTAACAGATGACACTGGCTCATTTGGCACATTATATGTCACTCTGTTTGTAGTTTCTCTACTCTACAATCAAAATTTCAGTCTGGTACACGGAAAGAAGGTTCAAGTAAGGAGTTTGCGGGAGAAATGGATCATTAGAATTAGAACAATAAAAAATGAAACCTCAGTAACATCAACAGGTAGAGACATGGTTTAAATTGCTCAAAATCAGGATAGTCAGCGCAATTCACTGGGCCAGTCCCTCTGTTGACGGTGTAAAGGCATAGGACCTTCAAGACTCTCTGTGACTTGAGCAGGTAGATACAAGATGCTACGGTGGAGTCTTGAAAAGTGCATGCTCACCAGTGATGCAGTAGGAAAGCATCTCTGTAGTGCCGTGACTGAGGAAGTTCTTCTCTATGAGCACAGTTATGGGGAACCAGATGGACTTTTATAGGGGCGAGACGGCGGCAGTTTACCTAAAGAGATACAGGTAAAAAGGCCTGTGCCTCTGGTATACAATCATGATGATACCACAAACACCAGTCATCTTGAAGCAAGGAAGGAGGAAGCAGTAATGACAGTCTGAAAACATCTATAGAGTTCTAAAACCCAGCACTATGTACATGTTTGGCAACCTCTTCCAAAGCATTAACACTTCAGAAAAAAATGGCCAATAGTCACCCTCACCAAGGTTGACCGTTTACTTTAGGGGCCTCTATCAGCAAAGGTAGGTTTTCCTGGCAAAACAGAAAAGCAAAACATGGTGCAACACCAGTGTATTCACATGTTGTGATAGTCACTGAAGAAAGGAGAAAAACATATGGCAGGCCAGAATAAAACATACAAGGCAGGATGGCACAGCTCTCCAAAGCCACATAGATGACTGCTCACCATTCCTTAAGTTTCATGAGTATTTTTAAAGCTTCTCAAAAATCTCAATTAAAAATATTTTTCTAAGGCAAATTAGTCTCTAGTCATCAGGACAAGTGGATCCTCAATTCTCATTCACAACAATTAACAAGCACAACATACACACTATTTCTAAAATCTATACTTGAAAGGAATTAAAACACACTTTTAAAAACGACAATTTATTGAAATACTACTACATACAATACATAGACTCAAAATAAAATTGCTTTGGGGTCTACCAACATCACAGACATTAGCCATTTAATTGGTGATTTTTTAAATTTTTGTTTTTCAACACAACACTGCCATGGAGGATCAATATAGCCAAGATAACAGTCCACCCGCCAAATTTAAATGCAGGCGGACCTTAGGTATAACCACAGTGGAGACAAATTTGTCTCCACCATGATTTAATCCTTCCGACAGCGGAGTTAAGGCTGTCAGAGGCAGACCTCTCATTCCACCCATCAAATTTAGATGGGAGGAATTAGAGATCAGATTTCAATGCCAGTCACCGCCAAGAAAACCCTGGTGATAAGGGGCTGTAAAAATTGCCAAATGCTCCCATCGCCATGGGAGAGGACTCATTTGGCAAGGGGAGCCTTTCTTTTTTATTTTCAAAAAGAAAAACCTGCTTCAGCATTTTCTTTTTGAAAAGAAAAAAGAAAACAGTTTATTGCAGGACTCTGTCATAATGACAGAGACATGCAACAAACTGTAAACAGCATTGTCAGGCAGCACCTTCAAGGCAGTTCATGCCAATGCTTTAGAATGACCACAAGCTTGGCGGTCATTTCTAAGTTTGGTGGGAGGAGGAGTCTCGGCCTGGCACTAGCAAAGGACTGGTGGATGTTAAGTCCTCCCCCAGGCCAACAAAGATTACTCCGTCTGTCAAAGTATAAATCGGGACCTAAGTAACTAAGACAGTGGAGAAATCCCATTTTCCATAACACTACTGGTGAGAATCTAAAGAACAAGTTACTTACCTTCGGTAACGCTTTTTCTGGTAGATACTATATCTGCCTGTGGATTCCTCACCTTGTGAATATCCCCTTGCGTCAGCAACATTCGGAAATTCTTTTTGTAGCTTCGCGCCGACGTGGATCCGGACGTCACAGAGGCACGGCACCGCTCGCGACTCCGCTGACGTCACCGACGCCTATAATAGGCCCACGCCGGCGTGATGACATCATTTCCGCCCTTTTTTCCGTGCCTTCGAGGCACACGGACGGACCGATGACAGTAAACATATACACAGTATACGCAGTATAGAAATCAAGGTAACACACACAGTGTGAAGCAAATGCAATTAAACATTTGAAATAAACAACTCCTTGACAATAAAATAATACATTATAGAAACCTCTGGCATAGAAGAGTGGACAACGGGGAGGCGGGTGGGTCAGTGAGGAATCCACAGGCAGATATAGTATCTACCAGAAAAAGCGTTACCGAAGGGAAGTAACTTGTTCTTCTGATAGATACATCTGCCGTGTGGATTCCTCACCTTGTGAATAGAGTCCCACAGCAGTCCCCACTCCCGGAGGAGGGTGTCCACTCTTCTAGACCAGGAAATCCTGAAGGACAGAGCGTGCAAAAAGACCTTCCCTCCTCACCTCGGAATCCAAGCAGTAATGCTTCGCGAAAGTGTGGAGGGAAGACCAAGTTGCCGCTCTACAAATATCCTCAACAGGCACACCTCTAGCCAATGCAGAGGTTGATGATTTAGCTCTCGTAGAATGAGCCCTAATACCCTCTGGAGGTTCCTTACCGGCCAAAGAGTAGCAGATCTTAATACAGAGGACGATCCATCTTGACAAAGTCCTCTTATGGACCGCTCTTCCTTTCCTGCAGCCAGCAAAGCCAATAAAGAGCTGGTCATCCAAACGACAGTCTTTAGTCCTGTCCAGGTAAAAAGACAGCGCCCTCTTGGGGTCAAGACGGTGTAATCTCTCCTCCTCCTTGGAAGGGTGTGGGGGAGGATAAAAGGTAGGAAGGGTAATGGATTGACCAAGGTGGAAAGAAGTCACCACCTTTGGCAGAAAAGCAGCCCTGGTCCTAAGAACCATTCGATCAGCATGAATGGACAAGAAAGGGGGCTTGTGACTAAGAGCTTGAAGCTCACTTACCCTCCTTGCCGAGGTTATTGCAACGAGGAAAACCGTTTTGAAAGTCAGAAGCCTCATAGGACATTTGTGAAGAGGCTCAAAAGGAGCACCCATTAAAAATGTCAAAACAAGATTTAAATCCCACTGAGGCACAATAAAAGGGGTAGGAGGGAACTTATTCGTGAGGCCCTTCAAAAACCTTAAAACTATAGGAGATTTAAAAAGAGCAGGCTGGTCAGGCAAACAGATAAAAGCCGACAGCGCAGAAAGATAACCCTTCACCGTGGCAACAGCAAGCCCTTGCTGTGCCAGAGAAAGGGCAAACTGGAGAACATCAGATAAATGGGCCCTCAAAGGGTCTATAGACTTCTCCCTGCACCAAGTAACAAATTTAGACCACCTATAAGAATAGATGGACTTAGTGGAGTCACGCCTGGCTGACAAAATGACATCCACCACATCGTGAGGGAGAGAAAAAGAAATCGGGTTGCCCCGTTCAATCTCCAGGCATGAAGGTGTAAGGTCTGGAGGTGGGGGTGTAGAACCTGCCCCTCCATCTGAGAGAGGAGATCTGCCCTGTGAGGGAGACGGAGCGGCGGGTGAGAGGAGAGGTGGAGAAGGTCTGAATACCACACCCTTCTTGGCCAATCCGGGGCGATCAATGTGACTTGGGCCCGGTCTTGGCGAATTTTCCTCAGAACCCGAGGAATCAATGGTATGGGAGGAAACGCATAAAGGAGTTGCGAGCTCCAACTCAACTGAAACGCGTCCCCCAAGGCTCCTTGCATCGGATACTGGAGACTGCAGAATGACAGGCAGTGAGCATTCTCGCGAGTGGCGAACAGGTCCACCCGAGGAGTCCCCCACATCTGAAAGATGCTGTGAACTACCCCCGGATGGAGCCTCCACTCGTGATCGGCAGAGAACTGCCGACTGAGACTGTCTGCACGAACGTTCTGAACTCCGGCCAGATGATTTGCCATCAGACAAATCCGATGGTCCTGAACCCAGGACCAGAGACGCAGAGCCTCTCTGCAGAGACACTGCGACCCTACTCCTCCCTGCTTGTTGATGTACCACATCGCGGTCGTGTTGTCCGTCAGGACCTGAACAGACTGACCGCGAAGGAAAGGGAGGAAGGCCTTGAGCGCCAGACGTATCGCTCGCAATTCTAAAAGGTTGATGTGAAGCAACCTTTCCTCTGGAGACCAAAGACCCTTGACCTCCAGGTCCCCCAGATGAGCACCCCACCCGAGAGTGGACGCATCCGATATCACTGTGGCAACCGATGGAGGAATCTGAAAAGGCTTCCCTTGAGACAGATTGCCTTCCACGCTCCACCAAGACAGATCCGCTGCAGTTTCTCTGGAGATCTTCACTGACTCCCTGAGATCTCCGTTGTGCTGATACCACTGCCTGCGGAGGCACCACTGGAGCACCCTCATATGCCAGCGTGGATGGTTGACCAACAGAATGCATGAAGCCATCAGACCGAGCAGGCGAAGGTCCTTCAGGACTGGAGCGACCGCTCCACTGTAAAACAAAGGAATCATTTCCTGTATGTCGCGAATCCTTTGAGGAGGAGGGAATGCACGACACACAGTAGTGTCCAGTACCGCACCTATGAACAGGTTGCGCTGTGAGGGCACCAGGTGAGACTTGGGCACATTTATCGAAAAACCCAACCTGTGCAACAACTGAGTTGTCTCTTGCAGATGACGGAGCACCTTCTTCGGCGACTCCGCTTTGATCAGCCAGTCGTCTAGATACGGAAACACATGTATCCCCGTTCTCCTGAGATGAGCTGCCACCACTGCCATCACCTTGGTGAAGACTCGAGGCGCAGTAGTAAGACCAAACGGAAGGACCACAAACTGGTAGTGTTGTGACCCAACCGTAAAACGGAGATACTTTCTGTGCGACTTCAAGATGGGAATGTGAAAATACGCATCTTGCAAGTCGATCGACACCATCCAGTCTTCTTCCAGCAGCGCTTGAAGAACCTGCGCAAGAGTGAGCATCTTGAACTTTTCCTGTTTCAGGTAAAGGTTCAAAATCCTGAGGTCCAGGATTGACCGAAGCCTGCCATCTTTCTTGGGGATCAGGAAATACCGGGAGTAGCACCCCTGGCCCCTTTCCTGCTCTGGAACCACCTCTATTGCACCTTTTCGGAACAAAGCCAGGACTTCTTCCTGCAGGAGAAGCAGGTGGTCCTCCGAACAATAACCCTGGCAAGGAGGGTAATTGGGAGGGAATTCCTGGAAAGGAAGTGCATACCCATTCTCTTCAAGATTGAGAACCCAAAGATCCGATGTTATTAATTCCCAATCTTGTAGAAAATGTGTAAGCCGACCCCCCACTGGACCCACATGATCCGGAAAGGCGGATCTAGGGCTGCTTTGCTGCGATGGCAGGGGGTTGGGAAGGGGAGGAGGAGGAGGAGGAGGAGGAAGCTTGACGCCCTCTAGGGCGGGATCTTTGTCTGCCCCTGTACGACTTGTACAGCATATTCTACTACTGTTGTGGCTGCTGCTGAGATGGTCTGTAAGAACGAAAGGAAGATCTGCCAAACCCTCTGAAGCGTCTTCCAGTAGTACCTCTGGACTGGAGACCCAAAGATTTTGCAGTGGCCCTACTGTCCTTAAAACGTTCCAAGGCAGCATCAGCCTTCTTACCAAACAATCCTGAGCCATCAAAAGGCAAGTCCATCAAAACAGACTGGACGTCCGCAGAGAACTCTGAAGTTTTAAGCCAGGCAGCCCTCCTAGTGGCCACGGATGAGCCCATGACCCTTGCCACCGAATCAGCAGTGTCCAGACCACTCTGGATTACTTGCCTCGCAGCTGCCTGAGTGTCCGATATTACCTCCTGAAAATCCTTCCTCTGTTCCTCAGGGATTTTCGGAACCAATTGCTTGACAGAATCCATCAAGGCATGAATATACCTCCCCATCAGACAAGTTGCGTTAGTTGATTTAAGCGCCATACTGGCTGAAGAGAAGACTTTCTTAGCAGTTTGATCCTGCTTCCTGGATTCTTTATCTCCAGGAACCTGCGGAAAAGCCCCAGCAGACCTCTTTGAACAGGCAGCCTGAACAAGTAAACTCTCAGGTAGGGGGTGTGTTGACAAGAATTCAGGGTCACCCGGAGGAACTCTGTACCTCCTCGCCACTGTCCTAGAAACTGCAGGAGCAGACAAAGGTTTCTTCCATACTTCATAGATGGGCTCAGATAAGGCATCATTGAAGGGTAACATAGGTTCAATAACAGAAGAGGGTGAATGAAGAACCTCAGTTAAAATATTTGGTTTATAATCAGCAGTGGGCAGAGTAATGTTCAATAAACTCGCTGCCTTTTTAATAACGGTGTGATAAGGAACCACATCTTTCGAAGGAACATTTGAAACTGAAGCCAAATCCCACTCAGGGGGCAGTTCAAGTCCACTGGCTTCACCCAAGTCCTCAAAAGGATCTTCAGAATCATGTAACTCTCCTTCCTCAGTATCTGTATACTGGTATCTTCCTTCCTCCAGAAGTCTCTGGGCCTCTTTACGCGATCTTTCTTTCGTGATAGAAGTCGAAGGATTCGCAATCGACTCCGACGGAGTCGGGACCGGCGTCGATCCCGAAGTCGGATGAGGTCGTTTCACTCGAGGTCGAGCAGAATCCTGTCTCGGAGTCGTAGGTATCGGCGTCGATGGAATCGGCGTCGATGGAGTCGGCGTCGTACGCTTCGACGTGGACGACACAGGAGGTGCCGGAAAATGCCAATGCGGTGGTATAGCCGGCATAAAAGGCATGAAGGGTGCAGGGGCATAAGCCTGGGGAACACCCAAGTTAAAAGCCATAGGACCCGTGGGACCAACAGGTGCACCAGACGGGAACATTGCCCTGGAATAGACACCAAACATGGCGTTCAGGAACTGAGAAGGATCCTGACCTGGAGTTGGAAAATCAGGATATGGACCTCTGGGTTGTTCCTGAGGAGGTGGAGTCGATACGACGTCGACCTCTTCATCGAGTCCAGGAACCGGGGTCGACGAACCCGCAGGCACCGGAACTTCGACTTCACCAGCCCCCTGCTCCTCACCTTCATCCTCCTGAACAGAAGGATTGGATGGAACCGGAGAATGGACCTGCTTCTGAGAATCGGGTGAATTCGGATGTGAAGCCTCACCAACAGAGTTATGATCTTCCGACTCTGAAACTTCCACTTCCTTACTCAGAAGCTTGACTTGGGACTTCGGTCTTGAACTAGAGTCCTTTTCAGAGTGATGACGTGACTCATGGCTCCTCTTCTTGTGCTTCTTCCTCGAAGACTTCGAAGCGTGAGCCGAAGACGACTCCGAGCGTGACCTCGAACGAGACCTCGACCTCGACCGTCGAGATCGAGACTTCGAAGACTTTTTAACTTTCTTATTTTTAAGTTTTGCCACGAGGAGTTTCGTCTCTCTCTCTCTTAAAGCCTTCGGAGTCATCTTCTTGCAGCAAGGACAATCCTCGACGTCATGGTCGGAACTTAAGCACCAGACACAGCATTCATGAGGATCGGTGATAGACATAGTCTTGCCACATTCACCGCAAGCCTTAAATCCAGTTTTCTTCGACGACATTTCGAAGAATATAAAGATAGACACAGTAATAGGATTATAGTAACAAAGTTACTGTAAAGCTACAGTACGATCCCAGAAAACCGTTAGCGTCGACGACGCGGAAAAAAGGGAACTGATGTCATCACGCCGGCGTGGGCCTATTATAGGCGTCGGTGACGTCAGCGGAGTCGCGAGCGGTGCCGTGCCTCTGTGACGTCCGGATCCACGTCGGCGCGAAGCTACAAAAAGAATTTCCGAATGTTGCTGACGCAAGGGGATATTCACAAGGTGAGGAATCCACACGGCAGATGTATCTATCAGAATGGAGAACTATACGACCTCTGTAAGTCGGACTGTCAGATTAAATATTTCCACAAACATAGGGTCCTAAAAAGATTCAGGTTATCATTGGGGGGTTGTAGCTCCTAAGGAGATGATAATATGAGTATATGCTGTGTCTGGAGGAATTTATTCGCTAGAGGGTTCCAGGAAAGCACTAACAATGGAACCCTCCTTTGAAGATGAAGAATGTCACAGTTTACAGAGCTCAGAGATGGTACTCATGAGGGGGTCTCTATTTGCATGGCTGTTGTCTTGTGAAGCCTAACACCATTGAAGAGTTACATTGCCTTGGAGGCATGGAGATTCTGAGGCTGTGTCACAGAAACTGTAGGAGACTGTTCTCATGTACATCAGCAACTGTTGCATGAAAACCCATGACATCCAGAAGTTGCCTTCACTAGATTTGTCTACCTGAGGTCTTTATAGTGCATTACAAAGTACAAATGTGCAGAGCAAGTACACTTCAAATCGGAACATATAACAAGCCAAAACAGAGAAAATTGACACCTTCTATATTTTCATCAGTTTTCCATAAGTAAATTAAATCGCAGAATTTGCATGCTAGGAAATGTACCTCAGTGCAAAAGGCTGCATCCCTATCCCAACAAAAGACTAATATCATGGCTCCATGAGAGTTGACTGTTTGTAGGTTTTTGTGAATGGCACTTTTGATTGGCTTTGTTTTCAGTCGTTCTGACTGCATTGTGATAGAAATGTACGTTCTGCAACAGTGTGCTTCTTGATCAAAAAGTGGCAGCTGACTGCTAATACACATTTTCTATAATTTTGCTGCTTTCCATTGGGAAGAAGAAACTGTTCCCATCAGAAGATTGGCTACAAATGATTTATTCTCTCACCCAGAAAACAGAAAGGCAACAAAGACCCAGGGAGATGTACATTGTAGGTGCCTGGTAAACTCATCTGAACTTAGGCAGTGATTGTGCATTGGGTATTGGTTATGGATCACTGCTACAAACTGGCCTGTTTGCTTGCTCAGCATGAGGCTGCAGAAATGATTCGAGGTGGAACATCTACAGTTCAGTCACTATGCATATTTTACAGAACAACTGTTTATGACAGGGTCAGCTTAACTGGGACTAAAGAAGTATACAAGTGCTATAAAAGAAGTTGAGATGCAAAATAAAAGAAATCCCTTACTTGGAGTCTGGCTCTTGCCCAGAGAGGGATGAGGCCTCCACACCATCCGTCCTGCCACTCCAGAAATCGAAGAAGGTCATTGTGTCCATCTCCACATCATAGAAATACATTTTGGAGTCCGGTGTACCTTCAGCCTGACAAGAGAACATTATTCACAACAGCTGTGCATGGATGGCAAATACTAAGAGATTAACTCTATGAGAGTCACATTTGCAAATTAAAAGAGAAGACCAGATAGTAACAATCACCAGGGTCGCAGAAAGTCTTTTCAAGGTTTCACACCATACAGAACCTGCAGCCAACAGACAATGTTACACACGCTAGGGAGTAAGGTTGCCACTTAGTCAGTATTTCTCATGCATTTTTCATGTCATAGCCAGTAAAAATGACTGGGAAAGGCAACAAAATTCAGTATTTTTCCCCTAAGAAATATAAGACTGGAAAAAAAAATTAAAAAAGAAATCAGTGTTTTAGGTAGGGGTGGCGAAAATATTCCTAAATGATTATTCATGTAAAAAGAGATAGAATAGCTATGATACAAAAAATAATACAGAGGCTTTCACAAAACTTATTTTTCAAACACTGGACCCTGGTCAGTCCAGAATCTCAAAACATAAATAAAAGGCTGGAATTCTCTACTGAGGAAGATGGCAACCCCATGGCATTGACATGCACCATTAGAGGTTTAATTGGGGGGGCCGTGGCTTCGGGGCGACCAAGATGGCCGCATCCGAATAGAGCTCCGCCGGTCGGGCGATTCCAGGTGCCCTGATCCGCGTTGCTAGAGCCCTCACAGCCGCCAATATCCTCCCCCGATGATCGCAGGGCCCCGGGCAACAGTCTGCTGCCGCTGTTGGGGAGAGAGTGAACCTGAGGCAGCGTCGGAGCCGGATGCCGCCGGGCTCCGCACTGGGCCTTCCCGCCAGATCCCCATTCGTGCTGCGGTTAAGGTGAGCCCTCGCCCTATTTGCCCTCCCGCCCGGCTGCCTTTCCCTGCGCCCGCCTGCCCCGGAGGCTGCTCCCGCGTCCCGCTACCCGGTCTCCTCTTTCCTGCCGGGCCCCCGTGGTCAGCGCGGCCCTGCGGGCCTTTTGGGCCTACTGCGCTGCATATGCCGGGGCTTGGATTTGTTGAGCTGGCCGGACTTGGTTGCGGGCGGCGGGCGAGGAGCCCTGGGGATTGGGTGGGGGTCGGGGTTTGACGGTGGGCCAGGGCTTAGGGGCGTTCGAGCTCCCCCCCTTTCAGCGCCCGAGGGGTCGCTCTATGGCCGGTGGGACTGGGGGCTCTATTGCTCTTCATTTTCTTCCAGTGCTGGGGCCTCCCTTGTGTGCGCCAAAGGGGTTTAACTACGTGATTAGGTCCGGGATGGCTGGGCATGCAGTACGGATGGCTGCCCCTGCTTTTTTGCCCACTCTGCGCCTCGGATCCTGCTGGTGACACAGCTGCACGACAACCATTGCTGCACGTGGATTGCCATAGGGGACTGTCACGTGACCTTCTCTTCGCCGCTATTCACCGTGGCGGCGGCCCCTCCTGCTGACCCTACCTGCTGCTTTCTCCGGTGGGGCATCTGCCATAGTTGACACGCTGTTGATCCCCCCGGCGTTTCCTGCTCTCCTGTCCACGTGGGTGTTCTTTGCTCCGGACTTGGGGACCTGAGGTCCACCGCCGCTCCTGCCGCCTGGCGGTGGTCCTTTGGGTCGTATTTTTTTAACGCAAGTTGGATGTAGCGGTCTCGCCACGATGGTCAAGAAGGACCCCAGGCAATCCAAACTCCAGTTCGACAAACCTCCAGATCCCACCTCGGAGTCGGCGGCGGGTGCGTCCGCTGAGGCCTCGCTTCATCAGGCGGAGACGGACTCGTCCCACCTGGCTGCTGCCATGATAGCTGGGATGAGGGCTGGATTCAAGGCCCTTGACGCCCGCTTTGACGACCTGGATAAGAAGCTGGCTGACATGAACGGGAAGATCCAGGGTCATGATAGCAGGTTGGACGTGGTGGAGTCCAGGTTTTCGGACCTTGAGGATGGGGCCTCCTCTTCTTTGAAGAGACTGGAGAGAGTCGAGAAGATCCTAAAGGAAGTGGCCATTAAGAACGAGGACTTGGAAGCCCGGGGGCGTCGCAACAACATACGTATTCTGGGTGTGCCGGAGACGACAGCCACGGGCCGACGAGACACATTCGTAGAACAGCTTCTGTCCAACTTATTCGGACGAGAATCCTTCACCCAAGGCTTTGTGGTTGAACGTGCTCATCGATCCTTGGGCCCCCGCCCCAAGCCCGGCCTGCCTCCCAGACCAATTGTTGCTAGACTCATGAACTTCCGGGATCGAGACACTGCCCTTCGCGTGGCCCGCGAAAGGGGCGAGATTCAGTGGCAGGGATCCAATCTCTCCTTCTTCCCGGACTTCACGGTAATGATGCAGGAGGCCAGGCGAAAGTTCCAAAATGTCAAGTCCATGCTTCGCAACCTGGGGCTCCGATATGGTATGTTGTATCCGGCTCGTCTCAAGGTTGACATTGATGGTCGGCCAAGGATCTTTGACACCCCACATGCTGCACAGGAATTTTCCCAACACTATAAGAACAATAGGGGTGGGGCGTCTGGCAGTCCCCGGTCCCGCTCTCCACCGACTCAGTCCTCACAAACCAGCGTGGACCTCTTCTCCCAGACGGGGAATGGCTGAGCTCAGGCTTGCTTTGTTCATCGGCTTTAACAGTACTTTGTATACTTTGGCTTGTTTGCATATTTATCCACTATTGATAGTTCTGATGTTCGATTGCTGGGTTGCCCGACCGGCGTGGCGTTGCCATGCCCTATGGTGAAAGCCTCCATGGTTTGTTTTTTGGGTGGTAAGGTTAGGGTGTTCCTCTTTCTGGGTAGTGAGATGGTGGGTGAGGGGTGGTGTGGGGGTTGTGTTTTGTTTTTGGATGAGTATTTTAGTTTATTGCTTAGGAGGATTGTTTTTCAGCATGTGGTACGCTATTGCACGGACGCCCCTTCCTTTGTATCGCATACAAGGTGCAGTTAGGTAATGTCCCCGGTCCTTCCGGGCTTATGTTGTTAACGTGGAATGTTCGTGGTCTGAATAATAATAGGAAATGCCGTCAAGTTTTGAATTATGTAGCTAGACATAAGGTTGATGTCCTCTTTATGCAGGAAACCCACTTGGCCGACACCGGCGCCAACTCTATGGCCTCCGGTTGGGGTCCACACAGGTATTTCTCTGCTTATAGTTCTTATTCACGTGGCGTCGCTATTTTTGTACACAAAAGAATTCAGTTTGCACACCATGCCACACTGCGAGACCCCGAGGGCCGGTTCCTGGTTGTCACTGGTCAACTAATGGGTCATAGGGTTTCACTTGTCTGTGTGTATGGCCCGAACGCTGATTCACCCTCGTTCTATCATTCCTTGTTGACCCATCTCCTCACTGTTGACACAGGGTTGCTGATAATGGGAGGGAACTTTAACCTTCTCCTGGACTATTTTAGAGACAGCACGGCCTCCACTTCCGACTCCAAGCCCCATTCCCGTCAGGCCCTTCGTGAGAGCTGCACGCAATATTCCTTAGTGGACATTGAATCCCACCTGCATACACAACAGCCTGCTTACACTCACTACTCTGGGTTCCACAACACCTGGACCAGGATTGATTACTGGCTGGTCTCCCCTGTAGTTGCTGGATGGTTGGGATCATTACAGACTCTCCCCGTACTCTTTCCGATCACTGCCCGGTTCTTCTTCAACTGTTTATTCCCCGGGAAGGGGGTTATGAGAGACAATGGCGCTTCCCCGGGAGGGCTTTGCTGGACCCCGTTTTCAATGAAGAAGTAAGACAGGCCATAGAAGATTATTTCGAACTTAACACGGGCACTGTCGACACATGGGCGGTCTTATGGGAGGGATTTAAGGCGTACATTAGGGGAGTTTGCATAGCTAAACATACCGGGGTCCTTCGCGATCTGCGTACCACTTTGGATCAGATGGAAAAGAAAATTGCCGCAGCAGACCGTGAGCTACTCGTCTCCCCCTCTGACTCGCTTACTGCTCTCCGCCTGGAGCTGTGTGTTGGGTTCCGGGATGCGGCTGATAGGGAGCTGTTGTTCCTAAATAAACATTGCGTGGCTCGGAGGTATGGGGAGGGCGAGCGACCCGGTCGCCTCTTGGCCAATACGCTACGCCCCCCTCAGAGGCCCTACGTGCATCGTCTCGATGACGGGACTTGACGACTCGCCGGTTTATTCTACCCCCGCGATCTTTGACCTGTTTCTTACATATTACAAGACCCTTTATACTTCGCGCATTCCCGGAGATCTCTGTGGTCAGGAAGATTATCTATCTGAAGTTGCTCTGGTGTATCTGGAACGCTATATGCAAGAGTTCCTCCTGACCCCCATTACCACTGACAGTATCGTTGAGGTGATCGATGCCATTCGTGCGTCTTCTGCCCCCGGTCTGGATGGCTTTTCGGCAGATTTTTATAAAGCGTACAAGGACCTTCTGGTCCCGCGCTTGGTCCAGGTTTATGCGGAGTCCCTAGAGACTGGCATCCTCCCCCCAACATTTCGTGAAGCTGTAATCATTCTATTGCCAAAGCCTGGGAAAGATCCCATGCGATGTGGATCGTACAGACCACTGTCACTGTTAAATCTAGATTACAAGATCTTAGCCAAAGTCATCGCAATTAGACTGTCGCTCCTGATGGAATCCATCATCTCCCCGGTACAATCTGGTTTCGTCCTGCACAGATCCACTTCCCTTAATCTCCGTACCTTATTCACGGTGTTGCACCGTATTGATCCCTCTACCTCGGACGCCGCGATCCTTTTGGATGCGGAAAAGGCCTTCGACTCCCTCGAATGGCCATTTTTTCTTTCAGTCATGCGCCGAATGGGAATGCCTGAGTGCTTTGTAGCCCCGGTCACTCTGTTATACACTAAGCCCACTGCCCGGTTGCGTCTTAACGGTGCGTTATCTGACCCTTTCCCCCTATCAAGAGGCACTAGGCAGAACCTGCATGACTATTGGTCCCAGATACACATGACACTTGGCAACATGCTCCATCTAACACTGGCCCCAATATCGGAAATTGCTCTGCTGGGTTATGTTGCGGACTTCCCGAAGGCAGTGCGCAGACTAGCGGCCCTGGGCTTTTTACTGGCCAAACGAGAAGTTGCGCTGAGATGGTGCGATCGGCGTCCTCCCCTTCACAGCTCCTGGCTTCGGAGCATGGCACACTGCAACCTAAACAGCACTGAATACTCTGAAATGGTCCCCTCCACATCACGGCCGGTCGACATCTGGGGCCCATACCGTACATATATAGCAAGCACCATTGGAGGTACTCAGGATACACCAGCTCCTGAGAGGGCCCCGGAGGGTATTGGCTGAGGGATGGGAGTCTGCCCGATGGATGACCACTGGTTGGATGCGCACTTGCCTATATGCCCCTTCCCCCCCTTCTTGGTTGGGTCCCTCATTGTCTGGTGCAGTGCCCTACATACGTGCACGATTGATGGCGTTGAGTAGATGTGCGGTCCTGAGTGACCACGGTAGACATTGCCCCCTGACGTGGGTTTTCATTCCCCTATTGGTCGAGCACTTGAAGTAGGACTGAGATATGATACCATTGACGAATGTGACTGGAGTGACACCTTATGCACCATCATGCCATATTGCAATTGTTCGATTTTGTTTATTTGGTATTTCTTTTTGGAAAAATGTTCTTACATTATACGCATGTTTCTTCATGATATTCTAGACACAAAAGGTTCAACTGTGCCAACGGGCTAATTTCGTACTGCACTCGGTGCACTCTGAGACATGTACACTAATGCTGAACGCCACCGGGCCTCCAGGTTGTCGGTACCATGGCTGTGTTATCCCATCACACACCTGATCAATGCCCATACTTACATGCTGCCGGCCCCAGGGTTGTAGGTGAAACAGCTGTGTACCGTGTGAAACTTGCAATAAACAGTTGAACACCAACAAAAAAAAAAAAGAGGCACTAGGCAGGGTTGCCCCCTCTCCCCTCTCTTATTCATATTGGCCATGGACCCCTTGGCTAGGCAGTTTCAAGAGAACCACCTCCAGCGCGGGTTGCATTTCCGTACCGGCCCGCTGTTGATGTCCATGTATGCGGATGACATGGTATTATACGTCTGACAGCCCCGAGATAATTTGGCATCCTTGATCCGTGAAATTATACGCTTTGGCACGTTTTCTGGACTCCATATCAATTGGCACAAATCAGTCATTTTCGCGATTACGGCCTGCACTACGCCTTGGTCATTTGAATTTCCGTTAGAATGGTGTTCCGATTCCACTAAGTACCTGGGTATCCACATCCATTTAGACACTGCAGCATTGATCCGTCTTAACTATGGCTCCGCTATTGACCAGTTGGAATCACAGGTCTCCCGATGGCTTCGCTTGCCCTTATCCATGGCGGGTAGAATCACTATTATTAAGATGATAGTGTTGCCCCGCTTCTTATATTATTTTAATAATATCCCTGTTCCTTTAACCAAGGTATTTTTCACGCAACTACGCACTCTGCTGCTTCGCCTGGTATGGGGTGACCGAACTCCCCGGGTCAGCTGGAAGGTATTGACTCTGCCACCGGACAGAGGGCGGCTGGGTGTTCCGGATTTTTATTTGTATTACTTAATTGCGCAATGCACCTACGCTTATGCCTGGTTCCACGCAGATGTACGCATTCCATATTTACGGCCAGAGGCGGATCTGGTCCTCCCGAGAAAACTCCTTACATTGCTCCCCACTGGTTTTCCCCGTGATCCCCACTACATCCAAACTGTCTCCACTACATGCTGGGCTTGGATCCGGCTGCGTACGTATTTGGGGCTTGATCTGCTATATTCACCGGCCCTCCCCCTTCCCAATGCTTCTCTTCTCCCCATTACGGGGGAAGCCTTGGTTGAACGCACCTTGGCAAAATTCAACATACACACTCTTGGGGACTTATTCCCAGAGGGACATGTATTCTCAGCATCGGAGGAGGCTCGGTTTGGTGACCGCTCCTTCATGGACACATTCATTCTCTCCCGGATCCGCTCTGCTTTGAGAGCGGGCTATTCCTCCTTTCCTTTGGCACCTGATGAGACACCCCCCCTCACTTTGGTGATTCAGAGCCCCTCCAACGCGCACCTGATCTCTAAATTGTACAAACAATGTGGGGCACTCATACCAATCAATGACACTAGACTTAGGGCTGCATGGGAGGAGTATCTGGGTGGGCCTATCTCTGATGATCAATGGGCATATTGCTGTAAAACCACAACAGACGTTTCATTGAATAGCCGCCACAAACTGATTCAGTTCAAATTCCTTCGCAGGATGTATTTCACTCCGGCCCGAGCGTACAGAATTGACAGATCCCGTCCTCATCATTGCTTGAAATGTCTTGCCCCTTTTGCTGATTTCGCACATTTGTCATGGACCTGCCCCAAAATACACCAGTACTGGTCGGACATCCATTCCACTCTTGGTGATATACTGTCCATCCCACTCCTACCCACACCGAGATAGCGCTGTTGGGGTATGTTGAACACTTCCCAAAGAAGGTGCGTAAATTAGCGGCTCTAGGCTTTCTATTAGCCAAAAGGGAGATAGCACTGCTCTGGGGCTCCAAGCGCGCACCTACCCTTCGCGTCTGGCTGAACAGCTTAGCATTCTGCAACGTGAACTGCGAGGAATTCAGCACCTTACTCCCCGCTTCCTCCAGGCCTATTGACATCTGGGGCCCGTACAGGGACTACGTCTCCCGACTCCGGCTGACTCCGGATTCTCAGTTACAGTCTGGCATTACCCCTTCCGGTATAGGGTAGCTCCCCTTGGAGTTGGGGGTGGCTACAGCAGGGTTGAGGTTGTGCATCCACCTATTTGATTTTTGGTCTTCTAGTTTAATAGTCTGCTTATTGTCTGAAATATTGTATTTTTATTGCTTCTTTCTTTGAGTATTGTATATTTGGTGTGGTTAGTGTACACGTATCGCATGATATATATATACAATCTTTTTTCGTATTCATCTTCGGTCCTAAAGATTTGTAATTATGTTTTATGAATATGATTTTCAGGTTTGGGGTATATGTCATGTAATGTTTTCATATTGCAATCATATTGTATATTTTCCTCTTTATTGCTTTTTTTTTCTTTTTGTTTAGAAAATGGAAAATAAAGTAAAAAAAAAAAGGTTTAATTGGGTGCACACATAAGGATTGGCTAAGGGCTCGCAAGACAAGGCCCCCAGGAGCAACAGACCACTAGCAAACGCTGCAACCAGCAGACAGAACACTAAAGACATAAGATTACATGGGCTAGGGGAGATGACATGCCCTACTTCCCATTGGAAACCACCCAGACTCTCAAAAATAAAAAAAACAAGAGGCAATTTATTTATGTATACAAGTAGCACAACACAGATTTGCAATCCCTAAAGGACGCCCCCTCCCCCCCCCCCCCAATGCTATTGGAATCACCACTGTTGGGGAAAGCAGCTGCAAGAAGACACTGTCTACACCAAGTATAGGAAACACATATAAAGATCTCAAGACCCACCAGCCTTGGGAATAGTCCACTCTAAAACTCCAAAGAATAAGTTAAATCCATTGCTATGGACCTGGCCGTCCAGACAGTAATGCTCGGTGTATATATAAAGCAACCCCCCGATTGCAGCCTGACAGACGTCCAGGAGAGACATTCGCTTGCCAATGAATTAGCTTTGTACTAGGTGGAATGAGTTCGCAAACTTTTGGGGCAGTTTTTAATTCAGTGTGTAGAAGATTCTGATGCTGTGAATGATACAGCAATAGATGGTCCTTTCCTGCACTGTCTTGCCTTTTCCACTCCATCGAATCCAACGCAGTCCAGCAACCACCACTGCTGGTCTATTGCAGTCTCCTCCGAAATCTGCCCATAGTCACACAGATCACCCTGGTACTGTGCCCACGGGAACCTCAGATCCTACGGCAGAGCCTGCAAATGCCAACTAGCATGCTTCACCAGCACGATTCAGGAGGCCAGCAGACCCAGAAGCCTCAGAGTCATTCCCACTGAGGTCCAGGACAGAAGTTAAAACATTATGATAATAGTCCTAATGTTCTAGACTCTTCGCTCAAAGGAAAGCCAGGTAATGGCAACGTATACAGAATAGCCCCAATGAATGGGAGTGACTGCAAAAGGGTCAGGTGTGACGTCAGCATATTGATAGGGAACCCCAATGATGTTAGGGTTCGCTGTAGTCTGGATATAAGTGATGACTGCCTGGATTGAGCCTGCCTACAGCATCCAGCCATCGAGGTAGGAGAAGACTCGGACTCTGACCACCGAAGATGGGCTGCTACCTCCACCATCATGTGTGAAAGCACAAGGGACACTGGCGAAGTCATAGGGGCGCACTACTGACTGAAAATTCCATTGCCTCACCATGAACCTCAGATAGTGCCTGTCTAGGCCTGCAGGACGGGGATGTGGAAATAAGCAACCTGCAGGTCCAACGCTACATCCAGTCTCCAGGGTCAAGGGAAGACAGGACTTCAGCCTAGGAGAGCAACCAGAGTTTTTTCTTTTCACAGGAATGCATTCAGAGGGCATAGGTCTAGCATAGGACACAGGCCTCTGTCCTTCTTGGGAACAAAAAAATAGCAGGAGTAACATCCAGTGCCTTGGAGCAGGGACCCTCTCTATGACTCCTTTGGCCAAAGGGCCTGCACTTCCTGCTGTAAAACAGACAGATGTTCCTATATCAGCTGGCTTAAGGTTGGTGGTAGGTGAAAGTAAATGGTAAGGAGTAGCCCTATAGACAATTAGCAGCATCCACCTGAGGAGGCAAGGTTCGGGGTTGCCCCCTAATATACTAAATTTAAGGGCGTTTCAGGTAGGTACAGGTCGGGACCAAGGGGTCCCTTCCTTGGGGTGGGTACACCCCCTATTATGCCACCCTCCAGTGGTTAGCTGAGTCCTCCCATCTTCAAGATGGCAGGGAATGAGAGTTATGCTTCGCCTCACCTCCTCCACCTTAGCGGTGGGGTTGGCAAAGTGGGCACCTTTCTCCTCCTATCTTGGGTTCCAGATGATTCTCCTTCCAAAGTGGGGGTCAGAAATGGTGGGGGCCAGACTGCTGGGAGAAGCAAAAGGCTGGGTCAGCTCACAAAGACAGCAAGCCTTTAAAGCTTCCCCTTCGTGGACCCTACCCATCCTGGGGGAGGAGGCTTGGCACCATTGCCCAGGAAGTGCTATGTTTCAGGACCCTGAGAGCGGGAGGCTCTCGACCCAGGCATCCAGAAACATGTCTGGGGCTGGCAGCTGGACAGCAGCCAGTCAGCCAGGACACTAGAGTCAAGTTGTTTTTCAGGGGGTATCTCTAAGATGCCCTCTGAGTGCATTTGGCATTAAATCCCACACTGACATCAGTGTGGGTTTAATGTGCTAAGAGGTTTGATACCAAACTTCCCAGGTTTCAGCAAAGCCAATATGGTGCTGTGGAGTTCGTAATGACAAACTTCAAGACCATATATTCTTTATGACTTTACTGCATTAACAATATCTAATAATGGACTTAGACACTGTAGGGGTACTGTGCTCATGTTCTTGTACCCTCACCAGTGGTATAGAACACCCTGCTAGAGGGGTGGCTTACCTATACCATAGGCAGTGGTTGTATACATGGCACACAGGGATGTGTGCAATATCGACTCTTCACTTTTGTCTGCACCAAAACACGCAGCCTGCAATGGCAGTGTGTGTGTCTTAAGGTATATGGCCTCTGAGGGTGGCACAATATGTGCTGCAGTTTTAAGAGAACTTCCATGGTCACAGTGCCCTTGGAACCCATGCTACCTTTTACAAGGGACTTACATGTGGCCAAAGAGTTGCAAATGGGGTTTGCAACAGAACAGTTTTAGGGAAAGAACAAAGGCCCTGGGTACCGGTTGGCAGGAACCCAGGGCACACTTAGTCAAAGAGGATCAACATCAGGCAAAAAGTAGGGGGAAACCATGCAAAAAGGGGCCAACAGAAAATGGCCACTGAAATGTAAAATGTTCCTCTGAACGTTATTTTTCTTCTTCTAGGAGTTGAATGATTGGGGGGGCTGTGAGAAAGAGCCCAGGCCCAATCAGGCATCTCCTTTTAGAAAGGTGGGCTGTGCCTCCGCCCACTCGTGCAGGTAGAAAAGGGGCATAGCGAAGGGGACAAATCCTTTCTTTGACACGAATGCAAGACAACAGTAAAAAAGTCCAGATAACTCTGGTGATTAATGATCCTGCTGGAGATCAACCCTTTGACTGTTGGTAGTTTTGAAATGCAGATAAACTGTAGTTTATGTGGATAGCTCAGTGGGCTACTGCCTTGGTTACAGAGATCCTTTTGTTACTTGCAGTTCAGAAGTTACAATCCTAACAGGACAGTGACTATGAACTGTCATCAAAGAGCCGCATACAAACCTGAAAGGTATAATTAGAATTTCTTTTTTTGTGTAGTTAATATTTCCCCAGTCTTTCATTATTCTAATGTTGCTATAAAGAGTTTGTTAGGGCAGATATAAATTTGTGGAGGGTGGCAGTAAAGACATCCGAGGAGAAGGTCATGAGGGGTAGTGGCTATGGAGAGATGAAGGGCACTGGTGGAGGGTGGTAGTAAAGATATCGAGAAAGATATCAGTGGTGGGGCACCAAAAGACTTTTGCACCAGCTCTAAAGCAGGCCCTGTCATGGCCTTTCTGTTTTTGTTTATTTAATTAGAAGTTGGGTCATTTGGGCCTCTGTGGTATATATTTTAAAGTGTGTGCTCATTTTCTTTACTGTTATATTCAATGATTTAAGTTTGAGGGTAAGTTTCCTAATGTTTTTTACCTGGAATAATGAAAATGGAGTCGGATGGCGGCTGATATGGGGCTGGGGCCCAAAGTCAGTTGTGAGCTAAGGTGCGCGGGAGATGGATGGTAGAAAATTGATAATCAGGCCAGGAAGGGAGTGTGCAGCGGAGTCCGGGGTCTCTGCAGGTAGTAATGAAGAGAGATTCTCTCTGAAGACTGTCAATGAGGGAGGCTGAGTAGTGTTACTTGCCTTATACTCCCACCTCAGAAACCTCTTCTTCCCATCAAAGGGACCTTACATTGGATACATTTCAAAAAGAAAAATTAAACGTGTGTTTCATTTTCTAAGAGCAGGCAGTGGTCCGTGGGACCACTGCCTGCTCTTAAAAAATATTTTTGCGTCCATTCACAAAGAGAAGGGATCCCCTGGTGACTCCTTCCTCTTTCCGAGTGGCTTACCGCCCACTTGAAGTAGGTGGTAAACTGCGAGTGATTTGCAATTGCGGTTGCAAAACAATGATACATACAAATACGGCTCCCTATTAGGAAGGGGCGCCCTTGGAAGCCCCCTTCCTAATACAGTCTTGCACAATAGCGTTTGTACATACCAACACCCTTTTTTGCAGTTGCAAACGGGCCAATTGCCCATTTACGAATGCAAAAAACGGTTGTACATATGGCCCGTGGTAAACTAAAAGGCAAGTCTGTTGTTATGTGTGCCTTACTTGTGGCTTAGAGTCTTAGTGCAGATGAAGCACTATTATAGTAGACTAAATCAAACAGAAAATGTGTTTTTAAATAAACTCTGTGTTGGGCGATAGGGCCCTTTGTGGTGTTGGTGCTCACTCTTAGTGGTATTATCCTAATTTGTAAATAGTTGCTATGGTGCTCAAGGGAGGGGGGAATCACCCACACTCCGATATATGACCCCCAGGGATCTACCTTACAAGTGAGAACAAGCCCGAGCACTCATACATCAAATGATGTATGAGTGCTCAGGCTTGTTCTCACAGAAAATGTGTTTTGTACAGTGCACATCTATAACACATGTATTTGAAGGTGCCCTCTTATGTGATGATGAATAAAGGAGGCTCATGGAAATAAAGGTTTGGCTAGGATCACACAATTTGGTAAAACATGGAAGCCAGGATTGATCCCAGGATTTCTAGTATCACAGTGTGCAATTCAGCAACTGGATGGGTGTCTCATTCTCCTGTATTGCATGAGTTTTCAAAGAATAATAGAAGGTTACCTCTATGACTAGACTGCTAGTTTTCAAATGGTCGGTGTGAAAACTGCTGGCAGTTTTCATAAAATACTCATTTCCCTTTTTTCAAATGTGTTACTGTTTTTCAAGAATTTGTATCTTTGAAAGTACATCGCAAAAGAATGACAAGAAAGTAGAATGTATCAAGTTAAATTTGTGCAGAGCAATAACTGTTGGACAAATTGCAACAAGTAAATAGCCAGGCTTTCTAATACAATGATGTCAAGGCTTTTGTGTGGTAATAGGGACTTCCTTAATCTTGAACTATTATAATATGCTTGGCATTCAAGTACTTGTGTTGAAGCCTGGCCTGCTGGAATTTGAGGGTTTGCAGTTGGGTCCAGACATTGTTCTTACTTTCAAATAAGTCTTCACATGTTCTGTGTACACACAGAAGCAATCCGTTCTATCATGGTGACTATTTGCAAGTAGATATGATGTAATCTAGGGCTTGTAGGCTACCTCCAGAAGCAACAAATTGGGCCCGCAGTGCAGGGGCAGCTCCTACACTAGGGCAGAGGAGCGTTGTCGTACTGCTTTCTCGCAGTACGAGAAGCAGAAACAATAAATGGTAATAACTTTCAGTTATTACCATTTTATGTTTGGTTGCGGGTGGGCGGGGGAGGAGTGGTGTGCTCACTCCTGAGTGCGTAAAGACTATTTGGTCGGCACTCTGGGGCCGCCCCTCAAACCAGTCATGCAAACTCTGTCCTTCTCCATGCTGATTAATTAAAATGAATATTATTAAATTAAATCCCATCGCGACCCCCCCCCCCCCCCCCCCCCCCTCATGCCGGCCGTGACTGCTGCAGTGGCCACCCCGAAAGCACCCTTGGCCTACCCAAAAAAAAAATCCTGGAGCTGGGCCTGGCTGTCGGAAAGGGTCGAGTTCCAACAGGACTTCTTGTGATTCTTTTAGTGACTTACCTGATGACTTTGACCGTGACTGAGATCTGCCGCAGGAACAACTCGACTGATCACAACATTGAGTCTTTTGGTGTTTGGTGACATAAAGCTTACACTCATGGGCCCCTAAGGCCTGAGTTCCTCTGGGCAGAGTCACCACAGGCCTTGGAGTTATTTTCCAATACCAAGCACCCAAGACATACCCGATTGGGATCTTTCACAACATGTTTGCGACTGTCCATGCAAAGCTTACAAACTGTATTTTATGGGGGGGGGGGGGGAGGGGCATCTCCTTTGCACACTGGTTTCGCTTTTGTGATGAATTCAGACAGAACTGTCTCGATCAGAAACTAGATGTGGATCCGGATCCGCATCTGGTGGCGCCAAAAGAAAGGAACTGATGCCCATAGGTGCCCATAATAAGCCGCCCGCACGTCACTTCCCGGAGCAGAAAGACAGCGGTTCGGACGCACACGACATCACCTGTCAGCGTGCAAGGATGTTGCTGAAAAGTTTCTGGATTCACTCTAATGCCAGGGGAATAGTCAAAAGTTGAGGAATCTGCAGTTACAAATATTCACCAGAAACAGCTGAGAACGTTCTGCATACTGAGACACTAGCAGAGCCATCTTAAGGGCTTTTGGGACCCTGCGCACGTATACACTTCAGGGGCCTATGAAACAAGGCTTAAAAGTAAGTGGTAGAAAACGCACAGACGCGGAGGACAGACTAGACTGTCCGAACGCATACATAAAATGACTACAATGGCGTAAAAGTTAAGTTTAATTTATTTATTAATTTTGTCAAAATGTGGCCACTACCATCTACTCCTGAAGGAATTCTGTATATGTTAATAATACATACGGTACACTGGGAACCACTTCCGGTAGAGACCACTTGTTCGAAGAGGCCAAGTAAACGGCAAATGTTTGCACTGCAGCCATACATTCAGTTTTAAATAGTGCTTACTCGAAGATGATGTCGGATCGGTTTTGATTACAAAAAAATCAATTATTCAGATGTCAAAGCTTGAATCAACTAAAAGAATGTGCAGAGGAACTGTACTTTTAACTTTCAAACAACAGCACGTTTAGTTAAAGGGGACATTCATTGGGTCTAAGATCTAATAAAAGTTTGCGGCGCACTCTAGCGGACGATGTGTGTATGCAACTAAATGCACAAGTTACTACTTGTGTAACGATATA
This sequence comes from Lissotriton helveticus, assembly GCF_964261635.1. Classification (NCBI taxonomy): domain Eukaryota; kingdom Metazoa; phylum Chordata; class Amphibia; order Caudata; family Salamandridae; genus Lissotriton; species Lissotriton helveticus. The sequence continues at coordinate 445,589,375 of NC_136071.1, read as the reverse complement.
TCTGTAAGAGACATTAGTTAGTATTAGATTCCTTACCTTAGAATAACCCCAGGCGTCAGACTGGATCCGGAAACTTTTGCGTAGCAGTACCCTTGCGCGTCGGTAGGCGTCGTCTGCGGCCCCGCGTCCGTCGTCGGCGTCGTGGGCGCCGTGATGACGTCGTCGGAGTACTTAGACGCCGCCTCTGCGTGCTGACGTCAGTTCTTAGACACAGCTTTTCCGCGCCAGAAACGCAGAGCCATGTTAAAAACCAACACTGGTGCCATTGAAACTAGGGCCCTGAAAGGGGACAACCCTAACCCTAGATATTGGTTCGCAGAACGGGGAGGATGGGTGGGTCGGTAAGGAATCTAATACTAACTAATGTCTCTTACAGATATATCGTTACACAAGTAGTAACTTGTGCATCTGAAAGAGACACGTTAGTATTAGATTATTATTATTATTATTATTTATTTTTGTAGAGCGCGTAGTCACCCTGAGGTATCCCAGCGCTAGGAACCCTATCTCTTCAGTTCAGCGGGCCGAGGGCAAGCAAAAAGGGGGGGGGGGGGAGACAGAAGATCAGTGTTAAGAGTAAGCATGAATCATTGGGGAAAAAGATGAGTCTTGAGCCGCTTCCTGAAGCGAAGGTATTGTGGTTCGAGTCGCAGGTCGCGGGGGAGCGAGTTCCAAAGGCGTGCAGTTTGGACTGAGAAACGTCTTCCACCCGAGCGGGCTTTCTTGAATCTGGAGGTGGTGATGAAATTTTCTGTGTCCGAACGGAGGGATCTTGTGGATTTATAGGGTGTGATGAGTTTACTGAGAACAGGGGGGCCTTGATTTTGTAGTAGTTTGTGGGCTAGGCACAAGGCCTTGAATTTGACCCGCTCCCTTATGGGAAGCCAGTGGAGGAGTTTTAGAGCAGGTTTAGCGGAAGTTCTGGCAGGGGTATTTGTGATGATCCGGGCCGCGGTATTCTGGATTCTCTGAAGCTTGTTAAGGGTCGCTTCAGGGGCGCCTAGATAGATCACATTGCTATAATCGAGCCTCGAAAGTATTAGGCCTTGAATTAGCAATTTTTGGGAGTTAAAGGGCAGGAGGGGCAGGACTTTCCTCAGCGATTTCAGGAGCCCGAAGCAGGTCCCGGCTACTTTCTTTGCCTGCACAGTGAATGAGAGGTCAGTGTCGAGCCACACACCCAGACTTTTTACCTCTTCTTTTGGATCAGGGGGGGGCCCATACAAGCTGGCCAGATGTTCGGGGAGAGTGTGAGCCCTTTCGGGCCGAGGAGCAGAACTTCAGTTTTCGTCCCGTTTAGTTTTAGGGCTGAATTGTTCATCCAGCAGTGGACCTGCGTAAGGCAGTTAAGTAGGTCTGCTGATTGTTGTCTGGGGTGAGATAGAGACACCACTAGTTGTGTGTCGTCAGCATAGCTGACGACGCTCACTCCGAATGGGGTGATAACCTCCTCCAATGTGGACATATAGATATTAAATAGAGTGGGGCTCAGGGAGGAGCCCTGAGGCACACCACATTGGAGGGGAATTTCGGAGGAGCAGGCGTTCTTCTCCCAGATCTGATAGGTCCGTTGAGCTAAGAAGGATGAGAGCCAGGAAAGGGCCGAGCCTTCCACACCAACTCTCTTAAGTCTTTTGATGAGAAGTTGGTGGTTGACGGTTTCGAATGCCGCACTTAGGTCGAGGAGGATCACTGCCACTGATCCTCCTCCGTCCAGTAGTGCTCTGGCTTCCTCTACCGCTGCCAGGAGGGCGATGTCAGTGCCCTGCCCTGGACGAAAGCCCGTCTGGGAACTTTTTAGCTTATTGTTGCTCTCCAAGAACTGAGAGAGTTTCCTATTAACCAATTTTTCAGCAATCTTGCTGACTCCCGGGAGTAGGGAGATGGGCCTGTAATTAGCCAGATTTTCGGGGTCGAGGGAAGGTTTCTTTAGTAGAGCTTTTACGACGGCCGTCTTCCAGCTCGGGGGTACAACTCCCTGTTGGAGTGAGGCGTTGATCAGATATGTCAGAGGGGGAATGATCGTGGGGGCTACCTCCTTGAGGATCCGGAGTGGGGCGGGGTCCCTGGGAGATCCGCTCTTTATGGATTTCAGCGTGTTTCCTACTTCTCAGTTGTAACTTGACCCCAAGAAGAGAGACAAGTAGGTGTTGAGGAGTACGGGAGATCGTTTTCTTCACACGGATTCGCGAGGGGGATCGAATCAAGAATTGTTTGGATTTTATCATGGAAGAAATTAGCCAATTGTTGGCATTTTTCCTGATCGGCTTTAGGATCCGTGGGGTATCTCGGTCCCTGTTCTGGGGTTTTCAGAAGCTCCTTAAGGATGGCGTAGGATTCCTTACTGGAGCATCCCGCTTTCTCTATTCTCTCCTGGAAAAAAGTGCTTTTAGTTTTTCGAATAGCGGTTTTATAGATTAAAAGGGAGGTAGAATAGATGTCTTTGTTAGTTTCCGATTTGTTTTTTCTCCAAGAGCGTTCCGTTCTCTTGCACTCTTGGCGCAGGGCTTTAAGCTCTGGGGTGTACCATAGAGCAGAGGATAGTCTTTTGGGATGTTTGAAGGTCGCAGTTTTGGGGAGAAGTGTATCTAGAGAAGAGGTAATCCACTCATTAAACTGCTTGTCAGCCGTGGCAGGATCGGTGGAGAGCTCGGGGATGGAGTCTGCAAGGACGGCGGCCCATTCCCCGGGTGTGAGTTTATGCCACCGTCTGTCGGTTACCTGAATTTTAGTGGTTAGGGGGTTCGTGGTGGATATTTCCCAGGAGATAGGGACCAGAAAATGGTCCGTCCATGGGAGGGTCACGGGTGGTCTGGTGGTGATAGTTGCTACATTAGTGAGGATGGGATCCAGTAGGTGTCCCTTCTCATGGGTAGGCTCGTTGTTGACCAGTCGGATATTGAGTGACATTAGGTCTTGCCGGAGGTCAGAGGCTATCCGGTCCGTAGGGTCCATGAAGTGGAGGTTTAGGTCACCTAGCATAAGGAAGTTGGAGGTAGAAGATGCTAGTTGTGACACTGATTCGATGACGGCATTAATGAAATTGCCAGGAGCACCTGGGGGGCGGTAGATCAGTAGCCCTGACAGGGAGTGAGCTGGGGAGGTTTGGATGGAGAATTGACAGCTTTCGCAATCCTCGATATGGGCGTTGGAGGTTCTACAGGTAAATTGATCCCTGAAGATTATGGCTACCCCCCCTCCCCTCCCTTTGGGTCTATGTAAGGCTTGGCAGAGGTACCCTGTGGGAAGGGCCGTGACGATGTCCGAGTCGGAGCTATCTGATAGCCATGTTTCCGTTAAAAACAGTAGATCGAAATCCTGATCTTGGATTAACAGGTTGGTTTCGAGAGCATGTTTAGGAAGGGAGTGGCAGTTAAGAAGTCCTATCTTCAATCCGGGTTTTGTCGAGCTCAAGGGAGTCGGATTGCAGCGCATACAATTAGAGAAGGGTTTACCATCAATATGCGTGTGGTAGCAGGCAAGGACTTTCTTAGGTTGGAGTGCGCGGAGCGCGTCTCCAGTATACACCACACGGTCATGAGGGCCATCTGGCAGAGTCACTGGGCCTGGGTCCGTCTGGGCCCGGACGAGCCCAGACGGGCTTGCCTTTGGCGCGCCTTCGGCGCGCTGACGGCGCGCCCGCTGCGCCCGTCCGCTGCGCTCCCTGAACTGACACATTATTTATGGGCGAAAAAGGGGAGTTGGCAAGAAGTGGGCGTGGCCACCCGGAGGGGGCGTGTCCTAGTCTCCTCGCGGCCGGTGATGGCGGCGTGCGAGTGGGTCCTGTGTCACACAGCGTTCAAATCAGCTGTTTCAAGTGATACAGGTCAGTGCAGGGGGAATGGCGCAAAGTGGGTTAAAAACACACAGGTTTCACACAATTTTTTAAAATACAAATTCAATTTCAGTGCTAAGCGTCGCTCCCGGCTTTCCGCCTCAGGAGATTAGGGTAAAGTGCAGCTCTAGTGGTCAGAGCGCGCTTTTATATGATTTGGCAAGAAGTGGGCGTGGCCACCCGGAGGGGGCGTGTCCTAGTCTCCTCGCGGCCGGTGATGGCGGCGTGCGAGTGGGTCCTGTGTCACACAGCGTTCAAATCAGCTGTTTCAAGTGATACAGGTCAGTGCAGGGGGAATGGCGCAAAGTGGGTTAAAAACACACAGGTTTCACACAATTTTTTAAAATACAAATTCAATTTCAGTGCTAAGCGTCGCTCCCGGCTTTCCGCCTCAGGAGATTAGGGTAAAGTGCAGCTCTAGTGGTCAGAGCGCGCTTTTATATGATTTGGCAAGAAGTGGGCGTGGCCACCCGGAGGGGGCGTGTCCTAGTCTCCTCGCGGCCGGTGATGGCGGCGTGCGAGTGGGTCCTGTGTCACACAGCGTTCAAATCAGCTGTTTCAAGTGATACAGGTCAGTGCAGGGGGAATGGCGCAAAGTGGGTTAAAAACACACAGGTTTCACACAATTTTTTAAAATACAAATTCAATTTCAGTGCTAAGCGTCGCTCCCGGCTTTCCGCCTCAGGAGATTAGGGTAAACGTACAACGCAACTGCTATCAGATGCCTCGGCACTGGCGAGCCATCCTCCTGGGGGAATATTGTTCAAGGCCAGACAACTGTCACAGTGATCAGTCATGGAAACAGTCACGTTGAGGGCTGCTACACGTCCGGAAACATCTCCTCGGAGCCCATGATTGGCGAATATAGACTGCCACCTAGATACTTCCTGACACATGGGTCCCTGATGCACACGTTCCAGGCCCTCATGGGCACTGGGATGCAGGAACCCTATGTCATGATTTCCTAAATGCTAATTTTACAATGGGAGTTCATAAAATGGTCACGTTGCTGTACAAAACATTAGACAAAAATGATTGGCCCAAATGTTAAAGGGGGGCAAATAAAATACACGTCAATCATCACTTGTCCTGCATGGGGACAGTGTAGAGAGAAATGTGATATCATGTAAAGCGCCTCAATACCTTCAGATCGAGTTCGCGCTATATAAAAGTGCCAAAAACTGCTTCCTCCTTACGTAGGTTGCCGAGGACTGGGATTCATACGTCAGCGAATGGGAGGTGCTTTCTTCATTGGATACAAACAAAGAGGAGAACTTTGCCGCCGAGGCTACATACCAGCCTGCCGCTGGGACAGTCAGACTGCTCAGCTGTTACCGTGCTGCCCACCTACGCTCTTCCCATTGCAGACTTCTACCACAAACTCCATGTGCTTACCTGCCACGGGCTCCCATGCAGGCAGATTCCTGACCTTAGAATAGATACCCCAGCAATACCAACCCCGGTGGTGGGTCTGCGAACCAATAATCACACCAGAAAGTCCTGGAGGACGGAACGGCCAAAGAAGCCATCCCTCCGGACTTGGCTGTCCAGGCAGTAGTGTCTTGCAAACGTGTGCAGCGATGCCCACGTAGCTGCCTGACAGATGTCTTGTAAGGGCACACCCCTGCCCAGGGCAGTGGTAGTCGCCGTCGCTCGGGTAGAATGAGCTCGCAGTCCAACCGGGGGCTTCTTCCTAGCCAAGGAGTAGCATGCCTGGATACACAGGATGATCCACCGGGAGATGGTCCTCTTGTGCACCGCTTTCCCCTTCTTAGCGCCCACGTAACCAACAAAGAGTTGGTCATCCACCCGGAACTGGCGTGTGCGATCCAAGTAGAATGAGAGCGCACGTTTTGGGTCCAGACGGTGGAGCCGCTCTTCCTCTTTAGAGGGATGCGGTGGCGGGAAGAAGGTTGGCAAGGTGATAGACTGCCCGATGTGAAAGGCCGTGACAACCTTGGGCAGGAAAGAAAGTTTGGTACGAAGCACCACTTTGTCCGGATGGACAGAAAGGAAAGGTGGAGTACAAGAAAGAGCCTGGAGCTCACTCACTCTCCTGGCAGAGGTGATGGCAACCAGGAAAGCAGTCTTCAAGGTCAGAAGGCGAAGAGAACAGTTGTGAAGTGGCTCAAAGGGAGCGCACATCAGGAATGTTAAAACCAGGTTCAAGTCCCACTGAGGCATCACAAACGGAACAGGAGGAAACGTGTGAGTGATGCCCTTAAGAAATCTGTTTACAATAGGGGACTTGAACAAAGACGGCTGATCAGGTAGCCGGAGAAAGGCTGAGAGGGCAGAAATGTAGCCCTTGATAGTGCCCAGAGCAGAGCCCTGCTGGGCAAGGGAAAGAAGGAAGAGAAGAACCTCCGAAAGAGGGGCAGAAAGAGGATCCACAGCCTTTGCTGTGCACCATGCCACAAATCTGTTCCACCTGCAGGCGTATACCGACTTCGTGGAGGGACGCCTGGCTGCCAGAATGATGTTACAAACTTCAGGGGGCAAGTCAAATGGCCTCAACTGTCGCCGCTCAATCTCCAAGCATGAAGGTGGAGACTGGACAGGTTCGGGTGGAGGACCGTCCCCTGCTGCTGCGACAGAAGGTCCTCCTGAAGAGGCAGACGAACCGGGGGATCGACTGACAGACTGAGTAGCTCTGGATACCAGTACCTTCGAGCCCAGCCCGGAGCCACAAGGATGACTTGGGCCCGGTCGCGCTTGATCTTCTTCAGCACTCTGGGCAGAAGTGGTATAGGCGGAAAGGCGTATAACAGACCGCAACTCCACTCGCGACGAAAAGCGTCGCTGAGCGAGTGCCGCCTTGGAAATTCCAACGCGCAGAACTGATGACATTGCGCGTTCTCTTCGGTGGCGAATAGATCTAACCAAGGCTCTCCCCATCGCTGAAAGAGGCCTTGCGCCACGTCCGAGTTCAGACGCCATTCGTGATCCATCATGCACCGACGGCTGAGCTCGTCCGCCCTGGCGTTCAGAGAACCTGCCAGGTGTTGAGCCACCAGGGTCACGCCCTGGCGTTCCAGCCATTGCCAAAGGCGAAGAGCCTCTTGACAAAGGATCCACGACCCCACCCCGCCTTGTTTGTTGCAGTACCACATGGCGGTGGTGTTGTCCGTGAACACCTGCACTACACTCCCCCGGACAGAGGGGAGGAATGCCTTCAGTGCCAGACGAATCGCCCTGAGCTCCAACAGGTTGATGTGGAGCCGGGTCTCCGCCGGAGACCAGAGGCCTCTGATCTCCGCCTCTCCCAAGTGGCCTCCCCAGCCCTGGAGGGACGCGTCCGTCACAACTACGTGCTCCGGTTGGGGAAGGGAGAGGGATCTGCCGCTGACCCAATCGCGGTCCGTAAGCCACCACTGCAGCTGTCTCGCAGCGCCCTCCGAGATCAGGACGTGGTCGGACAGGTTGCCCTGATGCTGGGCCCACTGAAACTTCAGGTCCCACTGCAGAGCCCGCATCCGCCACCTGGCGTGATGCACCAGTAGGATGCAGGAGGCCATCAGCCCCAGAAGCCGCAGCGTCAACCTGACCGAAACCCGGGATAACGGCTGAAAGATGGGAATCAGAGCCTGAATATCCCGGACCCGCTGTTCGGGCGGATAAACCCGAAACCGCGCCGAGTCCAGAACCGCTCCGATGAAGAGGAGCTTCTGAGAGGGACACAGGTGTGACTTCGGCACATTGATGGAGAACCCCAGCTGGTGCAGGAGGTCTGCCGTCGTCTGGAGGTGGCTGACGACTGTCTGGGGCGAGTCCGCCTTCAACAACCAGTCGTCGAGGTAGGGGAAGACTGAAACCCCTAACCTGCGCAGATGAGCTGCGACCACCGCCATCACCTTCGTGAACACCCGTGGGGCGCTGGTAAGGCCGAAGGGGAGCACGGTAAACTGAAAGTGCACGTGGCCCACCATGAACCGCAGGTAGCGCCGGTGGGCAAGCAGGACGGGGATATGAAAATAAGCTGCAAGTCCAACGCTACCATCCAGTCTCCTGGGTCCAGGGCAGCCAGGACCTGAGCCAGTGTCAGCATCTTGAACTTCTCCTTCCGGAGGAAGCCGTTGACGTCCCGTAGGTCCAAGATAGGGCGTAGGCCCCCTTTGCCCTTCTTGGGTACCAGAAAGTAGTGGGAGTAGCAACCACACCCTACTTCTGGCCCAGGAACGCGCTCGATGGCCCCCTTGGCCAAGAGGGCCGTAACTTCCTCCTGCAGAAGTCGCAAGTGATCCCCCGATACACGGTGGTTCTGCGGTGGCATGGCTGGAGGAGTCGCCTCGAAGGGGAGGGAGTAGCCCCTTCGGACGATTTGCAGCACCCACCTGTCCGACGTGACAGTGCGCCAGTGGAGGTGGTGATGGCGAACCCTGCCTCCCACTGGCGTCACATGGGCCTGAAAGCACGGACCAGGAGGGTTTTCAGGCGGATGCTGCGGGGGAAGGTGTGGACTGACCTCGCCGCTGCCCCCGACCACTTGGACGGCGGTTCCCACGGCCGCCACCGCGTTGGGTATTGCCCTGCGGTGCGTGGCTGGCGGCACGTGTGGGCGCACTCCTTCCGTGGCCACGATAGGAGTGATAGGCAGCCGATTGCTGGCGCTGGCCCGAGAGGCCTAAGGACTTGGCCGTAGCCCTGGAGTCCTTAAAACGCTCAAGCGCATGGTCTGCCTTGTCGCCAAAGAGGCGACGGCCATCGAACGGCATGTCCATAAGCGTGTTCTGGACATCTGCCGAGAAGTTGGCGGACCTCAGCCAGGCGTGGCGTCTGACCGCCACCGTCGTTGCCATCGCTCTACCCAGCGAGTCAGTGGTATCCAGCCCACACCGGATGGAATACTTGGCTGCATCCCGGCCCTCCACAAGGGCTTGGCCGAGTTTGGCCCGTACCTCCAACGGACACTCTGGCAGCACTTCCGCGACCTTATCCCACACAGAGTGGGTGTAACGTCCCAAGAGGCAGGCGGTGTTAGAAGACCGCAGGCCGAGGCTAAGTGATGAGAAGATCTTCTTCCCATACTGGTCGTACCTCTTGGATTCCCGGTCCGGGGGGGCGGACGGGAATGCGGTCTGGGAATTGGAGGCCTGGATGACCAGGCTCTCGGGGGTAGGGTGGGAGGACAGGAAACATGGGTCGCCCGGGGCTGGGCGGTGGCGTCTGGCCACGTTCCTATCTACGGGCGAACCCGTAGCGGGCTTGGACCAAGTGCCCAGCAGAACGTCGGTCAAGGCCTCATTAAAGGGCAGCAGAGGCTCGGCCGAGCTTGACTGCGGTTTAAGGACCTCAGTGAGGAGGTTAGTCCTCACGGCCACGACGGGGAGCTCAAGGCCCAAGGCCTTGGCAGCCCTCATCAGCACCACACTATAAGTTGCCCTCTCCTCCGATGCCACGGAAGGAGGGGAGACAAAACCAGTGTCTGGAGAGGTGTCCAGGCCACTGGCCTCCCCAAGGTCTCCTGCCCAGTCCTCATGAGACTGACACTCCCTGGTCAGAGGGTCCTCAGACCCCTCCCAGTCCTCTTCATCACCCATCTCCTGAAATTCAGGGTTCTCATCCAATGGGGCCTGTTCGTAGAGATGGAACTCTCCAACCGGCGTCTGGAGCGGCGCCCATCGGGGCCGTTCCGACGCCGGAACAGGAACGAAGGTGGGACCGGGGACGGCGCCGCCTGAGGCCGGCGCCGGAGGTGACACCTGAGGGTCCGACGTCGGGGAGGCCGTCAGATCCGTCGGAACAACTGGACCCCTCGGCGCCGGGCCCGAAGGCACCGGCGGCGTCGGGATAACGGGGACCTGCGGCGCCGGGCTCGAAGGCGTCGCCGGCGTCGGGGCCGAAGCACCCGACAGCGTCGGGGCCAGAGCCGCCGACCCGCTAGGGCTCCCAGACGGGTCCGCTGGGCCCGTAGGCGCCGCGGAGCCCGTCGGAGGAGAGAGTTTCCTCATGGCCATGAGGAAGCGCTCGATCTCCTCCGGCGACGTGTTCAGCCCAGGGACCGGAGGGTGTGGAGCTGCACGCGACTCCAACGGAGCCGCGTGGGCGGTGTCACCCGAACCCCCGGCCGCATCGCGCGAGCGTCGGGGGGAGTCCGAGGAGCGATGACGCCGCTTGGACTTCTTGTGCCTCTTACCTGACGACGACTTCGACCCGGAGGAGTGCGGCCTACTCTCGGAGCTGTGGTGGCTCCGAGCCCGCGACCTGTCCCTCGACCTCCCGTGGGATTGGGACCTCTCACGGCGCGGGACCGACTGCCGGAGTTCGAGGCACCTACGGGACCGCTCCCGCCTGGCTTTCGAAGAGAGGGCCCGGCAGTCGGAGCAGGCCTTGTCGTCGTGGTCGACGCCCAAACACGACAAACAGATGCGGTGAGGATCCGTGACCGACATCAGCCGGTCGCAATCGTCACAATGCTTGAAGCCGGGCATCCCTAAAGGCACCGTTTCGGAGTCGAGAGACTCGAAATAGCAATCAAAAAGGATCAAAAAGTTAGTCAAAAAGTGACTAGGCTTACTGCTTTTTCCAGATCTGCGCTTGCTGGCGCGGAAAAAAGAAGAACTGACGTCAGCACGCGGAGGCGGCGTCTAAGTACTCCAACGACGTCATCACGCCGCCCACGACGCCGACGACGGACGCGGAGCCGCAGACGATGCCTACCGACGCGCAAGGGTACTGCTACGCAAAAGTTTCCGGATCCAGTCTGACGCCTGGGGTTATTCTAAGGTAAGGAATCTAATACTAACGTGTCTCTTTCAGATTCAGACTTCCAATGTAAAATGAAACTTGCGAAACACTCTAAATGTGGTGCATTGTACTTGTTGAACAATAACGATCTCGAATTGTCGATACTGACATGACATATAATATTGACTTCCGAAATATAATAAAGTAAGTGTATATTTACAGTTAACACCTTCACCTTGTCAGTATTTCATCAATCGAATATAACTGCCATCTCGAAATTTCGGTAGGTCTATTTTGCAACGGCAATATTGTGGGACAACAACGCCTGTTGGACTATCAAGCTGCTCCTGGACATTGGAAAGGTTCTCTCCCCTCGCAGAGTAAGGCCTGCGACATTACAAGTTGGTGGGTAAACGTCGTAAAAACAAAAGTAAAAACACTATTTTTCTCAACATCAATCACTTCTTTCAGGAAAAGAGTATTGTGTGATATGACTATACATTACAAGCATTTGCAATGCAATAGGTCTCGCATTAGGAAAGTGTGAGCTATTGGTATTGTAAATGACACATTTTTTTAATATGTGTTGGCTTTGAAAATATATAAATTAATAGCATTGTTATTCACAAAGCCAATAGCTTACATTTTCCTAATGCGAGTCCTATTGGCTATGACAATGCTTGTTGGTAGCAAGCAAGGACAGTGCTGTTGTGGTGCTGAGTGATGATGTGGTTGGGCTGAGTGATGTGGTGGTGCCCCTGAGTGATGTGGTGGTGTTCTTGAGTGATGTGGTGGTGTCCCAGAGTGAGGTGGTGGTGTCCCGGAGTGATGTGGTGGTCTCCCAGAGTGATGCGGTGGTTTCCCCGAGTGATGTGGTGGTGTCCCCGAGTGATGTGGTGGTGCCCCTGAGTGATGGAGGGTGGAGTTGGCGGGTGGAGTTGGAGGGTGGAGTTGGAGGGCGGAGTTGGAGGGTGGAGTTGGAGGGCGGAGTTGGAGGGCGGAGGTTTGAGTTGGAGGGTGGAGTTGGAGGGTGGAGTGTGGTGTTGGAGGGTGGAGTTGTAGGGTGGAGTTGGAGGGTGGAGTTGGAGGGTGGAGTTGGAGTTGAAGGGTGGAGTTGGAGTTGGAGGGTGGAGGGTGGAGTTGGAGGGTGGAGTTGGAGGGTGGAGTTGGAGGGTGAGGTTGGAGTTGAAGGGTGGAGTTGGAGGGTGGAGTTGGTGGGTAGAGTTGGAGGGTGGAGTTGGAAGGTGGGTCGGAGTGTGGAGTTGGAGTGTGGAGTTGGAGGGTGGAGTTGGAGTTGGAGGGTGGAGTTGGAGGGTGGAGTTGGAGGGTGGAGTTGGAGGGTGGAGTTGGAAGGTGGAGTTGGAAGGTGGAGTTGGAGGGTGGAGTTGGAGGGTGGAGTTGGAGGGTGGAGTTGGAGGGTGGAGTTGGAGGGTGGAGTTGGAGGGTGGAGTTGGAGGGTGGAGTTGGAGGGTGGAGTTGGAGGGTGGAGTTTATTTCTTCGGTGAGAAGTGTGTATGTACCTTTAAAAGCGTCACGAAAGACCTACTGATATCCAGTGCACTTTAAACTAGCTGGGAGAAACAAGAGGGTTAGAAATGAGGAGAGTCAGGTGGTAATGGTAAGGCAACCTTTCCAAAGTAGTGGCGAACAGATATATATTACAACAGTGAGCGGCAAGTGATTTACGTTTCTTTTATTTATGCAATGAAGTTCGGCATTTGAATCTATGTATGAACGGTACGGAAACACCCTATTGGTCAGGCATGGTCAACACAGAACACAGTGTTGATTTGTAATGCCTGTATAAGCTATGATTAAAAACATTGTTTGTTGGTAATGTTTTTAAGTCACTTGTGGTCAATGTCAAAAATCCCCTAGCTCTAATCTATGAAGCAAATTTTGTGGCGTCCATGTTAATCCCAGTCTATTCTATTACATGGGTTGTTAATTTTGCACAGCTAAACTCTCACGGGCGTGCTAATCTGGAGCTGGTTTGGGATGAGAATGCAAGCTCCAGATAAAAGTAAACTACGGCTCACGAGAGCAAGGCCAGCAAGTTCAGGAGCGCATTCCTTCGAAGTCTGGACCCTTCCACACCCCTGACCCCCCCACCACCCGTACCCGCTGAATGGTCCTGGGCACCACCTGTAAATCAAGGATTCTGGCCTCCAAGACTAATGGAGATTCCCCCTGGTGCAGACTGTATTTCCAAATTACTTTACTTACAACTTCACGTGAAAAAAGATAATACAGCTCCCACACCCTCGCAGAGAGGTCTTCTAAGAGAAGACGCAGAGAGTGATGTCATTGGAGGCAGTGGCGCTCTAGCAGTCTCGTCTCAACGAGGTTCAACAATCACAGACACACTGCGCCCGGCCAGGGCTGGGGCTTATGTATGTGAGGGGTGCTCGTGCTGTGGGATGGTGAATTAAAGCACATAACACATGTCTCTGGACCCTTCCACACCTCTGACCCCCCCACCACCCGTACCTGCTGAATGGTCCGGGACACAACCTGTAAATCAAGGATTCTCGCCTCCAAGACCCACGGAGATTTCCCCGGTGCAGACTGTATTTCCAAAGTATTTTACAGAGAGGCCTTCTAAGAGAAGACACAGAGAGTGATGTCATCGGAGGCAATGGCGCTCTAGCAGTCACGTCTCAACGAGGTTCAACAATCACAGACACACTGCGCCCGGCCAGGGCTGGGGCTTATGTATGTGAGGGGTGCCCGTGTTGTGGATGGTGAATTAACGCACATAACACTCGTTGTCTCTGAACCCTTCCACACCCCTGACCCCCCCACCACCCGTACCTGCTGAATGGTCCTGGGCACAACAGTCACGTCTCAACGAGGTTCAACAATCACAGACACACTGCGCCCGGCCAGTGCTGGGGTTTATGTACGTGAGGGGGGCCTGTGCTGTGGGATGGTGAATTAAAGCACATAACACATGTCTCTGGATCCTTCCACACCTCTGACCCCCCCCCCCCCCCCCCCCCCCCCACCACCCGTACCTGCTGAATGTTCCTGGACCTGGGCACAACCTTTAAATCACGGATTCTCGCCTCCAAGACCCACAGAGATTCCCCCGGTGCAGACTGTTTTTCAAAATTATTTTACTTACAACCTCACATGAAACAAGGTAGTGTGATATGAGTGTGAGACCCTGCAAAAATGAGCCCACTCAGTGACATTTTTGGCGGCAGCCAAACAGCTGGCGCCTTGAGGCAGGCGTGCTTTAACTATGGCAACGCAGAAGTCACCAAGGTCACAATCGCAGATCAGCATTAAAATAATAATAAACAAGTCCACACGGATACATTAGTATGGAGGGCATTGTTGGCCCGAAAGGGAAAAGGAGCTGAGCCTGACAAGAAGCAGCAAAACCAAACACGAAAGGAGAACTTTGACCCCGGCGGAGGGACAGAAAAGGGCCATGGATTTTATACTCTTAGTGCCTTGCAAGCAGGAAAACAAAGCCGCGAGTGGTGCGCGCGCCTTTTCTGCCATATGCTTTGAATTATTATGCGCTATCTGGTAGAGACATGATTTAGCCGCAGATTCATTACCTTTGAACTTCCAGGCTTTAGGCTGGATCTGGAAGATTTTTCTCAGCAATACCCCTGCGCGCGCTGGTGTTGGTCGACTCCAACTTCTGTGGAGAAGTGTGGCTCAATGGTTAGAGCGGCAGACCCTGATGCAGAGGTCTAGCCCGGGACCAGGGTTCAATTCCCCGCCTCGGCGGGTCTTGGGCTCAAAATTCCACGGACCTGATAATTCTCGCCTCTGTGCCTATTCTAATCATGGGTCCCACTCTGCAACTCTGGGCAATAGCTTGCTTAATCTCCTCAACGGCCCCCACAACGCTAAGGATGCCTGGCCTCCACCTTGGGGGTGCCCAGGAGTGGACACCTCACAGGGAAAGCCAGGATGGGTTCCACAGCGGTATTCCTACAAGCGCCTTGAGACCCTTGCGGGTGAGTAGTGCGCTATACAAGTATCAATTTACATTTACATGTGATGTCATCGGCTTCGTGTTCGTCATGACATCTGCATCGTCAATATAACTGTCACTCCGGCGCACTGACGTCAGCACTTTTGATGACTTTCCACCTAAGAAGCACCCCCATGAAGTGGTGTGTTAAAAAATGACTAGGTCCCTGAAGGGGGATATACCTGACACTTAACAACCAATTCCGGAGTGTGGAGGATGGGTGGGTAGGAAATTAAGGAGTCTGCGGCTAGATCATGTCTCTACCAGATGAGGCGTTACAGAAGGTAACTAACTTGTCCATCTGATAGAGAGATCTAGCCACAGATTCCTTACTTTTGAACAGTTACCGAAGTAATACCATTCCCGGAGGTGCGACTACGGAACAGCTTAGACCAGAAACAGGCCTTCTCTGCGGACCTGGGAACCCAGGCAGTAGTGTTTGGCAAACGTGTGCAGCGATGCCCACATGGTCGTTTGGCAGATGTCCGAGACCAAAACACCAGGCTGGAGGGTCGTGGTGGCCGCCTTCGCCCTGGTGGAATGGGCCCTAAGCCCTTCAGGGGCATCTTTCTTTGCTAAGGTATAACACATTTTAATACGGAGGATGACCCATCTGGAAATAGTCCTCTTCTGGACAGCACCGCTTTCTTTACACCCACCTACCCAATAAAGAGTTGGTCATCCACCAGGAACTCTTTTGTTTGATCAAGGTAGAATGACAGCACTCTTTTTGGGTCCAGACGATGGAGATGCTCCTCTTCTTTGGAAGGATGCAGGGGTGCATAGAAGGTGGGCAGGGTAACGAGTGTCTCAGATGAAAGCGTAATACCACTTTAGGCAGAAAGGATGCTCTAGTTCGGAGTACTACTTTGTCTGAAAAGATCGTCAGTTAAGGAGGCTGGGAGGATGGTGCCTGCAGTTCACGTACTGTCCTGGCAGAGGTTATTGCCACCAAAAAAGCAGTCTTCATGGTGAGTAACCGCAGAGCACAATTATACAGCGGTTTTAAATGGAACACACATCAGTAAAGTGAGCACCAAATTAAGGTCCCACTTTGGCATGATGAAGGATATAGGGGGAAACAAATGGATTAACCTCTTCAAAAACCACTGCACTAGAGGAGATTTGAATAAGGAGGGTTGATCAGGCAACGGAAGAAAAGAAGAAAGGGCCAAAAGGTAGCCCTTCAAAGGGCTCAGAGCAGAGATCTGCTGGGCCAAAGAAAGTATAAAGAGAAGGACTTGAGATAAGGGAGCAGATAAGGGGTCAGCACACCTGTCTGTACAATATTTACAAAACGTGTTCCATCGGCAGGCGTATACAGACTTTTTGGAGGGACGCCTGGCTGCCAAGGTAACCTTACAGACTTTGGGAGGGAGGTCAAAATCTGTCAATTGTCACCGCTCAATCTCCATGCAAGGAGGCGGAGAGTGGGCAGGTTCAGGTGAAGAACCCTTCCCTGCTGCTGCGACAGATGATCCTCCCAAAGAGGCAGCCTGACTGGAGGATCGATGCTCAGGCCCAGAAGATCGGGGTACCAAACTCTCTGTGCCTAGTCTGCAGCCACAGGAATAACTTGTGCCGGGTCGCTCCTGATCTTCTTGAGCACTCTGGGCAGGAGTAGTATGAGCAGAAAGGCGTATAGGAGGACTGAGCTCCAGTTGTGACGAAAAGTGTCGCCAAGCGAGTGCAGCCATGGAAACTCCAACGCGCAAATCAGCAGACAATGCGCATTCTCTTTGGGGGCAAACAGATCTAACCAAGGCTCTCCCCACCGCTGAAAGAGACATTATGCAACCTCCGGATGGAGACGCCCATTCATGATCTGCAAGGCACCTTCGGCTGAGCTCCTCGGCCCTGGCTTTCAGAGAACCAGTCAGGTGTTGAGCCACCAGGGAAACTCCCTTTTGTTCCAGCCAAGTCCAGAGACGTAGTGCCGCTTGACAAAGAGTCCACGACCACAATCCGCCCTGTTTGTTGCAGTACCACATGGCAGTAGTGTTGTACGTGAACACCTGAACAAGCCTTCCCATTATTGACGGCAAAAAGGCTTTCCGTTCCAGACGGATTGCCAAACGCTCCAACTGATTGATATGGAGTTTACTAGAGTCCTCTGATCTTCACCTCTCCCAGATGGCCACCCCATCCCAGAAGGGACACATCCATCACTACTGTGAGATCTGGGTAAGGAAGGGAGAGGGGTCTGCCGTAGAACCACTCGCGGTTCGTTAGCCACCCCTGAAGGTTGTTCGTAGTGCCCCCTGAAATCTGAACCTGGTCAGTGAGATTTCCTCGATGTTGTGCCCATTGGAACCTCAGGTCCCACTGCAGAGCCCGCATGTGCCACTGTGCATGGGTCACTAGCAAGATGCAGGAGGCCATGAGACCTCAGTGTCATTCTAACCGGTATCCAACATAGAGGCTGAAAAGGAATTTGCTACTTACCAGTATGCATCTGTTCTTGGCATGTAGGGCTGCTGACATTCATATCTGTGCATAGATCGCCGCCTAGTGTTGGGTCCGCATGATTGCACTTTGTTGTCTTGGAAGAGTCTTCGAAGTATCACGAGATAGGTGACTCCTCCCCTGGACTACAGTGCGCATGGGCATCTTCTCCATCCTCAGATTGTTTTTCGCCATTGTGGCAGAGATGGAGATAGTAAAGTAAGAGATGGCCATGCCAAAGATAATGCTGCAGCTGCAACAGGCACCGGGGAGGAGGGCGGGCGATATGAATGTCAGCAGCCCTACATGCCAAGAACAGATGCATACTGGTAAGTAGCATATTCCGTTCGAGGCATGTGGGCTGCTGAATTCATATCTGTGCATAGACTGTATAGCAGTATCTCCTCTAGCGGTGGTTACCTGTGCCAGTTGCAGCAGTTTGAAAAAGAGTTTTGAGGACAGCCTGGCCTACAGCAGTTTGCTGTTTTGCTTGTACGTCTACACAGTAGTGTTTTGTGAAAGTGTGTATGGTGGTCCATGTGGCTGCCTTACAAATGTCTTCAAGAGGAATATTCCCTAGGAAAGCCATGGATGCCCCCATTTTCCTTGTAGAGTGTGCTCTTGGAGGGACTGTTAAAGTGCGTTTTGCCTTTTGATAGCATTTCTGAATGCATTTAACTATCCATCTGGCTATTCCTGACTTTGAAATAGGATTTCCTTTGTGTTGTGGTGCAAAAGCAACAAATAGTTGTTTTGTCTTCCTAAATGATTTAGTTCTGTCTATGTAATAAAGTAGGGCTCTTTTCACATCCAATGTGTGTAGGGCTCTCTCAGCTACTGACTGTGGATTTTGAAAGAATACTGGCAGTTATATTGATTGGTTGATATGGAAATTGGATACAACCTTAGGCATGAACTTAGGGTTGGTTCTAAGAACCACCCTGTTGGCGTGTACCTGCATGAAAGGTTCTTGAATTGTTAGTGCTTGTAATTCGCTCACTCTTCTGAGTGAGGTAATTGCAACTAAGAACGCGACCTTCCACGTTAAGAATTGTAGTTCGCATGAGTGTAGAGGTTCGAAAGGAGGTCCCATAAGTCTGATACGCACTATATTTAGATTCCAGACTGGGGAAGGGGGGTGTCTTGGAGGGATCACCCTTTTCAAACCCTCCATGAATGCTTTGATTGCTGGTACTCTAAACAGTGAAAGGTGTTGTCTGTTTTGAAGGTATGCTGCTTTAGCAGCGAGGTGTACTCGTATAGAAGAGTATGCTAAGTTACATCTTTGTAGATCCAGCAGGTAACATATAATGTTTTGTATGGAAGCATCTAATGGGTTGATTTGGTTGTTGTTGCAGTAGATAACAAATCTCTTCCATTTAGCTGCATAGCACGCTTGTGTGGTTGGCCGTCTTGCCTGCCTAATGATGTTCATGCAGTCTGGGGGCAAGTTAAGGTATCCAATTTCTAAGACCTCAGGAGCCAGATCGCTAGGTTCATTTGATTGGGATCTGGGTGTCTGATTTCTCCATGGTTCTGAGTTAGAAGATGGGGTGCAAGGCACAGTCTTTGATGAGGAACTACTGAAAGTTCTAGGAACGTTGTGTACCACGGTTGTCTCGCCCATGTGGGAGCAACTAGGATTAGCCTGAGTGAGTGTTGCCGCAGTTTGGGTGCCACCAGCGGGATCAGCGGTGCTGGGGAAAAGCGTACGCAAATCTGCCTGACCAGTTCATCCATATCGCATTGCCCTGTGACAACGGATGTGGGAACCTGGCGGCAAAGTACTGGCATTTGGAGTTTTCTTTTGTGGCAAACAGGTCTATCTCTGGGTGACCCCACTCTTCGAAGAATGGTTGGAGAACCTGGGGGTGAATCTCCCATTCGTTTAGTTGTTGGCTGTGCCTGCTGAGCAGGTCGGCAATCTGATTGTCCTTCCCTGGAAGGTGTTCTGCTAGGAGAAAAATGTTTTTGGGAATCGCCCACTTCCATATGCTTTGTGCCAGATGGGACAGCTGTGGAGAGTGCGTTCCTCCCTGTTTCTGGATGTAGTACATTGTGGTCATGTTGTCCGTCCGGATCAACACTGTCTTGCTGTAAAAGTATTTCTGAAATGCTTTCAGGGCTAGGAATATCGCTAGCAACTCTAGTTGGTTGATATGCAGCTTTTTCTCCTTGGTTGTCCAGAGCCCTTGTACTGTGTATTGAAGGAGATGGGCTCCCCAGCCTGTTAGTGATGCATCCGCTGTTAGTACTAGTTGTGGAACCGGCTCTTGGAACAGTCGCCCCTTGGAAAGATTTTGTGGATTCCAACACTGCAGAGAGTTGTGAGCGCGACTGTCCACCAAAACTAGGTCTTTTAGTTGTCCTCGAGCCTGGTTCCATTGCCGTGCTAGGCATTCTTGTAATGGACGCATTTAAAGTCTAGGAAAAGACAAAAACGTCCTACTTGGATACTCTTAGGTTATCCTGCATGTGTAGTGTAGATAGTTATGTGGTTCCCAGACAGGCTGTCTTGCAGCGGGAGAGGCAAAGTTACAAAAAGTCCGTACGTAGTACTGGCAACAGCATAAACTTCTTTAAATCAGTGCACAGAACATAAGTATGAGGTTTTAGCATTACTGGTATTTTTGGACATTGAGGCTCATGACAAAATGTAATATGGTAAAAAATGTACAATTTTTATTCTCTTATTAAGTATATACAAGTTCATTCGGCAATTAAAAATACATCATCATAACAATTTATATAAAACATATAAAATAATTTAAATTAAAACAAAGAATCTTAAAGTAGTCGACGCGGCGTTTCGGCTTGTTTTGTGGTACACCTTCCTCAGTACTGATTCTAGGTTTCAAAGAGACACAAAATTACCATACATCCCACAGTTTTGGGCACATAGAAGTTCATGCACATGAGCCTATCCTATTTTCTTATATCAATGACCTCCGATCTTTTACACAGTGTTGGCCATACAGTCTAAAACATTGCTTAAATTTTTTGCAAAAGTTAGCATTTTTCTATACATTAATACAAGATTCCTATATGTGTTTACCTCTCCCTTGGACCGTTGGTCCACTGTCATTATATGTACTCTCTTCTCAAATGATTGCCCATTTGGACAAACGTTAAAGTATTCTTCCCATACCTTTTATGTGTGGGTATTTTTTCGTGAAGAAAAAAACTCTGTTGGATGATTCATCAATTTTCAGTGGGTTTCTTTTAAAATAAAGTAGGCTGGTCCTTCCGGTCTCAGCAGTCTCTATGATAAATAGAGACAAGGAATATGTGTTGGATTACACCTTTAGTTCTTGTACCTATTTGGGTGTCGAACTAGATCCGTTTTACACATACCTTTCGGGAGAGTGGGATAAATTAATTCTCTTCCGTATTCAATGCCCTTGTCTTTGAATTCAGGAGCATTTGACAAACATTTAAAAAAGTTTCTCTGTAAGCAAAAGAAGGGAATTTTTACTACTAGATTCTCCTTCGTCACATTATTAATAGTTCTTTTTAGTAATTCAGGACATATACCTACATTGATTAAGTTCTTAAAGGATGATGCGCTGTCAGGTGGAGCCACCGTATGTTTACTCGACGGGGGAATGTGTCCTGTGACCTTGTTTCTAGACGCCAGTGTTTAAGAACTGCAGCTAAGACGTAAAGATGGCATGGCACCTACACCAAGGCCTGAGTAGACTTCCTTGTTTTTCTCCTAAAAAAATCTAGAAACAAGGACAGGACCGGGAGGACATCCCCCAGGCTCCACATTTTCCTTTCGTCGTACTGGTGACCAAATTGAGAAAGGTCTCGGAGTTGCAACGATTGGCCAGCCACAAGGATCTATTGGTAAATTGGTAACATATGGAGGATTATAGCTACTGACTCAGCAAGGGAAGGTTAACCTAGGGTAACGTGTACCTTAATATTCACAGGACACATTCCCCCCGTCGAGTAAACATACGGTGGCTCCACCTGACAGCGCATCATCCTTTAAGAACTTAATCAACGTAGGTATATGTCCTGAATTACTAAAAAGAACTATTAATAATGTGACGAAGGAGAATCTAGTAGTAAAAATTCCCTTCTTTTGCTTACAGAGAAACTTTTTGAAATGTTTGTCAAATGCTCCTGAATTCAAAGACAAGGGCATCGAATACGGAAGAGAATTAATTTATCCCACTCTCCCGAAAGGTATGTGTAAAACGGATCTAGTTCGACACCCAAATAGGTACAAGAACTAAAGGTGTAATCCAACACATATTCCTTGTCTCTATTTATCATAGAGACTGCTGAGACCGGAAGGACCAGCCTACTTTATTTGAAAAGAAACCCACTGAAAATTGATAAATCATCCAACAGAGTTTTTTTCTTCACGAAAAAATACCCACACATAAAAGGTATGGGAAGAATACTTTAACGTTTGTCCAAATGGGCAATCATTTGAGAAGAGAGTACATATAATGACAGTGGACCAACGGTCCAAGGGAGAGGTAAACACATATAGGAATCTTGTATTAATGTATAGAAAAATGCTAACTTTTGCTAAAAATTTAAGCAATGTTTTAGACTGTATGGCCAACACTGTGTAAAAGATCGGAGGTCATTGATATAAGAAAATAGGATAGGCTCATGTGCATGAACTTCTATGTGCCCAAAACTGTGGGATGTATGGTAATTTTGTGTCTCTTTGAAACCTAGAATCAGTACTGAGGAAGGTGTACCACAAAACAAGCCGAAACGCTGCGTTGACTACTTTAAGATTCTTTGTTTTAATTTAAATTGTTTTATATGTTTTATATAAATTGTTATGATGATGTATTTTTAATTGCCGAATTAACTTGTATATACTTAATAAGAGAATAAAAATTGTACATTTTTGACCATATTACATTTTGTCATGAGCCTCAATGTCCAAAAATACCAGTAATGCTAAAACCTCATACTTATGTTCTGTGCACTGATTTAATTTAAAGAAGTTTATGCTGTTGCCAGTACTACGTACGGACTTTTTGTAACTTTGCCTCTCCCGCTGCAAGACAGCCTGTCTGGGAACCACATAACTATCTACACTACACATGCAGGATAACCTAAGAGTATCCAAGTAGGACGTTTTTGTCTTTTCCTATTCATTCCCCCTGGTCCTTAACAAACCTGTGAGGGGTCCTCCTTTTACATTTTTCGCATTTAAAGTCTGGCATGGGGGACAATGACTATGCAGGAGGCCATCATGCCTATGAGCTGCATAAAGACTCGAGCTTGGAGAGAGTGGTGCGGTAGGAATTTGCGAATGAGCGTTTGCATACTGGCTATCCTCGCTGTGTTTGGATATGCCTTCGCCACTGAGGTGTTTATGGTGGCTCCCAGGTATTGCTGTACGTGGGAAGGTTGAAAATGCGATTTTGTGTAGTTGATTGAAAAGCCTAGGCTGTGTAGCAACTTGATTGTTTGTGATGTGTGTGCTGCACACTCTTGGTACGATTTTGCTTGTATTAGCCAATCGTCCAGGTAAGGGTACACATGGACGTGTTGCCTTCTGAGATGTGCTGCCACGGTCGCCAAGCATTTTGTAAACCCTCTTGGAGCCGTGGTAACCCCGAAGGGCAAAACCTTGAATTGGTAATGTTGACCTTCTATTGTGAACCTGAGGTATTTCCTGTGGGCTGGATGGATGGGTATGTGAAAATACGCATCTTTGAGGTCCAGTGTTGCTAGGAAATCTCCTTGCTGTAGCAGCGGGAGCACTTGTTGCAGTGTGATCATATGGAAGTGCTCCGATAGTATGTATTGATTTAGGGGTCTGAGGTCCAATATTGGTCTGAGGGAACAGTCCTTCTTTGGAATAAGGAAGTATAGGGAGTATACTCCTGTCCCTTGTTGGTGGAAAGGGACTTGCTCTATGGCCCCCTTTTCCAGCATGCATTTCACCTCTTGCTGTAGCAGGGTGATGTGTTCCGTGGACATAGGACGATGTTTGGGTGGTATGTTTGGTGGCGTAGAAGTCAGTTCTAGGCAATAACCAGACTGGATAATTTCTCTCACTTACCTGTCCGTGGTAATTGCGTGCCAGACAGGTAGGAACTGTTGTAGTCTGCCTCCGACCGGTGTTAAGTGGTGTGGAGGCAGCGTAATGAAGTCACTGTTTTGTGGCAGTGGAGGCCCTGGTGTTATTGCCTCCACGCCCTCTTCCCTTATTACTGTTACCTCTGTAACCTCCCCTGGTTGTGTTCTTGTTGAAGGAACCTTGTGTGTTACTTTTGTATGAGGCAGATGTTTGTGAAGCATTCCCTCGTGTGTTTGCCCTGTATGAGGAGCGTCGAAAGGAGAAATTGCAATGCACCCATAGATTTTGCGGTTTCCGTGTCTTTTTTCATTTTGTCCAAAATGGTGTCGACAGCAGGGACAAATAAAAATTCTTGATTGACAGGTTGGTTAAGAGTGGTGGACTGCACTTCATTTTTAAAACCAGAAATACGCAGCCATGCATGTCTGCGTAGCAAGACACTAGTATTAATTGACCTAGCTGCGGTGTCTGCAGCGTCAAGCGCACATTTAATGGAGGCGTTTGATATGAACTTTCCCTCTTGGATGAGATCACTGGCTTGTGCTTTGAAAGGCTCGGGCAGGTGTTGCATAAGGCTTTCGAGCTGATCATAGTGTGCCCTGTCGTAACGAGCCAGTAGGGCTTGTGTATTAGCAATCCTCCATGAGTTGGAGGCTTGTGCAGCTACCCTTTTGCCTGATGCCTCTAGAATTTTTGACTCTTTGTCAGGGGGAGGTGCTTCCCCTGTTGTCTGAGAGTTGGCTCTGTTTTTCGTGCGTTGGCAACCACCAATGAGTCTAGTGGCAACTGGCCCTTGGTGTAAGTTGGGTCTGTAGGAGCCGGCCTATATTTCTTTTCTATCCTGGGATTGATCACCCGTGCCCTGGCTGTATCCTTAAATATGTCGGGTGCGTGTTTTAGAACTCCCTTTAGCACGGGAAGTGTTTTGACACTTTTTTCTGCAGTAGTGAATGTGTCAAAAAGGAAGTCTTCCTCCACAGGGTCACTATGCATGTCCACATTGTGGAATTGTGCTGCCCTGTCTATGAGTTGGTTGAAGACTACAGTGTCATCAGTAGGTGACGGTTTAGTAGGGTAAGTGGGTACATCAGGGATGGGGTGGGTGTCATAAGGCTCTGTTGGTTCTTCCCAAGATTCCTCTTGGTGAGGATCTTGTGGGAAATCATATAGAGGCTGTGGCTCATACCCTGTGTCCTCCTCATCGTCCCCGTGGTGAGAAGGTGAGGAAGGTGCAAAAGGTGTGGTAGGCATGATAGGTTAAAAAGGGCTGAAGGGTCTTGAGGGAGAAGTCCCAAAGTCCTTTTTCTTCAGTGGAATAGGAGAATCAGGTTCAAAGTCCAAAGGCCTTTTTTTTCCTATGCAGGATGGTAACTTTACCAGTCTCTGGATTTATGTATATTTTAGCTTGGTCGTCTGATGAATCTGGGTGGAATAATTCTTCCTCTACAGTCCTGGTTTAGTGTTAGACTTTTTCGGGTCAGTAACACTTGGTTTTTCAACGACTTTTGGAGTCTTGTGTGGCTTTTTGGGCTAGGGCCCCGATTTTGGATCGAGGATTGGTTTTGGGTCGACCGGAGTTTTCGGGTCGACACGTTTTTTGTGCTCCGTAGGCTTCTTCGGATGAGTGTCTTTCACCGAGTCGATGTTCTTTTTTGGATCGACTGGTGTCTTTGGAGCCGTTGTCCTTGGGTCGACAGGTTTTGCCGGTTTCGACACTGGTTTCGGTACGGCACCGGTTGCTGGGTCGACGGTTTTCGGAACAGCAGGCTTGCTCGGGTCGGCGACCTTCTTCGGGTCGGCACCCTTTGACTGTGTGCCTTTGTTCAGGTCGACCGACTTTTTGGGGTCGACGGTTTTTGGCTGAACGGCCTTTGTCGGGTCGGCAGTCTTCTTTGGCTCGACGCCCTTTGGCTGTGTGGCCTTTTTTGGATCGACGCCCTTTGGGTCGGTGACCTTCTTTGGCTCTGGAACCTTCTTTGGGACGATGGCACTGGGCCCTGGGGTTTCTGAAGGTTTCGGTTTCGTTTTCGGAGCTGAGCCGGAAGGCGGGGCTGACGAAATTTGTTTGTGATCTTGGCTAAGGCCTTTTGGCGATGCCTTGACCGGAGCCTCTGGTAACGGGTTAATCGGTGTCGGGGGTGTTGTCCTCAAGATTTGCCCCTACAGGATTTCGTCGTCGGAGTAATCCTCGACGGTGACGATTTCTAGGTCCGAGTCCGGGGCGTCCTGTAGATCCTGGTCATCATCGAAGATGTTGTCCGGTTCCGGGGCCTGTCGCTGCATTTCTTGCCGGGCAGCCCATCGGTTTCGCATAGTTTTTTTGGAGCGAAACTGGGCGCAGGCTGGGCAGGTTTCTTCCCTATGGTCTGGGGAAAGGCACTTGTTGCATACTGAATGTTTATCAGTATGTGGGAACTTGGAGTGGCATTGTGGGCACCTTTAAAACGGGCTTCTTTCCATCGACGGTCGGCTCACGTGGCGTCGAAAAGGCCCAACGGTCCGCGTCGACGATCGATTCGAGATGGAAGGTTGGATCGAGTGGAGAGGTACCGAACGAGAACAATACCGCCGAAGTCAAAGGCCTTTTGGCCTTTAGAAAAGTTTTGTTTCGATTCCGAGTTGGAGTATAGGAGTTTGCATCCGAACCCAATGGCGGAAAAAAACAATCTGAGGATGGAGAAGATGCCCATGTGCACTGTAGTCCAAGGGAGGAGTCACCTATCTCGTGATACTTCGAAGACTCTTCCAAGACAACAAAGTGCAATCATCCGGACCCAACACTAGGCGGCGATCTATGCACAGATATGAATTCAGTAGCCCACATGCCTCGAACATGGGTGTCATAGCCTGAATATCTTGGACTCGCCGTTTGGGAGGATAGTGTCAAACTGCACGGTGTCCAGAACCACCCTAATGAAAAGGAGAGTCTGAGAAGGAGTCTAGAGTGACTTCAGCACATCGATAGAGAACCCCAGCGAATGTGGGAGGTTCACCGTAGCCTGAATTTGGGAGTCAACTGCTTGAGACAAGCCACTTATAACAACAAGTCGTAGAGAAAAGGGAAGACTGGAAGCCCTGACCTCCACAGGTGGGATGTGACCACCGCCATTACCTTTGTGAACACCAGAGGGGCGTTGGTGAGGCCAAAGGGGAGCACCGCAAACTGAAAGTGCTCATGACCCACCGTAAACAGCAGGTAGGGACAATTGTCAGGCAGGATGGGAGTATGGAAATAGGCATCCTGTAAGTCCAGGGCTACCATCCAGTCTCCTGGGTACAAGGCAGACAGGACCTGAGCAAGAGTGAACATCTTGAATTTCTCATTTTTGTGGAAGTAATTGAGGGGTCTGAGGTCTAGGATGGGACGAAGGCCTAAATCCTTCTTGGGACCAGGAAGTAACGGTAATAGCAACCACTGCCTACTTCGGGCCCGGGAACCTTCTCTTTAGCTCCCTTGGCCAAGAGAGTTGCCTTGCTCTGTGAGAAAGTAGCGAGGTGATCCTCCGTCAGCCGATCGTACACTGGAGGCATAGATGGAGGGGCAGTCTCGAAGGAGAGGGAGTAGCCCCTTCGGACGATTTGCAACACCCACCTGTTCGATGTAATGATGATGGCGTGTTGTGCCACTGACTGGCCAAGAGTGATCCTTGGTGATAGGAATAGGAAGGTTTTGCAGTGGAGGAGGGGTTGGTGGCTTGGCTCGACTTCTGGTTCCCTGACCCCCAAGACCGGGGTGACCATTTGTCTATGGCCCTGCAGAGGTTGCTGAATTTGCGGGGCCCTCTGGCAGGTGTAGGCTTGGCGCGGCTGATAGCCCCTTCCGTAGTTATGAAAGGAGCAAAAATTGGATGAAGCTCTGGGGGGAGGGGGGGTAGTGAAGCCAAAGTACTCACCGTGGCCTGCGAGTCCTTAAAGTGCTTGAGGGCAGCCTCCGCCTTGTATCCAAAGAGACGGGAGCCAACAAAGGGCATTTGCATGAGGTTAGCCTGGACATCCCCCGAAAAATCAGATATCTTCAGCCAGGCGTGGTAACAAACTGCTACCGTCATGGAAATTGCTCTGCCTAGCAAGTCCATCGTGTCCAAGCCACATCTGATGGCAAACGTAGCTGCATACCTCCCATCTGATATAGCTTGGGAGAGTAGGGCCCGGTCCATCTACGAGACTCTGGCCAGCACTTGCTCCACCCTATATTATATCGAAGGGGAGTAACAGCCCAAGAGGCATGCAGTGTTCACCGACTGCAATGCTAGGCTGAGGGAAGAAAATATTTTCTTTCCGAAATTCTCCAGCCTCTTTTATTCCCTGTCCGAGGGTGCGGAAGGGAATGCGCCAAAAGAAGTGGAAGCTTGTAAGATCAAGCTTTGGGGGGTGGGTGGTGAGGAAAGTTGGGTCGCCCGCTGCGAAGCGATGCCGGCGGGCGATTGTCCTTCACAGGACCCCTGTGCCATGTCCCCAGATGGACGTCTGTCAAGGCCTCATTAAAAGGCAGTAGGGGTTCTGAAATCGAGACCCCAGGCTGCAGGACCTCTGTCAAGACATTTGTCTTGACTGCCACTGTAGGAAACTGCAGGTCAAGGACCTCCACAGCCATACGCACCACCATGGCACAAGATGCTCACTCCTCCATTGCCAGGGTAGGAGGTGAAAGCATGCCAGAGTCTGGGGAGGAGTCCATCCCACTAGCTTCACCCAATTCCACGTACCAGTCCAGATCTTGTTGTTGTTGCTGGATTTCTGAGGGATCCTGCTCCCCATCCCAATTCCCTTCCTCCACTCCTATCACTTCAGAATAGGCAGGAAAAACGGCATGGAGCCGTACGGATCCGTAGGTGCCGGTTTCAGCTTCGGAGGATGACCGACCAGCTCCGTGTCTTCGGGAATGAGGATAGGGGAAGCAACGCCAGTGGGCGTCGGTGCATCGAGGACCTAAGCGCTGGACACAACGCCAGGAAAGGTCGCTGTTGGACCTGGCCATCTTGGCAGGGTCATCCCTAAACTTTTTTGCCTTCCTCCAATACTCTCTCTGACCTGTATTTGTTGGTTTAATGACTCTGGGCACTTTACCACTGCTGATCAGTGCTAAAGTGCATATGCTCTCCCTGTTGTAAATTGTTACATTGATTGGTGTCCCTGATTGGTTTATTGGATTTACTGTCAGTCCCCAGTAAAGTGCACCAGGAGTGCCAGGGCTTGTGAATGCCAATACTGCTAGTGGGCCTGCAGCGCTGGTTGCGCCACCCACAGAAGCAGCCTTAAAATGTGTCTAGGGTCTGCCATTGCAGAACCTGTGTGCAGTCTGGTACTGTCATGCTGGCTGGGCAAGTGCACACACTTGCCAGCCCCTAAACCTTCCCTTAAC
Source organism: Lissotriton helveticus (assembly GCF_964261635.1). Classification (NCBI taxonomy): domain Eukaryota; kingdom Metazoa; phylum Chordata; class Amphibia; order Caudata; family Salamandridae; genus Lissotriton; species Lissotriton helveticus. The sequence goes on along the minus strand of NC_136071.1, from coordinate 445,560,985 downwards.
TTCATATTAGTCACCCCTATGGTAGGCCCAAGGGCAGGGTGCTTTGTAAGTGTAAGGTAGGACATGCTCTAATGTGTGTGGCATGTCCTAATAGTGAATTACTGCCAAATTCGTTTTTCACTATTGTAAGGCTACCAGTTCCCTTTAGGCCAGATGGGCTGCTGGAATTATTACACTCTATAATCCCAGCAGGCTCAGGGAACATGGTAGAAATTAATGTTTGGTATGCCTGAACTCAGAATAATAAAATACTTCTTTTAGTAAAGTTTATTTTAATATCCTGTGATTGCAAATGCTACTTTTAGAAAGATAGCATTTGCTTGCCTAACCATTTCAGCCCGCCTCTGCTTGGATGTGTATCTGACTGTCTGGGTTGTGTGAGTGACCGGGCTGGGGGATGACAGGTGGTGAATGGTAGGATTACACCTTAGTGGGAGGTGGGAGTTTCCCTGAACTATGCATCAGGCTGTGCCCTGCCACCACAATGCTGGCTCCGCCCCCCTGGGGAGCGACTGATGACTCAGCCTGCACCTGGCCCAGGAAGGGCGAAGCTTCTCAACAAAGTGCTCCTTGCAGCCCCTGTCCCCACAATGCTGGCTCCGCCCCCCTGGGGAGCGGCTGATGTGCCTGCCCTCACACTGAATGAAGAAGCCAGAAGTACCCACAACAGGTGCTCAGGGGCTGAGAGCAGTTAGGCAAAGGCCCCCCTGGCCTGCCAGAACAAAAGAAACTGTGTATAAAAGTAGGAGCCCTGCTCCTTGTAAATTAGATCCTGTTTGCGCTACAGAAGAAACTCTGCCCGAAGAGAAGGACCTGGAAGAAGACTACAAGGAGGAGTGCTGTCTCTGGCCTGTGTCTGGTGCCTTGCTGCAGAAGGAGAGGAGAGAAAAGACTACAAGAGACTTTTGCTTTTATTGAACTTTGTGCCAAACTCTGCTAAAGATCTCCAAGGGCTTGCTGTGGAACTTGCCCCCTGAACTGCGCCCCAGGAACAGTGGGCGCTACCCCCCTGAAGAAGGAACTGCTGTGTGTGCTGCTTATCGCTGCAGCGCTGATTGAGGAGATCAAGAGCGTTGTGCATCCCTGCCACGCTCCTCGTGACCCAGGACATCTGTATCCCCCCGAGCACCGTGACCGTGGACTCAGCAGCTCGCACTAACTTAGTGAAGCCCAGCCGCCGCTGGCCCGAGCACCGTGACTGCGCCTGCATCTGAGCCCAGAGAACAAAGCAAAGGAGGACCCGTCCGGTCCAAGCCCCAGAATCGACTGAGCCTAGTGCTGGAGATTCCCCCGCAAAGACGGACTGCCGCCCTGTGTCACCCCCCTCTGATTGGCGTCCTGCCTGACAGCCCCGCTGAAAGGGCACCACTGCGATCTGCACTTTGGCTGGGTACGTCCCACACTTGGGGACCGTACTGCCACTGTCGCCGCACCCAGCCGCCTCCTTCAGGGCTGAAGCGAACATTGAAGAGGAGGACCTCTGACCCCATTAAGCACCGCCGCCCCGGGTGACCCGTGACCTGGACAGCCTCGAGCCGCAGCTCGCCTCGCCCTCCAGGGAAGCAACGCGACGTGGGACAGCTCCCCTTGCAGCCGTCCGCTTCAGGAATCAGCAAAGTAACTAAGGTACTGTGTTTTGCCCCCTCGCGGTGCGAGCGTCCTGCCATCTGAGCTCGCACTGCGCTGTGTGATCCTCGGCCACCCCGGGAGCCCCGCAGCTGCAGGCTGCCCTGCGGTAGGAGCCGCCCCTGTGACAGAGGCTCGCCCTGCTCCTGGCCTCCGAGGCCCCTCCTAACACTCCCTGTTCCCAGCGCCCCCTCTGCCTCGAGTCGCGCACAGAAGGGTGACTCATTCTGCAAGCAGACCCGGCCGTGCCTTTCGCCGCTCACGCGAGAAGCGTGAGCTTTGGCAGGCCGGGCCCGATTTCCTCCCCAGAAGTGAATAGAGGCGTGGGGAAGCGCACAGAAGCGCTAAGGGGCACTACACTTGGCAAGAACTGGGCAAAAGGCCCCAAAGAACACCTTTGAATCATTAGAAGAAGCAAAACAAGAACTGTGACCTATTGAAGAGTAACTGGAACCATTTTTTTACGCATAAGACTGTATTTACAAGCCTACGTTGAATATATATATATAAAGATATATTTTTACTAAAAATACAGTTTGGTGTCATTGTGTGGTGGGTTGGTGGTGATTGTTGTGGTACTGCAAATGTTTAACCCTATGTACTCCCGAGTTTAGCCTAGACTGCTTGCGCCACACTACCTAGAGGGTGAGCAGGGGTTATTTCTGGGAGTAATCCTTTGCCCTGACTTGGAAGAGAGGGTCCCTGCTTGTCGCCAGTGCTGCACTGCGCCAACCAGAGACCCCCAATTCCAACAGTCGCTATGGAGGAACGACTGGCGTCGGTCTGGATCCAGGAACGGGTCAACTCAGAGGCCGTGGTGCCGGGGCCAGAGCCACCAGCATGGAAAGCATGGGGCCCTTCCATCTTCTGAGCCTGCAGGGCCCGAAGTCGCGCCGATAGGGTCAGGCCTCCCAAATATGGCGCATATGGTATCATAAAATTCTTTTAGTTGGGCCGGGGTCGCACCAGGACCTGGAAAAGGAGGGAAATGAGGAAACGACCCAGGCACTCACTCCGCGGAGCGGGGCCTCAAACGCCGATGTTCCTCCGCCACGTCACAAGACAAGCAGGGCAAAGTAGAAGCTAGCTTCAACTTCTTCTGCTTCTTGTGGTGCCTCTTACCTGACTTCAATGAAGAGGATTTCGATATCCCGGAGCGGCACTCGGACCTTCTTCTCGTCCGATACATGAACCGGGATCGGGATTGAGACAGACGAGGCGACCTCTGCGGTGCAGGACGCTGGGCCGCGAAAAGCCTTTGGCGCCACGGCCCGGCAGTCGGAGAATAACTTGGAGTCCTGGTCGCGCTCCAGGCACCAAAGACAGACCAAATGGGGGTTCGTGACCGACAGCGTGGTGACAGCAGCCCCACGGCTTGAACCCCGAAGTCTTCTTACTCAACATGTTACATCTACACACCAACAAAGTCGACAAAAAGTAAAAAAATAATTCTGTCAAAAATTGCCGGGGGTAGCTCTCTTCAACAGTTTGGGGCTGATGGTGTGGAAAGCAAAGAACTGACGTCAGCACTCCGGAGTGGCGGTTATACTGACGACACGGACGTCACGTGATGACAAACACGAGGCCTACAACATCAGGTGGAGTCGACCGACGCCACCTACCTGGGTGCAGGGGTACTTCTGGGAAAAATCTTTCGGATCCAGACTGATGTCTGGAAGTTCAAAGGTAAGGAATCTGCAGCTAGATGTCTCTATCAGATATTTCATGCAGGGATTGGCGTGCCAAAGACAGCCCAGGTATTACGGGCCATGCCAGGGCCAAATGCGAAACTGTCTCATTGAGGATGTAACCGCATGAAAATTAGAATGCAGCCATCTAAAGATTGTGTGCCATTGTTTCCTTTTTTTTATTGTAAAAAGGTTTTAAAAAATAAAATTAAATGATCCCTAGAAAAAATAAATTCATCGAAAGCATAGATTAGACTATCAGCTCTGACACTGAAGTAGGCTACTTTCTTGGAGGATGTGGACATATGAAAGATAAAAATGCTGTCACTCACAGTGAAGAAAACCAGAGGCCCAAGTGGACCGTCCATTAGCTCTTGCAGGAGGCTGTGGTGGTCAGAGGCATTCTCATTTTGAATAGACCAATGGTTGAAGAGGGCTGACCAAAAGTCTGAGTGTATGATGAATGTATTTGTTTTGGAAATCATGAGTTTGGAGAAATAGCTAAAGCAGTCTCCAAGACAGGCCTGAAAAAGAATCTCACAAGCTCACAGAAAACTAAATGTGCACTATAGTCTTTACATACAAATAGATGCTCAAAAAAATGAAATGTACAGAATTGTGTCCCAATTATATACTATATTAAACAAGAGTGCCCAGTAGGGAACGATAGAAACCAATAATACTATGAAAACCTTCCATTAACAAAGCTACTTAGCACACGTGTAAGCCACATAATACAATCCAAGAACTTGCTTTGCATCGATTCGAGCTTCAATAGTGACTAGTAGAAATACTATACAGCTTCTTCCGAGCAGTGATAATCTAACAGAAACGTCTAGATTTAACATGTTTTGGGCACTTTTGCAGAGGAACATCTGAAGTACAATAGCATGCACCTTGGTGACATCAGGAAATTCACACTGCACAAACGATAAAATCAGGCATTAGCAAAAACCTGCAGTATATGTCCTTCCTTGGTATATTATACCCTGCACGTCTTTCTGACCCGCTCTTGATAAATGCAGCCGTACTTCATAATGGCCGTTAAGCCCGACGTAGTCTGGCGTGCTTCTCCCGACCGTCTGTGGGTACCGCAGCCATGGCACAAAAGAGATGAGGAGTTTTCTGGACCGGCTGCATCTGCTGGTGGTATTGAAAGCACCTACTGTAGCCACAGAGGGAAATAACATTGGTGGTGCAGCTGGCGTGGAGGGTTGCCCAGACTCAAAGAGTGTGCTCTGCCCCAACTGTCTTTAAAGTGCTCAAGGGATGAATCAGTCTTTTCCCCAAGAAGGAGATACTTATCAAATGGCATGTCCTTCAAGGTGGATTTAACCTTTCCGGAAAAGTTTGTGGACCTTAAACATCCTTGTCTATCCATTTCCTTGGATAGGTGTGTGTGTGTGTGGGGGGGGGGTAGTGTTAAGGCACAGAACTGCACCCACCATGTCCAAAATGGCTTAAATGAAGGAGAGCATCTGTAAAAGGGTCAGGTGTGACTTTGGCACATTGATAGTGAAAGAACACAATGTCAAGAGGTTCGCCATAGTCTGTAGGTGGGTAGCGACTACCTGGGGTTAGGCTTCAACATCCAGTCCAGTCGTCGTGAAGGAGAAGACTGGTGCATCTAACATCCGAAGACGCACTGCAACCACCGCCATCACTTGCGTAAACAGTCGAGGGGCACTGGTAAGGCCAAAGTGTAGCACAACAAACTAGAAATGATCCAGCTCCAAGGTGAACTGCAGATAGAGCCAGTGAGCCTGCAGGACAAAGATGTGAAAATAAGTGTCCTGCAAGTCCAACACTACCATTCAACCTCCAGGGAAAAGGGTCGACAAGTATGAGCACCATAAACTTGTCCTTCTGAAGGAAGGCATTGTGAGGGCAAATATCAAAAATAGGACGAAAGCCTCCATCCTTCTTCGTCACAAGAAAGTAGCAGAAAGAACAAATACAACATTCTTCTGATGATGGCACCTTCTCTATGGTCCCTTTGGCCAGATGGGTCTGAATTTCCCACTGCAAAAGGGACAGATAGTCCTCCATTATCCGTTTTGAGGATGGGGAAAGATGCGGCAAGGCAGCAACGAATGGTGGAGCAATAGGCACACTGGACAATCTGTAAGACCCACATGTCCAAACTTACTGCCTTGCATCACGGTAGAAAGTGACGGATCCTATCTCCGACAGGGTTGCACAGTGCCACGAAGAACATGTTAAAGAGATTTTGAGGCTGAGCCAGTTTGAGGAGAAGAAGACTAAGCTGCAAGCAGCCATTGTTCTTCGTGTGGTCTATGGGTTCCTATAAACTAAACCAGAGCTGCACCACTTTAAAGTGAACAAGTCCATACAAACAGTTATTGCTCAGTGAGGCGCAGATTGCAGCAATTTAAAGTAGTAATCTCACATCTCATCTGTGTTTCAGAACGTTGATCCAAAGTAAGGAGCAACTCGTTATCCAATGAATTTACAATCTCAAAACATTGTGAAAAGGTCTGTAGATTAACGTGATATATTAGCCACGGTTGTGTAAGAAATGTGCTGGTACATTATAACCTGCACATCTTTCTAACCCGCTCTTGATAAATGCAGCTGTATTTCATAATGGCTGTTAAGCCCAACGTAGAATCTGGCGTGCTTCTCCCAACCGTCTGTGGGTACCGCAGCCATCGCCACAAAAGAGATGAGGAGTTTTCTGGACCGGCTGCATCTGCTGGTGGTATTGAAAGCACCTACTGTAGCCACAGAGGGAAATAAAATTGGTGGTGCGGCTGGCGTGGAGGGGTGTCCAGATCCAAAGAGTGTGCTCTTCCCCAACTGTCTTTAAAGTGCTCAAGGGATGACTCAGCCTTTTCCCCAAGAAGGAGAGACTTATCAAACGGCATGTCCTTCAAGATGGATTTAACCTTTCCGGAAACGTTTGTGGACCTTATACATGCTTGTTGTCTAATAGCCACACTGGTGCCAATTGCAATACCAATGCAATCCGTGGTGTCTAAGCCACATTGTATAATACATTTAGCTGCATCTCACCCATCTTGAATGGCTAGTGTGAGTGCGGGACGCAAATCTTCAGGGACACCATGCAAGATTTGAGCAACAGCATCCCAATGGGCTTGGGTAAAACGCCCCTTGAGGCATTTACCAAGTTAGGGCCAAATTAGTAGAGGAAAAGGAGCACTTCCTGAATCTTTCCAAGCACTTGTGATTCACGGTCTGGTCTCATTCAGGTTGATCTTAATTGCAGAGGACTGAGGCTTTCTGGCGTGGGGTGGTGAGTCAAAAAGGATAATGTTACTTACCCAGTAAACATCTGTTCTTGGCATGTACAGCTGTAGATTCATATGGTTTGCATAATCCTGCCATCTAGTGTTGGGTCCGGATGTTTCCAGTTTGTTTTTCTTCTATGTTTTTTCCAGTCACGAGGTTGGTGACTCCTCCTTTCGGCGATAGTGCGCATGGGCATCAACTCCATTGTTACATTGTTTTCTTGCAGAGGGTAAGAGAGTAAGAGTAGAATAAAGATGTCCTTGCTTATATAGGTATACTAAAGAGAGAACTGCAGCAGCTACAGGTACCCGGGGAGGCGGGTGGACGCATGTGAATCTACAGCTGTAAATGCCAAGAACAGATGTTTACTGGGTAAGTAACATTAAGCGTTGAGGCATGGGAACTCTAGATCACATGCTTTGCATAGGCTATATAGCAGTATTCTCCCAAAGCGGTGGCTAACCTGTAGCTACTGGAGTTGTCTGAAATAGTGTTTTAAGTACTGCTTGGTCCATATTAGCTTCCTGTCTCGCTAACACATCTATACAATAGTTTTTGGTGAATGTGTGCATTTTAGACCATGCTGCAGCTTTGCAAATGTCAACTGTGGGGATGTTTCCTAAGAAAGCCATAGTAGCCCCTAACTTACGAGTGGAATGCGCTCTTGGGGGTACAGTTAGAGTTCTTTTTGCTTTTGCATAACAAGTTTGAATGCATTTAACAATCCACCTTGCAATTCCTGATTTGGAGCTAGGATTGCTCTTGTGTGATGGCGCAAAAGCAACAAAAAGTTGATTGGTCTTATGAAATGATTTTGTTCTTTCGATGTAATACATAAGTTCTCTTTTGACATTAAGGTGTGTAGAGCTCGTTCTGCAACAGAATCAGGTTGAGGGAAGAATGCAGGTAATTCTACTGACTGATTTATGTAAAATACAGACACTACTTTAGGTAGAAATTTGGGGTTTGTACGAAGAACCACTTTGTCTCTGTGCAGTTGGAAAAAAGGTTATTTTATGGTCAGTGCCTGTAGTTCACCCACTCTTCTCAGTGAAGTGACTACAATGAGGAAAGTGGTTTTCCAAGAGAGAAACTGTGACTCACTTTTATACATGGGTTCAAAAGGTGGCCCCATTACTCTTGTGAGGACTATGTTAAGATTCCACACTGGGGCGGGTGGGAGCCTTGGTGGTATGACTCCTTTAAGTCCTTCTATGAAAGCTTTAATTACAGGCACTCTGAAAAGCGATAAATGTTGCCTAATTTGCAGATACGCAGCTATTGCAGCGAGATGAAGCCGGAAGGAGGTGTAAGCCAATCCTGACTGCTGCAAGTGTAACAGATAGCAGATGATGTTTTGTATGGGAGCATCAAGAGGATTGATGTGATTGTTATTGCAATATATAACAAAGTGTTTTCATTTAGCTGTGTAACAGGTTCTTGTGGTAGACCTTCAGGCCTCCCTGATGATGTTCATGCAGTCTGGTGGAAGGTTCAGATAACCAAACTCTATGATTTCAAGAGCCGGATTGCGAGGTTCAGTTGTTTGGGATCTGGGTGTCTGATTTCTCCATGGCTCTGTTTGAGAAGACTTGATGTTAGGTGCAGCTTTAGATGCGGGACCAGAGACAGCTCCAACAGGGTTGTGAACCACGGTTGATGGGCCCATGTGGAAGCTAGTAGGATCAGTGTGAGGGATGCTTGCCTGAGCTTCCGAACCACGAATGGAATGAGTGGGAGAGGGGGAAAAGCATAGGCCAATATCCCTGACCAGTTCATCCTTAGTGCATTGCACTTGGAGAGCTGGTGTGGGTACCTGGAGGTGAAGCTTTGGCATTTTGCGTTTTGTTGTGTGACAAACAGTTCTATCTGAGGGGCACCCCAACTTTGGAAGTATGGGAGGAGAACCTGAGGGTGAAGTTCCCATTCGTGTATTTGCTGCCTATGTCTGTTGAGGAGGTCTGCAATCTGGTTGTTCACTCCTGGGAGGTGTTCCGCTAGGAGATAGATTTTGTGGGGAATTACCCACCTCCAGATTTCTTGGGCAAAGTGGGACAGTTGGAGAGAGTGTCCCCCCCCCCCCCTGTTTTTGTATGCAATACATGGCTATCATGTTGTCGGTACGAACTAAGACAGCTTTGCCAACCAGGTGAGTTTGAAATGCCTTGAGAGCTAGAAAGATTGCAAGCAGATGGTTGATATGCAGCAACTTTTGCTGTTGGCTCCATTGGCTCCATAGGCCTTGCACTGTGTGGTGCTGAAGATGAGCTCCCCAGCCAGTGAGGGAAGCGTCCGCTGTTATTACTGTAAGTGGAACTGGGTCCATGAAGGGCTGTCCTATTGATAAATTTTGTGTGTTCCACCACTGCTGAGAGAGATTGAGTACGACCGTTTACCAACACTAGATTGGTTAACAGACCCTGTGATTGGTTCCACTGACTTGCTAAGCATTCCTGAAGGGGACGCATGTGAAGCCTGGCATGGGGAACGATCATGATGCAAATGTGATAATTCCCAGTAGTTGCATATACACCCGAGCTGGAAGCGAGTGATTGGATTAAACTGGAGAACTAAAGCCTGATTGTTGCGAATTCTGCCTGCGTTAGGTAAGGCGAGAGCCTTTTCAGTATTTAAGGTGGCGCCTAGGTAGTTTCGAGTATTGGCAGACTGGAGATGTGATTTTAGCACATTGACTGTGAACCCCAGTTGATGTAGTAACTGAATTGTTCTGCAAGTGTGCAGGAGACATTTTGGATACGTACTGGTTTTGATGAGCCAATCGTTCAAGTAGGGGAAGACATGGATGTGTTGTCTCCTCAGGTGAGCAGCGACTACTGCCAGACACTTTATGAAGACTTTGGGGGCATTGGTGACTCCGAACCGGAGTACCTTGAACTGGAAACATTGACTCGCTATCACAAATCTGAGAAATTTGCGATGAGCGTGATGGATTGGAATATGGAAATAGGCGTCCTTTAAGTCTAGAATAGACAGAAAGTCTCCCTTTTGCAGATGTGGTATTACTTGTTGAAGAGTTACCATGTGAAAATGGTCTGACTGTATGTAAAGATTTAGTTCTCTGAGGTCCAATACTGGTCTGAGAGAACCACCCTTTTTGGGTATTAGAAAGTAAAAGGACTACAAGCCCGACCCGTGGTGTTGTGGTGGTACAGGCTCTATAGCCCCTTTTAGAAGGAGAGACTGAACCTCTTGTTTGAGGAGGTGTAGGTGATCCGTGAGAGTTTGTGTGACCTTGGGGGAATGTTTGGAGGATTGTTGTTGAACTCCAGGCAGAAACCAGAGCGGATAATTTCCAGTACCCACTTGTCTGTCGTTATGGACTGCCAGAAGGGTAGGAAATCTGAAAGTCGCCCGAAAGGTGTGAAATGGTCAGGGGAGTGTAGGGAAGTCACTGCTTTTTGTTGGAGGAGGGAGGTGCGTGTATTTGAGCCTCTACCTCTACCTGTGCCATTGTTGCCTCTGTAATCCCTTCTGAAGTAAGCCTTAGAGGCAGAGGGTTGGTTGTTGCCCTTGTACGTGGTGGTGGTCTCTAAGGAGTTAATTTTAGACCCTCCGCTGTAAAAGTAGCGTCGAAAGAAACCACGTGCTTGTGTTAACTGAAGGGCTCCCATGGATTTGGCCACTTCAGTGTCTTTCTTAGTTTTTTCCAGTGAGGAATCTACCATTGGCCTAAAGAGGTATTCTTTGTCAAAGGGTGTGTTTAGTATGGAAGTCTGAACATCAGGTTTGAAATTTGACATACGTAGCTAGGAATGCCTTTTTAAAAGGATGCTGGTGTTTACAGCTCTAGCAGCAACATCTAGGGAGCACCTGATTGCATTATTTGAAATGAGCTGTGCCTCTCTGACTAGGTCTTGCGCTTTAGATTTATGTTCATTGGGCAGAAATTGGAGCGACTGCTCCATCTTGTTCCAATGCGCCCTTGTCATACATTGCGAGCAGCGCTTACGTGTTAGAGATGAGCCAGAAGTTTGCTGCGAGAGAGGCTACCCTTTTCCCCAAAACGTCAATAAGCTTAGATTCTTTATCTGGGGGTGGAGCATCTCCTGTAGTTTGGGAGTTGGCCCTTTTACCTGCGTTAGACACCACTAGGGAGTCCAATGGTATTTGTCCTTTTATGAAGGCTGGGTCAGATGGTGCTGGCTTGTACTTTTTATCTACCCTAGGGGTAAGGATACGGGCCCTGACGGGGTCATTAAATATGTCATTGACGTCCCTGATCATACCCTTGAGCATGGGGAGTGTGTGCGATGACTTTTGTGTGCTGCTTAGGGTTTCAAAAAGGAAATCATCTTCAAGGGATTCTTTGTGCAGCTGTACACCATGGTAGTTGGCAGCTCTACCCAGCAGTTCTATGTAACCTACGCTGTCGTCCGGTGGAGAGGGCTTGGTAGAGTACAGGTCAGGATCATTTCCTGTGAGAGAGTCGGTATTATAATCTGCCCATGGGTCTGGGAGTAATGGTACATTGTCCCCAGCTCCATCTTTATCATCCTGATCTTCAGGTGTATGTGATGGTGAGTGCTCAGGTGAAATCCTTAAAGATTGGAGAAGAAGAAGATGGAAGGGGAGGAGGAGAAGGATTAGTCCTGACATTCTTCCACTTTAAAGGAATGTGGTAGGTCTCCTCTTTGTCAGGTTTCCTTTTAAGGGTCCCTTTTGTGGTGATATATCCAATAGTTGGATGGATGTACAACTGTCTCTGTTTCCGATTCGGTTTGGTAGTCGGAGCATCGAAATGTTGTTCTTGAGATGGAATCTGCACGTCCGGTTGTTTCGGTGCCGATGGTGAGGTTTTGGATCCTGATGATTTCAGATCAAAAGTGTTTTCGGCATCGAAGGGGCGGGCCAGAGCCTGGCTTTGACTTCGATCCCAAATGGTTTTGGATCGGAGCCCGTTTTCGGGCGGCTGAGCACGGAGCCGGAATGCCTTTAGGGTGTGTTTTGGTGCCTAGCTGGAGGGCGGGGCGTCGGAAACATGTTCTCAGTGCCGGCCTTGGCCCTAACGAAAAAAACACCACTGGTTCTGGGCTCCCAACAGCAAGGCTTGGCCACTAGCTAATATTAAACAAAAGAATTGCCAATACTGTACTATGATTTGTCTCTCAATCCAATCAAAGCATACAAATTAAACAATGTGCTTTGTTTTCAAATTAATGTTTGATTCAATCTTTTTTTATTATTTTGCAAAATTTCTTTACTTCATAACTTTGGTTATTATTTCACCAATTTTCACAATTTACAAGACCTTCTGTACACAACTAATACATTCTCATAAAAAATAAATTTCAACACATACCTTATATACATTTTCCAATCATCATTCATTCAAACATACCCTCTCATACACCCACAGACATCAAACATTCATCATATATTTACACTGGAATTACAATATTCACAGAATGCCATAGAGAAAAATCCGTTTCTTAAACAAGACAGTAATTTAGAGCAATTCAAAATGTCTTCTTATGATTTTATGGCTCTAACAGTGTACGCGTTTCGAACTCGCTGTGTTTTTTGGAGTTCTCATCAGGACAGAAAGCTCTTTGATTCAGAGCTTGTGTGGTTGCTTTCAATCAACCCGGCGCAAAACCAATTTTATATGTGTGATTTTCCGTGCTTTCACATAGGTGTGGACTGCCTGGCTTGTTTATAAGGCTCAGGCTGCAGTGTACAAGGCACTCTTGGTCTCTATCTGTTTGGCTTGTGATTCTCCGCCGAACGAAGGGGCAAACCTCTCTCCTTCTTGTTGTTACCGCGTCCCAAACAGTATTCGAACGCTTCCGGGTCCACAAAGGATCACGGGAGTCCTAAGACAGGCATTGGACTGGAGCCATCTTCTTGGACCGAGGTGGATTTTGGGGCAAGGGAGAATATGTACTCATGGTACGCTACTCTTGCGGGATTTCGTCGTCCCCCTCAGAGCCGTAGTGGAAGATGGGATCCTGTTCTTCTTCGGCGACCCATGGCGTCTCCGGCTTCTTGTTCCGAATCCTCTCCGAAGAGGTCTGGAATGGAACTTACAAGTTGGCTCTGCATGGCGCGGCGTCGAGCTTGACGGTCGCGAAGCGTCTTCTTGGAGCGGAAAGCCTTGCACGCATCGCAATACTGTTCTCTGTGCTCCGTAGACAAGCACAGGTTGCACACTTCGTGTGAGTCGGTGAGCGAAAACTTTGTGTGGCACCGAGGGCAGAATTTGAAGGGAGTCCTTTCCATCGACTGCGAGGTGGACTGACGTGGGTAGGCCCGACGGCCTTCCACGAGCTTACCGATCAAAAGAGGGTTTAGTGTGACAGAAGCGGTGGGAAAGCCTGTCCCTCTTTCCCCTGAGGAAGGGATTTTTAATATATGGGGACCTACAGACCTTACGGAGGTGGAGTTACAGTGGGTGGCCTTGGGTTTCTTGTTGGTGAAGCGCGCAGTGGCAATGAGCTGAGGTGCCCCCCAGAGGCCTCTCCTGATGGGTTGGGTGACTGAGATTGATAGATGCATGCTAGCCGAAAAATCTGTATTTAAGATCAGAGGGTGCCCCAAGAAGTGGGATAAAAAGTGGGGACACTGGAACGTGTTTAGAGGAGAGATCTGTACCTCCCCCTCTGTAGAAATGGCACTGGATAAGGCCGGATCGAGACGTTGTAATGATCTTTAAAGTGATTCTTCCTATGCATGTCTGTTATACTTGATTCTGTATTGTATTATTTGATCAACTGGATGCTGACTCTGCTGTTGTTTTGTTTTGGTTTTTTCTCAATAAAATGTTAAATCAAAAAAAAAAAGAGTTTTGTTAGAAGTAAATACGATGCACGGAAAATGGGATATGCAATTGAGAACAATACTGTCGAGGGTGAGTATCTTGCGCCCCAAGGGAAACGAAAGAAACAGTGTCGACCCGGAGTGCAGCAATTCATGTCCGAACCAGATGGCGGAAAAAACAATCTAATAATGGAGTAGATGCCCATTAGCACTATCACCGAAAGGAGGAGTCACCTACCTCGTGACTGGCAAAGACTTCTTCGAAGAAAAACAAACTGCAAACATCCAGACGGAACACTAAATGGCAGGAGTATGCAAAGCATGTGATCTACAGCTCACATGCCTCGAACATAGTGTTCAGTTTGCCTGTGCACTTGAGGTCCGGAACAGGGTTTCACCCAGGCTCCAAAAAGTGTATCTGGAAGGCCCTCACTAAACAGAAGCAATGGTTCTGTACTGTTTTGCCCAGGCCCGGACTGGCCGTAGCAGGCACCGGGCAATCCCCCGGTGCGCCGCACAGGTGGGGGCCGGTTTTGGGCCCCTGGGGGCTGTTTTTGTTACAGGGCCGTTTTTGCAGCATAGCTGCAAAATCAGCCCTGTAACAAAATCGGCCGAAAACCGGACCTGGCAAAGAGCTCGACAGGGGGGAAGGAGGCGGCCGAGCACTTTGCCAGGGCCGGTTTTGGTTTTCAGTCCGGCCCTGGTTTTGCCCAGGCTGGACCAACTCAGTGAGGACGTTGGTCTTCATCTCCATTGTGGGCAACTTAAGGTCAAGGACCTCAGCTGCCCTCCGCATAACCAATGCGAAAGAAGTGCTATCTTCTATGGCCAAGCATGTCGCAGAAACTAATTAGAAGCTAATTAAGAGTGTAGTTAGGTGTCCAGCCGCTGGCATCCTGGAAATCTTCTTACTAGTTACCATCGAAATATGCTTGGGCAATTTCTCTCTAGGATCATAGGGGCCATTAACAGAATCCGCTCTGAATAAGGCATATAGTGTGTGGCTCTTCCATGAGGCAAAGACATGTATCACAGTCTGATGAGACACCCAAACAGTGCAGCCCAGTTGGATCAAGGAGCGTCCTTGATTGAGGTTGAAGTGTCACTGATTCGGAGATTAAGAGAAAAATGGTTTGTGCCTTAACAGAGCCCATAGTAGATCCACAGTGTCCAACTAGTGCTGAGGATGGACCCACTGGCAGAGTCCCAGGTGGAGGTCCTCATAGATCTATGGGGCCCAGAGGTGCACCAGAGGGAGCCGGTAACAAGAATAGATGCAGCATGTCTTCACAGAAGTCCTCGATTTGTTGAGGCATCACCAATTGGTCTGGAAATTAAGGATGGTGTGGACCAGTGGTTGAAATCGGCTATGAAGGGGATGGATTTTGGGAGCAAGATCAAGAACATTGATGCCCTCATGCCTTCTCTGGAGTTCAAGAGAAGCGGGAAGGGGTCAAGTCCCGCTTGAATTTTTTATGTCGCTTCTTTGACCTTCCCAAAGACTTCAAGTATGATGAAGATTAGCCATGGGGACAACTTAAGGAGCAGGACCGGGTCTGGGAACTTCCCTTCGACCTTAACCAGTGACAGCAAGGAGTTTTCTGGTGCTTCGCGACTGGGTTTAGCTTTGCATTCCCGGATGACCTTTGGATTCATCAAGACGCAGCTGCTGTTCTAGGCCTTAGAGTCCGACCTAAGGCAAACCTGATAGCGCTCTGTTATGGACATTTGCTTGCAACAGTCCCTACAAGGTTTGAACACTGTAATTTTAGGGGATGACATTTTCCCTAGAATACTGTTTTTTGGGAAACGTTTTTAAGACAAAACAGTCTCGGAGAGGTGTGGAATAGCTCCGGATTTAGATCTTGTGGTGCAGAAACAATGGAATTAATGCCATCGAGCATCGGTGGCACTTATATACAACTTTGCATATCACTTCCGGAGCAGAAGGATGTTTGTGCAGAGCTACCCAATGCCACCTGCTGGAACACAGAGGTACTACCGAAGATTTTCCTGACTCTATCAGACACCTGGGGAATATTCAAAAGGTGAGGAATCAGCACTTAGAAGTATCTATGAGAAAAACATTTACGTCTTGGTGACTCCATATCATTCAGGATCCCCAGTATCACAAATTGAGGCAGCAAGGGCAACTCATAATCTAGGACTTATCCCAGCTCATACAGTATATTTTACCAGTAGTGTCATATTGTATCACAACTCCAGTTTATGTGAATGAAAGTGCTCTCTTTTGTATCACATTTCAGACAGTTTGATGTGGGAGGGCCTACCCATTTTGTACAACCTACTCCTTTTGTAGTATTCTCTATGGAGGCTTTGAAGCTGAATCATGCATTGCCTCACCTTGACTGCCACTTCCCTAGGGTGCATCAGGTCTTCTTCCCAGTCTATGTCTTCCATAACTCCCATGTCCTCCACCCATTTCAATCCTAAATTCTGTAGCCAATCTGGCATTTTGTTATTAAAGGTTCTGTAAGTCAAGTAACTTCTTCCTAGGCTAGTTTATTCATAACGATTCTCCTTTCCAGTAGGGCAAAATGTGGGACCTCGGACCAGTCCACATCTTTGACCTCAATGGCGTGTTTTAACTGAGCATATTTAAGCATGTGATGTAATACCATATTGTATTCACTCTATGTTCTATGAAACAATTTCACCACTCCCCTTTAAAGCATGTCTTCCACTCAACCAAAGAGGTTTATCTTTTCTCTAATCTTGTCTAGCCGTCCCATATATATCATTGCTTTCTCCCAAGCCACCAGTATTGTCCGAGCTCCTGGCAATAAGCAAGATCTTCCTTTACCCTTGTATAAATAGTGGAGATATGTAGGCCCTAACGGAGGACCTCTCCAGTCTAACTGAGGGATCATCCCTTGGTGCATATATCCAGTCGTTTATTGGTAAAACCTGTGATGCCCAGTAGTATGCTTTGACAACATCAGGAAGATCACTCCCAGCATCATAAGCAGACTTGGTCAATGTTGCCAGTGCAATTCTTGGAGGACCCCATTCCACAACAGGGCCTGTAATGAACTATGTTTCAAGGTGAATAAGTTGCATTTTGCATTGTTTATTATAACTTTGGTAGCTTACTTGCACAAGGTATCTGATTGCATATTGCTGCTCTAAAATATATGCTTGAGTTAAATGATAATAAGGTCTGCCTTAATCTTGCATTTTTTAATACAAATGTGATTACTATATACCTAAAAGTATTGTCGCACCGACACAGTGATGATCTTGTGGAATTTAGCTGGAAAACGTATCTTTTCAAATATTTTTTATATACCCTTGGCATGATTAATTGTGATAACCTGATGCACATTGGTGTTGTTTTATCTCACCTTTCTTCATTTTCTACAATAATTATATGCATTGTGATTTGTTTTTTATCTTCTCCTGAATACTTTTATGGTTGTTTTATACATACCGAATAAAGTTTTTTTAACTGAACTGACATATACATTAAAGATACCGATGGCACAGTAGCCAATAGGCATTCAAAACATCTTGTGGATTACAAGACCAGGATCTTCTCCTCTAATTCGTTCAAGTGCTGCACAATCTGTGGGGTTCAGACTAATACTGTCCTTTCTGCTTTTAATGGTTGGTTGGTTGAGAGCTTTATTCGATATGCAAAGACATCTTACAAGCATAACATACATTATAAAAACAACATTACAAAAAACTACAAGTATGTCATACATTTTAAAAAGATAAAATTCTAGGGGTCCCCCTGTAATAAATTAGCTAAAAAGGAATTAAACCGAAATGGACAATCTATTGCAGCGAATCAACCAAAAATGTTTTAAAAATTTGGAGACACCACAGACTATTAGAGGGGAGGTATCAGTCAGTAAAATACGGAGAGCCACCGAATGGATACGTGTTCCCAGACGTTTGAAAAGGGGTTTCAACCAGTATCTCCTTGGGTGGATATAGTCTGGGCACTCAAAGAGTACATGTGCCACCGTCTCGGGCCTGGCTGGGCAGCATGCGCAAAAGGGTGATAAATGAGCATGGGACTTCCACTTAGATACAGTTACTCCTAACGGGAGAGTGCCAACTCTAAACTTGAAATAAAGGATCCTATCCATTGGCATAGTAATTAAGTCCATGTAGGGTTCGTATAGTACCACATCCTTTATTCTGAGGAACGCTGTAGTCGAATTGCAGTGATGTGGATTCCCAATTAGTTGGCAAGAGACCCAGTCCCAGTATAGTTTTTTGAGGACTGCCTTAGGAGGAGCAGATTTTGTGTTCCAGCAATCTCCTAGACCCAATTCCAACAAAAGGTTTTTTGTGTCCCTCAGCCACTTGATCTTGTTCCAGCCCCCCATGCTCATTACTTCTGATAGGCCATCGGCATAGGATTTTAGTTCCGGGACCCTCCATATGCGGGACCATAAGAGCAATGGGCGAAGACGGGCATGGTCTTTGATACTTCTGCAGCCCAAGTCCAATAGCACCGGGACTATAGGGGTGCTCAAGGGGAAAGCTAGGAGGTCCTTCAGCAGTTTATTTTCGGCCTTGGATAGCGAATCCAAATTGCAATGACCCCATAGCTCCGCGCCATACAGGGCAGAAGTAACCCCCCTTGCCTTGTAGATCTCAATTGCAGGCGCCACTGAGGATCTGGAGGATGCATGATATTCCTTAAGTAAGGCACCCCCTACCCTTTTGTGGCAGAGAACCATCTTGTCGATGTGGGAAGACCAACTCATTTTGTCATTCAAACGTAGACCCAAATAGTCAAATTCGGACACTTTCTCCAGAGGGACCGAGTTCAAGGTGGGAGGACGACCTAGTTTCCTTG
The DNA here is from genome assembly GCF_964261635.1 of Lissotriton helveticus. Classification (NCBI taxonomy): domain Eukaryota; kingdom Metazoa; phylum Chordata; class Amphibia; order Caudata; family Salamandridae; genus Lissotriton; species Lissotriton helveticus. Next base: position 445,542,784 of record NC_136071.1, on the reverse strand, counting down.
GCGGGCGTAGTATCAGATATTTCGTTTTTTCTACGTTTATCACCAGCCCTCTGGATACGCAAAAGTCCTGAAAACGGGTCAACAGCTTCTGAAGCCCCTGAGGGGTCTTTGAGATAAGCAGAGTGTCGTCCGCGAACAACAATGTTGGGATCCGCACACCCCCCAGGCTGGGTGCGTCCGCAGGTTCCTGAAGCAAATGCTCCACCACACCATTTACATATAGAGAAAAGAGTGTGGGCGCTAAGACGCAACCCTGTCTGACACCCCTACAGACCGGGATTCTATCTGTTGTTTCGCCGTTTCTCCCCCAACGAACCTGCGCAAAATTGTTCGTATGAAGTTTGATGAGGAGAGACAAAATGTACGTGGGCAAACCCAGTCCGTGGAGAACCCTCCAGAGTTCCTCCCTGGGAACTAGGTCAAAGGCAGTCTTCAAGTCGATGGAGGCCAAATAGAGACTGCCCTTGCCCAGTTCCACCACCTTCCAGTACAGGAGTGTTAACCTAAAGACCTGCTCAATTGTGCCTGTTCCTGAGCGGAAACCTGCTTGGAAGTCCGATAGAGCTTGGTTCTCATCCACCCACTGAAGGATTCTCCCCAGAATAACTTTTCCGGCTACTTTTTGTGTAGAGTCAATCAGGCTTATTGGCCTATAATTCCCTGGGATGTCTCTACTACCCTTTTTGTAAATGGGGACTACCACTGCCCCTCTCCACGACTCTGGGATCGGGCCGCCCTCCAAGATGGCATTCAAGAGGGTCGAAATCATAAGACCCCAGTCAGATGAGTAGGCACGCAGTAAATCCCCTGGAAGCCCATCCGGGCCAGCAGCTTTCAATGGGACCACAGTCTTGATGGCATTCTCAACCTCCCGCGGTGTAAACAAGTCAAGGGTGCTGACCTCCAACAAAGAGGGGAATACAACTGGCTCATTTAGGGGCCCTTCTATCGCTGAGTATGAGGCCCCGAAATGATGGAACCAGCTCTGGGGTGGAATAGTACAGGTCCTCAAGGTGTCATCGGGTCTATTAGGGGAACCTATCAATTTCCAAAACCCCCTGGCGTCTTTGCCTTTGCTAGCTTTTAATAATATCAGGACCTTCCTTTATCAAAAGCTAATAAAATCCACTTTTTCCTGTAGGAAGGCCTCAAACCTGGAACTGTCTTTTTAGCAACAAATGCTCCATGTCAAATGACCCGCTTTAGCTTTAGCATCCAGGTTAATGTCCACTTCAATTAATTTGTCTTCCATTAGAGATTATACCCGTTTTCTAAGTCCATGGTTTTAAGCTGGGAGTAAAAACTGTGGAATATATGTTAAATAGCATAGACACGGTACAATCTTTAACAGTCTGCTACCAGATTTCTGTCCACATCATAAGTCCCCAACTCAACACAAATTTACATTCTCTTTGGCACCCAATTTGTATCCGACATGTAAATATGCAATATTTGAAAAGTAACAAGCACTGCCTGTATCCATGTCACATCATTAAAAACATAATGTATAATTAATTCCAAATAAGTATACAAATGATGAAATCACATCTCACCTTGTTGACTAGGATGCTGACTCGGCTGCCGTTGGCATTGCATTTTAGTGACACGATAGATCTGAAGCCGGGGGCAAACTCTGCCAGATTCTTGGTGTTACAGTGGGCTTTTGCCTCCCTGCAAACAAATTACATGGAAATAGAAGATTTTTAGTCACTATGAAGATACCAGATATAATCTCATGCGAGGACATAGAAAACATCTCCAATTTTTTTTTTTAAATCAGCATGCATGAATGAAAATAGATTTAAAAAGCTTCAAATAAACATCCACAGACAATACTTGTTATATAGGTTCCATGATCAATGGAAATCATGTAGATTATTGGCAAATTTGTAATGAATTATAGCTAGAAAAAGGTAGGTTAGCTATTCTGTATTTTTATGTAAGCCCACCTAGAAGTGTGAAAGTAAACTGCGTCAGTGTGCCTAGCAGCACCCTGTGTGCGCACTTCATTGATTAATGAGCCCCCATTCCTGCATCTGGCCCCACCCTCATCGGTTCCCTTTTTCTGTACAGGATACCCGGCTTCTTTCCCTTTTAGCATCTTCCTACCTTGGACTCATGTCCAGTCCTTCCAGTTTTCCTGCCTTTTCCTGTTTTCATTACTCTATCCTCAGAACAGGTGGCTATTGCCCCCACGTCCCAACTTTAAATTATGGTTCAAATCGTTTTTATTGTAGTGCGATTTCACACAGAAAAACAGTGCTTGTTTCATGTAAACGCTTAACAGAGGCTTCGCAGTGCCAGAAGGATTTATATGCATAAATCACAAAAACATTGTATAATAACCCTAAACAAGAGAAAACCTCCCCCCACCCGTTCCATTCACCAATTTGCTAGGTGTTGAGTATCTACTTAAGTATGGTGTTTATTGCTCCTCCGGGTTGCAGGTGCATAAGTGTCTGGCAGCTGCAGCAAACATAGGTACTTGGGGCATGTAATCTCCGGGAAGTCTTGGGATAGTAGGGTCAAAAAGGGACACCAGGCCTCTTGAAATGCAGAACCTTGTCCCATGAGAGTCAGTGTTATTTTCTCCATTCCCAGCATCTGCCACAACTTCCTAAACCACCCAGAGTGTGTTGGAGTTTGCCCCAATGCGCCAAAATGTTTTCCATGGCTGAGCCTAACGCCAAGCCTATTAATCGTCCTCTTCTTGATTTTAATGGTAAGACTGTGGGTCAGGGACCCCTCCCTCCCCCCAACAATACATTTGCGGAAACCCTCAGTAATTGGGTGTCCAAGTGTTTATCTACCTCATCCAACATACGAGTCCAGTACTGCTGAATCTGCAGGCCATTCCCATAGTATATGGACCAGAGTTCCCTGCTCTCCATAGTTTCTCCAGCACTCTGCACTGGCGGAGGGTTTGATTTAATGCACCCTTTCTGGAGGATAATACCAGTATGTCGATGCCGCCTGTTAATGCCACGTTAGTGGCTGTATGGCGTGACCTATAACATATTCCCTCCCATTCCTTGTTACTTAACGTTCTTCCCAAGTCCTATTCCCATCTGGCCCGTCCTGCATTGTATGTGTGTTTGCTTCGCTCAATCAGCATTTTATATATATCCGAGATCCTCCCCTTATCTGAGGTCTTGGACAACAACCATCGCTCATAACGAGTAAGGTGGCGTTGCGCCGCGTCTCTGATCGGGGGCTGTAGTATCCAATGCCTCAGTTGTAGGTAACGCAGTCGCTCTGTCTCGGGAATGCCAAAGTCAGCTTTAATCTGCGGGAAAGCAGGACTCCTTCCACGTCAAAGAAATGACCGATGGCCCTGCACTGAGTGCGGTGCCAAGCAATAAATTGACCGTCCCCCATCCCCGGCTCGAAGGTTGGGTTATCAAACGGGGGGGGTCTGTGGGGAGGGAAATGTTGTTAAGTTATGTTTCACACTTGTTTGGTCCCACACTACCATGCTTGTGCGTGTGATTGAAGACGGCTGAAACCGGTCCTAGGAAGCTTGTTTCCGGTCCAGGGAAGGCATGGCTTGGCAGTTCGGGCTGGACTGTTCCCATGAGGCACAGGGTCAGCCTGATTTGCATATGGCCAGGTCTGGACTGGGGTGGCAGAGTGGGATAAAGAACGGTGATGGATTAAACCCAGATCTGTTGACTGGGTGTGAGTGTTTGATTGGTTCAGATGCTCCATCCATCACCACCCCCTTTTGTACTGCACCGGGGTATGGCCCATTCAGGACCGCTAAGGATGGGGCCTCCAATAATCATTAATAAACATATACTTCACTCAGCCATAAATCAGGCAATTATTCAATGACGTGACAAGCACAGGCACTTCATTCAAGTATGAATAGGAGTGATTCCTTTTATTTCTACAATTGTTAAAAAAATACACAACCCAGACCCGAACAATATTCTGATACACGTGAACTGTAGAGCCCATTTTTTCCCCCTGAAAACGAATGTTAGAGAGGAATCTCACCAACTGTATTAAAAAAAAAGCAATATTGCACGCAATCAGCACACTATGATGACAATACACCAAAGGTCCAGAGTCCCATAATTTGCTTCTTTGGAGTATGAAAGCCAAAAGGACAAGGAACTCTCATAAATCAATTCAATATTCAATCCCACTACCATACCAATCAGCTTTTTGCATATGTCCCAATTACTCCACGCAAGCATGAACAAATGTCTTTATTGCACAAACACACCCTTCCAACACGAACAAAGGCATTTACGCTAATTCACAGAGTTTTCCTGTAGAAATGAAACCAGTGCTCCAAGTAAACAAACGAATCTAAGCTGCTACAAAGCACCACATTACATGAAATCACCCTTTAACAAAAAGATAACAGTACCCTCTTTTACTGTGCAAAAACATAAGATGGTAGATATTTAAACACTTCGTCCCTAATCATTGATTAGCTACAATACCCAGAGTGCTCTAGGAGTAAGCAGTTCACCAATGACTGTACACAAAAAAGGAAGGAATAATCGATCACCAATCGAATGACAGAGGAGAAGCAGTTCCACAACTCATCCACCTACATACGATAGCAAGTTGGACACAAAGTGTCATTACACTTCACTCACATCCCTGGAAAACAGTTTCCAACCAACCACTTTTGAATGCATCCTACGAAGGAAACAAAAACTAGGCACCAAATACAAAGTGTGAAGAGGAGACTTATGCAGCAGGAGTTCTAGAACAAGGCATGCCAAGATGGCCAAGCAAGCCTGACACTAAGCCTCAGAATAGGCACGGTCCAAACTGGGCTTCATCCATGCTGAGCAGAAAGATGCCCGCTAGAGAATCTAACAGCAAGCACTGCAGGGGGCGTATGCCCAGACCGAGATTTAATCATTGGAGAAAGTTTTGAAACAAACAATGTTTTGGAATGAAGATAAGCCTAAGGACTATGCAACAAATGGTGAGCTGCTGATAGGGCATGTTCTTCGCATCAAAATGATCAGTATCCACACTGGGTTGTCCCGTTGCATGATGGGACACATGTGACTTCCCTTTACGCGGACCATGTCCTATTGTATTTACGGAAAATGGACTCCGACCTCTTGGTGGTTGCATGCCCCTGACTGACTTTGGACACGTGTCTGACTCGTTGTCTGTTGGGATAAATCTTGTTTGTTCCCACTGGTGAAAGGGTTGGAGCCCAGGGCTAAGGATATATTGGGCTGGGAGGGGGGTCGCTTTGATCGGAACCTGCTACAGTACGTTATTTGGGGATTGAGGTCTATCATACGGGTTTGGATTCAGGGGGAAACATGGCTGCGGTAGTAGACTCGATTCGCAATTCTATCCCTTTCTGGACATCGTTTCCCTTGAAGGTCTCTGGCTGGGCAGCGATCTCAAAAATGATTATCCTTCGCTGCCTCCTTTATTATTTCATTAATCTACCCCTTCCCTTCCATGCTCCTTTTCTCGGAACTTGCATGCCTTGCTGGGGGGATGCCTTCTGGCGTGGACCATGCAGGAGGGTGGCTACTGCGAGAGTCCAGCTCCTTCCGAGCATGGGGGCCTTGGGGCACCTAATCTGGTGTACTATTACCCAGCAGCCCAACTGCAGCGGCTCTCCTTTTGGCTGGCAGTCGATATCTGACCAATAAGGGTATGTATAGCCGCCTCTTTCCAGGGGCCTTCTCCTTCATCTCCTCCGCGCTCGGTCTTGGATTCCCCCAGAACTGCAAATCCTCCGAGGGTCGCTCTGGGATGCTTCCAGCGTGCTCTCCATTTTACTAGACATATTTCTCCTTATGCCCCGGTGATCCCTTGGGCTACCCCTTCGGGCGGTTGCCTTACTGGAGGCCGTCTGCGGAGTTGGGAGGAGGCAGGTATTATTTGTATGGGGGTCTTCACACCGACGGGCTGTTACTGCCACTCGAGGTTGACGAGTTTGCCCTTCCTAAGGGGCAATTTCTTCTTTATACCTCCCTTTGGGGAGCACTGGAGGAAACTGGGGTATCGGCGCTCTAAGCTGGACACTCACAACCTCCTGCAAACCCTACATACTATGGGTGGGGGCCGCAGATTGATTACCTGGCTAACTAGGGCTCTCCTTACACATATACAATAATCTCTCCAGCCTTTGAGGGACAAGTGGGAGGAGGACTTTGGTAGACCTCTGAGGGATAAGGAATCGGAGAAAGCACTTGTGTTTTCAAGACAGGTTTACCTTAACCCTCGCCTTAAACTAGTCCAATCTTACTTTCTTCATCGTGCAGATCTTTCCCCACAGTGGCTTGCACAGATATTCACAGGGGCTTCCGATCTGTGTACTAGCTGTGGTACACAGACGGCTGACCAGAGACACTTGTCTGGGACTGCACACATCTGTATGTTTACTGTTTTTCAGATCTTACACAGCTTGAGCACCTCACAATCATCCTGAACCGTCTCTCTTGGAAGGTGAGCGCGCCTTAGGTATATTACCTCATCCCTGGAATTGGAAAGCTACTACCCGATTCCTAGATTTGGCTCTGGTTCTGGCCAAGGCCAGCACGTCCAGTTAGAAGTCCCCCCACCCCTCCTACCTCTGCTCAGTGGCTGGCACCATTCACTAGGTGGGCAAAAGGTGAGGCTGCAGAGTTACATAGGGTGGAAACACAGTACGTCCAGCATCGTCTGCTGGCACCAGGATGGGAGGCTCTGCTTACTAAACAGTTCCACACCTCAGTCGGAGTCATCTTTGGCCTCTGATGCCCTCCTCCACCTGAAGAGGATTCCATACTTCTGCTGCCCTTCCCCTCCTCCAGCCATATTATGGGGGTGCTTGCTCCTACTCCCTAAATATAGGGCTACCCCTTGACCCTTTCTGCCTGTGTCCTTTACCTTGGCCCACCCCTATTTCTAACCACTTTTTTTTAGCTCTCGCCGGCGTGGGCTGCGCACATGCGCAGTCTCGCTGGCAAGATTTAATGTTTTGGAGGAGCTTTGTGTATCTGGCTCTAACCCTGCCCCTCTTTTCCATTGGCCAGCGTCACCGTTTATGCTAAACCGTGGCCAGTCACTGGGAAAGAGCATTCTGTGACCTAGACTTTTCTCTTTCACAGATGGCCCACTTGGACGGGCTTGTCTGCCTTCCTTCTGCCGTGAAAGGTGTCTTATCTTTATGGGGCCATGTGTTTCTAACACATGGCCCCATAAAGACAAGAAAGCTTTCAAGACCGACGAAAGTGAAAGCGGACCGTGCTTGTTCTTTAAGTGGGTTCGGCAGTTTCCATCCAGCCAGTGATTCTTTATTTTGGGACGGTTGGGAGTTGTGTTGTAACGAACATGTTCGGTTTTGGGTGGGTCGTTGATTTATTGTCAGTTTGAATGTCCTGGATACATGTTCGGTACTGTTCTTCCGTTCCCTTTCACCCCAAGGCTGACATGTCTCATGCCTTCGGCAGGCGGCTCAGTAGCCATTATAAGGAAGAGTTTCAATAGTTTAAGTTGGCGCCAAGGATGCCTCATGCGTCGCTCTTCATTCTGCCTCAGAACAACAGCCTCTTCTTTTCCTGCCCCTGGTGTTCTTTGGGAGGAAGCTTTTCATGAAATGACCTGCTTGCTGCTGGTAGCACTGATTCTCAGTGGTGGAACCCAAACCGACATGACTCTTTCTTTGTTCCCGCCGGAGCCCGCAGGGAAGTGTGGTGGGAGTACAAGATGTATGCTGTGTGTCGCCATGACGGCAAGGTGAGTGGCGCAGGAGGGCGAGGCGCGAGGACGGAAGGCTGGAGCGTCGCAGAGTGCAGGCGAGAGCTCGCCAATGCCGTTTAAGGTAAGTGTCATGTCGGGCTGCGTTCAGTTTCATCCCACGTGTCTCTAGAGGGAACCTGGAGTGGGTGCGGGCGGAGCCGTGAAATAAAGACGCCTAAACTGTGTGGAGACCTGGCCTTAAACCCCATCGGGAGCCAATGTTTTCCTGCATGTTCTGCAGTGCAGTAACCTCTGATAGCCCTCCTACATCCGCAAACCCCTGGCACAGTTCATGTACACCCGGCCCTGCGAACCACCTGCTGTGAAACCTACCTTGCATGCCATGTGTACTATCTAAAGTCCATTTCCTGGGTACACAGCATGCGTGCATGGTGCCCTCTGATCCTTTGTGTTTGTAGAACAGAACTGGTACCCCTGGCCTAAGTCCCCCTGCATACCGACTGTTTTAATGCCTAAAATCCTGTGTATGTGGAGGGAACATATACATAAACAAAGTGGAATCCACTCAAGGTAGTGATCCCAAAAGTGATGGGGAGACACACAGTGTTGTTTAAATGCCCCTCACACACCAACAGGCCCCTTGGTGTCATGCTTCATCATCGGGGCCTTCGCACCCCTCTACGGGATGCGGCGTGCTACGACTAGCGAGTGCGCAGGAGCACTTGGAAGTGAACTATGTGTGGGGGTGTGTGTGTATATATAACCAAAGTGTGAGTGAGGTGAGGTGAAAAAAGTGAAAAAGTTAAAAAATACCTGGCACGTGGGAGAAAAACAGAATTTTATTAGTCCCCGGCTGGTATTGTTAAAAAAGTGCAGAGCGTGGTTGGGTAGATACGAGTTAAGGTATCTGGAACCACTGTGAAAGTGTCAACATGTTTCGGAGGGCACAGCCTCCTTCTTCAGGACGAGGGTTATGCACTTTCCCTCACCTTACTCACATGTAAAATGTAAAAGTGTTTAATTAAAAATTACCACAATGTGTAATGTTCCTAACAATGTTATTTGGTGTTAGTGAATGTCGTTGCGCCCAGTTGGCGAGAGAACCTGTAAAGAGAAATGCATACTTGAATACATACCAACAGATTCATTGAAAAAGAAGGAACAAGCCTTCTCAAAAATTCACGTGGTCAAACCTAAAAATACTGGGACCTTTGTGATGAAAAAGACACACTAAAGTACATCACTGTACTGACACACACAAATACATACAAAACACAAAAATACTCTCAGCTCTGATGGAAAAAGAGAGCAGCTGGTCAATAAGAGAAAGTCTTACTTAGAGTCCTAATATGTGAGACCTCATGAGCCTAAGCGTATATTGGGGATCCCTCCTTCCTGCTCAGAAAGACCTAAAAACAACATTGGTAATCCGGGTTCAGTTGGAAAAAGGGAAAGTGTGGAGTTTACCACTACTATGGAGATAGAAACATCTGTCTACTATCACCCATTAACTCACGGTTACTGCATGTGCCAATCGCCTGCCTTCCCTCAACGCGGCTCCGATGAAGTGAGCCTCTCTAGGGAAACCGCCCTTTAAATATACCATCCCTCGTGATAATTAGTATTGGCTAATTGATTAATGAGAGTCGGTATATGCCCAAATATAGCGGACGCCATCGCCGATGATCCGGTACTGCGCTCCCGCGGTACACTATCTGCACGCATGCGCAGAAAGCCTGTCTTCTGCGCATGCGCGGTCAGGGAAGCGATCGCGCATGCCTAGAAAAGGAAACGCCACGCTTGCTGGGAGGCGATGTCTCCGCTGCAATAGAATGCCTGTCTTCTGCGCATGCGCGGTCAGAGAAGCGATCGCGCATGCCTCAAAATGGAAACACCACGCTCGCTGGGAGGCGCTGTCTCCACTGTTGTTAACTAGCTCCAACATGGAAAAAACGGGGCCAAGGGTCTTAATATTAAATGTATATTATGCAATAAGATGGGACAGGCTTAAGTTCATCCTTTAGTTTTAGAAAAACGGAGTGAGTTGGCTATACAGCACTGATGGATCAGGAGTGCTATGCTGGGTGGTCACAATACAGAACACATAGCTGGTGACAATAGGAAGGCTAAGGAACCAACGAGATGTTATTAGGAACAGTTCATAGGCCTAAAAAACGCCTAGGAGGTTATGTTCAAACACAGTTTATCTCAAGAGGTTCCACGGGATTGAATCATTCAGTCCCGTGACGTCAGTACCCAACCTGAACACCCACCGCTGTTCCTTTTCCAAAAGGCCCACCTCTGAAGGTAATTGTTCAATGACTGTCCACTGCAGTTCATTCACGCAGTGTTGATGTTCAATGAAATGGGTAGACATTTTGGTGGTGAGTCTCTTACACCTAATGTTACTTTTGTGTTCGTTGATTCTTGTTTTGACAGGTCTTGTTGTCATACCAACGTATTCTTTTCCACAGGGGCACGAGATTAAATATACAACATTCTTGCTGTTGCAATTTGTAAACTTACGTTGCTCCCACTGTGTCCCATTTGAGAAAGTTAAGTTTAGGCTTTTTTTAGTGAGGTGGCAGTTGTTACAGTTACCACATGGGTAGTGACCATGTAGGCCCTGGAGTCTCGTTTGATCATTCTTCGTGGGGGGCGGTCTTGTATGGACAAGCATGTCCCTCAAGTTCCTACCCCTCCTGTGTGCAAACAAAGGTTTCTGCAATGATAGTCCACTACTTGTTAGAGTGCGCCAGTGTTTGTTTACCAACTTGGTCACCTGGTTGGTTACCGGGCTGTATGTGGTAACACATACTGTTCTTTTTTCTGCCTCCTCCCTACGGGGATTATCCTCAAGGAGTGCTTCACGATTGTTGTTCCTGGCCCTTTTTGAAGCTTTTCTGATCACAGGTTCTGGATACTTCCTCTGTTTTAGTTTCACACTCAGGTCCTTGGCCTGAGATTTATATTTTTCAATATCACTGCAGTTCCGTCGCAGGCGCAGGAACTGTCCATAAGGTAGATTCTCCCTCAGATGACGTGGATGAAAACTGTCAAATCTGAGGAGGCAGTTCCTGGCTGTTGACTTAAAATGTGTTTCAGTTTTTAGGGTCCCTGCTTCATGATAAATGTTTAAATCCAGGAATACCATGCTCTGGTTGGATGCCTGGTGGGTAAATTTCAAAAAAGCATTCTGGTTGTTGAGCCACATGGTAAAGTCTGTTACCGTGGCCATGTCTCCCTCCCAGATAACCAAGATGTCATCTATATATCTCCTCCAGGTACGTATCCTCGTCCTGTGTGGGTTATCTGGGTGTAGAATTCTGGTAGACTCAAGATGATGGACATATAGTCCCGCCAGGCTCGGGGCAAAAGTACTGCCCATACTGGTCCCATGTTTTTGCCAGAAGAGGGTACCCTCGTACTCAAAGAAATTCTTAGTCAGGGCCAATGAAATACATTCCAGCACCACATTCCGTGGGGTATGGTATTCCCAGTTCTTTGAATGTAGGACCTCCTCGATGATTTGTAAGGTCTCCTCGTGTGGGAGGCTAGTATAAAGGCTCTCCACATCGAGACTGAGGAGCATCTGGGAGCTGGGGTCAAATGTCTGGTCTTTCAGCAATTGGAGTACTGCCTTAGTATCTTTCAGATATGTGTCAGTGGCCTGCACAATTGGTCTAAGAAAAGCATCCGCAAATTTGGACAGAGGTTCCAGAATGGACGAGATGCCTGAGACAATGGGGCGACCGGGAGGGTTATCAAGGTTTTTGTGCACCTTGGGTATAGTGTAAAAATAAGGAGTTCGTGGGTTCTTTTGTATCAGGAACTCCGACTCCCTTCTGGTGATCCAGTCATGGGCAAGGGCCTCTTCCACCATTCCTCCTATCTGAACTCTCAATGATTCAGTAGGATCTTCAGTGAGGATCTGATAATTTCTATTGTCAGACAAGAGCCTCCTGCATTCCTTATCATAGGCTATGGTGGTTTGGATAACTATTGCCCCACCCTTGTCCGCGGGTTTTATGATCAAGTCTTTTTTCATCCTCAACTCCTTGATGGCCTCATTTTCCATCCTTGACATGTTCTGAAAGGTCTGTTTACTTTCTAGACTCTTTAAGTCTTGCATTATGGCCTTTTCAAAAGCCAACACCTCTACCGGAAGTTGATTATCTAAAGGGGTGAAAGTTGATCTTGGCCTTAAACCGGTGTCTGAGGTCTCTGTTGGTGGCTCCTTGTCTTTGAAAAAAGCCTGCAGTTTTATAGTTCTGATGAACTCCTGCATTTCTTTATGCAATAAGAAAATGTCTGGTTTGTTCGTCGGGACATATCCTAGACCTTTATTTAGTACCACCCTCTGTAAATCTGTGAGGGGCCAGGGAGTTATGTTAATAACTAGGTCCCCCTGCTGCTCGATGACGCCTGGTTCGCTGCCATGCTTCTCGTCACTACCCGTGGGTCTGCCTCCTCTGTGGGTTGCCAATTGACGTTGTTGCCCTTCCTGTTCCGCCCTCTGCGTGATCCTTGGCCCCAGGATAAAAAAGGCTGTTGGTTCTGGGGAGCATTGGTTTGATCCGGAACCCATTGTGGGTACATTTGTCCCATCTGTGGTGGTACAAATTGATATTGTGGAAATTGGAACGGTGGTTGGTAAGGATTAAATTGAGGACCTTGAAAACCTCGCCAACCACGTTGGCGTGGAAATTGAGCCCTTTGTTGACGGAATCCTCCCCTTTGTTTTCTTTGTTGAAAACCACCTGATTTGTTGCTTGAATTACTGCTATCCGAGTTGACGCTGTCAGTGTCACTTGAGTTGTCTTTCATGACATAGTCAGCTCGGGTGTAGGGGTAGGCTCTCTCGGGAGTAAAGCGATCTTTATCTTTTTTGAATTTGTTAAACTTGCTTTGTTTCAAGGTCGCCTCAAAATCCTTCATTTGTTGATTTAGCTCTTCCAGGCCTTTCTTTAGGTCTGCGGGGGAAATGAAAGATTTGAGCTGTACTTCTAGTCTTTGAATCTCCACTTTCAATTCTACTGACTTTCTTGCGGCCGTTTGAACTATGAGTACCAGCCAATCCCTGGTACAATGCCACGAGATAAGTGACCACGCTTTTTTGAAAACGAGATCATCCTGGAAAATAAAAGGTTCAGTTTTGACTAGTAGGCCTTGAGGAGCCATCTTGCTTCGTAAATACTCTCTCATTAGTAAGCCATGGAGGGCTGTCCTGATTTGGGTTTTGCGGACGTTCATTAGTTCATCCCAGTCTGCTACAGCTGGGCCGGGGTCACTATTACTAAGGCCTTCGAAGGGTCTGTCATCAGCCAGGATACGGTCGATATCGTCCTCGCTAAAGGTCAATCCATGTTCATCCTCCATGATATTAGATGAGGAGAGCAGGAGGGTTATAAGACTAGAGTGTTTTGTATGTGTATATGTGTATGTCTAGGTGTAGAAAAATATGTAAATGGGAAAGGGGCTCCCACAGCTGTGCGCTGTCAATACACAAAATGTAACAGAAGGGGGGAGAGAGAGGGTCAGTGGATTCGATCTCCCTGTACGTATACATAAACAAAGTGGAATCCACTCAAGGTAGTGATCCCAAAAGTGATGGGGAGACACACAGTGTTGTTTAAATGCCCCTCACACACCAACAGGCCCCTTGGTGTCATGCTTCATCATCGGGGCCTTCGCACCCCTCTACGGGATGCGGCGTGCTACGACTAGCGAGTGCGCAGGAGCACTTGGAAGTGAACTATGTGTGGGGGTGTGTGTGTATATATAACCAAAGTGTGAGTGAGGTGAGGTGAAAAAAGTGAAAAAGTTAAAAAATACCTGGCACGTGGGAGAAAAACAGAATTTTATTAGTCCCCGGCTGGTATTGTTAAAAAAGTGCAGAGCGTGGTTGGGTAGATACGAGTTAAGGTATCTGGAACCACTGTGAAAGTGTCAACATGTTTCGGAGGGCACAGCCTCCTTCTTCAGGACGAGGGTTATGCACTTTCCCTCACCTTACTCACATGTAAAATGTAAAAGTGTTTAATTAAAAATTACCACAATGTGTAATGTTCCTAACAATGTTATTTGGTGTTAGTGAATGTCGTTGCGCCCAGTTGGCGAGAGAACCTGTAAAGAGAAATGCATACTTGAATACATACCAACAGATTCATTGAAAAAGAAGGAACAAGCCTTCTCAAAAATTCACGTGGTCAAACCTAAAAATACTGGGACCTTTGTGATGAAAAAGACACACTAAAGTACATCACTGTACTGACACACACAAATACATACAAAACACAAAAATACTCTCAGCTCTGATGGAAAAAGAGAGCAGCTGGTCAATAAGAGAAAGTCTTACTTAGAGTCCTAATATGTGAGACCTCATGAGCCTAAGCGTATATTGGGGATCCCTCCTTCCTGCTCAGAAAGACCTAAAAACAACATTGGTAATCCGGGTTCAGTTGGAAAAAGGGAAAGTGTGGAGTTTACCACTACTATGGAGATAGAAACATCTGTCTACTATCACCCATTAACTCACGGTTACTGCATGTGCCAATCGCCTGCCTTCCCTCAACGCGGCTTTTATCCTGGGGCCAAGGATCACGCAGAGGGCGGAACAGGAAGGGCAACAACGTCAATTGGCAACCCACAGAGGAGGCAGACCCACGGGTAGTGACGAGAAGCATGGCAGCGAACCAGGCGTCATCGAGCAGCAGGGGGACCTAGTTATTAACATAACTCCCTGGCCCCTCACAGATTTACAGAGGGTGGTACTAAATAAAGGTCTAGGATATGTCCCGACGAACAAACCAGACATTTTCTTATTGCATAAAGAAATGCAGGAGTTCATCAGAACTATAAAACTGCAGGCTTTTTTCAAAGACAAGGAGCCACCAACAGAGACCTCAGACACCGGTTTAAGGCCAAGATCAACTTTCACCCCTTTAGATAATCAACTTCCGGTAGAGGTGTTGGCTTTTGAAAAGGCCATAATGCAAGACTTAAAGAGTCTAGAAAGTAAACAGACCTTTCAGAACATGTCAAGGATGGAAAATGAGGCCATCAAGGAGTTGAGGATGAAAAAAGACTTGATCATAAAACCCGCGGACAAGGGTGGGGCAATAGTTATCCAAACCACCATAGCCTATGATAAGGAATGCAGGAGGCTCTTGTCTGACAATAGAAATTATCAGATCCTCACTGAAGATCCTACTGAATCATTGAGAGTTCAGATAGGAGGAATGGTGGAAGAGGCCCTTGCCCATGACTGGATCACCAGAAGGGAGTCGGAGTTCCTGATACAAAAGAACCCACGAACTCCTTATTTTTACACTATACCCAAGGTGCACAAAAACCTTGATAACCCTCCCGGTCGCCCCATTGTCTCAGGCATCTCGTCCATTCTGGAACCTCTGTCCAAATTTGCGGATGCTTTTCTTAGACCAATTGTGCAGGCCACTGACACATATCTGAAAGATACTAAGGCAGTACTCCAATTGCTGAAAGACCAGACATTTGACCCCAGCTCCCAGATGCTCCTCAGTCTCGATGTGGAGAGCCTTTATACTAGCCTCCCACACGAGGAGACCTTACAAATCATCGAGGAGGTCCTACATTCAAAGAACTGGGAATACCATACCCCACGGAATGTGGTGCTGGAATGTATTTCATTGGCCCTGACTAAGAATTTCTTTGAGTACGAGGGTACCCTCTTCTGGCAAAAACATGGGACCAGTATGGGCAGTACTTTTGCCCCGAGCCTGGCGGGACTATATGTCCATCATCTTGAGTCTACCAGAATTCTACACCCAGATAACCCACACAGGACGAGGATACGTACCTGGAGGAGATATATAGATGACATCTTGGTTATCTGGGAGGGAGACATGGCCACGGTAACAGACTTTACCATGTGGCTCAACAACCAGAATGCTTTTTTGAAATTTACCCACCAGGCATCCAACCAGAGCATGGTATTCCTGGATTTAAACATTTATCATGAAGCAGGGACCCTAAAAACTGAAACACATTTTAAGTCAACAGCCAGGAACTGCCTCCTCAGATTTGACAGTTTTCATCCACGTCATCTGAGGGAGAATCTACCTTATGGACAGTTCCTGCGCCTGCGACGGAACTGCAGTGATATTGAAAAATATAAATCTCAGGCCAAGGACCTGAGTGTGAAACTAAAACAGAGGAAGTATCCAGAACCTGTGATCAGAAAAGCTTCAAAAAGGGCCAGGAACAACAATCGTGAAGCACTCCTTGAGGATAATCCCCGTAGGGAGGAGGCAGAAAAAAGAACAGTATGTGTTACCACATACAGCCCGGTAACCAACCAGGTGACCAAGTTGGTAAACAAACACTGGCGCACTCTAACAAGTAGTGGACTATCATTGCAGAAACCTTTGTTTGCACACAGGAGGGGTAGGAACTTGAGGGACATGCTTGTCCATACAAGACCGCCCCCCACGAAGAATGATCAAACGAGACTCCAGGGCCTACATGGTCACTACCCATGTGGTAACTGTAACAACTGCCACCTCACTAAAAAAAAAGCCTAAACTTAACTTTCTCAAATGGGACACAGTGGGAGCAACGTAAGTTTACAAATTGCAACAGCAAGAATGTTGTATATTTAATCTCGTGCCCCTGTGGAAAAGAATACGTTGGTATGACAACAAGACCTGTCAAAACAAGAATCAACGAACACAAAAGTAACATTAGGTGTAAGAGACTCACCACCAAAATGTCTACCCATTTCATTGAACATCAACACTGCGTGAATGAACTGCAGTGGACAGTCATTGAACAATTACCTTCAGAGGTGGGCCTTTTGGAAAAGGAACAGCGGTGGGTGTTCAGGTTGGGTACTGACGTCACGGGACTGAATGATTCAATCCCGTGGAACCTCTTGAGATAAACTGTGTTTGAACATAACCTCCTAGGCGTTTTTTAGGCCTATGAACTGTTCCTAATAACATCTCGTTGGTTCCTTAGCCTTCCTATTGTCACCAGCTATGTGTTCTGTATTGTGACCACCCAGCATAGCACTCCTGATCCATCAGTGCTGTATAGCCAACTCACTCCGTTTTTCTAAAACTAAAGGATGAACTTAAGCCTGTCCCATCTTATTGCATAATATACATTTAATATTAAGACCCTTGGCCCCGTTTTTTCCATGTTGGAGCTAGTTAACAACAGTGGAGACAGCGCCTCCCAGCGAGCGTGGTGTTTCCATTTTGAGGCATGCGCGATCGCTTCTCTGACCGCGCATGCGCAGAAGACAGGCATTCTATTGCAGCGGAGACATCGCCTCCCAGCAAGCGTGGCGTTTCCTTTTCTAGGCATGCGCGATCGCTTCCCTGACCGCGCATGCGCAGAAGACAGGCTTTCTGCGCATGCGTGCAGATAGTGTACCGCGGGAGCGCAGTACCGGATCATCGGCGATGGCGTCCGCTATATTTGGGCATATACCGACTCTCATTAATCAATTAGCCAATACTAATTATCACGAGGGATGGTATATTTAAAGGGCGGTTTCCCTAGAGAGGCTCACTTCATCGGAGCCGCGTTGAGGGAAGGCAGGCGATTGGCACATGCAGTAACCGTGAGTTAATGGGTGATAGTAGACAGATGTTTCTATCTCCATAGTAGTGGTAAACTCCACACTTTCCCTTTTTCCAACTGAACCCGGATTACCAATGTTGTTTTTAGGTCTTTCTGAGCAGGAAGGAGGGATCCCCAATATACGCTTAGGCTCATGAGGTCTCACATATTAGGACTCTAAGTAAGACTTTCTCTTATTGACCAGCTGCTCTCTTTTTCCATCAGAGCTGAGAGTATTTTTGTGTTTTGTATGTATTTGTGTGTGTCAGTACAGTGATGTACTTTAGTGTGTCTTTTTCATCACAAAGGTCCCAGTATTTTTAGGTTTGACCACGTGAATTTTTGAGAAGGCTTGTTCCTTCTTTTTCAATGAATCTGTTGGTATGTATTCAAGTATGCATTTCTCTTTACAGGTTCTCTCGCCAACTGGGCGCAACGACATTCACTAACACCAAATAACATTGTTAGGAACATTACACATTGTGGTAATTTTTAATTAAACACTTTTACATTTTACATGTGAGTAAGGTGAGGGAAAGTGCATAACCCTCGTCCTGAAGAAGGAGGCTGTGCCCTCCGAAACATGTTGACACTTTCACAGTGGTTCCAGATACCTTAACTCGTATCTACCCAACCACGCTCTGCACTTTTTTAACAATACCAGCCGGGGACTAATAAAATTCTGTTTTTCTCCCACGTGCCAGGTATTTTTTAACTTTTTCACTTTTTTCACCTCACCTCACTCACACTTTGGTTATATATACACACACACCCCCACACATAGTTCACTTCCAAGTGCTCCTGCGCACTCGCTAGTCGTAGCACGCCGCATCCCGTAGAGGGGTGCGAAGGCCCCGATGATGAAGCATGACACCAAGGGGCCTGTTGGTGTGTGAGGGGCATTTAAACAACACTGTGTGTCTCCCCATCACTTTTGGGATCACTACCTTGAGTGGATTCCACTTTGTTTATGTATACGTACAGGGAGATCGAATCCACTGACCCTCTCTCTCCCCCCTTCTGTTACATTTTATGTGGAGGGAACTTCATGAGAAGAACTCTTTGGGTTCATGCATATAATAGCGCAATATAATCTTAAATCAGCCCTCGACGCCCGCAGTGTAAGCTCAGCTCCTGGAGCCTACGCTGCCCAAACCTTGCAGAGAACGAGATCTGCTCCTGGCTCTGTGCCACACGCCCCGCGCAGTCAAGAGAGCCCAGGCCCAATGCGCCTGGTGGATCTGGGTGTTTTCTTTGATGCCCACGCTCCTTGACCCAGTTCAGTCACTGTGCCGTATTTCTGGTAAGTTTAATGCAAGCAGAGCAGCCACTGATGTGTGAACCTGGTGGAATCCCAGATATTCTCCTTGAACATATGCCTGCGCAAGCAGTGAGTGTGTATGTGCTCTCCAGATGCTTTTATTGTAAGGTCTGCTTGAGGGTGGAGTTGGGGCTTTGTGTAGCCACATTGTGCTTTGAGGTGGGCCGCGTTCTTGTAATGAAGGTAGAGGAGATTGTTTTTGTCCTCTTTCTGTTTCCTTATATGCCCTTTGACATAGAGAGCTATCTAGTGCACTGCTGACCACTTGCCATGTAGTGCCTAGTTAACCGATTTCCCTCTGGAACCCTCCTAGCCTCTTGGTCTGTGGCACATGCCCTAATTGAGGTGCTATGTGAGCCATTTGCATAACTGTGTTGCTTGGTTCCCCGCTACCTTCTTTGTTTAGGGTGTCCTGCCGCCCCTTTACTTTGCAGTGCTCTGTACATTTGGCAGCCATTTCACACTTCTTTACAATGTCTGCTTCTTGCTGTAGGAGAGTAGGATCTGCTTCCTAAGGTTACCCCCACTTTTTGCTGTGAATCTCTGGTTTTTCGACTTTAGTGTGGCTGTGGACCTGCTAATCAGGCCCACAGCCCAGCTGTTCTCTCTCTAAATTGATACCATGTACTTTCGGTATATACCAGATTGATTACTGGGTCACCCTTGTGAGCCCCTGTATAGTGTACCATAGGTACCCAGGGCATAGGTGCACCCTAGGCCTACCAGGGGTTGCAGCATGTGTTGTGCCACCCCTGGTTTGCATTCCAAACTGACACCACAGGTCTGTTCACACAGCCTGGGTAAGGTGGTGTAATCACCCCTTACTTAGATATAGTATACCTATATCTATATACATAATATAGACACATATACACCGATAAGCCACTCCTAAGGCAGACCTCGACAATCCTGGAGGTAGAGTGCTTGGTTTTACATGAGAGGGTGCCCTAGCATGAGCTGAGCCCCTCTGCAGCTTTCGGAACCATCTCCTTATAGCTGTTCAATGATATAGCCATACTATATACTCTTAAGTGCATTATAATCCTTGCAGTTAATGCTAACTTTGGTTTGGCTTTATCAAAACATGTCGTGTAAGGTGTCAAACACTTTGGAATACTACCCCCATGCCAGTCCTGGCGGCGGGGGTAGCATTCCACCCTTCTAGAAGGAGACGACATGTAGTTACTGGTTTATCCGATTAAAGTTAAACAGAGCCTCAGCATCACAAAATGGATGTTGCTGCCACAGACACGAGTCTGCCCTCCTGCTGCTGGACGAAACTCCGGCAGGGGAGGCCTGGACAATAGGTTCCCTGTCCAGGGAGGTGCTGGCACCTCCCCAGACAGGGTCTTAGTGTATTGGGGCAGGGAGGGCTGCATTCAGTGAATGATTTCCAGACACTGCCTGGGGCACACAAGGTGCTCATGCATTTCCCCGTTCAAACCGGTTGCTGGGGCATGCAGCCCCAGCTCTGGCGCGAAACTGGACAAAGGGGAAGGGGTGTAACCACTCCCACCTCAGGTCCACCGATAGGAGGGACCTTAGAGTTAGTCCAACCCCTAAACTTACTATAAGTATAGAACCCCAGTCCCTAGGACTTTAGATTACCCCGGACGAAACTCTGCAACATATATCCTGGACCTTCGACATGCCATTTCGACTGGAAGACAGAAGAAATCTCCCTTGTGGTCAGGGAGTGACCACCCTGTCCAAACAGGCACCAACAGCATCTTTGCCGGTCTGCATTTTCGAGGCTCCCGCCAGATTCCGAAGAATCTGCGACACAGGACACAGACTTCCAGACATCTCTGACCCTGACCTTCGCTCACAGCAAAGCTGAGACCCGTGGCAGACACGAGAGACGTGGGACTGGAACTCCTGGACATCCAGCATTTTGCTACCTGCACCGACTTCCTGAGGTATCCCAAAGTTGTGCATTTGGGTGCTTGAAGCTCCAGCCCAAGCACCTTTTGCACCGAAGCGCAGAGGCTCACACTCCACGGGTGTCCCGTGGGCCCGCTTTGTGCATTTCAGCTTGACACGTCTTTGCGGTTCCTAGTCCGTTGGCTAGTGAGCCCCCAAGAAGACCAACCTTTGTTTCAACTTGCTTTCCTGGTTGCACCAGGCTTGCTTCAACTTCCCTGCAAAGGAGAAGTTCCACAAACCTTGCTGGTCTGCACCGAAACCAATCTCGACATCCTGCATGGGTTGCGTTTGCCAAGGCTTGTTGGGTCCAATCCGGATACCGACACTGCAGTCAACTAGATCCTTCGTGGGACAGCTCGAATCCAGCTCCTGGTCGTTGTCGACGCCTCCTGAACCTTGTGGCTGAAGAGACAAACTTCACCTTTTCACCTGAAATCACCCGACAGCTGGTGGCATCTTTCTATCGCCACCCTGGTCACTGCCTAGTGGCCTAGACTCTGTCTCCTCTGCTTTCAGGTTCTTCACATCTCCGATCCACCCTTGGATCTACCCGGACACTTTTCCTCTGGTAGCCTGCGGCACTTCTTCGCTGCTCTACATTGGAATCGACAACGAAACCCGACACGAAAAGACACCTATGCACCCGCCTTCCTTGGGTGAGGTAACACGAGTACTCCGGTGCTCCCGTGGGTATTGACTCTCCAAGTGTCCTAGTCTAAAAGGGTTCCATCGCAGTACACCTTCTTGTACCCTTTTTCTTTAAAATTGCAACTTGTTCATTCCCCATAGAAAGTCAATGGTAACCCTGAGGTACTGGGTTTTTAAGAACCGGCACAGAACCGGTAACCCAGCGGTGTCAGGGGATCAACACCCAGAGACCTCGGGTTCTCCTGAGTCAGACCTACAGAAACTTCAGAGTCTTCCAGGTGAAGTCAAAGATTAGTTTATTGGCTGCAACCAAGGTAACAGGGTCCTCGAAGTACCATACGAGTATATTCAGGAGACTGCACACTTTCACGAAGTTAGGCTTCTCTTCTTATACATAATATTCAGCCTTGGGCAAAACATTCCTTGGATTCGTGGTATTTCATTTATGGTTACTGATTACAAAAGAAAAGCAGAGTCATGATGACATGTACATATTTCACGTCGTGCTGCTCATAACAAATCATCCGGCAAGGCCCAACATTTCATCAGATATCGCTGGACCCCTAATAAAAACGGTCACCTCCCCATCATAAAGCAAGTGAGGAAAAGGAGTGGAGAAAGATGTGGGCGAGATATGGCAGGTGTGCGCGCTGAAATGGTTTTATGGCTGGTTGGGCCTAGATGCTATCTTGCTCGGCCACTGGGAGGGAACTGACCTAACGAGTTCGGCCTGGGGCAATGGTTCTAACTTGTACTGGGGTCAGAGAGAAGTCGATTAAGGAGTATGTGTCCTTGTGGAATCAAATTCAACTGGATTAAGGCCTATGTAAAGGGCAACATGCAGCTAAGGGTTTAGAAGGTAAATGACGATTTCGAGGTGAAATCGTCACTCGAATATGCCGAAAATACATGTACTTGATGTACTCGTCATTCTCGGTCTTTTGATACCAAATTCGTCCTATTTCGACAAAGTTTTTATTCTCGAGTCCAGTACTTTATATGGATCCAGATTTTTCAGAACCACAGACCCTCCTTTTGCCCTTACATAGGCAATTAATCTATCCTCATGTTAATCTGAGTCCAGATCTATATTCCTAAAGTCATTGAGATGTTGCTGCAACATCATTCTAGTGCTGAGCTCATGTCTTGACACAGGCTTCCTTACACATAATGTAGCGCAGAGGCCACATATTGCAGGAGCACATTGTATGCATAGACAGAACAGGAAAAGAATGGCTAAGACCATCCCAATGACCATCAGAATTTTCCATCCCCAGGCAGATATTAGTTCCCAGAACCATCCCATTAACGACCAATCTCCTTTATCCACATGAATAGATTCGGAAATCTTATGTAGTTTGGAGATGGCCCCGTACACTGTCGGAGCATTATCTGGAATAAAAATGCAACAACTGGACTGGATCAATTTGCATACTCCACCTCGGTCCGCCAGTATTACATCCAAAGCGACCCGGTTCTGAAGGGTCATTAGTCGATCCGACTGGAGCTCAGCAGTCAGGTTACTAAGGGCACCAGCAGTTTCAATCACGGTGGATTCAACTACCCTTGTCAATTGCCTTATGTTTCTGCTGTTAACCATGGCTCCCCAGAACGGCAGAACACCCATTGCAAAGTCACCAAATTCTTGACCTGCAGTGTCTTCTTTACTCAAAACACCTCTAACTACCATTGTCTGATGGTAATCCGCCGCTGCTGTGTAGGTGGGAGGTAACAGGAATGAAACAAAACATGAGCCCGAGAAGTCAGGGGGCAACCATGTATAGGCTCTATCATGGCAGATGAAATAAGTACCCTTAGCGGCTAAAAAGGCAGGGGAAGTCTGAGATCCAAAAACGTACGTTTCTGTACAGACACTCTTCCCTAGCTGAGCTCTGGGATTCCTACCAATACCTTGCAGACACAGGTGACCTTGATGGGGTACGATCCAGATAGGGGACGATCTCTTGGCTTGCTGTTTCTCACTTAATGTAATGCCATATCCGGTCACATTCCAACCTACATATGCAAGTATCTCATCATCCGGGGTATCTTCGTAAGAAGTTACTACCTTGATCATGTCAACTATACCCTTGACTAGGGCGCTAGTCTTGAGGTTGTCTTTTACAGAACGTAGGGGTTGGATTTCTCGTGCATATATGAACATTGTCCTATATGCCCATACTGACCCATTGCGACTAAATGGCAGGACCAAATAGGGGATACCTCTATCCGTGGTGTGGGGCATGAGACCACACACCCAACAGTTGGTTGTGTTCATTACAAGTTGGTGTTGGTGTAATAACTGAACGAAGGAGTTATTAATGAACTCTAATCTCCTATTTGATTCGTGGTCAGGCAAAGGGTGGAAAGAATGAGAGGAAACAGTAGGAGGAGGTATGGGTGATGTAGTGGGCGCAAATGTCACATGAAAAGAGAATAAAACATAGCTTATCAAAAAGACCATTACGCTAAATAGCATAAAAATACACATCATTATAAAAAATTTCTTCGTCATTGTTTTCAAAAGTCTCTGCTTAAAGTTCATTTGTTTGGCAGGCCTCTCCACATCAGGAAACTCCATCCTCCCTAAGGTGCTGCCCGCGGCGGTAGGTTGTTTCTGCTAAAGGATGCTTCCGTCAGTCTAGGGCAGCTCCCTTGGACTAACTGGAACCAGCGACCTATCGTCGTCAGCTGCACCCAAAAGTCTTTAATCAACCGCGACCCTAGCAGCGGAACCCGGATGGCGGTTCGAAAAAAACAAAAATAAGCAAGTTACCTAGATGGGAGAATCTGCACTTTCAAAAATAGGATTTGGGAAAAAACGCACATTTTATTAGTCCACAGGTTTTTCTCTCGGATCATAAAATAAATCACTTTTACTTTAGTCTGTTTTTCTTGGTCGTAAATTGTAGCGTCTTTTCCCGGGTACTGTCTGGTCCAGAAATAGTAGTTCAGGTTCCACAGAGTTCAATTGTTCTGGTGGTGGCACAGTTTCTTGGAAAATGTTCTCACTCTTACAATCACGTTTAGCTTCTTTTACACGTTCATCAGTTGTGCGCTCTGAGTCAGTGCCTCCTGTCCGGACCCATTGGTCATGTGGCAGAGGGAAGGGTATTTTCTTACAATGGATCCCGTGGACCCAATTGGCCTTCCCCTCCACCCTAACGGTCGACCTTGTAGACAGGAGGACGAGGTGAGGCCCGGTCCATCTGGGCTGGTCGTTTCTTGTTCTTTGAAAGTTGCGGACAAGCACCCAGGAACCGGGGTCAATGGAGTGACCCGGTGTCTTAGAGACCGGAGGCAAGGTGTTGTGGACCTGTTGATATAAAACACGCAATTTAGCCGTCAATTCATACAAATAGTCAAGCAAAATGGGGTGTTGCAGCTCGCTAAACTTCGTGGGCCTAGGCACTCCCCATATGTTGGCTGGCCGACCAAAGATTATTTCATAGGGGCTGAGTTTCACTTGTGAATGCACAGTCATTCTGGTGGATAGGAGTGCTAAGGGTAGAGCGTCAGGCCATTTAAGACCTGTGCTCGCTTGGATTTTGGCCAATTTAAGTTTAAGCGTGCCATTGTAACATTCCACTAATCCAGCTGATTGGGGGTGATTTGCAGCGTGGAACTTCTGCCTAATGCCTAGCCCTTCACACACTCTTTTCATCACACAACCCACAAATTCACTTCCGTTGTCAGACTAGACCATTCTAGGCATTCCGAACCTGGGGAAGAACTCTTTCACAAGGGCTTTCGCTGTGGACAAGGCAGTATTGTCCCTTAGGGGATAGGCTTCCACCCATCTTGAGAAGGCACAAACAACCACGAGCACGTATTTTAAGTTGTTGCACCTCTCCATGTGTATGAAATCTAGCTGCAAAACCTCGAACGGATACGTAGGAGGTGCAAAATGACCAGCAGGAGTTGGGGTTCCCCTACCAGGATTGTGCTTCAGACATACCATGCAATTCTTGACAACATTCTCTGCACACTTGGGAATCCCTGAATTCTTCCACACTGGGGCCAACAACTCGCAAATCCCTTTCGCGCTGATATGGGCCATCCCATGAGCCATTGTAACCACTGCAGGCACATATGCATCGGGTAACAACCATCTCTGTTGCTCTGTCGATTCAATCCAACAACCATTTGCATCCATTCTCCCTGTACTTTCTCTCCACATGCTTAACTCTTTCTCCGTGGCCTCAGCTTGGATGGACTTCACACTTTCTATCGTGTCTTCACATATACCAACATCACCAGTCCATCTTTCTGGGCTCGCAACATACATTCGGCTCATCATATTCCTTGCAGTGTCCTTAGCAGTTTCATCAGCGAATGCATTTCCACGACCAACATCATCAATCACTTTCTTGTGTGCACTACATTTCACGATCGCTACTTTCAGGGGCAACGTCAGTGATTCAAGAAGCTCATTCACCAACTGACCATGCTGAATCTTGGCTCCATGCGAAGTCAGGAACCCACGTTCTCTCCACAATCGCCCAAAACTGTGAGCCACTCCAAAAGCATACTGACTGTCGGTATAGACAGTCACTTTCATTCCTTTGGATAACACACATGCTCTCGTCAGTGCCACGAGTTCAGCGGCTTGAGCTGAACCATGTGGTATTCGCGCAGTTTCAATTATTGTGTGCAAAAGTTGTGACAGTATATGCTGTAGTCACGTTACCATTTGGGAGTTTAAAGCAGGAACCATCCACCCACAATGTACCATCACATTCAGCAAGAGGAGTGTCGAATAAATCAACTCTCCCTTTCGTCTCTTCCTCTGTTCTGAGGAAACAATCGTGCTGTTCTGAAGCATCCGATTCCTCTGTAATTGGTAACAATGTGGCTATGTTCAAGGTACTGCACCTTTTTATGTGCACATGGCTTGCTAGTAGCGTCAATTCATAACTGGACAGTCGAGCACTAGTTAAGTGCTGTGTCTTGGTCCTATTTAACAACGTGTCTACTGCATGCGGGACCATCACGATTAGTGTATTATTCATTACTAGACCTGCAGACTGTCGAATAGAAACAGCTGCTGCTGCTGTGGCCCTTAAACAACTTGGCAATGCTCGTGCTACCGGATCCAAAGTTGACAAAAAATAGGCGCATGGCCGCTGTCTATCTCCGTATAACTGAGTCAGTACAGACAATGCACAGCCCTCCTTCTCGTGGACGTATAATGTGAAAGGCTTACTGTAGTTGGGGTTACCTAACACAGGGGCCGAACATAATGCTGTGCGTAATTCGAGAAAACTTTTCTGACACTCATCAGACCAAGGAATGGGATTGGGTGTATTTGTACACGTTAGTGCCAATAAGGGTTTGGCTAATAACGAAAAATTTGGAATCCACTGTCTACAGTACGATGTGATGTCCAAGAAAGCGCGTACTTCTCTCTGCGTTCTTGGCACATGCAATTTTGCTATTGCCTGAATTCTTTCTGGGGTCAGTTTCCTCCCCTCCTTCGATAAGAGATGACCTAAGTAGGTCACTCCTTGTCGGCAATATTGAAGCTTGGAAAGTGACACCTTGTGATGCAGATCACATAGATGACGCAGTAATGCCAACGTGGCCATTTTACATATTTTCTCAGTATCCGCAGCGATGAGCAAATCGTCCACGTACTGTACGAGAGTGGCACCTTCGGGCAAAACCATTGTGTCAAGCTGACATTTCAGAGCTTGACTATATATTGAGGGGCTTTCACAGTAGCCTTGAGGAGCGCGTTTAAAGCGGAAACTGCGACCACCTAAACTAAAGGAAAAAATATCCCTGCTTTCCTCAGCAATCGGGATACTGAAGAAAGCATTCTTCAGATCAATCACCGAAAACCAGGATGCAGATGCTGGAATCATAGTCAATAATGTTGTAATGTCGGGGACAACTGGGAATTGTGGCACCACTATCTTATTTACTTCCCTAAGATCAATCACGAATCTATACACAGGTGGCTGAGAAGGGTCAGTTCGTTTTAAAACAGGCAGAACAGGACTATTGCAAACATTGCCTCGTGTTTCTTCAATTACGTCTTTTTCAATCAATTCGTAAACAATCGCTAGCAAAGCTTTTTCACCCTCATTGGATATCCTGTATTGGGGAATTCGTGGCATTTTGACATTCGACTTCAATGTTACAACGTATGGTGGAATTTCTAAAAGACCTACATCATTCGGACCAGTAGCCCAAAGAATATCTGGTAGAAGTGCCAATTCTGCTGGAAGTGCATTTCTCGACAAATACATGGGAGAAACCACTTTCTTACCTAAAGTAAGTTGTACTCCTGAGGGGGAACAGTACAAAGTCGCATACAATCTTTTTAGCAAATCTAATCCTAGCAAATTTTCACCACAACCTGTTGTCAAAATAAGGGGTGCTTCGAATTCACAAGGACCAACAGAAAGAGATAAAGGGTCAGAAATCGGATTTCTAACCGGGGCGCCAGAAAAACCTACGGAAACGTTCATTTCGCCAGACAAAGGTGCGCCAGGAAGTTTGGAGTGCATAATAGAACTCTTTGTAGCACCAGTATCCAACAGAAAAGGTTCTGACACACCCGATGTAATCACCTCAACGTAAGGTCCACTCTGATCTACTGGAACTGAAACAACTCCCTCTCCTCGTCTATGGCTGTCCTAGCAATCCTCATTTTCCCACTGCTCATTTTCTGTGTAATACTCGTCAACGTAGTATTGAGCTGTCCTGTCAGATACGTTATTTTGCTGACAAACCTGTTCATGGAGTTTTGTGGTGGAAGGGGACGTGCGTCCTGAGGGGCGTTTCCACGCCCTCTACCTCTAGGCGCTTGCTGACTACCACGACCTCTTACGCCAGAAATTCCATTTGCACGTTGTGGTAGGGCAGGACAGTCATATTTGTAATGACCCTCTTGTTTGCAGTATAAACACTGGTTGGGACCTACGCGGTTTTGATTGTAATCGAATCTTTGCAAGTTTCTCTGAGGCTGCTGAAAAGTGTTCTGGTAGTTATTCTGACCATTATTATTTTTATTACCACCACCACGTGGCGGATAGGCTTGCTGTAGTAAAACCTTCGTTTTGAGTTCTCTAGTTTTCTTTTCTACTTTATCTTTCTCATCTTTGTCTCTATTCTCGTAGTACTGTGAGGTAGCTAATATCTGGGCTGAAGATGAGACTGCCCAAGAACTTTCCGAATCTTTTAATTTCCTACACAAGTCTGGAAGTAGATTGTGCACAAATTTATCGACAAACAATCTCTGACCACCTTCTGTGGTCATATCTTGACCGCTGTGGTCAATGAATGTTTCTTCAAATCTGGTGAAGAAATCTGAAACAGTTTCTTCTTTCTTTTGCTTGCATGCAGATAACTTATCCCAATTTACGCGTATTGCAGGCATTATCGTTTTCATGTAATCTACTATTCTACCAGGTAGTTCCGCTATCAGAGGCTCAGGCTTGGCACCACCAACTTGGCGCGCGTCTGTAGCAGTAATATTAGCCCATGTGTCACCTAATTCCTGGTCATGATCTACATGGCGAATTTTTCCCCATAAAGGCTGTGGAACAACGTTCCCGAATAACATATCGATATCGGCCAAATTCATTATACATGACCCAGCAGTTTGCGACAATTCTTTATAGTACCCTGCAGGATTTTTACGCGGATCTGGTAGTGTTTGTTTGAGTGCTAAAACTTCAGCTCGTTTCCATGGGACATGTACCCATACACGGTGAAAGTGGGGCAGGACAGGTGGGACAGCTGTTGCGTCACCCTCTCTCCACTGTGGGGGAACTTCTCTCATAGGGTATTGTCGTGCCTTTTTCCTACTAGATGCACTAAATTCCGATGGTGACCCAGAACTGCTTCCCTTACTTCGATATGAAAATAGCATTTCAACTGCTTTTTCCACATCGGGACCTACAATCATACCCTCTCCAAATTTAAATCGTACACGACACATCTCTTGTGGGATGCATTCTTGATCATTGTCTTCTAAATCTTCGCAAAGAAAGACACACATCTGTTCGAAAACATATCTCTGTGTCGCTGCTTCCCATTGATGGAAGACTTCCATGACAGACTGTACATCGTATTTTGCAGTGTCCAGGACCCATTTCCGAGCTAAACTATTCAGGGAATCTCTCTCTTGATAATCAGGCAGTTGACTTCGCAACTGTCTTCTTCCTATGTTAGGGGTCGTAGCAGGCGACCCGAAAAGAGGTAAAAGAAGATTAGTAACAGTGCTGGCCATTTTCTGCCGAAGGGAAGGTGAAACTGAAGGACAAACAGATGAAAAAACGGGGTGAGATAAGGCGGGGGTAGAGATGGCAGAAGAGGTATCAGGAATAATAGAAGTGGTACTAGGCAAAATCATAGAGGGGGCATTAGGAGATGTAGAAGATACAGTAGGCAAAATCGTAGAAAACATAGGTGAAACAGAAGTGGTCGGTGGGCCTGGAGGAGGCTGCACCGAAGAAGTAGGAGCCAGCTGAAGAATAGCTGGTGGGTGCTGTGGAAGAGCCGGAGGCGCAGCTTGTGCAACTAAAGGTTGCGGGGGTGCTGTAGCATTCTGCGCATAGGGGGGTGGCGAAGTTAATAATTGCGACATTAATTGGTCTTTTTCACGCTCTTTTGCTGTCCCTTGCTGAAGAGACGGCAAAACTGGATAACATTTATCTATTGCCATTTTACGTTGCCTGTGCAACTGCTCATTTATCTGCTCTTCCTCATTATCTTTAAACTGCACGGCAGCTTGCATTACTGAAAGTCCCCCTTCTCTCTTATTTTTCTTAGCTAATTTAATTTCTTTTTGTTTGGCTTCTTTGCGCCATAAGCGGAAAGAGTCAAACATCGCCGGCCGGGCTTTCTTTTTGAAGAGTTTAACTTCAAGGTTGTCTAAGATTTCAGAATCAAAGCTACCATATTGGGGCCATTTTAAAACACCATCTTTCCTAGTGTATTTAATCCATACCTCGTTGTAAACGATGGGGCCTACCCCATGTTTAACGTATAGCTCGTAAGTCGGAGTTCCAACTGGAGGAACCGGACATGAGTCCTCCAATCGGGAGTCCCTATTATTACTACCAAGACAAAACCAATTCCCGAGTCTAAGACTAGGCATCCTCGCTCTCTAGTCTAGTTCCAAAACTTCAAAGGATTTATCGATTACGATATTTCTCGTGAATACACGAGTCCTTCGGTTATGGTGCTTGCAAGTACCAATAAAACCTTTATGTATCTCCAAGATACCACAA
Source organism: Lissotriton helveticus (assembly GCF_964261635.1). NCBI lineage: Eukaryota > Metazoa > Chordata > Amphibia > Caudata > Salamandridae > Lissotriton > Lissotriton helveticus. Next base: position 445,512,355 of record NC_136071.1, on the reverse strand, counting down.
AGTAAGTCCAACTAAGGACTGGGAGACGCTCCACTTATACTTAACTGAAAATATCGATGGCTTCACCAGAAGACTCGTCTCAGCGTTTCGCTCTACCGAAAATTTCAAGGGTCCAACATCAGGGCGATAGCCAGGGCAGCAGTCCTTGTAGCCGTCGGGAAGCGGGGAACCTCGCAGTAAAGACCTTCGGACCACGTCGACATGCAGGGGTCGATGAGGTGGTGGGCCCTCCTCCGGAATTTTCACACGAAGCTCCTCACGATCTTCAGGCTGATTGGTACCACTGGAAACGCCCCACGTTGGGCGCCAATTGAGGTACTGGGTTTTTAAGAACCGGCACAGAACCGGTAACCCAGCGGTGTCAGGGGATCAACACCCAGAGACCTCGGGTTCTCCTGAGTCAGACCTACAGAAACTTCAGAGTCTTCCAGGTGAAGTCAAAGATTAGTTTATTGGCTGCAACCAAGGTAACAGGGTCCTCGAAGTACCATACGAGTATATTCAGGAGACTGCACACTTTCACGAAGTTAGGCTTCTCTTCTTATACATAATATTCAGCCTTGGGCAAAACATTCCTTGGATTCGTGGTATTTCATTTATGGTTACTGATTACAAAAGAAAAGCAGAGTCATGATGACATGTACATATTTCACGTCGTGCTGCTCATAACAAATCATCCGGCAAGGCCCAACATTTCATCAGATATCGCTGGACCCCTAATAAAAACGGTCACCTCCCCATCATAAAGCAAGTGAGGAAAAGGAGTGGAGAAAGATGTGGGTGAGATATGGCAGGTGTGCGCGCTGAAATGGTTTTATGGCTGGTTGGGCCTAGATGCTATCTTGCTCGGCCACTGGGAGGGAACTGACCTAACGAGTTCGGCCTGGGGCAATGGTTCTAACTTGTACTGGGGTCAGAGAGAAGTCGATTAAGGAGTATGTGTCCTTGTGGAATCAAATTCAACTGGATTAAGGCCTATGTAAAGGGCAACATGCAGCTAAGGGTTTAGAAGGTAAATGACGATTTCGAGGTGAAATCGTCACTCGAATATGCCGAAAATACATGTACTTGATGTACTCGCCATTCTCGGTCTTTTGATACCAAATTCGTCCTATTTCGACAAAGTTTTTATTCTCGAGTCCAGTACTTTATATGGATCCAGATTTTTCAGAACCACAACCCGCGGCTGTGTTTAGACACTGCACGCATCTCCCGTGGGCCTCCTACATCCTAACCTTTAGTTGTCCTGAGTAGCCCCAGCAATTCCGCAGGCCCTAGGCCTGCTTTCTATCCTCATGTGGTTCTTATACCACTATTTTAGTATATGGTTTGTGAGGCCCCTAGGGCAAAACGTATACTGTGCAACTTATCGTATGCTAATTAAGTTCCTTGTATTGTACTTTTACTTCTGACCTCATAAAGAGTCCAGAGGGGTTGTCTTTAGAATAAATACATATATATTTGAAATATACCTTGAGTGGTGTGCTTTCATTTGGTACTCGAGAGATTATAAATGGTAAAACAACTTTCTTAACTCGTCTCCAAGTCTTAGCCTGAAGGCTGCTCTCCACAGCTACCCCTAGGATAGCTTTCTATAGGTTGACTTTATAACCTACCATCATTAGACTGGTGCAAGGTGCCCACTTGAACTAGTGGACATCATATACCAGGCTAACTTCTCAGACTTGCCAGCTAGCTCTTTGGCATGTTCCCGGTTTCCGAATGTACAAGCAGACAGTTTTTTTTATCAGTAGGGTGCAGCTCTCTGCCATGATCGTGCTCTTGAAAGATTGCGCACGTCCTACGGAAGAAGGCAGCGCGGGATCAAGGCTTGCATAACAAGCATTAAAAATGCAATAGGTCTCGCCTTTCATTAAGTTAAAGCCATTTGCTTTGTTATACAATACTATTAGCAAAGCATTGGCTTTAACTTAATTAAAGGCGAGACCTATTGCATTTTAAATGCTTGTTTTAATTTGCATGCCGGATGTATACCCTTGGGACCGAGTGAGGGAGTGGCTCGGTGAGCTTGTTATCCGAGTCTTTTTCCCTTGCATTGCCCCCTTGTATACTTCTCTTCCCTTTGCTTGGTGTACTTGCAACCACCCCCGTTATAATCTTTTTGGCTTTGACTGTATTGCTTATATCCTGTTGTTCACTTGTGCCTTGCTTTGTCTCGATAACACAGTTTCAATAAAAAGATGTGTTTGAGAAAAAAATCAATATCCACAACATTCATAAAAATAACCACCTTTTCCAGGGCTTGTTAAGTACTGCATGCCTTCCAATTTGAATGTAAGAACTTATTTAATCATATTCGTTATCTGGGCCCTCATCATCAGCCAATTCCAATCAGTTTCGAAAGCAATCCCTCAAAACGACTATCATTTTATAAATAATGAAAAGAAACAAATTAAGCAACAATGTAGACCATTTTAAACTCTATGTGCATATTGCGTTTATGCCAAAATACAAATAACTTTAGCACTCAACACTTTTTTGAAATCTGAAGGGCATTGCATTAAAAAAAACCTCCAGCAAGAAGATCCCATCTGAAGAGGTCGAAACATTTCAACAATATGTTATGAGAAGCATGATACAAAGGACAAGAAAAATTCTTGTATGCGAGGAACATACCAGTTACCTTTTACTGATCAAGTAGGTATTTAACTTATCACAGCAAATGTGGCAAATATAAAGAAATAGAGGCAAACATTAAAATTCTTAATTAGAAGCTATTAACTTTAGCTGGAATAAGATCGTTGAAATAAGGGGAAACTAGGCATAGGATAATGTCAATGAATTAGGTAGTAGCTGGAGTCGTCAAGTGGAGTGAAAATGGCACAAGGGGAAGGGAGGAAGTGTGGAGGAAAGGGGACTCAATAGAAAGGGCACTAAAACATAATTTCTGCTTACAGAAGTATAAAGATTGTAGATTTCATTGACCCGGTGTAGCCATTTAGAATCTGGAGAGGTTCATGATCATCCATATTGGGTGTCTTACCTTTCCATGACACAGGAAAGGTAAGACAGGGAGCGTCGCTGGAAGGAGGTCGCATCTCCCAAAACTAATTGTAACATAAAGTCACCTGTGTCAGGATATGGTGCATTAGTTATGTTGCAGGTCTATTATCTAAATACATATACTAAGTAGACACAAAAATTGTTGTTAAAGAGAACCATCAAAGCATGAGGTGTTGACAGCACCTTTACGAATGAGTGGTCCATTTAGGAAGTAATCATAATCAGGGTATCTGACGGGGCGTGGCTGAGCACGCGATGGTGGCGGACGTGCCTGGGTAGAGCTCTGTAAGAAGCTCCCCTACCACAGGCCATTTCTCCGCCAAAATGATCCGTTTTGGCCTGCATTCGACAGCGAGGGAGGCGGAGACACCCTTTTCACGGCTCCTGAAGCTTGAGGCTGATTGTACCAACTGGGCCACCTCAGCGGTGAGGAAAACTGCACGCTCTGCTCCCGGACGCTTCCGCCCGGTGAGGCCAATCACCCGAGGTCGGGGATCCGGCTGGCCTGCTAGGCCCCGCGGCAACGGGCTGTGTCCAGCAGTTATCGGCATACCCCGATCGCCTGCTGTGCCCACGACGAAGACCAGAGGTGACGCCGTTGGAGGTGTGCTGTGGCTGGGCCCCGCGCCGGCTGCCGTGCGGTGGGGGGTGCGTCCGTAGACCCCCCCCCTGCTACAACTCACTACGGAGTTGGACTCCCCGGGTTTTGCCTGACACCTTCACCCAGGGAATCTGAAGTGCTTCTCCCTCGCCTGGTGAGCTCTAAAACTGATTATTTGCCGTGGACTACTCCGCGGAACTAGAGGCACGTTCCCATCGTTTGCGACGGCTTCGGCATTTGCCTGAGGCCGGGGATGCGTCCTGCCTACTAGGCCCGACAGAGGAAGAAGGTGGCGGGGATCACTCGGCGCCACTGCAACAGAGACACAGCGAAGCCTGCAGCCTATACCGGGGGAGACGGCGCGGGGAACATGCTGCGCCTAGCCCCCCCTCCGATTGCTCTGTGGGTGGTTTTGTGACGAAATATCTACTTGCGGCGGAGATACGGGCAGCACCACGCCGGCGAGAGTAAAGTTGAAGTACTCACCGCCCAGCCGCTCCCGCCCACTTCTAGCGCTGATGCACTTTGGGGAATCCCATGGTGCGGAACCCGCCTTGAACATACAAATACACTGAGTCCCTACCCCACCAGTGGACCGTGGATGCGCTCCTACCACCGCAATCACTACCCAATCGTCCTGCTGATGTGGTGGATCTACTGTGGCGCCCACCTATACACGCTGCGATCCTCAACTTAGTGGCAAAGAACCCTGGAACACAAGCGGATCACCGGGTCCTCTGATGATCACCCCTGACAACGGTAGCAGAGACGGTGTCTGTGATTTGAATTTTGCTGCCCACTTCATGCAGAACTTATGCTTGGAACGGATGCTGATCAAACTGGGCAGGGGAGTGTCTGACTTTCTTTTTTCTTCCCTTGACCATCTCATCGGATCCCGGTGTGCAGAGGGTCGAACACTGGCAGGACTACTAGCTGCATGGGGACGCTGATGCATGGGTTCTGAAGCGGAAGAGGACACAGTGAACAACGCAAGCAGTCCTAACTTGTGAGTTAAAAATACTGGCCACCGCAACAGCCGAGTGTGCAGCTACAGGAGAGGGCCGCCTCTCTCGGATTGTGCCCCCCCTGAGCCAGATCCCCGCACCAGACGACTGCCTGCTACATAGGTGCAGTGTTAACCCATCCTTGTGCCTGGGAGACGACACGATTGGCCCGAACCTGGTGCCCATCTCACCTGGAGCTGGTCCTGCAGCAAGTGTACATACTGCGTGTCCATGGGAGGTGGATGACCTACGCCCCTTCGCAGCTGAACCGCGTCACCACTACGACAGGACATTCTCTACAAGTTGCATAAAGAGGCTATTCGGGCCATTCCCTTGACTGCACCCTACGGAACTTCCCATGTCTGTGGGCCCTAAGACTAGAGCTGGAACCGGAGGTGCGCAGGTGAAGGGGAAAATGGCGAAGCAGGCTGAGCTGGCTCAAACAGCCTCCAAACTGGACACAATGTTGGCAGCGATGTAAATGCTGGAGGAGTCGATGCAACTGACCCGCACCTCTCTAGAGACTAAAATCGAGAGTGTGGCCATAGACCTGACGCACCTTCGAGCTGATCACAAAAAACTCTCTGATCGGACGGCGACTCTGGAGACCACATTGACAGATTTGACTCCTAAGGTCACTCAGATGGACAAATATGTTCAAGATCTTCTTAACAGAGTGGAGTTCCTGGAAGATCGCGCAGAGGATGCGGAAGGGCGGGCGAGGAGAAACAACATCCGCATAGTGGGTCTGCCGGAGAGATGGGAACCTAGAGAAGCGCCGGAACATGTGGAGTGTTGGCTCATGGACATTCTCCCGGAAGGTACCCTCTCGCGACACTTTGTTGTGGAGCGAGCTCATCGCGTACCGACAAGTCCTCCTCCTGCGGGCTCCAATCCAAGGCCCATGCTCATTCGTGTTTTGAACTATCGCGATTGTGATGCCATTCTACGCGAGGCGAGGAAACTATCCGACATCAGGGTCGAAAATGCAAAAATTATGTTCTTCCCGGACTACACAGTACAAGTGCAGTGCCAACGCCACTCATTTCTGGCAGTAAAGCAGCGGCTCCGCCGCCTGACTCTCAAATACTCCTTACTGTTCCCGGCTCGCCTGCGAGTCGTGGCTCAAGACAAGACGCACTTCTTTAATACCCCTGAGGCGGCAGAGACCTGGCTTGACTCGGGCATTGACAATCACCCTAGTGAGATGCCCCTGAAGATGCGACGTGACAGGGGAACTCGTTGGCGCCGTCGCAGGAGACCTTCACCGACGCATTCGACACATGCAGAGACAGAACTGGGCGCTACTCCTGAACTTATGCAGAATGAGCAGCAGGAAGTCCTCCGCATGGTGGCGGAGATCAGTGGATCGTCGACGGCGGACCCTGCCCCTGGAGCTAGCCCTGAAGGCTTTGTGAGCGATGATGAGTACCTTTATGGATTGCCGGATTCCCAGGTATCTGTGGATCTTCCGGATGTTACACCACAAACTGCTGACATAGTCCATTGAGCATGTTTCAGTATGAATGACCCGCCCCTTGGATGCACAACGTGTGTCTACGGCTGACGTGTCGAGGCACCTATGTGATACTGGGGGCAACGGGAAGCGCTACTTTAACGCTACAGCGGCGATTGGTTCTGAGCACTACAGGTTCATGTCCTGAACCCGACATGTATGACCTGCCATGGACAGTCCTACTGCCGGTGGGTTCCGGGACTTGCTAGGGGGGGTGGACGTACCCCCCCAGAGGTGAGTGGCTGCTTGTGCCCTGCCCAGCGCTACTACCGATCACCTGCTTCCTGGACTGCTAGAACTGAATGCCTCATTCATCGGGAACTCTTGCTGATGATGGGCCGCATACAAATGACTGCCTGTGGTGGGAGGACTGCGTCCTCACCTTGATTGCATGAACCCTTTGTACAACTAACACTGAGAACTTAGTGACCCCCCTCTTGAACTTACGGACTTTTAGTGCTCACTAGAGCGTTTGGACGACAACATGTTCTGCTGTCGACCTTTTGGCATTATGTTTATGTTTTCCATGTTTACGAGACTGGTGATCTACTATTTCCTTTCCCCTGAAGTGTGCTTGCGAGGAAGCGGGAAATTACATACGATTTGCTGTACACTGTATGGAGGTTTGATCTGCTGTACTGGTGGTCTAGGTGCTGTGGGTGGGTGGCTGGGATGGGACATGGGGATGCGAAGTTGCAATGGCTACAGTTAAATTTTGCACCTGGAACGTGTGTGGTATGCATACCCCCTCATGCCGTTACCAGGTTTACTCATATCTTAAGCGACACCAGGTACAAGTAGCGTTACTGCAGGAGACCCACTTGTCGGACTCAGAGGTACCCACGCTGCGTCGCCGGTGGAGGGGACAGCTGTATGCCACAGGTTACTCAGCGTATGCACGTGGAACTTTGGTGTGGATCTGTCCAGGGGTCCCCTTTGCTCTCACTCACAGTAAAATAGATGCTGAGGGCAGGTATGTGCTGCTACAGGGTAGACTGGATGGACAACAGGTAATCATAGCCTCAGTTTATGCTCCTAACACTGAACAAGGGCGCTTCCTTTCAAGATTATCGACAGCATTAGCGCCATGGCCGGGTGTGCCACTCTTGCTTGGGGGTGACTATAATTGTGTATTAGATGTTACACTGGACCGATCTCTTCCCCTCCCCCTGGCCACTGCGCCGATAGTTGGAGCATCGAAAGCATTAGTGGACTGGGCGACGCAATGGGACCTCTCTGATGCCTGGCGCAGTCGTAATCCTAATACAAGAACTTACTCATACTACTCAGGTGCCCACAAGCTCCATGTCAGGCTTGACAGATTCATGTTGTCAAGCGAGTTGCTGCCCCATGTCACAGACACCTGCTATCTCGGACGCACTCACTCGGACCATAACCCACACACCCTTGACTTTGCCTGGGAACGCCCACACCCGCCGGTCCCCACATTGCGACTCCAACCGGATGTCTTACTGGACGCCCCATACAGAGAGTTGCTCTCGACTCACATTTTACAGTACTTTGAGAATAATAATGACACTGCATCCACCCCACAGATTGAATGTGACGCGTTTAAGGTGGTCACGCGAGGTTATTGCTTGGGCACACAGGCGGGAATGAGACGCTAGGTGGATAGGGATTTGACGAAAGTAGAATCTGACTTACTAGCCGGCGAACAGGAGGCGGCGGGAGGAGACGATACAAGGTTAGTGGTGGCCCGTGAACGACACACTCAACTCCTGGACAGGCTGAAGAACTTAAACTATGCAGCACACTCGGCGCGCACGCACTACGCTGGGGATAAGCCAGGTAAACTGTTAACTTGGCTGATACGGCGGGACACCCAATCGTCGCCGGTACTGTCCATCCGCACCACTCAGAACACCATTGTCTACACACAGAGGGCTATACACGAATCTTTCATGAGTCATTACGAGAGCTTGTACCGTTCCCGTTTGCGGGTCGCCGAGGAGGATATCTCCGAGTATCTGTCAGAGCTACCCTTACCGACGGTTACTAATGCGCAGCGCGAGGAATTGGGAGTTCCACTCACGGCGGAGGAGCATCTGACAGTTATATTCTGCCTCTCCAATGGTAAATCCCCAGGTCCAGGCGGGTTACCTGCAGAGTTTTATAAAGCCTACTCTACCATCCTTATTCCTGAACTTTTATGAATGTATGGAGCGGCAATCGAAAATGCTTCTCTCCCACCGACCTTGAATGAAGCGAACGTGATATCACTCTTGAAGCCTGGCAGAGACGGGCTCAATATGGGTTCCTACAGGCCACTCGCTCTCCTTAACACGGATTACAAAATCCTAGCGTCCGCGCTGGCCCAGAGGTTGGCGCCTCTGGTCCCCGCGCTGGTACACGCTGACCAGAACAGCTTTGTACCTACCCGCAGCACCTCTTACAACATTAGGCGACTGTTCCGTGTGCAAAGCCTGGCCATCTCCAGATGGCCTCGCTCGGGATGCGTGGTTCTCGATCTTGAGAAAGCGTTCAATTCTGTGGAATGGCCCTACCTCATGTAGGTGTTGGACAAATTTGGTTTGGGCCCTGCCTACCTTCAGATGGTGAAACTTCTTTACTCAGACCCTGTGGTGCGTGTGCGCACAGGCAGGCTTTTCTCAGACCCGGTCCATGTTCGCAGAGGCACTAGACAGAGATGCCCCCTTTCCCCTTTGATCTTTGCACTTATGATGGAACCCTTGGCGATGCGGCTGCGCGCTTCCGGTGTAGACTGGGGTATCCCGTTAGCTGACGGAATACACTCAGTATCTCTATATGCAGATGATCTACTGATCTATATTAGAGACCTAACCTTCCAGACGCGCTCACTACTATCTTTAGTAATTTCGGTGATGTGTCGGGACTTCTTGTTAATTGGGCGAAATCAGGGGTATATTCTTTTGCTGCGGACATCCCGGAGTGCGATATCGTAGTTATGGGTGAACGTCTCCTCTGGTATCCAACTGTTTTCTGCTACCTGGGAATCCAGGTTTATCGTGAACCCGCTGACCTGTTGGATGGTAACCTCACGAGAACAATTTCGTCGCTCGCAGCTCAGGTGTCCTTTTGGAATTCGTTACCGTTGAATGTCCCCAGTGGTATTACGCTTGCTAAGATGATTGCCCTGCCTCGGCTGCTGTACTTTTATGCAAATCTTCCAGTGTAAGTCCCAACTAGCTTTTTCCGAGAGCTGGAAACCCTGACCAGAAGATTGATCTGGAATAAGGGACGCCCCAGAGTTGCGTTGAAGACATTATATGCAGCAACGGACAGTGGAGGGCTATCTGTCCCTAACCATGAACTCTACTACCTAGCTGCGCAGTTGCAGTGGGTCACCTACTGGTTAAGTTGGAAAAACTTGGGTGATACTGCCTCGGATGACACAATCATGACGGCCGCACAGATACAGGCACTGTTTCACCCCCTAACCAAGACACGCTGCCCTGATCAACTACACCTTGCGTTAGCGAGAAAGTGCTATGTGAGGAGCCTGAAACTTACCAGCGCTACCACACTGTATGCCCCAAATCTACCACTACTAGGCACACCTTGGGAGGGAGGCGCACTTACGGAACCTGCTTAGGCAGTTGGACGGCAGTCGATTTGGAGAGCCTGGGCGATTTATTTGTAGAGGGCGCATTACTTCCTTTTGACACCCTAACAGACAATACTGGACTACCCGCCGGGCAATTCCTGACGCTTGCGACGCTCCTTCATATACTGACACGAGCCTGGGGTGCCCTAACAGAGGAGCCACCAACACATCTGCTCATCCAATACCTGTATGTGATGGGTAACGGCTCTCACATAGTACATTGGCTTGCCCAAGCACTGCACGTGCACACACAGCCCTCAACACAGCGACTGTGAGATAAATGGACAGTAGATAGATGCCAGGACTGGACTGATAGAGAATGGGCGCAGGTGCTGGCTGGGGCGCAGAACATACCGCGTAATGCCCGTTTCAAACTCATACAATCTTATATTGTGCACCGTGCGTACCTCTCTCCTGATAAGCTCAATCGTTACTTTGGGCTTAACACGTCGGCCTGTCCCAGATGTGGACTTGTGGACGCACAACTCCTACATGTACTGTGGATGTGCCCTTCCCTACATACCTACTGGATCACAGTGTCGACTACTTTAGCGAAGGCGAAGGGAGGTAGCTTACCGCATACATGGGAAGTTTGCCTATTGGGTTTGTTTAAAAGAACAAAACAGACGAAAGTCCAGGCGAGGTTCTGGGACCTGGGGCTGATCACTGCGAAACGTCTCATTACCAGACGCTGGAAGAATAGTGCACCCCCCGTGCGATACAATGGCGTAATTCGTTTGACAACTTGGCAAGAGCGGAAAGTGTAGCATTACATAGAGAAGAGACGGCGGGGCTCCGCATGTATCCTATAGCGCAGCACTGGGATAACGCCCTGATTGTTTACCACCGAATATGCCTGCAGAGTGGCGTTGTCTAGACGCTCATGCCGTTCTCTGATTAACACTGGTTGAGTTTCTACCCCCCCCCCCAGGCTGACCTCCCCCCCCCATCCCCTCCCGCTGCGTTCATGATTGGTTGCGTAGTGTGATCCTCACTGCCGGCAAGGTCACATACATGCCTGCCCACTACCTGTCCTCTGACCAACACAAGTACACACGCTTTCACGGTTAGCTATCACCTCATCTCTAGTTCTTGAATCTTTAGGTTGTTCTTTACATTTCTTGGTTTGTGATAAAGAGCTGGATATATGTTGCATTGCCGATGTGCCCAACTTGCCTTGATCAGCTACCATAGCATAACCTGTGATCCGTACTGAACAATTCACTGGTGTGATCCCGGGAAACAATTGTTGTTTTCTTCCTTTATACTGTGAACTGCCACTGATGTTGCTCTCAATTTTTTCCTTCTCTCAGTTGCATAACTACAACCGATGACAGTGATACGCTGTACTGCATACTTTGCTTTTCTTTCGTTTCCTGCAATTAAACTCCCTCATGTGACTGCATAATTGAAGTGACTTGTGACAATCAATATGTATTACGGCACGATTTATTTTTTCATGAGCGTAATGCTGCACACTGACAAGAAAATGCAATAAACATATTCAAACAAAAATCAGGGTATCTGACCATATTTTGTAGTCCATAAATATTTAACTATGGTAATCTACAATCTGATAATACACACTAGAGTGCATATATGTTATACATTTTCCATACTCAGGGTCTGCTGATTTTGTAGCCACAAAATCTCTGTGTTTTCAGATTTAAAGTTTAAGGCATTCAACTGCAACCAACTGAAGCCCACTGTCATACATCTCTGTGAAAAGGACCAAAAGGATAATAGCCAGCACTATCTATAGTGATAATAAGCTGAGTGTTATCTGCATAATTCATACACCATACTTCAAAAGATTTAATACGTTTCAGGAAAAGGCAGATGTACAAATTAAACATCTGGCCACAAAGCTATGAAATTAGTAATGAGATAAACTGGAGCTATAATTAGTATAATTAGAAATATTTCACCTCCACAATGTACCGAATTCAGTGAAACAGAACTAGATATCTGACACTATTAGGGAATTAAAATAACATTAACATGATATATTCCTAACATTAGTCATTTTACTATGGTATACATACAAAGGTCATTTGCTTAAATGATTTGGTATAGAAAAGCGGTAATCATACAATATTTCACATCATTTAACGGAAACAGTTAATCGTTTTGAAGATCTAGTGTAGATTTTAGGGAAGGGTATCTCAAGAACAGCAGTGTAAACAATTTAAAGGCTAGAGTTCAGAATTTGCACAATATGACAAGAAATTGTGTTTAATAGTTCAAAATACCTGTAGTGTGTCTGGTCTAACCTGTGTTGTTGTTTCTGGTTCGGAGTTAATAGATTAGTTAGGAGTGCTTTGGGAGAACTGAGATAACAGAGTCCTATAGTAACTAGTAGTGCACCTCTGCCTCTTTGTTCAAACAGTGCTTTCCCCAGATTTCCCTATCTCCAGTTTTAGAGCTTAATTTGGCCAATTGTAAACACTTACACTTGCAACAGTGGGTGTGGTGTTTGTTGAAATGTTTGACCAGGGATTGCATAAAGTCACATTTCTATGGATATTTCTGTAATGCTCTTTGATTCTATTCTTTAAAAATCAAATTGTGCCAATGTAACCCATTTGGCACGGCCAGGAGGTACATTACATGGATTCTATTGCAGTTGATGAAGGAACTTATCTTATATTCGGGTCCATTCATGTATCTCAATGAGTTATTTTTATAAACCCTACATTTACAGATGTCGCAATTATGGCAGGTGTAGAACCTATTTGGTTTTAGAGAGGTTATTTTGTGCTGTTGGTTCAGATTCATAAAGTGCTAAGAGTAGGAAAAAATATAACGGTTCCTTAAAGTGAACTTAGTATTTTTGGAGGATACAGTGCATTTATTTTTACTGTGCCTTTTTGGCACGGCACTGTGTCCAAACTCCATGAGCACTCAACTGACACATAAAGTGCTGCACACAGCAGTGGCTATTTATTTAATTTTATTTAGTGTCTCTTTTATAGCGCGCAGCTACCCCAACGGGGTGTCCCGGCGCTCCAGCGGATGAAATAATTCTAACTCCATAAGGATTTAGCAAAAGAGGTGGGTTTTCAAAGCCCTACGAAAGGGGAGTTCCTCCTGAATTGAGCGAATCGACTGCGGGAGTTTATTCCAATGGGATGCAGTGCAGATTTGGAAGGTTTTTCCTCCTGATCGCATCTTTTTAAATCTCGAGATAGTGAGAAGGTTTTTGGAGGCTGATCGCAGAGATCTGATATTTGTGTAAGGGCGGAGGCAAGTAGAAAGGTATGCCGAGCCCTTCCCTTTAATTGCCCTATGGGCCAGTATAAGTGCCTTAAATTCAGCCCGTTTCTGTATTGGTAGCCAATGGAGAGAGCGGCGATGAAGGGAAATATGTTCTCGAAGAGAAATCCCGCACACTAATCGGACTGCGGCATTCTGTACAGTTTGAAGCCGATGGCAGAGGCCTGCAGCAAGTCCAACATACAAGCCATTGGCATAATCCAAGTGCGATGTAATTAATGCTTGGACTATTGTTTTCCTTGTGTTACTGGGTAGGAAGTTAATGAGTTTCTTTACCATCCTTATTTTAGAAAAACAGGCGGCAGATACCGTTTGGACTTGAGTGTGAAAAGAGAGAGAAGAGTCCCACCTGACTCCGAGATTCTTTACGGATTATTTGGGGGTGGGAGGTGAGCTTAAATCATGTGGCCACCACAAGTTGGAATCCAGCTATGTAGGAAGGTGGCTACCTGACTATGGTTACCCCAGATTTTTTGCCTGTGTTTAGCTGGTTTTTTTACTTAGCTGACCTGGTTCCCTGCTAATCAGGGCCCCAGGCCATCTGCTCTCTCTGTAAAATGGATTCCATGTACCCTAGGTACATACCACAATTGGAAAGGGGCTCCTTGTCAGCCCCTGTATAATGCACTATAGGTGCCCAGGGCATAAGGGCCACCAAGGCCTACCAGGGGCTGTAGCATATCTTTTGCCACCCCTGGCTGGTTCTTAAATTGACACAACTGGCTGATCACTCAGCTGGGGTAAGGTGGTGTAATCACCCCTTGCTTAGATGTAGTATACCTATATCTAAACCTATATCTGGACACATATTAACCTGTGAGCCACTCCTATGGAAGGCCTCATCAATCCTGGAGGCAGAGTGCGTGGTTTCATGTGAGATGGAGCTCTAGCATGAGCTGAGCCTGTCTGCAGCTGTCGGGAACAACTCCCTAAGCTGTTTCAGGATAATGCCATACCATATACTCTTAAGTGCCTTATAATCCTCGCGGTTATATAGCAACTTTGGTTTGGCTTTATCAAAACATGTCGTGTAAGGTGTCATACGATTTGGAATACTATCCCCTCGCCAGTTCTGGCGACGGGGATAGCATTCCACCCCTCTAGAGGGGTAAGACATGTTCCTTTACTAAATGCGGTTAATTTCTCCAAAGACCTTAAGATCCACAAAATGGATGCCTCTGCCACAGACAAATGTCTGGACCCCTGCAGTTGACCGAAACTCAGCAGATGGGGCCTGGACAAAGGGTTTCCTGTCACAGGAGGGTGTCACCACCCTCCAGACAGGAGATAGTGGATTGTAGCAGGGAGGTTTGAAAGAAACCAGACACTGCCTGGGGCGCACAAGGCTGCCCCTTGCATAATCCGGCCAAACCGGTTCTGGGGCACTCCAGCCCTCGTGCCAGGGCGGCCTGGATCAAAGGAAGGGGGTGTATCCACCCACTTCCTGGGTCCCACCCATAGGAGGGGACCTAGCAGGTAATCACGCCCCCCAGATTGGAATAAGAGTGGGAGCAGTGCCAATGCACATCAGATTTCCTGGAAGAAACATTTGAAACGCAATTCTGGACCCTTCGCCCTCCATCTCATCGTGGAAGCCCGAAGAATCTCCCTTGTGGTCAAGGAGTGACCACCCTGCAGCAGCAGGCACCATCCAGCCCTCGACGTCTACTTAGTTGCAGTTCCCGCCGGAGCTCGAGCGACTGAGATCGACGAGATCAAGCTTGCCTGCCTTCCAACAGCCCGATCCACAGTCCCTGCAAAGCTGAGACCCGTGGAGGCGACCGGAAGCGTGGGGCACGCCATCTTGAATTGACCACGAGACGCTGACCGTGCAGCCCACGAGTGACCCTCGAAGCTGTGCACCGGGGTTTGAGAAGCCCCCACCCTGAGCTACTCCTGAGCCGAAGTTCAGCCCTCCACACTCGACGAGTGCTGCGTGGGGCCCTTTGGCACTATTTGGCTCAACGCGTTGGCCCGGTCACTTGCCAGCTGGCTAGTGGTCCCTGTGCCGACGAAACTACAAAGAAGACTCGTGAATCTGGTTGCTCCAGATCCACACCAGCTCCCCTGAAAAGGAGCCCCGACTCTGACCTTCCTGGTCCGAGTGAGAAGCAATCTTCCGATCCCGCGTGGATTGCTCTTGCCAAGGCTTGTTTGCTCCAAACTTGAAGCCGACTGCACCGACGGTGAGAGCCTGCGTGGGACAGATCGTGACCTGCTCCTGGACGTCGCAGATGCCCCAGAGCCCACGTGACAGCGGAGAGAAGCTCCTCGACGACCACCTGATTGCGCCCGACATTGCCTGGTTCCGTCCTGGTTCCACCCTGGTCACTGCTGAGTGACCCAGACTCTGTCCCCTCTGCTTTCAGGTACTCTACAACTTGAGTCCACCCTTGGACTCCACCGGACACTTCGTCTTCACCCTGCCTGCAGCCCTTTCAGCTCCAAGCACCAAGAGCCTGCGTGTCAAAACCCGACGCCACTTCGACCCTGTGCACCCACTTCCTGTGGGTGAGGTAACTTTGCTCCGCCGGTGTTCCCACACTGGTGCACACCTCTAGGGTCTGTGTGTTAAGTTTTGTTCCTCTAGGTTCAGCGGAAGTGTCCTTAAACTTTAACTCTATGACTTTTACGCACCATTGGTTAACATTGGTGCATGCGTGCGCTTTCCGCACATCTCCCGAATCCCGAGGGCCATTCCCGACTTCAGCATTGCTTGTCCTGACTGCTCCCAGCGATTCCCTAGGCCCTAGGCCTAACCACTGTTCGAGTGGCCTCTCTTATACCACTTGTTTAGTATATGGTTTGAGTGGCCACCCGCCCTCATCCATAATTGTGCAACTTGTATGTTTAAACAGTGCTTTTGATTTAACGCTTGTGCCCCTTTATTCATAAAGAATACTGGGGATTGTTTTTAGTAATAAACACATATATTTTTATAATATATACTTGTGTGGTGTCCTTTCATTTGGTATTACAGGATTGTATGTGGTAAAACAGCTCGCTTAACACGACCTCTTAAGTTAAGCCTTTAGGCTGCTTAGTCCATGCTACCCCTAGGATAGCTTGTCTAATAAGGTTGACTTACAACCAGACACCATAAGGGATTGTTTGGTCAGGTAGTAGGTGGTTCCAGAATTGGAAACATCCCCTACCAGGCCAACTTCTCACATTGGCGGGAATGATTGGTGAAAAAAAAGAACCTCTGTCTTTCCTGCGTTAAGTCAGAGACAGTTGTTATCCATCCAACATGCAACTTTACGCAAGCAGTCTTTTAATGGATCAAATGTGGTATCTGAAATGTCTTCATATGAAAAGAGCAGTTGGATGTCATCCGCATATGAGGTGGCTTTGATTCCCAACTGGGCGATCAGCTCGGCCAAAGGGGAAAAGTAGACATTAAAAAGAAGGGGACTCAAGGAAGAGCCCTGAGGGACGCCCCACTTGAGCGGTCGACTGTCTGAAGTGAAAGGGGGGGGGGGTAAACACTGCCTGGGTGCGATTGGACAAGAAGGATGACACCCATTTCAAGGCCTGGCCTTGGATACCTATCGAGTGAAGACGGTTGAGGAGAACAGAGTGAGAGACGGTGTCGAATGCTGCTGATCAGTCCAGCAGCACCAACACCGCCCTCGCCCCTGATTCTAATTTCCTAATTTCCATCGGACAGCGTCCGCCATCTCAATCAGTGCCGATTCCGTACTGTGGCCCTGTCTAAATCCATGCTGTGAATTATGGAGTGAGCCTTGAGTTTCCAAGAAGTTCGCTAGCTGCTGTTGTACCAGTTTTTCTAGTACCTTCGCAGGTGCTGGCAACAAAGAAATGGGCCTGTAATTGGCTGGCTCATTAGGATCAGCATCAGCCTTTTTCAGGATAGGGATAATGCGCGCGTGTTTCCACGAGTCCGGAAAGACGCCAGTACTCAATGAGTCATTCCAAATACTATTCAGAGCTGGATTGAGTATTGGGGCAAGGGCTTTATATTGTTTGGCCGGCCAGGGGTCTGTTGGCGAGCCAGATCTACAGCTAGAAAGTTCGACAAGTGAACGATCAAGAGGAATCTTAGCGAACTCTGAAAAAATCTGAGAAGGAACAGGGCGGGAATGTGAAAGGACTATGGGGTTATCAGCAGTATAGATAGGATTTTTACAGGGGAAAGAGTCGTAAATAATGGCTATTTTTTCCTCAAAAAAGTCTGACAAACGGTTGCAAAGTAATTGAGATACCTGTGACTGGCGTGTGAGGGCTGAGGGATTTGTAAAGGATCTAACTGTATTAAAAATTTCCCTAGCAGAGCCTTGGGCGTTGTTAATTTTCTCCTCTAAATAAGATCTTTTGTGATCTAAGATTTTTTTCCTATAATTTTTCAAAGCAGATTTATATTCCAGTTTACTATCCGTGGAGTATGATAGCCTCCAACGTCTCTCCAGATATTTACAGGCAGACTTACATTTCCGAAGTTCATCTGAGTACCAGGTGAAGAAGGGGAAGAACGATATGTTTTGATCGGCCTGATTGGAGCAATTGAATCTATAGCCGAAGTGATCCAGCCATTAAATTTGATCAGCCTGGAGTCTAAATCGGTAGCCTCGCTGGGGGTCGTCAATGCCAGTTGCGCTCTTAAGCTTTCTGGACTAATCTTGCTCCAGTTACGTCCAAGAGTTTTAGCTAAAACTTTAGGTCTTACTTGCTGGGGTAACAAAATAGAAAAGGGAATATGAAAATGGTCGGACCAAATCACAGGATAAGGATCATCAGTGATAAGACCAGCATGATTGGAACATATAAGGTCAAGCGTATGACCCGCTTTATGCGTAGGACGAGAAATCAAAGGATTTAATTCACCAGCAGAAAGCGTATTAAGAAAATTAGTGCTTATTGGGTCGAGTACGTCTTCCACATGGAGATTAAAATCACCAAGTAGGGTGAAATTAGCATACCGAAGGCTAGCCTGGAGAACATAATCCAGGAAGTCTGGAAGGAATGCGGTTTTAGATTTGGGGGGGCGGTAGACTAGTAGACCTGTGAGAGTAGATTTAGCAGCTAGTTGAATGGAAAAAGGGAGAGCTTCTATGGCTTCTATCTGTGTATATGGGAAGGAAGCGACAGTCCAAGAGGATCTATAAACAATGGCAACACCTCCACCACGTGTAGGAGTTTGTTTATTAGCACAAAGAATATGATACTCAGGAGGGATAGCCAGAGATAAGGCGGGATTTGATTCGTCCCCTAACCAAGTCTCTGTTAAAAAGAGAATATCCTAATTATTGTCCGAGAGGGATTGAGCTATGTCCAACGAATGTTTGACAAGAGAGCGACAGTTAATAAGGCCTGCCTTGATGGTAGTATTTTTATGACAAGATAGAGGACATTGAAAAGTGGTTTGAGGAGGGAAAAAAGTCACTGAAGTGCTATCTGCATAGTCAGGTTTACAGGGAATGCACGGAAAAGAGCGGGTAGTAAGGGCAGAAGGGATATTATGGAAAAAATCACAGTGATGTGGCCTTAAATTAAGTAGAGTGCTCCTGTCATACCTGAATGAGGAAAGCATAACAGACTCTGCATGATTGACTATGTGGTTGACTGCAGTGCCTCACCACTATGAATTACGTTTCAATAATTTTTATTACACCAAATAAAAATCCAGGGTACATAGAAGGGTCTATGAAACAATGTAATATAAATAAAAAAGTGCACCTCTAGAAACACGTCAGTCTCAATATATTTCAAATATTTCAAATATAACATATATAAATACATACAGTAAGAATATTGCAAAAAACTTAAGAGGGGGAAAAAGGGAAAGCACAGAGACAAAGCAAAAGAAGCACAATCTTATTTGGAGTAGTAAAAATAAATCTGCTCTCACCACTCCCCTGCGAAGGCACATCTCGCTGTCAACAGGATGAATGATTGCTTCTCCTACTCACTGGGTTACCCCATCGATGACTGGAAACACTCAAGAGCAATCTAACACCCTCGGCAACACCCATGATTAACACCGAAGCTGCATAGACCAGAGAGACACGTACCTCGTACCCTGGAACTGCAACATCTATTTTCCCAAGGGCCCCAGTGAGATTTCCCCTAGCCTAATATTTAGTTATTTTTTTAATGACCAGTAGCTCATTCTTCCTTGCCAGTGTGTTAGGAGCGAGATCCAGAAAGAACAGCAATTCCTCTCGGGCAGCACCTCCCTCTTACAATGGCTGCCGTAGGTATATGTGTAGGGTTTCTGGAGATTTTAGAGCCACCATCCAAGTTCCTCTAGCTCCCCACAAATAGATCTGTGGTAGTCTACATGCCCTGATCACCAGCAAAATGTCCAAGTCCACCTGTCTCCAAAGATACCAGAAGGTCTATCTTTAACTTCTACATTGCTGTGTGCAACAATTCTTCAGAACTCAATGGAATCATACCTAGCATTCATACATGGCAGCCCCTCCGCAGTACAAAACCAATAATCAGGCATCTAATTTCACTACATAGTTAACCATGCAGTTTGTAAATTCTTACTAGAATTCCATGGTTGCTTTCATTAGACTGTATTGGCTCTCCATTTTTAAATCTGGATCACCATATTTTCTGTAGCCAGCACTAAAGCTCGGACCCTGGTTGCAAGCCCCTCCAGCTTCTCTTCTACTACTTTAACAGCTGCTTCAATTTTCACAAGTTTTTGATCCACATCAAAATGCACTACGAGTATTGACTGCAGTAAGATCTGTTCAACCCTTTCCGCATCTTTTTAGGGTGCCTATTTTCCCTTTTTTAGCCCCCACCCTATGTTCCAGAGAATTACTTGAAACGAATCTTACTTCGCCTTGAATTTTCCATTACTTTTTTCACAGCCAGCACAGCAAGATCAAAAAAGGTTTGAACAGCCACAATGGCCCCCTCCCCACATGGAATGGGGGTCCTAGAAATCCACTGCTTTACAGATCCTTCCCAATGACCTAAGCGCGGAGACTAGGGATCCACAAATAAGAGGGCTTCACTCCACAAGATGCAGAGCTGTATGCCACCTTCGCCCTGCCTTCACAAGACCTCTTATGTGCTCGCCAGCAGCTCAGTTATGGTGTGGTATTTTGTAGCAGTTGCCTAGACTCTCTTTTCTATGGCTCACACTCCATCTCTCCAAGTAGCAATGCTACAGGGACATTTCAAGCTCACTACCTCCTACTCCTGTCTATTTGGTGTCCTGTGCCCATTCTTAGTGCTTCAGGGGAGTGTTGCGCACTCAATGTAGTCACTCCAAGGAACCTACACTGATGCCGCAAATCTTTCACAACATCTTTTATTGGCTCCTACTTCTTGTAGTAGGACTCACCAGCCCCAGAGCCATCTGGTTAGGCACGGGGGGAACATGACCCAGCCAGAGCTCAAAAAAGGTGCAGGCACCTTGGCTCTAGCAATCCCAGACATCCTGGACACTATGAATTAACCATTTAAAGTGCCCAAAAACCCTTTCGTCATGCAAAGTGCTCAAATACTCATGAACACATGTACAATAAACCAGCAATGGCACACATTTGAGTAAACTTCACCAGTATTTGATAAATTTACAGCAAATGTTACTATGGGAGTTAATATTGAAAACACAAATTTCTCCTCCATTTATGTCCACTCATCCCCCAGGCAGAGTTGCAAGAACCACAACATGTCAAAATGTAATCATGGATACTGTGTGTTTGAACATTTTTAGAAGATTCATCAAACAGCGTAAAACGTGTTAGAACCCTTTAAATAAAGCCCACTTGATATCATGTAATAATAATAATATGTTTAACAATACTGAACAGCTTTTTACCAAACCAAGCAAGGGCAAGCATCTGAGTTACGTTCTACTTCGTGCCAGATTTTATGAAGTTCTGTTCATCGGTTCTTAATGTAGCGGAAAAAGATACAGAGGAGAAAGCTAAGTGGTTTGAAAATGCTAACAGAATCTGAGATAGCAACATAGGACCATATTACATGTTATCCATAATGTATTTTATATATTATGTGTATTTTTAGGAAGTTAGCATGGATTTTTTTTCTCCCAAACAGGGATAGATTTATTCAAAATAGAAAGTGAAAGAAGAGAACAATACATATTTATGAAGTTGTGAATGTAGGAATTTTGAAAACACCTTTTTCAGTGTTAAAACATATTTTTTCTGTAGAAGAGGTTGTTGAACCTAATCTCTTCAGGACGGGGCCAACACTGTGCACTAATTGGAATTGGAATGGTTAGACTATGCTTAACTTTCATTGCTAGCATGTTAATAAAACAATGGGCAATGGTGAGGGCTAGTCAAAGTATGCAATTATGTGGCTGTTACATTTACTGCATAATTATGGATTCAACACACAAGTCACATAATGTGGCACATAAAGTTGTTTCTGGCTCAAATAGATCTAAATAATAATGCCAGATAATGTGCTTCACTGCATAATTTAGTCCTCCAATATTTCATTATCCTAGTGGACAGCACAATGGTAAAACTGCAGAGCAGATGGGGGGGTGTTATTTTGATAATGAAAACCATATTTTATATGCCCATGAAATAAGGGTTTCTGTCCCACTGCATTTTGTACAATTAAAGCACCCAAACATGCCAATGAAATATTTATGTTGTGCTGAGGTGCAAATACATTGAAATTAACATTTCATTTCTTATTCAAGAAAATTGAGTACCTGCGTGAGAGATCAAAGACTTTAAAATGAGCCAAGTCTGTTGCAACAGCCAGGAAACTCTGACAGACATCTAAAATAACTGGATTCCCCTCAGCCTCTGAGAACACCAACAACTGCTTGACAGTACCCTGAAAAAAAAGAACACACAGGTCCAATAATATCTAGCAAAGTATCCTAGCAGAAGGTGATAGAGCTTTTATTTACATATTATCCCTAAAGATTTAATTAAACCGTTCAGTCTGAGACACAAAATTATATGTATTACTGTGTAAAATAATTAAGATCCCGACGTACTATTATTCCATTCACAAAAAGTGTATAAATAGGTTGGTTACAGAATCACACGGGCGAGGGGGTGTCACAGAATGACCGGATTCAAATTCATGAGCCAAGTCGAATTTTGGGACCATCGGTAATTGTGTGATTACCCACAATCACAGGGCTGGTAGCCGACAAGGGTCAGCAGACCGTGTATGTGATTGTGTTTAAATTAAGAAAACATTTTCTTTTAAATACGGGTAGTTTTTCTTAAAGGAAATAGGAATACATGTTTTAAAAAACCTTCCCGTTTGCAAATCAACTACAACCCTAACTTGTAAGTTTAGTAACTTATAAGTGGTTCTCAAATCATTCACACATCACTTTATAAATGGTAACTTAGAAGGGATGACCACAACACGCGCCCTTTACACATAGCTGTTCGTAATCAATTCCTGAATCCATTTACAGATTCAGAAAATTTTTCCGACTTGGTAAGTGGTTATGGTAAAAACAAAAAATGTTTTTTAACAGTCACAAACTCTCTGATTAAATCAATTCGAAGGTTTGCAGCTGTTTAAAAGTTTTGTACATGATGCTCTTTAAAATCCTATTTCTAGAGTTGAAATTTTCAACATCATTGTGCCAAACTCCCAATACCTCCAGTTTGTTGTGTAAAACTGAATTGTGATCCTGTGCTTATCCTTTAAATTAGAGTTTTAAAGATTAGAGTACTTGCAAACTTCTACTAATCCCAATTCTGAAGGTGAAAAACTAGCAACTCTACGATAACACATTGTTGGAACAGAGTCCTTGGAGCCCCCCAGGTCACTGATATACCATGCATACCCTATGTCACCACAAATTCTAATCAGTACTGTTGATTCTGTCAGGGTGAAGTCTGTTGTCTCTCTGTATTAGCATTTAGTGGTGAAAAACAATCCAAAGTCACATTTGGAGCAAAACTTCAGGTTCTGCATTTTTCTAAATAGGCAAGCTCCCCACAATGTTTGAAAGAAAAATTCAACCAGAGCAGCAAGGATACCTGTGAAAAGACTTCTGGTGCCAAGGAGTTGAGGAGGGCACTAAGACCCTGAGAAATTATATTTCACGACCTGGGAGCGTATATTTCACATTTTTACAAAACAGGATTCATGGAACATGGAGATTTATGGTATGCCTTAAAGAAACACTAGCTTGTAGAACAGTAAGTACATAGTCAGATAAATCGGGAAAACATTTGAACAAAATCTCTTAGAAGTTTGGTAAATAGAGGGTTGGAAAACACTAATGGCAACTAGAAATAATAAAAAATAGCAAAGGGAAGCATACAGTGGAAGGGACGGTAACATGACAAAAATTGTGAAGAGGAAAGGGATGATACTGGAGCTTGGGTTAAAAATGTGAAGGAATATGAGAAGAATGAGGGGTTAAATGGGACTTAAAGTCGAAGGTGGAAAGGGAGGAGGATAGAGATAGAAACAAGGAGAAGGGAAGCACTGAAGGTAAGGGCAGGATAGGACAGATGGGGAGAGCATAAGATGGCTATGTAGTATACAACAGATGAGTCGAAGAAAGGTAACAGGTTAAAGGGAGTACGAGGGATGATAGGCAACAATGACTAGTGAAGCTTGAATTTACGGTTCAACAGATTTTTATTGACACTTTTGACTGAATACATTACGCAACTCATCCCTATTCCACCCCATAAAAAAACTCCTGGAACCCCTCAAGTACCCTCTTGATAAACTAGACAGGGTCATGAAATGTTCTTCTAATGTGAAGTCATCTTAATACTCAGGAGCATGTTACATTGTTAGTAAAGAAAGACAATAGTCTGCTCCGTACCATCAGAAACCTACGCTCCAATTCATTAGGGTCATGCACTATTTTTTCCATTCCTAAAATATGCCATATTTTGTGATACTAAACTAACAACAATGGGGAAACAGTCATACCACTAGAGGACTTTAGGACCCCTTATCCCTGATTGGTAACTTTCATAGATTCCCTTGCTTTGTATCATTCCCCGTCGTCAGCCTGGGAGCATCGGTAATTAGAAAAATACCATAGCAGTATATACAAAAGAGAAAGTAAGGCCTAGGCCTCATCTCATTTTGTAGCATATCCACCTCTTTTTGTAAAAGAGACCAAAACTTTGCAACAAACAATCAGATTAGCCTCACACCCTAGAACCCTCCTGAGAGAGCCTCAGAACCTCAGATTTTCGTAGCCGTTGTGTAACAGTAACCACATCTGCTGAAGGCTGAGCTTTCCCAGGGGAGGAGGGTGGGCGCATGGGAATCTATGAAAGTTACCAATACTGGGGAACCAAAGTTACAGGTAAGTAACTTGTTTTCTTGCCCCAGTATTGGAACTTTCATAGATTCCCATGCTTTGTATCAGAGTAGCTAGCAGTAAGCCATAAAAGCACATTTTGTTACAGGAGTATCAACATACCTTGGCATACCCATTTACATATGAAGCAATATATCTTGTAACAATATATCGGAAACATTATCTGATTCAAAATGTGCAATTACAGGAAGAAGAGATAGAAGGGAAAGCTCACCTCTCATTGGAAAAAGATTCCTCAGGACTGCTTGTCCGACTGCCACCTCGCTTCTTATGGAAGAGCCAAGCAGTAATGCCTTGTGAACGTGTGGGCACTGCTCCATGTAGCCGCCCTACAAATAGCCTTGATAGGAACTCCAGCGAAGAGTGCAGCAGAAGATGAGACTGATCTTGTGGAGTGGGCTCGCACATGTCTTTCCAGCGGTTTTCCTGCCGCTTGATGACAATAATGAATTGCACTTGAAATCCAACGTGAGATTCCTTGTTTCGAAAGAGGAAATCCTTTTCGAGGAGCACTAAAAGCCACAAAAAGTTGTGAGGATTTTCTAAAATCCTTTGTGCGTTCCAGATAGAATTTGAGACACCTCTGGACATCCAAGGAATGTAGAGTCCGTTCTGCTGGAGACGTAGGACGTGGGAAAAAATATTTTAGAACCACCGGTTCGTTCAAATGGAAATCCGAAGGGACCTTTGGAATACATTTCAGATTTGTCCTTAGAAACAAAGAGTCCTTTTTGAACTGTAGAAAAGGTTCCAAAATGGAGAGAGCTTGTTTGTAGCTCTTCCACTCTCCTAGCTGAAGTGAGGGCTAACAGGAGAGCTAACTTCCAAGACAAATATTTTAAATCCGCTCTGTGGATTGGTTCGAACGGAGGTCTCATGAGGTGAGCCAGAACCAGATTGAGATTCCAAGCTGGAGATGGAGGCCGAACTGGTGGGATAGCCCTGCAAACATCCGGCCCAACAATAGGTGGCGATCTATGCATAGTGTACAATCTGCAGCTCATATGCCTCGAACAAGACCTTTCAGGAATTGCTTGATAATTCTAGCCGACCAGAGAGAAGAACCAGAAGCTGTCCTTCTGAATCTTGAAATAGCCGCCAGATGTACTTTGATGGAAGAATGCGAAAGACCTGACTTGGCCCGAGACAAAATGTAAGGCAGTATCTGATGAATAGCCGAAGAGAATGGATGAAGGTTTTCACGGTGGCACCATAGACAGAAGCGCTTCCATTTAGCACGATAAGTCTTATTTGTACTTGGAGCGCGAGCCTGAGATAACATTTCCCCACAGTCCTGAGGGATATTTAAGCTGTGGAATTCTCTGTGTTCAGGAGCCAAGCCTTCAAATGCAGAGAACTCGGATCTGGATGTACCACTTGTCCTTGGGACATTGTTAATAGAGATGGAATGGGACATAGGTGAAACGGTTGATCCTGAGATAGCAGGAGAAGCTCTGTGAACCAGAATTGGCGAGGCCACGCTGGTGCATTTAAAATCATTCTGCATGGTTCAGTTTTTATCTTCCTGAGAAGCCTCGGGATCAGGGGAATTGGAGGAAAAGCGTAAACAAATGCGCCTGACCAGGACATCGAAAGAGCATTCCCCAGTGACCCTGGATGGTGATCCCTGCTTGCATAGAGTCGGCATTTCCCTTTTCTGGAGTAGCGAACAGGTCTATGGTTGGAGTGCCCCAATGTTGAAAAACTTTGTCCAGAACACCTTGATCCAACTCCCATTCGTGACAGGCTGATTTCAGACGACTTAATGTGTCTGCTGTCGTGTTGAGGGAGCCTGGTAGATGCTCCGCTGAAAGAACAAAGTTCTGGAGAATCGCCCATTCCCAAATTTCTTGGGCCTCTTTCGAGAGAAGATGAGACCTCGTACCTCCCTGCTTGTTGATATAATGCATGGCTGTTGTGTTGTCTGTCCGGACCAGAACGGTGGTGTCCCGAACCCTCGGCAGAAAAGCTTGCAAGGCCAAACGAGTCGCCGTGAGTTCCAAGAGATTGATATGGAGAAGATGCTCTTCGGGCTTCCAGTGACTGCTCACCTGGAGGTTCTGTAGGACAGCGCCCCAGCCTTCCATTGAGGCATCTGTGGTTAGAATTAGAGGGGATGGAGCCAACTTGAAGGAGAGGCCTCTTGAGATATTTTCTTTGATAGTCCACCGAACTACTGCCTTCCTCATGAGAGGAGTGACCTTTATCTTGTCCTCGAAAGAACCTTTCGCTTGGCGCCATTGCATGTCTAGTTCTTCTTGCAAGGGGCGCATATGCGAAACTAATGGTATGCAAGATGAGATCGACCCTAGGAGAGATCTGTATCGACGAACTGTCAGGGACCGTCTCTTTTGTAATTTGCTGGCCGAGAAGATTAGCTTTTTCTGTCTTTCCTCTGATGGAAAAGCTTTGCAGCTTCTTGTATCCAGAATCAAACCCAGAAACTTGACCCTCCTGGATGGAAGAAAGACTGATTTGTCTTTGTTGAGATGCAAACCTAGATGATTGAAAAGCTGGACGCAACTTTTGACTGCCTTTGTCGTTGCTTGAAAAGATGGAGCCTTTATCAACCAATCTTTGTGAATATCCGAGGAGCGGATCTGAGCCCGAACGGCAGTACTTTGAATTGAAAGTGGCTCTTGGCTACTGTGAAGCGTAAACATTTTCTGTGAGCTGGGTGGATAGGAACGTGGAAATATGCGTCCTGGAGATCTAGATTCAGAAGACGCAAGAAATCTTGGAGAGAAACCATCCGAAAGGACAGTTTTATGAGATAGGTGTTGAGCTCCCTCAGATCTAAGATTGGGCGCTACTTTTCCTCCGTCTTGCTAATCAGGAAAAACCTGGAATAGAACCCTTCTCCTTTTTGAGAGAGCGGTACTGGCTCTATCGCTCCCTTGGTGAGCAGTTGACGAATTTCGAGACAGAGAAGATGCAGATATTTTGATTCTGTGGTGCGAGGAGCTCTAGGAGGTGGGAGGTTTTGAAATTCTAATGTATGGCCAAATTGGATGATATTTAGGACCCAACGATCTGTTGTTATGATCTTCCAGCAATTGAGAAAATGTGTTATCCTGCCCCACACTGTCACAGGGGGTAAAGGACCAGTAGGCACACCCGGGAAGCCGCTATTGATGTTTAGAGGTATCTCTCCCCTGACGTCCCTGTTTACCTCTGGAAGACTGGCGAGAGAAAGGCGCTGATTGGTTCTGGCGTTGAGAGTACTGAGGTTAAAATGAATGAGAAGATTGTGAATAGGAGGAGTAGCGTTGTTGATAACCTCCCCTATACGTTGAGAAGCCTTTTCCTCTTTTCCTCTTGCACCCCGGAAATGCACCTTACGATATTGAAGTGTGCCCAAAGTACTTGCCGTCTCTGTATCTTTCTTAATGTCCTGTAAGGCGTCATCTATATGCTTGCCAAACAGCATATCCCCATCCAGAATTTTATTCTGCACTTCAGGGCGAAACCAGGTCGATCGCAGCCAACCTTGACGCCTCAGGATCGCTGAACCTGCTAAGGCACGAAAAGCAGTTGTTGCAATATCCATTGCACAATCTATAATCTCAGATGAAGATCGTTCACCCTCCTCCAGGATCTTTCTTGCATCCACCTTGGAACTCTCTAGAAGCTGATCAATAAACAGAGCGAGATCGCAGCACATTTGGTGATCGTAGCACCCCAAAATTGCCAGTGCGTTAGAGGCTCTAACGAGAAGGCTGGACATAGAGCAAAACCTCTTGCCCACATTGTCCAGGTGTCTGCCCTCCTTGTCCGGAGGTGTGCTCAGGGGTGCTGCTGTTTTTTTTTATTTTCTTTGAGCCGCCTGGGAGATAACCAAGTCTGGCTTCGGTTGTCCAATTAGACAGGCAGGACTATCCTCTGGAGCCTCATATTTTTTCTCCAACGCGGTAGAACCGGGATTACAGTAGCTGGAGACTGCATCACCTTCTTACCCTCACTCCAAACGTGCTCTACGATAGGTATGGAACGGACAGATTTTTTATAAGGCTCTTTAAAATCGTAGAGGAAGCAGTCTGATTGTACCACTGGAACAGGAAGGCCAAACCTTTTAGACGCTCTCTCCATTAGATTCTGGAAACCCCCTATGTCAGCCGGAGGCGAATCCACAGGGTCCGGAGATGGTGAAGCCGGATCTGGAATGATATAATCGACCCATTCTCTGTCAGGATTTGGGATATGTTCCACATTCTGCTCCTCGTCTGAGGAATCATCATTGTCATCATGCACTGTAATAACATCTTGCTTCTCTGCCAAAGGTTCCCCTTCAGGCCTTTGAGACATGGACGCCGCAGAAGTAGCAGGAGGCTTCGGAGGTGATGGCGGAGGAGACTGTATGGATTCAGAGGGTTGAGATTGAAACCTCCTTTTGTAGTCCAACAACATCAGTTGCAAGTCATTTATTAGCGAAGACGGCATGGCCACCATGCCCTGCAGAGATGGATTGTGAGATCTATCACAAGGAGTGAATTGCTCTTGTGGATGCTGACCCAAGTAATAATCATCCGAATCCGAGTCCTGGTATTTCACCTGGAGTTGAGATGGACTTTCATCCTCGTCAGAATATTCCTCCTCCAGAAGAAGTGCTGGAGGTAACGGTGTCACCCTACGGGTCGATGTAATTTCTGGTGTAATTTCTTAAAAGAAATTTTTACTTTTTGTATCGTCGACGGTGTCGTCGATGAAGGAATCGTCGTCACTGGTGAAAGAAACTTCTTCGACGGTTGGCTGGTCGTCGACGGTGGGCTGATCGTCGACGATACAGTCGACGAGGTCGACGTCAGAATCGTCGTCGCCGTCGTCATCGTCGACATCGTCTTTGTCGTCGTCGACATCGTCGGCGTCATCATCGTCGAGGTTGTCAGTCTCATTGAGGACACAGAGGTAGGATGTATCGTCGACGATGTCGTCGGCGAAGCTCCCGACGACAGGCCCGTCGATGGAGCTGAAATTGAGACTGAATGAATTTTTGAAGTCGTCGTTGACGGACAGATTTTCTTCTCCCCTTTTGTCTCCTGAGGTGTACTTGAAGGTTTCTTGAAAATGTTCTGCTTTTCAGATGGTGAAGAGGTAGCAGAAGGGCCTTGAGTTGCCTTCTTAGCAGATGAAACCTCAGGAGCAGATCCCTCTTTCTCCTTTGCACCTTGGTGAGGAGGTTTTTTGGGACTAAGCCTTTTAGACCTATCAGAGGTCTTTTGAGAGGCCTTAGCAGGGGGTTCAGTGGACGTAGAAGGGGAAGACCTACCCCTTTTTGTAGACCTCCTCGAAGATGTTGCTGAGGAGAAATCTTCACTGTCACTAGAAATTACCTCTTTCCGTGACTTCATCTTCTGTAACCAAGTCAGAAGTTTTCCTTCCCGGTCTCTCAGAGTCTTTGTAGAGAAGGTCCTACAGATCTTACAATCACTCGCCTTGTGATCCGGGTATAAGCAATAAATGCCGTCCTTATGTTTATCTTCAATATAAAGCCTCTTCTTTGAACAGGTTGCACAGGCTTTGAATAAAGATTTCTTTTCTGACATTCTGAAGAGAGAATAGATGTAGCAAACCAAAGTTGAAAAGAATACTGAGCAGAGCTCAGTGGAGACTCCCTTAGCACAACATGCAGTAAAATATCTGAGGCTCTGAGGCTCTCTCAGGAGGGTTCTAGGGTGTGAGGCTAATCTGATTGGTTGTTGCAAAGTTTTGGTCTCTTTTACAAAAAGAGGTGGATATGCTACAAAATGAGATGAGGCCTAGGCCTTACTTTCTCTTTTGTATATACTGCTATGGTATTTTTCTAATTACCGAGGCTCCCAGGCTGACGACAGGGAATGATACAAAGCATGGGAATCTATGAAAGTTCAAATACTGGGGCAAATTATGCAAATTACTGAAGTAAAACAGAATGGAAACAACAAGAATATAGAACCAACATTTTGTTTTATAACACTTTATAGTTTTTTAAGGCACAGAGCAACACACACAATGCTGATCCGTACGGAGGATCACTTTTACATTCTCAGACAGAAGCCACATGTAACCCACCCCCTGAAATAAATACTGAAACAATGTCTAGCCCATAGTATGACCACCATTTACCCCATATCTTCGAATACTTCCTCGGGCTCAGTATAGAGGTTCCTTCCTTAAACCTAGCGGAGCGGTCCATGCCTACCCTCCACTCCTTCCACCTCGGGTCACTGGTGACTCCCAATATTTAGCCACGTCTATTTTTGCCAGCAGTGCGGCCAGCCCCACTAATGTGCGGTCCCGCCTAGGGACCCGCAGGTCTTCCACCAGACCGAACAACACAATCTTAGGTGACGCCTTGAGGGTTAGGCCCAGCACTACCAACAGCGTGGCAAATCTAGACAACCAGTATTTGTGGATAATACATAGAACCAACTTTAACACCAAAAGTAATGACATGTTGGGAGGCAAACAGTCACTAAGAGAATTGGAAAGTGCAGGAAATTATGCAGTACTGAGTATACAGTAGAACCCTTGTAAAATGTATTTTTTAAGACTAATCAAGTCAGAATCATGGAGGACACATATCAAAACGAGTAGAAAGACATTCAGGATAAATGGGATAATCAATAGATCTTTGCCCAGACTCTAGTCCACTAACTGCTAGCTGCGGATTTCCAGGGAATGCTGAATCATAATCCAATCAGAATTCCATCAAGTTCTAATGAATATAAGTTAGACAAAATCTCAATAATTAAAGCAATAGGCGTCAGCAGCTACTCCTCTGAGCTTTGGAGCTTGAAGGCACTGTGCTCCAGTATGGACAACAGAGCTGACCAATGTGATCTGGTGCCACTTGACCTCAGGGGCAGATGGAAACAATGGAATTCAACTCAGATTCTGTTAGTCCAAAAAGTAATTCCTGCGAAGGCGCTAATTCTCGGGGATGCAATCCAACAAAAGGATACAAAATAAAACCAAACTTGGAGATATAATTTGATACAATAAAAAAACTCTTTTCAGTCTCATGTTCAGCTTCGTTAGTACAGCAACACACAGTGGGAAACTCACTATTGGTAAATCAAAAAGAAGCAGGAATGAAAAATCATAAGTCAGACTTAAAAAACAGAAATGCTAATATAATTATGTGAGACCCTAGTTTCCATGAATTTTTAGACAATAATCAATTGGATAAGACAGGAGGCACCATGGACAGCCAACAGAACAGGTTTGCCAGCAGAGATACAATAGCAGAAACATTCAGATACAGTAGATGCTCCTTCAGTGACATAAAATGTATTTTTCATTTTTTTATTTATAGCTGTTTTATAACGCGCTCTGTTACTGCCAGAGTATCCTGGCGCGAAAGAAGAGAAAAACAAGCAGGTGGCTAGAGAAAACAGAAGATTTTTAAAATAGTCTAATAAGCACATCTAAAAAGATGAGTTTTCAGTGCCTTCTTAAAAGGTACAACATTCTGAATTGATCTTAAAAACAGTGGCAGAGTGTTCCAAGCAGATGCCGCAAGGACAGCAATTGACTGGCCTCCAAGGCGCACTCGCCGAAAGCGAGGTACGCTCAACAAATTATGATCAGCTGAACGTAGAGATCGAGTGGGGGCGTAGCGGCTAAATCTTTTCTTCAGATACGAAGGTCCAAGGCCATTGACTGCTTTAAATGCTAATGTCAGGATTTTAAAAGTAATCCTTTGTGATACTGGCAGCCAATGTAGTTCTTTCAGATGGATGCGTACACTCTCTCTACTGGGCACATTGCAGAGAAGTCTCGCGTCGCGTTTTGAATGATCTGTAATCTAGCGACTAAAAAGGCTGGAGTTCCACTGAAAAGAGAGTTGGCATAGTCGAGCCATGATAGTATTAAAGCCCTCGCAACCGACTCTCTTGCCGAAGAGGGGAGATATGGAAAGAACTTTCTCATAGCTTTAAGAGACCCGAAGAACACCCCAGTAAGCTTCTTTATGTGTGCCTCAAACCTCAGATCCTCCCCAAACCTCCCCTAAAATTGATGCACACATTGATTTATTACTTAATAGGAGGAAAAGAAATGATACCCAAGATTACTAATATGAACAAAAAGATACAATTAGGACAAGACAACCACTGCTTTTCTGGAAACATTGCTGGTAAACTAGGCCCTCTTCCAAGCATTCTGCACACAATGATGAGATTTGAGCAAAAGATCCAGCAATATAGGATTGCCTATCGCAGAGAAACGATTTGACTGGGGGAAACACACTATTACAGGAAACACATTTTTAGTCTACATTATCTCACGGGACTGAGTATAAATGTTTGCCATATCTCACTAAACTTAATTGCTCTCTGCAATCTTCTTCGCAAAAAGAGATGACATCCAACTTTACAGCAATTACCTCTCAAGTGTGACAAAGGTGATTGCCCAAAGTGCTGAAAAGACTTAGCTCACACTGATTAGAGAACAAGAAAAAGCAATTTCTGAAATTCCACCATTGGTGGATTGCAATGTCCATAAGGACGAAAGTAACTCAAAAACAACAACAGAGAACAAAACAGGGGACAAGCCATTTGGTAAAGTTATGTTCACACTAAATAGAAATGAATTGGAAATACTAATGCTAATGAAGTCAAACCAAAGCAATCTGCAAGATTATTTTTCAGCCCCACCTAAAAACAATGGGAAAAATACACCCAAGCTACTGTAGAGATAAAAAGTAAAATACCGTCATCAAATGGACCGAGCAGTGCAAACCTCAGTTCTACAGAATACACCAACAAAGGAACTCTAGAGGCCGAATGTCCCCAGATATATCCAAAAAAGGCTCTCTGACATCAAATTGTTGCCAAAGATTTCGTGTGAACAGAATATGGTTTAAAAAATATCGAGGACCAAAATATCAAGAGGGTAAATGCAAATAGGTGGGTATAAATGTATTATTCTTAACTCCACATCTATGTAACTTGAAAATATATATATTGTCAAGGCACATTTAAGTGGAGATATTTTTAGTAAAACTTTGCATATCCAAAGAAACGTACCATCACAATATTTTTGTCCTCAATATTCTTGACACAATATTTTGTCAATTGTTTTTTAAATTTTGTCTAAGCACCCTTGCAAAAGTAACCCACTTTATAGGGTCAAAGAAGAATTTGGTTGATTAGAGTTTACCAACTATGTAACTGAAGAAAGTGGCTTAATTCAAAATTACAGAAAGACAGGACAGCGACCACCATCCAATAATGAAGGAACTCAGAAAAGCAATAAATTATTTACAGCTACTTGAAACAGTTGAACCAAACGCTCAACTGGGAATGCCACTCTCCCTCCTACATGAGAAGTGGAAATACCAATGTGGAGCAGCAAAATGAAACTCAACAATCAATAGTGTTCATTAGTGCAAGACTATAAAGGATTGGGAGGAGGCTATCTCATCATTACCGGATTGCTTTTCTGAAACACACAGACCAGGAAACAGGGGTATGTATAACAGAAAGGGGCTGAAAATTCACTGGTATACACAGGACTAGAGATTCATGAACATTAGACTGAATCAATTAACAAGTCAATAAAAAGAAATGCACAAAATCTGCCAACTAGAACTCAGAGCAGATTGCAAACAAAATGCTGGGAAGCAAAGACAACCCATTATACAGAAAGATGGGTCTACGTTACCAGATGGTCCTTCATTCATGATTGCAACAAATCTGGGAGTTAATTTACACTCTGCAATGGTCCGTTTCCAGCCATAATAACATACATTTTGATATTTGGGAGTCTCATCTATCCAAATAATTGATTAACGATCAAACAATGAGACTCGAGTTGGGGAATGCAGTGCGGGTTTCCAGATATCTAACCGAATGACGACAACAACTTTGAAACAAGCAAGACCAACTTGTGTCCAGCATCCATTTCAGC
Source organism: Lissotriton helveticus (assembly GCF_964261635.1). Classification (NCBI taxonomy): domain Eukaryota; kingdom Metazoa; phylum Chordata; class Amphibia; order Caudata; family Salamandridae; genus Lissotriton; species Lissotriton helveticus. The sequence continues at coordinate 445,478,143 of NC_136071.1, read as the reverse complement.
TAGTCTCCTAAAATATGATCTTGAGTTATGGTCCCAACCTTTAGTAAAACTAGACCACCCTAAAAGCAGATATCGTTTGAGAGATATGGAGAGGATCAATTTTACACCCAATTTATAGGAAAAAAGAGAAGGCCAGATGATCCACAAAATGTTTAAATTATAGAATTATGGGACAGTGAAGCAAAAATATGTGCCTGTTCCCTCCTTGTCACACTATAAGATTGGACAGTCTGGTACAAATACTACTATACGAATCTGGTTTTGGAAAAGGGTCTGAGACACTTGATAACATCATGGCCATTAATTTGATGCAGTTTTCTACACAAAACAAAACAAATAGGCAGAAAGAGAACATCTCATATTTTAGAACATTTGGGTGATTGTCTATACAAACTGAGACAAATTGGCAGCAGATGAGCCTCCTGTAGCACTCGCCCAATTTGATAGTAGCATGTCATGATGTGATGACACACCTCGTTCACATTGTTTTGAGAAACACTGAGTAGGAAATATCCCCATACTAAGATGTGGGGAAGGAGGAACCAAAAAGGGTCACAGACGGGAAGAGAACTTTGATGATGTAAGGGGGGCATAGGTGGAGGCTTTGATGGGTCCTTTGACTAGGAAAACCTAGCCCCTGGCACTCCTATGGATGTTGTTTTACCTATTTATTAACCGAGTTTTACTGGATGGTCCATCTGCCTCCTTAACCTCATGGAGCTCCAAAAAGGACCCTACTAAGTAAGGTAAATGAGCAAAAATCACATTTTATAGTAGCACACAGAGAGTATGTGCACATTGTTAAAGTAACTGTGATGGAGGCTCACACTTTGTACTGCTTACACACTGGTCCTGTTTGATGTGAAATAATCCCAAGGATCACTAGGAGACATGTATAAGAATACACAAAGTTATATATATATATGTATATATATCTATATATATATAATTATGTTGTGCTTGATTAATTCTCTCTGTCTCTCAATTACCTACAGAGAAATGCTAATATAGGGACCAATGGGTCAGTATGTATGGCGAGTATCAGTATGGTGAATGGAAGTTTCACAATTGAATGCACACAAATAGGATACTAATGGGATCCTTGTGAGGTCCTGACAACATCCAACTAGGCTGGAAAGGCATTGGTGTGATGGCTGAAACATGCTGACCCAGGGATACAGAGGATACTAATTTCCTTTGTGCGTCCCCACCTGTTTTTAACTCTGTCAGGGTGCCCTTTGAAAACAGAATTAACTCTGAAGGATACCATGCACTATTTTAAATCTAGGATCCTACCCAATAACCAATGCCCTTGTCTACCAAGGTTGAGCCAGTCCAAATACACTAGGTATCTGGATGAGGATTCTATGATGAAGCATGCCCCTTAGAATTCCAGTGCGTGAGAGTCCTTTTAATACCATAGGGTAATCCGCTTGGGACGGTTGGAGAGATAGGCTAAGCACGTTTTTGTATGGTTAATGTTTGGGAAGGTGAGCGACTCCTGAATCACTTCTCACTCAATTCTTCGATAATATAACATTAATTTGATGGTATGGAAATCCGCAGCCAACAGGACTGGCTTTATGTCTGCTACCTTGATTTTGATCAGCTCAATAGAGGATTATTTTGGAAGAAGTTAACAGTTTGGAGCATACTTCTTATGCTTACAGAAAGCTACTCTTCTCATGTATAGAGATACCTGGGTAAGGGTAAAGAAAAGGGATGGAACATAAGTTAGTTGAAAAACCTATATAGACATTGGTCTTAAACAGATATGTAAGTTGGCCCACATAATACTTAATGTATGCACAGCAGGCAAGTCAACTACTATCACTAGGGGAAGACCCTTTCCACCTGAATTGGGTGACTTAGAAATAACAGTTATTCAACAGGTAGAAAACACAGTTCCTTTGGACCTCACTCCGACTGGTCTTCAACAGTCCTTCAATGCCCTAAATGCATATAACATTAATAATAAACTCAAGTTGAATGTAAAAAAACTCACTGGAACAATAGGGCAGAATCCTCTGAACAAAACACTGCATAACAGTACCTGGGAGTATGACAACTCAAAAACATGGATCAAAGGCGACAACTTAAAGCTATAAGGTATAAAGCACACTATTTCCAATATCAGTTCTGGTGATTGTATAATAATTTACACAGTCCAACCGCAAAGTCCATTATGGATGTTTTCCAAGCTAACTTTCATCTAGCTGTTACATACCGATTGGCAAAATATGGGGACAAATGCCACAATGAATTCGAAAAAATACAGAGCTTTGCTATTAGTTATATGTTTGGCTTCCTAGCTGTCCAGTTTCCCAATGGATACTTGAATATGGACTAATTATGGGCCAGATGTTCAGTCTGCTAAATATTGTTTTCAAATAAAAAAATCAGAAGAAGGCTCTTTGAAAAGCATCATCTGGAAGGAATTATAAAATCTTCCTCAAAGCTACACTGCTAATGGTCTCACAAATCTCAATCGAATCCCTAACAACTTAAAAATGTTGGAAGATTGAGAAAGAATGCTGACTACAATCTATTTAAAATTAAAGTCAAAGAAGAAGCATATTTTTCTACTGATGGAAATATCGTGAGCTTTTGGAGTTTAAAAGAGGAAAAGATCTACTCTCTATGTTTTCATGCCTGAGAGCTCAGGGTTCCGTTAAAATCAGTCTAAAACTGACTATTAGCAAAACATTTAAGGGGCTTACGTTCCAACTTCTACCAATTGCTGAGATAAAGGCAGGCTGGAGAGCCTGAAATATTCTAGTAAGCAAATGTTGTACATTGTGTGGATATAGGGCTAAGCACAAACATTTTATGTCCAAGCCTTACATTTTGGGTATTTGAAAATATTAATGAAACTATTTGTAAATGCGTTTTGGGTGAAGCTATACAGTTGATTACTGTATTTAGTGAAATGTTTTAATTTAGCAGTAACTGAATTGGAACACTTGAATCAGCTCTTGCACGCAATTGATTGCCAATTCACTAACAATTCTAAGTCAGATACAAATGCTTATCTAGATGATGATCGTATATAAGGCATCGTCTGCTTTTACTGCTGTAATGTTTATTTTAACTTTATTTATTATAAAGATTGTTCTTAATGTTTATATAAGGAGTTTGGAATGGTTTTAATTCACTACTGATAAAGTTCATTATTATTAATATTACTATTATTATTACGAACTTCCCACTTTGTGAACACTGTTCTCATCAAACTAGGAAATAAAGGTTTTTTTCTGACAGGGTAAATGAAGATGGGGGGTCTTCCAATTCTCTTTCAAGTCCTAATCCTACCCCACACCTTCATGGGAATGGTCATAACCGAAGCCCAACATCGACCTGCGTTGTATGTTGAGTCAAGTTACAGAGGAGCATGATCCACATCGAAAATTCCCTGACCACAAGGTCTGTTGAGTTTCATTTTGTTTCGGGTGTTGTGGTCTTGTAAGGACCAGCATGTCTCTGATGTTTTTGCTTCGGGGGCACGAACAAGCATTCATCCGGGTGGTATGGCTGAGACTGCATTACCCATTGTGATCTAATGAAAATGAGGTGCAGTACACATAGATGATCCATTACAAAGCTCCATGCCATTGCTCACAACATCGCCCTACACGCTGAGTAGTGAGGCGCTATTCATTCTAGACTGGGAATCTGTTCACATTGAAGGGCCGTGTTTATGTTACCTACCTTGGGGGGGGTGTTTCAGGAAAAAGGGTACAGAGATTACTTTATGACCGGTTTGAGCCATATAAGTAGATTACACTCTTTATAACTCTTCTCAAGAGTATGAATATTTTTAAAGCCTGTCACTTGGTCCTGTTTTTCATGTGCAGCTCTGTATTCTGGGTGAGGACTGTTGACGGAGAGTGGAGTCTTGAAACACATTCAGGGTAAGATTTATCGCATGCCCATTTGTCCCCTCTCTCTTTTGACACAAATGCTGGTTTATGGTGATGGACACTGATACAATCTTGTTCAGCGATACGTTTACGCACGAGTAACTGCTGTTTATTTTTCTCTTCTAGTGTTATAGTTGGACCCTACTGCTGTGACGAGGCCACACAAATGATTTTTTTTTTTTTTCAAATCATTTTTATTGAAGTAGAAAACAAAAGTAAAGAACAATACAGTAAGTCTTCCGTTACAGAAATGATTTGATGAGGTTATTAAGGAACAATTACACAAATCTAAATAAAATCCAATCACATGTTGCTTGCATAGTCGACATATAGACACATACATAATGCATGGGAGCAGAGGCTGAAGTCATTAGGGATATCGCTACAGGTGCACTTAAATGTTGTATCTAAATCATCAAAAGGGCCTGACCCTTGATCACACTCTAACAAAAGCTGTACTGAGTACATGTTAGCCCATATTATCTCAAGGTGGATCATAGTGAAAGGAAGATATATCCAATGATTTCCATAATTTCTTATTAGAAGGCCTCCATGTAGACGCTTGCAGTGCCGGGTTATTAGCACCTCTCAGAAATGAAAGCCATTCCTGCCAGATTTTGAAGTTTACCTCTGCTGCATTCTTCCATTTGCATAGAATCACTTTACATGCAAGCGTTAGCATTAAGTCTAAAAGCTGACGATCCTGATCAGATGATAACTGTGGCTCAAGCGCTCCCAGGATGACATAAACAAATTCCTTTGCAGGTCTTATTTTAAAAACGTGGGTAATGCAGTCAAATATTTTCCCCCAATATATTTTTAGAGAAGGGCAATTGAATAGCATATGTGCGAGGTCACCAGAGCCTGAATGACAGTTCCAACTTGTAGGTGTATCCCTTAGGTTACATTTAAAAAGCTTTTCCGGGGTCCAGAATGCCCTATTTATAAGCATATATTTTGTCTGAAATAGGATGGGAGACACTTTGTGGGCTAGAGCAGTATTATGTATCACTTCCCAGTCAAACCCTATTCCGGTAAGATTGGGTTCAGCTTCCCATTTCAATTCTACCTGTCTGTGGGCTTTCTTAGGTAAGGGCAGTAACAGTTTATACACCTTAGAGACGAAGTGTCCCGCAGACATAAGTCGTGGGAGAAGAGCTAATAGGCACGGTGTGTGGGGCGAGAAATTACGAGCTGTCAATATCGCCTTCATTTTTAGAAATTCGTAGAAATCCATAGGAGTGAGGTCATATTTCCTTTGTAAAATCGAGAACGGGAGCCGTTCTTTACCGTCATATAGATCCATTGCCATGTTAATGCCTTTCTTGGACCATGTGTTCCAATAGAGACTTTTGCCATTATGCTTAAGATAGGGGTTTCTCCATAAGGACATGAAGGATGATGTTTTAAATGTCATGTTTGTTTTGTGCGTTTGATCGAGTCTCAGCAAAGCTCGCCTAGTATTTAACATTATATATTTAGAATGAGGTAGGTGTGACAGGTCCATGGTGAGCAAGGTTTCAAAAGGGACATGATCAGTAAGTGATTCCTCAATATTAATCCATACTGGAGTGTAGGACGGAGATTTTATCAACCACTGAGCTCCCTCTTTACATAGGAAAGCTGTCTGATAGTTCCTGAACGAAGGAAGACCCAGGCCGCCTTTATCTTTTGCTAGTTGCAGCTTTTTTAATGATATCCTGGCTTTCTTACCCCGCCACAGGAAACCACCAAACAGCCTATCCACCTTAGTAACAAAGTCGTCCGAGAACGTCATGGGGAGCATGCTAGCCAGATAGTTTACTAGCGGAGTGGACATCATTTTGAGCGTCTCCGCTCTGCCCCACCAGGAGAGGAATTTGGGAGACCACCCTTCCAACAGTGTCGATATCTTTTTTAGGGTTAGTTCCTTATTTATTTTCAGGGTGGAGATCAGATCTTTATCGAAGTCCAATCCCAGATACTTAAAACACTTTGGTTGCCACGTTAGACCGGAGTCTCCAATGATGCCTTTGTCACCTATGTTGTTCAGAAGTTTGACTTCCGTTTTATCTTTGTTTAGTTTGTAGCCTGAAACCCGGGAAAATTCCTCAATATCTGTCATAAGTGCGGGTATGGCTTCCTCTGCTCTTTCTGACATCACAAGGACATCGTCCGCATAGGCTGTCAGTTTCAGGGTGCAGTCCCCAAATGGAATGCCTACGATCTTCGAGTCGTGCCTTATGTGGTATAGGAATGGCTCAATTGCCAATAAGAACAGAGAGGGAGACAAGGGGCATCCCTGTCTTGTACCCTGCTTTAAGCAGAAGGCGGAGGGAGAAGGAGCCACCAGCCCTAACTCTTGCTGAGGGACAGCAGTATAAAGACATTACCAATGTTGTGAATGTGTCACCCAAGTTAAATTTGTGCAAGACTGCTTTCAGGAAAGACCAGTCAACCTTATCGAAGGCCTTTTCGGCATCCAATGTTATTGCCGCAGTTGGCGTGCCTAGGAACTTTGCTTTCTCTAACACATGTGCCAGAACCCTTGTATTGTCACTGGACAATCTATTTTTAAGGAAGCCTGCTTGAGATGGATGAATTAACTGGGGAAGGACCTTCTGAAGGCGAGCGGAGAGTATCATAGCCAGGATCTTACAGTCAATATTGATTAGTGAGATGGGTCTGTAATTTTTCGGGAGCGTTGGGTCCTTCCCATCTTTGGGGAGTACTGCAATGATGGCTTCTGACAAAGTACCTCTGACTTCACCCAGGTCATTTATTTCTTGGAATAGGTGTAGTAGGGGTTCAACTAATAGAGAGGGAAAGGTTTTATAAAATCTAGCCGTTAACCCATCCGGTCCTGGAGCCTTCCCTGACTTCAGATTTTTGATTGCTTGTTCTATTTCTAGAGCACTAATCGGAGCATTAAGATTAATTTGGTCATCAGTGGAGAGCTTTGGGAGATCGCATTCGTCCAAGTAACTCTGAATCTTCCCCTCCTCTACGGATTCATTTTTTGCATAGAGGTTTTCATAGAATTCCTTGAATACCTCTGTTATTTTGTCCGGTTCCGAGTGAGCGACCCCTGATGCATCTTTAATGACATTAATAGTATTCTTCTGAACCTTAAACTTCAAATACGATGCCAGACTCTTACCAGCTTTATTAGATTCGCAGAGTTTGAATCTCCTTCTCTTATCTAGCCAAACGCCCGCTCTTTCACTGACTATTTTGTTGTACTCATATTTCTTATTAGCCAGGGCGTGCAGAGACATATCATCTCTTTCCTTCAGGTACTTTCTCTCTAGGATTACAATTTCGCTCTCCAGGGTTTCTAATTTCGCGTTGTAGTCTTTGTTCATTGCTGATCTAATTTTGATACATACTCCTCTTATGGTGCGTTTTAGGGCCTCCCACCTATGAGGTCCGAAGTGTCCCCTTCTTTGTTAACCTGCAGGTAAGAAGAGATAGCAGATTGTATAGCGGTACGGTGTTGCTCTTTACTTAGGATTTCATCATTCAGGCGCCATGACGTTTGTCGAGAGGAGGGTTTAACATTAGCAATGGATACGGAGATGCAAGAGTGGTCGGACATGACTCGTGGCTCTATGGATGTGGACTCTATTCTAGGGACCCCGTTCTGTGATATGAGAATGTAATCGATACGGGAGTACGAGTCATGAGGTGAGGAATAAAAAGTAAAGTCCCTACCCGTGGGATTTTGTAGCCTCCACGCATCCACTAAGTGAAAGCGTTGGCATAGGTTGAGGAACGCTTTATGTGATTTATGTGGTTTGAAGGCACAGCGGGAGTCTCTATCTAATGTTGCATCCATAGGGAGGTTGAAGTCCCCAGCTAATATATGAACAGCAGAGTCAGGAATGTTTTCAATTTGTTTATTCAGGTCTTCCCAAAATTTGAGGTCGCTAGTGTTAGGGGCATAAATGTTCGTGACATAGAACTCCGTATTGTCCCTACTTAATCTGGCCGTGACCCACCTCCCATCTCCACCAGTACTGGATGATAGAACCTCAACCTTAGATTTCTTCGCTATGAGTATCAAAACGCCATTCTTTTTACCCAAGGCATCCGCACCCACCACTTCATTATAAAACTTGTTCCTCAGGTGGTAAAACTGTTTGGCCTCAAGTTTAGTCTCCTGAAACAAGACGATATCACCTCTTAATCTCCGTGCATAATCTAAAATCTTTTGCCTCTTGATAGGTTGGTTCAAACCTTTAACATTCAGAGATAGTATCTTCAGTTTATCTACATTAGCTACCCCCAACGGAGTATTAAATGCATTATGTGTCATCAGTAGACATCACAATCATATCCTCAACTATGTAACTCATAGAATACAAGTAGTAGCCTATATGAGTGACGTCATCCTGTGCCCTATAAAGCCAACTCGTATGGCAACAGAGCCCATAGCTCTTCCGAATATCATGGACTGGTACAATGAGGACCATGCAAGCAGGAAAATACAAAAGCATATTACACAAAACACACAACCCACCCCACAATCCCCTCATCCCCCCACCCTCCCCACCCCAACTGTAAATAGTAGGCATGGTGACTAGAGAGAAATTGCAACGTTTCCTCCCCGTGTTTATACACCAATATGTTAATTTGGAACAAAGAAACTATTACAGCAATCCTATAGGCTATTGCTGAATAAAACAGTATATGCGTACTATTTTCTGGATACCATTCACTTGTGCTCCGAGGCAAGGAACCCTAGGACAAAAGAAGTGTGAATGCTATAGTTCTGTCCTGACACAAGAACCTAGTATAGGATTGACAACATAAACAGCTAACGTTATCACCCTGTGAAAAGACATGGCGAAGGTAACAACTTAAAACCAAACTTCCTAATTTCCAGATGACAATTGTAATAAAGCATGTGGTCCTTATTGTATGACAACAACAGATTATAGGATATGTGGGACCATTTGAGAGTACAGAATAACAATGAGCACACCAGAAGGCAAGTGGGCAGTAATAGATGCATCTCCATGACCTAGGAGCACTATAATAATTGTATTTAACAGTAAATGCAGCAAAATAGTAATAAAACTAAGCAGAATCCGTCAGAGTCACATAGACATCATCGATAAGAAAGAGTAACACTCATGCAATACTTGAACAGAGGATGCTCATTTGTAGCCTGAGGCCGAAACCGAGTCTGACAAGCCATCGGGGTTGTTAGTATCCATGTCTAAATCCTCAGGGCCATCTAACATGCGCTTGAGTTTCATGGGGTCTGAGAAGATGTGTGGAGAACCCTGGATGATCACTCGATATTTTGCTGGACCCATAAAGCCATACTGGAAGCCCCTTTTCTTCAGTTGTGGGCGGAGTGCCAGAAATGCTTTCCTAACATCCACCGTCTCTTTGCTATAGTCCTGTGAGATGTATATTTTAGCAGTCTTCCAGAGGATATGGTTGTTTTTCGGCACGAAATCGAGAATCTGTTCCTCATGTTGGTAGCGTAGTGGCTTGCAGACAATGGGTCTAGGGCCTTTTTGATTCTTGTTGATCCTGCCCGGCACTCTGTGCGCCCTATCGAATTCCAGTGGATGATGGAAGGTCATTTTGGTAGCTTGGGTAAACCAGGATTCTAGGAAGGTCACACAGGAACCCAGTTGATCTTCAGAGCCTTCCGGAATTCCAAAAATGTGTAGGTTCCCCCTTCGGTTCCTATCTTCCAACTCAGCAAGTTTCCGAGTCGTCTGGTCCGCGGCTACGGAGAGGCGCTTAAGAGCGCCACAGGTCTTGACCTCCATGTCCTCAAGTCTGCTGATCCTAGATTCTGCCTCCACCAGTCTCGCATTGGTGTCACGAATATCTTGTCTGATTGCCACTACCTCCTCTTTAGTCGATTTGGCCAGATCTCTTACTTCATCCAGTCTGTTTAATATCATCTCGATTGGGTCAGGGCTGTCCTTCCTCCCTTTGCTAGGTGAGTTCGGATTTGATTGATCAGATTTGAGTCTTTTCAAACTTTTCGCTAGATCTTTGTTGTCTGCCATTACTGCTTCTGTACTGCCTTTGAAGAGATAGGATCGATAGGTCGCCAGCACCAGCACAAGGGTATACTCACGAAAGCAGGCTAACTGCACACAGGGTAGATGGGTCGTGCAGGGTATCTTCAAAAGCGGGCTTGTGTATATCTCACATAGCGTAGACAACACTGTTTAAAGCAAGTGGCCTCTTGCGTAACCCTGTTTGCCTCCTTCAGGATTCACTTTGTGCCTACTTGCCCCTCATATCCTTATATCGTTGCACAAGAACAAATAAACGCACCTAGGACTTTGTTAGAACATTCGATATTCTACTTGTGCTTCATGGACTGTTGGGATTTCCGTGCGTGAATGCAGGCTCCTGATTGAGGCTGAGAGCATGTGCCGCCGTTTTAAAACCGACATGTGCGTGGAAAACACTATATTCGCAAACTCTCATTATTACTGCTAGGCCTGTGTTAGGTGGTCACATATGTTGGTCATCAGATCTTCCAGGTATTTAACAGGCATCTTATCGTTGCACCTTAATTACACTGCCCTCCATGCGATCATTTGCTTGACACGATATGTGGCCGCCATTTTAAATGCATTCTGCCCCGGTCTCCGTAATCACAGCTTAATGATGGTGCGCGGTGCAGAAGAAAGGCCGTCTGCGTTTAAACTTGTGTCTCGACTTGGGTATTAACTTGTTTAAACTTATGCCTCGACTTGGGTATAGCGACCTGGATGTAGGCGAACCCCGGCGGGAGCGCAAATCAGATGAGCGAATGCACGTAGCCCCAGTCCTTCATTAATCACCGCTCTGTGCCCTTACAATTCAGATGCCTGGCGCTACGATCAAGTTTTAAGATTTGAAGAGCCCCTATGTGTCAGTCGCTAGATTGAATGTGCCGCCAATTGCATTATAGGTGTTCCGTATACCATATCGCGTTTCAATTTAGTTCATGGCCGGTTTTAGACTGAGAGCGTTATTAACTTTAGTTGCGCCCGCCATTTTGAAAATGCTCCGGGCGTATGTTAAGTTCCTTGCGGGGCGGTCTAATGGCTGCGCAGGGTGAATCGTACTCACACGCGGGCCACAGAAGCCCAGAAGATCATCACAGCCGCCGCTTATATCTCCGCTCAGATCGATGCGTATGGGGAGCTCGCTCGAACTGCACCACAGTAAGTTCACTTGTCCTTCCGGCGTCAGGCACGGGTGCGCTCAGGGATATCATCGATTGCTGGGCATCTCCGCCGACCTCACTTCTGCAAGTCTGCTCGCCGTATGCCCCTTACATTCCGGACTACGAATCTCTCAAGTGTGCAGATTTCAGTCCGGTAGAAACGGTCCCAATCCCATATTTAGACCTGTGTCACGGGAGGGGGGAAAGCACTACACCGCCATCCCTCTCTGCGTCCAAACCACGCCCCCCCTGAGGCCACACAAATGATAACAAGTTGAATGCATGGCTAGTATTTCAAAAATTCTTTTATGAAAACACTATGGCAGAGTATCATATACCATCTGGTCCCGACGAATGCCATTGAACTTTGTCAAGTCTTTCCGGGCAGAAAAATGATGACCACATAAGATAGGGTAGTTACATTACCCCCCCCCCCCCGTCTACGTATTTTTAACTCTGTCCAAATGGGGGCACCAGAACAAAGGACCAATTTCGCCCACCAGGAGATAGTTTAACTAAACTTTTCATTATTTTTACACTCTGTCCCTCACTCCTATAAACCTACATTTCTCATTTTAGCAAAAAAGCACCTCTGCTCCTCCCCTTTGCTTTTTGGGGAGTTGTAGCCCACACTGGGGACCTTGTGGTCTCAGTGTGCAGAGGGAACCCTATGATGATGCATGTCACCTTCGGATGAGTGAGGGTTCTCGTCCTAGCAGAATAGTGCTCTTTTGCCGTGTCACATCACACCTCTTTTAGGTCTTTTTCTCTCTCTCTGTTTTATATACACGCGTACCATCAAGATGTACATAGTATGTATATGTGATGCAAGTAACTAGGTACAACGAGACTGAGGGTGTTGAATATTAGACTGCAAAGATGTCAGAGAAATGTTTAAGAGATTTTTAAAAGGCAATAAAGTTTGTTTTAAAAAAAAGATGTACATAGTGTGTGTTAGTATCGCTATTGGAGCAGTACATTATTGGGTGGATCCAGTAAGATCCTTTTGTGTGTTTATATTTTAATCATTGGCACACGTTCCAAACAGAAGTTATTGGACATTATACCGTTTGTGTAAACCTGTATTTTTCTTGTTTAAATAGTTTTTATTAATTTTACCCAAAAACAACAAAAATAAAGACAATAAAAATAAGAAATTGGGTAAACTCTCATAATAAAGACATTGTCTATATAATGTCTCCAAAGACATATGTTATTTCTATAGCAAATGTCAGTCATGATGAACAATTTATTTATCTTCAGTATCGTCCTTTCTGGTAGAAACTTTATCTAACTGCAGATTCCTCACCTTGTGAATTCCCCCAGGTGCCAGACTGGATATGGAGAATTTAATGGCAATTTTCTTATGTAGGTGGTATTGTGCAACTCTGCATTGGGTCACCCCACCCCAGATGTGACCCTTATATCTGCGCTACCCCCGAATGCTGATGTCAGTTTATTTCTGATCTATCTCTGTCCACGACGGACAGAGTAGCAGACCAACCACTTTAGGAGGAATTACGGAAGTGGTCAACTGTCACCGCTCACTCTCCATGCATAGAAGTGTAGTTTATGCAGGCTCTGGTGCAGGACCCAGCGATAATGCAGAACCCTGTCTTTCTACTGCAATAGGAGGTCCTCTCAAAGGGGCAGCCACATCTTAAGGCATATGCTCATGGTCAGAAGCTCTGGGAAACCACACTGTCCTTGCCCAGTCTGGAACCACTAGGATGACTTTGGCCCGATCGCTCCTGATCTTTTTCAATACTCAGGGCAAGCCCAATCCAGGTATAAAGTGACTACAACGGAGAGCCACTTTGGGAACTCCAACATGCAAAAGATGTGACCCAGCACATTCTCTGTTGTGACAAATAGATTGAGACAGGGTTCTCCTAATTGATGGAAGATGGCCTGTGCCAACTCAAAGTGTAACTGCCATTTGTTATCCTCTAGGAAACGTCTGCTGAGTTTGTCCACCCTGGAATTTAATGATCACTTCATGTGCTGGGCGATCAAGGAAATGCTCTGAGGGGTCAGCCATTTTCAGAGACGTAGAGCCTCCTGGTACAGGACCCATGACCCCACACCACCCAGTTTGTTGCAGTATCATATAGTGGTTATGTTGTCTCTGAGCAACTGTACCAGTTTCCCCTTGATAATTGGGAGGAACGCCTTTAAACCTTTAGACCAAAACGATTTGACCATCAATTGACAAGTTGACATGAAAAGGTTCTCTGTTGGAGACCAGAGTCCTCTGGTGTCCACCTTTCACAGATGACCTCCACAACCCAGCAACAAGACAACCATCACAACTGAGTGAGGTAGGGATAGGGGTCCACCGCTGTTCCAATTGCAGCCAAGCAGCCACCACGGAAGATCTTTTGCAGTCTCTTTTGACACCTCGATAGAATCCAAAAGGCTTCCTTGATGCAGAGCCCACAGAGACTTCAAATGCCACTGCTGCACCCGCATGTAGTGTCTACTACCATGGTGCAGGAGGCCAAGAAGCCCAGATGCCTCCGAGCTGCTTCTGATTGATACCCAGGTCAAGGTTTGAAATATCAGTATCATAGCCCAAATGTTCTGGACTCATTGAGGCAGACGAAAGGCCTGGAAGAGCACTGTATCCAGGATGACTCCAATAAAGGTGAGCAATCGAGGAGGAGTCAGGTGTGACGTTGTTACTTTTCCCCGTGTTAGGGGAAACCTAACTATGTCAATAGGTCATCTGGAGGTAGCTTATGACAGTTTCAAGTGAGCTCTATTCATTAGCCAGTTATAGATATATGGGAAAACTGGTATTTCCAACCTCCACAAATGGGGCTCGAACACCACCATCTACTTTGTGAACACCTGAGCTGCACCGGTACGGCAAAGTGCAGCACAGAGAACTGAAAGTGCTCTTGGTCCACCTGAAACCGCAGATAAGATTTGTGGATTGCATGCCGGCAGAGTTAAAATATGCGTCCTGTAAATCCATCGACACCATCCAGTCTCCTGGGTCCAAGCAGACAGAACTTGAGATGGGGTGAGCATTTTGAACGTGTCCTACTGGAGGAAGATGTTCAGAGGGTGTAGATCTAGTATGGGAAGAAGGGCTTCATCCTTGGCACCAGAAAATAGCATGAGTAACAGCCAGTCCTATTTACAGATTCCGGCACTCTCTCTATTGTTCCCTTGTCCAAGAGAGCCTGAACTTCTCTGAGGAATATGGACAAGCTGTCTACTGGGAGGTGTGGTGGTTGGGGTGACATATCAGGGAAATGTGACAGGAAGGGTAGGAAGTGACTGTGATCCTCAATTTGGAGCACCCATTGGTCAGATGTGATGCTCTGCCACCTAGGGGGTAAAAGGTGATGCAACCTCCCAGCGGGCGATCATGTGACATAGAGGGTGAATTTAAGTGGTTTTGCAACAGCTAGGGGAGCTGGGGTTTGGGTAGATTGTTGCTCCGGGGGGCCTGGACAATGCCTGCTTGAAGCCCTGCATCCACCAAGAAAGGACTGAAAGGTTTGTTGTCAAGGCAAGTTCTGTTGTTCCCTTTACACCCATCCCCTAACAAAGCCTCGAAAGGGGCGAAATTCCTGGGGGAACTGCAGAACAGGCAGAGATAGGCCCAGGGAGTGGCTTTGCTTTTTAAAATCTTTCTAAGGCAGAGTGCGCCTTCTCTTTTTTGCTGAGGATGGTAAATCACTGAGCTTGGCTTAGTTAGCTGTCTATGTGTAGATGGTGGCTACTTGTTCTGAGTTCCATTTTATTCACGTTGCATTTTAACCTGTGTTATGGGATTTCTGGATGTCTGACAATCAATCTAAGACTTGGGTTTCAAGCTCCATGTGCCTGTGATGTGCTGGCTTGGCAATCTCGTCACACAGGTACTTGGTGCCCTCCTATATATTGGCAGCTCGGTGGTAGTGCATTTGACTATATTCATGGGGTCATTGGTTCATATCCTGATGCCCTGCTGTGTCATGTGTCTCTGTCACACTGCTTGGCCTTACAGGTTTGGTGCTGGTGGCTTGCTATTTCTTGGTGTCTGCCGGATTCTGCCTTGGTCAGTTTAGCCGACTGTTCCAATAGGCAGGGCGTTGCTGTTCATTCTCTGAACAGTTTCGCTGAAGCACATCTATTTCAGATGTCACTGATCTTGTTTCCGAGCAGTGCTGTCCTTATTTTGAGAATGGATCCTCAGGCGCCCGAGTTGTGCATGGACCGTATGAACTGGTTTGATTTGGGCTTTACTGCTGCTGTCCATTTAAGGCTGAATGGATAAGATGCCAGGCTTTGGGTCTGAAGTTTAAGTTTCAAGTGTCATTCCGGACTGTGGACTAAATATAGTTTCTCAATGTTTGGATCCCACATCCTTGGTCCATGCTTTGGAAAGTAATCCTAGCTGTGATGTGCCTCCAAAAGTGTGTGCAGCCCTGCTTCATGTGGTTCTTTACCTCCCAACCCTGCATATATTATGGCCACCACAGGGGGTGGGAGTGGGGGTCAATGGGAGACTTTTGTGAAGGATCCTTCAGGTAGCTCTGGCATCTGGTAGGGTGGATGCATGCACTGTTCAGGGTTTTGGGAACCTCTTCTTGGTTTCAGTACGTGGCCTGGATGTTCCCTAATTTCAGTTTGTCCTGAAAGGAACTGAGGGCTCATTCAACAGGAGGCCTGGTTTGGCCGCATACATTTGCACCAGCAGGATCTTGTGCTACTCCACAGATGCTCCTGGGGGGCTTGATGGCTTTTGTGCATGGCCTGATGGTCATGACGCCTCTATTGCTCAAGTACTGAAGGGGGGGGGCACTGTTGGGGAGGGATTGCACAGCTTGATTTCAATCTTAGAAAGTTTGATGGGGTTTAGGAGACTCAATAGAGACTGGATGGGCTGCCAGTTTGACAGGGTGTCGGAGGCTCGACAGAGACTAAATGGACTACCAGTTTCTAAGCTGTTTCAATATTATATGCATTTTATATTAATTTGTTTACTAGGTAGATTGATAAGCGATGTCTCCAGCCACCTTCTTTGTCTCTGCTGGCTGTGCCAGATAAAATTAAACATAGTAACATTCAACACTCTGACCCTTTACTGATCCAAACAGCGAAGCTTCAGATATCTTGAAACGCACCCAGGAAAGTTCATATGTTTAATATCACCTTTGTTCTAATAATTAAGCAAATCAAACAAGATTGCCACAAATGAGACAAGTTACATTTGTGTTTATAATTCGACACCGTGAATGAATGAATGAATTAATTAATTAATGTAAAACCTATAAAGCATGAACCTTTGTCCAAGAGAATCTTGGCGATAAGAGAAGAGAAAAACTCTTGACAATCTATAAAGCTCAACAAAAAGGTGTGTCTTGAGAGCCTTCCAGCAACCATCAAAATTGTGCTCTAATAATACCAGAAGTGGGAGGGCTTTCCACATTGAGGGTGTTGATACCGAGAAAGAGTGCCCCCAGTTTTTACCTTTGAAAACCGGGGCACATGCAGCAGAGGCAAAGAAGCAGGAAGGAAAGATGGCTTACATATCTATCTAATCAACAAATTCTGCCAGAATAACAAGGCAGACCCATATTTGTCTAGTGGCAAAACAGAGCATACAATATTGGACCTATTTAGTAACTGGCAGCCAGTGTAGTCTCTATTGAGCCTTCACCACCCTTTCAAACCTTCTAAGATTGGAAACAAGCAGCACACCCATATTCTGAAAACATTGTAAAGTGTGCACAGAAGCGGTTTCAAAACCAAGATGACATGCATTGGCATAGTGCACTCTACAGATAATAGCTCTGTAAACTACACAGGCTCATAGGTGTGCTTGAATAAAAGGAACTATTTTCTTATAGAACTCATCTGAGTTGAAAGGTGAGGTTACGTAGTTTTCGGCCTCGCTTCGCTACAGCCGCCATTTTGCGTTTAGTCGCCATTTTATGTTGCCTCACTCAGGCAGCACGGCTAACGCGGAAAAATGGTCTTTCTGCCACTTTCAGCTGCTCGATGTTTTTCTCGTCAAGGAACAACCTTTGTCCTTGTGTGCGACATTGATGTCAGGGTCCGGCCGAGCTCGCAAAGCCATGTCTAGACTGATTAATCCATGACTTACTCCACTGTTTGGGTCCCACCATTCTTCTCTACCTTATCTTATTTAACTGGCCTTCACTATTCTCTTTGTGTGTTCTCTTGTTACATAGCCCTTCTTTTGAAGCATTCTACACATGTTTTGCCACCTGCAAATTGAATTACGGGCACCAGTGTTGATTAACCTGATGGGAGGAGAGCACACGGGGTCTGAAAGGAGGGTGTGTTTTAGACATCTGATAGCTTGTTTTCGAACTATTCCTATTTGTCAGTTTTGTGTATATTGGGAGTTGTCATTGTAAACTTGTGTTGTTTAGTAGACTGTGCACCACAGATTGAAGTGGCAGTCTCTTAAGAACCTACCTGTGTGGTACTTCTTAGATATCTGTGCTTAGCTGCAGCTAATAAAACTACTTTTCTACGCCTAACAGAGTGTCTCGTGTCTCTGTCGGTCGAGGCAGGTGAACTCGGAGATCTTAGGCGTGCCCTACGCCACCTGGCCCATAAGGTCGGGTTCTCAAATTGGCGGCCCAACGTGTGGGCGACTTCAGCGGTAGTAGTTCTGCCCGAGAGTCGTGAGGAGCTTCGCAGGAAAATTACGGAGGATTTCGCGAACCACGTGAGCGACCCCTGCATGTCGAAGTGGACCGAAGGTCTTTTGAAGCGTGGCTACTCTTTCCTGACGGCTGCTGACGACTGCTGCCCTGACTGTCGCCCTGCCTTGGCCCTTTGGTGATGATTGATATCGCGAGACGATAGACGGACATTTGTTGGCGTGAGAAAAGCATTTAGGTAAGTATTTGTGGGTAGCGCCCACTCTCTTTGTTTTTGTATTTTGTTATTCGATTAGCGCGCTAACCGAAGCCAAGGGGTAAGTACGTTTGTGCTGTGACTCTATTGTCCGAAAATCCCTTGACGTTTGTAAGGAAGTCCAGTTGGTTACGAAATGCCTGGATTTAGTAAGTTTAAGAAATGTTGTTGTTTTGGTTGTTCTACGGATTCCCGACTGGAGGATTCTTGTCCAATTCCTCCAGTTGGAACTCCTACTTACGAACTTTACTCAAAGCACGTTCTGGGTCCTATAGTTTTTAATGAAACATGGACCCGTTACACTAAAAACGACGGTGTTTTGCAATGGCCACAAAATGGGTCCTTTGAGTCAGATATATTAGATAATTTGGAAGCAATTTTATTTAAGAGAAAAGCCCGGCCGGCAATGCTTGACTCCTTTCGCCTATGGCGCAAAGAAGCCAAACAGAAAGAAATTAAGCAAATGAAGAAAGATAAGAAAGAACAGAGTATGTCGATTCTACAGGCTGCCCAACAATTTAAAAATGACGAAGCTGATCAGGTGATTGAGGTGTCAGAAAGACAACATCGTATGGCAATAGATAGATGCTATCCTGTATTACCCTTTGTATCAAAGAATAAAAATCCTGATGACGATTCTTTTATGTCCCATTTGTTGACATTACCTCCGCCTTATGTGTTAGGTGCTAATGCACCGCCATTACAGCCCGTCGTTAATCCAGCTGCTGTAATTCCTGCACAGTTGCCTGTCCCTGTGATTCCACCACAGCCCCCTTTGCCAGCGACATCTGTACCCCAATCTCCTGTGCCTCAGCCTTCTCCATCTGTCGTTTCTTTTGCTACAGATTCCTCTTCTGTCTTACAGAATACATTGTCCCCCGTTTTAGTGTCAGATTCCCCTGCAGCTCGACGGCGTTTAGTCGACACTGTTTCAGGTCTTTTGTCGCCTTTTCTTGGACCTCTTTTCTTCTCTCCTGCCTCGTCCAGGAGGCAATCTCGTAGTCAGTTTCCAGATTTGGAAGAACGGACTAAATTAGATTCCCTTGCTTATAATTGGATCATGAGTCGTGTACAGTATAGTACACGTGATATCTTAGATACTTTCCTTCAATGGAACGCGCCCACACAGAGATACGTATTTGATGTCATGTGTAATACTCTGATTAAAGAATGGGGAGACGTAGATCTAGACTCGCCTCCCAAGGATTTATTCGATATACAGGATCAATTTGATAAGGGACTCATTGTGGGTCCTGCTGTAGAGCATGCTGTTCAGAAATTTGTTGCTTTTCGATCCACCCTTTTCTCTCAAAATTCTCTTGAGCCTGATCCCGCGGTTCGTCGTAAAACGGCACAATATCCAATGCGAGAGGTTCCTCCGATATGGAGAGATGAGGTTCCTCAAGCAGGTGCTAATCCAGGTATTCCTGCTCATTTTCAGCGAATATGGGTACACGACCCTTGGAAAAGGTCAGAAGTATTGGCACTCAAACAGTCTTTACCGGACCCTCGTAAGAATCCTGCGGGATATTATAAAGAGCTGTCTCAGACTGTTGACGCTTGTATTATTAATTTGGCGGATATTGACTTACTTATGAAGAATATAGTCCCACAAGCAATATGGACCAAGATTCGTAGACAGGATCATGCGGCAGCTTTAGGTGGTGATTGGGCTGCCATTACAGCCGCGGATGCAGGACAAGTAGGTGGTGCCAAACCAGATGTCTTGATTATGGAATTGCCTAGAAAAATAATAGATTTGATGAAAACATTGATGCCTGCGGTGCGCGTTAACTGGGATAAGTTAGCGGCGTGTAAGCAAAAGACGGATGAAAGTGTCTCCGACTTCTTTACTCGGTTCGAGGAGACTTTCATCGACCATAGTGGGCAAGATATGAGTACTGAAGGTGGACAGCGATTGTTCATAGACAAATTTGTTTTTAATTTACTTCCAGAATTATCACATAAATTAAAACAATCGGAGAGTTCGTGGGCTGTCTTCTCCACCGCTCAGATATTGGCTACTGCTCAATATTATGAGAATAGGGATAAGGAAGATAAGGAGAAAGCGAAGAAAAAGACTAAAGACTTGAAAACAAAAGTCCTTCTGCAACAGGCTTATACCCCTCGTTCTGGTCAACTCCCATTTCCACAGCCCCCACAGTTTCAGAGATTGTTGCAGAAGCCAGTACCCTCAGTTCCACGAGCTCCATTGGGCCCTAACCACTGTGCTTACTGTAAGGAAGATGGTCATTTTAAGAATACTTGTCCAATTTTATTACAGCGGTATGGTGGATCATTAGCGCCACGGGGTCGTGGTGATTCTCGATCCATACCCAGAGGTAGGGGTCGTGGTGCGTCGACTCAGGAACGACGTCCCTCTCCCCCTCAGGACTCCACAAATTATTTTGATCAGCAGAATTCTCAATGTGCACAATACTACAATGATGACTATTGTTTTGATAATGAGGACGTTGCTTTCCATACTAGCTAGGACAGCCATGGACAAAGTAAGGGAGTCGTATCAGTTCCAGTAGATCAGGAAGGACCTTATGTTAATGTTATGGCATTAGGTGTTACAGAACCATTTCTCTTGGATACTGGTGCTATGAGAAGTTCCATAATGCATTCTAAACTCCCTGGGGCACCTTTGTCTGGCTTAACAAATGTTTCTGTGGGATTCTCTGGCGCCCCAGTTTCAAATCCCATTTCTTGTCCTTTGCCCATTTCCATTGGTCCATACGATTTGGAAGCTCCACTCCTTTTAACGAGAGGATGCGGAGAAAATGTATTGGGTTTGGACCTACTGAAACGTTTATATGCTACATTGTATTGTTCACCCTCTGGTGTGCACCTCACTTTAGGTGATAAGTTGACTTCTCCTATGTATGTATCTAAAGAACAGCTACCACCCGAGTTGCGTTCACTTCCTGCTACACTTTGGGCTGTGGGTCCAAATGATGTTGGCTTATTGCAAATTCCACCATATGTGATCACTGTTAAAGACAATGTTAAGATGCCACGTGTTCCCCAATATAAAATATCCAGTGATGGTGAGAGAGCCTTGTTGGCCATTGTTCATGATTTGGTTCAAAAGGGTGTGGTTGAAGAGACTAGAGGAAACGTTTGCAATAGTCCTGTTTTGCCTATTCTTAAACGCACTGATCCCTCTCAGCCACCTGTGTACCGTTTTGTAATTGATCTTCGAGAGGTCAACAAAATTGTTGTCCCTCAATTTCCTGTTGTGCCAGATATCACAGCTTTGCTTACTATGATTCCTGCTTCAGCAGTTTGGTTCTCGGTGATCGATCTTAAGAATGCTTTCTTTAGCATTCCTATTGCTGAAGAAAGCAGGGATCTCTTTGGCTTCTCTCTCGGAGGCCGAAGCTTCCGGTTTAAGCGTGCACCCCAAGGCTATTGTGAAAGTCCTTCAATATACAGTCAAGCTTTGAAATCTCAACTTGATACCTTTTCTTTGCCCTCAGGTGCCACTCTTATCCAATATGTGGATGATTTGTTGATCGCTGCTGATTCTGAAAATGTTTGTAAAGTAGCAACTGTTTCGCTCTTGCAGCATTTATCTGATTTACATCATAAAGTATCGTCTTCCAAGTTACAATATTGCCGACAAGAAGTTACCTATTTAGGTCATCTCTTGTCGAAGGAGGGAAGGCGATTGACTCCAGAACGTATTCATGCAATTGCAGGAATGCCTGTACCGTCAACACAAAGAGAAGTGCGTGCTTTCCTAGGCATTACCTCTTACTGTAGACAGTGGATTCCAAATTTTTCGCTTCTTGCTAAACCTCTGTTGGCACTTACACTTAAAGATACGCCCCAGCCTTTGCCCTGGACTGATGAATGTCAAAAGAGTTTTTCAGATTTACGTACTGCCTTGTGTTCTGCTCCTGTGTTGGGTACTCCAGATTACAGTAAACCTTTCACACTCTATGTGCATGAAAGGGAAGGTTGCGCATTATCAGTATTGATGCAACGATTCGGCGACAAACAAAGGCCGTGTGCCTATTTTTCTGCAACATTAGATCCAGTAGCTAAGGCATTACCTAGTTGCCTTAGAGAAACAGCAGCAGCGGCAATTTCTATTCATCAATCTGCTGGGCTAGTGCTAGATCATACTCTTAATGTTATGGTGCCACATGCAGTAGATACTCTTCTTAACAGGACGAAAACTCAGCATCTAACCAGTGCTCGCTTGTCTGGATATGAGTTGACACTTTTAGCTAGTCACATACACATAAAGAGATGTAATGTTCTGAATCCAGCAACATTGTTGCCTACTTTGGATGTTAACCATGTACAAGATCAGCATGATTGTTTTCTTCGCACTGAAGAAGAAACGAAGGGTCGAATAGACCTCAAGGATACACCACTCGTGGATCCGGATGGGATCCTATGGGTAGATGGGTCATGTTTCAAGCTTCTTAATGGTGAAACAACAGCTGCTTATGCAGTAACGACTTTGTACACAGTGGTAGAAACTGCACGCATTCCGCATAACTCAGCGCAAGATGCAGAATTGATTGCGTTGACAAGAGCATGTGTGTTGGCGAAAGGGAAAAGAGTGACTGTCTATACTGACAGCCAGTATGCATCTGGCGTCGCCCATAGTTTTGGTCGTTTGTGGAGGGAAAGAGGATTCTTTACCTCCCACGGTACCAAGATACAGCATGGTCAGTTGGTAACTGACCTTCTGGAATCACTTGCCCTTCCTACTCAAATAGCGATTGTGAAGTGCAGCGCGCACAAAAAGATTACTGATGACGTGGGTCGAGGGAATGCATTTGCAGATGAGATAGCGAAGGAAACAGCGAGGAATGTTGAAAGTCGCATGTATGTTGCAGGTCCTGCTAGATGGGTTGCAGAAGCTGGTATGTGTGAAGACACAGTGGAAAGTGTGAAAGCGATCCAGAAGGAGGCCACTGAGAAAGAATTAAGTACGTGGAGAGAAAGTACGGGAATGTTGGATAGTACGGGATGTTGGACGGAATTGTCAGAGCATCAACGATGGTTGTTACCTGATGCGTATGTACTGCCTGTAGTTACTATGGCCCATGGACCAGCCCATATTAATGCACGGGGTATATGTAAGCTTTTAGCTCCAGTATGGCAGAATGAGGGTATTCCTAAATGTGCAGAAAATGTGGTGAAACATTGCATTGTTTGTTTGATGCACAATCCAGGAAAGGGAACTCCAACTCCAGCAGGTCACTTTGCACCCCCTACGTACCCATTCGAGGTACTGCAAATAGACTACATCCATATGGAACGTTTCAATAATCTCAAGTATGTCCTGGTGGTGGTTTGTGCCTTTTCCAGATGGATAGAGGCCTACCCCCTAAAGGACAACACTGCCTTGTCCACTGCAAAAATACTCTTGAAAGAATTCTTCCCGAGGTTTGGTTTGCCGCGCAATGTCTGGAGTGACAATGGAAGTGAATTTGTAGGTCAAATTATGCAAAAGGTGTGTGTAGGTCTAGGCATTAGACAGAAATTCCATGCTGCAAACCATCCTCAGTCAGCAGGTCTGGTAGAGTGCTACAACGGCACTCTCAAACTTAAGTTAGCAAAGATTCAGGCCAGCACGGGCCTTTCCTGGCCTGATGCGTTGCCTTTAGCACTCCTTTCTACTAGAACTACTGTTCATTCTCGTTTGGGGCTTAGCCCTTACGAGATTGTGTTCGGACGCCCAGCTAATGTCTGGGGAGTCCCCAGACCCAAAAAGTACTCAGATATTCCATACCCACTGTTGGTTGACTATTTGCATGATCTCACCACTAAATTGCATGTTATTCGTCAACAGGTCCAAAACGCTTTACCAGAGGCCTCCTCAGATCCCGGACACTCCATCCAGCCTGGGGACTGGGTGTATCTGAAGAATTTCCAGAGGAAAAAGAACTTGGAACCTCGCTGGGGGCCTCCGAGACAAGTCCTACTCACGACTCGTACAGCTGTCAAGGTCCTGGGAAAGAGACATTGGATCCACGGTGTGCACTGCAAAAGGGTACCATTGCCTTTGCCTTATGATCAGTGGGTCCAAGAAGGTATGAGTGTGAGCAGGTACCCAGTTTCGTGCCGTTCAGCAGTGCACACCTGGATTGGACTAGCTCAGAGAAAGAGGACGATGATGTCTTACAGGAAGCTGTACCCGTTCATTTGAGACTCAACACCACAGATCCCGGACAACGCTTGGAAAGAGACGATATAATTTGAGGAAAAGATCCCCTAAAGACAATTAATTTTGACTTTCCTTTTTAATTCTGTTAATAAAGAAAAGTTTTTCCTTCCCTTATCCATCAAGTTGCAGGGTCACGGTAGGAATCTTGAGCTGTGACCTGAATAGTGACTAGGTCAACAGGACTTGCAGTGTCATAGGACGGCTAACAATCACAGCCAAGTGATTAAGGAAGATTATCGTGAGCAACGCCTTTAGAGTAATGGATAGTGCAGGGAAAGGAAGTGATATTAAAATGATGAAGAGAGCTCATTATAAGAAATTATTATTTGGTCGTTGTGGCGTAGCACTATGTGGTTTAGTAGGTTTAAGTAGTTTGTTAGCATGCATAGGATGGTTTATTCATGTCCTACAGTTAGTACCTGTTCCTACTTCTGTCCCTCTAACTCCCTCTACTACTGTTTCACCGCATAAATTTTACTCACTCCCAGACCACGAGCAAATGAGAAGAATGGAATATCTTAACAATTCGTTCATTCAATTGTTACACCAGCATCAATTGATAGTAAATGTTACTGATTGTTGGGTATGTGGTCTCATACCACATAATACACAAAGAGGGATGCCGTATCTAGTCCTCCCCCTTTCATATGAAGGTTCTGCTTGGGCCTATCTGGCTATGTTTTCCAATGCATACCAGAATTTACTTCGATACCCTTCTGGTGGATCCTATAATGGTGGAGTAGATTTCAGTCACAGTTCTTTGATAAAGGGCATTGTAACTATGGCAAAGATTGCTGACATCATCAAGATTCCCAAAGACGAAAAGAGAGCGTATGATGGGTGGAATATAACTCGCTATACTCTCAGCCTCACTGACAAGCTCAAGCAACAGAGTTCTACACCGATTTGGGTACTACCCCAACGAGGTTGTTTGTGCTTGCAAACAAATGGCCAGAATACCAAAACTAAGCAAGAGAGGAGCAACTGCTCCCATACTTATGTCTATACTCCTTCTACACCCCCACCACTAGTGGCATCACAAGGTATATATTTCATCTTTTATGACAAAGCTTATACATGGCTTCCCACACACTTCTCGGGAACATGTTACATAGCTTTTCTCCTTCCTCCCACATACACTGCTCCTGCTGATTATCACAGGAAGAGAGTTGCTAGAGTAGTAGTAGATTCAGAAGACACAGCAGGTCAAGAAGGAGGGGATTTCCTGAAAGGATTTCTCCCTTTTTGGGGTCCGATGGCCAATAGCAAAAATATCAGTTGATCCGTGTGGTTGATGCCACAATCAATGTAACTTCTGGAGCATTAAAGAATTTGACTGCTGAGCTTCAGGCGGATCGACTTATGACTTTACAGAATAGAATGGTTTTAGACATAATCCTTGCAGATATAGGAGGAGTTTGTAAACTGATTGGATCTAGTTGTTGCATTTATATTCCTGACAACGCCCCTACAGTACACCAAGCCATCTCTAAGCTACATGTCATCTCTGAGTCTATCCACCAAGATACTGGAGATTGGTCTGTGATGGGATGGTTTTGGGGACTACTGTCCACTTGGGGATGGAAAGTGTTAACTTTCCTTGGAATGATTTTAGCACTCGTCTTTTCCTGTTGTCTTTGTCTACAGTGTGGTCCAGCCATTTGTGGACTCTGTGCCACAATCTGTGTCTCCAAACCAGTAGCACAACAGACAGAACACATTAAGATGATGGTGCAACAACATCTTAGTGACCTCATGACCATTGATATCGACTCAGATTAAAATGGGTTCCTTTGTGCATTAATATCAAAAAAGGACTAGCTAAGTTGCGTTTTTGGCGAGACTCAGAAGGTACGTCTGTGGGCAAACCATTAGGTTTGGTCATGAAGCCCTCACCCACCAACCTAGTTGGTGGCATGCTTCATCATCGGGCCCACCACAGTGACACCGAATGTGTCCCGGGTGTGCTGCGACTCCAGATTACTGAGGAGCTGGTATACTTACTGAGTGTGCTGTGATATGTGGGTGTGAACGTGATGTTTAAAAGCTATGCAGGTGGTCCCAGTTCCCGAGGATATAGGGATAATTTTAATGCCTGGGCCCCTGCTAGCAAATAAAAGGCTTGCGGACGTTATGGAGTGAATTATGAGCTCCTACGTCCTGTGCGGTCTACATGTTTCAGCCAGGCCTTTTGTTAAAACTGGCTTTCCTCAGGACCAATGAGTATGTGTGGGTGAAAAAAGAAAACTATATTAAGTGGCTGGCGTATCGTAAAAAAGTGTCGCACTCGCTAAGGTGCTATACGTGTTTAGAGGGGGATTCCCTCTGCCGTAACTTGCTATTTGCTGTTACAGCCTCCTGGGTCACCTGGCAGGGAGAGAAGACCGGAATTGCCGATCAGCGTGCTCCTGCGACCTATCGTCCTGCTCCGGTGTCCTTTGTGCATTGCCTGAGTATGGCAAAAGGAGGGTCTGAGGTGACGTAGTTTTCGGCCTCGCTTCGCTACAGCCGCCATTTTGCGTTTAGTCGCCATTTTATGTTGCCTCACTCAGGCAGCACGGCTAACGAGGAAAAATTGTCTTTCTGCCACTTTCAGCTGCTCGATGTTTTTCTCGTCAAGGAACAACCTTTGTCCTTGTGTGCAACATTGATGTCAGGGTCCGGCCGAGCTCGCAAAGCCATGTCTAGACTGATTAATCCATGACTTACTCCACTGTTTGGGTCCCACCATTCTTCTCTACCTTATCTTATTTAATTGACCTTCACTATTCTCTTTGTGTGTTCTCTTGTTACATAGCCCTTCTTTTGAAGCATTCTACACATGTTTTGCCACCTACAAATTGAATTACGGGCAACAGTGTTGATTAACCTGATGGGAGGAGAGCACACGGGGTCTGAAAGGAGGGTGTGTTTTACACATCTGATAGCTTGTTTTCGAACTATTCCTATTTGTCAGTTTTGTGTATATTGGAGTTGTCATTGTAAACTTGTGTTGTATAATAGACTGTGCGCCACAGATTGAAGTGGCAGTCTCTTGAGAACCTACCTGTGTGGTACTTCTTAGATAACTGTGCTTAGCTGCAGCTAATAAAACTACTTTTCTACGCCTAACAGAGTGTCTCGTGTCTCTGTCGGTCGAGGCAGGTGAACTCGGAGATCTTAGGCGTGCCCTGCGCCGCCTGGCCCATAAGGTCGGGTTCTCCAAGGGTTGGGGAGAGGAGTTGGTCTAATGGCTAGGGCGGTCACCCTCGAATCTGGGGAACCAGGTTCGAGTCTCTGCAATGACGCTGAACATCCTGTGATTATGGGCAAATCACTTAATCTCCCCGTGCCTAACAAGAATGAATGTGTCCTCATGTAACGCAACTGGTGCTATGTAAAGCACTCTGATGCCCGATACCGGGTCAAGTTTGCGCTATATAAGACTCCAGAAAAAAAAAAGTTGAGGTCTTGTTTTAACCGGAAACTGAGGCTCTTTATTTTGTCCAACACAACATGTACATCTCTCATTTAGAGAGTCCAAAGGGTAGAAGACCCAGGGGAGGTTTGACAAAGAAGCAGCATCTATGCTTCAGAGATATTTAGCCTCAAACAGTTACCATTCATCCAGAGTAAAATAGCCTTTCCACACCATCGTCCAGTATATGCTTAATTTAATCCACTGGCATGTACAACCACAGTATGTATTGATGTATGAGATTAAGGCAACATTCTTAATGATAGTTAGGAGTGGGAGGCGATACATGTTAAACATGAAAGGGCAAAGTGATGACACTGAACGTGAATTGCAGCACTTGTGAATCCTAGATTGGGGGGATGGTCGGGGGGGGGGGGGGAAGAGTAAGAAACTGATTTCCTCCTAAAATGAAGTATGCAAACCATGATCCTGTATTTTCTTAGAGGCTTACCTCCTCAAAATGCCTGACCAGAATGGCATGATCCACCATATCAAAGATGGCAGATAGGTTAAGCAGTTTAAAGTCAATTAATACAGCAACTAGTGTTAATAGTGTTCCCAATGATTTTTAGGTCTTGCCTGAGCCAGCGCATGCGCTGCTCTGGCGAGACATTTATTAACTGGCTTTTCAAAGTGCTACCAAAGGCTTTTGACGGCCTCCAGCGTGCGGTTACGCGCATGGACGTGCACAGTTGCCATCTGGCTTTCTGTAATGGCTCATTAAGCCTTACAGCGCGTGAATCCCCTCCCACCTCCCTTCTCCCACTCCCTCCTCGTCAGCTTCATTTTCCTTCAGTGTGTGAATCCCCATCTCTACTCCCTCCCTTCTCCCACTCCCTCCTCGTCAGCTTCATTTTCCTTCAGTGCGTGAAGCACTGGGCTTTATTAATCTGTCTCCTTTCGATTAAACATTTCTGCATTGCAGCAAACTAGCTATCTCATCCGGTAAACTAGAGCCTGCCTTTGAACCCGACATTACAGAGTACAAGGCGAGTGTGAGCAATGCAGTACAGAGCATCACCGTCAGCTTGCAAACTAGCCATACCCCTCATGAGTCTGTACTGCATAAAACCCTAAATGACAACACTCGCTCTGCCTTCCTGGAATCAAATTCACTCAACTTTGGTTTATTTTTAGTTTTTCACTTAAGCAATGCAAAAGCTCCATTGAAACTCAGTTCTTCTTCACAAACGTTGGTAGGGCACAGATAAAGTTAACTGGAAGAACACACAGCCAGGTCCACAATTTACAGGTGAAGCATGAGTCACATGACCAAAAAACAACGAGTTAGGAGAGCCGCAAGTCAAACAAGCATTGGCATAGCCAATAGGTCTCGCCTTTGGGAGCTTATAAGTGTTCAGCCATGCAAGGATATTGTGCTGCATAACTAAATACTTATAACGTCCCAAAAGTGAGACCTATTGGCTATGCCAATGCTGGTTGCTTTTATTTCCAGCTTTGATGGTCCCATTAAAAGTCTTACCAAAAGTACAGTTATATATTGTATCATTAGTATGAGCCAGTAAAAACTAAAGGGTATTTAGGACTAAACTTCATCAATCCAAAGATTAAGGTGGCTGTCACGCTCCCAGATATAAAAATATATTGTTATGCCGAAGTCATGGAAAAGTGCATTGCTTAATATAATAATTTGTTGTGAAATCAAAATATTCGGGCTAATATAATATTTCGTTCAGTTTGGCGCTAGGAAATGAGCATTAACATACTGAGATTTTGAAAGGGAATACTTTCGGGGGGTTGGACAGCGATACTATTCATTCTCCTCCTATAAAATTGCAGTACTTTCTAGCTTTTAGACTGTATTTTACACCGATGGGATTGCCTACTTTAAACGTTTTTTTATTTTTTTTATTGACATTTTTAAAAAGAACAGTGTACATTTACAACACAACATGCCAGCATGATTTGACAGCAGTATAGGATGTACATTAGTCATGATCTATACATTACATAACACAGTTAATATCTCAGAGCGACCCACGTACTCACTACTACAATAGATATAAACATCACAACTTCAGGTGATCAACGTTGATACAGTAGACAACATTGCACAGTATCTCACTGAGGGCAAGTGACCCGGACATTCCAAACCAACATAAATATATGGATACTGGGAGTGAAAGACTGTAAACTTGTCAAAAAAGAATGAGGGGGCGTGGCCAAGATGGCGGCGGAGTAGGACGTGCTTTACAGTCCCTCCGGCGCCTCGAGAATCATCGCTTTGTGTAGCACCCTCTTCGGCGGCCACCCGGACCCGAAATCGGGTTGCCTAGTGCCCCGTTGCTGCCCCGCCGAGCTCCGGACCACCATTTCGCCACGGCCGACCGGGGCAGCGAGTTAACCAGACGTGCGGCCTGCACTAGCGCGCGGCCTGGGCGGTGACCTAGGCCCAGCCGCAGGAGACAGCGAGACTGGGGCCACGGTGTGGGGCGATCCTCGACGGATGGAGCTGGAGCGCTCGCGGGCCCTGGGAGGACTAACGTGCGGACCCCCCCCGACTCACTGGTGAGGCCTTGCAATCTGACCGGGGATGTTTCCAGAGACCCCAGAGAGCACTGTGGCCTACGCAGAAAGGTGGTGAGAAGCGGCGCCGCTTACCGGGAACGGGAAGCCTGTATCTCCCCTGGTCTTCGGTGTTGGGGGGCCTGTCGCTGTGCGAGCCACGGCCGCGGAGCTTGGAGGAACCGGGGCGACGAGGTGTCAGTCTGCGGCGTGGCAGGCTACGGCGCCGGAGAAGGGGGCTCAGTGAGCGGGGCCCGACCCTCTCCAGCAGGAGGCGTGCAGTACGGCGTGTGGAACGGGAGCAGCGTGGCTGGCGGCCTGGAGGGAGGTGTGCTACGCCGGGCACGCATCGGAGCTCAAGAGACAGTGAGGAGTGGAGCGGGGGCGTGTGTAATCCTTGTGTCCTCAGGATTGAGTATAGAACACTACCACCCAAACTTCCGTACCTTGAAATGATACAACAGAATCAGTGATGCTGTTAACCGAGGTTTAATCACAGCACATGATGAACACCAGACTAGCAACTCAGGGTAAGCGTTGGGGCTTCTGCCCTTTCCTTCCAATCGTCCTCTGCACGAATGTCGGTCCCGACACTCCCCAACAGAGGACACCGTGCTAAGCAGTGGCCGACAACGCCACTCGATTGTTTAGGGGGGAGTAAGGTTTGTTTTCCTGTTTCGTCCTCCGCATTAGTGTCACTCCTGACACCAGCCAACGGAGGGCAAATACACGCAAGCTTTACACTAGCCCGGTTTCTCCAATCGGTTAGTCTTTTGAAAATAAACGTTGAAGCAAAACAATATTGTAGCGTGAGTCTCCACGCTCGATAAATCCTCGAGCGGGGACTGCTGTTAATAGCGCTTCCTAGCGCGAGTCTCAACGCTCGAAATACCCTCGAGCGGGGACTGCTGTTAATAGCGCTTCCTAGCGCGAGTCTCAAAGCTCGAAATACCCTCGAGCGGGGACTACTGTAAATAGCGCTTCCTAGCACGAGTCTCAACGCTCGATATACCCTCGAGCGGGGACTGCTGTTAATAGCGCTTCCTAGCGCGAGTCTCAACGCTCGAAATACCTTCGAGCGGGGACTGCTGGTAATAGCGCTTCCTAGCGCGAGTCTCAAAGCTCGAAACCCTCGAGCGGGGACTGCGGCTATACAGCGTTTCGAAGGTCAAATGTCTGCTCGCCTGTTTCCTCACAGGCGAACCCTCCCACGGCTGTCTCGGAACTTTAGTTACCCCTCCTGCGGGGACGGAACCTGAGAACAACGGTTCTCACCAAGGACTACGGAGCACGCCTCGCGTGGTAAACAAGGCTGTGGCTCGATACTAGATTCAAGGTCTCACCTTGTTGAAGTTGTCAACTCGGTCAGCGAACTGCAATATCCGACGCCTTCCTCTGCGTCCGTTGTGGGCTTTATGCTGTTTTTGAAAAGCGCCTGTTAACTGCTCGGCATTCTGGGTCCCGTAGTTCTCAAGCTAGGTGCTATGGGGGTTGTAGCTCCTTCTCCTGTCCGGCGGCGCTGTGTCTTCGTTCTGTGTCCTAACAGTACATCCCCCCTCACCTGCGGGCCCCACCACCGGGCCAGGCTTGGATGGATGCTTTCTGTGAAAGGCTGCCACCAACCGAGGCTCGCACACCCCGGACACCGGTTCCCATGAGTCGTCCTCCGGCCCATAGCCTTTCCACGCTACCAGGTACCACAGCTTGCCCCTGCTCCACTTGGAATCCCTGATGCAGTCGACCTCGTATTCCCGTTCCGCATCCACCAACACCTTAGAAGGGGCGGAACGCCCCGCCGACCACGCCGGTTTGAGCAGCGACACATGAAACACCGGATGTATTCTCATGCTGTCCGGCAACGCCAACCTCATGTTCACTGGGCTTACGCATTCCTTGATACGGTACGGTCCGACGAAACGCGGGTGGAACACGCTGTGTTTGCGAAACCGTAGGTTCTTCGAGGAAACCCACACGTAATCCCACTTTTTGGACAATGGACCCTGACTTCTTCTCCTGTCTGCATATGCTTTGTACACCACCTTGGCCTCCTCCAAGCATTTCTTGGTTCGTGCCACCGTGTCCTTGATATGGGCTACCCTAGCTTTGGCTGCAGGCATGTCCGTCTGGGCCCGAGGATATACCAAAGGGAGGAATCTGGGGTGATGTTCATAGTTGCTGTAAAATGGAGACGCCTTGGTAGAGCTGTGCGTGGCGTTGTTGTACACGATTTCAGCCAGCCACAAGTGGTCAACCCATTCCTCCTTGCCCTGCTCTATGAAACAGCGGAGGTATTGTTTCAATGTCTGGTTGAGGCGTTCTGTCTGGCCGTCTGTCTGAGGGTGGTAGCTGGTGGATAAGGCCGTAGAGACGTGGAGAGCAGAACACCAAGATTTCCAGAACCGCGCCGTAAACTGTGACCCACGGTCCGACACTATCACGCTGGGCAGGCCGTGGATACGTACCACCTCCTTCAAGAGCATGACAGCCAATTGACCGGCTGTCGGTACCCCTTTGCAGGCGATGAAGTGACCCATCTTGGTCAGATAATCGACCACTACTAGAATGGCTGTACACCCCTGGTCCCTTGGCATGCCCACTATGAAGTCCAATGATATGCGTTCCCATGGCCTTGCAGGGGTGGGTAAAGGTCTTAGGAGTCCCTGAGGACGGCTGTGATCTGACTTCATGGCTGCACATATCGAGCATGTGGCGATCCATTCCCTCACGTCGGCCCTCACTGACGGCCACCAGAACTGATGCAACACGTAGTCCACCGTTTTCTCCAGACCCAAATGCCCTGCACTAGGCGATTCATGACACCATCTGAAAGCCTGTTTCCGCAGCCGAACCGTGGGGACCAGGATGCAACCACCGTGGACTGGGATTCCATCTTTAACCGCCCATTCGCCGTGTCTGCGAAGCCATGTCCTCCATTCGAAGGAACAGACGCCTCTTTGTATTCCATGGAGAAAGGCCCCGGGTTGTATTGCTCCTACCACCACCTCTGGGGAAACGATGGACTTGATGGTAGGCGATGGACGCCCAGAGTCGTTGGACTGTCTCGACAGTGCGTCCGCCTTCTTGTTTTCGGTGCCCGGCCTATAGGTGATGGTGAAATGAAATCCGGAGAAGAACAGCATCCATCTCATCTGCCGAGGAGACAGCTGTCTGGCCGCAGTCATGAACTGGAGGTTCCGGTGGTCAGTAAACACCGCCACCACGTGTCTGGCCCCCATTAGCAGGTGCCTCCATTCACCGAATGCGTCCTTAATGGCCAACAGCTCTTTTTCGGTGACATGGTAGTTCCTCTCCGCCTCTTTTAGCTTCCTGGACATGAAGGCCACCGGATGGAGCACCCCAGACACCGGATTCCTTTGGGATAGAATGGCCCCCACCGCCAGATCAGAGGCGTCTGCTTCAACAACGTACTGGAGATCCGGGTCAGGGTGAGCCAGCACAGGAGCCTCCGTGAAGGACCTCTTCAGGGCCTCAAAGGCCTCCTGGGCTTCAGTGGACCACAGAAATGAAGACGATTTCCATAGCAACTGGGTGATGGGAGCCACCAGACCAGAGAACCCTTCAATGAACCTCCGGTAAAAATTGGCAAAGCCAAGAAAGCTCTGCACCTCCTTAACGTTTGTAGGGGCCGGCCAGGCTACAACAGCCTTAACTTTTCTCTCGGCCATTGTTTGTCCGTCTGGGCTTAGCATGACCCCCAAGAATTCCACTGTGGTTACGTGGAAGTCACATTTGCTGAACTTACAAAATAAAGAGTTGTCCCTCAGTATCTGTAGGACCAAGGACACCTGCTTCACGTGTTCTTCCACACTGTCGGAATACACCAGTATGTCGTCTATATATACGACGACGTACACATCCAGGATGTCCCTTAGCACGTCGTTCAGGAAGAACTGAAACGCCGCAGGGGCGTTGCAAAGCCCGAAGGGCGTCACTTTATACTCGAACAAGCCAAATCGCGTCTTGAAGGCGGTCTTCCATTCGTCCCCGCGCCTCATGCGGACAAGGTGGTAAGCCCCCTTCAGATCCAGCTTGGTGTACACCTTCGCGCTCTTGACCTGTTCCAGAAGCACATTTATGAGCGGCAACGGGTATCTGTTCTTGACCGTGATGGCGTTGAGCGCCCTGAAGTCCACGCAAGCGCGAAGTTCCCCGTTGGCTTTTGGGATAAAAAACAGAGGGGAGGCAGCTAGTGATCTTGATGGCACTATGAACCCCAGCTTCAGCATCGTGTCCAAGTAAGCACGAAGGTGGATATTCTCAGGCTCGGACAGTGCATACAGCCTCCCGCTGGGTATGTTCGCCCCGGGAACCAGATCGATCTGACAGTCATAAACCCTGTGGGGGGGGAAGGGTCTCCGCTTGTTTGTCGGTGAAAACGTCTCTAAAGTCTCTATATGCATGGGAAGGCGTTCGCCTTCTCAGCAGCTGTGGCTACCGCATGCCCCATCGTTTCTTCAGACACCGGAGGCTCCGAGGACCACCCGCAGAACCGGGAGCAGTAGGGGGAGGTCATTCTCAACGTCTGGGACTCCCAGTCTATGGACGGATTGTGTTTTTTCAGCCATGGCAGCCCCAAGATAATCCCGTATTGAGGAGCACAGATGACGTTGAAGTCCCTGACCTCCTTGTGCTGGGTTCCGTACCTCACCTCTATATCCCCTGTGTGGTGGCTAATGGGTCCTGAAACCAACCTGCGCCCGTCTACCGCATAAACGTCCTCCGGGATTGAACAGGGCAGAAGCGCGATCCCGATACGGGATGCCTCCTTTTCGTCCATAAACAACCCAGTGGCCCCTGAGTCTATCATCGCTGAGACAGAGACCCATTGTTCCCGCACCCATAACTTTACCGGAATAAACAAATGTCTGGAACCCGTCAAGGCGGGTTGCTGTATGGAAGGGATGTATCCGTGACTCCAGGAATTCCTTCCATTGTTCCGGGAGCCCTCTAGTTTTCCGCCTCCTTGTCCACCAACGCAGAGGCCAGACGGCTGGGTCGTGTACGTCCTGTCTTTGGTTTCGCTGGGCACTCTCAGACGTAGTGCCCCTTTTTTCCGCAGTACAGACAAAGGCCCTGTTTCCTGCGAGACTCTTTTTCTGTTGCCGTTAGACTGGCTCTCACCGCCCCGATATCCATAGGCTCGTTCCGAGCAGTCGGAGTTGGTTCAAAGGACCCCGGATGTCCAGGAGCGGGCAGCGATTTCTCCTTCTTTGGGCCACCACCACGGCGTTCGCTTAACCGATGTTCGAGACGAAGGGCGAGGCTGACCAGGTCTTCACAATGCGCTGGTTGGGGATCGATCTGCGCGATCACGTCTTTCAGCTCTTCGCTCAACCCTTGGTGGAATAGCGCTGTTTGTTTCGCAGGTGGCCACTTGGTCTCTGCGACTAAACACCTAAAAGCATTTAAATATTTGACAAGCCCAGTGGACCCCTGTTTCAGCTCTAGGAGTTCTCGGTCTGCGGTATACGAGTCTGCTCTTCGGTCAAACACCTTGACGAATTCCTCCTGAAACGCTTCCCAATCATACAGGAGTGGGTCATCTCTGCTTACCAAAGGCGCAGCCCAATGTGCGGCGTTTCCAACCAAATACGAAATCAGGAATACCACCCGTGCCTGATTTGTGGGGAAGGATTTCGGTTTGCACGAGAAGTGAAGGGCCACCTGTGTTATGAACACCTGTACCGTGGAGGGGTCTCCACTGTACCTCTCTGGTGTGGCCAGTGGTATGGCAACTGGCACCTCTACTGTTACCGCAGTTGGTTGACTGGTGCTGGGCGCTCCTGCGCTGAAAGGGTTCCTCTGAAGGAGGTCCATCCGCGCCCTCAGGTCCGCCGCTTCTTGTCGGGACGTGGCTAGTTCGGTTTGTACATCCAGTAAGGCGGCCAGTACGTCATCCATAGCGGCCATGGTTCAGTACTCAACCGGGAGGTTGATTAATGTTTGTGGGTCGGATATTATGTATTCCTTGTGTCCTCAGGATTGAGTATAGAACACTACCACCCAAACTTCCGTACCTTGAAATGATACAACAGAATCAGTGATGCTGTTAACCGAGGTTTAATCAAAGCACATGATGAACACCAGACTAGCAACTCAGGGTAAGCATTGGGGCTTCTGCCCTTTCCTTCCAACCGTCCTTCTGCACGAATGTCGGTCCCGACACTCCCCAACAGAGGACACCGTGCTAAGCAGTGGCCGACAACGCCACTCGATTGTTTAGGGGGGAGTAAGGTTTGTTTTCCTGTTTCGTCCTCCGCATTAGTGTCACTCCTGACACCAGCCAACGGAGGGCAAATACACGCAAGCTTTACACTAGCCCGGTTTCTCCAATCGGTTAGTCTTTTGAAAATAAACGTTGAAGCAAAACAATATTGTAGCGTGAGTCTCCACGCTCGATAAACTCTCGAGCGGGGACTGCTGTTAATAGCGCTTCCTAGCGCGAGTCTCAACGCTCGAAATACCCTCGAGCGGGGACTGCTGTTAATAGCGCTTCCTAGCGCGAGTCTCAAAGCTCGAAATACCCTTGAGCGGGAACTACTGTAAATAGCGCTTCCTAGCGCGAGTCTCAACGCTCGATATACCCTCGAGCGGGGACTGCTGTTAATAGCGCTTCCTAGCGCGAGTCTCAACGCTCGAAATACCCTCGAGCGGGGACTGCTGGTAATAGCGCTTCCTAGCGCGAGTCTCAAAGCTCGAAAACCCTCGAGCGGGGACTGCGGCTGTACAGCATTTCGAAGGTCAAATGTCTGCTCGCCTGTTTCCTCACAGGCGAACCCTCCCACGGCTGTCTCGGAACTTTAGTTACCCCTCCTGTGGGGACGGAACCGGAGAACAACGGTTCTCACCAAGGACTACGGAGCACGCCTCGCGTGGTAAACAAGGCTGTGGCTCGATACTAGATTCAAGGTCTCACCTTGTTGAAGTTGTCGACTCGGTCAGCGAACTGCAATATCCGACGCCTTCCTCTGCGTCCGTTGTGGGCTTTATGCTGTTTTTGAAAAGCGCCTGTTAACTGCTCGGCATTCTGGGTCCCGTAGTTCTCTAGCTAGGTGCTCTGGGGGTTGTAGTTCCTTCTCCTGTCCGGCGGCGCTGTGTCTTCGTTCTGTGTCTTAACAGCGTGCTGCTCGCGGTTCGCATTATCGGCGGACGGTGCATGCCCGTCTTGGGGGTAAGCAGTGAAACGAATGACTGGTGTCTGTGGCAGCCCCCCCCCCCGCAGGGATGGAGCTCCAGTGAACGCAGGCAATTTGGTGGTGGAAGCAAGATGGCGGCCGCGTAGTTGTGGCCGTAGCGGTGGAGCGATGAGGACGCGTAGCAGAAGGAGCCAAATGGAGACGTAGTCTCATAGCCAGGAGCTACCCGACCCCGTTTCATGGAGAAAAACCATTACCGAGGAAAAATTCGGGCAGCATGCTGACGGCACTTTCCTGCCGCGGGTCCGCTAAACAACTGCTGCGGGTGCTGGTGACTGCGGTAGCTGCTCTCTCCCCTGGCCGAAAACGCCTTGGGTGTCCAGGAGGGCGGAGTCAGGTCCGAAGGCGACGGCGGAGAGGAGCGGAGCTCAGAGCGAAGCTCAACAGCGGGAGTACTCGCCGAGAAGCCCCGAGCTTGTCCAGTCAGTGAGGCAGTGCGTGGAAAAAAGCAATGGCTCCCAAAGTACATCCGGGGTCAAAAGCGGCTTTGGGGAAAAAGAAAATTATGCATGAAGGAGCCGAATTGGAGGCAGCCGAGGACACTCGGAAAGCTCAAACGCCCCCGGTGGAACAATTGAAGAAGAGGCAGCAGATTGCAGCACGGAACCGCTTGGCTACAGCGTCAATCGTGGACCTGTTCTCAAAAGCCGGTAAGGAGAAGGAGAAGGAGATCAAGGAGACGACCAAGGAGTCGGGGCGGTATACCCATAGAGGTGGAGGTGGAGGTGGAGGTCCTCCAAGAGGTAGCAACCTATGCTAGTGTGGCCCCCCTCATCTCGGCCCTTCCTTCAACACAAGTGACCACGATGTTGGGAGAGCTTAGTGGCGTGCTCACAAGAGGTAGCGACCCCAGGAGAAGCAGCCTCATTATCGGGGAAAAATGATGGGCCCCCAGTGCCTCTTGACATGGGTCTAAATTTGGTCAGCCCCCAATTGCCGGCACAGGTCGCCACTGACACCAACATGGTGGAGCCATCAGAACTGGGAGCCAGTACCGGCATGGATATCGACTCTATCGAGACCGGTTTGTCGGTCGGTGGAGTTGGGAATGGAAAAGAGAACGCTCCAAGTGAAGCTTTTTTCTTGGCTTCGGATGGGGTCGGGTGGTCCGAGGAGGATGAGGAAGGCAGCTCCTATCTGGACTCAGAGAGTGACCCCGAGATTGTTCAGCCTGCAACCGCACTAAGGCCCATAGCGGCAGCCTAAGGTCAGGACCACCCCCAATGTGAATTGAGCCGGGATCACTCCTCTTCTATGCCTTTGCAGGGTAGTCCCCATCTGGAACTTACCCAAATGTCGCTATTGGAAACAATTCACCAGGAGATAATTGCGCATAGGGAGGAAACACTCCAGGACAATCGCAAATCTCAGGCTGCAATGAGGAAGATGCAGGGCGTGGTCAGGAAGCTATCCAAGCCCTGTGTCAACACCGGGGACAGAGTCTCAAATTTGGAAGATAGGGTGGTGTCAACGGAGGCCGAGGTGGCAGAGGCCGTCACTAAGGTTAATGCACACTGTTCCCAGGTGGTAGATATACAGTGGAAGCTCGAGGAAAGGGAGAACAGGCTTTGCCGGAACAACTTGAGGGCCCTGGGAATCCCGGAGGGGGTTGAGGGTTCCGATATTAGGGCGTATATCATCAAGCTTTTTGAACAGGCATTTCCTGAACTGTCCAGCTGGAACTGGCCTATTGAGGTACAGAGAGTACACCGTACCCCCTTTAAAATTAGAAGGAATGCCAAGGAAGGTGACAAACCTAGGGCAGTGTTAATTTTCCTCGGCAATTTCATCCTGAGACAGGCCATTTCGGAACTGGCTAGGCCAGATGCTAGAAGAAGCAGCAAGGGGGTCTCATTCTTCGTCCGGCCGGACTTCTGTCACACGACCGTAGAGAGACGCTGGCGATTAAGAGGAATGGATAAGCCTTTTAGGATAAAAAGATGCAAGCCTTCCTGATAAACCCGGCACAGCTAAAAATAATCAACGAAGGGAGGACATTGTATTTCTCTTCAGAAATCAAGGCGAAGGAGTACCTTGACTCTTTAGGCAAATAGGGTGGAATTTGTAAGTGCCAGGGGCGTTCGCTCTCTAAGATTTAAGGTTTTAGCTGTTGCTTAAAGCGGGTCGGGTTAACCTGTCTGGCTGTGGACTTTTGGACTTTGGGACTATGTTCAAGGTTGCAAGGGCTTTTGTGGGTGTTTTGTTTTTTGTTATTTTTTTTTAAGTCCTCACTGCTGTCACCGCGTGACCATCACATGCACAGACTAGGTCTGAGCGCTTCACAGAGTAGGGTGGGGGGGGCTTCAGGGGGGTCTGGGCTGAGAGTGGGAGGGATGGGGGTCAGATGGGGGTCAGAGGGGGGG
Source organism: Lissotriton helveticus (assembly GCF_964261635.1). Lineage (NCBI taxonomy): Eukaryota > Metazoa > Chordata > Amphibia > Caudata > Salamandridae > Lissotriton > Lissotriton helveticus. The sequence continues at coordinate 445,438,399 of NC_136071.1, read as the reverse complement.
AGAGGGGTGAGGGCGGGTTTGGGGGAAAACTTGAAAAAGGGGAAAAATGGTGCATTATTGGACAAAGCATAAGCCCAGCAAAGAAGAGGCTGATTAAGGCTCTGTTTTTTATAACAGGCTGTTTAGTTTATCAGAAAGGCGAACATTAGAATATGTACAATTAATGTGGGAGGTATGAATGATTGGAGGAAACGGCAAAGATTGGCGTATTTTGTAAAATACAATCGGATAGACGTTCTCTGCCTTCAAGAGACTCATCTCCCGTGGGCTAAGAGAAAATTGCTGCTCCTTAATGGTTTTGAGCTGCTGGCATGCTCAACGCAATCTTCAACAATTAGGGGGGTTGCTATCTTAGCAAGAACATCCTTGGGAGGGGCTAGACGGGTTAAAGTGGATAGCTATGGAAAAAGGGTTATAGCCGAGATGGAAATGGGCTTTACACTATGTGTAGTTCATGGGTCCAACAAAGACGACCCTGAGATTTTCGATATTCTAGAAGTAGAATTAGTTAGTTGGCCAATCCCCACAGTATTATGTGGAGATCTAAATATCTCAGCGGATTGGGTTAATGGAGCATTGTATGTTGGGCGGAAACCTAGAGTTTTTAGGGCAGTACAGGCTCTTTTTAGCTCGCATGGGCTGAAGAATGTGTGGGGGGTTAAAGAGCCTCAAAACTCTGGCTTTACCTACTTCTCAAACCCCTTTCAGAAGTATACGAAACTGGATTCTTTTTTTATCTCCTCCTCCGAAATAAATAGGGTAGGTATTATAAAACTCCTGAGATTAATCTCGGACCATAACCCACTGGTATTATCGTATGAGTTGGGTAGGGTGGAAAGGAAAAGGACAAGCTGGACTTTCGAAAGGAGATTATTGGCGGACAATAGGTTTGTAGAGCACCTCACTAAATGGTCGGGTGAATTTTTTGTAGCTAATAGATACAGCACCTCCCGTAATGGGGTTTGGGAGGCATTCAAAGCGGCTTTAAGGGGGGAATCTATAAGCTGTTCTGCTAGGTTGAGAAGAGAGGATAGGTGTGAGGTGGAGAGACTAATGGGGAAATTAGCCATTTCTTATTGCCTCAGGAGGGGACAGTAGCGAAAGTCAAAGTGCACTGCTGACGGTCAAAGCTGCGCTGCAGAAGGAGGTAACTCAGAAGGCGATTGGTGAATTTCAAGCCTCTAGGGCCAAACACTATGAAACAGGGGAGCAAGCAGGTAGAGCCCTAGCTCTAAGACTAAGGCAGGAAAAATCTAAGAATGTAATCTCCCGTATAGAAGAGGATGGGAAAGAATAGGCTGAGGATATATTAAAGGTTTTCGAGAACTTATATCAAAAGCTCTATGATGAGGAAGACCGTGATGGAATTCAGGGGGAGGAGTGCTGGGACAAGGGCCCTCGTTTCGACGATGCAGCAAGAAAAGAACTGGATAGAGATATTACTGGGAGTGAGGTCACAGCCGCACTACGGGAATTAGCCTCAGGTAAGGCGACAGGCCCAGACGGGATCCCCCTGGAGGGGTATAAGTCTATTGAATCCGAGATCACCCCGTTGCTTGTGGATCTATTTAATGGGGTTTTGTGCTCAGGGGTGGTCCTGGATTCATGGAGAGAAACCAATATAATAATCTTTCACAAGAAGGGAAAACCAAGTGAGAAACCAGGGTCCTATCGTCTGATTTCGCTGATCAACGCGGATACCAAGTTGTATTCTAAGATATGGGCAAAAAGGTTGGGCAGGATCATTGGCGGTCTCGTCTCCCCCTGGCAGCATGGGTTCGTCCCTGGTCGCGGTACGACAGATCATATAAGCAGAGCAATAGCCTTGTTTGACGCCCAGGCTGCCGCGGGGGGTGAGATGGCGATGATCCTGCTCGACACGGAGAAAGCTTTTGATCGTGTTGTTTGGAGCTTTCTTTGGGGTATTCTTGCAGGGAGATGTTTTGGTGAAAAAATCATTAGAGCCCTCAAAGCTATGTATTCTGACCCGGTAGCGCGAGTAGTGGTCATGGGTGAGAGATCAAATAAAATTGACATTAAGAGAGGGACGCGACAAGGGTGCCCCTGTTCCCATATCCTCTTCTCTCTATATATTGACCCTCTTATTCAGGAAATATTAGGGTGCCCTAGGATAAGTCCAGTCGTATTTAAAGGCCATGTGAATAAAATGTTGGCATATGCCGATGACCTGGCGGTTATCACTACCGATCCCCAGCAGGCGCTGCCAACTTTGGCCCAGATGGCAAAGGCCTTCGGTTCTCGATCAGGGTATTTATTAAACGAATCAAAAACACAGATAATCTGTTCTAAAAATATAGTTAAATCTGATCCAAGATTCGTGGACTCTGCTACCTATTTTGGGGTGAAAATTAATGCTTCAGTTGACAAAATTGTAGAGGAAAATTATTCCCCTCTCATTAAGGCTATAGAAGCTGAGTTAAAAAGAATAGATGTGTTGCATCTTTCATTGATAGGGAGGGTAAACGTATTAAAAATGTCAATGTTTCCCAAAGTGTTGTACCTGTTCCGGGCCATATCCTTATTTATTGATGAACAAATAATGAAAAATTTGGAATCCATCTTTATAAGATTCATTTGGCAGTATGGCAAGGTCAGGCGCTCCACCAGTTTTATGTCACTTCCTAGGGAAAGGGGTGGGTTGGCACTCCCAAACCTAAGACTTTATCACTGGTCCTGCCTCTTGATACAAATGTCGGTTCTTTTTCACTCTGAGGAGGATTCTGGGGCGGAAAATACTGATTTGCAGAGTCCACCCTACATTTTTGAGTTGCTGTTGGGGGAAAAGGCAATTGGTCTACTAATGTGCGAAGTTGATCGGAGATTTTATAAGAAGGCTCGACTTAAGACTCTTTACGGGGCCTGGATGGTCTGGAAATCTATCCTGAAGTTTTTTAATGCTCCCAAGATAAACTCATACTTACATCTGTGTAACTCTAGTCTTTTCCCCCAGCTGGGAGCGGATAGGAATCTTCAGGTTTGGAAGGGATTGGGAGTTAAGACCCTAGGAGATATCATGGAGGGAGATAGGATGGTGGGGTTCGATGTCCTGCAATGCAGGTTTGGTATCCCATCTAACCATTGGTTGCTGTATGGCCAAATTGTTCGAACCCTCAAGGCTCTAAGACCAAAGCTGCTGCCTCCGGTGGATCTCCCCCTGGTTGAGTTATTAGCTAAAGGGTGTAAGAAGATAAAAGTAGTGTATAATCTTCTCGTAATGAGGATCCAAGATGATATGGAGAAGACTGAATGCACTTGGGCTACAAAACTGGGTAACCCCGATGTCGACCTGGATCTTGCTATATGTCTGAACAAAAAGTTATTCTGGGCCTCTAACCTGCGGGCCCAGCACTACAAAACGGTGTTTAACCTTTACCATACGCCGACAGAATTATTTGCTTGGGGGGTTAGGGAAGATGATAGGTGCCCCAGATGCAATGCCGGTCAAGCAGATATACTGCATATGTTTTTTCATTGTAGTCTGTAGGTTCGATTAGGAATGAGATAGAGAAATTCTGGGAGGAGTTGCTAGGTCACAAGATCGACCTATGCTCTACCCTGATGCTATTGGGTACTGACTCTAAGCTAAACCTGGGGAAGGATGAGGAAGCTCTGGTTTTTATGTCAGTTGCGGTACTCCGGATTTTAATATCGGCGGGTTGGAAAGACGCTACTGCTCCCTCCTTCCAGATGTGGCTTTCCAGATTATTGGGCATACATAACATAGAGTCTAGCCTATATGAATTGAAGAGGGCAAAAAAACAGGAGATTGGAAGACGTTTATGGGCACCTGTTACAAAGTGGAGGGAGGCAAGACTGTGATTTAGGATGCAGCACGCTATTTCTATATGTATATGTCTAGCCGGGTTTGTATGTCCCGCCGGGTTTGTCTTTGGTAAACGGCTTTTATCATTAATGCTTTTATCATTAACTGTGTATTTATTCTCGGATGGATACTGCTAATTTAGCCTATTTTTTGTACAGCTTTAATACTGGGCGGAAGCCCTGACTATTGTACGTTTTGCTAAATTATCTGATATGTCTTTTGTATAATGCACCAGTAATTCCCAATAAAAATATAAAAAAATAAATTAAAAAAAATAAACGAATGACTGGTGTCTGTGGCAGCCCCCCCGCAGGGATGGAGCTCCAGTGAACGCAGGCAATTTGGGGGACCAGGGGGAAACAAGGACACACCCCCCCGCAGCGCATTAGACGGTTCTGTGGAGACCCGCCATCTTGCCCCATGATGTGAGACTCTCCTGGGCGAAGTATACCGGTTGGCAACCTGTGTCGGGCGGCAGTGGTGAGACACAGCGGAGCTGTTGGGGGGGACCAGACAGACCCCTGATCCCAGCTGGTGGCGGTTGCTGTTGACCCTCGGGGAGGTGAGGGACATCGAGGCGACGCTGGTCTGGTGTTGCCCATAACTCCCTACGTGTGTTTCTCGCCTGGAACGCGTGTGTAGGAGGAAGGACTGCGTGGTGAACAGAAGCGGAGAAGCAACTGGTCTGCTAGGAGTGGCCTGGACACTGGGCTTAGGGCCCCACTGGTTGTATGGTTTAGAGGCCTTCACTGCTGTGTGGAGCATGGCCGGACGCAGTGACCCCCCCTATCTCTTTCGGGCCCTGGCTGTGGGACTAGGCGACCGCCATTATGGCGACGACCAGACTGAAGAAGACAAGCCTGGGAAAGACGGGATGTCAAAGGTGGTGACGCAGTCCACATCGCCGGTCCCCGACACGTCCCCACAACGGGGTGAGAATGAGGAACCCGCGACCAAGGCCTTCATGATTGAACTTTTTGCGGCCATTAAATAAGACATATAGGAGCTGCGCTCCCAACTGGCGTCTTACTTGCGTGAGGTGCGGAGGGACGTAGCTGTGTGATGTATTCCTATAGGTTCTGAATCGATCCCCCTATTCCTGACCCTATTCTGGTTAAACAAACCAACAAGTTAACTAGCAGTCAGCCCATGAGGCAGAAAACCCCCATGATGCAGATACCGTTATCTGACGCAGTCACACTACGGCACAGGAACGTGTTATCTGATTAGGTCATAACGCTTGCGATCTAATTAGACAAGCGATATTCCTCCAGCCCCTGATAAGGCATACGGAGTTCTCATAACAAATCAAACCTATGACAACCTGGGCAAAACCCTGCGACCATTGTTTTGATTTCACCGAGAACTTCAGCAGAAGAATGTGCTAACGAGCAAGTCGTATGACATCCTTATTGACGTATCTATGTCCATCCTTACGTCAATCTCGGCACCTTAAAGGTATAAATATTACCGATATTGCCCTATGCAAACACACGCGGTGGTGACGAGACGGAGCAGCCATACTTGCCGAAGCCCAGAGCAGAGCAGACCCCGCTGGCGCAGCCCCGCCTTCCTGACGCGCTGAGAACGAGACGCGCTGCTTTCTCCTGCCGAGAAATCCAGCACCGGCGCTTCCGGGTAGCCCTCGCAGGCAGCCTGGAATATCGAGACCAGAGAGAGAGATACCATCCCTCATTCATCCTTAATTCCAGGTACAGAACTGAATAACCCCTCGCAGAGAATTCTTTAGTTATTCACTTGGCAAAAACAAACTTAACTTAAACTGTAACTTTCTATTCCCGCCCACGTATTAGGCTTAGGTCAGGTACACGGGGTAGGCGTATTTAGAAACACCAGTTGAGTACGTTTAGTCAAATGTATATGTGTATGTAATATATTTTATTCATTTTAAAACATCTTATGGCTTAGAAACCATATCAATGTTTTTACAGTATTATTTTATACTTCTGCTTTTAATGTATGCACTTTACTTAACTATAAGTATTGCAATAATATCGATCCATTTCTCTTGTATGAGAAAAGAGACTGATCAATAAATAACACATTTTTATTGAACACGCCCGTCTCTTCCTTTTCTCTACATTCTGATGAGACTAAGAATGCACGTACTGACTGAGTAAAATAAATTGCCTTTTGTTCACACGACTCTCGAGATACACTCTTGATTAGGGGAGAGCAAAGTTGTCATGTTCTATGGTTGTCAGAAACTAAATCCCTTCTTGTCTAATCAGGGAAGTTAATTCCTTCCTGAACATTCGAGAAAGTTTCTAGTGAACTCTGAGCTAGCTGGCAAACCCAAAACTTTAAGTCTAATATCGTCAGTAGTACACCTAGTTAACGTCTGGTCTAGGCCTTTACTATTGAAGGTATTATTCCAATGCGCAGAGCCTATTGGGATAATAGGAACTACACTACATGGCGCCCAACGCGTTTGGAAAGGGCGATAAAACTAACGTAAGACATTTAAAGTAACTCAGTCGTGCTTTCTCACTCAGACCCCTTTCTCCCATAATACTCCAAAGACGTCTGGAGTGGGTAAAAGGTTATATCCGCCAGACCTCGCAGGAGGGAACTCCTATGTATGGTTCTTGGTATAGTCAACGTTGAAGGATACACTGTTCCAAAATATTGTGCATCTAATCTTTGTTTCCATAAGAAACCTGATCTGCAAACAAACAAAATAACCATCCTGTCGGTAAAATGGTAGACAGTGATGAAGAAAGAGAGGCAGTTAGATTAGCAACTGAACTCGCAGCAGCTGACGCTACCATGCAGGAAGATGACCCGGATATAATACTCATCCCGGTCATTAAAAGGAAATCTATAACCATAAAACTTATAGAAAATGGACTGACACCTAGAGGTGGTACAGTTATATTCGTAATTGAGGCACACGAATATCGGCAGACAGAGGTATACTATTCATGGATAAATTTTCCAGCAGCAAATCCTGTAACAAAGTACTTCCACTATTACAAAATAGAGGAACCTCCTGAAACGTACACTCCTTTCGAGGAGGTGGAAGTACCACTCAAATTTCAAGAGCATTTGCTCTTATTTGATGGCGCCCTAAAACATAATAATCACATCACCAGGCTCGGTCCTTTAGGTAGACCAGGAGTAACGTGGACGGTCCTAGCCGGATACACACCACATCCAGACATCGACGGGATGTCTGCAGCTAACCTGTTAACACAGCTAAAACAATTAATAAAAATACATAGACAATTAGTCCAGTATGTGATGCGGACTTCAACAATTCAGCCAGCGATTAAACTCCCACAGCTGACCCCTCACCAGGGGAACACAAATAAAATTACACCACAGAACATCCAGTCCTGCCTAGGTAAAGTACCGGCTAAACGGGAACAAATACCATTCTGGCTAGCGCAGAAAATCACCCAAATAGAGGCGGTGTTTCCAGACACCACCCCGCTAGAAAAGCACAGGATTCTGACTATCTGTCTTCCAATGGGAATCGCACCACACATTGAGGACTGTGACACTTGGGGTACAGTCTTTGCTTCCATCTACACAAAAACGCACGGTGTTCCATCCATTTCGGTAATACCAGATGTGCTAAAACAAATTCAAGACGAATATGGTCCAGAACCCGCTTTAACTCTTGGTATGAAATTACTAAAAGACTTCAAGCAGGTCTCGGCTATATTATTAGCCAACATAAAGGGAGAAGCAGCAAACGTGGCGATCCGCCAGAGGTTAAAGGAAAGAGATATAGCAGACCAACCAGCTGAAATTGCCAGAATCATAGAAAAATCCTATGAGGAACTAGGTAGAGATAGTTTAGGTGGAATACCAGTAAAACCACAACTGATTGAAAGTCCTGAAAAAATATTTTTTAATAATAATTCAACATCACAGAAAAAGAGCTGGGATGGAAACAAACAATCCAATCCCAAAGAAAAGAAATTCCAGTCCAGAGGAAGGTCTCCTAGGCGAAGAGAGAAATCTCCGAACCAAAGACACAGGTCACCACCGAGTGACCCCTCTGGGAAAAGATATAACCTTAGAAATAGGGATAATATAAAAAAGCCTGATAGATATCAAGACATTGATACACGTCCCTCTCAATCTTTTCAGACTTCCTCGCAGAAATCGGAAAGAAGAGGACGATCAGAACAAAGAGAAGAGCACGCCAAGTCCAAAGACAAGGAACCTGCTCAGCTAAAAAAGAAATTACAATTTCCAAAGAAGAAGGTAGCCAGCATTAAAATAGTTAACAATGCCGAGAATTCTGAGGACACAACTGAAAAACGGGGAATGGGCTCAGACAATGCTAGACAGCGCAGCAGAAGTGAGCATAGCTCGCAAAGTCCTTATGAATCATCTGGAGACAGTGGACACGAATGAATATCTTCAAGTGGAAACTGCAGACACCAGAGTTAGCAAACCTCACAAAATATACGAAATAACATTGCGTATAGAGGGGGATAAGACTAGAAAAATAAGGGGACTATTTTGGGATAATCTCTCCAAGGGCTATGATATCCTTCTAGCTGAAAAAGACTGGCCACCAGAGTTTGTCAGGGATTGCCCTCATGGCGAAGAAGTAATTATGCCTGCCTTCTCAAATCATATCCAAATTCATAAAAAATACACACTTGCTAGAAAGTGGGCAGTGGCTCTAGCTCCTGCTTTATATAAAAATCACGTGGGATGGGATGAGGACTCTCCTCCTCACAAAATCCAGTTAAAATCACAACCTACTGCACAAAGGCAGTACCCAATTAAGCAAGAAGCTAAAAAACAGGTAAAAGAAATACTAGATCAGCTAGAATACCAGGGGGTGATTGAAACTTGCACCTCACAAATGAACAACCCTTTGTTTCCGGTCTCCAAACCAGACAATTCATATCGTCTAGTTTTGGATTACCGACACCTTAACACATGTTGCAAAACTTTTGCAGTGCAAAATTCGCATAGTGCTGCACTAATGAATAACATAGTGCGCAAAAAATACAAAACAACATTAGACATCTCTAATGGATTCTTTTGTCAAAACATAGCACCAGAGAGCAGATATTTGTCTGCGTTCTCAATAAATGGCACTCAAAAACAATTCTGTCGGTTAGCCCAGGGGTACAAGAACAGCCCGGGAGTATTCTCAGCGCGAGTAACAGAATTACTACAAATATATGATGATGAAGCATTATCTTATGTCGACGACATTTACTTAACAGATGATGACTTGGAGACTCACTTGAAGAGAGTGAACACCATAATACTTGGGTTCGCAGCAGAGGGTTACAAATTCAACTTTAAAAAATCCAGAATTGCCCATCTGACAGTCCTGTTCTTAGGATATGAATTATCAAGTGAAGGCAAAAGCCTGGCTGACAATTTCCTAGAGAAATGTGCCGTAATCCAAGCACCTAGAACACTAAAAAACCTACAGTCGATTCTAGGCTTCCTAAATTTCGGAAGAACATACATTGCAAGTTACGCAGAAAGGGTCAAACCCCTTTATGATCTGATAAAACCAGATTTTAAAAGATCCAATTGGACTCAAATACACACAGAAATTCTGAGATCCTTACAAACAGACATGCTAATTAAAACAAAATTAGAAACACGTGATAACACACGCAATCTTGTGATTCGAGTCATCCCAGGGAGATGCGGATTCACATACCTGATCTCTAATGAAGGAGAAAAGGTACCAATTGCATTCAAATCACACTTGTACACAGAAGCTGAACAGAAATTCAGCAACAAAGAAAAAATTGTTCATGCAGTTCAAACCGCAATAGCTAGAGAAAAAGATCAAGCTGACGGTAGACATATCACAGTCAGAACAGCAGAATCAGCCTTTGAGGCACTAACAACACCGTGTAATTTACCAACAACAACATTGAATCCGGAATGGATACAATGGGTGAATTCAATTACAACGGACAAAGTATACTACTACTTTGATCCAGAACTAGAAGAATTAAAAAATCTAGAATATGAAAAAACATACCCTCTGCCAATCGACATTCTGCCTTTACGACATTACGCCTGTGTAATTTATACAGACGGACATGCTCAACCCCCTGTTTGGGGAGAACAGGCATACAACCCCACATGTGGGATTACAAAAGAAGTGTGGCGCGGAGGTAAACTAAAACCTCTATTAACAAAAACACACTCAGTAGAAACTAATTCAGAACAACAAACTGAAATACTAGCATTGAAAATGGCGCTAGATAATGCGGATCGCGAATTCCCGACACTTATAGTGTCAGATTCATATTACTGCGTCAAATCATATAACAAGGATTTGCAGACATGGATTCAAAACGGCTACAAAGATGACACAGATGCACCAATAAAGCAGAAAATGCTCTGGGAACAAATAGCTCTTTTACAAAAAGAGCTACCAAGGACTCACGTGACACACTCACTGAGTCATCAGCGTGATGGCGTTCACGTTGCAGGGAATTCATTGGCTGAGACAGCCACAGCGGCAGCCACTAAATCGGCTCCCGTAGTTCGAAAAAAGCGTACATTAAAATACATTGACGGTGAAACAGTGCTGGCGGTGAAAACGTCATCAAAAGGCGACTGCTCAGCGCTACCGATCAACTATCCACTCAATTATACATACATAATCGATGCAAACTCCGTCCCTTTTGCTCGAATCCCTGGAGTGGGGGATAGAGTGATTCCAAACATGGACAGGAGAAACTTGTTAATCGCAGACGCACATATGGGCGAGGGTCTCAGACACCTCAAACTAAAAGATTCTCTGGAAGAATTACAATCACGGTACTGGTGGGCAGGCATGAGCCTGCGTCACACCATGTTTGTAAAAAACTGCCCAAACTACAACAGAGATCGCAGTGGGGAGAGAAACAGTTTAATACCTCGTCGTTTTACTCCACAAAAATTCAAGAGTAAAAAGGAAGGCTTGCGATTAACATATACAGGCTAGTTTCCACTTATAATGTAGATCACCAGCACTCGGCTGACGTCTGGACTGTTATACAAAGATTTGCGAGTCTAAATGGCATATACGCTAAGAGCATGCTACGTTTGACCATTGTTTTCACTCTAGCCCTCCAGCCTGATGGGAAACATGGCCAAATGAGCATAGCACAGCGGGAATCTTCTCACTTCCTTCCTGAGGGATACGGGATGGTGTAAAGAAAAAACCAAGGCATAAAGCAATCTATAACGGAAAGGATATTAGGTTCGGGAGCTGGGTGGGTCAAACATCTAATAAGTGTCCAACGTAGTCTAAATAACTTGCCAAGAAATTCTCTGAAGGGATTCAGTGCGTACGAATTATTATTTGGAACTAGGATGTTGATCTCTGACATTGATAGTCAGACTTCAGTGGTGAAAGAAAAAAGCTTTGACATCAAAGACCGTTTGGCTATTTTGCAGGACTTAAACAAAACAAGAAAAGACCTGAGCAACATAAAGTTGAAACAACAGCCAACAACCACTGAAGAACCACCACCTGTCCCAGCAAGACCTGTCTGGATTCCAAAAGTCGGGGATCTAGTCAGGGAAAAGATCGCGGTAAAGAAGGAATTTGGGCCTTCTTACAGAAAAGCAGTTCCTGTCTTGTCTATCAACGGGACAAGATCAGTTGTACTACCGCCACTTGCTGGTAAAAAGGAGAACCGAGTTGTATCCATCGACCTGGTTAAACCACAATCATGTGGCCGATAACAAACAGTAGGCCAAGTGGACTCCCAATAAGTAGCCGAACACCAAGGTTTGCTACCAGTACAGAGGTCCTAACTAGAGGCTCATCACATTCGAAACGCCTACAGAAGAACAACAAAGACTATGCAACAATGCAATAGAACTCAGACCTCTGAAAACCCAAATAAAAACATTTAGCAGAGACACACCAATCTATAATGAAGTACCAAGCGAAAATGCAAGAAACAGTAATCCTGAACCAATTGGAACAATTGACAGAACTGCATCCGGCTACTTCATAAACTTCGATGATTCCTCTGAAGGCTTCAGTGAATCAAAGACACAGCCATCATCAAAAACCTTTAAAGATAAAGCTAAAGAACTTTTGAAACAACTGAAAGAAACATATCTGATTTCTCCATGGATCGAATTTTGGGTGGGTTTTGGTGCATTTATCCTCATACTTTGGCTCATCATGGTACTTACTTTGGGACGCTTCATTGAGGGAAAATATGCTAAAATGGACACAGCAAGTCAGAAAATCAACTTGATCCTCAAACCACACACATCTTCACACGTCGAGAAAAGAGAACTTTCTTCAGTCAACTTCACAGCCAATCCGATACCGGGTGGGGTAGCCTGGGACAACACTGACTATGAAATTTATGGTCCGGTCGAAATCCTGAAATATCCACACCAAATTAAGATCTCATTGAGTGACTTTGAAAAACCAAGCTCATTTGCTGATGATTGGGACTTCGAAAGCATTAATAATATGATGTCTGACTTAGTAATGTCTGCTAAATTTACCAAACATGATTATTTGCAGGGTTCTACAAATTATGATAGTATGTACTGTTATAACCACTATGGTAACCATTTTTTACATAGATCTGCACAACCTAGAAATGTTTTAAATTATAATCAATGGGAACATTGTGCAACCCCTCCAAAAGGAAGCTCAAGAACCTTTTATGACAAATATTCATATTTTTCAGGTTTTAACACAAGTAATGCTGAAGCATTTTATTTCAAATTGTCAAACAAGACAGGAACTAAGACCATGATAACAAACACAAAATTGATATATTCAGACTCATTCTTTGAAAAAATGAATACTTTTGGTTTTGATTATTGGGACAAAAATGTTGAATTGAAAAGTGTTTGGGGTACAAAAGAATGGCAAGTGCAGGGTATAGAATCTTTGTTTAGAGCCTGCATGATCCCAGAACAAATGATATTTTTAAATGACACTGTTCAACAAACTACCTGTCTTGGCCTAGCCAAAATCAAAGACTTAAATAAACCGTCTATTCCAAAACCAACAATGTACAGCAATAGCTCTATAGATGAAGAGATAGACGTAAATTATGTATTAAACCAAAACAGAACACATCCAGATTGGAAACAGTGGTTGATCTGGCCCACAGATACTAATAACTGTCAAGACAGATTCCTGAACAAAACACAGGGGTTCAAAATGACCAGGCCAGACCCTAGATATCCTCAAAGACATCACCCGGGGATAATAACCACCTACAGTGTGGGCAAATTATGCCTTCAATGGCTACAAACTTCCACACTGACAGAAATTAAGCAACACCTAACTTTACTTACTGATGGTGCTGACTTGCGTGATTTCATTATGGGACCGCGCAAACAGCGTCAAAAACGTTTCATAGCAGCCTCTGTATATGCAGCATACAATGAGGCCTGGAAGGTTACTCAAATTGAAACAGCAGAGAGAATACGGGAAATTGACCGTATTAATTTGGAAAAATCACTTTCTGTAGTGGACAATGGGTTAATGACTCTGTCCTCCAGAATTTTTTCTTTGGACAGCATTGTGTCTTCAGCAATCGACATATTATCGCAAGACTTACTGTTATTACAACACGGTCAGTCTCAATTGCGTTCTATTGTACAGCTTGGCTGGACGTTACAAAATCTACGCTCAGGCTATGTGCCTTGGCGTTTAATCAACACAACGTCACTATTCCAAATCTTTAACCTTACTGATAGACAAATCAGTATGGCACAAAAGGGTGCTGATTATACAATCTTGAGCATTGAAAAACTCGAAAGATTACCAGTGACAATGTCAGAACGACCTGTCAGTGAATGGATAATACATGGGATAATAAATATTCCAATCTCAACCTTCAGGTTTCAATACTGCCAAAAATATATACAGGCTGGCATGTACAAGAAATTGGGAAAGGGGTACATTAAAACAACATGGAACCTGCCCTATTCACATGCATGTGTCAGTAATAAAGGACAGAAAGTGTTTCTTAGTGGCAATAATTGTGCGATGTCACTAAGCGGCACGCTTCTGTGTAACGGAATTAGTTTGCATGGAGCCTGTGAAGGGAACTCAAATAACCTTTCATGTCACCAGCAAGGCGCACCTGCAACAGAGATTGAACCATTCTTTCAAAGACTCTATAATGGGAGTTACATTCTAATTGTAGATCGCAGATGTTGTAGTCTTATGCCCGGGACTCCTTATCTCGTAACTACGACTGCGAAGGTCAAGTGCTGTGGACACTCATTGTTCCCCAGCTCCTTTCCAGACAGGGAGGCAAGGGCATGGCCCAACTTGAAAATTACTTCTATTCGAATAGATACTTTAAGCAGAATGAAAACAGTGCTTCTTCAGACGCCTACAAGGCTCACGTCATCAAAAGAAACGTATGATCTACAAGTCGCAAGGACGACTGCAGAGATACATTCATTGTTATCAACTAATTCCCCCATACATTTCGCAGAAATCCTGAATGAAATCTTAAATATTTCTGATACCAATGGGGTCTCAAAGGTATTTAAGACAGTATTTTCGATGGCATTAACACCATTCAAAGCCATACTGGGTATTTTTCCAGATTTCGTCCATTCGATTTTTGGCGGACTTCCCCTGATCTTGGGACTAATTGCAGGAATACTATTCTTAGTCCTTATTTTTCGTTATGGCAACCCATGTCACAGACAAAACTCTTGCGACAAGGGAAGAAACAATCCTAGCCATTGGATACCGGGACCGGATATCAAAAATCCTGGGACTCTCCCGGCTTAGAGACCTGAACATGACTTGGTTTCTATCATTTCGACCAATGTGGCAAAGATGTGTTTTACCTGTATTAAGGTGTCTGCTATGCGGAGAAGAATGCGTGTTAGACACCTGTCTAACGCTACAATCGGATGCGCCAATGGATGCAGAAACATTGTTGAGCCCGATCAAGGTTCACGCTTTGTGCTGCCCTCAAAGGCTACCAATCCTGATGACGGCATTCGTGGAAGCTTCACCACTACGATTAAGGGGTAGTGAAGTTCAAGATGAAAGCAGCATCGAACAGGTACGACCTTCTGTCAGCAATGCGAATCAGAATGTCAATGGAGACAATCATGCGCACGAATGCATGGTTACACCTTTTTCCGAGTTAGTGGAACTTTCCCAGGAAGCTGTTGACAGCTTTTTCGAAAGTCTAAATGATATGATGTTCTCACCAGAGCAGAAATAGAGACTTTTGAGCAAGCTCGCACCCGGCGTTCCCTGAATTCGGCCTTCAACTTTAAAAATAAAGTCACATGAACAATTTTACCTCCAGTTCACGGACAGCAATTTTTCAGCAGCCCCAAAATATTTTTGCATATTTTTCGGGACACTATCTTCTGCTTAAAGTAAGAACTATTCTTAGAGAACTAAGGTTTCTAAATTTTAGATAGCTTATAGACATTAGCTGCCCGCTGGTACGTTCATAAATATTTTATTGTGTGATGGAATGGTCTCGAACTTTTTTTCTGTATTAAGAGCCATTTCATGTGTAAATTCTCATATACCAAATAGCAATAATGTATACAAATGCGTGATTACTTTGGCGTTATTCTACAGCTTGAGTGCATACAATACATATGATTGCAATTCTTCCGTATATTTGAAAAATTTCAAGATGCATTTATGTATTTTGGGGTGGTAAGGTATACACTATACTCTATAGTATGTTTTACTATGCATAGATTAGTAAATATGTCCATAGTTAGCGTGGAGTAGGTGTGATGTATTCCTATAGGTTCTGAATCGATCCCCCTATTCCTGACCCTATTCTGGTTAAACAAACCAACAAGTTAACTAGCAGTCAGCCCATGAGGCAGAAAACCCCCATGATGCAGATACAGTTATCTGACGCAGTCACACTACGGCACAGGAACGTGTTATCTGATTAGGTCATAACGCTTGCGATCTAATTAGACAAGCGATATTCCTCCAGCCCCTGATAAGGCATACGGAGTTCTCATAACAAATCAAACCTATGACAACCTGGGCAAAACCCTGCGGCCATTGTTTTGATTTCACCGAGAACTTCAGCAAAAGAATGTGCTAACGAGCAAGTCGTATGACATCCTTATTGACGTATCTATGTCCATCCTTACGTCAATCTCGGCACCTTAAAGGTATAAATATTACCGATATTGCCCTATGCAAACACACGCGGTGGTGACGAGACGGAGCAGCCATACTTGCCGAAGCCCAGAGCAGAGCAGACCCCGCTGGCGCAGCCCCGCCTTCCTGACGCGCTGAGAACGAGACGCGCTGCTTTCTCCTGCCGAGAAATCCAGCACCGGCGCTTCCGGGTAGCCCTCGCAGGCAGCCTGGAATATCGAGACCAGAGAGAGAGATACCATCCCTCATTCATCCTTAATTCCAGGTACAGAACTGAATAACCCCTCGCAGAGAATTCTTTAGTTATTCACTTGGCAAAAACAAACTTAACTTAAACTGTAACTTTCTATTCCCGCCCACGTATTAGGCTTAGGTCAGGTACAC
Source organism: Lissotriton helveticus (assembly GCF_964261635.1). Taxonomy (NCBI): domain Eukaryota; kingdom Metazoa; phylum Chordata; class Amphibia; order Caudata; family Salamandridae; genus Lissotriton; species Lissotriton helveticus. The sequence goes on along the minus strand of NC_136071.1, from coordinate 445,422,050 downwards.
GGGGTAGGCGTATTTAGAAACACCAGTTGAGTACGTTTAGTCAAATGTATATGTGTATGTAATATATTTTATTCATTTTAAAACATCTTATGGCTTAGAAACCATATCAATGTTTTTACAGTATTATTTTATACTTCTGCTTTTAATGTATGCACTTTACTTAACTATAAGTATTGCAATAATATCGATCCATTTCTCTTGTATGAGAAAAGAGACTGATCAATAAATAACACCTTTTTATTGAACACGCCCGTCTCTTCCTTTTCTCTACATTCTGATGAGACTAAGAATGCACGTACTGACTGAGTAAAATAAATTGCCTTTTGTTCACACGACTCTCGAGATACACTCTTGATTAGGGGAGAGCAAAGTTGTCATGTTCTATGGTTGTCAGAAACTAAATCCCTTCTTGTCTAATCAGGGAAGTTAATTCCTTCCTGAACATTCGAGAAAGTTTCTAGTGAACTCTGAGCTAGCTGGCAAACCCAAAACTTTAAGTCTAATATCGTCAGTAGTAGACCTAGTTAACGTCTGGTCTAGGCCTTTACTATTGAAGGTATTATTCCAATGCGCAGAGCCTATTGGGATAATAGGAACTACACTACAGCTGGAGTGGGGGAGCGTGTCGCAACGTTGGAAGAGCACGATGTGGGGACGGCAGAGGACATTCATCGACTCCAGCAAGACGAGATTCGTCTGACGGAGCAGAACCTAGACCTACAAGCCCATTCCGAGGACCTGGAGAATAGGTCCCGCCGCAACAACATTAGGATACGTGCAGTGCCTTGGAAGGGGGAGGGGTCGGACTTGCGGGAGTATGTGGAGGCACTCTTCAAGCATATCCTGAACGAGGACCTGCAAGCTATACGGATGGACCGAGTGCATCGTGTTGGATTAAAACGAGGTCCCAAAGCCCCTCCCCCTGATATATTGGTGTGTGTACATGACTTTCAACTGAAGTAGCGGATCCTTCGACGGGCACGCGACTTCAATCCCCTTCAATTCCGGGATCATCGCCCCTTGTTGTTTCAGGACCTGGCGGCCTCTACCTTGCTGAAACGGCGGGAATTCAAGCCTATCACCGCACATCTACGAGAGCAAAATGTGCCCTACTCATGGGGGCATCCATTCCGGCTCATCTTCAGGTGGGAGAACAAGCTGGTCCAGGTGCGCTCCTTGGCAGCAGCCTTGGACCTTTTGGGTTTGGAGCAGCCTGACCCCTCAACCGACGGTAGCAGCTCATCAAACAGACGACGGCGACGCTCTGCGGACTGGCAAAGAATGGGCAGGCCTGTGCCGGCGAGGAGACTTGACTTATCAGCAAGCATGCAGGAGAGGGGTGCTGCAGTTGCTTCAGTGGCCCTGGTGACTGAGGCGGGAACGGACGGTGGTGAGGGGGCCTCGTGAGGCCCGGAGAGGGTCGATTGCAGGCGCCGGAGGGGGCTACCCCTACGAGGTAACACTTGTGCTTTATGTCCCTGCTCGTGAGGGAGTCCGACAACAATACTGACTGGTGCCATGTCCCCCTATCCTTAGGGCCTGTAATATTCTGTTTTTTGTATTGTGTTTTTCTTCTTGGGGTTTTGGGGGGGTTGGGAGGGTGGGTTGGGGGGGTAGTGGTGGTAGCAGGGGACTGATCATCTATGGCATGGAGCTGGTTGAGGGGTCCGCACGTACATGGTGGGTCAGTGGGGGGGGGGGACACACGAAGGATGTTGGATCTGGCTCGATTGGGCGGCTTCGGGAAAAACTGGTTATTGGGGTGAGATGGAGGGTGGAGGAATCAACCACTCGCCAGCTCAGTGTGGATGGTTGGGGCGGGTGGCCCCTGAGGAGCATTGCCGCTGGTTCTTTCAATGATGCCTATTACTCTAGGAACGTGGAATGCTAAGGGGCTGAATTCTTCCCAGAAGCGCCAAAAGATTTGGAAATATATCATTGACCACCAGTTAGATGTAGTTGGCCTTCAAGAGACCCATCTGGCTAAATCAGACGACTCACGCCTTAAGCACAAACAGTTCCCACTTATTTATAGGTCCTCCGCCTCCACGAAACAGAGGGGAGTGGCCCTCATGTTCCGCGCAGCTTTACACTTCCAGCCGATGGGTGTACAAAGTGATAAGGAGGGGCACTGGGTCATGGTGAAGGGCCTACTGCGGGGCAGACTGTGCACCTTTCTCGTAATATATGCACCCAACACTGGGCAGAATGGATTCCTCCAAATCCTTTTGGGGAAAGTCATTGATTTTGCTGAAGGGCCATTGATTGTCATGGGGGACTTTAATCTGGTGTGGCAGAAAGACCTAGATAGCACTTCTTCACAGATATACGACATGGGCTCGTTTTCCTCTCACACGCAACAGAAGATTTTAGACATGGGCCTTTTTGATGCATGGCGCTCCCTATACCCCCAATCTAGAGACTACACTTTCTTCTCCCACGTCCATCGCTCTTATTCACGACTTGACCACTTCTTCTTGAGCCAATCTCCCCGAGGTGATCTCCACGAGGCCAAGATTTTTCCACTATCCGTTTCCGACCATAGCTTGCTCGCGGTGTGCCTTCATTGGGGCGTGAGGAGTGGGGCCAACACTAAATGGTATTTCCCGGCATCCCTGGTTCGGGACAAGTCCTCCTGTAACACTCTGCGAGGAGTCATATCTGAATTTTGTGCACTTAATGATCCGGGGGACACTTCAGTTTTCAACACGTGGGACGCCTTTAAAGCGTGTGTTCGCAGGAAGTGCATGGCCTTGAATGCTGCTCTTAATAGACAGTGGTCGGGAAAGGGAGCAACTATAGGAGGAGCTCTCCATTCTAGAGAAAGCACACAAGGAGAACCCCTCCAGACAAGCATTGCGACAGCTAACGGCAGTTAGAGGTAAACTCCGGGCGCATTACAACAACAGGGCAGAATACACGTTGCTAAAATTAAGATGTCTTTCCTACTCCCAGGGTAACAAGGTAGGGAGGCACCTCGCTAGGCAGCTCCGGGACAAGAGGGAGCGGGAATACATTGGGGGAATTCAGGACACTCAGGGGGTACTGACACACCAAGATGAGGCGAAGGCTGAGCTCTTTGGGGCCTTCTACAAGACCCTTTATTCGTGAGACTCTCTTGATGTCGACGCGCAAAACGAGTATCTGCAGAGACTAGCGCTGCCCCAGGTGTCAGCGGAATGGAATGAAACACTCTCTGGGCCCTTCACTAGGGAAGAGGTGCTGGCTGCCATTAAGGCCTTGAAAGCCCATAAGGCTCCGGGGCGGATGGGTACACGGCCATTTTCTATAAGAGTTTTGCCTCTGAACTTTGCCCGTACTTAGTTCGGTTGTTCAACAGCATGGCGGACGAGGGCGAGACCTCGGGCACGATGGCTGAAGCTCTAATATCTATCATACCCAAACCCGGGAAAGACTCTAGTAAATGTGCCTCCTATAGGCCAATTGCCCTCTTGAATCTAGATGCGAAACTGTACTCCTCTATCATTGCTCAACGATCTGATGCCGGCACTCATACACCCGGACCAATCAGGATTCATTAAAGGGCGACAGACCCACGACAACACGAGGCGAGTGATACACCTGATTGAAAAGGCCAATAGGTTCAAAATCCCGGTAGTTCTGGTGGGGCTTGATGCCGAGAAGGCGTTTGATAGGGTGGACTGGGGTTTTGTATTCCGGACGTTGACCGCCTTTGGCTTCTCCTCTAAATTTTTGACAATGATTCAGGCGAACTACCTCTTCCCCAGGTCCAGGGTAGCGGTGAATGGGCGCCTGTCTTCCTTCTTTGAACACTCACGGGGCACCAAGCAGGGATGTCCCCTATCGCCTCTGCTTTTTGCCCTAAGCATAGAGCCGTTAGCACTGGCGGTGAGAGCCAACCCCGACATCCACGGCCTACCCTTCACTGGGGAGTCACACAAGATCACTCTCTTTGGGGACCATGTCCTCCTCTCCCTGTCTGATCCGGCCCACTCCCTTCCCCATGTGCAAGCTGAACTGGAGCGCTTTAAAGCGGTGGCGGGGTTCAAAGTCAACTATGACAAATCTTACGTCCTTAACCTCACACTCCCCCAGTCTGAAGCCCTCCGTCTCAGATCGCTGACACCCCTTCCGTGGGCCGATTCCTCTATTCAGTACTTGGGGATCCACCTGACCCCCATGCTGGGGAAACTCTACTCTGCCAATTTCCCTCGCTCTTAGCCAAGATTCAGGCCGACTTGGCCCGATGGAAGACGATGTTTATATCTTGGCTGGGGAGGATCCATGCAATTAAAATGACCCTTCTTCCCAAATTATTGTACTTGTTCCAGGCCCTCCCCATTGCACTCGACGGGGACTTTTTCTGGCGCATGAAATCCATGATGTTACGCTTTATCTGGCAAGGGAGTAGAGCACGCTTCTCCTTTGCCGTCTTGCGCAGGCCAAGGAGGGAGGGAGGCGTAGGGCTACCTGATATTCATTTGTATTATAAAGCGGCGCAACTCCGAGTACTAGTAGAGTGGTCGCAACAAGAGTCAGAAAAACACTGGTTACACATGGATCGGAGCATTGCAGGAGGGTCGATCTGGGATTTGGTTTGGAAGCCCAAGAGCGACAGGCCCCAAAATGCGTATATCAGTACCCCCACTAGCACCACTCTGAAGGTCTGGGACTCAGTCTCCAAGGATGACAGGTGGACTACCTTCCCCTCTCCCTTTACGCCCATAGACTTTAACCCCGCCTTCCCCCCAGCGTTGACCGAGGGCCCCTTTGATGCTTGGAAGGAGGGAGGTTGTCTGGCACTAACACACCTGTTCCATAAATTTGATCCGCTCACCTTTGACAACTGTAGGAGGGATTACGGGGTTCAGGAGAATGAACAATACCACCACCATCAATTACTTCACTGGGCGCTGTCCCCTCAGATGAGAGATGCAGCTACACGGCCCCTCACAAAGTTCGAATCCTTCTTGACCAAGACTTCCTCCATGAAGGGTGCCATCACCCTTTTATATGGGTTCCTACTTTTCACTGCAATTTCCTAGGCCTCGATACATGTCCCTGTGGGAGGGGGTCCTTCAACAGGACATTTCTGACACGGAGTGGACACACCTATGGACAGATATAGCCAAGTTTAATCACTCCGTGGAACTCAGGGAGGCACACATGAAAACCATGATGGACTGGTACCTACACCCCGCTAAGCTGAGACAGATATTTCCTGGCACCTCTGATAGATGTTGGAGGGGTTGTGGGCTTTTGGGGGACTTTCAACATATTTGGTGGGACTGCCCCATTATTCGCCCGTTCTGGGAGGAAATCCTTGCCCAAATTAACGATATGTTGGGATATCCCATTCCTACCTCAATGGCCTCTACCTTACTGGGTCTCCGTGATCCCTGTCTCGAGCATGTGTTTCCGTTGCGGAAGACCGCGCTCTGCCCACCGCTCACGAGGCCGGTAGTGTGGGAACCTTCTTGCTTTGTTTATCTCGGAGTGCGCATCTACCATGACACAGTGGACCTCCTTGAGGGGAATGTGGGGCGCTGCATCCGTGCGTTGAGGGGTAGTATGGAATTCTGGGCGTCCCTTCCGCTGTCAGTGTTGGGTCGTGTTGCGCTGCTGAAAATGGTGGCGCTCCCGCGGTTGCTCTATTATTTTAGGACATTGCCGATATGGATCCCGCAGAGGGTCTTCAGGGAACTGAGGACGTTGGTGACAGGCTTTCTCTGGGGCCAGGGTCGCCGGAGAGTGGCGCTGACCACATTGATGAGACCCAAATGTGAAGGGGGGATGGCAGTCCCCGACTTTGAGTTATACTATCTGGCGGCGCAGCTCCAGATCCTGACTCAAAATGTGGCGAGGGAGTTTAGGGGGCCTGATAGCGGCCGGGGGATCGGAGTTCAGAGGCATGTCTTATCGGCAGTCGTGATGCAACAGAGACTGGCTGATAGGGATCTTACGATGGAGGAGAGGACGCTTAGACTGTGCTGGATTCGGCATCTGAAGAGGGCTGGGAAGCGCCGGCCGTATGCTCCGGAGATCCCGCTGGGAATGCTGACTGCCTTGCCGCATGGCGGTGATTGGTCCCAACTGCTAACGTGGGAAGACCTGGGTTTGCAGATGGTGGGAGACCTCTATGTGGATGGGACGCTGGCCCCATTTCGGACTCTGCAAGAGCAATTTGGCCTGCCGAATGGTACCTTCCTGTTGCATGCGGCGGTTACCGCTGCGATGCAGCGGCATTGGGGAACTGGACTGGTAGAACCGGAGCTAACGATGGCTTGCCAATACGTAGTGATGGCCGCGGGTACCGTCAAGGCGGTGACCTGCCTCCACAACAGAATGTTGAACGAGGGACTGGTGCCTTTGGCTGAGTTGAAATCACGATGGGAGGCCAGCATAGGTAAACCAATCCCAGACACCGTATGGGCCCAGGTGCTGCACAGGACCTGGAAAGGTACGAGGAACGCGAGGTTTCAACAGGTGCATTTTTTTGTTATTCATCGAGCGTATTTGACTCCGGATAGGTTGCGTCGACACTTTCAGGTGCTTGATGCCGAGTGTCCCAGATGCCTAGTGTCTGCGGTGGATCTGGACCACATGCTGTGGGGGTGCCCGAGATTAGGGTCTTACTGGTCTGAGATAGGGACCGTCCTGCAGGCGGTTACGGATAGGGAGGTGGAATTTGACATGGCCGCATGCCTGCTCCTTTGGTTCCCGCACACTAAAAAGACCAAGATAACGAGCAAATTCATTGGGTTGGGTTTAATACTGGCGCAGCGGGAAATTACTTGGCACTGGAAGACTAGAGAGGGGCCGTCTGTGCGGCGCTGGCAGAATGAGTTGCTGAAATGGTCGGGCTGTGAGAGTGTGCTACGGATGCGTCAGGCAACTAGAACTGGTAATGAGAAGTGTTTGGAACTGGCACGGTCCTGGGAGCTGGTGGTACAAGCCTTACGGGACTACTTGACAGGGGGCGAAGACTCTGATTAGATATGGGACGGGATTCCATGGCACTGTTCGAATGTCAGAACTTCCTGGTGGTTGGTACCCTAGAGCAGGAGAGGAAAGTTGGAGCCCGCATTAGCAGCAGTTGGTGGGGAGGGGGGGACGTAGGGAATGGGTCGTGGGAGGGGTGATTAGCAGGCTCCGCAGCAGCCTCCCGGATTCGGGGGCCCTGGGAAGTATTCATGAAGATTGGGAGACGTACTGGTGGAATGACCTAGCGCGGGCTGGAAAGGGGTGAATAGGTTGTTCTGGGATAAAAGCAGTCACGATGTGTTGCATTCGACCTATGGCCCGACCAGGGCGCACATTGAGGTGCCTCTAGTGAACTGATTCATTGATACGCCGCCCGGCCTCCGGGATGTGGGCTTATCGGCTGTGTGTTGTGGTACTATCTCTTGAATGTTGAGGGCCGTCAATGTACAGGTTGGCCTGTTGCTATTGCTTCTTCATGATTCTGCAATAAAAATATATTTCAAAAAAAAAAAAATCCCTGTCTCGAGCATCAGACTAAGGCAGACAAGAGGATTATGTGGCTCAGCATCGGGGCCACCAAGATCACCCTGGCCGCAGCGTGGAAAAGGAAGGAGGCGCCAGCCACCTCTCTTTGGCATTCGCGACTTTGGAGGCTATTGGGTATGGAGAGGATGGCTGACATCTTTTTGGATGATTTTAAGAACTTTGAATTCCGCTGGGGCCCACTGGTTGCTTTCCTCTCCAAGGGTCTTCCGTCCGTTGTGTGTCCTGCTAGTGTTAGAGCCCTCCACCTATTCCAACTGTGTGCTCCTAACAATACACGTCTCGACCTTTGTCCTCTGTAAATTGCTACCGCCACTTGGGAGGGGGGAGGGTTGGGTTGAGGGGAGGGATTTTATTGTATTTTGTTGTTGTCACTGTGACTTCCCTCATATTGTTCCTCTATGACATTGCCTGCCAAGGAATTGCACACAGGGAAGTTCCGATTGACTCAGCGACAGTGGCGGCTGTCTACTCTTGCCTGGGGAATATAAGTTCTCAGCCGCGCCGCTATGAGGCCATTCGTCTTGAACTTTCATTGATCCCCCACTTCCATTGCCGGCCGTCTGGTATTCCCCATAGAAGTCAGGAACTGCACTGTCCAGCGAATTACTCTATATATCAGGGGTATGACTAAAAGGAGCTTTGTCCGGAGTAACATGCTACACTCGGGCTGTGTTTTAGTGCTACCCCCTGCGTGGGACGATGTGCGGGATTGTCGCATGTTTTTGTGTTTAAAAAAAAGTCAATAAAAATACCTTTGACAAAAAAAATGAATGAGATATAATGGCTCATTCCACAATTGGGGCCTCATCAGTATGTGCGGACGCAAGAGGCTCAAGCTGACCTTGGGCCCAGGCCAGAAAAGGTTCCCAAATGTTGCGGAGCCTGGAGGTCGGGGCATGAGTTCCCAAAACGTGTTCTGTTGTGTGTGGGTGGCCGTATGTAACATCACTCATCCATCCCTTGACTGAGGGCACCCTTTTCCTCCCCCAATGTATTGCGACCTACCGTTTGGCAAAAAGCAGGAGAATAGCAGGTAGCTTAAGCTGCTTAGGCAGTGTTTCTTTAACATAGCCGAGTAGGCCCAAGGCGGGGGTCGGGACATCCGATCTTCCAATAATTTGATTCACTACTGTGAATATTTTGGACCAGAATTCAGGATTCCGAGGGCAGTCCCATGCTACATGTAGGAATGTAGCAGGAGTGTAATTGCAGCACCGGCAGCTATCGTCCTCCCTCAAACCCATACGGCACATACCCACAGGTGTCCTATAGTACCTATGCAGATATTTAAAGTGCATCAATCGGAGTCTGTAATTTGGGGAAAGTTCGGTGAGTTGCCCGCAACAGAACTCTCACTGGGACTCAGTTAGCAGAGTAGTGAGCTCAGCGTTCCAGCACTGAAGTGACTTCGGTTTCACCAATGGGGCTGTGTTTTGCATTTGCGTATATAGGCGTGTTATGAGTTTACGGGGAGATGGGTATTTCAACAAATTCTCCAGTGCAGGCAACGGTGGAGGGGCCGCCGGGAAACCGTCCCATAGGGCACAGCATGCCGCACGCAGTTTATGATACAAAAATAGCTCTGCAAACGGTACAGTCTGTCCCTCCTCTGCCTCCGGGGGGGGCGGGGCAGTTAATTACAGAGGAGGCTAACAAACAAGACCCAACAATAGACTTTATAAAAAAACATCACATGAGATTTGAAGACAGAATAGCCCAAAACATTTGCTTGACCCTGGTGTGGTCGGAATCTCTAACAGTAATCACCATTGGAAAATCCCACAACTAAGATGCTCTTGTTTCCTTGTGCAGGAATAAAATTCTTCCGTTCTCAATGGTGGTTCTGGTTAATATGACTCTGATATTTCATCAATTTGGACCTGAACAACTTTATTCTCAGGCAAAGATATGGGAAACTGCATTGCAAGGCTGATTGTGCTCATCCCCAAATGACTGTTGTCCACAAACCTTGATCTTGAGCAAGACATTCACAACAGATCATCTAGACAAGTCCTGCAATCCTCCAAGGACACATCTGTGACCAGCAGCGTTTGGTGCACTGGTTCCCTATGCCAGACAATTTCTCTACCAAATTTTTCACTGAAAATCCAAGAACACTTGTGAGGATAACTGAAGGAGGTCCACAATGCTATCAAAATATTGAGGCCAGTGCCTCATTTTGAAGGAAATGTCTTGTACGTTAGGCTCAGGGAAAAGTTACAATAGAGGATGTCAGGAGTCCTAGATGACAAAGAACACTTTGTGCTCAAAGAGAGAGCTGTGTGCTAAATAGATGTACTGTCTGTGGCATATGCTTATATCAATACTTTGTAGGGAAAGCACTAGCTATCCAGGTAGGAAACAATTGAATACTGTTCTGAGGTGTGCCGCCACTGGAAACTTTGTAAAGGCCCTTAGGTCTTTAGTAGCTCTGACAAAATCAAAATGCCATGTGTCTTAAGTGTTGCAGGATCCAACAATTAATGGCACAACTAAGATACTTATGTCAAAGAAGGAGTCAAGGTAACTAAGGTCTAAAGTATGACTATTCCATTATACCGTAGCACTGCTTTAGAGTATCCTACATGTGATGAAGCCATGAAGGGATTTCTGGTGAGAAAGTAAAAAGATACTTCTACGTTCACTGGTCTTGACTGGTAGAGAGTGGCTTAATGAAGTGGCCTCTTTGAGAAGAGTTTTGGTATTGAAGATAACTTTCAGAGGGATGCTCCAAACAAGTAGCTGCATACACATGGAGTGAATTGGAGGAGTTTAGGAGAAATGCACTAATAGCTGCTTCATTTTTATTATGACTGACTGTGAGGTGAAACCCTTAGTTGTGAGAAATTGCAAGGGTGGGTTTGTAGAGAGTTTCAATATTGTTTTGGTGCCTTATCCGAGGTCAGGAAGCATGACTCAAACTTGTCACAGCCAACACATTCTGGCATGTGTGTAGCAATGCAAAGAGTGGCATAAACAGGGAGCATTTTGGGTGTCTTGACGTTTGGAGGTTAGATTCAAACAGGTTGCAGCAGACCTATCTCAGTGCTTGGGATGATGCAGAGAGTGGTCCGACAGACTGGGCAACTTGTTGAGTATATTTATTTTTCCACTGGGGCACAGCTTTGGAAAACTGGCTGTGGATATGAAGGCTGAATAGGGGGAAGGGTTGGTTGTCTTGTGTGAAGTTTGACGGTCCACAATTTGATACATGACTACCAAACCCATGCACACAATCATGGTGAAAGATGAGGAGGGTACAAAGGTTGCACACTGAGCCATCCTTTATACAATTAAATTACTAACACATTTACTTGAAAAGCCTGGAGCCCTCCTTTTGTGTAAGAAACACTCAAACGCATTGGTTTTGCAGATCTATTCAAATCCATTTTAAAATGATGCAAACATTATAACCACCAGCAAAGAGGCAGACAATTCCACAAGAATCTAGGAAGTCACTAAAGCTATGCAAGTTTGTTAGGCTTTCTGTGTTTACCCACAAGGGACAAAGAGTCTCCTCTTAATGGAAATAGAACCAGATGTATACTCCAAGAACACATGTGTTTCCATGTGTGACCAATGGGTGTGGACTTCACACTGGCTCCCAGTACTGTACCATCCACACCCTCCTCTCCCAAACAACATTACCTAAACATGTGTTGTATTTGTTGTAAACAATGGTGACATGCTCAAAGCCATGAAATCACATTCATTTGTCATGTGGGTCAGTGAGTGACACACAAAGGCACATATGTTAAAAGGATTTAACTAAGAATCTCTAGAAACAAACAATATGAGACAGAGCTCAGTAAGAACACCATGCTGCTTTATTGGCATTAAAAGTATTGATGCACAGAAAAAGAAAAAACACATTAAGTGTGCCCAGTCATAGCCTCAGTAGAGATAGGTTTTGCCACAATGTAAAGTTGGAGTGCACAGCTTGCTACCTTTGGTGTCACCTGGTAGGTATGTTTAACATATTTCCATTGTATGTGGCGGGGATGAGATCCTACAAGTTTTCATAGGTGGGGAGGAGAAAGACAACTAAGTTTCAACACAAGGGGAGTTAGGGGCACTTAGCATGGGATACACCTATCAATTAATCAAAAAAGCACTAACATACCAGTAGGTCTTCTATGACACAACTAATACTAGAGAGACACCATGCTGGAAGACCCCCCCTCTCATCCCTCAAAGGGTAGAAATGTCTGCATAGTGTAATTCCCCCTCGGAGATCCCCACGTAAGATGCATGTGCAACAAAAAGAGGTATAACATTTTTGGGAACCTACACCATATGCAATACCCACAAAGCACTGGTACACAGCTCGCACAATAATGCTAATGATCACTAGTATTCAACAAGTGATGTGGTATCTACCACAGGCCCAGCTTCTTTTATAGTTGTGGTATTGTTAATTTACAAGGGTAAATTTTTTGTGATGGCCGATATCAAATTCATTATGAAAAGGTTGATAAGCTGCTTGTACTAGATATGGTGCTGTGGTGTGTGCATATTACGGCACCAAATAACACTCTGCCAACCCTATAATTTGAATGTAATCCTCCTCATACATGTTGTACATGATGCAAAGATCAATAAAATATGTTGAAAAAAGTCGGAAAAAAGTTATAAGGTATTTCCAAATGGAGGAAAGCAGTTTTAAGTTTGAAATGTCTGCACGGGAAAGTATTATTTATAAATAGAGAACTGCAATGGATGAACATGCTTCAGTCTTTCCGACGGTATAACAGCTAAAAACCTGATTCCTTATTAAAAGGCATCAGTGAATGCAGACTCTTTATGTACAACGTGGAAGTACATATTACAGCAACTGAGAAGAAATTACCACTTGCACAGCCAGACTCTGCTCAGCTACACACTGATGAACTGCCTTACTGGGGATACTTTCACCCACTTGCCATTATCTTTTACATTCTAAACATTTGATTTTGCAGGGCAAGACATACCTTTTTTCCCATATCTCACCTGCAAAGTGCGGACCTGCACCCGGTTCGGCTCCACTGTGTAAATGTTTTCTTCATGCATTGCAAGCACTGGAGACTCACAGGAAAAGGCGCCTAGAAAAACACAGGGAGACAACACAATGAGGATGAAAGACAACCATCACAGCACATAAATGACTGCAGTGCGAGTTTATCAGATCCACCATGTGAATACTGAGCAATCAGTAGTTTCGAACAGACAAGACAGTGGTGAGAATGGAAACTCTCTTTTTAAGAAAACCTAAATCAGGGACAGGGAATCCCTATCACCTGACAGCAGGACTACATTGTTTGGAATCAAGGACATGTTTAAATGTTTATTTTGTTGACTGGACAAGTAAACTAAACCCCTGAGCATAAACCCTTTGTTTGCCAATCTACAGTGTTCAATATGGTTGTGAGAAAGAGGATTTTCTGTTGTTGAGGAAGATATGCATCCAGATGTAAATGATGTTCAAAGTTGTACATGAAGTTCCTATATATGGTTCATTAAGGGAAAATCTTGAATGTTAGGGTGGACGCACCAAGGAAATGCAGTGGGCAGTAAACTCGACTTGCATTATCGACAGTATCCAATACAAAAAAACATGTACACATGTTGGCAAAACTATCAATTTGTGGCTATATGTAATGCCACCAGAATACGGTTTGATTATATGCAAATCCATGCAAAAGAATGGAAGCGAGGTTGACAAAAACCTTACAGTTTAAAATGCACCCACATAATATTTGCACAGTAAAAAAATTGACAAAACTCACAGGCAGCTTTGCTAGACTATTGCTCAATTTGAAAGGATAACTTTAAATAACTTTTCTCTTTAGTATAAAATCATAAAATGAATATGAAATGCCAACATTTTTTCAAAATAATAATGGAGAAATAGTGATAAAGACCATTAACGGAGTATTATAGGCAACATGTAAAAAAGTAGGGGCCTCATTCTTAATGAAAACCACAAATGTGCACCCACTGTTCTGGGATCAGGCATTGATTCAACTTTTAGAACTTCACATATTCCTGAAAAACGTTTGTGAATTCCATTTTAGCATGATCAAATATACACAATTAAATATACACATGTTAATTTGTTCAAATTCACTTGTTAAAACCTTTTTTACTTAAATTAGAAAATATTTTCATCCTGAAAAAAATATTTTCTGTAAACCCCAACCTTTTGTTTTTGGATATGGAGGTCTCTTCTAAGCCAGGAAAACATTTTACCCCTTCACATGTCAGGAGTACATTTTCAACCTTTTCCAGGATGGGAATGGGTCAGAGAGAGTTGGTGAAAGTCCTTAAATAGGAGTCATGCTAATATGAAGATTTTCTTGCAGGTAAACCCTTTCATGAGTGCAAAACCAACTTTTGTACATGTAATCTAAGCTTAAATCCGCAAATAGGTTTGAGAATCGGACCCGTAACATTTTTACTCAAACAAGACTTTGTGGAGATCATCTGGATTTAATATGGAAACCAGTCATTATTCTATTTCTTGGTTTGTGCTCACAAATATGGCAAGCAAAGAACTGAGGTACAGTGAATAGAAGTGATTTGCCCAAAAACTAAACAATGAGCGCAAGTGGAGAAGTTCTGATAGAGTGACTTCATTAATCCCAAATGGCAGCTAGGCACTGAATCACAAATACAATCATCTTTAATGTACAGAAACATTTAGTGAAATACAGTGAATGCTTAAATGTAAATGCCTTCGAAATTACAGCAATGGTAAATTAGAACAGTGGTATACCACGAACTCCACTACAATTGGAACTCTATCATAACAAAAGGGCTAGTTTATTCAAAGCCCGACTGTGATTAGAAAGCTGGCCGTTCATAAACAGTGTCTGAATAATCAAGTGACAGAAATGGAACTCTGGTGTATTCAGCATTAGGTATAATCAGAAGTGTTGCGCAATCAAAGCCTTGCTAGAATCGAAGGCTTGGCATGACATGAGCCCTGGCGGCATAAGAAAGGATATTATATGAGCTCTGATATTAAAATGGCATAATTTGTCAACTCACAGAATGGTATGAAATGGGACAAGATGATTTTTTTATGCAGGGAAAGTAGATGGATTTAATCCCTTGGACAAGTAAATGGTTTATAAAATTCCACGTCCATGATAACTTCTGTACCCATGGACAATTCTATTTGAAGGGGCTTCAAGTACAGCATATGATCATTTCTAAGTGAAAGAACAACAAAAAGGATATGCTAATATAAGCCCCAGTTTTAACATGGTAGCTATGCTGCGAAGAGAAATTACAATCTGGCCATGGTTTAGAGTTGATTAGAAGATATTGTATTAAAACATGTGCCTACACATGCCACATTCCTCTCAAAAAGAACGACAGCCTGGTGTTATTAATTTCAGGAGCATGCCCTGGTTCTAAGGGACTACATTATGAAAATAAATCTTTTATTAGAAGGGACCATGTTCTGAACTTTTAACATCCTTTAAAAGGAAAAACTTTAGTCTGAACAAACTAACACTACAGTTTGAACATACAAACATTCCTATCACTGATTATAACCACTAGACAAGATAGCTTTTCCCATCAGGAGGAGACAGTCTGAATAAAAAACAAATTCACTCCAGCAAGTTCACCAGCTGGAGATCCCTGTTGCAATTTTGCTGTTATCAATTCGGACAAAGAACTGTGTGGTCAAACTATCATTACTGGCCTCACATGCATTCCATCAAAGGGAAAAACATTTCAGCTTCAAGTCTCTAATCCTCAGCTCCAAAGTGAGAATCGGGAACTGCCATTTAAACAGTAAAATGGTAAGTGAGGATTTACCACACAAATGGATCACCACCTGACCTCAAGTGCTGTAACTGAGCTCATTGCTACTCACTTTTACCCGTTTCTTCTTCTAGACTAGATTGTCTAATTATACTTCTACCAATATGCTACCCTCCAATCCCATCAAATTACCCTATTTTCAGCCCCCGCTCCTCTACAGGAACCTAAAATTCTTCTAATCTATGTGTCACATAGTTTTTGTATAATACTCAATGGCCATAAAGAAAAGATGCCGCTACGTCCGTGTGAGGAGGATGCAACAGAGATCGAGACTGCAAGTCCCAGGGGGCCAGAGGACTTTGCCCACACCAGAGCCTGCTTGCGGGGATTACATAGCCCCTCGCCGCTCCCGCTAGGTGGGAGCCGCTTCGTCCATGTGAGGAGGACGCAACAGAGATCGAGATTGCAAGTCCCAGGGTGCCAGAGGACATGCCCACACCTGAGCCTGCTTGCGGGGATTACATAGCCCCTCGCCGCTCCCACTTCGTCCGTGTGAGGAGGACGCAACAGAGATCGAGACTGCAAGTCCCAGGGGGCCAGAGGACTTGCCCACACCTGAGCCTGCTTGCGGGGATTACATAGCCCCTCGCTGCTCCCGCTTCACGGGAGCCGCTTCGTCTGTGTGAGGAGGATGCAACAGAGATTGAGACTGCAAGTCCCAGGGGGCCAGAGGACTGGCCCACACCTGAGCCTGCTTGCGGGGATTACATAGCCCATCGCTGCTCCCGCTTTGCGGGAGCCGCTTGATCCGTGTAAGGAGGACACAACAGAGATCGAGACTGCAAATCCAATGGGGCCAGAGGACTTGCCCACACCTGGGCCTGCTTGTGGGGATTACATAGCCCCTCACCGCTCCTGCTTCCCGGGAGCCGCTTCATCCATGTGAGGAGGATGCAACAGAGATCGAGAGTGCAAGTCCCAGGGGGCCAGAGGACTTGCCCACACCTGAGCCTGCTTGGGTGGATTACATAGCCCCTCGCCGCTCCCAATTCACGGGACGCGCGCCGGGCCAAGCCCGGGCCAAGAGCGAGCCCGTCTGAGCCTGTCGGAGACCGGACGAGGCCCGGCCAGGCCCCCCCTCTGAATCTGACTCTACAGTAAGGTTAGTTTGCTAAATACCGTTTACATATCCTTTTAAAAACTGGTGGCCTGTGTCTATAGTGACTGGGTGGGCTCTGATACCATAATCCGGATGAACAAGCGTGACGGGAGGAGGATAGGTGCACTGAATGGCAGTAGCGTGGCGGGGACGCTAGACCAATTAATTTTAAGGGCAACGTCAGTTCTGGAAAAAGAGATAGCGATAACTGAGCATCATCTATCCCTGGATCCCCAACAAACCAAAAGATCATCCCTGGGTCTAATTGCGACAGCTTGATTCCCAGTCCACCTTGCAGCTGACTAACACACCTACGATTACTGGTGGGGTGAACAGCTCTGTGACTTCCCTAACTGAGGCACGGGAGGACATTGTAAAATCACCAGTAGTCACAACTAAAACTGCCTCCAGTGCGTCCCTAAGAACGTCAGCCAGACCCACATCAAAAAATTAAAATATCATCAATCAACCGACTCCTGAACCAAAGGTAAAAAGAAAAAGGGGAGGCGGTCCATAGAGGCCCGCCATTGCGAAAGCGCTAAGGACCAACAAAAACAGAGGTCGTGTTTCAGCTGATTAGCACAGTGCACAAGGAAATACCGCTGCTGCTAGCATGGATTTTAATTTCGACTCAATGGGTGGTCACAGTTCGAACTCTAATGAGGAAATGTGGAGGAGACTTGTAAATTTACTAGTGACCCTATTAACTTCGATTACTTACAGATTGAGCCGGATTGAGGAGCGTTTAACAGAATCCGAAACCCAGGCCAAGACAGGTCTTTCCACCCCAGTGGGCATTTCGGCCCCAACCAAAATCTACTGCTGCGAATAAATCAAGCAACTTGGGGAGCAGGATCTCAGCATTGGTTACTGTTAAACCTAAATAATAAATCAAACTGTTCCCAGGGTGTCTTCCGATGCTGCTCTAGCAACCTTTTTACACAGGAACGATGTTGATTCAGGGAAATTATTAGGTGAATTTGCCCGATTAAATCTCAGCACTCCGGGCGATGACAGAGTGGCAACGGTAACAGAATCAGCCAAGAACTGTAATTATAAAACTTGCCCATCGGATGGACAAGCTAGTACAACCGTTGGACCACAAGGAACATGGGGTTTGGAATACAATGACATGCAACCTAACCCTATGGCTCTCAATCTTCCCCCAGCAGCCGCCCCTCTAGTGGTTGTACTGACGAATATTCCACCCTTGAGAGCAGCACAGACTGAAACCACTGATCAACGTTTATTTAAAGCTTTGCACTGGCTTAACACTTGTCTTAAGGATGCTGGGTTTTGGAAGGAGGGTGTAGAAACGCATATGATTATGGTTAGACGAACATCGTGGATAGGCCCCTTCAGGAAAGAAGGGAATGGTGACTGTGTAGTCGTTAATTTCAATAATGTTCATATAACAAGATTTTTGTTGGATAATCTGGGATGGATGTCAGGCAGACATACCGATAGAGTGTCCCTACTACCACTAGGATATTTCTATAGACCGGGGCCTTGCACCCCTAATAGGTGGAAATATCAAGGGATGGATAGGCAAACCAGGGCACCCTTTGGAGAGGTACCAGGACCAACAGCGGTCCCTCTGACCAATAGATTCGCCCCGAACTGGATTTATGTGATTGACTACACTTACCCACCCCGATTTTAGAAGAGCATTCTGATAGCTGTGATAACTCCCTCCAAATCCCTATAAAGGGCTTACATCGATTGGAGGAAAAGAGCCAGGTTTGTTTAGAGCAACCACCTCTCTGTAAATTTGGAGGGTATCATTCCTCCCCCAATCTCCTTAGTATCCTGGAACATCGCCGGCTTATTTACCAAAACTTTATCCCCTGACTGGTCATGCTTTATCAAGGGGTATGATTTTATTTCCTTCCAGGAGACCTGGTCGGTAGATATGTTCTACCATCCAGGCTATCTGGCCTATGGTAAAGCGGCAACTGCAAACACCAAGGACAGACCTAGTGGGGGACTGTTAATATGGGTTAAGCAACAGACTCTGCTCCAAATAGGGGAATTACCTACAGATAGCCCTGACATCAAGGTCTGCTCACAGGGAGAGCCAGATCTTATATTATGCAATGTGTACGCAAGAGGGATTACGGGCGGGAAAGCCTCACCAACAATTGCCCTCTTGGATGCATTTATAAATGACTTAGATGGCTCAAATGTCTTGGTTATCGCAGGTGATCTAAACTGCACATTTGAGCCCCTAGGCCTAGATGATTACAGCCTCAGTATGGAGGAAGATCAGAACTGGGGGATACCATCTCTAGCGCTGCCACCGATTAATAAATGGTCTGAGGCGACGCTACAGTTAAAAAGTTTAAACCTGGGGAAGGGGCTTAGGGCTGCCAACAGGTGATCACCCTCAGATATGGATGGCACTAATACCTTTTCCAACGGGACTAGAAGCAGCAGAATTGATTACATCCTCCTTAGCTTGGAGCTATGGCCCAGATTTGTGGACATGCTGGTCCATCACAGACCTGAGAGCGATCACGATCCACTTTTATTAACCTTAGGCAGGAAGGGATTGGCTCACCCCAAGGCCGATATGGAAACCGCAATAGGCGAAGTGACTATGGCCCTAGATTGCGACGGTTGAAATGGGCAGTAGTTTCTGAAGACGAAGGCGCCCTAAAGCAGATTAAGGCTACTATCGAAGAAACATTATCACTGCTTGGCTACAGACACCCCAGATAATTCTTTTTCAAACCTCACGAAGGCCCACAAGGTTTTATTTGCTATAGAAGACCCTATAGGCAGAATTTAAAAAGATCAGCCAAAAGGTACGATGAGGCTTGTGGAGTTGCATTTAAGCACCTTTCAAATGCAATTAAGTCAGGAGTACCTTACGAGATTAAAATAGCAAGGGCAAACTATAAAAAAAGTACAAATGCAGGCAAAGAAGGCCTTTGATGAGGACAGGTGGGTAAGCCTAACCAATGCCAGCAAGGGGAAGAACTGGACCAAATTTTGGCAATTAGCCAAATGGGGCAGTGGTGTGATTGATCCTACTCCTGTTAATAATACAATTTGGGTGGAGCATTATCAAGCCCACTTTGCTTCCCTGACTAGCAACATAACAGCCTACTCTGAGGTCAACACTGAGGCTGTTTTAACATTTGAAAAAAGGGAGATAAAAAGGGTCCTGGATGGGGTACCAGCAGGCAGGGCCCCAGGCCCGGATTGTAGCCCGGCCGATATCTATAAGCACGACAGGAAGAACTGGACAGAATATATTTTTATCATCATAAATGCAATTGCTAGAGGCGCACCAATTCCAGATACATGGCGCGGGGCTGAAATCAATCCCATTTATAAAAAGGGTGATCGTGCCAGTCCTAGCAACTATAGACCGATTGGTTTAATCAATACCCTACAGAAAATAGTGGCTAGACTTGTGATAGGTAGGGTCAATGAATGGGTAATTGACCAGAATATATTATCCACCTATCAAGCGGGCTTCAGACCCCACATCAGCACTATTGACCAAGCTTTTAGATTTATGATGATTTATTTGAACACAGTAATCCTTGCAGGGGGGGACCCTCTATGCAGCTTTTGTTGATTTAAAGTCAGCATTTGATTTACTGCAACGTCACAAGCTATGGGACTCCCTAAAGGAGGCTGGGATGCCTCTAGAAATCCTAGGTTTTATTATTAAATTGCATGTGGCGAATTATGCCCAGGTAAGGTGGGGACAGCAGGGCGAACTGACTGATAGGTTTCCAGTTAATAAGGGAGTGCAGCAAGGACGTGTGCTTGCCCCTACCCTATTCTCCCCGTTTATAAATAAGGTAATCAGTTATTACACTGATTTTCCAACCGATGCTCCATCTCTTGCCGGTTCAATGGCCCCCCTTTTAATGTTTGCAGACAACACTTTAATTTTATCCAAAACTCAGAAGGGTCTGCAACGAGCCCTGAACAGATTTACAGATTTTTGCAACGACCATGAACTTGTAGTAAATGTTGACAAAACCAAGTTCATGGTGCTGCACAAACATAAATCAATAAAAGGCAGAGTAGAAATGAAAAAAGCTCCCTTGGAACAAACTGATACCTTTACATATTTAGGAGTGACTATGGGTAGGAGGATGAACTGGACACCACAGTTAGACATCCTAGTTCTTAGGCATAATCAGCTAGCAGGAGCCTACTAAAAGAACATCGACTCTCAATGACTAAACCGGTAGGTCCGGCTATAACGATTTGCAATGGGAAAATTAGAGCCTCTATAATATATGGTGCAGAACTTTGGGGGTTCGCAAATGTATCACCCCTAGTTCGGGCACAAAATAAGTTTCTGAGATCACGGACCGCCCTCATTCAATCTACCCCAATCAAGCCTTTGTTATTAGATCTAGGCTGTACTTCTATTGACAAGGTGGCAGGATTTAGACCTCTAGCTTACTGGAGGAGGCTATGGACCACCCCAGAATTGGCGTCCTACGCTAATGCTTTAATACACATTAGAAATGCTGACCTGTCCTCGAAAATTAAATGGCTGTAGAAGCTTAAGTGCAACCTGCTTGACATGGGGCTTAGACACCTGTGGGAAGACCAGATAGGAAATCTATTCCCCAATAAAAATGAGTACAAAGCACTCTATTGGGATATGATTATTAAGAAGACCCTGTTGCTGGTGGGTAGTAACTCGCTCACAGGTATTTTTCTGGAGCACTAGCTTGCAGTGGAAGTTGAGGCCTACTGGAATCTGATTACGAAACCTGGTGATAGGAAACTATACCACCAATTCAGAGTGGGCACTCTCCTGTTAAGATCTCTCACTGCAAAATGGAATAAGGTGTCAGAAACTAACTGTCCCTCGTGCTCATCCCAGGAGGAGTCGTTAACCCATGTTTTGTTTGTGTGCCCGGCCTATAAGGGCCCCCGTCGAAAGTGGCTGAAGCCGTTGTGCTCAAACCTAGGTACTAGATCGGGCATGACAGCTCTGCACATTCTGTTAACAAATACTTGAGCAGATATTGTTATTGCCATGGCTACATTCCTTAGCTGGACCTGGGCATTGCGAAGGAAAAATCTCCCTGCACTAGGAACTATCACATGAGTACACTACTGGCATGCGGGTATTCCCACTGTAGATCTTGTAAGAAACGTTTTTTATATAGTATTGTGCCTTTTTCGTTTTTTTCTACTGCTATTTCATTATATAATTGATTGGGATTATCATTATGTTCATATCAAATTTGCCAGAATTGTATGTTTTAGGGTAAAATCATTTTTAATGACACTTTTATGATTGTAGCGTGTTTTTTATGATTGAAACTATGGAATAAAGACTATTTGAATTGAATTGAATCGAAAAGATGCCTCTCTGTAATCATAGTTCTCATTCAGGGGGATTGCCAGTAAAATCCTGAGCACTAAACTATTCCGCCCATGTCTGCGATCCTGGATGATGTTACAAAATAAAAATATATTTTTTCCCTAGCAAATCCATAATTTTCTTATAAAAACAAATCTAACAAATTATAGAAGGCAATATTTGACAATTTACATTTATCTTTCCTTAAAAAAAAAAGATTCTAAAATAAAACTTTCTAAATAAAGAATAGTGGCAAGAAAATGTCATCCACAAATCTACTTTTAGTAGAAACGTGGGAAAAAAATAAGTCACTGTAGCTAGCTAACCTCAGCTTTAACAGGCTTGAAAACTGGCACTGCTGCTTCAAGATGGAAACAAATCCCACCAGTATTCTATCAAGCCTTGTCAATGACAGTGCCCCAGTTGTTTTCGATTTGATACTTAGGATCCTGTCTCTTGTGCAACAATTTCTATTTCTCCACCAGGGAGGTGAGAGTATTGCGTAAGATTTCAATGCATAGTCCCCTGAAAGGAGAATAGAATTGGAGGTAAGGAACTCTCACATCTCCTTCAGAGGATACCCACTGATAAGCATAAGCATTATAACAGTAAACACTTATCAGACATCAGGTGGTAGATGAGAAAGTAAACCCAGGATCTAATCGAAGTGATTATTCAAGAAAGCTAGCCCTACCTGAGCATCTGCCCTGGAATCTGAATCCAAATAATATTGTCTTTTTAATGTGTGGACTTTCCTTACAAATCTCTATTATGGGGATGTTCCTCAATAAAGTGATAGAAACAGCCTTACCCCTAGTAGATTGAGCCTTGGGTTAACACAATAAGGATGTATTGACTTTCTGGTAACAGAGAAACAAGAAATAATCTCTAAGGAAACAGACTGTTTTGAGATGGGCCACACAGTTTACTAATAGAAAGACAGATCTATGGGTGTTGCTCATCTTTAGATGCACCTTAAAAACTCATCTAATATCAAGAATATCTTCATCTGGAATGATTTCAAAAGAATGTGGAAAGAGAAATCATCTGATCACACGAAATTCAAAGACAACTTTGTGGGAAAAAAACTATTGTGTCCTCAGGACCACCATCTCATTATGGAAAACTGTGCCGGATCTGTAGAAATAGAAAGCCTTGATCTAGGTATTATGTTGTTGTACTATCTGTCTGTACCATTAAATTATTTGTCTTCATTGCTTGGATAAGATATTTGAGAGCCAAAGGTATTGCACTCAACTCTAGCAGGTTGATATGGCGTAGACTCTCTTAGTCGGATAATTTACCTTGTACTTAAAGATTATCCTAACTTTTATGGGAGGCATCAGTTACGATCGTTTGAGATGGATTGTCTTGTTTATTTAGGACTCCTTTGAAGAGCTTTTCCATTTTGCAGCACCACTGAAGAGACTGTACTGCTGACAAGGTCATGAATAGTTTGCATTCTCAACTGTCTTGTCATCAACGATCAACCAGACACAGCTGAAGAGATCACATGTGAAGACGAATGTGAGGAGTCTACTAGTGAAGAGGCTTGGAGAACCACTACTTGTGATGTCTTCAAAAGATTTTGATACTTCAGTCGAACTGAAAATAGTCTCTTTGTAATGTATACTTTTGCTGCCTCTGTGTTCAGAACTGTTCGCAAAAAGCAGCTGAACTGAAAGTGTACTGAAGTCGACTTTGTGGAGTAGACTAGTAGATCCAGCTAGTTTTCCGGGAAATAAGACAAGACTTCTGGAGACATTGACACCTTTATCAGCCAGTTGTTTAAGTATGGGTATACAAATAGTTATTGGGCCTCAGATAAGTGGATACTACTGCTATACGCTCTGATAATGAGTGTATTTGAGGCCAAGTGGACCTTACTTTTGTAATGCTGAATTTTCACAATAAACCAAAACCAAAGGGGATGATGGACGGAGTGTTGAACATTGCAAGCACTCAGCCCAGTCAACTTGATTTGGGTTTAATCCATCATCATTCTTTAGCTCACTCTGCCACCCCAGTTCAGACATGGCCATATGCAAATCAGTCTGACCCTGTGCCTCATGGGAACAGTCCAGCTCGAACTGCCAAACCATGCCTTCCCTGGACCGGAAACAACCATGCTGGGACCGGTTTCAGGTTCATAACCCTCATCAGCCAGGCTATCTTGAATCCAGTGGCAAAGTGAGCAAGAGACCCACGTCTGGGTATACCCTGCCAACTTAGGGCGAACAAAGCAAAACCAAAGGGGATGATGGACGGAGTGTTGAACATTGCAAGCACTCAGCCCAGTCAACTGATTTGGGTTTAATCCATCATCATTCTTTAGATCACTCTGCCACCCCAGTTCAGACATGACCATATGCAAATCAGTCTGACCCTGTCCCTCATGGGAACAGTCCAGGACGAACTGCCAAACCATGTCTTCCCTGGACCGGAAACAAGCATCCTGGGACCGGTTTCAGGTTCATTACCCTCATCAGCCAGGCTTTCTTGAATCCAGTGGCAAAGTGAGCAAGGGACCCATGTCTGGGCATACCCTGCCAACTTAGGGCGAACAAAGGAAAACCAAAAGGGGATGATGGACGGAGTGTTGAACATTGCAAGCACTCACCCCCAGTCAACTGATCTGGGTTTAATCCATCACCATTCTTTAGCTCACTCTGCCACCCTGTAGGCTGTCCGAGTGTCCAACGCAAAAAAAAAAAAAACAACGGGGTCGTCTTTAGACTCTTTCCAAAGTACCTTTTATTTCAGGACTTAGGTTTATTTTTGTAAGAGAAGTTTCTCTTAGGCAAGGTGAAGGAAATGAAAAAAAAAAAAACTTGGCCTTTGGACTTGCTGCTCTTTTCTACTTCTCCCCGTCAGGCTCCATGGAAGGGCAGAGAGAAAAAAAGAAAAAGAAAGGGGCCGGTGTTAATCACACCTGTCTTTCTAACGGTTACAGTGTGCTACCATCACCATACGTGTGAAAGGGAAAAAAGGCTCAAAAGTAAGAGGGAAGGGTGTGCAAGGAAGGGAGGCTGGCAATATCAGTGCTACCCCTTATCACCCCACCAACCCCACCAGAATGCGCCCCTTAATAGCACTTGCCTTGTGCCACGACCCGTCAACAGGGCCGTGGCGTCCGCACGCAGGGCGTCCTCTCCCCTCCTTGGGCCACCGGGTATGTGCGCCGTGTATACTCTTGGGTGAGTCTCCTCCGCGCTCCTCTTCCTCTGGGTCTCGTCTCTGCTTGGCTCTTCCGCCAGCTTGTCTTTGGGGGTCGGTACATCCTGTGGCTTGTATCCGCTTGCCTCCTCTGACAGCTGGTCTCCGCCTTCTTGATCGATGGGCTCCTTGTCTCCCGCTGAACTCCAGGTCACGGCATTCTGACTGTGCCGCCCCTCCTTCATTGGTGGTGAGTTTTTATCGTCCCTTCTCTGTTTCTGGGTTCCAACGTCACCACACAGAACTAGACCGCTGGCGGCTTCCGGTCTTCTCTGGGAGTCCTCGCCCGTTGTTCTCCACTTCCGGTTGTCGGCTTCGGTGGCTTGCCGGTCCTCCTCACACACCCCAGTTCAGACATGGCCATATGCAAATCAGTCTGGTCCTGTGCCTCATGGGAACAGTCCAGCCCGAACTGCCAAGCCAAGTCTTCCCTGGACCGGAAACAAGCATCCTGGGACTGGTTTCCGGTTCATAACCCTCATCATCGGCACTGGGGTGAATGTATAACATTGTTCTACATTCTGTCCATCAACTGTTGTTTTTGCATTTGTCACCCCGAGTGGGACGGGTATGCACGGACTTCTCCATGCCACTGGAATCAAGCTATCCTGGCTGAAGAGGGGTGAAACCCCAAAACCGGTCCTAGGATGCTTGTTTCCAGTCCAGGGAGGACCTGGCTTGGCAGTTCAGGCTGGACTGTTCCCATGAGGCACAGGTTGAAGACTGATTTGCATATGGCTGGGTTCAAACTGGAATGGCATGGTGAGCAAAAAAACGATGGATTTAGGCCCAGATCTCTGTACTGGGGTGAATGTAAAACATTGTTCTACATTCTGTCCATCGACTGTTGTTTTTGCATTTTTCACAATAAACCTCAGGAACTCTTGATGTTTATATATTATTGGAAAATGGAAGTAGGCGTCCTGAAGTCTTTTGAGCGCAATATTCAGTAGCCATATGTCTTCTGTAATGCTACCCATTCTTGATGGGTGTTTCATGATGCTTTCCACTACCAGATTGATGTGCAGAAAAGGGACGAAGGGAGGAGTCACTGTTTATCTCCTTCCAGGGATCTGCTTCTGGCCACTGAATGTTGCTGGAGACCATTTATGTTTTAAGTTGGTGCAACTTCTGTTGTTGTGACTCATAATGGAGAGCCTACTAAGGGGTTTGAATGCTCTGAGGGAAGAACCAGAGATCAAAGTCTGTGTTGCTTCTTCAACTCCTTCTCCAGACCTATATTTGCTCATCAGCATGAGCGCAAAAAAGATATGATCTCAGAGAAAGGCAGATTTTGAGATATGCTACTGAGCTTCAGGTATCAGGCTTGTGAGCCCTAGCCAGGTTGAGTGACACATGACTAGGATGTGAGATTAACCATGAGCTGCAAAATTGGAGAAATCTCCAGCTGTACATAAGATCTAGTTTGAAACCATCATCCTTTCTGTCAATAACTCCTCCAAATTTTCTCTGTCTTCATGAGGGAACCTGTCACAGAAACGTAATGAGTTACACAGGGTTTTTATCATGAATGGTAAGTAAAGCTGTTCCACAAGTTTTCCTCCTTACAGAGTAGAGGCATTGATTTTATTTTTCAGGAGGAACCATAGATGTTACAGCAGTAGAATGATTTATTTTCTGGCTACTGAGACGGTAACTTAATCAGATTCACTGTTAAGATAAGAGGGACCTGATCTGGGGCATTGTATCTATTTTTCAGGAGTTATTTTGTAAAAGATGATGTCAATAAGAGTTCCTTTGCTGGTATTAAAAGCCCAGGAATGAGAAGGAGCAAAACCCCGCTATAAAACAGTGAATCAGTGTCTTGAAAATAACAGACATCAAATTTGTATCTGAAGGCACTAGATAATTAAATTAAAATGTTGCTAACTCTCTCATCAAAACTTTATTAAGTGTGTACATCATCGATGTTCCTAGAGCACTTTCTAGAGAGTTGGCTACGGACAGGGAAGTCTGGGTGCCCCCTTGCATCAAGCAAGATTTGAGGACTCCTAAAAGAACTTGCCCGTAATAAAACACTTGGCTCTGATGGACTCCCTGTAGAATTCTATTCCACCATTGCTACACGACTGCCAGACAATTGGAAAGGCTTTATATATCCTCATTAGAGGAAGGAATACTCCCTCCTTCTATTAGGCAGGCATTGGTCATCTCATAACTAAAACCAGGAAAATCACCTACTAATATGTCATCTTGCAGACCCTTATTGCTACTTAACATGGAATATAAAATTCTGAGCAAGGTGCTTGCGCGCTGACTGCTCCCCGTACTCCCAAAATTACTACACACGGATCAGTGCAGCTTTGTTCCGTGTCGTAACACTTCACTCAACACAACAGACCTACACCAGATCATTGATGTCGCTGGAGAACACTATCCGACGGCCGGTTGCCTCTCATTGGACCTCCTTTGATACCCTTGGTTGGGAAGTCATGTTTGCAACCCTCACCCACTTTTGTATCCCTCCCAATTACATACTCTGGGTAAACCTTTTGTATTCTGCCCCTACTGCGAGGGCTCAAAGAGGGTAATACATTTCTTGCTCCGATCCGGTACTACGCAGCACCAGACAAGGATGCCAACTCTCACCATTAATTTTTGTTCTGGTGCTGGAAACTTTGCTGCAGCGATCCGTCAGGATGCCCAGGATTGGGGAATCTCCTTAGGCCGCATGATGCACTCAATATTGTCGTACGCCGAAGATATGCTCCTCTACATGAACGATCTCCATATGGAGTTAGACAGGGTCTCCCAATGGCTCTCCACGTTTGGGGACTTCTCTGGCCTCTGCCATAATATCGACATATCAGGCACCTTCTCATTTGAGAAGACATATGGAGAGCCCTTCTCATCATTTGGGGACGTAAAAATACAGGTGGCGCCACAGATGTTCCATTATCTAGGCATTCAGATATGCCAGGAAGCACTAGACTTAATGGAGGGAAATCTCATGAAAAAGATCGCATCCCTCAAAACACAAACTGATTTTTGAATCATGCTGCCCTTATCAGTGGCAGGTCGCTTGACCCTTGCAAGGATGGTTATGCTGCCTCGGTTGCTGTACCACTTTGTAAATCTACCTGCCCTTATATCGGCATGGGTCTTTAATATGTTAAACAAGTTACTGCTTGATTTGGCTTGTGGCAACGGCTAACATAGGGTAAGCTTGGCTAAGTTACAACTTCTACCAGATAAAGGAGAAATGGGCTTCGTGGACTTTTGTCTGGTGGGACAGCTGGTCGGACTAAACCTCACTGAGATAGGATACACGAATACTATGATCAACCAGGGACAACTGCACAAATTGATTTGTCCGGGCTCTGTTTCACCCAGTTCTGGTGCTCGCCTGTTGAGTACGGCCTTTGCATATTGAAGGGTGGTCCTGCGTTATACTGCCCCTTGGGTACCTTATGTCTCGAATATCCCTTTGTGCGGTCTCCCCTACGTCTTCAGGCACCCTATCTGCGAGAAGACTGCGTCCTTGGGGGCAGGGGAAAGTGACAGCAGTTGGAACGTTATTTGCAGACGGCATTCTTCTATCGCACTTGGATTTTACGCAAAATTATAACCTACCAGAAACCCTATTTCTGACACACAACAGTATTACCCGTTATATTCGCAAGCACTGGGCGGCAGAAGGTGTTGAATCAGATACCCATGAGATGACACAAACGATGTACACCATAGGCCACGTTATTATTATTTTTTTGCGTTCAAAACTGTATGTTTGGATATAAACAGTATCATCATTCTGACATCAGTATCCTTATAAAGTACCACCAATCCCCAAGTTCAGATCCCACCCACAAAGTCCTATTTGGAAGAGAGTCCTTAGTATCCCCTATACGCCACCCATAGACCCCAGACTTTTTCCCATTTCCGTGGTCAAGCTCGACTTTGGAATACCACTTTTTTGGCTGGACAGCATCAATTAAAGTCTGACTTCGAATCCGCCACCCGTGGGGGCCGCCCCACCCCCAGGCCCTGGATATATTCCTTTTTTTTTGCTACCACAGTCGCAATCATTTATTAAGATATGTCGCCCATGTTTCTTCCCCAGTCATGCCCAATATGTGCCATCTAACCTCCAGTGAGATCGTCTGGCCCACTACTTCAGACATAACTCGCGTTATCCCTCCCCAGTACTGCTGGATTTTTGGACAGGCCCACAGAGTGTAGATAAATGAACCCACTTCCCGACAGCCCCTGACGCATTAGTTAGTGTAGCAGTGGGCCAGTCGGTGTATGATGGCTCTAGAGGAGTATGATCTGTGAAGGATACGAAGTTGTATTAGGCAGAAACGTGCCCTCATGGGCACTTTCCTGCGGCTCTGGAGTGCCACCAGCCAATCACCATACTCCAGTATTCCCACGTCTGCCTCCCAAGCCTCTAGTAAGGCGCCCAGTGGGTCGGGTGTGTTATTTATAATCTTTCAATTTATCGAGGAGGTGGATTGATCAGGCCCTGGGTCTAGCAAAAGTCTGTCTTCTAGGGGTGTGTATCCTGGGAGTTGGTCACCTTGAAGGATGTGGGCGCTAAGTAAATGCCCAAATTGGAGATAACGGTACTACTTGAACGTGGAAATCGGATATTCCGCTTGTAAGTCCTCAAAGGAGATTATGGCCTGACCCCTCCAGACATTCCCAAAGTGGTCAATCCCAAGCCAGCTCAATTTACTGAATCTGTTCAGATTCCTCACCTCCCTTAGGAGATCGCTATCCCATAATGGAATCATCCCTGTCATCCGGTCTACCCATCCGAGTAATGTTGTGGCCTCTTGCAAGATGGAGACAACTGTTTGTGTGTGGCGGCAATTGTTGTTCTAGCCATTTGCAATATAAAACTACTGGGTACCCTTGTCGTCCCATCGAGTGACGATCCACCCTCTATGCGGATTCCTCCTGTCCTGTGAAAACCCAATCATTAATTGTGACCAACTGGTCTGTCCAATAGTACTTTCTAATATTGGGGATCGTCAGGCCCCCATCAAATACCCCTCTCAGCAATTTACGGAGGGCTATCCTTGAGCTGCCTCCATCCCATAAAAGCTATCATAGTTCACTATCCACTTAATGGAAAAAATCTACCAGTGTTTTGTATGGCGTGTTCTGCAGGACATATATTAGACGTGACAAGTGTAGGAGAGTAGGGTCTGCTTCCTATGGTTACCCCCACTTTTTGCTGTGATTTCTGTTTTTTAGACTTTAGTGTGGCTGTGGCCCAGCTAATCAGGCCCACAGCCCAGCTGTTCTCTCTCTAAATTGATACAATGTACTTTAGGGTACATGCCAGATTGGTTACTGGGACACCCTTGTGAGCCCCTATATAGTGTACCATAAGTACCCAGGGCATAGGTGCACCTTAGGCCTACCAGGGGCTGCAGCATGTATTGTGCTACCCCTGGTTTGCCTTCCAAACTGACACCACAGGTCTGTTCACACAGCCTGGGTAAGGTGGTGTAATCACCCCTTACTTAGATATAGTATACCTATATCTATATATACATATAGACACATATACACCTATAAGTCACTCCTATGGCAGGCCTTAACAATCCTGGAGGCAGAGGGCTTGGTTTTATGTGAGCGGGTGCCCTAGCATAAGCTGAGCCCCTCTGCAGCTTTCGGAACCATCTCCTTATATCTGTTCTATGATATAGCCATACAATATACTCTTAGGTGCATTATAATGCTCGCGGTTAATGCTAACTTTGGTTTGGTTTTATCAAAACATGTTGTGTAAGGTGTCAAACACTTTGGAATACTACCCCCCGCCAGTCCTGGCGGCGGGGGTAGCATTCCACCCTTCTAGAGGGAGAAGACATGTAGTTACTGGTTTACCCGGTTAAAGTTGAACAGAGCCTCAGCATCACAAAATGGATGCTGCTGCTACAGACACGATTCTGACCTCCTGTTGCTGGACGAAACTCCGGCAGGGGAGGCCTGGACAATAGGTTTCCTGTCCAGGGAGGTGGCAGCATCTCCCCAGACAGGCTTTAGTGTATTGGGGCAGGGAGGGCTGCATTCAGAGAATGCTTCCAGACACTGCCTGGGGCACACAAGGTGCTCCATGCATTTCCCAGTTCAAACCGGTTGCTGGGGCACTCTGCCCCAGCTCTGGCGCGAAACTGGACAAAGGGAAAGGGGTGTAACCATCCCCTTCCCAGGTCCACCCATAGGAGGGAACTTAAGGGTAGTCCAGCCCCTAAACTTAGTATAAGTATAGGAGCCCGGTGACTAGGACTTTAGATTACCTTGGACGAAACTCTGAAGCATAAATCCTGGACCTTCGACATTCCATTTCGACTGGAAGACGGAAGACATCTCCCTTGTGGTCAAGGAGTGACCACCCTGTTCAAACAGGCACCAACAGCAACTATGCTGGTCTGCATTTTCGAGGCTCCCGCCGGATCCCAAAGAATCTGCGACACAGGACACGGACTTCCAGACATCTCAGACCCGACCTTTGCTTACAGCAAAGCTGAGACTCATGGCGGACACGAGAGACGTGGGACCGGAACTCCGGGACATCCTGCATTTTGCAAGCTGCACTCACTTCACGAGGTAACTCGAAGTCGTGCATTGGGGTGCTTGAAGCCCCAGTCCCAAGCACCATTTGCACCGAAGCTCAGAGGCCCCCACTCCACGAGTGACCTGTGGGCCCCACTTTTGCATTTCAGCTCGACGCATCTTCGCGGTTCCTAGTCTGTTGGCTAGTGAGCCTCCCGAAGACTTCCTTTTAAATCTAACTTGCTTTCCTGGTTTCTCCAAGCTTGCTCAAACTTCCCTACGAGGGAGAAGTTCCTCAGACCTTGCTGGTCTGCTCCGAAGCCAATCTCGACATCCTGCATGGGTTGCGTTTGTCAAGGCTTGATGGGTCCAGTCCGGATACCGACACTGCAGTCAACTAGATCCTTCGTGGGACAGCTCGAATCCAGCTCCTGGTTGTCGTCGACGCCTCCTGGTCCTCGTGGCTGAAGAGACAAACTTCACATCTTCACCTGAAATCACCCGACACCTGGTGGCATCTTCCTATCGCCGCCCTGGTCACTGGCAAGTGACCCAGACTCTGTCCCTTCTGCTTTCAGGTTCTACAGATCTTCGATCCACCCTTGGATCCACCCGGACACTTTTCCTCTAGTCGCCTGCAGCACTTCTTTGCTGCTCTCCATTGAAAACGACAACGAAACCCGACACGAAAAGACACCTATGCACCCGGCTTCCCTGAGTGAGGTAACACGAGTACTCCGGTGCTCCCGTGGGTCTTGACTCTCGAAGTGTCCTAATTTAAAAGGGTTCCATCGTAGTCCATCCGGAAGTGTCCTTAAATTGTATATTTGTTACTTCTACGTTTCCCATAGAAAGTCAATGGTAACCCGCGGCTGTGTTTAGACACTGCACGCGTCTCCCGTGGGCCTCCTACTTCCTAACCTTTGGTTGTTTAGAGTAGCCCCAGCGATTCCACAGGCCCCAGGCCTACTTTCTAATTCTCTTGTGGTTCTTATACCACTATTTTAGTATATGGTTTGTGAGGCCCCTAGGGCATAACGTATACTGTGCAACTTATCGTATAGTAATTGAGTAACTTTTACCTCTGACCTCATAAAGAGTGCAGAGGGGTTGTGTTTAGAATAAATACATATATATTTGATATATTCCTTGTGTGGTGTCCTTTCATTTGGTACTCAAGGGATTATATTTGGGAAAACAACTTGCTTAATACGCTCTCTGAAATCTTAGCCTGATGACTGCTGGTCCATGCTACCACTAGGATAGCTTTCTATAAGGTTGACTTTACAACCACCATCAATAAGGATTGATTAGACTGGTGCAAGGTGCCCAGTAGAACTAATGGACATCATATGCCAGGCTAACTTCTCACAACAAGGTAATCGTATTGAACAAGACAGCCCTTCCTATCAGGGATACCGGCAGTTCTCTCCAGTGTGCCACATCCCTGCGCAGCCTGTCCAGTTGCGGGAGTAGATTATCTGCCCTGAACTCATTACTGTTCCTGGATATCAATACACCAAGGTATTTAAACTGTTCCTTTACTAGATGGATTGTCTGCTAGCTGGGAAGG
This sequence comes from Lissotriton helveticus, assembly GCF_964261635.1. Taxonomy (NCBI): domain Eukaryota; kingdom Metazoa; phylum Chordata; class Amphibia; order Caudata; family Salamandridae; genus Lissotriton; species Lissotriton helveticus. The sequence goes on along the minus strand of NC_136071.1, from coordinate 445,388,954 downwards.
CCAGGACAAATCCCGACAGACAGGGGGAACAACAGGGATTTGTCCCAATTTATCTGATGCCCAGAAAAGCTGGTCATACAGTACATAAAAGAGACAGGCACTGGATATAGTGTTACTTCAAGAGAACCACCTTAAGAGCCACGACTGTAAGGCCTTAGACTTACTTGACCACATTATGTGGGCACAAGCAGGATATATGTCAGAATCATGAGGGGTAGGCATCCTCACCCATAAGTCAACACCCTACGTCCTGGACAAAATTTGATCAGACCCACTGGGACAATATGTAGCCCAAACAGGACAATGGGATGAACAAATATTGAACCTTTGCTCAGTCTACATTCCTCCCAGACTACAGAAAGTCACACACCCAGAGATAGCCACACTGCTCCTGAAACTCCTAAAAGAAATTCTGATATTGGGAGGTGGCATGAATGAGATGGCCTCAGAAGAGAAAGATAAACACCCTTCAGGGAATGGGAATAGAGGAAAAACACAACTTCACACATTTCTGAACACTCCGTGTCTAACAGATAATTGGAGAGCACATAACCCCCAGATAAAACAACACACCTTTATCATTATGGGGTGCATGGCAGCCTCTGACGGCTGGACTATCTCCTGACACAGCACACATCCCTACAAATTTTGCGGGGGCTAAGCACCTCACAAGAGGCATCTCGGACCAATCACCGACCTGGGTAACATGGGCAAGGAACACAGACAATGGGCTCTAAACTCCTGGTACCTCAAAAGCAAGGAGATTCAATATTGACTCTGCCTAGGTATGGATAATTACTTCACTGAAAATGAGGGAACAGAGGTCTCCTCAACTACGCTATGGGAGGCATATAAACAGTGATAAGGAGACAGGATTTGTCCCTGATATTGGAGGAAACAATTAGAAATAAAGGTAATTGAATAAGCTCGAAAAAAGAAATAGAGAAATTAGAAAGGCACACTACCTCCCACGCAGATTTGCACATTTCCCGAAGAACAGCACTGAAGCAACAGGAGTATAGAGACATTATAATAATAATAAATGGGGGCGTGGCTTAGCGCGCGATGCGAATGGACGCCTGCGGGTAGAGCTCCGTGCCGAGCTCCCCTTCCCGGCGCTATTATCCGGAGAACCACTCTGCAGAGCCAGCCGGAAACCACCGGCGCGAGGTCCACACATCCCGACACGGCGCCTGTCCAACTTTGGTGCCGATCGGACTCGCCCCACTGCACCGGGGAAACTCGAGGAGCTGCTGCCGCACACGTCGGCCCCAGACCCGGCGGATGCCCAAGACACACCGGGGATTCGGTGGCGGAGGTAGGCCGGGAGGCGCGGCCTGCGGCAGACACCAGCGGAACGCGCACACCCGCAACTGGGGCCACCCACGGCTCGTCCTCAACAACAGGCGGACACAGCACCTCCTGCTCAGTGGCACTCGGGGTCGTCCCGGTGGAGGGGAGACCGAGTGGGAGTAACCCGGGACCGGAGGCTGGAGCCAGATGTGCGCGGGGACCCGGAGCCGACTCCCCTCATCGGACGCCACGTGGCCTAGCGCCATGGAATGACGGAAGGTGAGCGACCTAGCCACGAGTATCTGAGGACATAAACATTGTGAGAGTGACCGTGCGCGGAGGCGACAGACCTCGGCTGGGAGCCACAACCACACGGTGCAACAGCTGCGACACGGGGCGCGCGAAACCTCCGCCACCGACTGCACCGGCGGCGCGCAGTCACCAAGGGGGCGAGCTACGCGCCTTGGAACCGGACACGGCGCAAACTCCCGGGCAGAAGTGGGACCCCGGTGCTCGTACCACGTGCGCAACACCAACACGCAAAAGCGTCTGACATCGGACCCCCGGACAGGACCACAACATGGCGCCCACAGCGCTGCATTGGTGAGTGCGAGCCATAACGCCCTTGGAACGGGGGGGGCCGGCGCCGGGCCCATGCTCACGGGCAGAAGGAGACATAGGTGATCGACGGCAGCCAATCTGGCCGCCACCCACATGTGAAGGGCCGCCAATACACACACGACGAAAGCTAGCCCGGGTAGAACGACGACGAATCCACGGGGCGAACGCGGCCCACCCCAGTTGAGGCGTTGAGAGGTGTAGCACACCAGGGGACACGCGGACGACTGGTGAGCCCGGTCGAACCACAGCGAACAGCCCGGGAGGGACACGCCACAGCTGACTGACGGGTGTGGACCTAACGGTGCGTCCACCCAGACCCGAATACCAGCAACCACCATCACACAAACGAGCACGCTGACCACCGGCCTGCCACTGGTGGCCACCTTGAGGGCTCGGCCCCGATCCCCAACCCTCCACGGATTCGAATCCTAACCCACCCACCGGGAACCGCCTCGCTGCAGGCCTCGCTGGGGGCGCTGGCAGCTGACCTGGACACTGATGTCTAACGGGACCAGGGCACGAGCTGGGACTGGAGGCGCAAATAACAGAGACAAGATGGACAAATCTGGCAAGTCCACTGATCAGGACCAGACAGCGGCGAAACTTGACACCATGCTTGCGGCCATGGAAAGACTGGAGGAGTCTATCCAACTCACTCGCACCTCCCTGGCCACCAAGATTGACAGTGTGGCCATAGACCTCACACACCTGCGGGAGGATCATAAAAAACTTGCGGACCGCACCACATCCCTAGAAGACAACATGAAGGAACTCCAACCTCAAGTAGAGCAATCGAATAAGCACCTGCAGGACCTGCTGAACAGGGTGAAATTCCTAGAAAACAGAGCCGAGGATGCGGAAGGCAAGGCACGAAGAAACAACGTGCGACTAGTTGGAATTCCGGAAAAATGGGAGGGGAAGACACCGGAGGAGCACATGGAGCGCTGGCTGACATCTATCCTGCCAGAGGGTTCACTCTCGCCTCACTTCGTGGTGGAACGCGCCCACAGGGTTCCCACCACACCCTTGGTGACAGGCTCTAACCCGAGACCCATGCTTCTCCGCATATTGAACTACAGAGATAGAGACTCAATCCTACGTGAGACGCGCAAACTCCACGAAATATGAATTGATAACGCACAGGTGATGTTCTTCCCGGACTATACAATACAAGTGCAGAGGCAAAGACACTCTTTCCTAGCGGTGAAACGACGTTTGCGCCAACAAGGCCTACAATATTCCTTGTTATTCCCGGCAAAATTTAGAGTGATAGCCGGTGAGTGGACATATTTCTTCACGGACCCTGACGAGGTGGAGGCATGGCTAGACAGCGGCACGGACTCTGCCCCCCCGAGCACCAGCGGATCGCTCTGGCGGACGCCAACCCGGCGGGGGCAGAAGGCGACGCCGACCTCGACAACGTACACAGACGGGCGCAGGCGGAGCACCGAGAACACCCCCACCAGCTGATACTTCGCAACAGGAAAAGCAGGAAGCCCTCCGCCTCGTGATGGAACTGAGTCGCTCTCCCGCACTGAGCGAGCCAGCTGGCGGCAGCGGACGAGACCCTCCCAGCGACGATGAAGCCATCTATGGTGTGCCGGACTCTCCGGCGACAGAAGCTGGACCGGACGTCACCCCTCAGAGTGGTCCTCAGGGGACTGTGTCTAGGCACACAGGCCCACTCTAGGCGACAGATAGAGAAAGACCTAAAACACCTAGAAGCCGACCTGCTACAGGCAGAACGGGAGGCGTCTGAGGGCGCCAACACTAGGCTATTGGAAGCGAGGGCAGATCATGATAGATTAGTGGGTAGGCTAAAACATGTCAACTATGCTGCTCATTCGGCCCGCACACACCGCTATAGTGACAAACCGGGCAAACTGCTGGCCTGGTTGATACGACGCGAAGACCGATCTTCCCCGGTGACGGCGATAAGCCCTGCCACCGATACAATGGTGTATACACAGGCGGACATCCATGCCGCTTTTGTGACACATTACAATGCGCTATATCGGTCAAAACTGCGAAATCCGCAGCCAGATATAACGGCGTATCTAGACGAAGTGACGCTCCCCACTCCGACTGATAGCCAATGGGACGATCTTGGATCGCCGTTAATGGCAGATGAGCTACGTGACGCCATTTTTGCCCTTTCCAATGGCAAAGCCCCGGGCCCGGACGGACTGCCGGCTGAATACTACAAGGCCTACTCGGACATTCTAATTCCCGAACTACTCAGAACATACTCGGCAGCGTTGGAGGACTCATCCTTACCCAAGTCCATGAATGAGGCAACATTGGTGTCTCTCCTCAAACCGGGCAGAGACGGCACACTCCTCGGCTCATACAGACCTCTGGCTCTGTTGAACACAGATTACAAGATCCTGGCGTCGACTCTAGCCCGAAGGCTGGCGGCCCTGGTGCCTGCCTTAGTGCACAAAGATCAGAACGGCTTTGTCCCAACAAGATGCACCTCCCAAAACATAAGGAGGCTGTTCCGAGTGCAGGAGTACGCAATCCAGAACTGGCCGAGATCGGGCTGCTTAATATTAGACCTTGAAAAAGCGTTCGACTCCGTGGAATGGCCTTATTTGCTAGAAGTGCTACGCAAGTTTGATCTGGGTGACGACTACATCGAGTTGGTGGGATTGCTGTACAGGAGGCCCGAGGTGAGAGTGCGCACGGGCGGACTGCTGTCCGAGGTCATCCGAGTCGGGAGGGGCACCAGGCAAGGCTGCCCTCTCTCCCCACTACTCTTTTCACTGGCGATGGAGCCTTTAGCCGAGCGAATGCGCAACAGCGGCGCACAGTGGGGCATTCCACTGGCGGATGGCACACATATAATATCGCTGTACGCGGACGACTTACTTCTGTACGTCAGAGACCTCGAACACCTACCACCGGAGCTATCGGACATCTTCCGAACGTTCGAGACCATGTCCGGCCTCAAGGTCAACTGGGCCAAGTCGGGGCGTACTCATTTGCTCCTAACACCCCAGACCCTGAGCTCAGGATCAATGGCGAGAGGTTGCAGTGGCACCAAAACACGTTCAAATACCTGGGAATCCATATTCATAGAACCCCCCCCCAGACATCTTAGATGGCAATTTGACACGAGCCATAACATCCATCAGGGCGCAGATCGCCTTTTGGAAAACTCTCCCCATCAATGTGCCGAGCAGGGTGACTTTAACGAAAATGATCGTCCTGCCCAGACTCCTGTACTACTTTGCAAACATTCCACTATACGTCCCGGCCCGCATTTTCAGAGAATTGGAAACCATGCTTAGAGACTTGATTTGGAACACGGGAAGACCCAGAGTGGCACTGACGAAATTGTACGTTCCAGTCAGCGATGGTGGCCTAGCGGTACCAAACCTGGAACTCTATTATCTGGCGGCGCAACTGCAATGGGTAGTGGCTTGGCTCTCCGGTAGGAATCATGAAGACACGGCCACAGCTGTGGGCGCACTATCCCCGCTACAGATACACTCATTATTTCACCCGCTGGCGAGCACCAGGAAACACACCCAAGTACACGTAGCAGTGGCTGCGAAATGCTACTCTCGATGCCTACGGCTCACCAAAACCACTACACCGTATGCCCCGGCGCTCCCGCTCCTAGCCACCCCAAAGGCCGCGACAGTAGTTACAGAAACGGCCCTGGAACAGTGGACACGCTCGGGTATAGAAACCATGGCAGACCTATACGCTGACGGCGCTCTGCTACCCTTCGAGACACTTGCTGCCGACACGGGGTTACCAGCAGGACAGTTCTTGCAACACGCTTCCATAATCAGAGCGCTCACGCAGAAGTGGGGAAACATTACTGAAGAACCTCCCATACACCAGCTGATACAGTACATGCACGTCATGGGAAATGGCACACACGTGGTACACTAGCTAACCCAAGCACTGCTCTCCCACACACAATGCACCCTACAACCACTGCGGGATAAGTGGGCGGAGGACAGAGGGAAGGCCTGGACGGACTAGGAATGGGCGGTGATATTGGCGGGCCCCAAGAACACTCCTCGCAACGCACGCTTTAAACAGATTCAGTTTTATATCTTACACAGAGCATACCTCTCCTCAGACAGGATAAATCTATACTTTCCAGGTGCAACAGCAGGGTGCCCGAGATGCAATACAGAGGGAGCAGATCTCTTACACGTGCTGTGGCAGTGTCCAGGGATCCAAACATATTGGCAGTCGGTGTTGTCACTATTGGAGCGGAGCACGGCAATGCCAATTCCTCACACATGGGAGGCGTGCATACTGGGCCTCTATCACAGAATTAAACGCAACAGGATGCCCTCCCGCTTCTGGGATCTTGGCCTCATCACAGCAAAGAGGCTCATTACTAAACACTGGAAGCGCGCAGACCCACCCAGGACAGAGCACTGGCGCACCTCACTGGACACCTGGGCAAAGGCGGAAAGCATATCCCTTCACAATGAGGAGACAGCAGGGCTGCGTAAATTCCCCATTGCGGCACTTTGGGACGAAATGCTACACTCATTCCACAGCGAATTCCAGACACTAGAAGAACCCACAGGACATGCCTCCCCAAGCGGAGAACACAGAGACAGGTGCACAACACCAGGCACTGCTGATGTTGGCCATGTTGCCGGCACTCCTGTCACATAGTTGGAACGAGCACTGCCCGCGCCCCCCCCCCCCGCTCCACTCGCGCGGCACGCTCGCCGCTGGCCACGCATCGCCCTCTCTGTCCTACTGGGACGGGCACGGACCGGCCATGACACCACCCCTGGGCCCCCCCACTACGTGATCAGATGTCCAACACACCACACGCCATACACCTCCAAGTTTGGTAACCCCACATCTCCCCGTTTTTATTATCCTAACCTATCCATTACAACATGATAACGAGGAAGACATGATTGAGTGATGTTTCCGCCATTGTATTTCATTGTGAAGTAACAGTGTACCTCACGTTTCGCTCCGTGATCCATGTATGAAATTTCATTATTTTTTTGCATTTTCGTGCAGCGACATATTGTACAATTCATGTTTTCTTTATCCTGTGAACCGTATAAAGGATATATTTAAAAAAAAAAGATATATAATAATAATAATAATAATCCACATTTGTAAAGCACGAACAATCACCCGTAAGGGTCTCTAGGCGCTGGGGGCCGTCGGGAAGATTAAGCAAGCTATTGCCCAGAGTCACATGGTTCTGGGCTAACCTGCCGCCGGAGCCGGGGATCGAACCCTAATCCCCAGATTCCAGCGTCAGTCACCCTGGCCGCGGCGCCACGCCTCTACCCTTTGCGGAGGAGGGGGCCAATGCTACCTACATCACAGCGACGCCTCGACAACGTAGGTAATTAGGCAAGCAAACTACTGGCTTGGATAGAACATAGGGAAAAACTAGCTAACTGGACCCTTGCAATTCAGGGTCTGAAGGGGGAGACCCACTTGTGCAATTCACATGACAGAAACACCATTGTGGAACAGTAATGAGCTGGGGACCCTAGGAAACCTAAAGGGACTAGATAGGTAGAACATAATAGGCATCTGGAAGTTAGGTGACCTCTGGGAGGGAGGAGCTCCAGGACACCTACCACCTGTCCAAGACAGAAACATACCATTGCCTCCTGGTAAGACTCATATTGCCAAGGGGAAGGAGATCCTGGATGCCACACTGCTGGAAGAGGGAGTGCTAATGGAGCCCCTCCTCAGAGGAGCTATCTCCTTCCTGTACCTGAAAATAGTAAATAACTCCCAGGGACATCTCCACCCGCTGAGAGAGACCTGCAAGACAAATCTGTGATCAGTCAAAGAGGGGGAGCGGGAGTGGGAGGAGGCACTGCTGGACCCTAGAGAGTTGCGATATGGGCAGGATTTCGCCTGGTGCAGCTTCATGTATTGCACAGGGCCTATTATAGAAGAACCACTCTACACAAGATGGGGAGAACACCCGCCACAACTCTCTGAGAGGGTGTGGCATAATGGAGTCTTTCTATCACATCATATGGTATTGGCAATCCACCCTGGGTAGCATCTCACATACAAAAGGGACCCATATTGATAGCTCGCAGAAACAAACCTTACTCAATAATATAATAGGCAAGGTCTCCATTGCGCCTCACCAAACGACTTGGACAGCACTTGGTCTAGTGGTGGGAATGTATGACGTTACAACGCATGCCTTTACAACTCAGTTTTTACATTGCAACATCCTTTACAGCGCACTACATTACATCGCATGACACTACATCGCATTTTTAGAAACTACCTTTACAAACGCATTCCATTACATCGCATTATACCTTTACAATGCATACTTTACTATTCTAACTCCAGGGGGTGCAACAGTAGGGTAAGTGTTGGATAATGTAGGGGTAACAAATTACTATTCTAACTCCAGTGGGTACAACAGTAGGGTAAGTGTTGGATAATGTAGGGGTAACAAATTACTATTCTAACTCCAGGGGGTGCAACAGTAGGGTAAGTGTTGGATAATGTAGGGGTAACAAATTACTATTCTAACTCCAGTGGGTACAACAGTAGGGTAAGTTTTGGATAGTGTAGGGGTACTATGCATTGTATTGGTATCCGTTGTAGTGACATGTGATGTAGTGTCACATGTTGTAATGGTATGAGTTGTAATGGTATGAGTTGTAGTGACATGCGTTGTAAAGGATGTTGCGATGTAATGACTGCTTTGTAAGTGTAGTGCGATGTAATGGTTGCGTTGTAAAGGATGTTTCCCAGTGGTAGCCACAAGAAACATAGCCAGAACATGGGGCAGAGAAGAGGCAACAAAGTTGGAAGATTGGAACAAAGACATGAATTGGTGTATGCTAGCAAGGAAAATGATCTACAAAAGCAGAGGCTGCCCCAGAATGTGAGAAAAAATATTGGCAGCGTGGGGAGCAGTCACCGGGTATTGAGAGCTTTTAAAGGACAACAAGCTATAGTCCAACCAAACACGGGTTGCTGCTAACTATGTAATACTGTGCTATCTTTCCTTTAATCTCTTTAGTTTTTGAAAATGCTAATAAAAACAAATTTAATACATGGAGAAAGTGAGAGAGCATGAAGAAGGTTGATGCTAATCTAAAGTGATATGGAGAGGAAATACCCATCTACGTTATAAGATCTGACACGGGTGAGGTTCTATACACACCATTGGAGATTTACAGGGCATTCACAAACCACTATAGGAGGATGTATTTCATTCTAGACAAGCATGGGGGAAACAGATTAGATGTGTATCTAGCTGGGACTGTCATGCCAAGCCTGTCTGTGGAACAGAGAGGCATACTGGAGAGTCAGATGCCCAGAGAGGAGCGCAAGACACCGAAGTTGGTTTCGTAGCCATCGGAGCTCTATTTGCCTTAAAAAAGAAACACAGGTCCCTACGTTATAGACAATGCATGAATATGCATTTCATAGAGGGAGCTTCCCAGACACCACTTGTGAGGTAACAATTGTGTTGCTGCCTAAAGCTGGGAGACATAAGCTAGATGTGAAGTGTTATATGCCGCTGGCACTGTTGAATTACGAATACAAATTATTGGCAAAAACACTAGCACATAGACTAATAATGTGCACAAATGGCGTAATGCATGCACACTAGAGCAGTATAATTCCAGGGCAAAGCACACACACAAATCTGAGAAGAGTATTTTTTGTGCTTGACAAAGCGCCCTGCATGTGCTAGTTGACTGTGGTGGCTTCTATAAATATCGAGAAGGCCTTTAACACCTTGGGGCGGCCATTCATTTTTGCAGAGCTCCAGAACATGGAAATAGAGGGAAATATTATCAAATGAGCTCATCTACTGCCCACAAACCCAGTAACTGGGGTTCTCTCTGGCCACATATTTTTTAAATCATGGGTGATCAGAGTGGCAGGCAGTGGTGTCCGCTCTTCCCTCTTTTGTTTGCACTAGTAATGGAATCACTTACCTGTGTAAAACAGGAGAGCAGACTAGGATTGCCATGTGGTACATATATGGTTTTCCTTGTACACAAATGACACTCTCCTGTATCTCAGGGAGCCCAAGTGGAGTCTCCTGGGAGTATTAAGGTGTTGAGTGAGTTTGGGTTATACTCTGAAATTAAAGTAATTGGGGAAAATCCTGTTTGTTTACAGTTTTCCCGGAGTGTGGCTCAGCAGGTGGTAAGGATTTATTATGGCAAATTTCTTTTGGAAAATTGTATCTGGAATTAGATCCTCCATTTCCTTTTGAACTAAGCTCCCTCTCTCCCCCATGGGGTGGGTGGTAATTGCTAAAATGTTAATTTTGCTAAGATTATCATACCTCTTTGAAGCCATCCCCTTAGTTCTGAAAGAAATGTTGTTCACAGAAATCAATTAATGGATATATTCTGTGAGACTAAAAGGAAACGACTGGCCTTCACGAAGGAGATGAGGTCCCTGAATGAGGCCAAAAAGGGCTAAGTGACCCTGAATGAGGGTGGTATGTGAGTGCCAAACCTACAAATGGAAATACGTTACTTACCTGTAAACTGTGGTTCTCCAGTATTGGTATCTTTCATAGATTCACATGCTTGAAACATTCCCCTTCGTTGAAGTGGGAGTCCCAAGGCCCATAAAAAGCAGTAAGCAATTACTCTAACATTCAAGTTAATAGAGAAAAAACATTCACTTTATTATCTCGTCCTAGTCATTAGGTATGGTCCAAACTCCAGGCAATTAGGCGAAAGCACCCTCTAGAACCCTCTCCACAGAGGCTCCAGGCTCTCAGATTTTCTAGCACAAGTGCAGTGTAATGGTAAAATAAAACAGAGAGCCTCTATGGGGAGGAGGGTGGGTCACATGTGAATTTATGAAAGATATTAATACTGGAGAACCACAGTTTACAAGTAAGTAACTTATTTTCTTGGGGCGTGGCTTGACCACCGACGGGCATGGCTGCTTGAGCTCGGAGCTCCGCGCCTGCCTCGCCGGATTTATCCTGACATCCTGCCTGGAGTGCGGCGCCTGAGTCCTGGAGGGGCTACCTAAGCTGCGGGGCGGAACGAACTCCGTTGTGGACCTGGTGTCGTCCGATCTGCCATATTAGTGGGGCCTGCTTCCGGCGCTGCATCCCCGGCCTCGAGTACACAGGGAGCCGGCACGGAGGTGAAGCGGCCATTTTGCGGCCAGACCGGACTTTCTCTGCCGCGGCCGGCGGTGGCGGCGGGGGCACAGCGGGTCTGCAGCCACTATCTGCGGAGATCGCCCTCCTTGGTGGCGTACCCGGATGGCTGGGGGACCCCCCATCGTGGCTCTGTGACGTCGGGGAGAGCACTCTCCGACGCTTGCTCTGGCTGGACCTCGGGGCTGGATCTGCCTGCCTCACTGGTGGACCCCTGTGCCCGTGTTGAGCTGGGCCCCTCTGTGGTGGCCCTGGGTCAAACCTTCCCAGGAGACTCGTCGCTACCTGCGGACTCACCCGCCATTTGGGATTTCAGAGCGGGGCCCTACCTGACTGACGGCTGCTCGGGGACCGAGTGGCGGTCAGCGGTGGTGATTTCTCACGGGTGTGCCTGGTCCCTGCTCCTTCTGCACACGGGGACCACACGTTGGGGTCTGTGTGGGAAACCCTGGTGGGAGCGATAGCCCCATTGCCTGGTGTTAAGCAGCGACGGCGTGGAGCACGACCTGGCTGGGGCCGTGCTGGTGAGACCTGGAGTAGCGGAGCGGCTCCGGTTTGTGGCCGCCTGAGGAGCTGGTGCACCCCCTCGGGTCTACGTGGAGTGCTGACGGCCGCCCCACAATGGGGGCAGCTTAACAATTTGGGGCCGGAGACACTTTCGGGGGAGACGGAGACCGGGGACCTCGCCTCACACCTGTAACACCCAACGACTCAGTGGCGAGGCGGCTGGCATAGGCTGGTGATCCTGGCCTGGTCTGGAGTGGGGAGCCGACCTCGTGCTTCTTTTGTTACCACGACTGGGTGTGCACTGTGAGATCACCGCAGGCCCGGTCTTGAGAAGTGCAGGGGCCCTGTGGGACCATGGGGAAGCCGAAGGCAGCGAAGGGGGTGCCGCCTCCTGAACCCGTAGAGGAGATGTCGGTGGACCATGATCAGGACTCTGCTGGAGCGCAGGCACCGGGGCTACAACAGCAACAGCTGGAGCAGATCTTACAAGCCATCACGGCCACTAGAGAGGAGTTGCATCACGACATCACGCAGGTATCTGTGAGCTTGGGCCTGCTGAGGGCGGATCATGGCAAGCTGGCTGACAGAGTTAAGGCCACGGAATTGGCCTTGGAGGTGCTGGAACCTGCACATAAGGCGACTGATGCAGTGGTGGGGGACCTGCTGCGCAGGGTGCAACAGTTGGAGAAAAGGGCGGAGGATGCTGAAGGCCGCAACAGGCGGAACAACGTCCGGGTAGTGGGCCTTCCGGAAAAAATTGAGGGGAACAATATGGTTGCCTACCTGGAGACCTGGCTGCGTGAGGTGGTTGCTCCTGAGGGACTGTCGCAGTTTTATACACTGGAGCGAGCTCACCGAGTACCTGCCCGTCCGCCGGCCGTCGGCCGCCCTCCCCGGCCTGTGGTGGCACGGCTGCTGCATTTTAAAGACCGGGATGTTATACTGCAGAAGGCGATAGCACTGGGACCTTACCGGGTGGATAATGCATCAGTGTCCATTTATCCTGACTATTCATATGATGTCCAGCGCAGTCGCTCCACTTTCCTATCAGTTAAGAAGGCCCTTCGCGAGGAGGGCATACGGTACTCTCTCCTCTTCCCTGCACGACTGAAACTACTGGTGGATGGTACAACGTACTTTTTTGACTCGCCTGAAGATACTTGGTGTTGGCTGGAGACGTATAAGGCTGGCAGGGATGGCAACGAGGCGACGGAGAAGGTAGTGGAGAAGACAGCAGAGACCAGCCCGAAACCACGATGGAGGCGGCGGCCCAGGAGCCGCATGGCTTCCACTCTAACACCATCACAATCACAGACGGAACTAGACCACCGGGCGGCTCTCCAGGCGGTTTCCGCCATTTCGGGTGCAGTGGACGTGGATCATGTGGCGGAATCGGGGTCCCAGCGGGGTTCGGAGGGCCTAGCAACTGAGGGCTCTGATGTGGACAGTCGGGCCCTGCCGCATGTCACGCCAGGAACTGCTGATGGCCTCATGGACGAGTGACTCATCTGCCCGGCTTGTGTACAGTAAGGGGCCGCTGGGCTGGCTTTGGGTTGTCCTGTTGGGATGAGAGCTGGGGGGGACTGTCATCTGGTTGGGTGTATCTTACTGTTGTTTATTTGTGTTAGGAGAGAGGGTCCGCTGTCGAGGATTGTCGGGGAGTCCCTCCGGGGCAGGGCGCTGAGGACCTAGGGGATCTATTTTGGAGGCTGGGTGCTGATAGCGTAGGGTGTTGTTACCGCCTAGCTCGCTCAGGTGTAGAGACACCCCCCCATACTCACGTTAGGTGTGAGACTCTGGTAGTTGCCAGAGAGCTCCCGCTTTTGGGGCCAGGTTTGGATGGGTAACTGCAGTTTAGCACCTGTTCTGGGGAAGGGAGGGAGGGGGATTGGTTGGGGAAGTTTGGGGTGTTGGGGCGCTGCCAGTGTGCCATCTTGGGAGAGGGAGAAGTTGTTTCTTGCTGTACTCCACTATGGGGACCCGCCTTGAATTAAAATGCATTTCCTGGAACGTACGAGGGCTGAACTCCATGAGGAAACGCTATAAGGTGCATGCATACCTAGTGCGTAGGGGGATTCAGGTCGCTTTTCTGCAGGAAACCCACATTGTTCACTCTGAAGGCCGGGCGCTGCAGCGCAGATGGCGGGGTCAATTGTTTTATGCTACATATTCTGTTTATGCGCGTGGTGCATTGATCTGGGTGCGCGCGGGTGTGCCTTTCCAGCCATTGACCACGGTGATTGACCCAGAAGGGAGGTTTGTGGCTGTGCAGGGGCGTATGGATGGAAGAGATGTGGTCATGTGTAGTGTGTATGCTCCGAATGTGGAACAGCCGGCCTTTTTTTCGCGCCTGTCTGGAAAGCTAGCGACCCTCCTGACGGGTACGGTGTTTTTGGGGGGCGACTTCAACTCGGTCGCCGATGTGGGATTGGATCGCTCCCATCCTCCACTGGCCCAGTCCCCGGTACATAAGATAGCGAAGGTGCGGCGGGACTGGCAGAGCACATGGGGCCTGGTAGACACGTGGCGGACCCATCACCCAACGGATAGGGACTACTCGTTCTACTCCGTGCCGCATGATTTACATGTGCGAATAGATGGTATCCTGTGCTCACCGGAAGCCCAGGGCATGGTCTATCACAGTGAGTATCTGGCACGGACGCTATCAGACCATAACCCTTGTTTAATTGCGGTGCGGTGGACATGGCGGCGCCAGGTGATCCCCACATGGCGATTGAATCCCACGGCTTTGGAAGATGGCGGCGCCAGGTGATCCCCACGTGGCGATTGAATCCCACGGCTTTGGAAGACCCTGTGTTTAGCGCTGAGGTTAAGAATAGCGTGGAACTTTACTTTGCTGAAAATACAGGTACGGCGTCTAGCAGAGCCCATGAGTGGGACGCGTTTAAGGTGGTGATAAGAGGGGTGTGCATCTCGGCCACAGCGGGAGCCCGCAAGTCGTTGCTGCGGGATATCACGCGGGAGGAAGACCGGCTGCGGTGCGCTGAAAGGGCAGGGCACACAGATACGAAGGGTCGAGCTGCAGTTTTGGAGGCGCGTGAGGCGCTGGCCACTCAGGTGGAGCGCCTGCGTTGTCTTGACTACAAGGAATATCTGGTGAGGGCACACGCAAAAAGGGACAAGGTGGGTTCTTTATTGGCGTGGTTAGCAAATCCGGCAGCCCGGGGCACTCCGATCCTGTCATTGGGCACGACTACTGGGGATCTTATGTACTCGCAGTCGGAGATTAATGACCAGTTCTTTGGCTACTATACTGCGCTCTACCGCAGCGCGATGCCGGACCTACCGGATGAAACCCAGGACTTTCTTTTAGCGGCCCGGCCCCCATGACTAGATCCAGATCAGGGAGACAAATTGGGGGAAGCTATTTCCCTGGGTGAAATTCGGACTGCGATCAAGCACATGGCACGGCGGAAAACACCGGGGGCTGATGGTCTCCCGGTGGAGTTTTACGCTAAATATGTGGATCTCCTGGCGCCAAGACTGTTCTCGGTATATAGGGAAGCTTGGGATTTGGGACGACTGCCTGCATCTGCCAGAGAGGCGATTATTATACCATTGCTGAAGATGGGCGGAGATGCCAGCTCGCGCTCAGCGTATCGCCCGCTCTCCATGCTTAAGGTGGATTATAAAATGCTCAGTAAAATTCTCGCGACCCGGCTTCTGGAACACATGACGACCTTGGTACACCCAGATCAGGCAGGTTTTATCCCTACCAGGAACACGGCAACGTGTATACGTCAATTGCTCCGAGTTATGGAGGGGGGCTGCCAGGATGTTCCGAACGCTGTTGTGCTTTCGGTAGATATTGAGAAGGCCTTTGATAGCGTGGAATGGCCGTATATGTTTCAGGTCTTAAGAGAGTTCGGCTTGGGAGATCAGTTTGTGCGGTGGACAGCGTTACTGTACAACTCGGCCTCCGCCAGAGTCAAAACGGGGTCAACTATATCAGCAGGTTGCCAGGTGGGGAGGGGCACCCGGCAGGGCTGCTCGTTATCCCCGCTATTATTTGCACTCGCGATCGAGCCGTTGGCTGCGCATGCTAGGTTGATGAGGTCATATGAAGGTCTGTCGTTGCTTGGAGAGGCCCATTACATTTCTCTATACGCCGACGATCTACTGATGTTCTTTTCCGGTGAAAATGGGGCCATACGGGGTGCCAGAGCGCTGCTCCGGCAGTTTGGTCGGCTGTCGGGCCCGTGTGTGAATTGGACCAAAACCTGCCTCTTCCCTTTGACCCCGACTGGGCGGCAGCCATCGGCAGGGGAGGACTTAAGGTGGGAACCCTGCTGCCTGCCTTATCTGGGCACCCATATTTATCATACACCGTCTGATCTCTTGGACGGTAATGTGCACAGGGCGATAACGGGCCTGAAGGGCAGCATGGCCTTTTGGAGCTCTCTACCCCTGTCGGTTGCGGGCCGAGTGGCACTCTTAAAGATGGTGGCGCTGCCGGGTTTGCTCTACTTTTTCCGCACATTGCCAGTGTGGATCCCGACCGCGGTCTTCCGGACACTTCGGACTATGATTACGGGCTTCCTCTGGGGTGCAGGTAGGCGGCGTGTTGCGCTTACCACCCTGATGCGTCCGCGGGCTGATGGGGGACTGGCGGTGCCTGATTTTGAATGGTACTACCTAGCGGCACAGCTTCAGTGGCTTACGCTGGCGGTGGCTCGGGAGTTCCGGGGTCCTGAGGGACCCTGTGGTTGAGTGATCCCTCGACACGTATTATCTTTCATAGTTCTTCAACAGAAGATCGACCTTAGCCAGCTCACCCTTGAGGAGCGCACCCTCCACCTATGCTGGAATCAGAGTCAGAAACGAGTCGGCTGTTCCTCCCCGTATGCCCCGGAGATACCGTTGGGCATGTGCACGGCCCTCCCCCACGGGGGTAATTGGACTGCATTGGCAATTTGGGAGGAGCTGGGCCTCCATATGGTGGGAGATCTGTATAGAGATGGCGTGTTGCTGTCTTTTCAGGAACTACAAACCACGTTTGGGATGCCACGAGGAGACTATTTATTGCATGATGCGTTGATAGCGGACTTCAGCGCCGCTGGAAGACGGGGCTGCAGGAACCTCCAACCTCGCTGGGCTGCCAGTATGTCACCATGGCGGCAGGCACTTTTAAGGCCGTCACTTGCCTCTACCGACGCCTATCGACTGAACGCTTGTCACCACTAGATACCTTAAAAGGTAAGTGGGAGACGGACATCGGCAGGCCCATACCGGAGTCGACGTGGCCCCACCTATTATGGCGAGCCTGGAAGGGTACGCGCAATGCCCGGTTCCAATTGGTACAGTTTTTCACGCTTCATAGGGCGTACCTGACTCCGGCTAAGATCTTGAGGTACTTTGGGGTATCCCATTCAACATGTCCGAGGTACGCTGTGGATGGTGCCGACTTCCGGCATATGTTCTGGACCTGTGCAGGGTTGGGATCCTATTGGGAAGAGGTTGTGACGTGTTTGAATCGTGTGACGGGGCGGACGCTGGAGGCTGAGATGGCTACTTCTTTGCTGCTTTGGTTTCCACATACCTCCCGTACCAAAGTTACTAGTAAATTCTACGACTTGGGGCTGATCATGGCAAAAAGGGAGCTCACCATGCATTGGAAGTCTAGAACGGGCCCCCACTATCAGAGATGGCGGATGAGCTTTTTGACTTGGGCGAGCAGCGAGGGCACCCTCCGCCTACAATTAGCTAGGCGCTCGACTAATGAAAAGGTACTTGAGACCGCGAGAGCGTGGGAGGCACTAGTGACCGAACTGCGGACCCCGTCTGCAGATTCCAAGGAGGAGGAGGATACTGAGACTGATCGGGGGGACTCTGCCGGCGCCAGACAGGTGGATAGTGCGTTGAGTGAGACTGAGGGGTGTGGATGAATTAGTGGGGCGCCCAACGACGAACCAGGTTTGATTGCGTTTACAACTTTGGAAGGGGCTTTAGGGCTCTGATTCTTTTACGGAAGCACTTTGTCATGCTGATACAACTGGTGTTAGGCGATGGTACGGCTGTACGGATGGGTTATTCATTACTGCACTCCTGTTCGACCTACATAAGGCACACTGGCAGGGGGGGGCAGGGAGGGAGAGAAGGATATTTGGGGGAGGAGTGGAATATTTGATGTTTGATTTTATCCTGTGGCGGCATGAGCTATCTGCGTAATGGCGGCCTTTTCATTATGGCTTAAATGGTTTCTTGCAAAAGCTAATAAAATCTGTTATACATTTTTTTTTTTTAAAGTTACTTATTTTCTTCTCAAGTATTGGGGTAGCTTTCATAGATTCATATGCTTGAATCAGAGTAGATAGCAGTTATCACATGGGTAGAATGTTCATTCAAGAAAGAATGTAATAGGGGGCGTGGCTAGCAACATGGACATGTGAGACGTGCCTCTGCACTGCTCCGGCAACTTCATTGATCCGGCAACGAAACTGGTGGCCCTCGGTCCCCAAAACAACTTACCTGCAGCCCAGTGGGTCCGTAATCCTCCTGAGAATGGATCAGGCCGTTATTTGAAGGGTGGATCGCTCGCAATATGATGCGGAGAGGGCCGAGCTGCTGATCGTCTCTAGCCTGAGAAGCGAGTCCGAGCGACTATGGGCGTCGCGGCCGGGGAGGAACCTTCGCCCCCCCGGGAAGAGCCGCCGCTTCCCTGAGGCATACGTTGGAAGAGAGAGCGCTGGCGGAGACTCGTCCTACCAGCCGCGACCCAGCCTGCTGATCGGGAGAGTGGTAGAGCTGCTCCTGGGACCGCAACCCTGCCGGCAGAACTCCAACTGCCGAGCGAGATCGCGGATGCGGGTGAAGGAGGCCCCGGAGGCGGCGACACGGCGGGGGTGCTGAGCAGGAGACCCGGGGCGGAGGAACGGTGACGCCCAGGCGGGATAGGCTCGCTGCACCTGTGAGGTGGGTTGGTGCATTTGTGCTGCTCCGGACGCGGACGCGGGTGGGAGTGAGGTGATTGCTGCCTGCGGCTTCGGCCTGTTGTGAATGAGCCACTTTAGTGGTCTGATGATCTGTGATGACCCTCGATCACCAACATTGTGAACTGACTTTAGTGTGCTATGTTACTTTAGCCTTAATGTAGGATGGTCTTGCATTACAATAATCTTGCCAAAGAATAGAAGGTATGGGATGTCGAGGTGCAGTGTTGTTGGTGATGGTGCACACATGTGCTCCATAGTGGATACTGAGGGATTAAGTGCATAGTGTTATTTGAGTTAGGTGAATTATGACTTTAGCCTATTGGCTTTGACGTGGTCTAATATCATTCTGCTTTCCAAGTAGTAGAGGCCTATGCTTGCGCAACTCCATATTCTAAACTGTAGCCATCTTCTGAGCCTCTGTAGGTGAGAGGTTATATTTGAGATTACATGTGTTGTCCACCAGTAGTGAACCAGACAAGACCGGTTCTTATCGAGTGGAATGTGCTCTCTTTGTGCCGAGTCAGAGCAAAACGCTTGGCCAGCTGCTTGTTGTGCTCTTGGTACGAGGTGGTACAGGAATCCCATGAGAACTGTAGGCGGAGTTAGCTAGAAACTTCGATGGAGAGCTGCATTCTATATTAGAGAAAGGGGGTCCGTGAGAGGGAGAGATTCTGAGATTCTGAGATGGTGAGATGCTGAGATGCTGGTCTGGTGTTTTGGCGGTCTGATGATACATCACGGTGCAGATGTGCAGTCGTGTTTGTGCAACAGAGAGTCCGGACCCAACCAGAGAGGGAAAGAGTGACGGACCCTTCTTCAGATGACAAGACGCCTAAGATTATGGTGAGGTGTTCCAGGTGTACTTATGGTATCTAACTATGTCTTTTATTTTCAGGCTCTATGTATATCTATGTGCTGATGATTGCTGCTAATGTTTACTGTGATCTTTAGTTATTTCTTTCTTTTGTCCTCCTATTATCATGTAATAAAGAAACCCTAGAGCATATCATTTGTTTGTATTCCTTGTGAGGGAAGGTTGGGACCCTTTTTTACCAAGTACTTACAGAGGGATGGGCGATTCCCCTCTAATGGGTAATTGTTGATACGGAAGGGAAAGTGCCTCCCATCAGGGATGTCTAAATTCTATCCAATACATTGCCAGGAGGAGCATGCGTTGTTTACCCTCTCGGATGGGGAGGTGTTGTGACTTGTTATTTGCAAGCTCCTCAGCAATGGTCTTACATGTTGTCAGTGTTTATTCCTTTCTTGGGTAAGTATTGTGAAATGTGGTGTCTTTCTGGAGCCTGAGAAAGGATGTGGTAAGTAATGGCCTGGTGACTGACAGAAGCACCAAAACATACAGAGAAGTAGGTCATTACACGGCCCCCCAGGGATGCTGCGCAGACGGAGAGGGAAACCGGCACTGTGCCTAATAACTGGTGTGGCTGGGCGCTGCGGAGCGAGACGTCTTGGCAACACAGTGGGGAAGTACCCCCAGAGTACCTGGAGGAGGGCCCTTAACAAAGACCCTGCAGACTCTGAAACACTGGGGGAGAGATGGGCAGGGCTGCCATTCTGGGTCCTGAGGCCATCCAGCACTGGTGATCCCCTTGATCTTTCCTGCCCGGCTTGAGGCCCAGCCCGTTACAAAAACCTCACAGGGACTCTTGCTTCGCAACAGCCGCGAAGCAACTGGTGGGCTTGCTGAGTGCCATGGAGACCCTAGGTGAAGGAGGACGACGACGATCCACGCAGCGGCCGGTGGAAAGTACAGCCCTGAGATCCTGCTGATGTGAAAGAATGCTCGGGCAGCAGGGGCCCCCTGCCTTCCACCGCCCCTTGGCGCCGACCGGCGGTCCCTGCTGCTGATGACCAGCAAGCCACACCGAGAGACGTGCAGGCCTGGTCTCCATCGTTCCGTTCGCATGACCCCCCCCCACCTGCACCCTTTGGCGTTGGAAATACACAAACTGGAAAAAGGACAGATGCCGGACGCAGCGGCATCTCAGGGGGACCCCTGGACTCTAACTAATGAAGCTAGGACCGAGTTGGCTGACAAGGAGACGATGGAACATGCCTGGAGCACGCAAGTTGGACAACCCCCCCTTGCTTGCTTGTTTCTCGAATTTCACTACTTGACTCTGTTTGACTTTCTTTTCCTTATCTCGTTCTTTACTTTCTTTCCTAAGTCTTATACCTAAAGTTCGTGTCTTCAGGGCTCGTCCCTGATGGTTTACGGGTACCCACAGGAGTTGGAATTTGTGGATTGAGTTTGCTGTGGGAGGGC
The DNA here is from genome assembly GCF_964261635.1 of Lissotriton helveticus. NCBI lineage: Eukaryota > Metazoa > Chordata > Amphibia > Caudata > Salamandridae > Lissotriton > Lissotriton helveticus. The sequence continues at coordinate 445,368,151 of NC_136071.1, read as the reverse complement.
GACAGACCTCCACCTGCTCTAGAGTCTACCTCCACATCATGCTGCCGGGAGGGGGTCGCTGGGTAGGGGGGGGGTGGGTATTGGTCGGGAGAGGGAGGGGGTTGCAATGGGTTCTGGGTTACGAGACAGTTGTTTTGTGTTCTGTTTCTTGTTTGATTGGCATATGGCATACAGCTCCACACCATCGGACACACACGCCGATGCACCCGCCCGTGGTCCACACCTATCTGCTGCTACGATATAACTGCTGTAAACACACACGATGCCCCCTGGGGTAGTAGGGAGACGGGACCCTGTCGGATACTCACATGGAACGTCAATGGTTTCGGGGACAAGGTAAAACGAGGGCTGGTAAGGACGTATATTAAACGATTGCACCCAGACATAGTCTGCCTCCAGGAGACTCATCTTAAGGACACAAAGTGTGGATTCCTGGCACGAGGAGCCTACACAGTCTTGGCACATGCGGGATACACATCTGGGTCACAGGGGTGGCTATCCTGATAAAAAAAATCCCCACCCTTTACTGTGACTCGAACCTGGGTAGATCTACAGGGGACCTATGTGGGGGTGACAGGAACATGGAGGAGACAACGGATCACTCTAGTCTCGGTCTATGCCCCCCCGAAACTACAGGCCAGGATGCTAACCGGGGTAGCAGAAATATTGTTAGACACGCCTGATACGCTACATATGTCCACCCCCCTGGACCGGTCTGGGATGAGACTTGACGGATCCCACGCGACGCCCCTAGCTAGGACCATAGGAATGATGGGTTTGACGGATGCCTGGAGACTGTTGCATTCCGGCGTGAAAAATGATTCCTACTACTCGGGGGCACACAACGTACATTCCAGCCTAGACTATGTCTTCCTTCTCCGACACGCCCTAGGAACTGACGGCGAAGCTGCGTATCTAGCGCGGGGTATTTCGGACCACTCGCCTTTGCTGGTCCGGCTGGGAGGGAGGCTGCGACCACAGACAGGGGGCTGGAGACTGACACAATGGGACCTACAAAACCACATGATCTTACAGGGCCTCCGGGCCGATACAAAGGTCTACTTTGCAGAAAATCTAGGCTCCATGCTGTCAGGGGTGACCTTATGGGCAGCCTACAAAACGGTCCTTCTAGAAAGGGCACAGAATAGGGTATCCCGGGAGACACGGAAAACCCAGGAGGAGTTGTGCGCACTGGAAACTAAAATTTTAGGCCTTGAACGACAGCACTTGATTGAAGGAGAAACGCAGGTGCTCCGGCGCCTGCTTGACGCCCAGCAACAGTATAGGGACCTGGCCACCAATGAGGCAAAGGAACAGGCACTTGCAACCCTGCACAGGTTATACAATGTCGGGGACAAATCTGGAAAGCTCCTGGCTTGGCTGAGTCGCAGGGAGAGAGACGCACGATGGGTAGAGGGAGTGACTGATAGGCAGGGACAATTGCAGAGGGGAGACCCCCAGATAGCCCAGGCGTTTGCCTTCTATTTCCGGGATTTTTATGCGGCTCGGGACCTGGGAGATACTGGCGACATAGCGGCCTACCTGGCTGAGATCCACACCCCAGTCTTAACTGAGGAAGACAAAGAAACCCTTGAGGCCGATATCACGGCCATGGAAATAAGGGAAGCGATAACTAGGCTCCGACCAGGGAAGGCTCGAGGCCCTAATGGGCTTCCAGCGGAATTCTTTAAGAAAGGAGCTGAACTTTTAATTCCCCACCTTCTGGCGATGTATGGAGATGCAGCCCAAGACGGTGAGCTCCCGCCAGACCTGAGAATGGCCACGATTGTACCGATATATAAACAGGGCAGGCCTCCAGAAGCCTGTGAGTCGTATAGACCGATCTCTCTCCTCAATGTGGAGGCCAAGCTGCTGGCTACGGTTCTGGCCCTCCGCTTACGCCAGATGATCTCCGGATTGGTGCACCAGGACCAGACGGGGTTCCTACCGGATAGGGCGACAAGGCAAAACCTCAGACGGACCCATAACTGGCTCATGGAGGTGCAGCACAGCAAAGACCCACATATGTTCCTCTCCCTAGATGCTGAGAAGGCGTTTGATGTGGTCCACTGGCCCTTTTTGGAAGCGACACTTATCAAGTTCGATGTCGGCCCCATTTTTCGAAGATAGGTAGGTCTATTGTACACGGATCCAAGGGCCCGGGTACGAATCAATGGTGTAATGTCTGAAGATTTCCCCGTACGGAGGGGGACTCGCCAGGGGTGCCCCCTGTCCCCGCTAGTGTTCGCCCTCACGGTCGAAATAGTGGCATGTGATACCCGTCAAGCAGAGGGCGTGCACGGCTTCCGCATCACATAGGTGGACCTCCATGAGGAGAAAATTTCGTTATATGCAGACAATATCCTCCTATACGTGACACAGCCGACGATTACGATTTTGACGCTGTTTGAACTTCTATACAAATATGGCTCCTTCTCAGGTTACAAGATAAACTGGCACAAATCAATTCTATATAGCCCACGCCCGGAAGAAGATTGGCCCCCACTACCGGGAGCCCTACAGGTCACCCAGTCTGGATTTAAATACCTGGGTGTCTATCTGACAACCGACAAACAAGTCTCCTATCAAAAATACATACTTAGGGTAATTAAGAACTTTGCAGACGACGCCCTCCGATGGAAGTCCCAACCTCTGACGATCCTAGGCCGAGCGGCAATGTTCAAAATGATTACACTACCACGATTTCTGTATGCCCTACAGAATGAATATTTTCCCCTACCCCGCCAGACATTTCAGACAATTAATGGCGAACTGCGTGCCCTCCTATGGCTAGGGTAGCAACCTAGAATAGCCCTAACTACACTCCAACGAAATCAATACAATGGGGGGATCTCCCTGCCGGATATAGAGGCCTATTACTGGGCGGAGCATCTCGCACCGATAAATTAATGGCTACATGCACCGGCAGACCACCCAAACTATAGGCTAGAGAGGGCCACCATGACACACCGCACCAGTTTGCACTATTTATACGGGGGAACTGGGAGGCGACGGCTGCTACCGGCCACACAGATTACCATAGATGTATGGGACAGGGCGACAAAGATGATGGGATGGACACACAAACCGACCAAGCAGACACCGATCTGGACCTGTACGTGGCTGAAAGAACTGCACAAACTTACCGGCTTTGGTGGGTGGGACGCCATAGGGATTTCAACGCTCGGAGACCTAGTGGTAAGAGGAGAGCTTTAGACGTATGACTCCCTAAGGGCAGAATATGGGCTGACCCCAGCGCAGTTCTTCAAACATGCGCGTTTGCGTCATGCCTGGAAGGCTGAGGTAGCGTTAACATCTCCACTACCGGAGTTAGCCCCACTGGAGGGTCGACTGTTACAAGAACAGGTCCCCAATAAACTGGTATCCTTGACTTATAAAACGCTGAACAATAATGCACCGGACGGGTTAGGGAAACTGAGGACAATCTGGGAGCGGGACGTGGGCGACATGGACACCGTAGACTGGGAGGCAGCCCTGATGCACCACAGGGAGATAGCGATCAAAACCCGACTATGTCTCATCCAATACAAAATACTGCACAGGGTCTATTATGACAGGGTTAGAATGCACCGCATAGGCAGGGCTAGTGACCCTTGTTGCCTGAGATGCGGACTCCCCCAGGGTACATTTTTCCACACCCTATGGGAGTGCCCCACCATAACCACTTATTGGACACATATCTTGGGTGAGCTGAGTAACATTTTGGAGGTGACGTTACAGATGGACCCTAAGTTTGTGTTACTGGGAATAAACACGGAGATAGATCTGACTCGCCCGCACCTGATCTTTGCCTTGCTGGCGCTAGTAGTGGCAAAGAGAGATTCAGCACAAGCATGGGGAGCACCATTACCTCCAAAGGTGGGAGATTGGCGGAGGGGAATGGACATGAACATGGTGGCAGAAAGAGTGACATATAAAGCTATGGGCTGCCCCCGAAAGTTTCATAAGGTCTGGGGGAAATGGAGGAAGTACCATGGATTTGATGTGGGATTGGGGACTGATTGAAAAGCTTCTGGGCACATCGGCTAGGATGTTGCCTGTGGTCCACGGCTTGTGGTGTGCGACACTGGGACCTAAGGGACCCCCCTTGAAGGATGCCACATGTAGGGACTTGGTGTTTGATAGGCTAAGAATGGACACTGCTGAATTGATGTATGCAATATCACTGAAATGGATGAGGGGCGGAGGGGCGGGGAGGTGCTTGATGGGGTGGATAATTAACTCTGATGTGCCAATTATGAGTAAGTTGATTTAAAATGCCAATAAAAAAAGTTAAAAAGAAAGAATGTAATACACAAAGTACGAAAGAAAACTGTACATCACCCAGTGTATATTAGACTTATGTACCACTTATTTATATATTTATATACCTATATAGTAATCTGACAATTCCTATGCACAGAGTCACAGTGAACTTAAATATAGCAATTTTAAAACTTAAAGGAAGGTGGGAAGGATAGAGGCTCACCTTATAGAAAAAGATTACGTAGCACCACCTGTCCCACAACTGTATCAGCATTACTTGCAGCTTCCAGACAGTAATGCTTGGTAAAAGTGTGCCTGGTAGACCAAGTTGCTGCTCTGCAAATTTGTTGAATTGGCACACCGGCAAAGAGAGCTGTTGATGAGGAGACTGGTCTCGTAGAATGCGCTTTCACTGTTTAATGTACAGGTTTGCCTGCTTGTTGATGGCAAAATTGGATCGCACAGGAAATCCAACGTGCTATGAAGTTTGTTCAGTCACTGGATACCCTGTCCTTATTTTTCCATAGGCCACAAAAAGCTGATCAGCCTTACGGATACAGGCTGTTTTATGCAAGTAAATTGTTATACATCTCTTAACATCCAGGGAATGTAAGGCCCTTTCCGCTGGTGTTTGTGGATTAGGGAAGAAAGTCTTGAAGATGACTGGTTCGTTTAAGTGAAAATCTGATGGGACCTTAGGGATAAAGGTAGGATTTGTTCGAAGTATAACAGAGTCCTTAGTAAACTGGAGGAAAGGATGTTGAGTAGTGAAAGCATGTATGTCGCTTACTGTGCTAGTAAGAGCCAGTAGAAGTGATGTTTTCCATGAAATGAATTTAAGATCAGCCCTATGAATAGGCTCAAACTGAGCTTTCATGAGTTGTGCTAATACAATGTTGAGATGCCAAGGCAGAGGAGGACGCCTAACTGGAGGGCACATTCTAAACAATCCCTTAAGAAATTGTTTTATTATTCTTGATGACCAAAGAGACTGTAATTCGGGGCGTGGCCTAGCGAGCCAGCATGGCGGTCACACTTAAGGCGAGCTCCGATGAGCCTGTCTGAATTATCCTGGAATTATCCTACCTCGTCGGTCTCTCTACCGAGGAAAAGTGATTGGAGTGCGAGAGGAACCGTCTGGGAATGTGGCAACGGCATTCCTTGATTTGGGGGACATCTCTCTGGAGGTGCGCGGCCTGTAGGCCCGGCTCGCGGGCCAGAGGCGGACCTGTGTGAGCGGCGGCCGGACGTGGCCAAGATCGGGTTCGTGGCGCTGCCCTGCCTCGCCTGAGGAGAGTCCTGTGGCTTGCCGACAGAGCCTGGTAGGGGATACGAGGTCGGGCTGCCGCAGCTGAGGCTTCATTACGGAGGGATGGTGGGGGTGGCGGTCTGGTGAGTGTGCTGGGCCCTCCTCTTGCTCCCCCATGCCCCTCGCTGTCATTCAGCGGCTAAACCGAGCCGTGTAAGGTGAATCTGTTGCCTGGTAGATGCGGGGGAGTTGTGGCACCCCCAGCGGGCTTACATATCCTGGTTGTGGCCATCGGCTCCCAGAATTCCCTGAACCTTTTCCCGGCGTTCCGGCGGCCGGATCGGGCTGCTTTGGGTGGTTGGGCGGCTGCCCTGTGCATGGCGGACGAGAGTGGCACTCTGGTCCCTGTGGGCCGTTCCTGCAATAACGAGTGGTGATCCATTGGACAACTGGGATCTCCACCCCCCTTGCGTTTCTCAAGAGGCTATCAGCGGTTGGTTTGGGCCATGTGGCAACGCTGACTAATCGCCTCGGACATAGTTGGTGCTGCTATACTCCTGGCTGGTCGGGCCTGCCTATTGGATCCTTGGTCCCCCCACTTCCCCCCCCTGTGTTCCCCAGCTGACTTTCGGCGGCCTGATCGGGAGCGTGGGGAGCGTGGACAAGTGCGGTGGGGGTTGGGAGCGGAAGCAGCGCACCTGGGGCCTGGCCCATGTATTACGGTGCCCCTGTGTTCGTGCTGCGCCGAGCTAGGTGTTCATGAGCTGGCCTGTTCGGGGCTTATCCTGGGCCACTGGGGCTTGTATATTGGAAGCCGTGAACAAGGAGGTAATCCACCTGATTGCCGCAACCCACTGATGCCTGTGTCAGAAGAAGTGGCTGCAGCCGCCTGATTGCTTGGAGGGCCGGTCCGTGGACTGTTGGGGCACCCTTCCGTGCTGGAGACAGGTGGACACCCGCTGGGGGGAGGGGAGGTAGTTTCGTCTGCCTGTGGAGGTGGCCGAGCGAGCGATCACTGCGGCTTGTGAGTGACAGATCTCCGTCTGTGTCCCACCTCTTCAGGAGCCGCCATACCGAACTTGGTCCATGTAGAGTGAGAGTGCGCAGGTGACGGGCCTGAACGCATTGGTCTTGGCTGCTCTACCTTAGCTGGAGCTTCTGTCTGGGGGTCCGCCCTGCCAACTACTCATTACATTGGGGCCCCATCGTCATCATGATGAGAGATAAGGTGACAGGGGGCTCGGCTAAACAAAGCATGTTGGATCGCTACACTGGGCTGGGGGCCTTGGCAGCGGACCAGGGGGGTGCTCAGGGTGGAGTCCCGGACAGTGCAGCCCTCATGGCGGCCATTACGCAGTCCAGAACAGCCTTGGAAACGAAAATCGGGGTGATGGGCTCTTAAGTACTACTCCTCCGACAAGATCTACGAAATGTGACGGAGGGCATCACAGAGGCTGAGACCAGAGTCTCAAAAGTGGAGGACTCTGTTACTACCGTGCAAAAGAAAGAGGTGATGCCGGAAACCATTACCAGAGACTTGGCTTCTCACATTGAAGATGCAGAGGGGAGGGTGAGGAGGAGTAATCTGTGCTTTGTGGGGTTCCTGGAGGGGTGTGAAGGAGGGAACATGGAACAGTTCTTGACCACATGGCTAGCCAGGGAGCTTCCCGCCGGAATCAAGGTCTCGCTGTTTTGTTATTGAACTGGCTCATAGGGCCCTCATGCAGAAGCTGCCACTGGGAGCCAGACCACGACCAGTCATAGCAAAAATCTTGAACTACCATGACAGAGACGTCATCCTGAAACCCGACTCAAGGAACTCCTTCAGTTCGAAAACTCTTGTATCCTGATATTTCCGGACTATACGAGACTGGTTCAGCAGAAGCGGTAGTCCTTTATGGCGGCGAAGGCCCACCTCCGTGAACTGACCCTACAATATGCTCTCCTGTATCCTGCCAGACTGTGAGTGGTCTATCAGTTGCGCACTCTGTTCTTTGAGTCGCCCGAAGAGGTCTTCACTTGGACGGATGAAACGGTGAGGATGCGGCCGCACACGCCGCCCAGGCTGGAATTGGATTCCTCGACTAGTGAAACTGTCTGTAAGCCACCTAAGCCTTATCTGAAGGGGACTAGACGATCGAGATCCAGACACCGCTCCCAGTCCCATAGCGACGTCAGCAGATCTGCCTCTGTGCCTCGTCCGAGGTGCTTAGCCTCGTCAATGTTTTAACACTCTTTCACTTTGAGACCTCTAGAGACTACCCGCTCTGACCGATGAGGCGGGTGTAGGGTCTAGAACCCTCGTTTGACCTTCTGTGGTCCGGGGGACTGCCCGTAAACTATGGGTGGGTTTCATGGGATCCATTGTGGGGGTGGGCGGAGGGCTCCTGTTAGGGCACCCTTGCCGCGACAGATACTTCAGCCGTTTTGAGGTATTGGGGTGGGGGTTAGTTGGGTTGATTACGTTTTTTGTAAGCACTGTATTTTTGTTCTGTAGGATCACTATCTGCACTCTATTATCTTTTTTACTAATTGTAACTTGTATATGTATACTTTATGGTTGTGACAAACCAAATAAAGTTAATTTTGACTGACTGACTGACTGACTATCTGCACTCTAGATTATACTTATTCGATGCACCATGATCTGGGATGTTCTTGTTATCTCACTGCACTGCATCGTCGCTACCTTGAACCGCTGCTTGCTTGCTGGTTGTCCCCTGTATTGCTCATTGATACTACTGGCTCTATAAATGTCTGCCCCCACGGACAGATTGCAGACCCATGCTGGCAATTTTCGGATTGTGAGCTGGAATGTTAGGGGTGCGCTGGACAAGGTGAAGAGGGGGTCATACTCCAGCAGGCTACAGGCTATTGGGCTGATGTCTTGATGTTGCAGGAGACACACCTTTTGGGAATCAAGGCCCTCTGCTTTTTTAGTTACAGCTATTCGCAAGTGTTCCATTCTGGGTTCACGAGGGGATCCCGGGGGGTCGCTATTCTCATTCACCAAAGGGTGCCTTTTACACATTCTAGGAGGTGGGCCCATCTGCAAGGGAGGTACGTCTTCATTGAGGGTACTATCTATGAGGAACATAGTCCTGGTCACTGGTTGAGCATCTTAAGACACTGTGGGCGGAGGTACCAGATGGATTGGCAGTGGTAGGAGGAGATTGGAATGATGCGATGGATATGACTATAGCTAGATGGAGGCAGGGAAGTCCCTACCGCTGTTTGTCAAGCCACCAAATTATGTTCCCTGGTGTCAGGATTGGGCTGGGTTGGTCCTTGACGTAGGCTGCACAGGGAGGATCAGGGCTATAGATATCTCTCAGCAGTACACAACTCATTTTCAATATTGAACTATATCTTCGTACCTTTAGGTGTAGCTGGCAGAGTGAGAGAGGCAGAAATTCTTAAGAGGAGTCTATTGGACCACTCTCCAGTTGCGATAATGTTACAGCTTGACCCCTCAAACCACCCTTTCAATGGTGCTTCTCCCCCTGGAATCTGCAGGATGAACAGTATAGGGACCATTTAGGACAGGCTATCGACCAATATTTAGAGTTTAATGTGGGGTCGGTGGCAGCAGCCAAATCAATCAATCAATCAAGAACAGTTGTAAAGCGCGCTACTCACCCGCTAGGGTCTCAAGGCGCTGGGGGGGGGGGGGGGGGGGGGAAGGGGAGGGGGGGTGCTACTGCTCGAAAAGCCAGGTCTTGAGTTGCTTCCTGAAGGAGAGATGGTCCTGGGTGAGTCGTAGGGGGGTGGGGAGGGTGTTCCAGGTCTTGGCCGCCAGGTAGCTGAAGGATCTTCCTCCGGTGGTGGTTCTGCGGATCCGTGGGACGGTGGCGAGGGGGAGGCTGGCGGAGCGGAGCTGGCAGGTTGACGTGTAGAACGTGAGGCGGTTGTTGAGGTATTTGGGGCCCAAGTCGTGGAGAGCCTTGTGTGCGTGGGTGAGGAGTCTGAACGTGATCCTCTTGCTGACGGGGAGCCAGTGCAGGTCCCTCAGGTGGGCGGAGATGTGGCTGTGTCGGAGGATGTCCAAGACGAGTCGTGCTGAGGCGTTCTGGATGCGCTGGAGTTTTTTCTGTAGTTTGGCGGTGGTCCCAGCGTAGAGGGCGTTCCCTTAGTCCAGACAGCTGGAGACAAGGGCCTGGGTGACCGTTTTCCTGGTTCCAGTGGGGATCCAGCGGAAGATCTTACGGAGCATGTGGAGTGTGTTGAAGCAGGAGGAGGTAACGGCGTTAACTTGCCTGGCCATCGTGAGGGAGGAGTCAAGGATGAAGCCCAGGTTGCTTGCGTGGTCCGTGGGCTTGGGTGGGGGGCCCAGAGCAGGGGGCCACCAGGAATTGTCCCAGGCGGAGATGGATGGGCCGAGGATGAGGACTTCCGTCTTGTCTGAGTTCAGTTTCAGGCGGCTGAGCTTCATCCAGTCAGCAATGTCTTTCATTCCGTCCTGGAAGCTGGCTCTGGCGGAGGTGGGGTCGTTGGTGAGGGAGAGGATCAGTTGGGTATCGTCGGCATAGGAGATGATGTTGAGGTTGTGCTTGCGTGCGATGGCTGCGACGGGGCTCATGTAGACGTTGAAGAGGGTGGTGCTGAGCGAGGAGCCTTGAGGTACGCCGCAGATGATCTTGGTGGCTTCTGTGAGGAAGGGCGGGAGATGGACTCTTTGGGCTCTGTCGGAGAGGAAGGAGGTGATCCATTCCAGGGCCGAAAGGTCGAGCAGGATGAGGGCGGCGGTTTCTCCGTTGTCCAGCAGGGTCCGGATGTCGTCGGTGGCCGCGGTGAGGGCGGTCTCGGTGCTATGGTTCGCTCGGAATCCGGACTGCGATGGGTCGAGGGAGCCGTTCGTCTCCAGGAAGGCTGTCAGCTGTTTGTTGACGGTTTTCTCGATGACTTTTGCAGGGAAGGGGAGGAGCGAGATGGGGCGGAAGTTCTTGAGGTCTGAGGGGTCTGCGGTGGGTTTCTTCAGGAGGGCGCTGATCTCTGCGTGCTTCCAGCTCTCCGGGAAGGTGGCGGATATGAAGGAGTTGTTGATGACGTCCCGAAGTTTGGGTGCGATGATGGAGTCGGCCTTGTTGAAGATGTGGTGTGGGCAGGGATCGGCTGGGGAGCCCGAGTGGATGGTGTTCATTGTGTGGGTGGTATCTTCCGTGCTGACCTGAGTCCAGGCGCACAGGGTGGTGGTGGGGGGTGTAGGTTCGGTGGTGGGGTACGAGTTCTGAGCGCCAAAGCTGTTGTGTACGTCGACGATCTTACGGTGAAAAAAGGTGGCCAGAGAGTTGCAGAGGTCTTGAGAAGGCGTGATGTCGTTGTTGCTGGCGTTGGGGTTGGAGAGCTCTTTCATGACGTTGAAGAGTTCCTTGCTGTTGTGGGTGTTGTTGTCCAGTCGTTCTCTGAAGGATGACCTTTTGGTGGTGCGGATCAGCTGGTGGTGTTTGCGGGTGGCGTTCTTGAGGGCTGTCATGTTTTCCGTTGACTGGTTGTGGCGCCAGGCTTTCTCGAGGTCACGGCAGGATTTCTTGGAGTCTTTGAGATCGTTGGTGAACCACGCGGCTTTCTTGCTGTTGAGGTTGCTGGGAGGGTTTTTCAGTGGAGCAAGGGTGTTGGCGCAGTCAGTGATCCACTGTGTGAGGTTGCGGGCTCCTTTGTTAGGGTCCGTGGTGTTGGTGGGAGGGTTTAGGCTCAAGGAGGTGGTGAGTCGCTCGGTGGTGATCTTGCTCCAGCATCTTCGGGGGGTTTGTTGAGGGTGGTGGTGGGTCGTTGTTTTCCTGAAGTTGAAGTGTACGCAGCTGTGGTCGGTCCAGTAGAGCTCGGTGGTGTGGCTGAAGGAGATGTGGTTGCTGGAGGAGAAGACGGGGTCGAGCGTGTGGCCGGCGTAATGGGTGGAGGTGTTGACCAACTGCTTGAATCCGAGGTTGGCGAGGTTGTCTAGTAGGGCGGTGGTGTTGTTGTCCTGGTCGTTCTCCAGATGGAAGTTGAGGTCTCCTAGGAGGATGTAGTCGGGGGAGGCGAGGGCGACCGGGCTGATGAAGTCTGCGATGGCCTCGCTGAAGTGTGAGCGTGGTCCCGGGGGTCTGTAGATGAGGGTTCCTCTGAGGGTGGTCTTGGGGTCGGTGTGAATCTGGAAGTGCAGGTGCTCTGCGGTGGCGAGGGTGTCGTCGGTGTTGGTCGTGATGCGGATAGTGTTTCTGTGGGCGATGGCGATGCCTCCTCCGGTCTGGTTGACGCGGTCCCTCCGGATGATCTTGTAGCCGTCCGGGATGGCAATGGCGATGTCGGGGGCTGAGGAGGCATTCATCCAGGTTTCCGTGAAGAAGGCGACGTCTGGTGCCGTTTTGTCCAGGAGGTCCCATAGTTCGATGGCGTGCCTGTGGATGGAGCGGGTGTTGAGCAGGATGCACTTGAGTTGGTTGTTGTTGGCGGCTGTTTTGGCTGGCGCGGTGCAGGACCGAGTGCAGGTGAAGTAGCAGGCGTGGCAGCTGAAGGCTCCGTGGGTGCGTTTCGGGGTGGCTTGGTAGCAGGCTGGATGTCGGCCGGTGTTGAGTGCGTGGAGGGTGGCGGCGTCGTAGCTCAGTCGGGTTGATTTGCTCTGGCGGGGTCCAGGGGTTCTGGCGCGGGGCGAGGTCCAGGCGTGGACGGGCGTGGACGGGCTTGCCTTTGGCGTGCCTTCGGCGTGCCCACTGCGCGTGGCTCCTCCCTCCCATTTATGGCGAAGTGGGAGGGAGGAGCAGCTGGGAGGCGGGAGCGGGGCGGCAAATGGGGAGCGGGAGACAGGAGAAGGGGGCGGGGCAACAGGAGAGCAGCAGCGGGGAGCAGAGGGGGGGTTGGAAAGAGCAGGAAAGCAGAGCGGGGGAGAGCAAGGGCAAGCCTGGGCAAGCCTGGAGAGCGAGGGCAAGCCTGGAGAGCAGGGGCCCTAAGGAGAGGCAGCAGCAAGAGGGCCAAGCAGGCAGCGCAGCAGAATCCAGGCACACGGGGGCCGTGCGCCAAACCCCTATGGGAGGCAATGAAGTCGACCATATGAGGCGTAGATATATCATATTGCACTGCAGCGCATAGGACCAAGAGTCATTGCTGAGGTCTGAGGCTCATATTATAGAACTCGAGAGGGTCAGTAGGGAGGAAGGGGTGCCTTGGCTCATCGGCAATTACTAGTGGAGAGACAAACGCATGCAGAATTGTTGATGGATGAGGTCCGACTGGCATACTTGGCATCCAGCAGCAGGATCTACCAGTGAAGGGACAAGTCTAGCAAACTACTGCATCACTTGTGCCAGGGAGCTCTGCGCCCCCTGGTCCTACCTGAGATTTTGGGACCCGACGGGAGGGCCCTTGGGGATCCCTCTGCTGAAGAGGAGAGTTTTGCGCAGCATTATGCAGAACTCTATACCCAAAAGAATCCCTACTGGCTGCTATGGTAACCGCTTCATAGGGGACCTTCTGCCCCAGACACTCTCTGATGAGGCTCGGGTGGAGCTAGACCTTCCGCTAACAGAAGAGGAGCTGGGCTCAGCTCTGGGCGACCTTAATTCAGGAAAAGCACAAAGCCCTAATGGGTACCCATGCGATTTCTTCAAGAGATACTAAAAAAATGAAGGACCTCATCTCATTCAGGTGGTTGAGGAGGTACAGGAACATGGATGCAGGCATGCCAAGGTCATTGTGTTTCACAAACCAGGCCGACCCCCAGACCAACATGCTTCCTATATTTCCTTATTGAATATAGAGGCCCAGATTTGGCCAAGGCTTCGGCCAATCGCCTTCACTCCCACATTACATCACTGGTCCACCCAGATCATGGCGGCTTTATGGTTCAGAGAGCGACGTGACATAATATTTGTTGTGCATACATCGCAATCACCACTATTCGGGGGCTGGATGTGCCAGCTGCACTCCTGTTGGCAGACATGGATAGGGCATTTGATTCCCTTAGCTGGACATACCTATTTGCCCTGCTAGATCAGCTTGCCACTGTGAAAGATTTAATTTCAGCTTTATGAAGCAATTATCCAGATAAGGGCAGATTTGAACTCCGTCCTGACTTATATGGGCAGCCACTGGTGGTAGGACCTTGGTGAACACTCGGGGGGCTGAACCAACACCAAAAGGTAGTACTTTGAATTGGAAATCCCTGCCAGCCACTCTGAAGCGCAAGAATTTCCTGTGTCTGGGGAGAATAAGGATGTGAAAATAGGCATCCTGAAGGTCTAGGGTCGCCATGAAATCTTCCTGATTTATTAATTGAAGCACTTCCTGAAGAAACAACATTTGGAAGGATTGCTTTTTTCGAAATTTGTTGAGGCAACGAAGGTCTAAAATTGGACGCCACTCTCCCGATTTTTGAGGGAAAACCTCGAATAGAACCATGTTCCCCTGTGTAAACTTGGTACCACTTTGATCGCTCCCTTTTTTAACATTATTTTTATTTGGGACAAAAGCTCTTTTAGATGAGCAGGAGGAGGACCTCTGGGAGGGTAATTTGGAGGAATCTTTAAGAATTCCAAAGTGTGACCCCTGGAAACTATCAGCTAGATTCATCAAAGACCCGTTTTGCGAGTCTTTAATTGCGATTCCTACAGCTTTCTTATTTGCGATTAGCTAATTGCTAATCGCAAATAAGGAATAACTCCCCATTCATTCCTATGGGCCTAAAGACCCATAGGAATTAATGGGGAGTTATTCCTAATTTGCGATTAGCAATTAGCTAATCGCAAATAAGGATGCGAATTCAAGGGTGCCAGGGGTGTCAAAAGGACACCCTGTAGCACCCCTGAAATGCAAATTTACACAGGTGTTGCGCACACACATGTCCAAAGGACATGTGTGTGTGTAACATGCAATTGAAAAAAATGCACTAAAGTGCTTTTTTCTATTATTTTCGCTATTTACCACGAAGTCAGACTTCGTGGTAAATAGCGACCAAAAATTGCGAATTCGCAATTTAAAAATGGTTAATGAATTACATTTAAGGAATCTCAAATAGAGATTCCTTAAATGCAATTCCTCGCAAATATGCGATTTCGCTAATAGCGATATTTGCATTTGGGATGATGAATCCCAAATGCAAAAATTGCGCTCGCAAAGGGCCAGATTCGCAGAATCTGGCCCTTTGCGAGCCGATTTGTCTTTCATGAATCTGGCTGTTAGTCCAAAACACATCTGTCTGTTGTTATTGGAGATCATTCGGAGAAGAAATAGGAAATTCTTCCACCAACCTTGATTGAATTGGTGGGAACAGTGGCCAGCAGTGGGCAGTTGTCACTGTTTCTTGAAGTTATCTCTACCTCTGTAGGCAGTATTTCCTCTGTAATGTTTGTAGGAAGCGGCAGTAGGTTGCTTAAATGACTGTTGCTGTTGTGCAGATAGATATCTTGATTGACCTTGGTACGGTTGATATTGCTTATACTGGTTGTAGCCTCCTCAAAAGGATGATGAGCCAAGACCTCTTGCTCCCCAAAAGGGCTGTTTTTTTAACTGTAGCGTGCCAAGAGCCTTTGCAGTATCAGTATCCTTTTTGATGGTCTGAAGGGCTTTGTCCGTGTGCTGACCAAAATGGGATTCCCCATCATAAGGCATGTTGATCATCTTTGTTTGTACTTCTTGTCTGAAGAAGTAGCTTTCAACCAGCCCTGATGCCTCAGGAACCAGCCCCAGCCAGTTGGTGGAATCCTGTGGAAGCAACATCCACTGCGAAGTCGATGATCTCAGCCGAGATCTTTCTCCCTCCTGCGGAATCTTAAATGCTTCAGCCTTGGATTCATCCAGGAACATTTTTATAAAAGGTGAAATGTCCAACCACATTTGCCAGTCGTATCTGCCTAGGATAGCAAGAGAATTGGCCACTCTGATAGTTGTTGCCGCAATTGTGGAAAGTCTTTTACCGATGGAATCGAGTCGTCTTCCATTTCTATCCGGAGGAGCCGATAATGGAGATACAGGATTTTTGGCACGACGTTGTGTCGCATGTGATATCACGGCATCAGGTTTAGGTTGCCCGATAAGGCAGGCAGGAGAATTATCCAGGGCCTTGTATTTCTTTTCCAATTTAGGCAAGGCTGCTGGAATTGAGGCTGGCGTTTTCAAGACCTGAAAGCCCTCCTGCCATATGATGTCTACAATTGGGATAGATTGGTCCTGTCTTTTTGTTTGTTCTTTGAAATCATATAAGAAACAATCAGTCTGTTTAGTGACCAAAGGGAGCCAACCCCTCTTCGACGCTCTGTCCATAAGGGTATGGAAGCCCCCTATATCCTAAGGTGGTGAATATATAGGCGGTGGAGTGGAAGGCGATGGTGTCTGGATCTGGTAGTCATCCCATTCGTTGGAAGGGATCTCTCATCCAACTAGCCCTCTTCTCTCTTTTCATCAGTAGTATGAACCTCTTGGTCTTGATGTTGGGTCACTGTAGGTACTGGAGAAACCGGAGGGGGGATCTGATTAGCAAGGAAGGCAGCGGAATAGGTGTCTGAGGAACTGAAGATGCTGGCTCAGAAGGAGGAAATCTGCGGTAGTAATCCTCTACCATATGTTGCAAATTTGAGACAAGAGAAATTGGCATTTGGATTGTTTGTTCCGTTTGTCTTTCTTAATTAGTAACCTCAGGGTAAAATACAGTCCTCATCTTCATCGTAATGGCACTTAATGAGAAGTTTGGACGGACTGTGAGCTGTCCCAAACCTATCATCTGATTCCTCTTCATCTTCTCCATAATCGAAAATTTCCTCTGGAGGACAGGGAGACACCTTACTTGGAGAGGTGTGTACAGGCAATATTACCTCCTGTGAAGGCCTTCTCTTGGGTAGTCCTGAATTGTCCTTAGAAGCGGGCAGAACTGACAATGGAACAATCATAGACGAGGATGTCAAGCCTACCACAGACAAAGACATCAAAGATGAAGGTTTCGTCAACAGTTCTTCCGTCGACGGTATGGACGTCGACGAACTTCGATCTGAATCTGAAGTCTACGCTCCGTCAACGATGCTACAGTCGACGAAGCTACCATAGTCAACAAGGGAGACTTATTTCTGAGAGACGCCGCAGCGACAATGCTTCCATCGAGGAAGGTCCTGACAAGGGCTGCTTCTTTTTCATCGACAATGACTATGAAAACAAAGTTATCATCAATGACGGTCTCATCTTCAGAGATACCAACGTCGACGGAGAAGATTCAGACTACATAATCATCTTGGTCTGAGGAGAAGAGAAAGTCAATGTCGCCATCGTAGTTGTGCCGACTGAAGTTCTCATCGACGAAGGAATCGTCGACGTCTTCGTAGACGGAACATCTTTTCTGTGAGGTAAAATTGTCTCAGGAAGAGACCTTGATGCCTGCTTAATTTTTTAAGAGGATTTTGAAGGCGTAGAGGACACAGATTTACCCTTAAGAAGGGCTGGTTCCTTCTTTGAAGGTGAAGGCGGATCTTCATGTTTTGAGATGTGATGATGCTTTTTCAACACCTTAGCAGCCGTAGGAGATACCAGCTCCGCCTCACTAGCTCTTTTCTTAGATGCTGTAGAGGAATCACTCTCCTCATCAGATAAAGGATTGTCCTTTGTTTTAAGCTTCTGCAGCCACAGAAGAAGGCATCCGTCTCGATCTCTCAAGGTTTTTTGAGAAAATGTCCTGCAAATGTTACAGTCTCTCACCTGATGTTCAGGGTGAAGGCAGTAGATACACTTGTTGTGGGGATCATCTGAGTGAAGTCTTAATTTCCCACAAGACTCACAAAGCCTGAAGAGAGATCTTTTAGAAGAGGACATGTTGAAAATCAAGGTCTGACGAAAACCAGAAGCTCAGGGAGACTCCCTTAACTCGACGTCTGGTAGAAAACATGAGAGCCTGGAGCCTCTGTGGAGAGGGTTCTAGAGGGTGCTGTCACATGATTAGCTGGAGTTTGGGCCATACCTAATGACTAGGACGAGATATTAAAGTGAATGTTTTTTCTCTATTAACTTTAATGTTAGAGTAATTACCTACTGCTTTTTATGTGCTGTGGGAATCCCACTTCGACGACGTGGAATGATTCAAGCATGTGAATCTATGAAAGACACCCCAATACTGGAGAAGTACTATTTCGCAGCACAGTTGATCTGGCTGATGCGATGGGTGGTGGATTGGGGGAAATGGAAAGGCTAATTGATCCAAGCCAGTCTAAGGGAAGTGGGTGTTTTTGGAATACTGCTGGAAAGCATGAAGGACTTGAGGTGCTACCATTAATGAGGTTAAGTACTGCTGGCAAAAGTATAAAAGTAGACTTGAAGATGGGGCAAGTTATGACCTGAAGATATCACTGTGGTGTCTACTGTGGTACAGGGAGTTGGCACAAACAAATGATAAGTAACCATGTTAAGAGGCTGGGATCAAAGTAGAGGGAGGCTCAATGTGCGCCTTTGAAAGTCTTGGGGAGTAAACTGGAATCCCAGCAATTCATGGCACACGCTGCATTGGTGCAAGCTGTAAGGCAAACATAAGGAGCAGAATAACAGAGCCCTGCAAACCTGAGGTACTAGCTAAATTAAACAGCTGGGTAATTCTAGACATGCAGTGATAATCCTACACGAGTCCAGGCCACCTACCTTTCATATTGAGATATCCTCTATAAAGGTTGATGGGAACAATGTACAGGGAGAAAGAACATGTATGCTGCCCGGACAGACATATTAGGATGCCCAGATATTGTTATGTCGAACCCCTGGTTTAAATTCACACAGATAATTTACACCAGACATTCTTGTCCCCGAGAAGATAGCTAGGTTTTCTGCCAGGGAACTTGATTTTTGCCCAAGAAGCGAAAAGACGCAGGGTGACTATTACTATATGGGGTGGGGATGTTTACAGATCCAGAGATATTGGACATCTTGGGTGGAATATATAGAAGAGATTGTGAGGAGGGTGATGCTATTCAATACCCGTGTGTGTTTGTTGGGACAGATGCAAAGATCTAAACTGAATATATGTTGTGCTGTAGACCTAGCCATGGTAAAAGCCAAAAGAAATATTGCAATGGGGAGTAATATGCATGTAGCGCCTGAATGCAAGACATAGCTGGCATAGCTGAAGCAAGTACGGGAGCAGACAATGGTAGAAGTAAGTTCCCTAAAAGATGAGGGAGGGAGGTGAGTCTGTGTATGCTGGGAATGTTTACTCCTGCCCATTGAAGCTAAATAAGACATTCTTACATCATATTGAGAGGGACTAACAATAAGGACGACTGTTATAGGAAATAATGTGTGCAATGCGAGAATGGGGAGGTATTAAATAGTGAAATGGATTGCTAAGTGGCTACTAGTGTCTGTAACACACTCACCCTCTTGAGTAAGTGCAGAGCACAATAGAGGTGAGCAGAATTCACCAAACGAATATGTCTTCTTTTTCACCCTCCAAATTTTGCCAAATGAATGTGTCCTTTTTGTTTGTTCAACTGAGCTCTCCTCTTCCAATATTGACTTATTTAATCCAAAGTCATTAAAGGACTAGGGGCTTGATTTTGAGTTTGTTGGATGGGTTACTCCATCATAAACATTACGGATATCTCATCCACCTTATTACAAGTACATTTTTCTGTGGCACCTGATTATAAAGTGAACAGGATACCCCCAACATGTTTGAGGAGGAGTAGCATGTCAGACAAGCTCTAAAGAAGGCATTGGCTCTCCCAAAAGCATATTTTTTAATCAACCAAACCCTACATTTTGGATTTTACACTCCCAGCTTTAAAAACTACTGCAGTTATACCCATATTACATGAACCATTGTATACAGTGATTCATACAGTAGTGCAGTGGCTCTTTACCTGTGCTCTGAGGACCCCTAGCAGGCCGCAAAGCCTACTCAGGGGTGGAGAAATTCACAGAAAATGAAATAATATTTACAGATTAATAAGGTGTATATAAATAAAAAAGCAGCATTTAAGTTGAAAATATTATAATGTTCTGAAAATGTGAAGGATTTTGCAATTGGAAGCTAAAAATTAACTTAGTATCCTCAGATTGATTTGTGGGAGCAGTCCAGGTGCATAAAACAGAATTTAGTATGGACGATGAGTGGCCTAAATTGAATTTAGAAAGGCTCTAACATACACATTAAAATTATGCTTTTATTTTAAATATTTGTTTTTAAATTAAATAGCATACTTCATCATTTATGTATGTGTCTGAAGGATAATTGTTTCTGTATTGTTGTGTATTTAATTTGCATTTCAAATCAATGACAATGGTTATGCCGAGGTCCCCGGCTGCCAGTAATGGCTCAGTGGGGTCCCTGTGGTTCCAGTAATGATCAAGTAGGGGCCACAGAAGTCAAAAGGTTAAGAACCACTGCACTAGTGCACCACAAAAACCCTATGCCACCCTTCATTGCTTGTTTGATAGCCCATTGTCAACACTAAGATCTCTACTCCAAACTCATCCATTTTAACCATAATACTGTATGCTCATGATAACTATCTCAGGTTTGTACTTCTCTGCAGCTTGCCATTTTGCTCTATTGCACAACCACTCAGTTTGTGACAGCATAAGGAATAGTTTCTTACCTGTAACTCTAGTTCTCTATTGGGGAAATGTCCATTATAGTCAAAAGCACTGAATAGTTCCGCACAAGTGCCAGGACCCCAGAGCACTTCTTCAATATATATGTTCATAAGTGTAGATTTTTGCCTTTCTTCTAGAAGGACTGTAAAGCCCCAAAGAAAGGAAACGAATAATGCAGCCTATAGACATAATGAGCTCAAAAAGGGCAGAAAGGAAGCATATATGTATAATTTTATGGTGCCTTAGCAAATATTGTAAATCTCCCTCACAGCCCCTTTTTATGATACAGAAGGAGAAAAGGACAGCGTAGCCTCATAGGCTGCCATTATATGGTTAAAACTAAAGACTGTGCCTTTAGGAACCCAGAGACCACCAGTATCCCATCATGCTCATCAGGTGGCAGTTGCTTCCGTTCTTGTGAAGGTGATGCTTGATGATATGTAAATCCCATAGTTACATATGTCAACTCCACCAGAGAGGAGGGAGGGCTGCTTATGACCATAATGGAAATTCCCCCACCAGAGAACTGGAGTTGCAGGAAAGAAATTATTCCTTCTCGCATAGGGGATTTCCATTTATAGTCATAAGCACTGATTCCAGTAGTAAGCCAATCCCTACTGAGAGCGGTAGAGAAGACAGATAGTCCACTACGGTATTATGCGAATACATTTCTGAGGGAAGCCTGTTGCTCCTGAGCATCTGCTCTAGCATCAGAATCTTGGCAAAAGTGCTTGGTGAATGTATTAACAGACCTCCACATGGCTGCTTTGCAAATATCTGGAATAGGGATATTTCCTAATAAAGCAGTAGTAGGCGCGTTACCTCTAGTGGAGTGTGCTGTGGGTTTAGCTGACAGAGTTTTGTTAGAATTTTGATACCACAATAGGATACAGGAAACTTTCCATTGGGAAATGGACTGTTTGGAAGTGGCTAACCCTGTACGGACTAGACCATAGTTGATAAACAATTGGTCAGATCCACGGATGTCCTTTTTTTTATTGAGGTAACATTTTAGAACTCTCCTCACATCCAGTGAGTGAAGAGATCTTTCAACTAAAGTTGAGGGAATCTGAAAGAATGTAGATAAAGAGATGGTCTGGTCGACATGGAAGTTTAAAAAAAACCTTCGGGAGAAATTTTGGATGAGCTCTCATGACCACTTTGTTGTAGTGGAATACTGTATATGGTTTATGAGAATATAGTGCTTGTCTCTCACTAACCCTACGAGCTGATGTAATAGCTACAAGGAAAGCTGTTTTCCAAGAAAGGTGTTGCAGGGAGGCATTGTGGATAGGTTCAAAGGGATCCTGCATAAAACGTTAAAGTACTATATCGAGTTCCAAAGGAGGAGAGGGACACCTAATGGGAGGAAAACCTTCTTCAACACTTCTAAAAAATCATTTAAGAGAGTGAGTTAAAAAAAAAAGAGGCTTGTGAGGACATTTTCTGTAGGCGGTAAGAGCTGACAGGCGAACGTTTATTGAAGAGAACAGCAAGCCAGATTTAGCCAGGTGTAATAGGTATGGAAGAATAACATCTTCTTGGCAAGTAGTGGGGTTCACGTTCTTAGAGAAACACCAAATGCAAAATCTCTTCCACCTGAAGTCATAGGCGAAACATGTGGAAGGCTGCTTAGCCTCTTTCAGGATCTCCATACAGTTCTGTGGCAGGTTTAAATGTCCGTACTGCACTAGCTGAGGAGCTATGTAGACAAATTCAAGGAGGAGAGACTGGGGGTGAACCATCTGGCCTTTGAATTTCGTTAGGTGGTCTAGGAGGCGAGTTGCTGTGATCTTTAGGTTCCTGGCCGAGAGCCACTTCCAGATCGCCTGGGCTTCAAGTGACGGGCTCTGGACCTCCCCCCTCTGATTGTTGAGGTAGTACATGGTGGGGTATTGTCTGTCTGAACAAGAAGGGTGTTGGTCATGAATGATGGGTAAAATGGCATAGAGCGCTGGGTGAACTTCGCGGAGCTCCAGGAGATTGATGTAGTAAGCCATCTCTCTCTGAAACCATGAGCCCTGAATCTGTAGGTGATTCTTGTGAGCTCCCCATCATAGTAGTGATGCATCCATCACTATAGTCTGAAAGGGGACCTCTTGGTGAAACGGCATGCCTTGCAGGAGGTAGGTTGGAGAGCACCACCATTTCAGCAACTAGTTTTGCATGAAGTGACAGCCTGATCCTGTCATCCCAGTTGCCCTTTAGTTGGTCCCACTAATACTCAAGACATTCTTGGAAAGGCCGCATGTGGAAGGGAGAATTTGGAGTGAGGAAGATTCACAAGGCCAATGAGTCCGGAAGAGACGATACTGCCCTCATTGGTAGACCAGATACCTTCAGGAGAGAGTCACATTTCTGAAGGATCGATATGAGTATCTCCTCCGAAGGACACACTTTTGCCTGCTTGATGTCATAGGAGGCTCCCAAGTAATGCAAAGTCTGAACCAGAGTTGGTGTGAACCTTTTGTGGTTGATATGCAGGCCCAACCGTTGAAGGAGATACAGGTACATTTGAAATGAAGTTGGGCTTCTTGAGAAGATAACGCCTTTATGAGTCAATCATCTAGGTATGGGTAGGCGAAGATTTGGTGCTTTTTTAGTTGGGCTACCACCACTGCCATGCACTTTGAGAATGTTCTAGGTGCTGACTTTAGACCAAATGGAAGCACTGTGTACTGATAATGGTCCCACCCCATTGCGAACCTTAAAAACTTTAGATGTTTTCTGGCACTT
This sequence comes from Lissotriton helveticus, assembly GCF_964261635.1. Lineage (NCBI taxonomy): Eukaryota > Metazoa > Chordata > Amphibia > Caudata > Salamandridae > Lissotriton > Lissotriton helveticus. Next base: position 445,345,365 of record NC_136071.1, on the reverse strand, counting down.
GGAATGTGGAAGTATGCATACTGAAGGTTGATGGAGGAAAGCCAATCTCCCTGATGTAACTGGGGATGGATATGATGTAATACCAGCATCCTGAAATGTTCTCGCTGAATCCACTTGTTGGATTCTGAATTTGTCTGAATTTGTTTTTGTCCTTATTTTACCAAGAAGTACCAGGAATAGATGCCTGTCCCCTGGTGACCACGGGGAAAGAGTTCCACTGCTTTTTTCCGTAATATGATGTTGACCACCGACCATAGCAATGTGAGATGGAAATTGGATGTTTTAGGAGGGATGGTCAGGGAGTTTGCATAAGAACTCCACAGCACCATAATGGCTTTGGTGAATTCTGGGAAGTTTGGTATCAAAGCACAAGTTACTTACCTTCGGTAACTATATATCTGTAAGAAACATTAGCCTTACCTTAGAATCACCCCCAGGCGTCAGACTGGATCCGGAAAGTTTTTTCGTTAGCAGTATCTCTGCGCGTCGGAAGGTGGCGTCGGTCGACTCCGTGTCTGTCATCGGCGTCATGGTCACCGGGATGATGTCACTGCAGCTACTTAGACACCACCCTGACGCGCTGACGTCAGTTCTGTACACGACTTTCCACGCCAGAAACGCAGAGCCATGCAAGACACTGACCATTGGTGCACAAAACAAGGGCCCTGAACGGATGTCCTTAACCCTAGAAATCAGTTCGTAGAACGGGGTGGCTGAGTTGGGCGGTAAGAAATCTATAACCAACTAATGTTTCTTACAGATATATTGTTACCAAAGGTAAGTAACTTGTGCATCTGAAAGAAACACGTTAGTTATAGATTCCTTACCTTAGAATAGATACCCCAACAATACCAATCCCAGTGGTGGGTCTGCAAACCAAGATCACACCGGGAAGTCCTGGATAACAGAACAGCCAAAGATGCCTTCTCTCCGGACTTGGCTGTCCAGACAGTAGTGTTTGGTGAACGTGTGCAGCGATGCCCACATGGCTGCCTGACAGATGTCGTTCAGAGGCACTCCTCTTCCCAAGGAAGTAGTGGCTGCCGTCGCCCTGGTGGAGTGAGCGCGTAGCCTGACTGGAGGCTCCGTTTTTAGGCAGAGAATAACAAACCTTGATACACAGCACAACCCATCGAGAAATGATGCATTTGTGTACGGCCCGGCCCTTCTTTGCACCCACGTAGCCAACAAAAAGTTGATCATCCACCCGGAACTATTTTGTGCGAACCAGATAGAAGGAGAGTGCATGTTTTGGGTTCAGACAGTGGAGCCTCTCTTACTCCTTTGAAGGATGCGGAAAGAAGGTGGGCAAAGTAATGGTCTACCCGATGTGGAAGGCAGTGACTCTCTTAGGAAGAAAGGACGGACGGGTCCGAAGAACCACCTTGTCCGGATGAACAGACAGGAAAGGGGGTTTTGAAGAAAGAGCCACTCCTAGCAGAAGTGATGGCTACCAGGAAAGCAGTTTTAAGAGTTAGAAGGCGTAAAGGACAGTTATGCAGTGGCCCAAAGGGAGCATACATGAGATAAGTTAGCACAAGGTTCAAATCCCACTGAGGCATAACGAAGAGAACCGGTGGAAAAAGATGGGTTAAGCCTTTGAGGAAACGGTTAACAACTGATGACTTGAAAAGAGAAGGCTGATCTGGCAACTGAAGGAAAGCAGAGGTGGCTGAAAGATAGCCCTTGATAGTGCCCAGAGCAGAGCCCTGCTGGGCAAAAGAAAGTAGAAACAAGAGTACCTCAGAAAGAGGGACAAAAAGGGGATCCAAAGCATTTGCTGTGCACCATGCCACAGCTTTGTTCCACCTATAGGCGTATACCATCTTAGTGGAGGGACGCCTGGCTGCCAAGATTACGTCACAGACTTCGGAAGGCAGATCGAAAGACGTCAACTGCCGCCGCTCAATCTACACACAAGGAGGTGGAGACTGGACAGGTTTGGGTGGAGAACCATCCCCTGCTGCTGATCCTCCCAAAGGGGCAGTCCGATCGGAGGATCGATGGCCATGTTGAGCAGCTCGGCATACCAGACTCTTCGTCCCCAATCCGGAGCTCCAAGAATGACTTGGGCCCGGTCGCGCCTGATCTTCTTCAGCACTCTGGGCAGAAGTGGTATAGGCAGAAAGGCGTACAACAGACTGCAACTCCACATGCGACAAAAAGCGTTGCCGAGCGAGTGCCGCCTTGAAAATTCCAACGCGCAGAATTGCTGACATTGCGCGTTCTCTTCGGTGGCGAATAGATCTAACCAAGGCTCTCCCCACTGTCGAAAGAGACCTTGTACCACCTCCGAGTGAAGACGCTATTCGTGATCCATCATGGACCTGCAGATGAGATCGTCCGCCCTGCGTTCAAAGAACTGGCCAGGTGTTGAACCACCAAGGAAATGCCCTGATGTTTCAGTCAAGTCCAGATGCGAAGGGCTTCCTGACAAAGGGTCCACAAGCCCACCCCGCCCTCCCGCCCTGTTTGTTGTAATACCACATGGTGGTGGAGTTGTCCGTGAACACCTGCACTACTCTTCCCCGGAGAGATGGAAGGAATGCCTTCAGTGCAAGACGAATAGCCCGGAGCTCAAGAAGGTTGATGTGAAGCCCGGACTCCGCTGGAGACCAGAGTCCTCTGATCTCCTCCTCACCCATGTGGCCTCCCCATCCCAGAAGGGATGCATCCGTCACCACAGTGTTGTCTGGTTGGGGAAGAGAGAGGGATCTGCCATAAACCCAATCCTGGTGTGTGAGCCAGCACTGCAGTTGTTGAGCAGTGCCCTTCGAGATCTGGACGCAATTGGACAGATTACCCTGATGCTGCACCCACTGGAACTTCAGGTCCCACTGCAGAGCCCGCATATGCCACCTGGCATGATGGACCAGCAAGATGCAGGAGGCCATGAGGCCCAGCAGCCTCAGGGTCATTCTGACCAAAACCCGGGATAGAGGCTTAAAGATCGGAATCATAGCCCGAATATCCCGGACTCGCTGTTCGGGAGGATAGACCCGAAACCGCGTCACTTCCAGAACGCCTCCAATGAGCTTCTGAGAGGGAATCAGGTGCGACTTTGGCACATTGATGGAGAACCCCAGCAAATACAGGAGGCTGCTGCAGAGGGGGGTATTGGTGGACTACCCCGCCCGCTGGCCCCCGGAAATACGACGGTTGTTTCCATGTCTCCGGCCGCAGGAAGTTTGGGGAACGTACTGCGGCCTGTGGCCCTGGGTGGGACGTAGCAGGGCACCCCTTCCGTAGCCACGAAAGGGGCGAAAAGCAGACTGCGCCGGATGGGAGGAGAGGCCCAAGGACCTGGCCGTAGCCTGTGAGTCCTTAAAGCGCTCTAGGGCGCTGTCTGCTTTGTCGCCAAAAAGGCGACGGCCATCAAAGGGCATGTCCATCAAGGTGTTCTGGACTTCCCCTGAAAAGCCAGTGGGCCTCATCCAGGCATAGCGCTGAAGCGCTACAGACGTTGAAATGGTCCTGCCCAGAGAGTCGGCGGTGTCCAGCCCACAACGGATCGTAAACTTTTCTGCATCTCTCCTGGCGCCAACAGTCTGGGAGAGCACTGCCCGGGCCTCCTCCAGACACTGAGGCAGCACTTGCGCCACCGTATCCCACACTGAGTGCAAATAACGGCCCAAGAGACATGCAGTGTTAATGGACCTGTCCTAAGCTAAGATGAAAAGATTTTCTTGTCAAGGTGGTCCAGTTTCTTGGATTCCCTTTCCAGTGGAGCGGTAGAGAAGGCGCTTTGGAGGTGGAGGCTTGGACCACCCAGCGCTCCGGGGTGGGGTGTTGGGAGAGGAAAGTAAGGTCGCCCGGAGCTGGGAGGTGGCGTCGGGCGATCATACTGTCCACGGGAGCCCCCGTGTTGGGCCTGGACCACGTGCCCAAAGGACGTCGATGAGGGCCTCATTAATCGGCAGCAGGGGCTTCGAAGAGATCGCAGCCGGTTGAAGCACCTCAGTCAGGAGGCTAGTCCCCTGACTGCTACCGTAGAAAGCTCAAGGTTGAGAGCCTTCCCACCCTACACAACACCACTGCATACGACGCTCCCTCCTCCGTAGCCACGGTAGGAGGAGACAACATGCCATGTTCGGGTGAAGTGTCAAGACCACTGACATCTCCCAGTTCCTCTCTCCAGTCCTGCTCAGTATCTGGCTGGTCAGTTAAAGGGTCACCTGATCCCTCCCAGTCCTCCTCATCATCCTCTGGGTGACACTGTTGTTGGAAAGGGACCTAAGGAGTGAACAGGGGCATGAAAACGCCACCCGGCGCTGGAGCTGGCGTTGGACGACTGCATCTTGCAGATGGCAGGCACTCTCCAATCAGGATTAGGGATTGTGCCCGCTCCCTCACGTGTGGTGAGCACATAAAGGGTGTAGTCACCCTAAGGTCAGTAGCCGTTATGATTAGGTCTGAGTGGTAACTAAAAAGTCAAGTTTTGGTTTGCTTATAACTCTGGTACCATTCCACAAAGCTGTGTTAAACTTTCCCATCAAACAGCAAAGCTGACATTTCAGCAGATTAAGTTTCAGGCAGCTACATCAAGGAGTGGTGGATGTGGGATTGGGACAGAAAAATAAATGAGACTTCAATAAGTGATTGAACTCCCATGGGAACATTTGGTCTACACTATAGAAAAAAGCAATAAACAGAATTAACCAAATGTAGCATGATACTATAACTGTACCGAATCGTGTCCCTTAGGATAGGCATTAGGCTTTAGTTTAGTGGAAGAGGCTTAAACCACCAAGCTTTGTGATGCAACTGAAATTTGAGTCAGAAGGTTCTTGTGTCACCGTGCAATTTGCCTCAGGAACTTTAGATCCAAAAAGGGTTTTTGTCAGGCAGTCAAAACTAGTTCTAACAGCACTTTGCTGAAAGGTACCAGCATCTCTGACACCACGAAGAAAACTTTAATAATCCACTCCAAAAGGTTTGTCTATTCAAGGCTCTGGACGTTAGGGAAGTGCTCTGTAGGGTTCATCAAGAAACAGGCATAATTCTCATCTTTAGTACACCCAGATAATGTTTGATGACTTTGACTCTGAAACCAGCATTGAGGTTGGACCTAAGTACGGCACTATAATCAATGAAATAATAATACCAGCATTTGTAAAGCGCACAGCTACCTCTGAAGAGGTATCCTGGCGCTGGGGGCCGTCGGGAAGATTAGGCGAGCCATTGCCCAGAGTCACATAGTGCTGGGCTAATCTGCTGCCGGCGCTGGGGATCAAACCATGAACCCTGTGGTCCAGACTCAGGCACCCTGGCCGCTGCACCACACCTCTCACTGGAGAAGGCATGGGGTGTTCAGTGCTTTAGACAGTATTTGTGTCTTTGGAAGCAATGCCAAGAACAGACCCTGGGGGGCACAATACTCAGAATTGTCAAAGCAGATGAATGGCCCAACTTTTTGCAGGTGGTTCGGAGGTTAGTAGGGCTGTCCTTCGTGGGATCAGCAGATGCAGCTCAGAATTCCAACTTCATATTCTTAAATAGCAGAGCTAGCAAATATTTAGAGGAAGAGACCAGCGTTGGTGATGGAGGCTGAGTTCCCAAACCATCGCAGAAGCATGACAATTTCTTTGCGAAAGACGTCTTTCTCCCCTTCCTATAGTACTACTGTGGGCCTCACATTCTCTGAAGGCCCTCGGACGCATTGAGGAGGAGTTGCATGCCAATGAATAGGGGTCAGAGCCAAGATATCACATGCAAGTGCCATAAGGATCTGACAAAGACATCTTTTTATGGCATCTAAAGGGATTAAACATCTGACCTAGTGGCTGTTGAAAGTGGAGTAATTTCATCAGTGAAGCACCAAGAGTGCCCTGGACCCACCTCACTGAGGCACAGAAAAAGTGGAGTGGACAACAGCACACAATTAGGCCCCTTATATGTGCCAGAGTTGTCACATCCTGGGAAGGCGGATCCATGTATTAAGAAGCATTGTGCAACCTGGCGGCACTGAAGAGCTAATGCAGGGGAGAACGTTTCTGGATCCAATGTGGCCTACTGAAGCATGCTCAAAAGGTGTGGAATCTGCAGGAAGAATTACTCATCAGACACAAATTTGAGAATGGGTGTTCCAAATATTTATTACATCTTTACTGCTGTACATTTTGCTGACATAAACAAAGACATATAACATTTTTAAAGAAATTACTCTGGTGGAACACTGAATGCTATTGCTCGTGTCATACAATATTTGGGTCCCAAATACATATCTCCACTCACTTAATTATGCTGTGGATGCTAAACAACACCACCTTTGGCATGACAGAACCCAAGCAGGAGTACTTCACAACTATTGACAACAGCAATGGTACCTTATCTAAAGCCCTGGCAACAGTTACTCACCATAAAATTGCCCCGTCACCACAGACTGCCCAAGGAACTGGAGAAAACAACTTACACAAGGTAATACCGGTACCCATGGCATATTATCGAGATCCTGGTGAGGTCTTGTTCAGCCACACAAAAGGTTTAATATCCTTGCTCTAGTTTCTTTTACTAAGATATGGTGGAAGGAAGCTCTGCCTATTCGCCCTGGTAACTCAGTTCTGCAGGGAAAATAGTTTTAACACATCCACAAACCCACCAACAAAAGGTGTAATGGATCCCTAAATGTAGTGACCGAGTAGAGGCTTGCTGGTGACACCAAGAAGTGGCTCAAAGAACAAGTTACTTTATTTTGGTAATGCCTTATCTGGTAGAGACTAAACCTAGCCACAGACTCCTTATCTTTTGAATTTACCCAAGTGTCAGACTGGATCCAGAAGATTTTTCATGAGCATTACCCCTGCGCTGCAGTAGGTGGTTTCCATCGGCTCTGCATCCATCGTCTGCCGCGCCAGAAGTGACGCTGTACTGAAATAGGCGCCACCCAGGCGTGCGGACAGCAGTTTCTTTTAATGACTTTCCATGCCAGAATTGCGGAGCGATGAAGAACACGGACCACTGGTGTATCAAAACCTAGGGGCCTCAAAGGGATCATCCTTTCCTCTTGAAATCTGTTTGCAGAGCAGGGAGGATGAGGCTAGATATAGTCTCTACCAGATAAGGCGCTACCGAAAGTAAGTAACTTGGTTATCTAATAGAGACTTCTAGCCGCAGATTCCTTACCTTTTGAATAGATACTCAAACAATACAACCACTGAAAAAGGTTATTTGAACTAATTTCAAACGAGAAAGTCCTGCAGGACCAAACAGGCAAAGTGCCCATCCCTGTGGAACTGAATGACCAGACCAGGCAGCAGTGCTTGGCAAACGTGTACAGGGAAGTCCACATTGCTGGCTGACAGACGTGAAAGACCGGACCCCCATAAGCTAACGCAGTGATCGCAGCTTTAGCTCTGGTGGAATGAGCTTGCAAACCTTCAGGAGGTTGCTTCTTGGCCAGTGCATAGCAGATTTTGATGCAGAGCACGACCCATCTAGAAATGGTCTGCTTCTGCACCACCCGAACTTTCTTTGCACCAACATACCCCATGAAGAGTTGTTCGTCCACCCGGAACTCTCGTGAGCTGTCAAGGTAGAACGACAATACTCTTTTTTGGGCCTTGACAGTGGAGTCGCACCTCTTCTGTAGAGGGATGTGGAGGAGCATAAAAGGTAGGCACAGTGATAGACTGTCCTACGTGAAAAGTGGTGGCCACGTTTGGAGGGCCTATTGAGAAGCACCACTTTATCAAGATAGACTGAGAGGTAAGGTGGCTTAGATAATAAGGCCTGGGGGGCGTGGCTTGGCCGGCTGCAGATGGCCGCACTTTGAGTGGGCTCTGCCGGCCAAGCTCTTTATCCGCCACGATCCTGCAGCCTGAGCATTTTTTGCTGCCCTTCGCTATCCACGCCTAGACCGTGGGGGTGAGAGGATCTGCCTGCAACCTTCTTTGGCTGACTCCGGCGTTGCTGGGTCGCTGATCGGGCTCCAGGCTGGTGCCGGGCCCGCACCGCGTTTCTTCGGGAGCTCCAGTGGCGTCACCACACTCAGTCTGTGGTGCTCGGGGGTGCCACGGCGGTGCATCGGCTGCCTTGCGGTGAGTGGTGTCCTGCGGGGGGGTCTGTTGGTGGTGGGCTGGGGGATCCCGGCTGCCTGGCCTGCGCTTGTGGTGCTGCGGCCTGATTGGGGTCTAGTTTCCGCCTCGGCTGCGGCCTTGGTTTGGGGCCGGGTCCCGGCTGGCACGCTAGCCCGCCGGGGTTTGGTGTGGCGGTGCGGGGACTCTAGCCAGTCCTCTCTGGTTGCGCCTATCATCCGTGGGGCGCAGGCTCCTGCTCCTTTCGGGCCTCGGTCGGGCCGGGCTGGAGTGATCGCCACCGCGTCCATCTGGCGGCGTGGGGCCCCAGTGCGGCTCCGGCTGAGGAGGCGCCATGTTGCGCTGTCGTTGGGGACGCCTCTCCCCCACTGAGCCCCGGCCTTGCCTTAGAGACATCCGGCGACCCTGCGGGAAGCTCCGACACGGCGTCTCTCCCCTCGACTGCCTGCCCTGAAGACTGAACTCGTCCGCCTGCTGATGGCTGTGGCCCATGCCTGGTGATCCCTCTCCCGGCCCCCTGCTACACGCTGCCCTGAGAGTGGCCGGCTCCTGCTGCTGGTGTAAATCGCTGCCTGCTACACCCTGCCTTGGCCTCCTGCACTGCTGTTTTACTGGCCTTCATTGACTCCCCATCCACGCCTGTGCTTCCTTCATTTGTGGCTGGCCCCCTTATTTTTGGGATTTCTCTTTGCCTCCGAGTGCCTCCGCCTGTGGAGTTAAGCGCTGGGCCACCTGCGATTGCTTGCTCCGCAGCCTTCAGGGATCATCGCGCATACTGCTCCCCCCCCCCCCCCCCCCCCCCCCCCTGGAGTCCTGCTGGGCCTGGTGGGCCAGTGGGGTTGCTGACCTGGCCATCTAACTCGGCCCCTCGTGAACAACTATCAGACCTATACCTTGCTGCAGAACCCGGGAAGAGGCTGGTGGGGCGGCTAGCTGTGTATGATCGGCGGTTTGGGCCTGGCGTATCTCCTACTTACCCGCATGATTGCACCACGTGGCGTGGTTCGGCGGTCTGTTGCCTTGCTCGTCTCCCAGACACCCTGACCTCTGGTGGGCTCCTGCCGCACTCCTCTTTCAATCCTTGGGCCTCCCCTCCGCTGGCCGGCCCTGCAGCAGGCCACGTCACTATGGGTAAGTCGGACCATAAGCAGCCCAAGATAGCTTTTGAGCTCCGTAGGTCTTCTCGCCAAGATGGTGCGGGCTCGGAGGCAGCGGACTCCACCGGGTTTCCCGACGCCCTCCCTGGCCGCGATGACAACCTCAAAGCTATAATGTTGGAGGTGAAGTCGGCGGTCACGAGGATCGCCTCTCAACTGGAGCAGCTTTCGGCTCGCCTTGACTCGGTGAAGGCCCGGGTGGACTCCCACAACAACAGGCTCCTTCACGTTGAAACCAGGGTTTCCGATGCCGAGGACGCAGCCACTCAAGATCGACAGAAGCTGCTCCAAATGGACAAAATCCTGGCGGTCATTCGTGAAAAGAATGAGGACTTGGAGGCGCGCTCCCGTCGGAGCAACCTCCGCTTTACGGGCCTTCCCGAGTTCACCGACATCTCCAAAATGGAGGACTTTCTGGAGGACCTCCTCAGGGAACTTTTCGGAGATGTCCTTTCATCCTTCTTCGTGGTGGAGCGCGCGCACCGTTCCCTGGGTCCACGTCCTCGTCCTGGTATGCCCCCCGCCCCATCGTGGCCAAGATATTGAACTTTCGCGACTGAGATGCCATCCTCCAGGCCGCCAGGGACAGGGGCACCAGCACGCACCAAGGCAATACCCTCTCCTTTTATCCCGACTACACCCTGTCTGTGCAGGCCGTGACGAGAGAATTTCTGCCAGCCAAGCGAATCCTTCAAAAACATGACGTGTCATACTCCCTGGCATATCTGGCGAAACTGAGAGTCCGCCAGGGCACCAAGACGCTGGTCTTCCCCGACCCGAGGGAGGCGCTTGCTTTTGCCAAATGCCTAGACAAAGACTCCAGAAATTGCCCCTCGGGGTCATCTCATGAAGCCACCAATCAGCTAAGTGACAATGACTAACTGTCCAGGCCGGACACCGTTTGTATTTCTCATTGTTGTTGGTGATTAATATCGGACATCCATGTCCATGCTGATCTTGTGCTCGCAACTCTTACCTCTTTATTGTCTGCGGATGCCCTAATCACTGCGAACTGTGGATTGCTCATATGTGTTGTTTTATTGATCCCCGCAGCTGTTACTGTGCCATTTATTCTCCTCTCCTCTACTGGGCTGTTACGGGGCTCCTCTTCAGGCCCGCTGGGCATGTGAAATGTACGGCTTATACTTTATTTTTCAGGAGGCTGCGGCTTGCTCTTAGCTTGGCCACCCTGCTGTCTCGCAGAGGTGTTCGCCGAGCCCTGCCATGCCCTACCTGGGATGATTCCCACCTCTTTGTTTTTGATCCCCGATCCAAGTTTTGGGTTCCCTGGGTGGGGTGGGTGGTATTCTCAGCCTGATTGGGGAGTTGGAGTGGGTGGTGGGAGGTGGGGTGTGGGGGGTTCTGGGTCAGGTCCACTCGGTGCGGACCTAGGTCTTCTGGTGGGGGGGGGTGGGGGAAGTTGGGGGTGTTTTCCACATGACGTTGTGGTTTTGTTGTATTGCTGTTTTATTGATGCTCTCTATCTTTGCATGCTCCAATGCTTATATTGTGCCATGTCTGATCTTATGCATTCCAGTGCCCTGCGAAGCATTGCTGCTTTTTTTAACCTGGCTAGCCATGTTTCTTCCTTCCCAAGCACTGCGCCCTGCCTGCGGCCCTGCTTTGTCGCCCCTGTTGCGGAGTGCCCTGCTTCAGTCCTGGCGATCGCCTTCTGCTGCCACCGTATGCCCCCTCCCTTTATCTGCTGTGTCACAGCGCGCGTCTTTCGTACCATCGATCCTCCTGCTTCCTAGCGCTTGCGTTTGCCCTCTCTGGTCTGGATTTAGCGCCCTTGGGCTGCCACCTGTCCTACTTGCCCCAGGGGGTTCCCGATCCCTTCTGCTGGATTTGGTGGTGGGATGCGATTGGTTTCCTGGCGGAATCCCCCGCTTCGCTGCCTCTGACTCTTCCCTAGATGGCTAATATAACGTGCTGGACTTGGAATGTCCGTGGTCTAAACGAATCTCGCAAAGCCCGCCTGACTCATGCCCACTTGCAGCGCCACTGCGTCGATATTTGATTATTGCAAGAAACTCACCTGCTCCCCAGCTCGGTATCCAGGCTGCATGCGCGCTACTGGGGGAGGCCCATTCCTCTACTTATTCCTCCTATGCCAGGGGGGTCTCAATTCTGCTGCGCCGGGGTCTCCCCTGGCAGATTTCCAATGCCCTAATTGATCCAGAGGGTAGATACGTGGTTTTACACAGCCTCCTGTATGCCCAGCCGGTTACAATCGCTGCGGTCTATGGCCCGAACTCCGACGACCCTAAGTTTTTCCATCACGTGTGGCATCTGATCTCCTCCTGTGGCCCTGCTGCTGTGATCTGGTTGGGGATTTTAACTTAGCCTTCTCCGCGTCACTGGACCTCTCGGGGGCCCACCGGTCCCACCCGCGGGCTGCTAGTGCACTGTCCTCTATCCTGACTGACAATTCGCTTTTCGATGTCTGGCGTCATCTTCGCCCGGAGGCCCGGGAGGGGACTTGTGTGACGGGTGTGCGGGGCTGCTGGTCGAGAATTGACCTTTGGATAGCTTCACCTGACGTTTTGTCTTGGATGGTCGATGCCACTCACATGGCCCGAACCCTTTCTGATCAAGCACCGGTCCGACTTATCACTAAACCCCCCTTCTCTCAACGTCGGGCCTTCTCCTGGCGCCTTTCTCCCAGTGCCCTCAGGGACTCCGTATTCTGTGATGGAATTCAGTCCTCCATCAATAATTTTTTTGAGCTCAACGCGGGATCCGTGGACTCAGCTTCCGTCCTCTGGGAGAGTTTTAAGGCATACATTCGTGGGGAGTGCATATCTAAGCAATCAGGCGTTCTTCGGTCTATTCGGTCTGCACTTGCTAGTTTGGAGGGAGAGATACGTGACCTTGATGCTGATCTGCTGTTGAATCCTGGTCCTGATGTGCTGGCGCTCCTGCGCCAGAAACAAACTGAATTTTTGGAAGAAGCTGGCCGCGAGCTATCCTTTTTGGGCAGAGAGGTTCGAGCCCGTCGTTTTGGGGAGGGGGACCGCCCGGGGCGCACCCTTGCCAACCTACTGCGCCCTCCGGGGCCGCATCCTATATCACCGCCCTCTGTGACGGGGGTCCGGATTGCACCACGTCCACTGGGGAGATATGCGCCCGGTTCGCTGCATTCTATTCCGGTCTTTATTCCGCCGGCTCTCCCCCCCTCAGTGGAGTTTGACCAATACTTTGAGCCTATTGCCCTGGTCTGGTTGGCAGATTATCATTGGAAATTCTTTGACGAGCCTTTTTCGAAGAAGGAGATACTGGCGGCGATCAACAGCCTCCCGAGTGACAAGGCACGGGCCTAGACGGCCTGCCCGCTTCCTTCTATAAAACGTTTGCTGCTCCTCTAGTTCCTCATTTAGCCGCCATGCACAACGAATCCTTCGAGACGGGCACGTTCCCACCGTCCCTTCGCGAGGCCTCATTGACCCTCCTTCTCAAGCCCGATAAGCCAGCGGATCGGTGTGACCCTTTCCCTTATTAATATAGACAACAATATCTTCGCTAAATTAATTGCCTCTCGTCTCTTACTATTAATGCCCACCATTGCACTCCCGGATCAATCTGGCTTTATCCCCGGCAGGTCCACCTCCCACAATCTCCGAACCATTTTCTCCGTTTTACAGCAAATTAACCCTGAGCTCCGAGCCGTGGCGGCATTACTCGGCGCCACAAAGGCGTTTGATACCCTGGAGTGGCCCTTCTTATTCTATGTCTTATCGCGCATGGGCTTTAGTGCCCATTGTTTCCAGAACATTTGTCTTCTATATACCAATCCCACGGCCTGGCTCCGTATAAACGGACTGGTGTCTGATCCCATTGCCATATCCCGCAGAACTAGGCAGGGGTGTCCTTTATCGCCCATGCTTTTCGCTATCGCTATAGAACCCCTAGCTGCTCGGTTGTGGCAGCACCACACCCACAGGGGCATCGGTTTTTCATCCTGCTCTCTCTTGGTATCCATGTATGCGGACGACGTCACCCTTTATGTTCGCCACCCCCAGGACAACCTCAGCCCCCTGGTGCGAGAGGTCATTCGGTTCGGCGGTCTCTCTGGCATCCAGATTAACTGGAATAAATCTGTGCTTTTTCCCTTGACTGACGCCACACGTCCGTTCGCGCCTGATTATCCCTTTGAGGGGGCTTCTGGCCCCAAGCGTTATCTAGGGATTCGGTTGAGCAGGGCCCCCGACGAGCTCTGGCGCTCTAATTTTGGCTGCGCGGTGGATTGGTTCGAGTCTAGGATCCCTCAATGGAGCCGGTTGCCGCTATCCCTGGCGGGTCGTGTCGCTATAGCCAAGATGGTAGTCCTCCCCAAATTTCTCTATTTATTCTCCAACATACCTATCCCCCTGACGACTTATTTCTTTCGTCGACTCCGCTCGCTGGTGGTGTCGCTGGTGTGGGCCGGGCGGCAAAATCCGAATTGCGTATGAAATTCTAACACTTCCTATGTCGATGGGTGGGCTGGGTGCCCCGGATTTCAGAAAGTATGCCCTTTGTCCTCAAGCTAGCTTCCTCCATTTCTGGTTGCATCCCACCCCTTACCAACCCAATGTCTCGGTGGAATCAGATGTTGCCTCCCCCTGCCCCTGTCCACGGCCCTATTCGCACCTGCTGTTCGACCCCAGGTGGAGGTGAATTCTGTGGAGACACTGCGCTGGGAGTGGTCGCAGATGAGCCGCCTTGCCGGTCTCCCTCTTCTGTCCGCCAACGCCGCGCCCATTGTTGATCAACCGAATTTTCAGCCCCTGCAGTCCTCTGCTATGTCTCGTCATGCGGCGTCTCGGGGCCTCAAGACCGTTGCAGATCTATGCCCGGACGACTCCTTCTATTCCCTTCCTGAGTCCCCGTCCCTGATGGACACACTCCTTTTTTTTTTATCAGTTGCGCGCTACCTGTCTGAAACTGCACCCAACCTTCCCGCGGCCCCCGCCAACCTTCCCGGCATTGGATTACGTATACACTTCGGCGTCCCCACGTAAACTTGTTACTAGATTGTACGCCTTTATTCTGCTGGCCTCTACCGTCTCCTCATCTTGTGTGCGCGACGCTTGGAGCGCGGATCTCAGCGTGGAGATATCGGATGCCGATTGGCTTTATTGTTGCAACCAGACTACTAAACTTTCCCCGAACAATCGGTTTCGCTTGATCCACTTTAAGTTTTTACATAGGTTTTACCGCACGCCGGTGCATCTTCACCGCTTAGGGCTCTGCCCAGAGGACTCCTGCAGGCGCTGTTTGGCGCCGGTCGCGGACTTTGCTCACTTATCCTGGCTCTGTCCTAAGGTGCAGGAGTTCTGGATAGAGGTCTGTTCCATTATCTCTGCCATTACCGACGCGGACATACGTCCAGACCACTCCATTTGTCTTCTTGGTTTTGTGAAATCTTGTCCCGATGCCTCCCGCCGGCTGATCGTCATGCTTCTGGTGCTGGCTAGGCGAAGAATAGCTATGTGCTGGGGCCGTCGTCCCGCTCCTGAGGTCGCGGCCTGGCTGGAGGACGCCTCCCGTTGTCAAACGCTCCTTTCTGAATTTTGGGACCCTACGCCGGCCAGATCGCACCCGGTTGATATATGGGGCCCCCTGGTTGCCTATCTCCTCTCCCGCGCCCCCTCTAGTGGAGCTGCCTCCTCTGCGCTCCCCGCCGGCCCTGGGTCCGCGGTGGCCGCTGATGATGACGGCGCCTGACAGTCTTCTCCTACTCCGTCCTTTCCCGCGCTGACAGCTGATCCCTACATGGGCTGCCTGTCCCGCGCTCCCCGCCGGCCCCTGCTCCGCGGTGGCCGCCGGTGCTGGTCTCCAATTACCCCCTGTCAGGCGTGGCCCTGACCGTCCCTGCTACTGTCCCCCTGGTGTTCCTGCCCATCATGGCGTCACTCCAGGTAGTCTTTTCTTTCTTCTCGTAATTACCAGGCAGCACAGCACTGTTAAGCTATTGTTTCCATGATCGTTTTCTGAGTATTCATTATCTATTATAATGGACATGGACTCGCTACTAAGTGACCTGTCGCTTTGCATGATGTACTGATGTGGAGCTTTCTCTTGCATTGAGTTGTTGTACTGTGTATGCATTATAAAAATGATAAATAAAATATATTTATATATCTTTAAAGACTCTGCACCGATCTGTACTACTTGTTCGATCCCTTTGCTTATTTGTATTACTTGTATTATCGACTTACCTGATTGTCTATGCTCCCACTTGTTTGTACTATTAGCATTATTGACGTACCTGTTTGACTTTGCTCCCTCATGTACCTACCCCACCCCACTTATTACCTACAACTACGCTATGCCCAATGTTATTTACTCTGCTGTTCGTACCCCTTCTTTGTAAAGCGCTCTGATATCTGCAAAGATCTTGTTCGCGCTATATAAAACTTTCAAAATAAATCAAAATAAATATTTTTTTTTAAAAGATAATAAGGCGTGCGGCTCACTCACTTTACGGGCAGATGTAATTGCCACAAGGAAGGCTATTTTCAGTGTGAGAAGCCTGAGGGGACAATTGTGTAAAGGCTCGAAAAGACCGCACGTCAAATAGGTTAAAGCCAAATTGAGGTCCCACTGAAGCATAATGAATGGTGTAGTAGGAACGAGATGATTTAGACCTCTGAGGAAGGTATTCAACAGCGCTCAGAGCAGAGCCCTCCTGAACTAGAGAAAGAATGAAAAGCAGAATTTCAGAAAGAAAAGCTGATTTTTCAGCCCATCATGACACAATTCGTTTCCAACTGCAGGCATACATCGTCTTGGTGAAAGTACACCTGGCTGCCAAGATCACATTATAGACTTCGGGAGGAAGTTAAAAAGCTGTCAACTGTCGCTACTCAATCTCCATGTAGGAAGGCGAAGAGTGGGCAGGTTCAGGTGGAGAACCCTCCCCTGCTGCGAAAGAAGATCTTGAAGGGGTAGCCTGTTCGATGGATCAATGGCCATGCTCAGTATCTTGGTATACCAGACTCTCTGTGCCCTGTCTGGAGCCACAAGGATGGATTGGGCCCCGTCGTTCTTGATCTTCTTGAGAACTCCGGGTAGGAGTGGCATGGGCGGAAAGACATACATGAGGTCTGAGCTCCACTCGAGCCGAAAAGCGTCTGCGAGTGAGTGCCACCTCGGAAACTCCAGTGTGCAATGCTTCTGACACTGTGAGCTCTTGGAAGAGGCAAACAGATCCAACCAAGGCTCTCCCCACTGCTAAAAGAGACCTTGCGCCACCTCCGGGTGGAGATGTCATTCGTGATCCATTAGGCATCTTCAGCTGAGTTTGTCCACTCTGCCAATTCAAATTCGTTCTAGAGACACCCAGTAACAAATCTAAACAGAACTTATTCCAGAAGAAACAGAGGTGGGTGCACAGGCTGTCTTCAGACAGGCGGGGACTCAACGAAGACATTCCTTGGAGCGCACTATGATGAATACCTACTATATCAGCCTAATACACCAATTGTCTATATGTGTGTACATACGTTGAAACATATGTAATATTGATACCAATTGCATGTAAAGAAACCCCTACATTGATTCACTTATAGCCCTACCACCCTGACACAGTATCCATTTTAATGCGGATGGGTCCTTTCCAAGATGGCCCCCGTAGTAACCCGGGTTCCCACATGACCTGCAGGGAAAGTCTACCCCGACCACGCCCCCTGCAAACCTCTTAACTAGATTCCTACCCGAGGACTCGGCACTATCCGGATCCCGGTAGTGATGGGTAGGCAGACCACGCGCTGACCAAGGCTTTTAGAAGTAAGTGTATCCCCTTGCAACAATCCCCGCTCTTATGGGTAA
This sequence comes from Lissotriton helveticus, assembly GCF_964261635.1. Classification (NCBI taxonomy): domain Eukaryota; kingdom Metazoa; phylum Chordata; class Amphibia; order Caudata; family Salamandridae; genus Lissotriton; species Lissotriton helveticus. The sequence continues at coordinate 445,328,360 of NC_136071.1, read as the reverse complement.
GCCTAATGGAGTCCCGCGCTTGCTAATAAGTAGAATTGAGCATCGTGCTCACTATCCCAGCGCGTAATGTTTAAACATGCCCAATACGCTGACACGCCCTAAACCAGCGTTTGACAGCGCACCCGGCAACCTTCCTAATCTGCACCGAGCACCGCGCCTACTAAACCCAGCGCGTAAGGTTGCGACCTTTGATTAACCGATACGCTCACACCAGCGTTTCGAGCGCACCGAGTTACCTGCCTAAAAATAACTCGGCTAACGCTTCCAACCACCTTAAAACGCGGCAATAATTCGCTGCATTTCAACGAAGGTACTCTTTGAGCACTTCCACGTATTCTCAGTAATACGAACCGCTCGGATAGAATATAAACATCCCTGCATAGCCATAATTAACATGTGTCTATAAACAATTTTAAGACTGTACCCGACATGGAGCTTGATAATAAAGCAATACACAGAGACCGAAGAGTTCTGCCTAACCAGAGCTGACCATTAACATCTCGCTCCTCCTACCACCACTAGGCAACAGTGTGTAAATACAGTTCATGTAAAATGTTTTATACCATTTGCTGTTGTGCTTGTTTTCCTTCCTCCCCTCTCACCCCTTTTAGCCTTAAACCCCTATGGTTCTTTCCCCTTGATGTAAATCCTACCGGGTACTGTTGACACCTAGACACCTTGACCTATAGGTGAGTATACATGAGACCCTCACTTTAGGTTGTGGACGGACGCCTGTACTATAATTGCTGCTGTTTTTAAACCTCATATTTTACTTTTAGTTTTACCTAGTAGTGCTGAGTCATGTAGCAGTGTGATATGGAGTCAATACATACTGGTCACCAATTTACCATTGGTATGTCACTATCTTTATGTCACAGCACCCATCACAGCACGGCTTATTCACGGTCACTTGAAGGGAATTGTTGTAACTAAACCATGGTAATGATCTCTTTTGTCTCCCTAGGCAAGAGCTGTCCCATACAGGTAGTACAACTATTTTGAACTGATACTTAATAAGGTCATGTCTCACTTTAGATAGATGTAACCACTAGGTCCTGAAGAATCGCTGCCAGTGTGCATAGGCGAGAAACATGTTGACCTCACGATATGTATTGTAGTCCTGGATCGTTACGTGGAATCTTAATTTTCCAGCGATCATAGGCTACTCACTGTTTTTACTTGTGGCAAGGGACCACCAGAATAAATTGCTCTCCGGTACCTTGTGCCACATTTTAACCCACGTATTTACACTATCCGTTCTTCTCTGGCCCCTCACTCGCACTTCACCCTTAGGCAGTTGGTAAAAAGATCTCCGCTAAAGAGCCCCTCTATGAGGTGAGCCCGTTGGGCATTGCACCGCCTGCCCTACGAGGAGCAACCGCCAATGATGAAGCATGACACTCGCAAGGGTGTGTGAGGCCATTAATACCAACATATTGGATACCCAGGGTAGCCCTCCACTGAGCACTACCTTATCCTTTCTTGTGACCGTCGCCCTACCTTTAACTTTTCCTATCTACTAACCTGTAGGAACAGCCGAGTCAGCCTTTGCTTAAATTCAAAGAACCCGCCAGGTGCTGAACCACCAGGGATATGCACTGCTATCCCAGCTATGTCCAGAGATGCAGGGCCTCTTAACAAATGGTCCACAACCCCACCCCTCCCTGTTTTCTGAATTACTATATGGCAGAGGTGTTCTCTTTGAACACTTATACCAGTCATCCCCTGATTGAGGGCAGAAATGCTTTCAATGCCAATCAGATCGCACGGAGCTACAGCAGGTTGATGTGGTGTCTGCATTACGCCTGAGACAAGTATCCTCTGATCTCCACCTCTAACAGATGTCTGCTCAATCACAGGAGTGACGCATCTGTCACTACTATGAGATCTAGGGGAAGGGAGAGGAGTCTGCCTCTGACCCAATCACAGTCTGTTAGCCGCCACTGCAGATTGTTCGCGGTTTGCTCAGAGATCTGGACCAGGTCGGAGAGATTCCCCTGATGCTGCACCCACTGGAACGTCAGGTCTCACCGCAGAGCCTGCATATACTATCTGGCATCTGTCACGAGCAGTATGCAGTAGGCCGTGAGGCCCATCAGCGTCAGAGACAGTTTAACCGAAACCCAGTATAGAGAATGAAATATTGGTATCATAGCCTTAATATCCTGGACTTATCACTCTGGAGGATAAGCCAGAGTACAGAACAGCTCCAATGAAAGTGGGTGCCTGAGAGGCAGTCAAGTGTGACTTTGGCACGATGATATCAGCACGTTGACAGTCAGCTCCAGCGAGTGCAGAAGGTTCGCAGTAGACTGGAGGTGGAAGACGACAGTCTGGGGTGAGCCCGCATTCAGCAGACAGTGATCCAGTTAGGGGAAAACTGGCACCCTAGACCTCTGCAGATGAGCTGCAACAGCTGCTTGCTGTTTGCTGGCCGGAGGTGGGAGAGCCCTCTGCGTGCTGTTTAGCCTTTGAAGACTGCTTCCTCTCTCTTGGAGACCTCGCGGTACCCGCTGCGCGGGTCCCGCTTCGCCCGTGTGCTTGGGCGGCTGCTTCGCTTTCCGGTTAATCACTCTCTGGACTGGAGGCGGACAACAGGGCTGCGAGCGCCAGGTGAGGTACAGGGACTCCATTGCCCAGGAGTCCCTGCGCTGTCATCACCTGCACCTGGTCGCTCTCCCTGTTTGTCCCGCCCCTGAGCGCCGAGTCAAAGGTGCCTGCGGATCCCCGCTTTGTGGGAGACACTTGCTGTTTGCTGGCCGGAGGTGGGAGAGCCCTCTGCGTGCTGTTTAGCCTTTGAAGACTGCTTCCTCTCTCTTGGAGACCTCGCGGTACCCGCTGCGCGGGTCCCGCTTCGCCCGTGTGCTTGGGCGGCTGCTTCGCTTTCCGGTTAATCACTCTCTGGACTGGAGGCGGACAACAGGGCTGCGAGCGCCAGGTGAGGTACAGGGACTCCATTGCCCAGGAGTCCCTGCGCTGTCATCACCTGCACCTGGTCGCTCTCCCTGTTTGTCCCGCCCCTGAGCGCCGAGTCAAAGGTGCCTGCGGATCCCCGCTTTGTGGGAGACACTTGCTGTTTGCTGGCCGGAGGTGGGAGAGCCCTCTGCGTGCTGTTTAGCCTTTGAAGACTGCTTCCTCTCTCTTGGAGACCTCGCGGTACCCGCTGCGCGGGTCCCGCTTCGCCCGTGTGCTTGGGCGGCTGCTTCGCTTTCCGGTTAATCACTCTCTGGACTGGAGGCGGACAACAGGGCTGCGAGCGCCAGGTGAGGTACAGGGACTCCATTGCCCAGGAGTCCCTGCGCTGTCATCACCTGCACCTGGTCGCTCTCCCTGTTTGTCCCGCCCCTGAGCGCTGAGTCAAAGGTGCCTGCGGATCCCCGCTTTGTGGGAGACACTTGCTGTTTGCTGGCCGGAGGTGGGAGAGCCCTCTGCGTGCTGTTTAGCCTTTGAAGACTGCTTCCTCTCTCTTGGAGACCTCGCGGTACCCGCTGCGCGGGTCCCGCTTCGCCCGTGTGCTTGGGCGGCTGCTTCGCTTTCCGGTTAATCACTCTCTGGACTGGAGGCGGACAACAGGGCTGCGAGCGCCAGGTGAGGTACAGGGACTCCATTGCCCAGGAGTCCCTGCGCTGTCATCACCTGCACCTGGTCGCTCTCCCTGTTTGTCCCGCCCCTGAGCGCCGAGTCAAAGGTGCCTGCGGATCCCCGCTTTGTGGGAGACACTTGCTGTTTGCTGGCCGGAGGTGGGAGAGCCCTCTGCGTGCTGTTTAGCCTTTGAAGACTGCTTCCTCTCTCTTGGAGACCTCGCGGTACCCGCTGCGCGGGTCCCGCTTCGCCCGTGTGCTTGGGCGGCTGCTTCGCTTTCCGGTTAATCACTCTCTGGACTGGAGGCGGACAACAGGGCTGCGAGCGCCAGGTGAGGTACAGGGACTCCATTGCCCAGGAGTCCCTGCGCTGTCATCACCTGCACCTGGTCGCTCTCCCTGTTTGTCCCGCCCCTGAGCGCCGAGTCAAAGGTGCCTGCGGATCCCCGCTTTGTGGGAGACACTTGCTGTTTGCTGGCCGGAGGTGGGAGAGCCCTCTGCGTGCTGTTTAGCCTTTGAAGACTGCTTCCTCTCTCTTGGAGACCTCGCGGTACCCGCTGCGCGGGTCCCGCTTCGCCCGTGTGCTTGGGCGGCTGCTTCGCTTTCCGGTTAATCACTCTCTGGACTGGAGGCGGACAACAGGGCTGCGAGCGCCAGGTGAGGTACAGGGACTCCATTGCCCAGGAGTCCCTGCGCTGTCATCACCTGCACCTGGTCGCTCTCCCTGTTTGTCCCGCCCCTGAGCACCTCCTCTCTATAACAGGAGTGGGAAGAGCCGCTGCGCGGGAGCGCGCGGGAGCGCGCCCGGGAGAAGCCCGGGACAAGGGCGGGACCGTCTGTGGCCGTCCGGGGCCGAAGGAGGCCGGGCTGGGCCCACTCTCTTGGATTTCTTGGTTCGGGACTATTACCTTTTAGTTTATTTATTGACTTAGATCCCCCGGCAGAGTGGAACTCACTACGAACATCATGCCGTCCCCGGTAAGAGAGAGTACCCCATCGAAACCAGGTGTAGCTAAAAACCGGACTCTTGAAAACTACTTTACCCGGCAAGCAGGGGAGGGGGATAAAGAGTGTAACCTGTCCAGGTTAAGGGCCGAACGGAGACGCTCAATTGACAACATGAAAAACACCCTCCTGGGAGATCAAGTTCTTACACCCAGGGAAGAGCTGTCTAGAATTGATGATGTCCCATTATTACTGAGGGATTGTACTAATATCTCACCAGGGGCAGTTATAAGATCAGCGCCAGGCAATAGCCCGAGTCCAACTAGGACGAGAACTGATCTAGTGTCCCAACTTCCCCCGGCCCCCAAACCGAGGAAAGCCACATCTAAACCGTCTAACACTCAAGTAGTTTTTGGACCCCCCCCCAATAAGCGCAGGAGGAAATCTAAGGGTAATCAAGGAAAGAGTCAATCCAAGGTTCTACACTCGGACTTTGGCAAGTCCCTAAAAACCCCAATGCCGGTAGGAAAACCACCGGTGGTCTTAGACCCAAAACCCATTGTTCATAAGGATTCAGCTCCTGGTACGATAAAGGACACAGGAGCGGTTATTGCTAATATTCCCTTGTCTGTTGTCCCGCTTGGAAATGTAGAATTCCTGCTAAGGTCCCTGCTATTGCCGATCAGCGAGAGTATTAAAAAGATAGAGATCAGACTAACTATTCTGGAGGCGACATTAGGTAGTCTGAAAACTCAAGCTGGCCGACAGGGAGTGCAATCTGATCCCATTCTCCCTACCGTAGTGCCCCAATTGACGGCAAATAGTGCTGTCATTCCAGTCCCTTCACAAGCCGTGAATGTGGCACCCTCACAACAACAACTCCTAAGGCCAAAGCCTGTCACATTCAAACCTCCCCCTGCCAATATGCCCATCCAATCGCCAGGACCTGTACCCCCGGCACAGCCGGTAGGTAATACTATCCCAACCCCTTTAATGAAGCTCACCCTGAGACCACGCAGACCTAACTTACCCCCAGAGACTAACGCTTTTACGGTAGTCATGGCGGGTGTCCCCCCACTCGAGGAAGGGGAAAGGGAGGACTTTTGTGCCCTGAAAAGTAGGGTAATCAAGTGGTTAAATATAAACAGACCCCTTCCGACACATTTCAATAGTGAAATTATAATGGTAAGAAGGGTACCATGGGTGGGGAGAACACAAAAATCCATAAAAGGGGATTGTATACTAGTGAGTTTCAGGGATACAGGCACGGTGGAGTTTATATGTCAGGGTAAAAATAGCTCGAGGGAATCTACCATCCAAACCCTTCATGTGTCGTTCTTTTTTCCAATTAACCCGGTCCCATTTCAGCAACCCCAAACCCATGATACTTGGGAGAGGGTTGGGAGGAGGGGGAGACATCAGGCCTTACACCCCAGACCGATAGTTGGTCGACCGGAACAACCCTTTTATACTCATAACCAGTTCAACTGTTTGTATGGACTAGAGGGGGTCGACTGACATACAGATAACACCCCCCATGGCTGTATTAAAAAGGGCGACCTGGTAGAAACATGGGAGGAGCTAAGTTTAAAGGCTGTACAAACTTCGGCGATTGGGGTGGGGGATTCAATGTGTGTTGAACCTGAGGCAATAGTTAAAAACAACACAGGAGGGGTACCTGAACAGGCAATTCAAGGGCCATTGTTGGAATTAAGATCAAGGGATCAGGAGGGAGTGGAATGGAGGGGAGAGGGGGTGAGATTTATCTCATGGAACATAGCCGGTATAGCGGGTAAATTTTACAACAAGGAATGGGCTGAGTACATTAGGAAATTTAATATCATATGTGTACAGGAGACATGGGCTGTGGAGAATAACTATCACTTGCAGGGTTACAAGTGTTTTTTTGTTCCCGCCCGAAAGTCTAGTTCTGGGAGAGCTATGGGTGGCCTGTCCCTCTATGTAGATCTAGATCTTCCAGGCACTTGGTCCTTCCCAGATTGGTCCTCATACGGGATCCAGGCAGTTCGGTTTCATGGAAAGGGGCTACGGTTTTCTGTTTTTAATTTGTATAATACCGAGTCAGCAAATAACCTCATCCCGGTATTGACTGAACTCGAACAAAGGCTGGGACAAGAAATCGCATTTCAGAACAAGGGCCCATCCCATGGGTTGGTGGTGGTGGGGGATTTTAATTGTCATCTCTGTCCTGCATTAGTTAAAGCAAATACAGATTGGGAGCAATGCCCAATCCAGAAGGGGCCTCATTTTTCTCACTCATCTACCGGAGACGCTCTTAGGTTGCTTCGGCTGAAGTACGACCTAGAGCATACCATCAATATGATAGGCCCACAGCCGGACGGCACACTCCCACCAACCTTTAAAGGCAGGGGCTGTTTATCTATTATAGATTATATTTTGGTCTCGAGATCCCTGGTCAACAAAGTAATTAGTGTAGGGATAGACTGGAACAGCTTCAGTGATCATAACCCGCTTGTTTTAACGCTCACACATAGGGCGGGCCGAGGACCTAATGTCCACCACTTAATAGGGGAGAGGGTCACTGACCAAGGCAGGAGACTGAAGTGGTCTAGAATAGATGGGGCAAAATTTTATAAAAACTTGAGCAACATGGGTCTGCGGGCCATAAATGACTGCTTGGATCTGGAAGTACAGGGCGCAAGATTATTAGAAAAGTTTGACCACATTGCAAATCTGATAGATGGGCTACTGAGGACCAATGTGCCCATACGTAACCTGGTCAATCCCCGGTGGTTTGACCAGAATTGCTCTAAAGCACTGAGGGAACTGAAATGCTCTCTTAAGTTAAAACCACGGGACCCACAAAAAATCAGGGCAAGCAGAGATAAATACAGAAAAGAGACCAAAAGGAGGAAACTCGCCTTGCAGGCAGAAGCCTGGGCAGATCTGAGAGAGGCTGGGGAAAGAAGGGACCTAGCGGGGTTCTGGAGAATCATCAACAATCCGACCTTTTTAGAAAATGATTCTCCGGAAATAGGGGCCAATATCCTACCGGAGCAGTGGGTTACCCACTTTAGGAGTCTGTACAACCACGATCCGGGTAACTTTGTAGAACTACCAGCAACTCAAAGCCATGCTCCACCGGTAGCGTTTACTCTCAAAGAGATCACTGTAGGGATGGAAAGCCTAACCAAGAATAAAGCCCCGGGTCCGGATGGAATTCCCCCTGACCTCGTTCTTAGTAATATAGACTTATGGGCCCCCTTGATGACTAGGGTCTTAAATGCCGCTATCTCCTGTGGTCTCCCCCCATCATGGTCCAAAGCGATTATTGTGCCAATTTTTAAAAAGGGCAACAAGGACGAGCCTAGATGTTATCGGCCTATCTCCCTGATTGACGTTTCAGCCAAACTTTTGGGAAGGGCAATTTTGAACAGATTGTCAGAGTGGACCGAAGAGAATAACATCTTTTCGGATACCCAATATGGGTTCAGGGCAGGGAGGTCCACCAGCGATCAATGCCTGAACCTATATATGCTGACTGCCAAATACACTCTGGCCAGTGATGAGCCCATTTATATGGGATTCATGGACCTGGCAGCAGCATTCGATCACGTCAATAGAGGGAAGTTGTGGGACATGATGGCAGGTCTGGGGATCGAGAGTGGTCTAATTACTATTTTAAGAGAGCTACACACTGACACCACGGCTACAGTAAGATTTAACAGGGAGGGGGGATTGTCTGAGTCCTTTCCATGTAAAAGTGGAGTCAGACAGGGTTGTATCCTTGCCCCTTTTTTGTTCTCCCTTTACATTAATAATTTAGAACAGTCTCTCTTGGGTCTAAAAGCAGATTCTCCAAGGGTCGGGTCGCGGCATATCCCTGTCCTGCTTTATGCAGATGACGCGGTTTTGCTTGCGCGTACACCCCGAAGTTTGCAAATTTTGATAGATGGGTTCGTCAAGTTTATGAGTGATTTGGACCTATCTGTCAACTTAAGCAAGTCTTATGTGCTCCTGGCAGGCAAAAAACCCTCCTCTAAATCAGTTTACACAATAGGTACCCACCGTTTAGAGGAGGTTAAAACGTTCTCCTATCTCGGAGTAACCTTCGATGGTGCTCTCCAATTTAAGCCCCTGGTGGAAGAACGCTGCAATAAAATGATTGCCTCCAATGGGGCTATAGCTGGTTATGGCAGGAGGCTGGGCAGGTGGAGCCCGGAACAGATGATGATCCTGTACGGCTCTGTAACATGTTCCAAAGTAAGCTACGGGGCAGAAGTCTGGGGCTTTGTGAACACTGCTAGAATTGAACAGGAAGAGAACAGACACATGAAATCTATTCTGAGGGTACCACCCAGTACTGTTGGATATATAGCTCATAGGGAGCTAGGGAGGCCACACCTGGTGGACTCACTAAAATTGAGGCCAATTGTGGCATGGCTAAAAATTTGGGCAAATCCAGACGCATATTTAACCAGAGAAATTCTACTGGACTGCCTGAGTAGGACTCATTGTATGCGCATCCCCTGGCTCAAATATGTGAGAATCACTCTTGAAGAGTTAGGGTTCGGAAATTTTTTCAGGAACCCCACAACCATCTTAGCACAGCACAAGAAACAAGTAGGGGAAATTTTCCTAGAGCGGAAAACCCAACGTCGTGCGGAGGTTGAAGGAGAGAAAAAGTCAGTGAGGGCTTACAACTTGGTCAAGAGTGTGGAGGGTATGGAGCCCTATCTGTATCTTGTACATAATGCACAGGATAGATTTCTTATGTGTCGTTTCAGACTGAACTTACTTCCTTTTATGTTGGCCTTCCCATCAGGTTTTACTATGTCGATTGAGCAGAAGGGACCCTGCGGCTGCGACAATCGGTCTCCGCAGGACTCCCTTCATTTTATTTTGCTTTGCCCCTATTTTTCTATGCCCAGGCGTAGATTTTTAGTAGACATATTAAAAAAAGCCCAATTGGAACATGCCAGGGATGCTTTAGTTTATTTGCAACAAGCTTCCGATCCGCTAACCTTATGTTGTGTTATGAATTTTATTAAGGTGGCGGTTCGTTTAAGGATGACGAAGGGAGAGGAATGAACGACCTGGGATTTTATGTCTTAAATTTACGGCCCTGTATGTTGGGATTTTTACTGTATTATTCATGTACAAGGATCTTGACAAAGATTTAATGCTTCTTTTAGCTATGTATATATTTGTGTGTTTTTATGGTGTCATGATCTTGATTAAGATTTAATGTTTTTTTCATCTATGTATATATATGTGTGCTTTTATGGTGTTTTTTAATCACCGAATAAAGATTCTTGAAATGAAATGAAGCTGCAACCACCACCATCCCATTGGTGAACACCCAAGGGACGCTGGTAAGGCCTTAGCATGGGCAGAATTTGCGAATTTGCGATATGCGAATTTGCACGAATTCGTAATCTTGATTCGCAAAAATCTGCCAAATTCCACGAGCTTACGAATTATTATTTTTTTTTTGCGAGTTGGTGAGATTTTTTTACCAGTTCGGGAACGAGAACTTGTGCATGCGGTCGCAACTGTCGCGAACATGTTATTTCCACTTAACCATCCTGCTCGCGATGCCTTTTTCCCGTTTCGGGTCGCAATGAAGTGTTCGCGTTCGCAATTTCCTGTTTCGGGTCGCAATGATGTGTTCGCAATTTCCTGTTTCGGGTCGCAATGACGTGTTCGCGATCGCGGCGTCGCTCTGCCAGCTACCAAAATCTCACAGCGCACGCGAACAGGGAGGAAAACTCATCAGCGAAAGCAGCATTATGGTAAGTCAATGCCGCGCACGCGAGATTGTGTTTTTGAAGCACGAACAAGAAAAAAAAATCCGGCAACTCGCGAATTGCGGATTTTTGGGCAATTTCGCACGATTCGCGGATCGCAAAATTGCCCAAAATTTGCCAAATCCGAGAGCGGAACGAATTTTCCGCCCATACTTAGTAAGGCCAAAAGGAAGATTGGTGAACTGAAAGTGCTCATGGCCTACCATAAACCGTAGATGTCGCCAGTGGGCAGGCATGACGGGAATATGAAAATAAGTAAATGCAAATCCAACACTAACATTCAGTTTCCTGTGGCCAGGGTAGAGAAGACCTGAGCTAATGTGAGCATTTTGAACTTCTCCTTTTTGAGGAAGAGATTGAGACTTCGGAGATCGAGGATGGGCCGAAGGCCCTTGTCCTTTTTGGGAACCAGAAAGTAGCAGGAATAACAACCAAAGCCTACTTTTGACACTGGAACCCTCTCAATGCTACCTTGGCCAAGAGTGCTGTGACTTCCTTGCGGAAAACAGACAGATAATCCTCCGTCAGCTGATCGTGAGATGGTGGCATGGTGGAAAGGGTAGTCTCAAAGGGGAGGGAGTAGCCCCTTCGGACAATCTGCAAAACCCACCTGTCTTATGTTATGTACTGCCAGTGAGGCAGATAATGGCGAATTCTGTCGCCAACTGGGTGCCTATGATGGTAAAGGGGTAGACTAGGAGGGTTTGGATACGGCTGCAGTAGGGGAGGGTGGCGGACTGGCCAGACATCTGGTCACCTCATCCATGAGGTTTGTGGGTACCACGCCTTCAGCCACATAGAGGCTAGGGAGCATCCACGGTACGGTGGCTGGACAGGAATTGGTACAGCTGGAAGGCCCTTCAATAGCCACGAAAGGAGCAAAAAGTAGATTGAGGTGGATGTGGGGTAGCATAGAAGACTAAGGACCTGGCCATAGCACAAGGATCCTTAAAGCATTCAAGCGGCGAATCTGCTTTGTCTCTGAAGAGACGGGTGTCATCGAAGGGCATGCCCGTACGGGAAGGTTGAACATCCCCCAAAAAGCTAGTCCTCCTCAGCCAGGCACGGCACCTAAGGGCCCCTGTTGTGGAAACTGCTCTGCCTAGTGAGTCAGTCGTTTCAACTCTGCATCGAATAGTGAAATTTGCCACATCTCTCCTTTCGGTGACAACTTGGGAAAGTACAGCCTGGATCTCCTCTGGGACCTGTGGCAGCAGTGTGGGAATAACAGTTTAAAAGTCATGCAGTATTCACAGACCAGGCTGGCGGGGGAAAACATCTTCTTCCCAAGTGAGTCAAGCCTCTTGGATTCCCTATCCAGGCGAGCGGTAAAAAGTGCCTTGGGCGGTGGAGACATGGACCACCAAGCTCTCAGGGGTAGGGGGTTGAGTGAGGAAGTATGGGTCCCCAGGTGCAGTTACCTCACAGGACATCTGTGAGGGTATCATTGAATGGGAGTAAGGGGTCTGACGTGGAGACTCCTCGCTGCAGCACCTCTGTCAAGAAATTAGCCTTGACTGCCACTGCGGGTAGCTGAAGGTCAAGGACCATAGCCGCCCTTCACACCACCATCATAGAACACTTTCAGTTGGGAGGGGGTCACTTTGGCCTCCCAACATTCGCTAATGAGCGGAGTCAGCCCAGGCGTAGGTTCCGGAAAATGAGGCCTAGAACGCCACAGCTCCCTTGTCTTGTCAGCCAACGGACGAGGAGAAAACGAAGAGGGCTTCTACTTCTTGCTCTTCTTTTTGTGCCTCCTACCGAAGTATCCTGAAGAATTCAAATGGGATGAGGAGGACTTTTGGGTCCGCAAACTGTGCTGGGACCTTCCCTTCTACCGGGATCTCGACTTCTGCGGAGTCAAATGCCGTTAGCAGCATCAGGGACCACTCCCTCAAAGCCTTTGGGGCTACGGCCCAGCAATCAGTGCACAACTAGGTATTCTGGTCGTGCTCTAGACAGCAAAAAACACAAGGTGCGGTTCTGTCACCAACATCGGTTGGAAACAGGCGCCACAGGGCTTAAAAATGACTAGGGGTAGCTCTTCTCTAGATCAGTGTTGGCTGGCGTGGAAAAAAAACCTGACATCAGCACGCATGTGTGGTGCCTGTATAGGTACTGGGACATCACTTCTGGCACTGACGACAGACGCAGAGCCGATGGATGCCACCTACCGGTGCGCAGGGGTACTGCTCACAAAAAATCTTCCGGATCCAGACGGACGGTGGGAAAATTCAAAAGGTAAGGAATCTGTGGCTAGAAGTCTCTATCAGATGGAAAAGTTAATTACGGTTGGTTTCCATCTTTTAGGTGGATACTGTATCTACCTGCAGATTCTCTGCCTATTGAATATCCCCAAGAGCCAGACTAGATTCAGAAACTTTTCTTACCTCTCCTATATCATTAGGGAATGCAGGCTCCACCAATGCACAGGAAATAGCAAAGGTGTGATGTCACTGGAGCCATACAGTGGCGACCCTGGGGCACTGACATCAGCTCCCCATCCATTTTCTCACATACTTTGGGGCAGAGATGAGGAAATGACAGATCATTTGTGGAGGTGAAGTGTAACAACTAGGTGAGAACCTTTTTAAAATGGTGGCCTATGACCATCTTTCAGAACAAAAAGGTGGGGTGGATCAATGAAGAATATGCAGGTAGAGTTACTTAAGGAATGTAACTTTTTCTTTTCTAATAGATAAGTCTATCTGCAGTTTCCAAAGCAGACCACCTCCCTCCCAAGTGGTGGGGCTGAAGGAATGGTCAAGAAAGAAACCCTGGAGCGCTAAAAGTGCAAGATTGCCATCTCTTCTCTCTACTAAATCCAAGCAATAATTCTTAGCAAAATTGTTAAGAGATGCCCTGGAAGCTTTGACACAGGTGGTGATTGCCACCGTGATCTCTCACCTAGATTATGCAAACTCGATCTATCTGGGCCTCCCTCAGTACCTTCTGAAACGTCTTCAGATGGTGCAAAACCACGCAGCCAGGCTGATTTTGAGTCAGCCCAGATGGCAATCAGCCACCCCCCTTTTGAAGAAACTTCATTGGCTCACTGTGGCTCAGCGTTGCACCTTCAAAGTTGGCTGCATGATTTTTAAAGCGCTTCATTGTAAAAGTCCTAAATTTATTACGAAATTTATTATGAAGCATGCCCCGTCCCGAAATCTGCGCTCGGCACACCAAGGCCTTCTACAGATACCATCTTTCAAACGCAAACGCTTGGGCGGTTGCAGATTCGGCACATTGGCCCCTCGCTTGTGGAATGCCTTCCCCCCTGAGATCCGGCTATGTCCGGACCTCATGTCATTTAGGAAAACCTTAAAGACCTGGCTCTACCAACAAGTATTTCATTAACTCTGCAGGCTTACAACTCTGACCTCGTCCTTTGTCTTCAATAGCGCCAGGAAACCAATCGGTGTCAGTGCGCTTAATAAATCATTATTAACATAACATAACATAACATGTCCATGTCGCCGCACAACAAAGCCCAGCCACTGGGATTCTTCTGGCCAGCGCCAACATGGAACAATTTGCTCTAGCGGACTAGGCGCAGATTTTCTCAGGGTGGGGTCCCTACTTGGCAAGGGCATAGATAGTCTATATGAGGAGAATAACCCAATGAGATAAAATTCTCTTCTAGCCTGCTTCACACTTTTTGTTTCCTACATACCCCTTGAACAGAACTCATCTTCTTCCTACAGTCAGTGTAGCACTTACAGCCATCTAAGCATTCAGCTGGTATAAAGGCTCTTCTTTAGTGGGATGTGACAGAGGGCAAAAGGGAGGAATGGTAATGGACTGCCCCAGATAAAAAGGGGTCACCACATTATAAAGGAAAGTCACTTTAGTCCTTAGGACCTGCTTGTCCTGGTAGAAGCACATGAAAGGACGGCTAACGAACATTACCTGCTGCTCAGGAACGCCTTTCATCAAAGCAATGGCCAAAAGAAAAACAGCTTTAAAAGTAAGAAGACATAACTGGTGACTGTAAAGAGACTCAAATAGAGCTACCTTCGAAAATGAAAAAGCAAGGTGTAGTGTAGCTCCTATTTTCCCAATAGGCTCTGCGCATTGGAATAGTACCTACAGCAGTAAAGGCCTAGACCAGACGTTAACTAGGTCTAATACTGTCGATACTAGACTTAATTTTTGGGTTTGCCAGCTAAGCTCAGAGTTCGCTAGAAACTTTCTCGAATGTTCAAGGAAGGATTAACTCCCCTGATTAGACAAGAAGGGATTTAGTTTCTGACAACCATAGAACATGACAACTTTGCTCTCCCCTAATCAAGAGTCAATCTCATGAGTCGTGTGAGCACAAGGCAATTATTTTACTCAGTCAGTACGTGCATTCTTAGTCTCATCAGAATGTAGAGAAAAGGAAGAGACGGGCGTGTTCAATAAAAGATGTTATTTATTGATCAGTCTCTTTTCTCGTACAAGAGAAATGGATCGATATTATTGCAATACTTATAGTTAAGTAAAGTGCATACATTAGAAGCAATAGTATAAAATAATACTGTAAAAACATTGATATGGTTTCTGAGCCATATGATGTTTAAAATGATTAAAATATATTTACATACACATATACATTTGACTAAACGTACTCAACTGGTGTTTCTAAATACGCCTACCCCGTGTACCTGACCTAAGTCTAATGCGTGGGCGGGAATAGAAAGTTACAGTTTAAGTTAAGTTTGTTTTTGCCAAGTGAATAACTTAAGAATTCTCTAGGAGGGGTTATTCAGTTCTGTACCTGGAATTTAGGATGGATGAGGAATGGTATCTCTTTCTCTGCTCTCGATATTCCAGGCTGCCTGCGAGGGCTGCCCAGAAGCGCCGGTGCTGGGTCTCTCGGTTTGAGATAGCAGCGCGTCTCTCAGCGCGTCAGGAAGGCGGGGCTGCTGCCTGCGGGGTCTGCTTCTGCTCTCGGCTTCGGCAAGTATGGCTGCTCCGTCTTGTCACCACGCGTGTGTTTGCATAGGGCAAGGTCGGCAATATTTATACCTTAAAGGTGCCGAGATTGACGTAAGGATGGACATAGGTACGTCAATAAAGATGTCATACGACTTGCTCGTTAGCACATTCTTTTGCAAAAGTTCTCTGTGAAATCAAAACAATGGCCGCACGGATTTTCCAGGTTGTCATAGGTTTGATTTGTTATGAGAACGTCGTATGCCTTATCAGGGGCTGGAGGAATGTCGCTTGTCTAATTAGATCTCAAGCGTTATGACCTAATCAGATAACACGTTCCTGTGCCGTAGTGTGACTGCGTCAGATAACGGTATCTGCATCATGGGGGTTTTCTTGCCTCATGGGCTGACTGTTAGTTAACTTGATAGTTAGTTTAACCAGAATAGGGTCAGGAATAGGGGGACTGATTCAGAACCTAAAGAAATACACAACACCCACTCCACGCTAACTATGGTCATATCTACTAATCTATGCATAGTATAACATAGTACAACATACTATAGAGTATAGTGTATACCTTACCACCCCAAAATACATAAATGCATTTCGAAATTTTCAAATATACTGAAAAATTGCAGTCATATATATTGTACGCACTTAAGCTATGAATAAAATGCAAAAGTAAACACGCAATGTAATGCATTATTGCTTTTTGGTATATGAGAAATACACATGAAATGGCTCTTAATATGGCTATACAGAAAGGAAGTTCGAGACCACTTCATCACATAATAAAATATTTGTGAACATACCAGCGGGCAGCTAAAGTCTATATAAAGTATCTAAAATAGAAATCTTAGTTCTCTAGGAATAGTTTCTTACTTTAAGCAGAAGATCAATGTCCCGGGAAAAAAATATATAGAAAAATATTTTAAGGGCTTGCTGAAAAAAGTTGCTGTCCGTGAACTGGATTGTAATTGTTCATGTGACTTTTATTTTTAAAGGTTGAAGGCCGAATTCAGGGAACGCCGTGTGCGAGTTTACTCAAAAGTCTCTATTTCTGTTCCGGAGAGAACATCATATCATTCAGGCTTTCGAAAAAACTGTCAACAGCTTCATGGGAAAGTTCCACTAAGTCGGAAATAGGGGTAACCATGCATTCATGCGCATGATTGTCTCCATTGACATTCTGATTTGCATTGCTGACAGAAGGTCGTACCTGTTCGATGCTGCTTTCATCTTGAACTTCACTACTCTTCAATCGTAGTGGTGAAGATTCCAGGAATGCCGTCATCAGAATTGGCAGCCTTTGAGGGCAGCACAGTGCGTGAACCTTGGTAGGAACCAACAGTGTATCTGCATCCACCGGCGCATCCGATTGTAGCGTCAGACAGGTGTCTAACACGCATTCTTCTCCGCATAGCAGACACCTTAGTACAGGTAAAACACACCTTTGCCACATTGGTCGAAATGATAGAAACCAAGTCATGTTTAGGTCTCTAAGCCGGGAGAGTCCCAGGATTTTTGATATCCGGTCCCGGTATCCAATGGCTAGGATCGTATCTTCCATTGTCGCGAGAGTTTGATCTGTGACATGGGTTGCCATAACGAAAAATAAGGACTAGGAATAGGATTCCTGCAATTAGTCCCAGGATCAGGGGAAGTCCGCCAAAAATCGAATGGACGAAATCTGGAAAAATACCCAGTATGGCTTTGAATGGTGTTAATGCCATCGAAAATACTGTCTTAAATACCTTTGAGACCCCAGTGGTATCAGAAATATTTAAGATTTCGCTCAGGATTTCCGCGAAATGTACGGGGGAATTAGTTGATAATAATGTATGTATCTCTGCAGTCGTCCTTGCGACTTGTAGATCATACGTTTCTTTAGATGACGTGAGCCTTGTAGGCGTCTGAAGAAGCACTGTTTTCATTCTGCTTAAAGTATCTATTCGAATAGAAGTAATTTTCAAACCGGGCCATGCCCTTGCCTCCCTGTCTGGTAAGGAGCTGGGGAACAAAGAACGTCCACAGCACTTGACCTTCGCCGTTGTAGTGACTAGATAAGGAGTCCCGGGCATAAGACTACAACATCTGCGGTCTACAATAAGAATGTAACTCCCATTATAGAGTCTTTGAAAGAATGGTTCTATTTCAGTTGCAGGTGCGCCTTGCTGGTGACATGAAAGGTTGTATGAATTCCCTTCACAGGCTCCATGCAAACTAATACCGTTACACAGAAGCGTGCCGCTTAGTGACATAGCACAATTGTTGCCACTAAGAAACACTTTCTGTCCTTTGTTACTGACACATGCATGTGAATAGGGCAGGTTCCAAGTTGTTTTAAGGTACCCCTTTCCCAATTTCTCGTACATGCCAGCCTGTATATATTTTTGGCAGTATTGAAACCTGAAGGTTGAGATTGGAATATTTATGATTCCGTGGATTATCCATTCACTGACAGGTCGTTCTGACATTGTCATTGGTAATCTTTCTAGTTTTTCAATGCTCAAGATTGTATAATCAGCACCCTTCTGCGCCATACCGATTTGTCTATCAGTAAGGTTAAAGATTTGGAATAGTGACGTTGTGTTGATTAAACGCCAAGGCACATAGCCTGAACGCAGATTTTGTAACGTCCAGCCAAGCTGTACAATAGAGCGCAATTGTGACTGACCATGTTGTAATAACAGTAAGTCTTGCGATAATATATCGATTGCTGAAGACACAATGCTGTCCAATGAAAATATTCTGGAGGACAGAGTCATTAACCCATTGTCCACTACAGAAAGTGATTTTTCCAAATTGATACGGTCAATTTCCCGTATTCTTTCTGCTGTCTCAATTTGAGTAACCTTCCAGGCCTCATTGTATGCTGCATATACAGAGGCTGCTATGAAACGCTTTTGACGCTGTTTGCGTGGTCCCAGTATGAAATCACGCAAGTCAGCACCATCAGTAAGTAAAGTTAGGTGTTGCTTAATTTCAGGCAGTGTGGAAGTTTGTAGCCATTGAAGGCATAATTTGCCCACACTGTAGGTTGTTATTATCCCTGGGTGATGTCTTTGAGGATATCTTGGGTCTGGCCTGGTCATTTTGAAACCCTGTGTTTTATTCAGGAATCTATCTTGACAGTTATTTGTATCTGTGGGCCAGATCAACCATTGTTTCCAATCAGGATGTGTTCTGTTTTGGTTAAGTATATGGCTTATGTCTATTTCTTCATCTGTATCTGAGTTATTGCTAAACATTGTTGGCTTTGGAATAGACAGGTTATTTAAATCTTTGATTTTGGCTAAGCCAAGACAGGTGGTTTGTTGAACAGTGTCATTTAAAAATATCATTTGTTCTGGGATCATGCAGGCTCTAAACAAAGCTTCTATACCCTGTACTTGCCATTCTTTTGTACCCCAAACACTTTTCAAATCAACATTTTTGTCCCAATAATCAAATCCAAAAGTATTCATTTTTTCAAAGAATGACTCTGAATATATCAATTTTGTGTTGGTTATCATGGTTTTCATCCCTGTCTTGTTTGACAATTTGTAATAAAATGTTTCAGCATTAGTTATGTTAAAACCTGAAAAATATGAATATTTGTCATAAACGGTTCTAGAGCTCCCTTTTGGAGGTGTAGCACAATGTTCCCATTGATTATAATTTAAAACATTTCTAGGTTGTGCAGATTTATGCAAGAAATGGTTACCATAATGGTTATAGCAATACATACTATCATAATTTGTAGAACCTTGCAAATAATCATGTTTTGTAAATTTAGCAGACATTACTAAGTCAGACATCATATTGTTTATACTTTCAAAGTCCCAATCATCAGCAAATGAGTTTGGTTTTGCAAAGTCACTCAAGGAGATCTTGATTTGGTGTGGATATTTCAGGATCTCGACCGGACCATAAATTTCATAGTCAGTGTTGTCCCAGGCTACCCCACCAGGTATTGGAATTGCTGTGAAGTTGGCTGAAGAAAGTTCTGAAGAAAGTTCTCGTTTCTCGACGTGTGAAGATGTGTGTGGCTTGAGGACCAAGTTGATGTTCTGACTTGCTGTGTCCATTTTAGCATATTTTCCCTCAATGAAGCGTCCCAAGGTAAATACCATGATGAGCCAAAGTATGAGGATAAATGCACCAAAACCCACCCAAAATTCAATCCATGGAGTAACCAGATATGTTTCTTTCAGTTGTTTCAAAAGTTCCTTAGCTTTGTCTTTAAAGGATTTTGATGATGGCTGTGTCTTTTGTTCGCTGAAACCTTCAGAGGAATCATCGAAGTTGATGAAGTAACCAGATGCAGTTCTGTCAATTGTTCCAATTGGTTCAGGATTTTTGTTTCTTGCATTTTCACTTGGAACTTCATTGTAGATTGGTGTGTCTCTGCTAAATGTCTTTATTTGGGTTTTCAGAGGTCTGAGTTCTATTGCATTGTTGCATAGTCCTTGTTGTTCTTCTTTAGGCGTTTCGAATGTGATGAGCCTCTTTGTTAGGACCTCTGTACTGGTAGCAAACCTTGGTGTTCTGCTACTTATTGGGAGTCCACTTGGCCTACTGTTTGTTATCGGCCACATGTGGTTTTACCAGGTCGATGGATACAACTCGGTTCTCCTTTTTTCCAGCAAGTGGCGGTAGTACAACTGATCTTGTCCCGTTGACAGACAAGATAGGAACTGCTTTTCTGTAAGAAGGCCCAAATTCCTTCTTTACCGCGATCTTCTCCCTGACTAGATCCCCGACTTTTGGAATCCAGACAGGTCTTGCTGGGACAGGTGGTGATTCTTCAGTGGTTGTTGGCTGTTGTTTCAACTGTATGTTGCTCAGGTCTTTTCTTGTTTTGTTTAAGTCCTGCAAAATAGCCAAACGGTCTTTGACATCAAAGGTTTTTTCTATTACCACTGAAGTCTGACTATCAAGGTCAGAGATCAACATCCTAGTTCCGAATAATAATTCGTACGGACTGAATCCCTTCAGAGAATTTCTTGGCAAGTTATTTAGACTACGTTGGACACTTATTAGATGTTTGACCCACCCAGCTCCCGAACCTAATACAATTTAAACCATGAACATTAGATCCTGAGCTAAAGAAAAGTAGTTCAATCAAGATATCAAGTCCCAATTTTTGTGAGTTTTTCCGTTTTATTCTTCTTTTAGTCAGTTCACTTTTATTTTAGTTTATTTTACACGGGGTGTGGTGACTATCCCTTGCCCTCCGAACAATCTCTGGTTATATCACGTTATGTAAATCTATGTGAAACACGATTCCTTATTCATAACAACATCACTTGTGTCACTGGTCACGCAATGGTCTTGTCATTCAGGGTGTCTGCTTTTGACTTTTTATATCTGGACGCGCTATCTGTCCTTGCACAGACTGTTTTCCTTTCTCTTGGTCCATTCTTCTTTCTCTTTTCGGGAATGTTCGAAATGGGTCTAACTGAATTTTTGAATTAATTTTTGCATAAAAACTTTCACCTGCCTGGTTGGCTTGTCAATGAAATGTTCTCAAAACAACTTTGAGATACTTTTTGTGAACTTTGTAACCCTGGTGGTGTATTAAGTAATGGAGTTTTCTCAAGACTACTTGGAGATACTCTTAGTGAAATTTGTGTGTGGTGTAACCTTATAAATAATTTGTATTTTAGGGTTTGAACGAAAGCCACTTTGCTTACTTAATGTGAATAGCAAGTGTTTTTTTGATTCTTGACAACCTCTCTTGAGTGGAATGTAATTATGTATATTTATTGTAATATTTACAGCCCTGACGAAGTCATTTGGTTTTGATGACCTTGACGAAACACGTGTTGGCAGCGGTTGTTTTTGTACGTGTGAAGATTGGATTAACTCTACTAAAAGATCAAAGAAGAATAAAACGGAAAAACTCACAAAAATTGGGACTTGATATCTTGATTGAACTACTTTTCTTTAGCTCAGGATCTAATGTTCATGGTTTAAATTGTACAAACGTGGCCCCTTTGGAGTCACACTTTGTTTGATCCTGGTTGGGTGACCAGTATCTGATCCTTTTGGAGCTTACCAAATAGTGTTTTGCATTAATAATTTTTTCTTTCCAGCGCAAACTTTCCCCACTCACCCGTTCTCCTTTGTGTTGTACCCGAACCTAATACCTTTGCCGTTATAGATTGCTTTATGTCACGGTTTTTTCTTTCAACAATTCCGTTCCCCTCAGGGTGAAATGGACAAGAGTACCGCAATTGCACGCCCATGCTGACCATGGCCTCCTTATAAGCCCGAGAGCTAAAAGCAGGACCATTGTCCGAATGCAGAATGCCAATTGCGTATGTGCCGATAAAGACTCGCAAATCTTTTATAACAGTTCTGGCGTCAGCCGTTCGCTGGGGCCACATCCATATGAATCTCGTGCATGAGTCCACTGCGACCAAGATATATTTATAGTTACCATCCCTTTGTAAGGGACCGCAGTGGTCTAGATAAACACAGGCTAATGGTTTATCCGAGATTAGAAGGGGCGTCTGTGCTGGACGTCTCACAGTTGATACTTTCATTTTTTGACATATTTCACATGCTAGAACATAGTTCCTTGTTTGTCTTCTCATTTGTGGCCACCAGTATCTCTGTTTTAATAATGATACAGTGGCTGAGACGCCAGCATGGGTAGAAGCAAGCCCTTCGTGTGCCGCTATTATCAGTCCTAACCTATGTTCCATGTTTGGAATTGCCCTATCCCCCACTCCAGGGATTCGAGCAAAAGGAACATTGTTTGTATCAGTTATGTATGAGTATTTTACTGGAAAGCCTTTAGGGAGTGGTTCTATCGAATCCTTTTCTGAAGCGCTGACAGCTTGTAATATTTCGCTGTCTATTTTTGTTTTTGACCGGGTGACGGCAGCTACGGAAGCCGTTTGCACAGCTGCCTTCGCGGCCTCATCAGCCAATGAATTCCCTGCAACGTGAACGCCATCACGTTGATGACTCAGTGTATGTATCACGTGAGTCTTTGGTAGTTCTTTTTGTAAAAGAGCTACTTGTTCCCAGAGCATTTTATGCTTGATTGTGCCACCTTTCGCATCCTTGAAACCATTCTGAAGCCAGATCTGCAAGTATTCATTATAAGATTGAACGCAATAATACGAATCGCACACTATGAGCGTGGGGAATTCTCGATCGGTATTTTCAAGCGCCATCTTGAATGCTAGTAATTCAGCTCGCTGAGCTGTACAATCTCCTAGGGATTGTGTTTTAGTGAGGGTTGGTTTAAATTTCCCTTCGTGCCAACGACCTTTAACAATCGCGCACGCAGCACTGTAAGCTTGTTTACCTCCTACTGCGGGTTGTGCTGATCCGTCTGTATATATTATACAGCCGTAGTCATCTAGAGGCAGAATTTCGGTCGGCGGAGGACATTCAAATTCATATTGGAGAAATTCTTGTGTTTTTAAATAAGGATCAAATTCGTACATCACGTCTGTTGCAGCAAGAGAGTTAGCCCATTGTATCCATCTTGGATGGAGTGCTTTAGCATTTGGAATGCTTGCCTTTGTTACCGCCTCTAAGGCTGGTATTGGTGTCACGATTATTATTCGTTTACCTTGTGCCAGGGCTCGTTCTTTTGCTATAGCTGTCTGTGTTGCTGTAAGAATTTTTTCCGTTGGGCTAAATTTCATTTCAGCCTTAGTGTACAAGTGTGATTTGAATGCAATTGGTACCTTTTCTCCCTCATTAGAGGTCAGGTATGTGAATCCGCATTTCCCTGGGATGACTCGGATCACAAGGTTGCGTGTATTATCACGGGTTTCTAATTTTGTCTTAATTAGCATGTCTGTTTGTAAGGATCTCAAAATTTCTGTGTGTGTTTGAGTCCAACTGGATCTTTTAAAGTCTGGTTTAATTAGATCGTAAAGGGGTTTCACCCTTTCTGCGTAATTTGCAATGTATGTTCTTCCGAAATTTAGGAAGCCTAAAATTAACTGTAGGTTTTTTAGTGTTTTAGGAGCTTGGATAACGGCACATTTCTCTAGGAAATTGTCTGCCAGGCTTTTACCTTCACTTGATAGCTCATATCCCAAGAATAGGACCGTCAGATGGGCAATTCTGGACTTTTTGAAGTTGAATTTGTAACCCTCTGCAGCGAAACCAAGTATTATGGTGTTCACTCTTTTCAAGTGAGTCTCCAAGTCATCATCTGTTAAGTAAATGTCATCGACATAAGATAATGCTTCATCATCATATTGTTGTAGTAATTCTGTTACTCTCGCTGAGAATACCCCCGGGCTGTTCTTGTACCCCTGGGCTAACCGACAGAATTGTTTTTGAGTGCCATTTACTGAGAAAGCTGTTAAATATCTGCTCTCTGGTGCTATGTTTTGACAAAAGAATCCATTGGAGATGTCCAAGGTTGTTTTGTATTTTTTGCGCACTATGTTATTCATTAGTGCAGCACTGTGTGAGTTTTGCACTGCAAAAGTTTTGCAACATGTGTTAAGGTGTCGGTAATCCAAAACTAGGCGATATGAATTGTCTGGTTTGGAGACCGGAAACAAAGGATTGTTCATTTGTGAGGTGCAAGTTTCAATCACCCCCTGGTATTCTAGCTGATCTAGTATTTCATTTACTTGTTTTTTAGCTTCTTGCTTAATTGGGTACTGCCTTTGTGCAGTTGGTTGTGATTTTAACTGGATTTTGTGAGGAGGAGAATCCTCATCCCATCCTACATGATTTTTATATAAAGCAGGTGCTAAGGCCACTGCCCACTTTCTAGCAAGTGTATATTTTTTATGAATCGGCATTTGATTCGAGAAGGCAGGCATAATTACTTCTTCGCCATGAGGGCACTCCCTGACAAACTCTGGTGGCCAGTCTTTTTCAGCTAGAAGTATGTCATAACCCTTGGAGAGGTTATCCCAAAATAGTCCCCTT
Source organism: Lissotriton helveticus (assembly GCF_964261635.1). Lineage (NCBI taxonomy): Eukaryota > Metazoa > Chordata > Amphibia > Caudata > Salamandridae > Lissotriton > Lissotriton helveticus. The sequence continues at coordinate 445,304,221 of NC_136071.1, read as the reverse complement.
ATTTTCCTAGTCTTATCTCCCTCTATACGTAATGTTATCTCGTATATTTTGTGGGGCTTGCTAACTCTGGTATCTGCAGTTTCCACTTGAAGGTATTCATTCGTGTCCACTGTCTCCAGATGATTCATAAGGACTTTGCGAGCTATGCTCACCTCTGCTGCGCTGTCTAGCATTGTCTGAGCCCATTCTCCGTTTTTCAGTTGTGTCCTCAGTATTCTCGGCATTGTTAACTACCTTGATACTAGCTACCTTCTTTTTTGGAAATTGTGATTTCTTTTTCAGTTGAGCAGGTTCCTTGTCTTTGGACTTGGCGTGCTCTTCTGATCGTCCTCTTCTTTCCGATTTCTGCGAGGAATTCTGAAAAGATTGAGAGGGACGTGTATCAATGTCTTGATATCTATCAGGTTTTTTAATATTATCCCTATTTCTAAGGTTATATCTATTCCCAGAGGGTTCACTCTGGGGTGATCTTTGTCTCGGGTTTGGAGATTTCTCTCTTCGCCTAGGAGACCTTCCTCTGGACTGGAATTTCTTTTCTTTAGGATTGGATTGTTTGTTTCCATCCCAGTTCTTTTTTGGTGAATTATTATTATTGTTAAAAAACATTTTTTCTGGACTTGTAGTCAGTTGCGGTTTTACTGGTATTCCACCTAGACTATCTCTGCCTAGTTCTTCATAGGATTTTTCTATGATTCTGGCAATTTCAGCTGGTTGGTCTGCTATATCTGTCTCTTTTAACCTCTGGCGGATCGCCACGTTTGCTGCTTCACCTTTTATGTTGGCTAGTAATATAGCCGAGACCTGCTTGAAGTCTTTCAGTAATTTCATACCAAGAGTTAAAGCAGGTTCTGGACCGTATTCATCTTGAATTTGTTTTAGCACATCTGGTATCACCGAAATGGATGGAACACCGTGCGTTTTTGTATAGATGGAAGCAAAGACTGTACCCCAAGTGTCACAGTCCTCAATGTGTGGTGCGATTCCCATTGGGAGACATATAGTCAGAATCCTGTGTTTTTCTAATGGGGTGGTGTCAGGAAACACCGCCTCTATTTGGGTAATTTTCTGTGCCAACCAGAATGGTATTTGTTCCCGTTTAGCTGGAACTTTACCTAGGCAGGATTGGATGTTCTGTGGTGTAATTTTATTTGTGTTCCCCTGGTGAGGGTTCAGCTGTGGTAGTTTAATCGCTGGCTGAATTGTTGAAGTCCGCATTACATACTGAACTAATTGTCTATGAATTTTTAGTAGTTGTTTTAGCTGTATTAACAGCTCTGCTGCAGGCATTCTTTCGATGTCTGGATGTGGTGTGTATCCGGCTAGGACCGGCCACGTTGCTCCTGGTCTTCCTAAAGGACCGAGCCTTGTAATGTGATTGTTATGTTTTAGGGCGCCATCAAATAAGAGCAAATGCTCTTGGAATTTGAGTGGTACTTCCACCTCCTCGAAAGGAGTGTACTCATTAGGAGGTTCCTCTACTTTGTAATAGTGGAAGTACTTTGTTACAGCATTTGCTGCTGGAAAATGTATCCATGTATAGTATACCTCTGTCTGCCGATATTCGTGTGCCTCAATTACGAATATGACTGTGCCACCTCTAGGTGTCAGTCCATTTTCTATAAGTTTTAAGGTTATAGATCTCCTTTTGGCGACCTGGATGAGTATTATATCCGGGTCTGCTGTTTGCATGGTAGCATCAGCATCTGCTATTTCAGTAGCTAATCTAATTGCCTCTCTTTCATCATCACTCTCTGCCATTTTACAGAAAGGATGGTATTATGTTTGTTTGCAGATCAGGTTTCTTATGGAAACAGAGATTAGATGCACAATATTCTGGAACTGTTTTATCCTTCAATGTTGACTAGACCAAGAACCATACATAGGAGTTCCCTCCTGCGAGGTTTTGGAGGATATAATAACCTTTCACCCACTCCAGACGTCTTTGGAGTATTTGGAAAAAGGGGTCTGAGTGAGAAAGCACGACTGAGTTACTCTAAATGTCTTACGTTAGTTTTATCGCCCTTTCCAAACGCGTTGGGCGCCATGTAGTGTAGCTCCTATTTTCCCAATAGGCTCTGCGCATTGGAATAGTACCTACAGCAGTAAAGGCCTAGACCAGACGTTAACTAGGTCTACTACTGTCGATACTAGACTTAATTTTTGGGTTTGCCAGCTAAGCTCAGAGTTCGCTAGAAACTTTCTCGAATGTTCAAGGAAGGATTAACTCCCCTGATTAGACAAGAAGGGATTTAGTTTCTGACAACCATAGAACATGACAACTTTGCTCTCCCCTAATCAAGAGTCAATCTCATGAGTCGTGTGAGCACAAGGCAATTATTTTACTCAGTCAGTACGTGCATTCTTAGTCTCATCAGAATGTAGAGAAAAGGAAGAGACGGGCGTGTTCAATAAAAGATGTTATTTATTGATCAGTCTCTTTTCTCGTACAAGAGAAATGGATCGATATTATTGCAATACTTATAGTTAAGTAAAGTGCATACATTAGAAGCAATAGTATAAAATAATACTGTAAAAACATTGATATGGTTTCTGAGCCATATGATGTTTAAAATGATTAAAATATATTTACATACACATATACATTTGACTAAACGTACTCAACTGGTGTTTCTAAATACGCCTACCCCGTGTACCTGACCTAAGTCTAATGCGTGGGCGGGAATAGAAAGTTACAGTTTAAGTTAAGTTTGTTTTTGCCAAGTGAATAACTTAAGAATTCTCTAGGAGGGGTTATTCAGTTCTGTACCTGGAATTTAGGATGGATGAGGAATGGTATCTCTTTCTCTGCTCTCGATATTCCAGGCTGCCTGCGAGGGCTGCCCAGAAGCGCCGGTGCTGGGTCTCTCGGTTTGAGATAGCAGCGCGTCTCTCAGCGCGTCAGGAAGGCGGGGCTGCTGCCTGCGGGGTCTGCTTCTGCTCTCGGCTTCGGCAAGTATGGCTGCTCCGTCTTGTCACCACGCGTGTGTTTGCATAGGGCAAGGTCGGCAATATTTATACCTTAAAGGTGCCGAGATTGACGTAAGGATGGACATAGGTACGTCAATAAAGATGTCATACGACTTGCTCGTTAGCACATTCTTTTGCAAAAGTTCTCTGTGAAATCAAAACAATGGCCGCACGGATTTTCCAGGTTGTCATAGGTTTGATTTGTTATGAGAACGTCGTATGCCTTATCAGGGGCTGGAGGAATGTCGCTTGTCTAATTAGATCTCAAGCGTTATGACCTAATCAGATAACACGTTCCTGTGCCGTAGTGTGACTGCGTCAGATAACGGTATCTGCATCATGGGGGTTTTCTTGCCTCATGGGCTGACTGTTAGTTAACTTGATAGTTAGTTTAACCAGAATAGGGTCAGGAATAGGGGGACTGATTCAGAACCTATAGAAATACACGACAAAGGTTGAAATCCTGTTGGGGCATGACAAATAGTGTAAGAGGAAACTTGTTTGGTAAGTCCCTTCCAGACACAGATCACGATCATGGACTTAAATAAGAACAATGAACAAACTAAAGCAGCCAGGGAACCCATTGCCGCACTACTTGAATTAATCACTGTAACAATACTCCCACGTTGCCCACCTCTAATGGCCAGCTGCTTATTGACCATACATCCAACAATTTTTTGCACCTAAAAAGAGAGGCAACGAACAAAACTGAGTACAGAGTAATAGTTCGCCACACACTTGTAAGGCGCAAAAAGCAATATTCCATTAAAAATAATGACGTTGGATCCTCTACCGTGGTCATACCACAGTAGAGGATTATGGGATGCAACTTTGTTTATGCTGTACATGGTGCTTGTAAGAATTAACCGCGGGCAGCGGTACCGTGTATTGTTGGACTCTAAGATGAGTAAGACTAGCATAATGGAACGTTTTAGGTAAAGCATACCTATAGGCGGCAATGGTTAATAGCAGTTATTTTTCTTGGAATATTGGTTTTTGCGCCTTATGAGTGTGTGGAGAACTAGTGGATTATTATCTTCCCTGAGGAAGCCTTTGTAAAGTGAAAGGTGTTGGCTGCATGTTCGTAGTGTGGTTCACAAAACTACATAAAGAAGAAAATACTAGCACTTTGACAAGGACCTATGAGTTGTGATTTATGTTAACTGTTACTCCATACTCAGTTGTGTTCATTGCCTCTCTTTTTTGTGCATAACATACTTGAATAAGAATAGCTGATGTAGAAGGCAGATAAACACTGACTAACAGGGTAGCAATTTGTCTCTTGACGGTGCCCACTGCCCAACCTTACAAGGGTACTGACAGAGCAAAACATGGTTTCATGTGTGCTTTCAAAGGCTCTTAGTTCTATTCTGCAAAACACGCAACAAACTTATTGCACCTTCCAGAGTGGATTGATTTTGGGAAGGTTTATTGAGATGACAATTTCGGACATGAAGATGGAGGATTAGGAGACTGGGATGCAGAACCTCTCCCTCTGACTGACAGAAGGTCCGGGCTCCAACGTTCAAGGAGTGGAGGACACAGGTAATGTCTCATAGGTCTCCAGTATAGGGTGATCAATATTACCCAGTCCCCAATACAGAGGTAGCGTGCCAGGGACCCCATCCCCCGGAAAGCTGGTGATTCCTGCCCAGGAGAGTCCAGGCATGCCCTGTTCCACACCCCCTGGGAAGAGAACACAACCTTGTTCCCACTCGGGAGGGAGCAGCGAAAAATGGTGTTCCCACACGGGTGGTAGCAAAGTCATTGACCTGGCTCCCGCCAGCACACAGTAGGTGGTGGCTGGGGAGCCGGCTGAGGACGCAGGGCCTAACAAAAGTTGGCTTAAGATGTGGCTGGCTCCTGCCAGGGGAGCTGTGGAGCTCTCCCTGAAGTGCTTAACAAAAATTAAGATGTGGGTGTCCCAGGTGGGCATTTCTTATTACTGCTCCAGTATGAAGCGCCCCATAATGCCCTGCCTGAGCTTGTTTAGATTCTTCAGATCCTGGTGGTGGTCCTAGGAAGGGTACCACCAAGCATTTTTATCATTATTGTAAGGCCTGCAGGGAGAGCAGCAGCTCCCATTAACATAAAAACACAGTAAAACTTCTGAATCATAAAATATATGACTGCAGGAGAGCTTTATATATATCTGAAGCTCAATGTCCTTCAGCTCAAGAGCAGGACACCCTAGCGGTTAGGTTCATGGCTGTATTTTTTTTTTTTATATAATATTTTTATTGGTATTTACACATTACATAGTGCCAACGAACACATACAACAATTAACATTTATCCGTTTTCACCGTTGTTCGAGTGTGGCCGAGGTGGTTGATTTATCTGTCTTTTGCTTGTCGGTTCCACCTAGCCTACTTCACATCTAACACAAGGAACATTTAGTGTGTTGCGAGGGGAGGCGTGTCTCGTTGGTACATAAAACATAAAAGGTAATGGTGGTTACTTGGCTACAGAGCTCAGAATCCCTTGGTCTTGGCCGGTTATTAGGCCTGCAATCGTTGTCTATGGGGGTTTGTAGGTGTCCAGAAATTTGTCCAGCCTCGACCACATCCCTCTGTTGGGGTACCTCCATGGTGTGTGTCTAAGTGCCATGCTATCTGCCCCTCTGAGAAAGGTCACCCAGTTTAGCCACTCTTTAAAAGTTGCTTTGGAGGTGTCCTTCAATTTGGTTAGTAGTATTTTGACTGCCGTGGTGAGAAGGAAAACCAGCAGATTCCTGTCATCATTTGTGGCTAAGTCCGGTGTACTATGCGCTGTGATAGTTGTGGCAAATGTTTGTTTTAAGCTGCATTCTAGGGTTTTGTTTTTGAAGTCGAGCACCTTATTCCAGAAGTTTTTGACCTTAGTGCAGTGAAAGATTAGGTGTGCTAGGTCCCCCCTTTCCAAACCGCAGTTCCAACAGGAATCGCTATCTCTTAGGCCTATCGAAGCAAGGCGGGCTGGTGTCCAATGTGCCTGGTGGAGTAACCAAAATTTGGTTTGTTCCAGCACGGGGGATGTCATATTTGTTGATGGGGAGGCCCAAAGGGATTCTAGCTCCTTTTCCGTAAGTTTGGAGCCAATTTGGGTTTCCCAGTAGTTGGTATTTTTGGCGTTGAGCTTGGTGGATAAAGGGCGGAGGAGTTTGTATAGGTTTGAGATTTGATGGCCTGCCTTGTTAATGGTATCAATGTATTGAAAGATTGATGGTCTGTGTTTGGCTAGTTTTGACATTGTTAGGGCTGTTTTGATTGCCAGGAAATTATATAGCTCTATATCAGGGAGGTCATGTTTTGTTTTCAGGCTGTTGAATGTGTATGGTTTTCCATCAATCTCGAGTTGAGCTGGAAATGCAATTCCTATTCTCCTCCATGACTCTATGTTGAGTGTCTTTCCCTTGTATTTGATCTTGGGGTTTACCCAGAGTGTTTCCCAGTATGAGTTCTTTATACTGTTTTCGAGTTTCTGATCTACTTTGAGCAGCGCATACTTTGTGATCTTAAAGATCGGGTTGTTCCCAAGTGCTTGTTTGTTGGAAGTGAGGAGTGTTAGTGGACTTGTGTTATTTAGGAGGGCCTCCTCCAGGGTGAGCCATGTCGGCGTGTATTGCTGTTTCGGGTGTACCCAGTGCATCCCCTGTCTGGCTATGAAGGCTAGTTGGAATGTTCTAAGGTCAGCCACGTTAAGGCCCCCTAGTTTCTTCTCTAGTCTCAGTTTTCGGAGACCTATTCTGGGTTTCTTATCCCTCCAAATAAATTTGTTTAGCATTTGGTCTATTTTCCAGTGAAAGTCGTCTGTGAGAGCCAACGGAAGCATGCTTGCCAGATAATTAGCTATGGGCGTGATCATCATCTTGACAGTGTTGATTCTGCCCCACCAAGTAATGAATCTGGGTGACCAGGTTTCCAGTAATACCTTAATCTTTTCTAGAGTTGTTTTTTCATTTTGTTCTAGGGTGCTTCTTAGGGTTCTCCCAAATTGGATACCCAGGTATTTGACATATCCCGGTTGCCAAGACAGCCCCGAGGTCCCCACTGCCTCTCTGGTTGTGTGTAATTTGAGGGGCATGCAATTTGATTTGTCCCTATTGAGTTTGTACCCTGAGTGTTTGGCGTATATTTCAATTGTTTGCATGAGTGCTGGTATGGACTGGTCTGGTTTCTCCGTTAGTATGAGTAAGTCATCCGTGTAGGCAGCAAGTTTGACTGTGGTGTTGTTGATCGTAATACCCGCTATATCCCTGCTCTCCAGAATGTCTCTAATCAATGGTTCGAGTGCTAATAGGAACAGTAGTGGGGATAGCGGGCAGCCCTGTTATGTCCCTCTTTCCAGGTTGAATTGGGCTGAGGTATTACCGTTAATAGCTATCTGTGTTTTAGGGTTTTTGTACAGTGCCATGACTTTCTTTGGGTATCCTTTGCCTAGGTTGTATGGCTGCATGCATTTCTCTAGGAAGTATAATTGAGGAAAGCAAGGACCCCCTGAACCATGAACAGTATGTTTCCTAGGACAGGGGTAAACTGAAAAATATCACTCCTAGGCAATCTAGAATGTCAGACTCAAGATAGACTCAAAAGTCTCAATTTTGTCTCCGACGCACGTAAATGACGATTTATTTATCATCTGCATTTGAGGTCCCTGTATTCATTAAGGTTGCTGTGTTTTAGATATGAGTACTCAGACATTATTGTATTCATAGTATGCATTTATGAGAAGTACACATTTATAGCTATATATATGTATATATGGTATGTGCATTTGCTAAATAAGATTGTATTTAGATAAGTTACGTTTTTAATAGATTGGGATTTTAATGAAATTGGCTAACAAATTCTGTGATTTTAAATCATGTATTTTATTAACTTACAGAGTTTATTGTGGCTATTACTGAAGAAGGCGTTTTGTACGCCGAAACGCGCGTCGGAGACAGAATTAAGACTTAATTACCACTTTTTTAATGTTTATTGTTTATGATTGCACATAGAGTATTGAATTGTATTGTAATGTATTATGCAATTTCCATTGTGGATTTTTTTTTAATTATTAAAATTTGTATATATTTTGCACTTATCGTTGTTTAATTTTTCATATATTGCATACTGTTTTATTTTATTATCTATCTTGAGTCTGACATTCTAGATTGCCTATGAGTGATAGTTTTCAAACAGTTTTTCTCTAGGAAGTGCCAGGATACTCTGTCGAAGGCCTTTTCTGCATCTAGCGTGATTGCTACCGCTGAGTCGAATGATTTTGAGGAGTGCTCTATGACCTGGCAGAGGAGTCTTGTGTTGTCGTGAGACATTCGTGATTTCATATAGCCAACATGAGTATTTCCGATGAGTTGTGGTAGGATTTTGTTTAGTCTCGTGGCTAGCACTTTGGCATATAACTTGCAGTGTAGGTTTATTAACGAGATGGGGCGGTAGTTTTTGGGCCATTGTGGTACTTTGCCTTCTTTGGGTATGACAATTATGTTAGCTTGAGACATGCTTTCCGTTACTACCCCCTCCTTGGCGCAGTGGTTAAAGGTTTTAGTCCGGATTGAGAGAAGGTGTTCTTGGAACGTTTTGTAGAAGGGTGCTGTGTATCCACCTGGACCTGGAGCTTTATTGTCTTTGCTACATCTGACATATTCAGTCAGAAGACGCTTCCGTGGAATTTCATCTAATTACAGCAATATTAATAGCTCGAGATGCCAAGCGTTTTCAGGTAAACATGGCAAATGATTATCTATCTGAATTAGTCTGGGGCAGTCAGAGGCACCTAAAATTTGGGATGTTTTGTAGGGCGTTGAGGTTGACTGATAAATTACTATTTGCGTTCTGACTGGGGACCTCTGCTTAATGATAGCCCATTCGATCAAATGAGTTGCTACACATCTTGCTTGGGGATGGGAGAGGTGAGTTAGGTGAATTCAAAGTGGGATTAAGTGTGGTTATTTACATTCAATTATTTAACTTCTAATGTCACAGCTATGAATACTCCGCACTGTGATTGCATGTTTGTGCACAAAGGCTAAAATGTACACGAATAGCATTGTGACAAACTAAGATACATAAAGAAAAAGAGCAAGACATGATTTCATCAAGAACTAGTTAAATGTCTAACTTTGAAAGGAAAAACCACAGGTTATGTACTGACACCCACATTCTGATACTATATAAAAGCAGTTGTACTCTACATAATCTTTAACACAAAATTTGCAGTCAACTTCTGCAAGGCTCTGAATTATGTGGCTCTTACCTGCATTTCGTAGAGTAGCTCCAGACGGCTCAAATACTGTAACTTGCTTCCCATTCCAGACTGCAATTGCATCCTTGAGATTTGAGAAAAAACATGTCTCTAGCCATTAATTACATCATATCCAATTTATTAAATTACAATGTACAACAATACACTAAGCCTGCACCTTAGATTAAAAGCTATACAGGGCACACAAATCAACTAGGGTCCAAATAGAAGCGGATACACAGTACCCAAGGATGGTTTTTAGGTTTAGAGACCAGAAGGAAACCTCAGCAAACAATCAAAATTAGAGTCTAATTATTATATACGAAAAATGTAAATAACCATATGACAAATTAAAAAGTATATTACACTCTGGTCCAGTATGTTTGAAGATCTGGTAGTCTTGTTTTGGTACAGACCAGCATTAGAAAACCATCAGGACTGGACATGGAGATAAATAACCCATTTAATTGAAAGCTTCAGCTTTGAGCTCAATAATGAGGATAAGGAGAGCAGTAAATCTTCAGACGACCTACAATGGGGAATAGCTATTCAATATATCAAGTGCACCTTCACAAAGCTGATTTACAGCATGCAACAAAAAAGTGATTCCTGGAACATACACTGTAACAGTGATGTTTTCGAACTTGGTGTGCTACTAATATTGTTGGTGTTGTTGTTACTTGACATATGTATTACACATTGCTGGGAGGGGCATAAGCTGTATCCTTCAGCCTTTTAAGATAAGCTGCTGCTGAAGCGTCCAAGGTTATAAGTGGGTGTATGCATGACTTGTGAACTATGCAGGAAGAGCTTAGCATTATGTCTGGAGTTACGAGTACTGCTCCGAATGCTATCACAGGGCTTTGAGTGGAAGCTCACTTGTAAATATGGCACGTAAAAATAATATATTAAGTGATGTGGGAGGGTCAACGTTGAAGCTAGAGTGGATCTGTAGAGTGAGGGGAGGATGGATGCGCTTTACCAAATAACCATAGCCCCTCCAACAAGCCTAGTAAAGGAACCATGAAACCATAAGTCAGGCCTTTGATCTAGTAGGTAGTACTGCAAGGGGAGTTTACTCTGCAGACTCAATAAATGTTTGGCAGAATTTAGTTCTATGTGGGCTAATAATAGTTCTATCTGGAATGACACCCCAAATCTACCTTAAAATCTCTTTGGTTCATGATAATTACATGCTAAGAGCTGTCCTACTTCAGATGCAAACATGAATGCCTAAAAACTGTCTTACATTAAATCACAAAACACAAATGTATCCTTTCTACCCATGGTTTAAGAAAGCATTCACAACAGACTTAATCAACAACTGTAAAAAACAAGGAGTTTCCCTGCCGATATGGCCCACTTACCTGGGGTTACACTAGACACAAACCTCTCCATGGTTCCCCCCGTAAACAAACTTGCCAAATTAACTAACTTTTACCTGCACGTGTTAAAGAAGATGAACTAATCTTATCCACTCCAATTTTAAAATCCTCAGCTCTAGCCATCCTTTTACCTAGGACTGATTTAGGCAATGCTGTATTTTAGGGCATCCCACAAAGTGCCCTCAAGCCATTGAAAACCGTCTTCCAAGTTGCAACAAGACTGGTGTAAGCTAACAAATAAACTGACAACACTACACCAAGTGACACGTTTTCAGCCTGCTTATGTGTGACATTTCCACGATTGCATTTTGCTTATGTATGACATTTTTATATCTTATATGTGACATCTCGAATAACACTTCATTGAAGCTTAATTAGCGACTTGAAGAAGATGAACTGCCATAACAAAAGAAACATGATTCCCTCAGTTGTACACTCAATTACACTTTAGGAGTGAATTGCTCCAATCAGTACCCAGAGCACTGTCATGAGTAAAATGACACTTCTAGGGATGAAATTAAACCAGATAACTCTCTAAAGCTCTTGTTCACCAGTTCCATCTGTGTGGTTCTGATCCAAACCAGAATTTGTCTTCGCACTGTCATACCTGAAGTCCTGAATTTATGTTAAATACTAAAAAAAAGACTACAGGTACCACAATGAAAATTAAAAACCAGGACTGGTCATGATACTCACATGCAATCAGAAAACTTGAGAGCTCTGTTGCTATGACACTATATAAGCCTTAACTTACTACAGGGCAGCCTTCTCTTCACCTGGACTTCGAAGCCACCATTCCAGACCTAATGCCAGCACTGACTTCTATCACGATTAAGAAACAATTTCTCATCCATCCTCGCAAAAAGTGAAGGATGGCATGCCTGAATTAATCTCAGCCACTGGTAATTACTCAGGACCGCATCCCAGCCCATTGATATTTTGCCACCTCAGTTTGTGTCATTCCACCCTGCACTTTATGCAAACGTTAGTGTGTCGCCCGAAGTGGGACCACTTATCCAGATGTGGGTCCCGTGTGTCACTGGAACCAAGCCATACCTGGCTGATGAGCCCTAATCAGGGCAAGACCGGTACTAGGTTGCTTGTCTTCCGGTTCAGCAAGGATCTGGTCTAGGAGTTCAGATTGGACCTATTGGAGCATGGTGAAAGGAAGAGACAAGGCCAACAGCTTAACGTAGGAGCTCATTTATTTCCCTCTGCCAGCGCTGAAGTACTGTCAACAACTGCCGTCCGAACCCCTCTGTTCCACGCAGGAAACACAAGCGCATTCTGACCCCGCATTCTACACTCCCCAGTACATCCCAACATACAGTCAAGACCGATTTGCATATGGTTGGGTCCAAACAGAAATGGCATGGTGTGCAACAAAACAATGGAATGGGATGCAGCCCGGTTAATTACCAGTGGCGGAGATTAATTCAAGCGTTTCAACTTTTTGTTTACTTCAGTGTGTTGACCTAATCGGGACAGGTATGCCCAAACGTGGGTACAGTGCAAAATGCGTCACTGGAACCTTGTAACATCTGGCCGATAAACCTTATTCAGAGCAAAAACAACCCTAGCTTGCTTGTGTTCTGGTTCAAGGAGGACCTGGCCTGGCCGTTCTCGCTGGACTGTTCCCATTGCAGCAGGGTCAAGACTGATTTGCATATACCTGGATCCAAACTCAGGTGTTATGGTGTGCAAAATAACTATGGAGTGGGATGTGGCTCAAGTAATTACTAGTGGCTGAGATTTATTCCATCCTTCACTTTTTGTTTACTTAGTATGATGTACTATTGTCAGTGCCTGGCCTTGAGAGATCCCTTCCAGAGATAGCTGCTGAGCTACAAAGATTTGGCGAGGACTGTAGCTCCAAAATAAACATCCACAAATTGCAAATACTCAACCTGTCACTCCCAACGCAGGCTCTGTCAAGGTTACAAACCCAACTGCCATTGCAGTGAACGAAAGATTCAATGAACTCAACACTCAAAGAGAACAATTCAGATTTGTTGAGGCAATTGAAGCAATTGAAAATAGATTTTGGCAAATGGAAAGAAGCTAGACTTTAATGGTTCAAGTCGAATACCGGTTGCCAAGATGACAAAATTACAGAGATTCCTCTGTCTTGCACTGACCATGCCACTTCTCCCACCCAGATGCACACTGCGACTTACTCAGCGCATATTCAACAATGTCATCTAGACATGAAAGAAGCCAAGAACTGTGGCCAGGCAAATGTACCAGCCGACACAAGAGGGGGGCTTGGGAATCCCTAACTTCATGAGATACAAATAAGATACAAAGTGGAGTGGCAACAAAAGGAGAGTGAAAAGTACTGGTGCTTTATAGATCAATCCATCACTGGTCCACATATCTGGAAATAAATCTGGCTTCCTAAAAAGCACAGACTGTGGGGCCTTGGGTCATTGCCTGTCACAGAGGCAACAATGGTGGTGTGAGAGTTATAGGACAGGTCTGGTGATGGTTCCCTTGCACATGACACCAAAAATAGGAAATCCCAACTTCTCTGTGGCCTTAAAAGAAGAATACTGGGACTGGCAGAAATCACGGTGTGAATGAATCGAGGACATGTTTGACTTCAAGAGCCTAAATTCCTTTGAACAAGTCTAGAACTACAGGTTAAACAAAAGGTGTTCCCCCAGTATAAAGTGTTAATTTATTCAATTTTTTTAACTCATAAAAACAACAAGCAATGCAAAATCATTTTGTCTTAGAGGATTTTTTTTATTTACTGCCGTATCCCTGTTGAAACGTGAGATGCCGAACACATGAGAATAAAGATACTCACTTCAGGTAAATTGAGAAACCCTGACAGACGAAATTAGAAAAGTTCCTCACAATTAATGGATTGAACATTTACTGGTATCAAGCAGGACAACATGAGGAGATAGGCAAATGCATTAAAAGAACATTAAAGGAAATACGCCAGATTTAATACTGAACCGGCAATTGAATTTTAACAAAAATAGGAAATACAAAAGCCTGTTGAATCAAGCAAGGTTTCCCGAGAATATAAACTGGGATGACATATAATTTTTGTGAAGAAAACTTTGTGGTTTTAATTTTGTCCTGAGGAAGTTGGTGCACATAAAGCCAGATCCACTGAAACCTGCAGACTTTTAATTAAAAAAAAACTCTGGGTTGTACCTAAATTGGACATATAAAGAGGATTGTGTTTTAAATTTTAAATTGATTGTGTATAAAAACATTTTTTGCGTAACGTGTTTTTATGAATATGTTGGATCAATGATGAATTCCTGTAAGACAAAATGATTTCACATTGCTTGTTGTTTTTATGAGTTAAAAAAAATTGGATAAATTAACACTGGAATCGCAATTGAGATTAAATGTTATATTATAGAAACATATATTTTTCTTTTTAGTTTTACCCTTGATTACATGGGGAGAATTAACAGGGTCCTGGAAGTTTGATTGTGGTGCTGAATACAGCTTGTGAGACTGAGATTGAGTGAGGATTAAATATAGTCTTACACCGGGGGAACACCTTTTGTTTATACTGTTGATTTACCCAGTTCCCCAGCGGGTTTAAGGGTTACTCTCTTTTATTATACTTAGGACTACAGGTTGCCAGAGGGGCATCTGTTCAGGTACAGCCAGGTTTGATGATGTGCATTACACCCCACAGAGAAATGGCTCATCACAAAGTCAGGTGATGAACACACCCATTCACAGATTCATAAACACCTAATTCTGGGACAGGGACTGACATAAACAGACTGACAAAAGAGATGGGAGTGGGAACTGTGAAGGTCTCAAGACCCCAAAGAATGGAATGCTGTTTTTCAGAGAGCAAAAATCACAGCATTGAAAGCAGCAGTTAAGGAAACCCTAATAGAACTTGCTACATACTGGTGCTACACCCCAGAAAGGATACATGCATGGAACAACACAAAGATCAAAGACTGCAGGTGTGATGGCCCAGGCTCACTCCTGCACTTGCGTTGGCACTGCCCCCAAGTCAATAGGTTCGGGGCAGGGTCCTGAATAATACAGATAAGTTGTTTGGCTGACCGATTTTGAGTCTCCAAGCCCACATAATACTAGGGCTTGATGACAAACTCACACACCCTTTGAAATCTTCCAGGGGGAAATTGATTACAATGGTATTAAGTGCGCTCAAGCAAGTTATTCTGAGGGTCTTGGGTACTAACAGAATTACCAATCAATTCAATTCAATTCATAAGCTTTTATTCGATTTGAAAATACAAATCATACAAGCACATTGAAATACAAAACCTTATATATACAAAATAATGCACAATATTTACAGGAATAGTACGAAAAAGGGGAATAGGAGACATGTATAAAAGCTAGTGGGCAACAATTAATAGTTTAAAAATACAAGCAATGCGAAGATATATACAAAACGTTCATATGTGTACAGACAGGAAATCAATAAATTTGTCATAACAAGTGAAGTTTCCTGGCAGCTGTACATTGAAACTGAACAAAATCCGGACCACTCAAATGGGCATAAAAGGGTAAATTTGGAGTATTAAAAAAAAGAGGACCATACCATACATACTGTGGACATCAAACATGAAAGATTATTCAATATTACAAAACTATTAAAACATTTATGTACAGACAGGAATGTGTAAAATAATAGCAGCACTATACATTTCCTGGCAGCTGTACATCTCAAGTACAGACAGGTAAGTATAAGAGGGTTACAACACTATACCTTTCCTGGCAGCTGTACATTTCAAAATATAGGTAGCCAAAAAGAAGCAAATATCCTCATTCTCCAATGAGGATAATAATATCAATGCAGTCTTTGTGGATCGGATGTTATACTTTATAAAAATGGGCTTAAGGTATTTTACCCTAAGAAAGTGAAAAAATTTACAAAAAAGTAAGAAGTGGCAACAGCTCTGACGTGAAGTACTGTCGCACGGGCAGGGTGTCTCGGATCTAACTTTCTGGTTTGGGAATGCAACAAGGTGGTGGACGATACCCAATCTGACGCGAGTTAATACAAATTGGTGAGATGGACGGGTCACGTACACAAGGTAAGATTGGAGCCCCGGAGTTAATTTCAGGTCCTTATAGAACTTCACGGTGGCTAGCTTACCGTGTACTTTGTCTCGCTCTGTCTTTTTAAAGTTTAAGAACGTTGACTTAATTTCTTTTTTAGGGATGGCGACTGCCTGCTCTGGATCAAGTAACACATCAATATTAAATAAAAAGTTATACCAGAAATGAATGTATCTCATCCACTGTATACGTGATGAGTGGTCCAAACCTATACAATCAAGAATTATTTCTTGAGTGAATCGAGTCTCTGGCTTAGCCCAAATAGAACGCCACAATAAGAGTGGCCGAACGGCTGCTAAGTCAGATATAAACTCGATCCCTACCTCATCATGGATCAATTGAACAGAGGCGGAAGGAGGAACACATAACAGTTTCTTTAAAAACTTATTTTCGTCAGTTTGGAGGGATGGGCCTTCGCTGTGGCCCCATACACCTGCCCCATACAGTGCAGAAGAGACACAGCAAACATTATATATGTTGATCATGTCTGGGATGCTTCTAGATCCAAGTTTAGTGGCAAATCGAAATATGCTGCTAGTGGTCCGCAGCATTTTCAATCTAATATTATCAAATTCAGAAGTCCAAGACCCACTATTGTTATAGGTGATTCCCAAATAACAGAAAGTTTTAACGTGTGTCATTTTGTCTTTATCCAGAAAGAAGCTATGCTTCATCTTGTTTGCAGCCTGCCCGCATGACATAACATACGTCTTGGATTTGTTCACACAGAGCCTCCTATTTTGGATAAACAACATGAAACTATCAATTAAGCGCTGGAGGCCAATCTGTGTGCGGGATAAAAGAACAGCGTCGTCCGCATAAAGTAAAAGTGGGACAGGTTTTCCTCCAATCAAAGGGGCATCCGCGGGAATATCAACCAGGGTACGGTCAACGCCATTAATAAATAAGGAAAATAAAAGAGGGGCCAAAACACACCCCTGGCGAATTCCCCGTGAAACTTTAAAAAATGGGGTACATTCGCCTAGGGTGCCATAACGGACCTTACAAGAGAGTTTTTCGTAAAGCCTGGCTAAAAAGTGGACAATTTCCTTCGGTGCCCCAGACTCTAGCAAAACCTCCCAAAGAATAACATGATTAACTAAATCAAACGCGCTGCTCAAATCAGCAAAACATAAAAAAAGGTTGCCATTTTTGGCCACAGTGTATTTGTTAATTATAAGGTCCAAATTTACACATTGTTCCAGAGTGCCCATACCTTTCCGGAAACCATATTGGACTTTAGTTAAAATATTCGAATCAGTTGCCCAGGTTTCTAACCTTTTAAGCAGAATCCTACTCATAACCTTTACTGAGGCATCCAGCAGAGAAATCGGGCGATAGTTGGAGGCCTCAGATTTACCGCCTTTCTTGTATAAGGGAATTATAACTGATTGGCCCCAAGAAGGAGGAAAGTTATCTTCTGCCGCGCAATTAAAGATCCTCACCAGGATGGGGACCCACAAGTGCGGTTCAGCTTTTAGCAGGTCAAGCGGAACCCCATCCGGGCCTGGGGCTTTTCCTCCTTTACTATTGGAAAGCCCTTCATAGCCTTCTTCCAATGTTACTCCCATGGGTAGAGGTAACCAAGATGTAGCCTCGATAATCGATGCATCAAGGGGTATCCCTTCCGGGTTGAAGATGTTGGTAAAGTGGGTAATCCAATCATTACATGCAACATAAGAAGTTAATTCCGGAATGCCGTCTTTATTGAGAAAAGGGCTGTTAATTGTTTCCCAATATAGTTTGCAATTTTTGGTCTCTGCTGCTTCTTTTAGCTTATCCCTTGCCTCGCTCTGTAAGAGCTTTTTTCTGTTAGTGATTGCCATTTTATAGTTGGCCCTAAGATGTTTTATTCCCTCGCTGTCTCGTGGTTTGGTGCCTAATGCCTTCTTTAATTCCCGGAGGGCAAGCATGCAAGGTTTATCAAACCAACCCTGCTTCATACCTCTGTTAGATGTCAGAGCCCTAGTAAAGATACCTTCGATAGTAGTATTGATGGTGATAAAATGTGACAGTAGGGAATCAGGGTTGATTACATTGTTTAAACAATAACTGATTTGGGTTTTACAACTAGTTATAACCTCCTTCTGTTTGACCTTGGAATTAGTTCCAGACCATCTGATCCTTAGACCATTTGGTCTGATGGGTACTAAGTCAGTAGAGCACTTTTCTCCTGGCACAGGTAGTGTACCATGACCCAGGAGGGTGATACAAATACTGTTGTGGTCACTGAGACTTTCTTCTTTAATATATAGGTTGGAGAAGTCTCCGGTACTAGACAGCAAGATATGATCTATAAATGACCCAGCATCCCTTCCAGTGAAGGTAGGACACGTAACTGCCTGGATGTTTTTGTTACATTTCAACAGGTACAGATCTAGCTTAGTTAACATTTTGTTAAGTATTGAACCATAATTACAGTGTGGGAAGTGGAGGAAATCCTCCCTCTCTCCCGGTCCCCCCCATTGGTTATACATTACTGTTCCAAGACCACAGGGATTCCCATTGGACAAATAGCATGGCTGTAGGTTAAAGTCCCCTGCCCATATAACCTCTGCCTTTCTGTTCGAAATGCCCATAACCCTTACAATTTCTTTTTCAAGGGGGAATAAAATATTCCCTCTGGAGGCATCAAAGATATTGTTATAGAAATTTACTATAACCAAATCGATTCCCTTTCTGCACTCAACCCTCACTACCTGGCTGTGGGTTCCCACTGTCGAACTACTTCTAACTACACAGTTACTCAACTTGTTAGACAAGAGCAACAGAAGACCCCCCTTGGCCCTACCTGAACTAGATTTGGTAGCTTTAAGGCAGTGCGATGAATAACCTTCGATATTAATATGTTCCTGGCACCAGGTTTCCTGGAGGAGGATTAAATCAAATCCTTCCCCAATAAACCTGGACCAGAAGGGTGAGTCTAATTTTCCTGCAATGCCAGCAATGTTCCAGGAGATAAGGGTAAGCCCGGCAGACTTGATAGTATCAAGAATGGCCGTCGCTGGCTGAGTAACGCAAGATATAGTTGAACTGCCTTCCTGGGTACTCACAACTAAGCCTGGTCTAGGGGTATCAGAAAATATATTCACATCAGGACTGATACAATGGGCACCTTTACAAGAATGGGTAGTTGGATTAATACTGGCAATATTATAAAATGGGGAAGGTTCTGTGGAGCTTCCCACTTTTAACGTGTCATATCGTCTGCCCATCAGGTCAACGGTAGGTACACGGTCCGACGTACGGGATACCCTAACTCTATCATAGGCAGATACCTTGCGAGCATAAAGTGATCCAAGCTGCTTGGTGGCAGGCTGGCTAGAGGGTACTGGGGCACTATGTCAGTCGACCATCTCCAGACAGTCAAATCTGTTGCTAGTATGAATTCCTTGCCATCCGTTCCCCATAGGTTGACCTTTATTGGGGTACCAGGGACGGGATGGCCAATCCCTATTCCTGTTCTTTTGTGTCAATCAAAATCAGTGTCTACATAAGATTTGGGAGATAACATATAAAGGTTGGTGATCTTTTTGTGCAGAGGAGGGAGGCTCGGATGCAAATCTGTGAAAGATACCAACACTGGAAAATGAACATTACAGGCAAGTAGCTTTTCCTTCTCCAGTATTGAGTCTTTCATGGACCCACATGCATGAATCAGAATAACAAGCAGTAATGTTGAACAATCTATCAGCATAACACCAGATGGCGAGTAATAAAGCTATGACTCACCATACTGAAGAAGATGCTGTAATACTGGCATTCTACTGCTGTGTCTTTCTGCCCTATCTCCTGCAGGCAGCAGTGCTGCAATACAGGCATGTCTTTTCCTTTATGTCACTGACCTGCGAATGTTAAATGATACTTCAGAGAAAAGGGCAGTTGAAGATGAAACACTTATTGTAGAGTGTGGTCTAACTGGGCCTTGGAGCAGGCTACTTGCTTTTGCATGACAAAAGGCTATTGCTGATGCTACCTAGCTTTCTATATCCTGTTTAGAAATAGCATGTCCTATCTGTGGAAGCCCCTTTAGAATGTCCCACGGTACCAGGCTGCATTGAGGGAATTTTAACAGGAGTGCTCCTGCACGCCAACAGGGATTGTGTGCGTCCATTTTCCTCCGTACCACCAAGTGACAGCGCGATCGAGTGAAGGAACCTCGTCGAAACTGATTGTAGAGGCAGTAGTGTTTCGTGAACATATGAACTGATGTCCGAGTTCAGCCTGGCAGATGTCAAGAAGAAATACCTCTAGTGCCAAGGCCCTGGTGAAATTGGCTGTCAGGCCGTCCTGGGCAACTTCTTGGGCTGTGCATAGCAGACCTTGATACAGAGGACTAGCCACCTTGACAGGGTCCTCTTTTGAACAGCCTTTCCCTTCTTCGCACCAGAGAATCTGACCCAAAGTGAATCGCCTACCCAGTTATCTTTCATATAGAAGATGTAAAAGCTCAATGCACTCTGAAAACAAGACGATGGAGCCTCTCCTCCTCTTTCAACAGAGAGGCGGAGCGAAGAATTCAGGCAAGGTGACTGATTGGCCAGTAGGAGAGGGAGCCTCAACCTTAGGGAGGAAAGCCACCCAGGTCCTCAACATCACCTTGTCTGGAAAAAGGTAGTGTAGAGTGGTTGCATTGACTGACTGTACAGCTCTTTCACACGGCGCCCCAAAGTGATGGTAAATGGGAAGATAGTTTTCACCATCAAGAGGTGTAAGGCACCGCTGTAATGCTTCAAGGGGGACACAAAATGTCAAGACCAGGCTAAGGTTCCAATGGGACATAACAAATGGTTTGGAAGGATACATATGTGTGTGAAACCATTTATGAAACCCACCCTTATTATGTCAGAAGACCTGCCTTCCTGGCATGACAAGTACATAGATACAGAGGGCACTTTATTTAAGGATGCCATCTACTTACATTTGAACAGTTGTGTGAAGATTATGACAGACACCCAGGCCAGTTCCCTCTTTATGGACAGCTATTGCCAGCGTGCTGGCTCATGTGGTGCACAATAGATGAAGAGCCCGCCACCCAAGCTGTCATACACACCCTGTATACCATGAGCGCTGGACACCAGGTAACATTGTTATATAAAGCCACCAAGGAACATGTAGCGGTCTCTTTGACCCCTCTCCCGCAAATGTGGGATGAGGACTTTGTGCCTCTCTGCATGATTTCGAGTGGAACTAGGCTCTAAAGTTCCAGAAGAGTTATATTGAGCTGGCTCTCCGTGAGGGACCAGCGGTCTTTATCCCGACACCCCTGACCCAGCAGTGAGGTATGTGCGATTAAAGATCAGGTCCTGGATGATCAGATCGGCAATAGTCACCACTTCCATCATCTTGAACCGTCTCTCTGCTGACCCTGGAAGGAGTCGGAGAGACATCCTTGATTCTGAGCCCACTAGATCTTGAGGCTCGACAGCAGGGCTCGCAGGTGCCACCTTGTTTTATGGACGAGAAGGATGCATGGTGCCAAGAGACCAAGAAGCCTCAGAGCTAGCATCACGTAGAAGCAGGACTGATCCTGATCCTGGAAGCACACCCTAAATGCCCCCAACTAGCTGCAGTGAACAAATGCCTTGAACACACCTGGCACGATGGGGGAGTCACTGGCTACTAGGCCAAACCGAGGGGGTTGAGGCCTCTCACTCCTGCGGCCTAGGGCCAGACCAACTATGGATCCTGAACAGCTAGGCCAAGTATTACCATTTCAGTTCTTGACTCATAGTGGTAGTAGAAGTTGATAAGTTCATAGCTTCTCGGGGTGAGATAGGTGGAATATAAGCAAAGGTACAAGACTCAAAACACAAAGTGTGACCCCAATAATCTGACTGTACAATCCAATACTTACTTTTGGTAAGAAAAGAAGTATCTATTACACACACACAAAATATAATACAGCACACTAAATAATAAACACTAACGTCTCTCAGGTTGAGCGTCCTAGCGCATTCCTAAGCACTGTCTTCCAGATTCTCGTCCTCCCTCCTTCACACTCACATGTTCCTGACGGTTTATGTGAGGTGACCCAACAGGTTCTACCTGCACTAGCAATGTGCAACAATATTTTATTTTAGCTCTGAAGGTCCAGATTGATATGGCACTAATACTCCAAGTTCATGTAAGTCTTAAAAGGGTGGCAGTACTGCTCCACTGTTACCCAGCTGCGGCCTGAAGAAGAATTGAGGAGCCGGGCCACGTCTTCCAGCACTCCAGCGATGAGCGTTATGCATCAAATCTTCTTGTGGTCTGAGGTCCGCTGAGGTCGTTGAAGTCAGTGACTCATTCTGGATGCAGCAGGTGACATCTCCTTCATGGTTGATGCAGGAAAGGTGATGGGCCAGCAGGTGTAATACAGTGTGGCTTTTGATCTTGAGCCCCTCTGA
Source organism: Lissotriton helveticus (assembly GCF_964261635.1). Lineage (NCBI taxonomy): Eukaryota > Metazoa > Chordata > Amphibia > Caudata > Salamandridae > Lissotriton > Lissotriton helveticus. The sequence continues at coordinate 445,282,168 of NC_136071.1, read as the reverse complement.
TGGTCCGTGCACCCTTCTGATACAGACAACAGCCCTAATGGTTCTATTGGCTCTACTCCAGGCATATAGGGGTCACAGGCAAGAGCAACAATGCCAATGATATTGGTTGTACAGGGTGACCACCACATAGGCATTATTAGACTCCATTTGGCAGATGGGGATCCCAGGCAAGGGCGACAGCCTCAACTGTTTACCTTTAATGGGCGATGTCCAAAACTTAATGGCGGCCCAGATAGGGGTCGCCGACTTTTGCAGGAGGGTGGATGGCTCTCTCTCGCAAAAACAACGGTCCAGAATTGAAATGGCACCTCACACTTCGCTCATCTCGTGGCTTTCTCCACACCCTCACGGGGCACAATGGTCTTGGCAGGCAATCAGAAGGCTGGCAATCCAGGCACAGAGCAAGTGTTCTTGGCATCGTGGGGGATAGACCCTCACTCAGCTAGCAGACTACCAGAACGTGGTCCTTAGGCCTGGTTGCAAGAGCTCAAAGTCTTGGTGATCTTGTCTATGCTGATCAACAATATGTGCGTTTCTGTTTACAGCTTTTATACTGTTCTACCAGACTCTAGATGTACTTTAATGTCTAATCTTTCGAAATTATTGTTGCAGGTGCGGAGTCCTTTGTAGTGCCCACTCCTCTCTCATGGTTTTGGTTAGGCAGTAGTCTGCGTCATAAAATCCTCTGATGTCCACAGAAGATGCTCTTCCCCTCTACCTTCAGTGTATCTTCTCATAGCCCCCAGGAATTACAGCAATTTCCATCACTTGTCTGGGTCTACAGGCCACACCTCCATATTAGCTCTCCTAGGCCCTGGGGTTTCCAAAATGGCTAGACACATTCACCAATTAGATCAAGGCAAGTTAAATGCACAGTAGCGGAACTTTACAGAAGGTGGCCTCTACACACCAACTCAGTGACTCAGGCAAAAGGGCCTGTTGACACACTACTGCTCACTACACAACACAAAGCGGGTATGCTGCCACCCCGTGCTAATGCCATTTACCTCTGACAATGTGCTCCAACCTCTGGTTGGAGCAACATGTCTCTGGCGGACCGTGAATTTCTAGATCCTCTGGAAATCACAAGTTTTTGGGCCATCTTAAGTTGGATTCTGGCCTCGAGAGGGAGCCAATTTAAAGCTTTGAGGTGGGGAGAGATGTGGTCGAATTTCTTAGAGCCTGTTAGGAGTCTACCGGCGGCGTTAAGACAGGTTTCAGTGGAGCTAGAGAGTTTTTGGGTAGACCTGCGAGGGTAGAGCATCCATATTCCAGTCTGGGGATGACTAGTGCCTGGGTTGCCATTCTTAGATCAGGAGTGTCGAGGAAAGGTTCAGGTGTCCTAGGCAGTTCAGGGAAATCTGGCGGTTTTGGCCGTAGAGTTAATATGGGCACGCTTATTCAGGTTGCCATGTAGGGTTATTCCAAGGGATTTAGCGGAGTCTACAATGGTAGGAGGGCAGTTTAAGGCTGTGATTGCATTGATCCATTCATGAATGTCCAGGTTGCTTTTGGGAGGGGAGATAAGAAGGAATTCTGTTTTTTTTGCATTCTGTTTGAGCTGGTTAGAGGCGAACCAGTGCACAGTCAGTTTCAAGGCCTCATTTAGGGAGCGGATGTCCTCAGGAGAAGAGATTTTAATGTAGATTTGTGTCTCATCTGCGTACATGTGGTAGGCGATGTTGGAGGTGCATAGCGCCTCTGTGAGCGGTTCAAGGTAAAGGTTGAAGGGGACAGGGTTGAATCTTGGGGGACTCCAACATTGATCGGCGAGGGTGCGGATAGGTTACCATTGATTAGGATTCTCTGTGAACGATTCTGGAGGAATGACCTGAACCACTCTAGGACTGTGCCATCAAGTCCCATCCTAAGTTTGAGGCGATCAAGGAGAGTTTCGTGGTGGACTGTGTCGAAGGCTGAGGATAGGTCTAGGAGGATTAGAAGACAGGTTTTGCCTTGGTCAAAGGATTGGATGGCATCATCCACGATGTGGAGGAGGGTGGTTTCCGTGCTGTGTCCAGTTCTGAACCCGGATTGGAAGTCATACAGTAGGTGGAAGTTGGAGATGTGTTGGCTCAGCTGTTGTTGCACACATTTCTCCAGAACTTTCGCTAGAAGTGGGATGTTAGATATTGGTCTATAGTAGTCAGGGAGGGCAGGAACTAGCATAGGTTTTTCTAAGATGGGGACAATTTGGCCCGCTTTAAGGGAGTCAGGAATCGATCCCTGTAGGAGGGATGCGTTGATTATAGCAGTCCAAGAGGGGATGATCGCTTGAGAGACGGCAGTTAGGCAGTTAGAGGGGATCATTGTAGTGATTGTTCGAGTTTAAGGAGGACAGGATTTTCGAGACAGAGTGTTCATCATACACTTTAAAGTTGGAACAGTGCACTAGGTTTTTAGTTGAAGTCTGTGAGGGCAGCGAGAGGAGGTATAGCCTGCGTAGTAGTTTGGGAGTGTGTTGCAGAGTTGAGTTTGTTTCCTAAGGCCATGATTTCAGAAGTTAGTTGCAGGTCGTCCACGAATGACTATGAGAAGCCTGTATTTAGCAGTAAATCATCAAGATACATAAATATATATTGACACCCCACCTTCAAACATGACTTTAGCAAACACTCAAGGAGCCGACGTAAGACAGAAGTGGAGCCCAGCAAATTGAAAGTGTTCCTGGCCCACCTTGAACTTCTGGTAACGGGTCGAGACGGCAGGATGGATGGATGAAAATACTCATTCTGCAAGTCTATGGACACCATACAATATCCTGTGTCTAGGGCGAATAGAATCTGAGCCAGTGTAAGCATTTTGAATGAATTCTTCCGCAGAAATAAATTCAATGTCAGAAGGTCTAGGATAGGCTGAGATCCACATCATTTTTCATAATTAGTAAGTATTGCGAGTAGCATCTTTCACCTACCTGTTCGACTGCACCCTTAGAGAGTAATACATTTACTTCCTGCATAAGGATCGTTAAATGCTTCTTCGAAAAATCTGTCCTGGCAAGGAAGGAAGAATGGGCAGGGAGAAAACGAAGGGCTGGGCAGCCCCTTTGAACAATCTGTAATACTCCATTTATATGATATAATGGATCTCCAGGTAGGGAGGAAATGTTGAATCCTTCCTCCCATCAGCCTGCCATTAGCTTTTGAGAACAAACATGGTAGTCGTTGCAACAGGGAAGGAGGAATGGGAGGGGGGGTTGACTCTGCTACCCTGTTGGGTGTATGACGGTGTCAAGCCCACAACTCCAAAAGGTCTGGAGAGTCTGCTGTACTACTAGTTGGAAATAGCCTCTGAATTTCCTGAATTGATGGGGAAACTATTTCACTGGTAACCACAACTACCCCAAAGAGCATGCAGTAGCTAATCTGTCTTCAAATTTCTTTAGCGCCAAGTCTGATTTTCTTCCAAGGAACCTGGACCCATCAAAGGGCATATCTATTACGGACACCTGTACACCACCCGAAAGTCCAGTAGACCTCATTCACGTGGGCCTTTGAAGCACAACACGGGTGCCAATAGCCCTGCCAAGACAATATGTAGTATCCAGGCGTGCACAGAGGAAATATTTCACTGCATCATGTCCATCCTATGTTGTATGAGTCAGAGAAGTTCTAAGGTCCTCTAGGGCTGTCAAAAAGATCTCGCTGGCCATGTTCTAGATAGTATGAGCGTGGCTGCCTGTTAGACTTGTCACCTATAGAGTGGTCTTCCCCCAAACGTTTTGCCTGCCCTCTTTGAGTTGTATCTTTTCGTTGGCCTTTGGACTCTGAGCAATTTACCAACTGCTAAAGTGCATGAGCTTTTCCCCTAAACATGGTGACATTGGTGTATACATGACTGGCCTATTTAGTTTACTTATAAGATCCTTGTAAAGTGGCATACCATATACCAGGGCCTGTAATCTAAATGCTATTGGTGGGCCTGCAGCACTGGTTGTGCTACCCACACAAGTGGCATTTCAGACTTTTCTCAGGCCTTCCATTGCAAAGCCTGTGTGTGCAGTTTACTGCCACTTCGACTTGGCATTTGAAACCACTAGCCAAGCCTTAAACGTCCCTTTTATTACACACAAGTGACCCCTAAGGTAGGCCCTAGGTAGCGCTAACGGCAGGGTGCTGTATAACTAAAAGGTAGTTATTTGTAACAATAGAGTCTTCCTATATCTTTTTTTGCTTTTCCCATAATCTTTATTTTGGATGTTGTCCAAATTATCATTGATTTGGAAAACACTAAATATTTTGTTTATTTAGATAGGTTGATTCTAGAACTTCTTTGAGCCTTGGGGAGAAAGTGAGTAGGCCTTGGTACACTCAAACATACCTGGAAGCAGAAAGGGCTAGAGCTACCTTGCTTGGAGCTCTACTATTAAGCTGCTCAATTGCAACATGCAGTGCACTGGTACGATGATGGGGACAATTGGGAAAACGACTGTTGAAGAACACACGTGGAGGGGTTCCCCTAACAGAGCTCCTGATTTTGGGTGCTGGAGTTCCGGACTCAGTCCCATAAACGATTGGGCAGGTGTGTCGAACCCGGGAGAGGGTATTCCGGTGGGTGCTGTGGCGCACTCTCTATGTACTGAATGCATGCATCTGGACACTGCACCCATTCGCTCACATCTTACAGACAATGCCTGTAGACTGGTGGCCTGCTGGGGGTTGCAACACCCTGCAAAATCTCTATACCAATTAGAAGTTTGTTACCCTGACCAATGCTGTGGCAGAATTTATCTTGAGACCGGGGCAATTTTTGCAAATTGCTAAAATAGCGGCTACAGCGCAAGGAATGTGGCCAACTTTTTTGGATGCACCCCAGAAGTCACAGACGAGGGTGATGCTGCTCAACATGGCTGGTGGACAAAAGTTGATCTCCTGACACCCAGCACCTTAGCGGTCCAGGATAGTTTGTACGAGATAGTGGGTGAAACACTCGCATATAAGGAATGGGAGGGTGTACACGAGGGGGTGAAGAAGACCTCCACCAATGCAGGATTGAAATGAATACAATACATAGTAGCACTCCAGGTGTTTCTTCCCCCAAACACGTTGCATGCTATTTACCCTGGGCGAGTGTCCTGCTGCCCATGCTGCTATGCAACTGGGGCAGACTCTTTCCACATGCTGTGGGGGTGACCTGATCTAGACGCGTACAGGCAGACTCTAATTGCTAGACTGAGTGCAGCTATGGGATGGACCATCTTCAGAGATGTTAAACAGTACTTGCTAGGAATGATTACCATATAAAAGAAGAAAACCCTTAGTAGAAAATGTATTTTGTTGAGGCTGGTGCTTGCTAAGTGTAGTGTGGCTATCCATTGGATTTTCCCTAGCCCTCCAATGGTGTGTGGCTGGATGAGAGATATGGCAGAGTGGGCATCGGAGGAAGAAAGCCATATGTGGAAATATCAGAGTTAACAAGTTAGCGGATGATTTACAGGTTTGGGCAGCGATGATCACTGAGCTACTCGAGCTACCAGATGTTGGGCCACCGTGAAGAACACTTGGGATTGTGCATAAAAGGTGCAGCGGTAGTACATGGAATGTCTGCCAGACAGGGAATGTTTGGGGGGATAGACAGGCTGGATTGTATCTGGATCGCCCTGAGCCTGTGGTGTGTGTGTGGTTAGTGCCTGTTCTCTCGTCAGCTCCCATTTGACAAATTCAGTGGATATCCTATATATAATATTGTCCAATACTATTGTTAAGGTAGAACACAGTGGGTGGGGAGTGGGGGTATGTTAATGTGACATGAATACTGTAGTATTTTTTTTCTTCTTGTTCACACCATTTATCCCCACATCAAAATTAATTGGGCAAGGGTGCCTTGCAATAAGACAATGTATCAATAGAACAAATCAAATTATTTTTAGCAATATTGGAGTCTTGCTAAATGTGGTTTAACAGCTGTTTTCAAACTTCAATATTTGATAAAAACATGAATCCCTTTACTCTAAGAGTTCTATTTGTTTGTTGTTCAGACTTGGTCCTCTAACATTTGGATAGGGGCAGTGCCCTTCTTGAGGGCCTGCTGAAAATTGTCTTGCCCTATTATATACCTAGCTGCATGCTGAAACCAAACTGGTTGCCCAGGAAACAGAAATGTTATACTATTAGACTTGGCATGCTTGTCGTGGCTTCCCTTGTCTTTTTTGCCTTCTGACCTCCGTTTTTTGACAATTTGTGGATGGCTTTTGGAATCTGGGCACTTAACCACTGCTAACCAGTGGTAAAGTGCATGTGCTGTTTACTGAAGACATGATAACATTGGTCTATCCACAACTGGCATACTTAGTTTACTTTGTAAGTCCCTAGTAAATTGTACTACATGTGCCCAGGGACTGCAAAGTAAATCCAACTAGTGGGCCTGTAGCACTGATTGTGCCACCCACTAAAGTAGCACTTTAAACATGTCCCAGGCCTTCCACTGCAGAGGCTGTGGGTGAGGTTTTAAACTCCCATGTCGACCTGGCAAGTTAACCTATTTGCCAGGTCCAAACCTTCCTTTTTATGTCACGGCCAAGGTAGGCCCTGGACAGCCCATGGGCAGGATGCAGGGTATTTATAAAGCAGGACATGTACTTTTAAGTTTTACATGTCCTGGTAGTGAAATTCTCTTAAATCCGTTTTTCCCTATTGCAAGGCCTATCTCTCCCACAGGATAACATTGGGATTGCCTTATTACATTTGTTAAGTGTAATTTCTTATTGGGAAGAGATGGGGCCCCCAAATTTGGTGTCTCTGGACTCACTATTTAAAAACACAACTGATGGTGAAGTTGGTGTTTAAACTGCAGTTCTGAAAATGCCACTTTTAGAAAGTTGCAAAAGAAACAATTGATGGACGGAATGCTGTACAATGCAAACATTCACCCCAGTCACAAGGATCTGGGTTTAATCCATCATTCTTTTGCTCACCACACCACCCCAGTTTTGACCCAGCCATATGCAAATCAGTCTAGACCCTATTCCTTGTGGGAACAGTCCAACCCAAACTGCCAAGCCAGGTCCTCCCTGGACCGTAAACAAGCATCCTGGGACCGGTTTCAGGGCATCACCCTTCATCAGCCAGGCTAGCTTGAATCCAGTGGTGGAGTGAGCAAGGCACTCACATCTGGGCATACCCTTCCCCCTTAGGGCGACATATGCAAAATAAACAATTGATGGACGGAATGCTGGACAATGCAAACATTCACCCCCAGTCACAAGGATCAGGGTTTAATCCATCATTCCTTTGCTCACCACACCACCGCAGTTTGAACCCAGCCATATGCAAATCAGTCTTGACCCTGTTCCTTCTGGGAACAGTCCAGCCTGAACTGCCAAGCCAGGTCCTCCCTGGACGGGAAACAAGCCTCCTGGGACCAGTTTCGCTGGGTCCAAACTGGAATGGCATGGTGAGCAAAAAAAGGTTGGATTTAGACCCAGATCTCTGTACTAGGGTGAATGTATGACATTGTTCTGCATTCTGTCCATCAATTGTATTTTTTGCATTTGTCACCCCGAGTAGGACGAGTATGCCCAGACGTGGGTTCCGTGCTCTCCATGAAACTGGAGTCAAGCTATCCTGGCTGATGAGGGCTGAAAGCCCGAAACCGGTCCTAGGATGCTTGTTTCCCGTCCAGGGAGGACCTGGCCTGGCAGTTCGGGCTGGACTGTTTCCATTGGGTGTAGGGTCAAGACTGATTTGCATATGGCTGGGTCCAAACTGGAATGGCAGGGTGAGCAAAGAGCAAAAAAACGATGGATTTAGGCCAGATCTCTGTACCGCATGGACGCATCACCCCTCCAGTGTGGATTAACCCAGTGCATCGCATTCAGAGCTGCCACACTCAGAACCAGCACTTCGCTCAGGGGAACCGACACAATTCTGCAGTTGCGTGAAGAAATCCAGCGCAACACCCCAACTGCAAGGGGATCATCGAAGCATCTTCTCTTGCGACAAGTATTATGGTACTTTTGCACAGCGGGCCCTGAGTGGGTCCTTTAACCGGCCTACGCACCATAGCGGGCAGCCTGAACTCTTGACTTTGTCCCGGTTCAGCGCAACCAATCAACTCTTTGAGTGCTATTTATTTCTTTGTAAAAAATGTTTTAATTGGTATTTACATGTTACAGAGTACAAAGTGACATACAACAGACGGTTAGTCGGGCATTTACATAGGGCCCTCCGGGTTTCAATGGTAGTTGTGCTTACATCTCGTTCGGAGATTGGTTGTACAGTCGTCTCGAGTCTGCCCTTCGTTCTTGCACCCATATAACATTGAACATATAGGTTGGTGCGGGTGGTTGCAGTTTAGTTGGAACATACAAAAAACGTGACATAGAACATAAAATTGACGTGCGGTTGTTTAGTGTCAGTTCGACAGGTCGCCTTGGAATCATGTTTGGCTGGTTTGGTTCTGGATTTTTGTTTTTCATGGCGGATTGTAAGGGTTAAGGAATATGTCTAGTTTCGCCCACAATCCTCTGTTGGGGTTCTTCCATGGTGTGTGTCTGAGTGCAATGTTGTCCGCCCCTCTGAGAAAAGTTACCCAGTTCAGCCACCCTTTGAATGTGACTTTGGAAGTATCTTTCCATTTCGCCAGGACTGACTTGACTGCTGTCGTCAAGAGGAAGTCTAGGAGGAGTCTGTCCTGTTGGGTGGGTACGTCTGTTGTGATATGAGCAGTGGTAGTTGTGGCGAATGCTCGGTCAAGATTGCAGCCTACCCCACAGATCTGACTGCGCTGGAACGACAATGGGCGGCCCTGGGCTTTCTCCTATTAAAACGTGAAATAGCAATGCAATGGGGCTCACCAAACAAACCACTCTTGATCACATGGGTTGCTTCAATGGATACATGTATGTTGTCTGAAAAAACTGTCTACAAGGTCAGGGGGTGTCCTGGAACTTGGGATAAGAAATGAGGTCATTGGAATGTATATAGAGGCGAACTTTGTACTTCCCCTACAACTGAAATGGCGATGACCAGGATTGGTCCTCCCCTAACTCGCACTTGTAATGTATGCCTTCTATGTCTATTTTTGTATTTCACGACTGCCAACTGATTACTTACTCTGCTTTGTTCAATAAAATATTTTTTTTTAAAAAAAGAGTGCAGCCTATTTTCCATTTAATCTTTAAAAATTAATATCTCGACTTCTAGTGATTGGATTTTCGTTGTTTTGGTCTGGTTTTATATATAACTTTATGCCCTATTTTTCTAAACTGGAGTGGAGTCCTTTTGTGGTGTTTTCACTGTGTTACTATGTGTTGTGTGCACAAATACTTTACACATTTCCTGTTAATTTAGAGTAGGTTATTGACTTACCCTGACTAGGATTCTGGTTCCTGCTTGGAAAGGGTGCATACCTCTACCAACCATATACCCAGTTTCTAACAGATACCACCTCTCATTCTTAAAGCCCAAAGTTAGTTGTCTTTAGAATACAGCATGAACCCAGTTTACTGGCTAAAAACTTCAATTAGTAGATGGTTCATAAACAACTAAGAGAAAATAGTTTTTTCATTTGAATATATGTTTAAATTGAAGACTATGATTAAAACCATTTCCTTCACTTTCAATAATTTGCTTCTGTCTCTTTGTCTGACTCCTTCTCTAGCAACATAAAAGAGTACCGACCTATTTGAACCATTTTTGCAACCAATCTCACTTGTAGGGTTCTCTTTTATCCAGGGAACTTCCAAGTAGATTTCTAACCATATTAATGAGTCCAAAATAAAGAAAAATATGGGTGTGACAAATGTATAAAACCAAGAACAGTTAGCCCTGACTGACCATGGTATACTGACTCATAGTGGACACTTTTACATGTACATAGTGTTAGGTGCCTCCGGGTAAAGTCTACCATTACCTGAAAAACCTAAATCCTTCATTTGTGTTTGCTATGAGCAGATTTTAAGGACTATTTTGTTCACACAGTAAGCAGGAGCAGCCCTAGTGAAAGGAAATGAGATGGCAAATGATGCACTGGAATGAGAGGCATTTGCTAAAATCACTATTCGTGGATAAATATATAACGGAAAACAAAACGTTCCCATGGGAAAAGAAACAAACTAAAATGCTCCTCAAGAGTCAAATAAATCTGAGAAAAAACAATAGAGCAGCAAGTTTTGGAAAATGAACAGTATAAGAAGGACTTATGAAACAGGCCTCATGTTTCTCACTATTATAAAGCTGTGGACTCAGACATATAACTAGTTAACAATGAAAAGGAGCAGAATTAGTTAATGATAACTTCAGAGTATAAGGGTGAAACTGAGGATAGATGTATTTAGCTATTGGTAATACAAACCTTTGTTACAAAGACTCCTTTTACATAAATCTCAGTGCGCAGGCTGTGTTGGACCCCCGAGCTGAAGTAAGTGAGATGGAGCTGGGTCGGGGCCACTTGCGTAGCAGCAACTTGCTGGTGAAAGTGAGAAGACATCACCTGTTCGCTTAGAATCAGCACTGAACTAGTGTTCTTCACAGCCAGAAGGTTGTCCCCAGAGCCCCACTGTATAAGAGAAAAAAAAAGACAAATTACGTTTCATCCTGGGAAAATTAGATGTCAGGCAATGAAAGAAAATCTGTTGGTCCTATTATAAAGTCCTCAAAACTAATTATGGAATGATACATGTTTATAGCTTCAAATATATATGAGGGATGATGACTTGGGTCTTAACATTATCTGAGTAACACCATACAAATTGTTAGCATTTCCATGCAACAGTCCCTCAACTTTCTGTAATAAACTCTTCAGCTCTAATGTTTAAGAGAACAATACTCACATGATACAATAGGGTCAAATTTAAATGAGCTCAGTGGAAGCACACAACCCAAAAACACAAATCTTTTGGTGGATGATCCTATAAAAAGACACTCTCATATCATAGACTTGTATATGTTCAGGGGCAAATGACCTGAATGAGCTTTGTTCACTTCCAAAGCTGACAAAAACGCCAAGCAAACATCTTCAATTTAATTAGAAGGATACTAAAAGTCCTATGTCATTGGAAAGGAATCTTAGAGCACAGGTCCTTTTATCAGAATTATAAACTTAATTTTAGATACTATATTCTATCAATGGTATAGTTTATTTTATAGGTTGAAAAGGATTTCTAACACAGCCGGTAACAACATGAATCTCAGAAATCTTCTTTATTTGGCTCGATAGAACAGTGGAATAATCCTCATTTAAAGTCGAGTATACCAACAATTGCTTTCTCTTAGAAAACAGAAAAAGAACACATTTTGTACATCACGGAATCTGTATTTTATCCATTCCCTATGCACTTAAGTAAACTTCTGTACTTTGAGGCGGTCTCAAAAAAGATCTTGAGTATCACAGACGCAGAATCAAAGTACGCGAAATTCTGATTTGTTAGAGAGAAATATAGAACTCGCTGAACGGAAAGCTTTATTTAAGTACTATCCATAGCAATGTCAGATAGCTGCCCAACAAGCTAGTAAAGTCAGTCCAAGGCAGATTTGTGGGACAGGAGTGTCCCCTGTATGGTGTGCAGTTGTGTTCCTCTGCCAAGTGGTGAGCATCTGTTATCCTGAGCTTTGATTTTCTCGGCCACCCCAGTAACATAAGTAAGGTCCAGAACCTGTTACCTGGAGGGGTGCACGGAGTGCTCCTTCTCTTACTGGAAGTCTACTACAAGCCCGGTCATGGGTTTAGCAAAGACAGTGATGGAGGCAGCATATTGTGTTTTGTGAATCCATAGTTTTTACCAGACCTTTTTACCTTTGTCACTGGAGTGGACATCAATAGGCACACTTGCGTAAAGTTATGCTTTTGTGCACTAGCGATGATCCTAGCGCTAACAATTCAAGTTATGTGCATTTGTATATGGCCTGTGTGGTACATGCATTGTGTGTATGGGTGCACCAGAGTAATGAAGGCACATGGGTTCCATTTTGGAAGCCCTTGGCCAGTTCCTGTGCACACAGTGGATGTGTACTGGTGGTATTCCTAATGTTGGAGGGAAGAAACCTAGACACTGAAGTGGGGGCAAAGGCGAGAAAAATAAAATGAGGTGTTTGGCCTACCTAGTGAAAAAGGGCAGCAGAAGCAGACTCAAAATTCCTGCTACGTTCATTAAATGCTGAGAAAATAATTCATCGCATTAGGTAGGATTTTCTTTGAAGCTGTCCTCAACAAGATAGAGAGGCAAATGAAGGACTAAATCGTAATATAAGGCCACTGAAGCAGCCTTCAAGATAAACAGCCAGATGTTGAGCACTTTCATACTTTGGGGGATACCAGGCAGGCCTTCTCGCCCCTCTGATTGCACTGGCTGTGGAACCATTGGCCATTAGGATTACAACTAACACAGACATTAAGGGTTTCCCTTTTGGGGGAGAGACCATAAGCTCAGCCTCATTGCTGATGACATTTTACTGTCACGGTCTTATCCAGAGCCAGAGGAATTCCTCGCAAAGGTTCTGGAGGAGCTAGAACACTTTGAGAAAGTTCCTGCCTTCAAGGCCAAAGGACAAAAACTGAAAATTCGGAATAAGTCAAACCCCCCAACCCCCACCCCTCTTTCAAACTGCAGCCAGTTTGAAATTTATTTTCTTGTTCAGATAGGAAAACCATTACCTCCAATTCATGGGCTCTGATACAAGTGAAAAGCTTGAGAGCTGAATGTGGCTAACTGGTCAGCTGTTTAAAGACAATTCTATAAGTATTTGAAGGTCACTATCCTTATATTATAGATGGCGGTTTGTAAACGTGCTCAAAATGAACATTCTGCACAGGGTCTTCTATATTTCCCACTCACTCCTGGTCTACCCCTGGAATGTACTGAATATGCAGAAAAGAATTATGAGATTTGTCTGGAGGGGTTGTTTGTAGGCATTGTAGGCATTGCTGTAGATTCTGCATCTCAAAACAATATCATGATGGCCTCTATGGGCAGGAGGGAGAGGGTTGCCTTGTGTGGACTTTCACAAAAGGGCTGTGCACCTTCTCTCCACTGGGTAGAAGAATCAGTATCTATGTCAAACTGAGAATGATTGCGACAAATGTGCTCAGTTGGAGTCTCTTGTGAGAGCTGCCTAAAGGACTAACAATCCTAGGAGTAAGACTCCATACCAGACATGGAACCTCCAGTGCGAAACAAAGGAGGGGTAGAACGGACTGTTATTTAACCAGGTCCAGCACACATGTCTGGGATAACAGTAGTACAAAAACAGTATGCAGTTCCTAACAGAGGATGCAGGATTTAGGAGTGTCAGGTGCGGATGCTCAAGGAGATCCGCGAGTTACAAGATGGGATGGAGAGGGCACCTCTCCTTCGGAAAAAGACGCTCACACACCCAGCCAGCTAGGCGTCTTGCTTCATCATCGGGTCTGCTCCTTATCGGGTTGGCGTGCAATACCCGATCAGGCACCAGTGATGGGGCCTACTTGGCGGAGATCTTTTTGCCTTTATGCCGGTGGGTGAGGTGCGTGTGAGGGCCCTTGAACTGTATATATTTAACAAGAGACCTGTTTATGGTCTGACAAAATTTTACCCCACTCCGGGTCTGAAATCTCCTTGTGTAATATAATTTCCCATTATTACGCAGGTTTTGTAAGGGGGGATGGAACACTTCAGATAAGGAGGTATAAAACCATTTTACCTGGAGTCTATCTCCTCCTAGAGTGAGAATGGCCTGCAATACCACATGAGTTGTGGGTTTTTCTCGTCCGTTGTTCCACAGCCCTTTAAACGTTCCAATCAGAGTCTCATACTGCAGGAATTGTCCTGCCTGGGGTCCGATGCTCTCAACCAGGTCTTCCAGCGGAGCGAGGGTAGCTTGCTGATAGCAATCCCCCACAGACTCCAAACCCACCCCCGTCCAAGCTGATAATTGGTCAGAGGTAAATATCGTCCTAGGGTTGCCATATGGTAGGCCTATCAGGGGCTGTGCTGGGGCGTACAGAGTGGCTTCCACTTTTTTGGCCACGCAGCGTTTTCAACACTGCAGGGCGGTGGTTTGTAGCACAGATCGGTGGGGGATAATCAGCGATGGGTCTAGCATTCTAGCTATCAATAGTGTTGTGCGGTCGCCAGAGTTTGTCAAGTGCTTCCCCTCTGGACCTAGGCCCAATAGCCATTGTGCCAGCCATTGTAGTTTGGCAGCTAGGAAGTAAAGCTCGAAATTTGGTACCCCCAGACCTCCATCTGTTATAGGACGGTGCAACATTGCTAAGGACATCCTCCGACGCCCCCTCTCCCATCTAAGTTCTCGCAGCGGGGAATCTATTTGTTCGAACCATCCAGCGGGTACCACCTTTCAGAGGTTAGGAAAGAAATATAAAAGGCGTGGCAGCATGACCATCTTTGGCAGGGATACTTGGCCATTATCGGGAGGAAAAGGGAGTACCAGAAGGGTACACAAGTTTGAAGGGCTCCAAACGCTCTTGTTGGTTCACCTCTCTCAAATCCTCCAAGGAGTGGAAGATGTGTAGCCCTGGGTATCTGAAGGAGGAGGGGGCCCAGTTGAGGTCCAGTGGGAGATACAGTGGGCGTGGAAGGTTCGGAAAAGTGGGGAACAAATAAGTCATGTTTATATTAACCTTTGGGCCGGACACTTGTTCAAATCTGCTCAAGATTACAAGCGTCACTTCAGAACCTCACACCGCATCATTAAGATAGATCAGGAGATCATCTGCATAAAGTGAGATGATATGTACTCTTCCCCCAACCGTCAGGCCCACTCTTCCACCTCCCTGTCGGAACAACGCTGCAAAGGGTTCTATCGCCAGAGCAAATAAAAGGGGTGACAGTGGGCACTCCTGTTGGGTACCACGGAAGATTCGATATTGTGTGGATATCATCTTGCCTGTATTACCTCTGGCCTTGAGGTGTTCAAATAGTATTTTGACCCACTTCATCCACTTGTCCCCCAATCCCATGTGTTGCATAATTTATAGCAGGAAATCCCACTGTATAGCGTCAAAAGCCTTCTCGAGGTCTATTGACAGATGTGCCGATCCTGGTATAAGTTGACCCCGGGATGGTAGAGCACCCTGTACAGCCTATGAACGTTGAACGATCTATTCCGGGTGGGGATAAAACCATCCTGCTCCGGGTGGATGAGTGTCGACATGTGTGGTAATAGGTGGAGCGCTAGTACTCTGCTAAGGATTTTTAAGTCCAAATTAAGCATGGAGTGTGGTCGGAATTCTGTGATGTAGGATCCCTGGGTGGTCTTCTTAGAGAGTGGGATCACTAGGGCATTCCTTGTGGACGCAGGAAGCTGCCCAAGTCTTAGTGATTCTGCATACAGAGTCCCTAGGTGGGGAGCCAGTGTCTAAGTGTATGCAGAGTAAAATTCAGCGGGGAGACCATCTTGGCCCGGGATCT
This sequence comes from Lissotriton helveticus, assembly GCF_964261635.1. Classification (NCBI taxonomy): domain Eukaryota; kingdom Metazoa; phylum Chordata; class Amphibia; order Caudata; family Salamandridae; genus Lissotriton; species Lissotriton helveticus. The sequence continues at coordinate 445,266,822 of NC_136071.1, read as the reverse complement.
TGCCTGTGGCCATACTCTTAATGTTTGCCAGCATTTCCTGAATTTCTCTCGGACCACCCAATGCAGATCTGTTTTGCCAGTCCAGTAGTTTAAGAGGGAGTAATGTTAGAAAGAGTTGTTGTTCCTCCTGGGGCACTTGGTGGGGCCTTGTATACAAGGAGTCATAATAGTCTCTAAACAGGGTGTTAATGGCCTTTGGGTCATGAACAGGATGATTTGCGCTTTTGCAAATATGCGTGATTGGAGAGCCATGCTTCTCTGGTCTAATCAACCAGGCCAGTAAGCGCCCAGGTCTGCCATCTTCCTCCTGCACTCTAGTGAGGTACCCCCTGTAGTCGTGGCACCTCAGTCTTTCATGGGCCTGATGATAGACTACTCAGGTATTCTTCAATAGTTCCCGTTTGTGGTGTCAGGGCCTTGCATATTGTCTAGGTAATTTGTCTTCCAAGGTTCTTTGTTCTTGATGTAGTTCCTGCTGAGCCGCAATTGACTGTCACAGGCAGAACCCCCTCATCACTACCTTAAACGCCTCCCACTCAACCAGTGTTGTGAATGCTGTATGCGCATTTACGGAAAAGTAAGTGTTAATGGTCATGCCAGGGATTCCCAGAAACAGGGACCTTCCAACATCAACGGGTTAAGCCACCACAGTGGGATCAGGGGTCATTTCCCCAGGGGTTGGAAGGACAATAATATTGGACTAAAGTCTGAGAAGGTACGACCAGGGTATTCCGTGTGTGTGTGATAGAGTGACCTAGACCAGGAGAACGCAGGAAGGCGTCAATCCTCGTATGTAACTTATGCATGGATGAGTAATATGAATAGTCTTTGTCATACTGATGTTGTGTTGTATCCTCCATACATCGTCCAACCCCCCAGTGTCCTATCCAGGCCTTCAGTGCTGCCATAGTACGGTAAGCCTGGACTCCCAGCAGTAGGGGGTGCGACCAATCTAAGGTGCTGTCAGCTACGCAGTTGAAATCCCCTCCTAACATCATGTCTACCCCTGCCATATGAGCCGAGATGCCTTGGAGAAAGAGACCCTGTTCCTGGTTAGGGGCGTGTGCGGTACCCAATGTGATCTCACGCCTAAGCAGCCTTCCTTTCACAAATACATATCTACCCTCCTTGTCAACCAAGGTATTAAGTGGTTCGAAGGGTATTCCTGCAAGTATCCAAATTGACACTACCCATGCAAATGCAGAGTATGTGGTTGCATAGATCTGCCCCCTCCAACATCTATGCAATTTCTCCACTTCAGACTGTATAAGAGGTGTCTCTTGCAGGAGGGCGAACTGTACCTCCCTCCTTCGTAGATATCTATGTATGTTATGTCATTTGGACACCGACTGTCAGCCGTCAGGCCTCTTGCACCCTTCCCTTTTCTGTCAGACCATAAGACTACCAGTCCCAGAATGCCTTGTGAGGGCTCACAACTTGTATGCCTACCTAGACTGCTCTAGTGGCGATCAGCTGACCTGTTTCAGTATATAGGCGGTCAGCTCAGGACATCAGGTGCTTGGCTTCTCTTCCTGTATTGGACCACACACCTTTTCCTGTTTGCTCGAGTGCTTGCTGGAGACTTCTGTGCCGTTCCTGCTTCGAGTCATTCTCCTCCCTGGAATAGTCCTTTGGCTTCCCAGCGCTACCATCGCCTACCTTCTTTACCAATTAATCTTTTGGATTAGCAGCCTTTTTATTGTGCTGCCTTTTTCTGACTCTGCTCGCGTTCTGCATTTTTGCTCACGTACTGCATAAAGCGGTTCATTTTCGAACGCAAGGGTGTTTCCCTGATTCTGCTTCCTTCCGCCTCGGACGTGAGGCGTGTTTTGCCTTTTTCCCTGTGTTGGCGCGAGTCGCTCTGAAGTTTTTGGATTATTCAGTTTTCTGCACTTTCACATTTTTGCTTTTTAGTGCGGAGTAATACGGAAACGTTACCGAGGCTAAGGTAATTTTTTTAATTTATTTATGCATGCATTTATTTTCACTGGAGAGTCAATTGAGTATGATGATCGTGTCGGATAACTTTGACCTTTAATTTTTTTTTGTGTGAAAGAATTAAGAAATCCTATTAATCTTGATTCCTGCTATTTATAAAGGATTTTAGAGCATTCTAATCCTCGGAAGACTATACTCTTCATACCGGATTTCAGGAAGTCCTTTTGTTGAATTGTTTCCTTTTTATTTGGAGAGACATTCCCCATTTACAACTCTGCCAAGAAACCTACCACACTCCTTCTTTGAAGAGACTTTATCAACTCCATTCTGCTAAGGTGTCTGCCACATGGACAAAGTGTCCTTATACAAGGTGTTAGTGATAAAGTACTACATTGTCAAGATGTCTGTATTTAAGCCCTTCACCGCCAGATGCCGGTAAGTCTGGGTTAGCATACAAGGTAAATTAACATTAATGCTGCATAATAATTTACCTCTGATTAATCTCCTTTCTTCTATTTTTCTCTCCCAGCTGCAGGATTGCCCGCCCTCAACTAATCTCCCCTGAAAGACGCCCAGGTGGTCCTTCCGTGTCACTCCGCTCCTTGGGGTATCAGTCTATCCTCAGTTTGTCTCAGTGGTCTGAGGTGGCTATACCCTACTACAGTGAAGAGACTACATTTTCGCTCCTGTGGATTTTGGTTCAGCATGTCTTGACGTTCGGGACAGATCTACAGAATCCGACACCGACCCCATCCCCTTGATATTCCACGTCAGGAATTTCAGTGTGCAAGGTACAGATGACATGTACAGGAGATCAGTCTCTACCCCGACCCCCCATCTCTGCCCCCCTCAGGCCTCCAAAATCAAATTAGCACCGTCCCTGCAGTAGAGCAGAACAATACAAACTAAAACAAACGGCCAACAAAGCCAAACTCCCTTTTCCCAGAGCAGTCTGGCGACGGCCAGCCGCCCAAACCGTGAACACCACATCGAACTTTCACAGAAGACCCCAATTAAGTTTGGGTGTAGCCTTCAAGATGGATATGCACGAGTCATGGAGCTCAAGCCGGTCCACGCCGACAAATACAGAAGCGGTGTCCAGTTTGGCATCTCCCAGTACCAGCAGAGTGGCCCACCCCGCTTCTCAACATGATCTTGTCCGGTCAAGCACTTTACTTAGAGGTCATCAGCCGACCTAGAGGTGATGGTTGGCAACTGGAAACTATCTGCCCTGGGGGGATCTGAGTCAGAATCTCTTGTGCCTTTCACTGAAGGGAACCCCCTGTCCGATTAAGAGTCTCTAGGCTTTATAATTTTGGCCACTGCCTGAAGCGCTGCCACCCTTTCTTTTTCAGTTTGGGACGAGGTCGGTTTCTTAGATGGTCTTCGTTTGGACCGCCTCCTGGCCCGTTTCCCACAGTGTTGTTCTCGGGCCGCGACAGCCCTGCCTTCAGTTGTAGATTCCCAGCCCGGTAGGTTTCGATCCATTGCCAGGCTGCCCAAGGATCATCACAAAAATGGGTCTTTTCATCTAGTTGTATGCAGAGCCTGGCCGGGAAGAGCAAGGAGGACTGCAGGCTCGCTTCCGGAGTGCTCTCTTAACTTCAACAAATGATGCCCTACATCGTTGCACCTCAGGTGTGTAGTCAGGAAAAATGGATACCTGGCTGTTATCGACCATAAATGGGCTATCTATTCTTGCTTTCTGCAGGAGGGTGTCTCCATCTCTGAAGTGCTAGAGTCTCGGCACCACTGAGCGTGAAGGTCTGCCGGGCGAAAGCTGGCGGGCGGGGACTCGGTGGGGTCTTTCAAGACTGTAGATGGTGGACAGGCCCTTCGGGGCTACCACTTCGCTGAGCCATGTTTCAAGAAAGGATACCATATCCTTGCCCTCTATTCCTTCAGGCAGTCCAGTCACTCAGATATTATTCCTCCTGTTCTGGCCTTCAGCGTCCTCTGCACTGAATTCCAAGGTGCAAACTCATTCAGAAAGTTCCTTAACTTGATATACCAGCGATTGGAGCGTGGAGTGAAGATCAGCGATGGATATTTCAACAACTCCCACTCTCTCCGCTAGTTTATGATGTTCCATGCAAAATAATCCCAGCCCCACTGACACCGTACTTATATCTTGGTGAAGGGTAGATTTTGTGTATGCTATAGCTGCCAATATCTTAGTTAACTGTTTTTGCACTGGGTCTCCTGCTGTTGATTGGGGTGACAGCCCCTAGTTCCACCAGAGCTCCGGTCGTTTTCGCTCTAGCTTTCCCCATCGCTGCGATGTGCAGGGAACTGGGTGCACCCTTCCTCAGAGTTGGATCGCACAGTCAGATGGCTCGAACAGACGAGGCCCTAATCCGGCTCGGGCCTCTAGAGGACCTTAAGCAAGGCATCCCGGTGCAGGGATCCTGTAGGGTCTGCTTGCTGCAGGTCTGTGTGTAGGGTACCAGGGCGGTTGCAGGATCAGGAGGGCAGGTTTATGTTTGGGGAAAGCAGGTATCACCTTTCGTGTTCCTCCTGGGTATGAGGAGTAGTACCTCACATGCCTATCCCAGATATCCGGCGGACAGGTAAAGTCCGAAGGCACTGATTTCCAATGGCAGTGAGCATCGGGCCAAGAGTCAAAAGGGAGCACCACTGCCAACCCCCCCCCCCCCCCCCCCCAGTCCAGGGAGTGTCCCACACCACCACCAGGCTCCGATGTGTGCCCCGAGTTGTCTCGATAGCAATCAGCCCTCACGTGTGGCTGCACAGCTGTCCCATGCAGGACAAGACTCCCAGGGCTCCAGCAACTAAATCTCCCACCAGGCGCTTCAGCGGAGTCCACCGTCCATGACACAGTAGCAAGCCTCCCAGGTGCGATGCAAGCAGGGGAGAGGAGGGGTGGTGGACCCACTCTATCTGGGTTTTGCAGCCCCCACTCCAACCTACCAATTAAACAGGAGTGCAGGGGGACTCTGCTTTGCTCAGCACACGTAGCTCATATCCGGGGCCTCCCGCCATCCGCCAGCTGCTCCTCACCAGCCCTCCTTTGGTCCAGGGTATTTGCAGGCACTGCCAGAGTGCGGTCTAGCAGCCACCAGGGGGCCCCCACCATATCTGGTCTGGCAGTGGTCCAGGCACTATCCTGTCCACCAGCCTCCACTGTCTAGGCCACCAGACCTCTCTGCGGCTACACTTACGCTGTCCGAGGAGTGTGATGCCTCTGCGGGTACAGCGCTACTGCGTTGATCCAGCAGTTTCTTGTTGTGGACTTCCCTGGAGCCCGCAGTGTCAGTCAACAGAGGTCCGTCTCCGGGTCACAGCGAAGCCTGATATTCCCCGGTCGCTCAGCAGTCTCCTGTAGTTTGGAAAAAGAGGCAATTCCAGAGCCCCAACCGGTTCCTTCAGGCTGCGGGCACTCAGAGTCTGCTGGGTAGTCAAACTTTTGCTTTCGTTCGCCCTGTGTAATCAGCAATTGCAGGATCGTGATCGGGCTGGCACAGAGCAACAGGCTCACGCGTCTGCCATCTTAGTCTTCCAAACCACGCCCCCTCTGGTTTTCACCTTTAAGTGTGACATTTACAGTCTACTCCATCTGTCTGATATTCCTTTTAGCCCTGGATCAACTTTATATTCAGCTATTAACATTTTTGTGCACTATTGTTCTTCATTTCTAACTTTTTATCTTTCAGACATTCAATTTTAGCACTGACCTCTATCTGTGTGATGTTGCCATCCAGTTCAGTAGGTGTTTGGAGCTTCCAGTAATCCTTCCCCTCTGTCTTCCAAGAATTATGACTGCCAGTAGACACTTTTCTCCACATTGCTACTCTACCTTTGTTAGTTCCAGCAGCAAGCATTCCTGCAGAATGAGAGGCAAGACCTGAGGTAAAACCAACTAGACAGGTGTTAAAAAAAATCATATTATAAAGAGTGAGGTAATAGAACATTCAGTCCAACACATTGATGGAGCCTTAGTACCTCAATATTTACCTCTTCTGAACAGACTTAATTTACTCAATGAAGCTAATTGGAAAGGAAACTGAATGGTTATTTTCATTTATAACATATCAAACACCATTTCCCCAAGTGGAGAAGTACAACTGTGTCTTTCTACACAAGTTTCTGTGATCGCCTCGGAATGAATCATGTTTCTCTTCTGCTCGTTTCTTAGTATATCACCTCATGGTTCATTACACTAAATCAGTAGAACACGTTGAGTTATGTTCAATGTATTACATCCACTGACTTTAAACATTTGATACAATGTGAAGGGTCTTTTATAAAACTGTGAGATTAAATAATTTTAGGGAGGCAGTAACATAGGAAACTGTGCAGGTATTTTGCTAGTGTTGAATTTGTTAAAATCAATTCAACACCCTATAAAAAGTGAACCACCCATTGCTGCAGCTAGACAACAAAAGGGAACTGCAACACAATAGTTTATGGTGCACCAAGAGACAACGGCCAGAACAGTATAGAAAGTAATCAGAGCAAAAGAGAAGGAGAGGAGGATCAAAAGTATACAAAAAAGAGAATGAGTACATGTGAGGGCTAGTTGCTTAAAATGCTAAGACCAGGCATAACAATAAATTGAATATACTATATGACATTGAGAACAATCTAGATTCTCAGTTGACTATTAAAAATGACATACCAGCAAATATATATATATATATATATATATATATATATATATATATACATATATATATATATATATATATATATATATATATTACCTACTGGCGGTCGCCAGTAGGTAGTTATAGTTAGGATCGATTTCCATAGGGAAATCGCAACATTCTATTTGGAATAACTTTGGCGCCGGTTGAGGAATCAGCCTGAATTTTTCAGCAACTTTGCCTCGCGGCGCTCCGCTCCTTCCCTGAAAGTTTGGGGGGGATTCGTCAAGCGGGGGCCGAGATAAAAGGGGGGTCCCAAAACGTGTTTTCCTCATGTTAATTTCCATAGGGCGGTCTGTCGCACTTTTAGCTCGAACGGCTGAATGGATTTTCACCAAACTTGGCAAAATTGTAGGGACTGGTAGCCCGATGTGCCTTTGCTATGTCTCAAGATATGTGCTCCAGAGGATTTTGAGTAATTTAGGTTCAAAAAAATTTATATATCTGTAAGCGCGCCCCGGTGCGCGTACCGGGGAGCGCTCCGGGCGCGCAACGCGACCTGCGCACAGGAAGCTGATTGGCTCTCGGGTGTCTGTAAACATTCGAAACAGTTCGCAGCGGCCGCCATCTTGTGTCACGGTAGGATCGAGACACAAGAGGTGGCAAAAAACAAAGGGGGAAATGACCAAAAGGGGGCAGGGTACACCCCCCCCTGACCCCCTAGGTTTGATGTGGGGGCCATAAAAGGGTCCCTCCGGTAAAAAAAAATGTAATTTTATTTCGATTTTTGCGGGGGGAGCGCCAGGTACGCGCACCGGGGAGCGTACTTTGGTGAAAAATAGTGAAAATAATAGTGTAAAATAATCATTTTGAGTGATTACAGGTAGGGTAGCTCTGAAAAGAGCTTTTGGGTTCTGTGGCTTTTTTAGGTACCTACAAGTACGTTCCACACACACCCACACGCACACAACCCCACACCCACACACTCCCCACACACACCTCACACACGCACACCTCCACCCACACCCAAACACCCCACAGCCCCACACCGACACCTTACACATCCACACCCACAACCACACATCCCACACACCCAGACACACACACACACCTCACCCCCCAACACACACACATGCACACACAGATACCTCACAGACACACCTCACACACCCCACACACCTCCCCCCCACACACACACGCACACCTCACAGACACATCCACACATCCCACACATACACACACATCCTATACACATACTCCCCACAACCACACACACCCCACACACACCTCACACACTCACACTTCCACCTACACCGAAACACCCCACACACCCACACCCACACACACACTTTACACACCCACACCCACATACCCCACACAGATATACACCTCATCCCCCCCAGACACACACACACACACATAAACACCTCACAGACACACCCCGCACATCCCCCACACACACCTCCCCCACCCCCACACATGGGGAAAACTCAGTGAAACACTAAAATAATAATTTAAAGTGCTTAGAGGTAGGGTATCTCTGAATAGAGTTGTTGTGTTGTGTGGGTGATTTAAGTACCAACATGTAGGTACCAATGCAGAGTCTTAAATTCAATGTACACCGTTTACTCTGTAGATAATTTGCATGTTGTTATAGAAGTTATTGTGGTATATGCAATCCATACCATAGTCTGTCAGGAAAACATATAGAACATGGAGGCAGGAGATGAAAAAGAGATGTCAAATACACTTTGGAGATAATATAGTTGGAGAAAGGAAGTATCTATGAGCAAAATTACTATGTAAAACAAAAAAGTTGCACAGTATACTATAAGTTTGACTTTACATTATAATCAATTTGGTAGTAGTTTAAGATTTACATATAAAATGAATAATGTCTCAAACAATTTTAGAATTATTAAATATTAATTTATTTTTGAGATTCATTTTCAAAATTTGATAGAACGTCTAACATTTGACTGTCCGAAATGTCCTCTTTTTGAGTGAACATAACTTCCAACATTTGACTGTCAGAAACGTCCTCATATTGAATTAACAAATCCACAGATTCTACACATTGTAGAAGTTCATGGTCCCGTGATTCATCCATAAATTCCAAGTCATTGGGTTCAATGATTTCCTCATTGTTCATCTCTAGGACAATTTCAAAGGAAACGTTCTGTTCTCCTTCCATTTTTGTGCTGAAATTTACATTAAAAAAAAATCAGTAGAAATATGGCACTGTTGGGTTTAAGTTCAGACAGGTAGTTTTGATTTTTTAACAGTGAAGTTAACTTTGGGCAGTGTATGGTAACAGGCAGGAAGTAGAAATATAAAAAAGTGCCTGTGAAGAAACGTAAGTAAATTCATAATTATAGCAGAGAAGCCTAAGTCAATCCATAAATATAACAGAGGAGCCTATCTCTATCTATAACTATAGCAGAGGGACAGTAAATAACTATCAGAAAACGTTTTTAAAAAATAACTTAAAGTGCCCCCTACAAATTATCAACTTACTTTACAGAGAGGTGAAGAAGACAAAATGCGAAAATCCTTTCAAGATGTACCTCAGGTAGTTGTAGTCAAAATGGCCGTGTTTCCCTCTCATTTTTCATTTATATTCATGTACATAACCAATCAAATGTCAGGAAAAAAAAATAGAAAATGAAAGTAACATTTTAATTGGTTGTCAATTCTAACACTTCAGATGTGTTTTTGTGAAGTAATTTACCTCAGGGTATTTAGAGAGGTCTACAGGCTAAATGGCTCAATGGAATTCCATCGAATTTGGGAAAATGGTAGGGATTGGTATGTAGTATGAGCTATTCTATATTTGGTGAAAGTGTCTCCAGTGGTTTTTATGTAAATTAACTTCTAACATTTTTTTAGAGCGTTTCCCGGTGCGCCCCCCGGTACGTGTACCGGCAGCGCTACGGGAGTCCTCCATTTTGTGTTTCGGTAGATTTAAGACAGAAAATGGAGGACAAACAACATTGGGAATGGGTATAAGGGGGCATCGTAGGCACTCCTTGACCCTCTAGGTTTTCTGAGGGGGTCTTAGGAGGCCCAAACAGGCAAACAAAAAAAATGTTTTTATTTTTCGCGGGGGGAGCGCCCGGTACGCGCACCGGGAAGCGTACCGGGGAGCGTACTATGGTGAAAAATAGTGAAAAAAGTTAGAAAAAGATAATCATTTGGAGTGATCAGAGATAGGGTAGCCCTGAAAAGGGCTTTTGGGTTCTGTGGCTGATTTAGGTACCTACAAGTAGGTACCAATGCACAGTCTTAAATTCAGGAGGAATATTCTATTCCCCTCATCTGAAAAGTGCACACCATCTTCCCTGTAGATATCTTGCATGTTGTAACGCAAGTTATTATTGTATATTGAACCCATTCCATAGTCTCTCATGTAAGCAGAAACAGATTTATTCACATGTTTCCGTGCTTTCTCAAATTGTGGACAAAATTGATTGGACCACTTCCATTTCTGCCTTTGGCATATATTGGAATATACCAAGGCAGTTTGAGGAAAAAGTGCCATCAATTGATAAAAGGTGTCCTTTATAAGCATTTCCAGACCTACCCCAGTCAAAGTGCCCAAGTCATTTCCTCCACAGTGCACAATTAAAAGGTCAGGGTGTGGCAAATGCAAAAAGGTTTTCACCAATGGTATCAATTGGTGACATTTCAATCCTCTGTGGCCAATCCATTTAATCTTCACATTTGGTAAGTCAAGGTTGTGAAAATTTCTGGTAGCTGCATACCGTTGAGCCCAGTGGATATAGCTATGTCCAATAATCCAGACAGAATACATGGTGAGAGGAGATTCTGATGCAGTCAGATGAAGTGTGGAGAAGCAATGGCAGTTGTAACAATAGGAGTTTGCAAGAAAAAACCTGTGGAGTTTCAGTGCTCTTGAATCACAAGCAATGATTGGTAGAATGAGATAGTTGAAAACTGAAAGTTAGGGTGCATGGTTGTGTTCTGTGTAAGAAGTAATTTGAATGGTTAAAAAAAAGTCATTTAAAGAAACCTTGCACCAGAAAAGCTGGTGTATTCGCAGGTCAAACATCCTTGATGAGGTGATTTGCAACATTGTAGAATAAACCTTTAACCCTGGGAGCTCAGTGAGGAGGGAGTTGCTATGGTAACAGGTAGAAAGGGCTGAGGGGGGAAGGATGTTGGTTTGAAAATACAGAGGGAAGAGATTTGATTGGTTACCATGAGCAATATGTGTGTAGAATTAGAGGTTTTCTGTGCCTTTATGGTTTGCAGTGTCTGGAGAACATACCTTTTGCTCTGCTAAAGAAATATTGGTGTGTGTATCTGACACTGTTCTGAATCTCCTAAAATATTTGTAAAGGTGAGTTATGATTCATTTAATATACATAGAGACTTGTATACTCTATGGAGAAGATTTGGAAGCAAATTGTGGTTTTTTAATGTTGCTTTGTGTCATGCTTTTTGATAATGCTTGGTAAAAAGTTTTTACTGCATAGAGTAATTGTATTTTGTAAAATTGTGAAGTTTTAGTCGTGACATGGAATGCTTCTACATAGGACCTGTGCTGTGTTTTGTAAATGTGATGTCAAAAACGATTTTGGGGAAAATAAATGGTTTTTACATTTTTTAAAAGGAATAAAGAATGTGTGCATGTTTAATAGAAATACATTTGACTCTTTACAATGATGTTACCTGTGTTAACTCAGTGTAGGAAGCATATTGAGTTTGTTTGCATAGAGGAATTGTATTTTGTAAAATTGTGAAGCTCCATGTGAAAGCATTTGCCTCAGTCTTATCCCTGTTGTGAGGCAGATGTTTGTAAATAGGATCTGTGCTATTTTGGGGAAAATGAATGGTTTTTACATTTTTGAGTATAATGTGGCGCAAAGGTTTAAAAAGTGACGCATCTACCTACATGCGCCACTTTTTAAATATGGGGAAAAAAGGTACATGTTTGGGCTTTCCTGGGGAGCCTAGGTGGTGAGGCTTGTATCTAAGAGTGCAGTGGACTAGGCGTCATGAAGTATATACCTGTCTGCATTCTTAGACGCAGGTGTCAATTTGACTCTTTACAATGATGTTACCTGTGTTTTAACTCAGTGTAGGAAGCATATTGAGTTTGTTTGCATAGAGGAATTGTATTTTGTAAAATTGTGAAGCTCCATGTGAAAGCGTTTGCCTCAGTCTTATTCCTGTTGTGAGGCAGGTGCAAGATTTTGCCTCAGTCTTATCCCTGCTGTGAGGCAGATGATTGTAAATATGATCTGTGCTGTGTTTCCTAAATGTGATGTCAAAAACGATTTTGGGGAAAATAAATGGTTTTTACATTTTTGAGTATAATGTGGCGCAAAGGTTTAAAAAATGACGCATACATGCGTCACTTTTTAAATATGGGGAAAAAAGGTACATGTTTGGGCTTTCCTGGGGAGCCTAGGTGGTGAGGCTTGTATCTAAGTGTGCAGTGGACTAGGCTTCATGAAGCATATCCCTGTCTGCATTCTTAGACACAGGTGTCAATTTGACTCTTTACAATGATGTTAGCTGTGTTTTAAATCAGTGTAGGAAGCATATTGAGTTTGTTTGCATAGAGGAATTGTATTTTGTAAAATTGTGAAGCTCCATGTGAAAGCGTTTGCCTCAGTCTTATTCCTGTTGTGAGGCAGGTGCAAGATTTTGCCTCAGTCTTATCCCTGCTGTGAGGCAGATGATTGTAAATAGGATCTGTGCTGTGTTTCCTAAATGTGATGTCAAAAACTATTTTGGGGAAAATAAATGGTTTTTACATTTTTTAGTACAATGTGGCGCAGAGGTTTAAAAAGTGACGCATCTACCTACATGCGTCAATTTTTAAATATGGGGCAAAAAGGTACTTGTTTGGGCTTTCCTGGGAGCGTAGGTGGTGAGGCTTGTATCTAAGAGTGCAGTGGACTAGGCTTCATGAAGCATATACCTGTCTGCATTCTTAGACGCAGGTGTCAATTTGACTCTTTACAATGATGTTACCTGTGTTTTAAATCAGTGTAGGAAGCATATTGAGTTTGTTTGCATAGAGGAATTGTATTTTGTAAAATTGTGAAGCCCCATGTGAAAGCGTTTGCCTCAGTCTTATTCCTGTTGTGAGGCAGGTGCAAGATTTTGCCTCAGTCTTATCTCTGCTGTGAGGCAGATGATTGTAAATATGATCTGTGCTGTGTTTCCTAAATGTGATGTCAAAAACGATTTTGGGGAAAATAAATGGTTTTTACATTTTTTAGTATAAAGTGGCGTAAAGGTTTAAAAAATGACACATCTACCTACATGCGTCACTTTTTAAATATGGGGGGAAAAGGTACATGTTTGGGCTTTCCTGGGGAGCCTAGGTGGTGAGGATTGTATCTAAGAGTGCAGTGGACTAGGCTTCCTGAAGCATATCCCTGTCTGCATTCTTAGAGGCAGGTTTCAATTTGACTGTTTACAATGATGTTACCTGTGTTTTAAATCAGTGTAGGAAGCATATTGAGTTTGTTTGCATAGAGGAATTGTATTTTGTAAAATTGTGAAGCTCCATGAGAAAGCGTTTGCCTCAGTCTTATTCCTGTTGTGAGGCAGGTGCAAGATTTTGCCTCAGTCTTATCCCTGCTGTGAGGCAGATGATTGTAAATAGGATCTGTGCTGTGTTTCCTAAATGTGATGTCAAAAACGATTTTGGGGAAAATAAATGGTTTTTACATTTTTGAGTATAATGTGGCGCAGAGGTTTAAAAAGTGACGCATCTACCTACATGCGTCAATTTTTAAATATGGGGCAAAAAGGTACTTGTTTGGGCTTTCCTGGGGAGCGTAGGTGGTGAGGCTTGTGTCTAAGAGTGTAGTGGACTAGGCTTCATGAAGCCTATCTCTGCTGCATTCTTAGACACAGGTGTTTTGAGGCAAAATCTTGCACCTGTCTCACAACAGGAATAAGACTGAGGCAAACGCTTTCACATGGAGCTTCACAATTTTACAAAATACAATTACTCTATGCAAACAAACTCAATATGCTTCCTACACTGAGTTAAAACACAGCTAACATCATTGTAAAGAGTCAAATTGTCACCTGTGTCTAAGAATGCAGCAGAGATAGGCTTCATGGAGCCTAGTCCACTGCACTCTTAGACACAAGCCTCACCACCTACGCTCCCCAGGAAAGGCCAAACATGTACCTTTTTGCCCCATATTTAAAAATTGACACATGTAGGTAGATGCGTCACTTTTTAAACCTCTGCGCCACATTATACTCAAAAATGTAAAAACCATTCATTTTCTCCAAAATCGTTTTTGACCTCACATTTAGGAAACACAGCACAGATTGTATGTACAATCATCTGCCTCACAGCAGGGATAAGACTGAGACAAAATCTTGCACCTGCCTCACAACAGGGATAAGACTGAGGCAACGCTTTCACATGGAGCTTCACAATTTTACAAAATACAATTCCTCTATGCAAACAAACTCAATATGCTTCCTACACTGATTTAAAACACAGGTAACATCATTGTAAAGAGTCAAATTGACACCTGTGTCTAAGAATGCAGACAGGGATATGCTTCAGGAAGCCTAGTCCACTGCACTCTTAGACACAAGCCTCACAACCTACGCTCCCCAGGAAAGCCCAAACAAGTACCTTTTTGCCCCATATTTAAAAATTGACGCATGTAGGTAGATGCGTCACTTTTTAAACCTCTGCGCCACATTATACTCAAAAATGTAAAAACCATTTATTTTCCCCAAAATTGTTTTTGGCATCACATTTAGGAAACACAGCACAGATCATATTTACAATCATCTGCCTCACAGCAGAGATAAGACTGAGGCAAAATCTTGCACCTGCCTCACAACAGGAATAAGACTGAGGCAAACGCTTTCACATGGAGCTTCACAATTTTACACAATACAATTCCTCTATGCAAACAAACTCAATATGCTTCCTACACTGATTTAAAACACAGGTAACATCATTGTAAAGAGTCAAATTGACACCTGTGTCTAAGAATGCAGACAGGGATATGCTTCAGGAAGCCTAGTCCACTGCACTCTTAGACACAAGCCTCACCACCTACGCTCCCAGGAAAACCCAAACAAGTACCTTTTTGCCCCATATTTAAAAATTGATGCATGTAGGTAGATGCGTCACTTTTTAAACCTCTGCGCCACATTATTATCAAAAATGTAAAAACCATTCATTTTCTCCAAAATCGTTTTTGACATCACATTTAGGAAACACAGCACAGATCCTATTTACAATCATCTGCCTCACAGCAGGGATAAGACTGAGGCAAAATCTTGCACCTGGCTCACAACAGGAATAAGACTGAGGCAAACGCTTTCACATGGAGCTTCACAATTTTATAAAATACAATTCTATATAACTATATAACTCAATACTTTCTCGGGAAGCATAGGTGGTGAAGCTTGTGTATAAGAGTGCAGTGGACTTAGACATAGGTCTCATCTTCTTTGTACTTGTGGACAGAGCTGTCTTCCACTATACTCTTCAATACAGGCCTCACCTTTTTTGCACCCCTGGAGAATCCTCACCTGATCTGTAACCCTGTATAGATCGTTTGCTTTTTGTCATTGCTTTGTTGTTTGGTAATAGTGGTCTATAATGTGCTACTTTTTTCTTTAACACAGATTGAAATCGTTATTTGAAGAGTAAGCAAAGATGCCCACAAGGGAAAGGACAAAGAAACAACGTAACCGGGAAAAATCTAAAACAGCAACGGAATTACAGCACTCTTCCACAACAAATACTTCAAAAAACAGGAACCAAGCTCCTGGTAAGACAACTAAGTCTTTTTTACATAACATATGTACATCCCAAAAAAATGATGGACAGCATGTAGAAAAAGAAAATGAGAGAGTAAAATTGAAAAGGAAGGAGAGAACTTCAAGGAATCCTAAAACTGGAGCAGGAGAGAATAATATGTATAGGAATAGAAGGCAGAATCAGTTTAGAGACATTGGTAGACGAATGTTTCGCAATAGAGTGGTTTTAAATTTGATAAAAAACATTAGGAAAGGTAAACAGAGAGCTGCTTTTTATAAGAAAAAGAAAAGTGTAGAGAAGATTGTTGATCAGGCTTTTGAAGTTAAGAAAAAATTATTTATTTTAATAATCAATAGACTTAGGACACTTAACAAGACAATTGATGTTTTCAAATCAAACAGTAGATGGAAAAGAGTAATTAATCGGACTAATTTTTGTAAAAAAAATTCTGGAGAATGGATGCACAGTTCAAGTTGTGAGCCATTTTTTAATGAGGAGAGTTACTTCCAGGAGAATGATTTAGTGCATGCAGTTGACACCAGTGGTCGAGCGTATGAAGTGAAAGACGGTTGTCCGATTGAAAAAGAGAAACTTGTGCCTAGAGAACCAGAAGAGGTGTTATCTGATGGAGTTTTAGGGAGACGTACTAAGGGTCCAGTGTACACTTGGAAGTGTAGTAGTATTTGTAGTGTGCGACAGGAATCAATTGATTTGTTTTGTAATTTCTTACGTACATATAGTAAGAAAAGTATAAAGCAGAAAGTGAAGTTGTTGCAAGACTTAGATCCTTGCAGAGTGAGAGGAATCACAGGTTTGCAAGGCCATTCACTGGATTGTCTTTCTAGAAAAGTCTGTCAGAGTGTTTTTCATCATTTTAGGATGTTAGCAGTGCATCATACCAAAATGAGGAAATTAGTGAAAATGTTGTATTATGCAAAAAGTCCCGCACTTAAGCTTAAACAATTAAACAGTGCTCTTTTGCATGGAACTGAATTAGATGTGAAGAAGATTTGTGAAGAAATTGAGATGTTATTTTCGTGAAAAAGAGGACAGTGTAGAAATTGAGACAGCAATTCAAGGTAATGTGGAAGACAATGTACAGATTTTAAATACAGAAAAGTTTGAGAAGGAAATTACCAGGTTTAAGGTGAAATCAAGTGAAAGGCCGAATTTTACTTGTGTGTGTTGTCGATGGACTCATTATAAGATTCAGACTAGGTTAGTTGATTTATATGCAAAAAGTGAAAAGATGGATAATTATGAGTGGAAAGATTTAGCAATTTATTTGTGGGTGGAGAATTGTTTTGATTTGAGTTCTGATCAGCGTATTTGTAAATATTGTTATGATAAATTAAATCAAAACAGAATGCCTGCTAGAGCTGTTCATAATAATCTGGAGTTGGTAGACATTCCCCGTGAATTGATGGATTTAAATACATATGAGTCTATTTTGATTCAATGTGTCCATCCTTTTCAGGCAATTGTTCGCATGGAGCCTAAGATAGGGAAATTGCCTCCTACAGATTTGCAGAGAGGATTAAAGGGAAGAGTTGTTTATTTGCCCCTAGATTTGAAAAAAATATTGATACAATTGGTATAGAAAAAGTAGAAGAAGAACCTTTAGTTATTCTAGTTAATGGGGTTCCAACAAAGAGTAAAAAAATTTGGCAAGATTTAGTGGATGTTAGGAAAGTCAAAAAGGCAATGTTGTATTTAGTCAAAAACAATGAGTACTACAAAGATGTATGTGTTGCAGCAGAGGAAAAAGCTGCAGATGAAGACAGTGATTGTTCAGGCGGCCAAATTGAAAAAGTTGATGTGTCTAGAAGTGAAGAAATATATGAACATTATACTGTTCATCCTTTGCATTCCAAAGAAGTAATGGGGAATGCAATTGAATTGTTTCAAATGAAAACAGCAAAAGGAAGTCCCATTAGTGTATGGGAAGAAAGGCTGGAAGCTCGTTGTTTTCCACAGCTATTTCCAACAGGTCGAGGTGGACGATATGACGATCGACCACTTCAAATTCCTGCATCTGAATATCGAACTGTAAGATTATATGCTGAAGATGCAAGGTTTCGTCAATGCATTCCCTATTTGTTTCATCTACTGTATGAAAGTGACTTGTCTGGGCTTTCTTATGCAGTAAACCATATTCTGAAAAGTGGAGCACATCTGCAAAATGTTTCGGCGAGGGACTTTATGGAGAAAGTGAATCTGCAAGATAATATTTTAGAATCTCATCTAATCAATCTCATGGCATGTCAGCGTGGTACAAATGAGTATTGGTACCATCGCCATGGGGAATTGAAATGTATGCTAAGAAACTTAGGAACTCCTACATGGTTCCTCACTCTTAGCTGTGCCGAGTATGCATGGGAGGACTTACTTCAATTTCTACGAGAGGCCAATGCTAATATACAAAATATAAAATTCAAAACACCTGGAGAACTGTGTTCTTTGGATCCAGTGAATGTATACAGATATTTCAATCATAGATTTGAAGCTATGATGTCTTTTATTACCAACAAAAAAAATCCTTCCCTTGGAGAGGTTTTGGATTTCTTTTGGAGAAAGGAGTATCAAGCGAGAGGTGCTCCTTACATACATATGTTGTTATGGATTTATTTATTTTATTTATTTTATTTTAGCGATTTGTAGAGCGCCTGGTGACCCGGAGGCATCCCCGCGCTGTAAGACTTGTGATCACCGAGGGGGGGAAGGGGGACCTATTTGGGGAACAAGAGGGTTTTTAGTTTTTTGCGGAAAAGAAGGTGGCAGGGTTCCAGCCGTAGACTCCGTGGAAGCGAGTTCCAGCCTGAGGATGCTTTCACTGTGAAGCGTCGACCGCCAGTACGAACCTTCTTAAATTTTGGGACATTGGCCAGACGCTCATTGTCCGAGCGCAGGGATCTAGGGGCTTTGTAAGGGGTGACCATGTCGCTCAGGATTGAAGGGCCTAGGCCGTTAAGGAGTTTGTGGGCGATACACATGGCCTTAAATTCTATCCTCTGTTTCATTGGGAGCCAGTGTAGAGCCTTGAGCGCTGGCCTAGCAGAGGTCCTAAAGGGAAGGTCCATTAGTAACCGAGCAGCCGCGTTTTGAGTGCGCTGAAGTTTTACCAGGGTAGATTCGGGGGCTCCTAGATAGACAGCATTACTGTAGTCCAGACGCGAGAGAATCAGGCCTTGGACCAGAAGCTTCCTCGACGGCGGGGGGAGTAGTGGAAGGATCTTCCGGATGGAGCGCATTAGACCGAAGCAGGTTCCTGCTGTTTTGGCTGCCTGGGTCTTCATTGTTAGTTCGGGTTCGAGCCAGACTCCTAGAGTCTTAATTTCCTTCCTCGGAGTGGGTATCTCGCCAAAAACATTAGGCCAGACCGAGGGAGGAATAGTCGCCCACTTCTTGCCCATAAGCATGACTTCGGTTTTAGAACCGTTGAGCTTGAGCGATGAGTCACTCATCCAGTGATGGATTTCCTGGAGGCAGTTCAACAGGTTGTCTGGGCAGTGGTCAAGATGTGAGAGTGAGACGACCAATTGCGTGTCGTCCGAATAGCTCACTATCTTGATCCCGAAAGGGGCAACTACATCCTCCAGCGGGGCCATATAGGCGTTAAACAGAGTGGGGCTTAGTGAAGACCCCTGAGGGACTCCGCTAGAAAGGGGGAGTAAGGCTGAGCGGGAATTGCCGTCCCAAACCTGGAACGAGCGGCCTGATAGGAAAGACTCTATCCAGGCAAGTGCGGTGCCCCCGAGTCCTGCCCTGGACAACCGATGGATCAGGACACGGTGGTTCACCGTATCAAAGGCTGCACTAAGGTCCAGGAGGATCACTGCCACTGACCCTCCTGAATCTAAAATGCACCTTGCCTCCTCGATGACTGCGAGGAGGGCGGTGTCCGTGCCGTGGCCAGGGCGAAACCCAGTCTGGGACCGACGCAGGAGGTTGTTGGATTCAAGAAACTGGGACAATTGAACATTGACCAGTTTTTCGGCCATTTTGCTAATGCCGGGGAGGAGCGAGATTGGCCTGTAATTTGCCAAATCGGAGGGGTCCAGTTGAGGTTTTTTAAGGAGTGCTTTGACTACTGCAGCCTTCCAGCTCGGGGGGACAGAGCCTTTGGACAGCGAGATGTTAATCAGTTCTGTGATAGGGGCCAAAATAGCAGGGGCCACTGTTTTCAGGAATCTCATGGGGGCGGGGTCGCCGGGGGAGCCGCTTTTCATCCTGGCCAGGGCCTTTCCCACTTCGTCCAGAGATACCGCTCTGAACGCAGTCAGCTGTGGATAGGGGATGTTTCCTGCGTGGGTCACAGACGCATCCATGTTCCCGTGACTTGATTGGCTGGGAGGGGGGAGTGAGGCCAGGATACCGGAGATTTTAGAGTTGAAGTAGGTTGCCAGTTGATCGCTTCTGCCTGGGGGGGACGTGTTAGAGGAGGGGGGAGCGGGTATTTTCAGGAGCTCTTTGGCAATGAGGTAGGACTCTCTTGCTGAGTAAGTGGCCTTTTTTATTCTATCATCGTAGTAAGATGTTTTAGTGATTTTAAGGGTGACCTTATAGATTCTCACCGAACTACGGTAGGCATCCTTACTGGAGTGGAGCCAGTCTTTCCTCCACAGTTGTTCCGCTTTTTTGCATTCTTTGCGGAGAGTTCTAAGTTCCGGGCTGAACCAGGGGGCTGATCCTTTTTTCCCGTTTTTGTCCTCACGAGATTTTATAGGGAGGATGGAATCAAGGGAGGTGGTGATCCACTCCCTGAAGTTTTTGTCCGCAATGACAGGGTCCTCTGAAAGAGTCGGGGTCGTGGAGTTCAAGACTCTGGTCCAGTCCTCCGTGGAGAGTCTGGACCATGCCCTGTCCCTGATGTAAGTGGTGGGCTTGTGGGGCTCCCTGAAGACTCCAGGTAGAAAGAGAGGAACCAAAAAATGGTCCGTCCAAGGGAGGGGAAGGGACACTTTGGTTTGGAGGGCGTGGACGTTAGTAAAGACTGGGTCAAGTAGGTGACCCTTGATGTGGGTGGCTCCAGAGTTGGTCAGTTGGAGACCGGAGGCCGCCAGATCAAGAATCAACTCGACGGCCGCTATGTCTAGGGGGTCGTCGAAATGAATGTTGAGGTCTCCTAGTATGGTAAAGTTGGGGGTAGAATGGGCCAATGAAGATATCGATTCCAGGAGAGCATTAGCAAAGGGGCCAAAGTGACCAGGGGGGCGGTATACTAGGAGGCCTGACAGCGAGCTTGTCGGGGCTAATTGTATGGAGAAGTGGCAGCTTTCAGAGTCCAAAATGTGGGCATCATTAATTCTACAGGACAAATGATCTCGGTGGAGGATAGCAAGACCGCCTCCTCTACCAGAGGGGCGTGGTTGGGACTGGATGAGGAAACCTGGGGGTAAGGCTAAGACCACATCCGAGTCGGAATGAACAGTGAGCCACGTTTCCATAAGGAATAAAATGTCGAGGTCGAGGTCATCAATTAGGTGGTTGATGAGCAGAGCGTGCATGGGGAGTGATCTACAATTCAATGTGGCTAGTTTAAGGCCGGGCAGTGCAGAGGGTGGATCAGCAAGGTGTAGTTGGGCAGGGTGGCAAAGTACACAGCTGCTGAAGGGTCCATCTAGGTCATGGAGGTAGTTGCACCTAGTGTTCTTGGTGGGTCTGAGGCTTAAGAGGTCCCGGCGAGAGTAGCTTACCCTGTTGGGGGCTGGCCCCGGCATAGGTTCAGGCCCTGGGCCCGTTCGTGCGCGGACGGGCGCAGACGGGCTTGCCTTAGGCGCGCCTTCGGCGCGCAAACGGCGCTCCCGCTGCGCTCGTCCGCTACGCTTCCTCCAGTGGCACATTTTATGGTGAGGAAGAGGCGGGGGGGGCGTGGTCAGAGAGTGGGCGTGGCCAGAGAGTGGGCGTGGCCTCGGTGCACGCCGCCAATGGCGGCAGTCAGAGGCGTTGTCGGCGTTTTAGGGAGGCGCTGCTCGTTTCAGCAGGGTCCCTGGACGAGTGTAAGAGGCTTTGCAAGGTAAGATGGTTTTTTAAAAGAGCACAGATATAGGTGACACTCAAAGTATTAAAAAGCTTTAAAATCAGCAATACACAGGAAATACAGCTCCCGGCTTTCCGCCTCAGGAGTAAATGATTCTTAAAATCGCGCTCGCAGTCAGCGCCTTTTAAGCTGGGCGCGGGGGGGGGGCGTGGCCAGAGAGTGGGCGTGGCCTCGGTGCACGCCGTCACTGGCGGCAGTCAGAGGTGTTGTCGGCGTTTTAGGGAGGCGCTGCTCGTTTTCAGCAGGGTCCCTGGACGAGTGTAAGAGGCTTTGCAAGGTAAGATGGTTTTTTAAAAGAGCACAGATATAGGTGACACTCAAAGTATTAAAAAGCTTTAAAATCAGCAATACACAGGAAATACAGCTCCCGGCTTTCCGCCTCAGGAGTAAATGATGATTAAAGATGCACCTAAATTTGGAACAGATTCAGATGAGACAGTGATGAGCTTCATTGAAAAGTATTCAACATGTGCTGTTCCGAAAACTACTGAAGAAAACAATTTAAGGCAACAAGTTTTACGCTTTCAATCCCATTGTTGTGGAAAGTACTGTCGTCGAAAATTCAGAAACAAGGACAAGTTCTACACAAAATGTCGTTTCGCTTTTCCACGACCAGTGATTTCTAAAGGAAGAGTAAATAATTTAATGTCTTCTCTGCGACATACTGTGACGAGAAAATCACCCAAAAATACATACAATTTAAAAAGAAACGAAGAGTCCAAGTACATCAATGACTACAACCCAGTGATTTTGTCCATGTGGAATGCTAACATGGATATTCAATTCGTTGCTGACAACTCTATTGCTGTAGCTCGATATGTGACGTCTTACATCACAAAAAAAGAAAAGACAGAACTGAAGGAAATGTGGGAGGACATTTCACATGAAAAGAGCCTAAGCAACAAATTGTACAGTTACAGTCTGAAGATGTTGTCACATCGAGAAATTGGAGCATATGAATGTTCTGATCGATTGTCGTCAGCAAGTCTCTATGCCAAATCTAGAACCATCATTTGGGTGAGTCTAGGTCTTGCTGCAACACGAAATCGAGTTTTGAAATCTGTACAAGAAATAGAGTATTTGGTGGAGAAAGAACCAGAAAGTACAGATATTTTGAAGACAAACATGTTGGATACATACTATCCAAATAGAAGCCCTCACCTTGAGAACGTTTGTCTCTATGAAGTTCTGCAAAGATATATTTATAAAAGAAACATCAGAGAAGATATCAATAATGGAATATATGGAATCATTGGATGTGAAGGATGTCTAGTGAAACAGAAAAAAGGTCATTTGATTAATCATCGAAAATTGAGTTGTGAAAATCCAGACAAAAGAGAATTTTACTATTTGGCTCTTTTGCAACTCTTTAAACCATGGCGAGAAGAAGAGGAACTACTTGGAGATTTTCTCTGTTATGAAGACTCTTTTAATGCTACGAAGGATACAATAGAATGTCCTGTTTTTCCAAATTATCTGCAAATGTTGAATGAAGAAATAGAGCAAGAATCAACAATTGCTGCAGAGATTGCGAAAGATAGTTCTCAGGCAGTCAGAGTTCTGCTTCATTGAGTCAGGATCCACTAGGAGGACCAATTATCCAAAATGAAGCTGCCACTGCCATGGGTGAAGTGGAAAGAGCTATGGAGCAAGCTCAAGAGGATGTAATTCATTTAGAAGATTTGGTGAAACAATTAAACCTTGAGCAGAAACTGATATATGACGGACTCACAGAACAGGTTGAACGTGGATTGAGTCATGAGAAGAAAGAGTGCTCATGTACATCATTTAAGCCTGTCCAACTGTACGTGAGTGGAGAAGCGGGAACTGGAAAAAGTTTTCTGATTAAAGCAATTGCATCTTATCTGCAGAAAAGGGCTGAATCACCGCTGTCTTGTAATGTTACCGCTCCAACTGGGCTGGCAGCACATAATATTAAAGGGATTACTTTACATCGTTTACTGATGCTGCCAGTGGAGCATGATAACAAATTGCAATATCACAAGCTATCTGGAGATGCGTGTTCCGAAGTTTCGAGAGTCCTGAAGAAAATGAAACTTCTTATCATTGATGAAGAAAGCATGGTCTCAAATATAATGCTTGCTTTTGTGCATTTGAGAATGCAAGAAATTCTTAGAACAGAGTATGATGTTTTATTTGGAGGAAAACATATTATTGTTTTTGGAGATCTTCTGCACTTGACTCCAGTGAAAGGACAACCTGTGTTCAAAATGCTCACACATGAAGATACCAGGAAGTGCCTAGGAAGCATTGGAAACGTTAATATATGGTTAAACTTCAAATATGCAGAACTGCTTCAAAATATGCGGCAGGCAAAGGATGAAGATTATAAAAATATTTTACAAGATGTAAGAGTAGGAAAAATAAGTCAACAAGGGAAAGAAGCTTTACATGGACGGTTAATTTCTAATTTGTACCCAAATGAAAACATTCTTCCAGAGAATATTTTTAAGAAAATTAACGAGAAGAAATCTGCCATATGTTTGATGCCTACTCTGAAAGAATGTTCCATGTTCAACAACAAAATGCTGAAGTTAGAAAATGAAGAGATAGTGAAACTGGAAGCTATAGATAAAATAGAGCATATGGGAGCAACAATTATTTTGTCAGAAAATTTGAAATCAAAATTGGATTCATTGGAGAAGATTATATCTAAAACTGCTGGTTTTGAAAAGACTCTGAATGTGTGTTTAAATTGTCGTATTATTTTGAGAAGGAATTTAAATGTTGAAAGAGGTCTGGTAAATGGAGCAATGGGTCATGTTGTTGGTTTTGTGAATTACAAAAATAGAGATGGAATTGAAATTTTAAAAATTAAATTTGATGGCATTGACGAAATAAATAGAACAAATTTGTCGTTGTTCAGCTAGATTTTTGCTTGTGAAAGACTTATATGTTCGCCGAAAACAGTTTCCTGTTTGTTTGGCATATGCAGTGACAATTCATAAATCTCAAGGTTTAAGTGTAGATAGTGCTTTGGTGAACATTGGAAGTTCTGTGTTTAAAGAGGGTATGGCATATGTGGCATTATCACGAGTGAGAACTTTATCAGGATTGCACTTGATTGAGTGTGATGAAACAAAGATTTGTGCTGATCTAGATTGTGTTAAAGAATACAATATGTTAAAAAGAGAGTATGCTCCACATTTTCCTCAATATCCTCTGATTGAAAAAAGTGTGGTAGGCCGAAAAAGAAGAAATGAGAGTAATTGCAGTAAGGTAGTAGCAAAAAGACAAAAAATAGATGAAACTGTAATTGTAAGCAGAAAGAAAAATGATTTTGTTGAAGATGTTGTTGGATTTCAGTTTGAAAACAGTTCTGGTGTCAACTGCTATGCTAATGTAATTGTTAATGTTGTTTTTTTTCTTCAAAATTTACAAAAACAGATTGTCGAAAATCGGGAACAAACATTGTGCTGTTTATTGAATTCTGTGTTAGAGAAATGTAGTAGTGATAGAGGAAAAATAGAAAGTGGTTCAGAAATTAGGAATCTTGTAGACATATGTTCAGGTCAAAATCAATTTTCACAGATAATTCAGCAGGATTGTCAGGAATTTTTAATGTATATGTTTGATGTATTGGAAGATGAAGGAGTAGATATAAAAAATCTTTTTAATCTTTCTTATCAATGGCAACATGACTGTGATAACTGTGCTTCATCAAGTACTACTAGAATAGACAGTGAAAGATTTATATATTTGACTTTACCAGACTGCAAATCGGTGCCTTTTAATAATCTAGTTGAAGCAGCTGATCACAATATGGTGTGTACCCAATGTAAGTCTACAATGCTGTCCACATTATTTCTACAAAATTATGGTCACTATGTCATTTTAATGTTCCAACGATGTAGACCTGATGGAACTAAATTGACAACTTCTATTAAAAATTGCGTGGCTTCTCAGTTATCGATATCAGGAAGAACCTTTGCAACTGTAGCTATTATTTTTCATGATGGTCCTTCTACAACATCAGGGCATTACACATGCTATTTAAAAACTTCTAAAGGTTGGACCCAATGTAACGACACTCATTTGACTTTCAAACAACGTTTGCCTTTTGGCTTTATAAATTCATACCTAGTGTTTTTACAGACAACATTTAGGTAAAAGTAATTGGCATATGAAGACGGGAGTAGTTTATAAAGGTTATTTTGCTGTTTAAAAATATATTCTGAGTAAAAGTTTTCCAGGCAATATAAAAAATTGACTTGTCATATAGGTACTGTAATTGGATCTCATAATAAGTGAGGTTAGTATTATACAAAATGATGAACATGAGTGAGTCAGAGATGGTTTTACAAATATTTAAATGTTGTGAAAATGTTGTAGAGCCTTTCTTTCAGAACGTCGGGAAAAAGATCATTTCAGAGTGCCTAAGAATTAATTTGAACAAATACTCATACATCTGACACTATTTGGCCAAATGGAAAGGTGCAGGAATGAGTAAAGAGTCATGACTGAAAAAAGGAGTATATGAAAATATTGAAAATATTTCAGATGTTCTTGGAGCTTTTCTTCTAGAAAGTCGATGAAATGGATTTTTAAGTGAACAGCAAAGTACTTTCCAACGCGAAAAGGACCACCATGATACAGTATTTGGCCTCAAGGAAAAGTAAGTCAATCTAAGATTAGCGTAGATTTGTGATTTGTCAGTATCTAAGTTTTTTTTTAAAACACAATCTTTTAGATTGTGTTTTTTTTCCCGCTGTCATATGATGAGTAATTTGAACTCACTCTTTTAAGTGAAATTCAATATATTCTGAGAACAGCAAAAATAAACTTTGTAACATGTTGTACAAGTTATTTTATACTTTGGATTGTGTTAATTAAATTGTATTCCATTCTCTGACATTTATTTTCCTTTTTCCATCCTCTTTCATCTCTTTTTACTCACTTATAATGTCTTTCTCTCACTCTCTGTAACCCCCGTTCCCTTACTCCACTTCTTTGACAATCCCTCATTTTCATTTCAACTGTGTGTCGCATGACCATGGAGCCAAAATGTGGACCCTCTGAAGTGATGGACTTTGTTGTGTGCATTTCATCAAAACCGACCAATGCAGCACTCTAAGCAATGACAGGTTCCCGCGCAAGGTTCTGCCGTTTCACCACAAAGATCTTCTGTCCAGAAACAGTGACCAGGTAGGTCTGCTCGCCGAAAACCACAGACAGGCGCTTGAAGGGGAGCTCCTTGCTGCCATGCATGCGGAAGCCGCTGGCCGTGTTTACCATCTCTATGATCACTGCGGCTGTGCGTTCATCATTCTCGAGGTCCCCTGCAGAAGCTATGACCCCTTCTTCATTGATGATCAGGTAGCCCTGCTGGTCAGGAATGCGCTCCAGTCCAACAGTAAGCGTGGAAGCCATGTCTTGCCTCCTCTCCGTGTGTGTATCCCGTCTCTCCCTTGCATAACTTTTCAGCTTTCAGTCTTTCTGCTTTTCTTTTCTTTTCCGTATTTTCCTCCTTTGCTCTTTTAGTAATTCCTGTTTACTCACTCAGCAGTATTATTGCACTCTATCACTATAAATCACCCACTCTCCTTAGCTTATCTTTGTTTGCTCTTTACTTTTGACCTCTTCTCTCTGTTTTTCGTTCACTACTTCTATGTGCTCAGTGCCTCACTCTACTTGTGTTATGTTCACTTGTGTTTATATACCTTCTATCACTTCTTTTACAACAACTTCACTGCTCCTTTCTCATCGTTCTTCATCCCATTTCTTTTACTCTGGTTCCATTACTATCCTTCATTTCCTTTTTTTCAATGTCCTTCTCTTTACTTTCATCACCAAATTATTTGTACTTAGTATCACTGTTTTAGTCGTCTTCTCCTCTCTTTCCTTCTTTTTCCTCACTTACTCATTTCCTTTTCTCACTCATTGTACTCCACCTCACTCAGTTTTTCTCTTAGTGTGTCTACCTTATAACTTCCTCAGTCCATTTCCTTCAATCGTTGTATATTATCCTGTCTCCCTTCATCCTTTCACTCTATGACTGTTCTTCACTTACTCTCAGTTATCTTCTATTCCTCATTCTTCTAAATGCATCCTTAATTAGACTGTTTTCTGTCTCAGTCATTATCTTTTTACTTACTTCTGTTTCCTGATTTAGTTTTGCTAACTCACATTGTTTTAGTATCTTTCTTACCTTCAGTTCATTTCTCTGTTCTTCTCTCTCTTTTTCTCAGTGAATCTATATGCCTTACTCTTTGTAATTTGCTCTCCTTCTATTTCTATTTCCCTCTTTTTGTCCTTCTACCTTAGTTTATTTCCCTTTCTGTGTTCTTCACTCTAACTTTATTTCTAAATAGTGTTATGATTTTTAACCTCTTCATTTGTATCTTTTAATTTAAAATACATATTTTACTAATTATAACTTATTTTTTCTTCTCTCTTTCACAGATACCAACTGTAGTAAAACAAATTAAAGTTACATTTATTATATGGTAAGTATGACTAAAAAAATGTAGTTTGTTATCACCCTTTGCTTTAAGGTCACTAACATTTTCTCAATCTACCTCACTCCTGTGTTTTTACTCTGCTTCTCTCACTTATTCTTATTCTCCATGTTTACTCCCCTTTCCCTATTTACCCTCTCATATTCAATTTCTTTTGATCCCTATTCTTTACTTCACTTACCCTCTGTTCCCTTCCTTTGCTTGTTCACTCATTCTCTTTTTCTTAATTATTTACCTTACTCCTACACATATACCTCATCCCCCTCCTAACACATACACACACCTGTAACATACACCCCACACACACACCACACACACACCTCATACACACAAAAAATCCTCCCACACACACTCCTCAAACACACACACACACATTCCATACACACACATACATCGAACACATATACACCCCACACTCATACACTTCTCACACATATTTCACACACCCTCATCTCTACCCACACCAAAACACTCCACACAACCACACCTACAGACACACCTTACACACCCACACTCCGACCTACACCCACTGACTCCCTGTAAGTCACACACACTGCATTACTTATCTTTTTTTGCTGTTTTACTCAAGCCCATTCAGGTACTGTTTCCTTTACTCTCTTTGTCCTCTCTCTTTGTCACTCCCCATGTGTTATCCTAATTCAATATTTCTCCCTCTTTAGTTATGCACACTACTTTTTTCTCTCTCTCCCTCACCAGTGTTATTTAAATCTGGTTCCGTTATTACCTTTTATTTGTACATCATTTTTTCTCTTTCCTTTTACTCTTTACAGCCACTCACATTCTTCATGTGCCTCTGTTTTAGTATTCTTCTTCTCTCTTTCTTTGTTTCACAGCCTTATATTTTTTTCATTTTCTCTCATACACTTTCTTATATCTTTTACACTGTTTTACTATGTATTACACATTACCTCTGTGTTGCTCCCTCTTGCTGTCTGTCTCTTAACATTACTCTCTCTTTCTCTTTCTCTTATGCTCTCCTTCTCTTGTTTTTTTTTTATTGCGCTAACGGGGCGCTTACCGGTGCGCGCACCGGGAAGCGAACCCATGAGAAAAATGAAGTCAAGAGTGGTAAAAATTTAAGTTATTTTTTTAAAATGGGAGGTAGTTCTGAAAAGAACTTTTTTTTAATGTTTTTGTTGTTTTATATTTTTTTTATTATTTTTCTGAACATTTTTGTTTTTGATTTTTTTAACACTTTTATAATTTTTTTGGTGTTTTTTGGGGGGAACAACAAAAAAAGGAATTACAAATGGCTCAACAAGAGCAAAAAAAGAAAAGGATTTATTGCTTCTTCTTTTGGTTACATTGATGGTTTTCCACTGCATTACTTATTAAGATCACGCTTAGTTCCCCATAGCACAGTGTCTTGCCACAGAAGACACATACAAATTTGAGACTGCCAACATTTTTTTGAACATTGGGCACCATTTGCCGTCCTTCAGGTGCTGCATGTGATACTTTGGCAGAGGAGGTGCTGGGCTGTGGATTCTTCTGATTTTGCGCCATGGCACGAACCTCTGCTTGAGCAAGATTATTAGGATGCCACCTTTGCATGTGGCGCAACATAGTATAATTGCCGAATGAATATTTCTTCTTGGAATTGCCCCTGGAAAGAATATCTCCGCAAATAAGGCACTTAACCTTAGGGGCATTCACTTTCTTCTGCCCAGGAGGGTGGGAGAAGAAGTCCCAAATAAAATGCACTTTTATGTGACTCTGTCTTGGCTCTTCAGGCAAAAATTGCCTGGGTTGTTCCTCCTCCTCCTGTTCTTCCTCCTCATCCTCTTCTTGTTCAGGGACAAGGAACTGGGATGGTGGTCCTTCCTTTCTAGGTGGTTGTAGTGGTGGGGGGGGTCCACCAGCTGCAGCTACTAATGATGCCATTGTCAGAATCAGATACAGGTCTTCCTCTCTCAAAGTAGAAAGTCAGAGTGAGGAAAAAGGTGGGGGCTTTCATCATTTGAAAAAAAAAGTGTTCTGGACCAATGAAAAGTGTTATTTTCAGATTACATGACCCGACGCGCTTACGCTACGCGCCCCGGGGCGCGTCGCGTAAGCCCGCGTCATGACGTTGCGCGATCGTATGCGATCGCGTGGTTCCGGGTGCGCTTACGCAGTGCGTCACATGACGCATCACGCGACTACGCGAAACGTCATGATGTTGTTTTCGTTTGCGGGAATAGCGCTCTCGGGACGCTCCCCGGTACGCGCCCAGGGGCGCGCCGTAACATTGCGCTCACCCGTGCGTTCATCGGTACGCGCCCCGGGAGCGCCCCGGGGCAAACAATAAAAAAAAAAATAATACATATTTACACAATATAAAATTCGTTATAAAAATTATTACTTTTCATACCTATAGAGATTTGCTATTAAAAAACCTATGAAATTCACTGAAAAAAACATAGGTTTCAGACCAGTTATAGTTAGGAATTAGCATTTAAAAAACCTATTAAATTCACTGAAAAAAACATAGGTTTTACACCAGTTATAGTTAGCTGGAAATTTTACTCGCATAAAACCATTGAAATTCCCACGTTATAGTTAGTTGGACTCACTATAACTTGCGCGTGCAATGCACTGCTGATGACGTCACATATTACATCACTCATGACATGGTCAGTGACATCACTCATGACATCACTGATGACACCATCCTTGTGACAGAGTGACAGACCTCCTTTCACTGTAATGTAACCCTTGAAACACATATTCAAAAATAGAAACTAAAATTTTCAGAAAAATGGAGATACCATACCAGTTACAACAACCAATTCAATAATTCCACCATCTATATATACATCCACTCATTCACCAACAGTTCTATATAGTCACTCATACATATACTCACTCATCATATGTAGTGATACACCTATACATTCTGTTACACACTGACAGGCATCCAAAAGTTACTCACACACATACTCACACATGCAAATAAACTATTGAACATCCATTCATTAGCATATACAGCTATACACACACTACCACTTTACTTCTAAGGAAACTTACACATACTTACTCTCTTAAACAATCACTTATAGAAACACATACTAATTTAAACAGGAACTCTTAGAATCCCTCACTCTCACATATACTCACTTATATACATCAATATTCACATATACTAGATTAAAACATATGTAGTTACTGATAAAGACACTAGTGAGACAGTCATTCACTCACTAACACACACATATACACACTCATCCACCCATACAGTCCTGCACATATGCTGTCTTCAAAACACATACAAAGAGAGAGTCAGTCATTCATGCATCTATGTGCTAAGTAACGCCCCCACCAAACATATAGACACTCGTATTGATATTAAAAAAATCTAATAACCCATATACCTACACATGTAGCTACTCACCAACCCACGCAGCCACTTATACACAAAGTGAAACATTAATACATATATTTAAATATTTAAACATTACTCACTAATATTTATTTTTCAAAAAGACAAACATTCACTGGATGGTGTCATCAGTGATGTCATGAGTGATGTCACAGACCATGTCATGAGTGATGTAAATGGGACGTCATCAGCAGTGCATTGCACGCGCAAGTTATAGTGAGTCCAACTAACTATAACGTGGGAATTTCAATGGTTTTATGCGAGTAAAATTTCCAGCTAACTATAACTGGTGTAAAACCTATGGTTTTTTCAGTGAATTTAATAGGTTTTTTAAATGCTAATTCCTAACTATAACTGGTGTGAAACCTATGGTTTTTTCAGTGAATACATATATACATACATATATATATATATATATATATATATATATATATATATATATATATATATATATATATATATATATATATATACACTCAAAAACTATAAGTTTTAGGGGTGTTATAGTTAGCTGGACATTTCACTCATACAAAACCATTGAAATTGCTCCTATATAGTTAGTTGTACTAACTATATTTCGCGCACCCGCAATCCACTGCTGATGATGTCACATATTACATCATTCATGACATGGTCAGTGACATCACTGATGACATCTCAGTGAATCTTGAGTGAATTTCAAAGGTTTTTTAAATGCTAATTCCTAACTATATAAGGCCTGAAACCTATGTTTTTTTCAGTGAATTTGCAAGGTTTTTTAAATGCTAATTCCTAACTATATAAGGCTTGAAACCTATGGTTTTTTCATTGAATTTCGAAGGTTTTTAAATGACAATTTTTAAATGTATTAATAGTTATTTTTTTTATACTGATTTACTACATTTTTGCAGGCAGGTATTCAGAGGGCACGCCCCCTTTTTACAACACTCTGCAGCGCAGCTCCATGGCGCTTATTGGAGATACCTGTTGGACTAGTTCCCTCTAGGGGACCTCTGGATTGAACAGGAATTAATTCCCCAACCTAAACTGTGCAAACGCGCCCTGTAGAGTGTTCTAATTTGGGGGATTAAGTTCCCTTGCATACTGGGGGTCCCTGGAGGCCAACTAGCGCACCATGAGCCTCCATTATGCGCCAGGGGGCTGCGTTGCTTTTCCCTGGGGGGACGGCAGTCCCAGAGACAGTGTAGGGGGTGATTGGGCCCCCCCCACACTTCTTTATCACTATGCTCCTGCGATTTTTTCCCCACGGGGGGTAATTTGAAAAAAATAATAATAATAATTTGGCCTTGGGGGTCCTTGTGGGACCACCTGGGCAGGCCTAGGGGGTCAGGGTGTTTCTACCCTGCCCCCTTTTTGTGTTCTACACGTTTGTTTTTCTGCTTTCTTGTGCCTCGGTCTACGAGCACAAGATGGCTGCCAACACTTCCTGGTTTGAAGTGTTGAAAGCCAATGAGCATGCAGCTCCTGCTCGGAAAGTTTTAGAACTCAAAAAGGGGGCAGGGTAGAAGCACCCTGACCCCCTAGGCCTGCTCAGGGGGTCCCACAAGGACCTCCAAGGCCCCCAACATTTTTGGGAAAATCGCGGGGTGCGCGCACGGTGTGCGCACCTCACAATTTGTGAAAAAAACATTATTTTTTTTTGCCTACCCTGAGCAGGGCTAGGGGGTCAGGGTGCTTCTACCCTGCCCCCTTTTTGAGTTCTACACGTTTGTTTTTCTGCTTTTTTGTGCCTCAGTGTACCGAGGCACAAGATGGCTGCCATCAATTTCTGTTTTGGAGTGTTGACAGACAGTGGCAGCCAATCAGCATGCAGCTCGTGCACGGGAAGGTGCGCGCACGGTGCGCGCTTATAGATATATAAATTTTTTCTCTTTTGATTTTCTCAGGAACTACTGGAGGGATTTACACAATTTAAGCAAAAGGGCGATCTGTGAATCAGACTCTACCATTTTGCCAAATTTGGTGTAATTCCGTTCAGCGGTTCGGGCTGTAGCAGTGTCTAAAGGTCCTATGGAAATTAACATGGGGAAAACACGTTTTGGGAAATTAACATGGGGAAAACACGTTTTGGGACCCCCTTTTTTTCTCGGCCCCCGCTTGACGAATCTACCCGAGACTTTCAGGGAAGAAGCGGTACGGAACGGGCCATCTTCTTTGAGAAATTCGCGAAGATTCAACAACCGGCGCCAAAGTTATTCCCAATAGAATGTTGCGGATTTCCTATGGAAACAAACTATATATACCTACTGGCGACCACCAGTAGGTTATATATATATATATATATATATATATATATATATATATATATATATTATACTAAGTGTGATTGTGGTTTGCTTGAACCACCGTGGCTGTGTCAAAAATGTATACTATACCTGCTCTTCTTCCACATCCTACAGCAGGTGCTCAGTTCGATACACGGATGTGTACACCGCAGCACTGTTTGTACCACTGCATGTTGGTTTTCAAGATAAGAAAATGCCTTTCTATGTTTTTGTTAAAAAATGACACATCAGGGGGCGTGGCTTGGACGCCGGAGAGAATGGCGGCGTAGCTCTGACCTCCTCCAGGCGACTGCTCCTTTAACGGTCATAGAGGGCTGCTATCTGACCCCCCAGCTCCTGGAAGGCGAAGGATTCGACTGTCGGGGTCTTTCTGCAACATGTCCTGAATTTTGGGCTAATTTCGAGCGCGGAATGCTGAAGTAGTGGAACCATCCGCTCTGACCGCTGTAGACTGAA
This sequence comes from Lissotriton helveticus, assembly GCF_964261635.1. NCBI lineage: Eukaryota > Metazoa > Chordata > Amphibia > Caudata > Salamandridae > Lissotriton > Lissotriton helveticus. The sequence goes on along the minus strand of NC_136071.1, from coordinate 445,232,844 downwards.
GAGCGGGACGGAGACTGATGCCGGGTACAGCAGCGCGGCTCTCCGGGGCACCAGGTCCGCTCGCCATAGTCAGCGACAGGAGCCTAAAGAGACCAGAAATGGACCCCTTAACCAGCGGTATGACCAGCGATATGGCCAGCCCCCGGAACCGTGAGTAAAAAGAATGCTTTTGGCCGCATTTTAACCGATCAACACGGAAGGGAGGTAAAGGCGCGAAACACCGGCAGCTTAATGGCGGTCTGATCAAGCTCCCGACTGCGACTGCGACCTGGAAAAGCCCAGCGATCCCCATTGTTACAAGCTGCGCAGTCTGTGGGCAACAATACTAACTGTTAGGGTAAACTGTGCTATTTGTTTTATCGGCTTGGTTATGACTGCTCAATGTCTCTAAAGGTCCGTGAGCAACAGCGCGGCATCTGACGCGCTTCAACACAAGACGCGCTTCAACAAAATGGCGGCGGGCAGAGTACTGTATCTGGCTTAATGTGCAGCAACACAGGAGAATGCCCTCATAATGTCTATTTTCATTCATAAAACACAGCGCACATAAAACACAGCGCACGTGTGCATTCTTGAATCTACACGGTCTCCTCTCCTCTCCACGTTAAGGCACACTAACGAACTGTCTGGAAAACGGAAGTACAGAATTTATAACTTTATGTAGGCAGCCTGAAATGGTGGTTTCCCCGGCGCGTCTGCCGTTGCGCTGATATTGCAGCTAGGTCATCCTGCTACTGGCTTCATCTGTTGCTCTGCTCAGTGTTTTGAGGCTGTATATATGGTTTGGTCATATGAAGTGGTGTAAAACGCCTGAAAATTCTACATGCCTGCAAATAAGTGAAATGACAGTGAAGTGAAAGCTCCGTGCAGCATTGGATAGAGAGCAAGACCATATGACAAACTAGAGGGGGGGAGTTTGCTACTGCTGTAATTACCCTCACGAATTGATATTTACAAGGATATTTACAAGGAGTGAAATTTCAAATTATACAAAATAGCGACGCAGACCGAGTGCTTTAAAGGGAAAGCAACACATAAGTTGGTAATGCATGCATAGCTCTCTACTGTAAAATCAACTTCAAAACGGGAGAAGTGTATAATCTGCTGCCCTGCACGATCAAACAGAGATTGCTTTTCAGCTTTTCGGCGCTACATGCCTGGGAAACATCAAGGCATCTACACAACCCATCGACTCACACATCTAAAGTATGGGAGACAAGGAAAATGGTACAGCTTCTAAACGCCTAAAATCTAACCCACCGACACCGATCAAAGGGAACAAAGGGAGCAAAAAAATGGAGGAAGCTATGGAAACAATCTTGAGCAGGCTAGAAGAAGTCAGAGACTTGGCCAAGTCCACCAAAGATGAGGTTGTTGCTGTCCGTCAAGATATTAAAGACATTAACTCAAGATTAACGGAGACTGAAACCAGGATAAGCAAACTGGAAGACTTTGAAAATAAGACATGTGGAGCTATCAAGAATCTTTCCTTATGCTCTGACCATCTAGTGAGAAAGGTTGCGGAGTTGGAGGACAGAAACAGGAGGGGGAATCTAAGAATTTTTGGTATGCCGGAGAAGTCGGAGGAAAAACATGACTCATGCATACCCTTCCTGGAGGAGTGGTTCACACAGGCCACAAATCTAACCTTCACTCAACCTCTGGAGTTTGACAGAGCACATAGAGTGCCAGGACGAATCTCAAAGGACCAAAAGGGCCCAAGAGCAATTGTGTGCAAACCACTGAGGTACCAACACACAGAACAGATACTCACCTTCGCTCGCAAAAACAACCACGTGCTATGGAAAGGCCAGAAGATCTTCATCTCACAGGACTTCAGTAAGGAAACAATGGAGATCAGGAAAGCCTTCCTTGCATTGAAACCCCAATTAAAATCACTTGGTCACCTGTATGGCTTTATTGGTCCAACAAAGTTTAGAGTAACTATACAAGGCGTGTCTCATGTGTTCTCGGACCCGCGAAAACTGCGACAGCTCCTGTTCGACCATGGAGATGGCAATATGGAAGTCTCCCCTCCAGCTCAACAAGGAGCCTCTGCTTCTGGCCTAGGATAAACTATGGGTTGGAGATTTTGTACTGCCACTCTCAGACTCCAGGATCCTTGTAACAGTGCCTAGCCGGACTGGATCTGCTAGGAGGGTCTCCTTCTTGGACTTGTTACCTAGTTGGTGAACGCAACTGGGTTTTGGCCGATAATGACATGGTAATGTACTCTGTACCCTTGGGCCAGTGAATCAACTGATTCCGGACCTATATTAGAACGATCCCTTGAACGATCGCAAGAATCCTTAACTTGAATGCTCTTTCATTAAAACCCACATCATTATGGTGCTATCCATGCTACCATACCCACGATACCATACCTACATCACTATGATATCATGATATCATACTGCCATGATATTGCTCGCGTCCCTTATAGACCTCGAATAGGCGCTATGCTGTACTGTTCTACTGTACTGTTGACGCTATGTTGACGCTATGCTGTACTGTTGACATGTTGACATGTAGTACTCCTACCTGTTGTCGAATGCACTTACGATGATTCTGTTGCAGGTACTGATATATCTGATCACGATACTGAAGCCAATGCAGTGACTTTCCAGTGATTAACGTTCTGAAACCATAGTTTGTTTATTGCTTATTGTTGCCTACACAATTGGGCTGTTTTTTTTCTCTCAGAATTGGGTTGCAGCCCATATAATTGCTAGTTAATTGCTAGTTAAGAGTAAGTTGCTTGGAGGCGGCCGCTTGGTCGTCACTCCCGAGTCACCATGTTCTGTTGTTTCTACTATTGGGGAGGGAGGGGTGGGCTGTGGGTGAGGGAGGGGGGAGGAGGGAGGTTGACAGGGGTGATGGGGGGGGTTGTTTTGATATTTTGCTTATGGTTTTGTTTAGTTATGTCCATCTTGCATACTAGCTTGCATCCAATGTACCACACTACGTTCCGAAGCTTATACTCTGTCCTTCTGTTTCCTGCATACTGTGCTGGCCGCACATTGTACGTGTTAAAAGATGCTGCTGACTTTTTATGGGGTATGAGACTGCTTCCACGACCTAATACTTATGCATACACATGTACTGTGACACGATATTACTGGCTGCATAATTGATGGCTCCTGTTATAGATACTCCTATAGGGACCACAATTATAGCTAACCTTAGAATACTATCACTGAACGTGAAAGGGCTTAACCAGCCGGTTAAACGCCAAAAGACACTTGACTATCTACGAAGGCAGCGTGGAGATATAGCCTTACTGCAGGAAACAAAATTAGAAGCAAAGCAATTTCACACACTACGTAATAAGTATTATACTGAAGTGGTGGGCTCTGAGGCAGTCTCAAAGAAGAATGGTGTGGTGATACTAGTGGCCAAGAATGCAAATGTGGAAATAGTCTCTCGTGCAACAGATACGAAAGGTAGATGGGTCTCAGCGAGACTACTCAAGGATGACACTGAATTCTTTGTCACGAATATCTATGCCCCAAATACACATGATCCGTCCTTCTGGGTAGGTCTAACGAAGCAGATAAACTCCATCCCCGACACGGCTGTCCATATTCTGGCGGGCGACTTCAATCTCCCATACGACCCAATACTAGATAGAGACTCTAAATGCGTCTTTCGCCCGGGAAGAGCCCATAAGGCGTTCATGAAACTATGCAATAGATTTCATATGGTGGACACGTGGCGTTTGATGCATCCTGATGACAGAGACTACTCATTCTATTCCCCACCACATGACTCGTTTTCGAGAATCGACTACATACTCATATCCAACAACGCGGTGGCAAGAGTTGAGGACGCGGACATTGCTCCCAGATTGGTCTCTGATCATTCCTGCATCTCACTTACGTTGTCTAATATTAAACCGACCACCCGTCAATCTATGTGGCGATTCAATGACACCATTATTAATGACACAAAACACAAAGAAACCCTTGACACTGCCATTAAAGACTTTTTATTATTAAATAAGAGGGGGGACACTTCAGACACCACACGTTGGGAGGCACTGAAATCCACCATAAGGGGACTTATTATAAAAATATCGTCTGCAATTAATAAGAACCGCACTGCAGCCCTATTGAAACTGGAGGAGGACATTTCAAAACTCCAGCACACATACTTGAGGAGTAGAAACCCTGAGGTCCTAACTGAACTGTCCAATCAGAAATACACCTATAATAAACTTATTAGCGAAAAGGCGGGAGTTTGGCTAGACAGGAGGAAGCGTTTCAAAATTTGTGACTCGAACAAAGCGGGGAAAGGACTAGCGGCTTATCTTAAATTTAAAATTCAAAAGAATACCATAGCATCCTTGCTCGATGAAAAGGGGACTCCTAACTCTGATCCCACTAAGATTGCGAATATCTTCAAGGACTTTTACGAGAAACTCTATGCTAAGAACATGCACGTAGACAACGAAAAAATGAAGAAATACCTCTCCAATTGCACACTCCCAACGCCTACGGCCGCAGAAAGAGACTCCTTGAATGAGCCGATCTCTGAGTCGGAGGTTATTAGCGCGATCAAATCCCTCAAAAAGGGGAAAGCCCCTGGACCTGACGGCTATACAGCCCAATTTTATAAAACCTTTGCCCATATTCTTTCAACTCCTCTCCTAGAGGTCTTCCACGAAATTAGCAATACAGGTAAAGTTACGGGGACTATGGCAGAGGCTGTAATTGCGGTAATACCCAAAGAAGGCAAAGACCACAAACTCCCCAAAAACTACAGGCCTATATCACTGATAAATTTAGATTGCAAGCTCCTAGCATCAATTTTAGCAAATCGCATTCAAAAAGTCCTGCCGTCTCTAATACATCCCTCGCAAGCGGGTTTTCTGAAGAACAGGCTCTCGAGCGATAACACGAGAATCCTGGCTCATGTCATTGAAAAAGCGAAACTCTTATCCACACCTACCGTCGCCATTACGCTAGACGCTGAAAAAGCGTTTGACAAAGTAGACTGGGCTTACTTAAATGCTGTGCTACATAAATTTGACCTGGGCCCCGTATTTACTAAATTAGTCATGTCCCTATATGCCTGTCCCTCTGCTAGAGTACGAGCTGGCGGCGCTTTTTCCTCCCCATTTGGTCTAGAACAGGGCACTAGACAGGGATGTCCATTATCCCCGTCCTTATTCCTCCTGGCTATTGAGCCTTTTCTATACTACATAAGGGAAAACCCTGACATCGCTGGAATCCGGTTCGCTGATTGTACCATCAAACTCACGGCTTATGCAGATGACGTGTTGGTTATGAGTGAACAAGCTGACAAGGCTATCCCAGCGCTAATGTCCACAATAGAATAATTCTCAGTTGTCTCTGGATACTCCTTGAACAAGGATAAAACTGAGGTGAAGTCATTGAATAACCTATGTGATAAAACAATCCTGGGCGACTCCGGGCTTACCTGGCAGTCGAAGAGTTTTAAATATTTAGGACTGGAATTTGAAAAGGACTTGATATCCACCTTAAAGATTAATGAAGAGCTGCTCTATAAAAAAATACAAAAGCTATTAGACGGCTGGTCTCCTAAATTCCTTTCGTGGTGGGGTAGGGCTGAAACACTAAAGATGATGATCAGTCCTATGGTAAATTACATGGCATGTATGCTCCCCATGACCTTCACGGAAGACTTTTTACATAAAATTGAGAAATTGATCTCGGGTTTCTTGTGGAAAGGGAAGAAACCGAGAATTGCCATGAAAAAACTGCAACTCCCAAAGCTTAAAGGGGGATTAGGATTACCAAATTTCAGAAACTACCAGTCCGCCTTTCTCTGCAAACAGGGAGCCTCCTGGTTTATCGAAGACCCTGTTTACACGCCCTTATGGGTCAATATAGAAAAATCCATCATAGGCAAAGCCCCGCTCTACGCTGTCCTAACAATGGACCTCTCACACCTCACGAACTCTAAATACATCATGCTCAATACCAAGAGAGCACTTCTGCGGATAGATCGCGTTCACGCCTCTGGTCAACAAATCCACAATTCCTCCTCTGCGTCTTTATGGCGTAACCCGTCTATTAAAATTGGCGGATCACCCATCATATGGGACCATTGGTCTGATAAAGGTATTAACGTGGTCTCTGACCTATACGAAAATAATATGCCGCTGCCATTCTCGACTCTACAGGCTAGACACTCCCTGCTACCGATCGACTTTTATGCCTTCTTACAGCTAAAGTCAGCCTTATCCACTAGAGCATTCAAGCTAGTGACGCCTTGGCTAAAAGCTATGCTACCACACTTTCAATCCTCTGGACATTTTGTCTCAAAAATATATAAACTACTCGCGCCAACGGCCAACAAGTCTATGAGGCGCAATGAGGTAAAATGGGAATCAGAAACAAACAACACTGGAATAAGTATAGACTGGGTCAGGATACATGCATCAGCACTCACACACAAGGTGTCACCGATACTATCACAGACCAAATATATGATTATTAACAGGGCGTTTTGGACCCCACAGAGGCTACTTAAGGTTGGCCTGCGGGACACACCGAAGTGCTGGAACTGCTCCTCTGGTATTGGTGACCTCCCACACATGTTGTTCGATTGCCCCATGCTTCACACCTTTTGGACAAAAATCTTTGACTACATTGGACACACGTTTGACATACATCCCACAAGGGAATTCATCTACATTCTCCTAGGAGCCTTAGATCCATCACTAAAGGGGGACCATGACCGCCAGCTCTTGGACCTTCTACTTACATTAGCATGTAAGGTGATCCTATGCAATTGGAAATCAACAGGTGAGGTCTCCTTCAATGCATGGAAGGAGGGGCTGTCCTGCATTAGGGGCACTGACAATCCCGCTTTACACTCATCACCATGGCAGGTCACCAACAAAAAATTATGGTCTTCATTGGACCAGGCCTCCTTCACCTTTGACCCACCCTGAAGCTCTAAATGATGAGGTCTTTACTCAGTGAACTTTAGGGTGCATGCTGCATGAACTGTAATGACTATATCTTGTGCTCACAGACTTGACAATCCTATAACCATAAAACAGGAACGATGAAGTGTAAAAGGTACTATATGACTTGATTTAGACGGAGGGCGCTATGGAACTATAAACAAATGTGAGTATGCAATGTTGGTACTTTATTTTCCTTTAATGTACACGTATTGTTTTATGTATAATCCATGTCTGATTGCGGTATCTTTGTAACATGACTGTAACTCTTCTGATGCCTTCTTGCCGCTATCACTTCTACTACCATTTATGTTATTTTTCAATAAAAATATGATTTGAGGCGGGGCGTGGCTTGAAGGGCGAAGATGGCGGTCGCAGCTTAGAGGAGCTCCCGCCGGCCCAAACACTGTCCGTCTGTTATCCTGGCCCCCGAGCCCCGCAAACCGCCCTACCTGTGCTAGGAGTGTTCCGGGTGGCACCGAGACCTGTCCGGTGTGCCGCCCTGCGTCATCGGCGGCTCCGGTGATCCGCGATTGTTGGCAGCGCGGTGCGGCCTGCAGTCCACGAGTGGAGCCGGGACCTCAATTTTCACAACCCGGGGCCGACGGCCAGTGGTCGGGCCGGCCGGAGGAGATTCCCCCGCCCAGACGCATCGGCGCCGGAGCCCACGGGACCAGCTGGGGGTGCCTAGGACGTTGGAGGCTGCACCGGGGTGTTCCTGAGGCGGAGTTGGGGCGCCGCGGCCTGTGCGGACCCCGGGAGACCGGGGCCTCGATTTTCGCGACCCCGGACCGGTCCGAGCCAGGGGGACCGAGGGTCGCTGGGGCTTGCTCCTAGTGCCGGTGTGGCACTTGCTGTGCGCGGCGTCCGCTGCCCACGTCTGGGGGGGCCCTGAAGGGGTGTGTCGCGGCTCGAGCCGACTGCCCGGTGGCGCCATGTGTTCCCCATACCGTGCGCTCTGGGGCGCGCCTCCCTTGGCCAGTTCCCGAGCCTGCTTGGGGCCGGTGTCACGACGGAGGAGGTCCCCGCTGGATCCTGCCTCGCACCCTGGGGCTTTGGAGTGACATTGCAGCCTGCCTGGCCCTGGGGGGCCGGGGTTCCCTGGCTCTTGGTCGGAGAGGTGGGCTCGGTGCAGCCGGGGAGCTGGAGAATTGCACGCCACTTCGGACTGCGAGGGCAGGACCTGGAGTTGCCTTGAGGGACGAGCCTGCTGCCCGGATAGTGCCTGGAGGCCTCCAGCGGATAGCCCGAGACACACAGTGAGTGCCCCCCCCCCTCCTCCTTCCCTCTGGTGGACCTACGCTGGGGCGCTGTGACGGGACTCGTGCCCTGGGAAGTGATCTGGGCTGGTCGGTGTGAAGACCCGGGTGCCTGCCCTGCTTCATCAGCTGCTGTGAGGTGCGAGTGAGCTGTGGGGTGGCCTGGTGGACGACGGGGCTGGACATCCTGGGCTCTTGAGACATTCCTGGGCGAAGCCCGAACCGGGGTTCCTGGAGGCCCTGACCTGGTGCAGCAGCTGTCCTGCTGAACGTTCCCGCTGGGGCGGGCTGCCCGAAGCTGGGCTGTGGTGTCTGTGATCTGGGGGTGCCCACTGGGAACGGCGTGCAAGCCCCGACGGAGTCTCCTTGGCTCCCCCGGTTGGACGCGGCTGTTGAATTGCCGTAGACAAGGGGCCCACAGCGAGGGAAGGGAGGCCCTCTTCTCTGCCACTGACCATGACGAGAGGTGGGGGCGGCACCGGGTCCACCAAGCAGGGGCCGATTGATAAGTTCACCGGGCCCGGCGGAGGGTCTGGGGCCTCCGGAGGTGGCCAAACCTCAGGCCCTGACAATGCGGCCCTGATGGCCGCCATTACGCAGTCCAGGGACATGCTTGATGCCAAAATTGGGGCGGTCGGCGCCGATGTCATGCTGCTGCGTCAAGATCTCCGCAATGCTGTGGCCCGCATCACAGAAACTGAAACTCGGATTACAGGGGTGGAGGAGGATGTGGTGACCCTGAAAAAGAAAGTGGAGGACATGGCCAGGATCCAAAAAGGGCTAGCGCTCCGTGTCGAGGATGCGGAGGGAAGGGCGCGAAGAAATAATCTGCGCTTTGTGGGCTTTCCGGAGGATTGTGAGAAGGGATCCATGGATGTATTCTTGGCGCGCTGGTTGGAGAGTTGGATTCCCCCGGATGCCTTGTCGCGCTGCTTTGTAGTGGAGCGCGCCCATAGGGCCCTGGCGCAGAAACCGCCGGCAGGAGAGCGACCACGTCCAGTCATCGCCAAAATCCTCAACTTTCATGACCGGGATGTTATTCTTAGAGAAGCGAGAGCGAAGGAGGACTTGTCGTTCGAGGGCCACAGGATTATGATTTTCCCGGACTATACCAGGCTAGTGCAGCAGCAGCGCCGGTCCTTCCAAGATGCGAAAGCCAAGTTACGTGGACTGAAAATTCAGTACTCGCTGTTGTACCCTGCTCGTCTGCGCGTAGTGTTTCATTCCAAGACCCACTTCTTTGACACCCCGGAGGCGGTGTTTAGCTGGACGGATGAGACTGTCAGGATCCGACCAAATGCCCAGCCGGGCCTGAGCTCCGGAGCGTCGCGGGGGTCGTCGCCGGAGAGGGGCGAATCCTCCAACAGGAGCAGGAGACACAGGAAGTCCAGGTCGCGGCGACGCTCCCAATCCGGGGGGGGCCTGCTGGATGGTGCACAGTCGGACACTGCTCAGTCTGGGACTGGGACCTGAGGGTCGTAGAGTCCCCCTCTTGTCTCCTGAGCGACATTCGTCTTTGGCCTTGGCTGGTGGCCCTGGGGGTACACTACTAATTGTTGGGCTGGCGCATGGTATGGTGTGGTCTAGGCCATGGCTGGACACAGGGGGGGGCGTGATGTCTGTTGTAGATCTGTCCCGCCGCGCTTAGGCGGTGGGCCACTTGTGATTAATGGGGTTCGGGGTGCTGACCCATGGGCGGCCTTTTCCTCTCCTGTTCGAGGGGGGCCCTAAGGGGAGGTGCTGCTAGTTGGGGGGTGTAAGGGGATCCATTGGCTTGGGGGGCTTTGGGCGCTCTGTTTTGGGCCCGAGGCTCTTTATGCCGCGACATGTACTTCACTGTTTCTTGAGGTATAGGGGTGGGGGTGGGGGAATAGGCGGGGGTTCAGTAGTTGGGGATGTTGTGTTGGTGAATGGGGTGGGGGGGTACAGGGTAGTTGGGTAGGGATGCACGTGATTTTTGCTGCTGTGATTTTTATGCTGAGTGGTGCTTGGGCTAGGTCCGAGGGTTTCCTGATGCTCTCCCACCGAGACTATGGGTGATTCCCCGGAGACAGCGCCTGTTAGTGGCTCCATGAGGATACTTAGTTGGAATGTTAGGGGAATGCTGGACAAAATTAAAAGGGGAGCAGTACTGCGCTGGGGTAAGAGAGACTCGGCGTATGTCATGTTGTTGCAGGAAACGCATATGTTGGGGGACGAAAGTACTGAGCTTACAACGCTTTGGTTTTACACAGGTGTTCCATGCAGGCTTTGCCAGGGGGTCGAGAGGGGTGGCTGTCCTCATTCATCGACGACTTTCTTATACTCATGAGCGCCATTGGCTTGATCCCCAGGGTCGGTTTGTGTTTGTCAAGGGCATGATTGGGGTGGAACCTGTGGTGTTCGGCAGTGTGTATGCTCCCCCTCCCTTGCAGTGGTCTCTGGCGGAGCGCCTGTTTGATTTGTGGGCCGATATCCCAGACTGCCTGGCTGTGATAGGGGGTGACTGGAATGATGTGGTGGATGTGAGTCTGGACAGGCAGAGAATGCAGGTGGCCGCCGGGGCGCCTACCCCTACACGTCTGAAAGCGTTAAGCGATGGGCTAGGTTGGGTGGATGCATGGCGACATCTGCATGCCGGGACGCGTGAATACACATATGTGTCAGCAGTGCATGGCTCCTTCTCCCGGTTAGACTGTGTGTTTGTACCCGGGGCCTTCCTCGATAGGGTGAAGCAGGCCGTGATTCAGCCTCGAGGTCTGTCGGACCATTCCCCGGTCGCAGTGCGGATTGCGCTCTGTAAACCCCATCAGCCGTTCCGTTGGCGGATGTCTTCGTGGCATCTCCAGCGGGCAGAATATACGACTCACATGCGCGTAGCGATAGCCCAGTATTGGCGGGAGAATTTGACCGAAGGCATGGACAGCGTGACGGTCTGGGAGGCCATGAAACCTACGCTGCGGGGCGTGGACATCGCCTGGTGTGCTGCCGCCCGTCGGAAGCGTCAAGAGGCCATTGTGGCGGCTGCGGCTACGGTGCGGGCTCTGGAGGGGCAGTGTGATGGAGATGCGGGCGATGTGGCGCTCAGGCTGCTTCTCCAGGCTCAGCGTTCCTATGCTTCGATCCTACTGGACGAGGCTCGACAGGCCTGGCTGGCCACGCGGAGTAGGGTATACCAGTGGGGCGACAAGTCATGCTCTATGCTCCACCGATTGTGTCAGCAAACTCTACAGCCGATCTCTCTGCCAGGCCTTACAGATGGGGAGGGGATTGCCATGACGGACCCGGCTGCGCTTGCGGCGAGTTTTGCCGACTATTATGAGGTACAATACGCTTCGCGGGATTGTCTCCCACCGGAGGCAATTGACAAATTTATAGCTGACCTCCCCCCCCGGGTGATATCGGATGAGGCCAGGACAGCTCTGGACCTTCCCTTGTCGGCGGAGGAACTGGGCGACGCGCTAGGACAACTTAACACGGGTAAGGCGCCTGGACCGAGTGGCTTCCCCAGTGAATTCTACAAACAATTTCATTTGCAGTTGGGACCACACTATCGACGGGCGTTGGAAGCGGCTCGGGAGGGTGGTTGCTTGCCGGTAGACTGGCGTCAGGCTGAAATAGTGGTGTTCCTGAAACCGGGCAGGCCCCCTGACAGACACGAGTCATATCGCCCGATATCTCTCATTAATTTTGAGGCTAAATTGTTGGCTAAGGCGTTGGCGAATCGTCTTCTCCCGTATGTCGCAGATCTGGTCCACCCGGATCAGGCGGGGTTTATGCCGGGCAGAGCGACAAGGCACAACATCAGACGGGCACAGGTGGCGGTGGGTGCGATGGGGGCGACTGGGGAGCGGGCGGCGCTCCTACTGGCAGACATCGACAGACCGTTTGACTCTGTCAGCTGGACATACCTCTTTGCTCTGTTACCGCGCCTCAACTTGGGTCCAGTTTTCGTCTCGTATGTCAAACTGTTGTACACCAACATCACAGCCTCGGTACGTGTCTCGGGAGCCATTTCGGAGAAATTCCCGATTGCTAGGGGAACCCGGCAAGGGTGCCCCCTGTCCCCGTATCTCTTTGCGCTCGTCATGGAGCCGCTGGCGGCCTGGGTGCGCATTGACGCGCAGCTTCGCGGCTTTGTATGGAGTGCGAGCCTCACGGACAGAATCGCACTGTATGCGGATGACGTTCTTTTCTTTTTGACGGACCTCGATCGTTCGGGCCCGCGTATTTTGGAGATAATGCGCATTTTCGGGGACGTCTCGGGACTCTACCTTAACCCACGCAAATCGACTCTCTGGATGCTGGGGGGCCGGCGCGGGGTGTCTCCTTGGGCAGCGGACCTGCAGGTAGCGGTTGGTGGCCTCAAATATTTGGGCGTCTTCCTGTCGGAGTCTGCCGCTATTGCGTGGGAGCGCAACGTACAACCGGTGTGGGACAGGGTTCAGTCCGACGTCAAAGCGTGGTCGCGCATGCCTCTTAATATCTATGGCAGATCTGCTATTTTTAAGATGGTGGCCCTCCCTAGGCTACTATACCAGCTGCAAAATCATCCGTACAGGGTAGACCCGCAGTGGTTCCGGCGGGTGAACTCCTTGTTGGGCCGGTTTCTGTGGGCTGGGGGTGCTTCTAGGGTGGCACTGCGGACCTGCTTTTTGTCCACGTACTGTGGAGGTCTCGCGACGTCCGACATATTGTCGTACTATCAAGCCTCTCATTTGCTGGTCTTAAACGAGTGGTGGTACGGTGGCCGTGACGATCCGGCGTATGCCCTAGAACACTTTCTGATGGGAGATGCCTCGCTCCATACACTCTTGTATTCGGCAGGGCGGCGGAAGTCGCTGCCGCATGTGACCCAAGTGGTCTTCCTGATCTGGAGGCAGGCACTGCGACGAATGGGCTGGTGGGGACGACTGACGGCCGAAACTCCGCTGTGGAACAACGGGCGGCTCCCTGCACTGGCCTCCTTGCAAGGGTTTGGTGGCTGGGATTCCATAGGGATCTCGTCGCTTGGTCATATTCTTACCGGGACTACCCTTAAATCCTTTGAAGCGCTTAGCGCTGAGTTTGCGATGCCCAAGACCCAGTTTTTTAAGTATCTACAGCTTCGTCACGCTCTGGCGCCGAGTCTGGTGGAGCTGGACCAGCTTCCGGACTTTAGCCCCGTGGAGGCTAAGCTTTTCATGGGAGACCTGGGGGATAAAAAAGTCTCAAAAATCTACCAAACACTGGTCACTCACTGCTCCTCTTCCCTGGTGTCGTTGAAGGCCTCTTGGGAGGTGGATGTTGGTCCGTTGGATGAGGATGACTGGAGGGAGGCGCTGGAGTCCCCCCGGGGCACGGCTATAGCAGTGCGGTTGCGATTCATACAATATAAATACTTGCATCGGGCCTATTACACCAGAGAGAGACTGTGGAGGGCGGGCCTTATTGCTTCCCCAGATTGCCTGCGCTGTGGGGCTGAGAGAGGCACCTTGGTGCATACTGTGTGGTCTTGTGTGGGCCTGGCCCGGTTCTGGGGTGGGGTGTGGGACTGCCTGTCGGAGGTGCTGGGATGGGAGCTTCCTCGTACACCTAGGTTGGGTCTTCTCCATGTCCTGGATCAGGTGGGTGGTAACATTTATAAGCGTCATCTCCTTCTGCTAGGCCTTGTTGTGGCCAAGAGGGATCTGGTGAGGGCCTGGAAGAGTGACCGCGCCCCCCCGCTTAGCGCCTGGAAGGCGGGCTTAGACTTCCTCATGGGGCTGGAATTGCCAGTGTTTGAAGCCAGGGGCTGCCCTCGGAAACATTACAAGATCTGGAAGCGGTGGGCGGACTATAGAGACCTGACCTTGGAACCTCCTGCTGAAACGGACGTTGATCTGTCCGATGATTGAGTCCTCGGGGCCTGGATGGCTCCAAGACACTTAGTGTTTTCCTTTTGTATACTGCAGCTGATTGTGATCACGTGCTTCGGGTTAGGGCGGGATAAGGGGTGGGTAGTTGGGACTGTTGCTGTTGTGGGGGGGGATAATGGGGTGGGTTGGGGCTAGTCAAAAGTTTGAGCTATGCGTATATTATACTGTCATTTGCATACTGACGTGTTCTCCTGCTCTTGGAGGGCTGTACACTTGATTTGCTTGAACTTTTAATAAATACGGTTTTGGAAAAATATGATTTGAACTAAAAAAAAAAAAATGACATCAGAAGTTTCACTTGTTCCAATTTGTGAGACTCCCAATGAAGTACACAGCACCTTTGTAAGGTACTTTTACAAAGTGTTTTTACTCCTTCACGCGTCTAAGCATGGGACGGCTGTGTGCCCAGTGGGAAAGGAGCTATTCATACAAAATTCTAACTTAAACTCTTTGAAGATGTGATTAATTAATGAGCAGAGAAGATGGGGCTGCGTTAAGAGGGGATTTATACCCCTGAGTAATCTATGCTTAGGAATGAAATCGAAATGTGATGGAAAGCACACAGTTGTTTAAATATTCTAGAAAACAGGGAGTTGGAACTTGGGTGGCCTAGGTGGCTTTATTTTGAAGCCTTGGTGAGGCCCAGTTTTGAATGATGAATGCAGTAGAAACTGAATAGCCTCCTCCGTAATTTTCTTTAATAGTATTGGAGTAGATTTGTTTACTTGAGAACAGTTCTTGAGAGAGCAAGGGGAGCATTCTTTTATTGTTATAACTCTCTCGCTATTTCCTGGTGGCAGAAGGTGGTTATTTAGATGTACATGCTGAAGGCACTCACCAAAGTCTTCAAGAAGTGGGCCTACTCGATATCTGGAGAATACACCACTTAACAGACAACATAAACTCTTGATATTCGCAGATCAACAACCAACACTTGTAGAGAACAAGTCATTCACCACAGGAGAGTCAGGGTAAATACACCAGTGCAGAGTAGTTGCCATTCACTTCTATCTGAAGGTGATATGTATGGTCATGCAGAACAGAACTAAGACCCCTACGTGACATCTTAAAACAGAAGTCCTATTGCATTAGGAGTTTCTGTAGGGGTCTTGAAGCACAATGGAACAATATTTCAAGCATAACTGGTCCAAGACTGTAAGCAGAGCTAATGAATTAACTAAAGGTCATGTTCAGGTGGGATTGTATGGCTAGAATTTATGGCATGAAACTTCAGCTCAAACAGACTGTTTTGATGCAGGAAATGGCATCACAGCAATTAGAGAGGAAGGCTGTGCTTTCTTCAGATAAGCTGCTCGGAAACCACCAATGCTGTAACAGGTGGCAACAAACAATTATGAAGGCTCATTGATTTGTTGATTTGTTTGCGTCCTTATATTCCTTTACACAAACTGTATTAAGTCCTGCTGACCTTTTTTTGGATTCATCTCCTTGGTCTCTGTTGTGACCCCTCTGGGATCTTAGAAGCAGATTGTGCTGTCGCTCTTTGTATTACGCCTGTTTTCCCCTCTTCATGGATATTTGTGAATGCTCTTTGGCGGCCCTTCTGGTTGACTTGTCTGATGAGTTTTGGGGTTGTTTTTATGAGGCAGTGTAAATGTACAGTCTGTAGTAGCACGGTGCATGACATCCTTGTTTTTTCTTCTGTTTTCTCCCAGGGGTTACAGTTTCCGTCTGGCATAGTTCAAGACGGGTTGTCATTGGTGGTCCAACAAACCATCCTCACAGCAATTTCAGTCCTTCCTCATCTCCTCCTTCCCTTCCTTCTTCCCATCTCCCTCTCCACTGAAAACGAATCATCTGCACTTGTTTTTATTCAAGTGTGGAGACCAAGTCTGAAAGGGAGGGTACTCTTTGCTGCCAGGGAAACTGGATTCCAGATGAATGGAAATTGGTGCCTGACACAGACATGGTTCTGCTTCTCTACACATGAATTGTCAGAATTTTATATTATAATTTTTTTAAATGATTACTGCTTGTAATCTTTGGATTTTGTGGCCACTAAGGTAGTCTTATCTGATGTGGTAACTATTAAACCTCTAATAATAACAGTAGCTCAGGAGGATTTTCCTTGAACATAAGTAGCTCTTATTGCAGAAAGAGTTGAAAACTCACTTAAGAATAAAGGATTAGACTTAGAATACTGTCAGTGGCCAACCGTCCCTCATCACCCACCACTGTTGTAACTCAAGAGAACAATCTTGGAGGCAGATAACTCTCACAACATTTTCTCAAAACCCTTTGCGACACTATTCATGTATATGGGCCAAAGGTTTGGTACGGGAAGATCCTGAAAAGAGAGACAACTACACCGAAAGGGACTTAGACTTTTGAGTTTGTGTTTGCAACAGTGTTGACATATTTTAGTTAGGCATTGATGATAATTTATAATTATCAGCTGCAACAGGTGTCTTGCCACCTCTCTTAAGTGGGATGGAAATAGCAGCCTTCAACATTTTAAGATGGGCTTTTAAGAATGTCGGCCTAGTGTAGTAAAGTGCCTCTTTTAGACCTCGTTAGCCCCCACTTTTTGCCAGGCACATGATGTAATTTTGACTGAACGTGCACAAGGTCCCTGCCAACCAGGTCCCCCTGTGCCAGAAGCGCCTTCGCTAAACTGTACCTTTTGTTGCCCCATAGGCACCACCTAAGGTCACCTTGTAAGTCCCTAGTAAATGGTACCCCTGGTACCTAGGGCATTGGCACTGAAGAGGGACCCCAAGGGTAGCATCACAAATTGTGCTACCCTAGGGTCCCATCACCAAGGCCCTGCACTCTGCTACTGCAGACTGGGTGCCTTGGCGCAGACAAAACTGAAGAGTAGACATGGCACACATCTCTCTGTAGGAAATGCTGAGAGTTGCGCACACCTTGCTTAACTTCGATGTATCCTGTTCAAAAGTTTCAGTGTGCTGCACAGGGCCAGGATGCTGCCTGTCTCCCATAAATGTTATCAGTCTTTATATTTCAGGTTAATGTGTGCCTGTATCCCTATGGACACGTCTAGGAGTTTTTAACCTTCAATGTTTAACAATGTACACACATACAGCTCTAATGGTTTTTCAAAAAAGATTCTTCATTTTTCATATTTCTCAATTGCTTCATAAATATGTCCACAGACACTGCATGGGATATAGGTAAGACACTAGCAGGCCTTACCCTAAGTAGGGTGCACTATAACCCCATGAGCAGATACACCCCTGCAATAATATCCATGTCGATTCCTGGATATTGTAATTGAACAGGGAAGTCATAGTAGGTACATGGGCTGCACACTTGTCATTACAAGTTCCCCAGCTCCATGATGGCTCCACTGTAGTATCGGATGTTTTGTTCCAAACATCTTGTCATAATAAACCTGCATTGATTCCATTGCCAGATTTATTTAATATTGCACACAGAGGATCCCTTAGAGGGGTCCCTTGAAACCTGCCAACCCTAAGTGTGGTCACCAACTAGTCTAAGCTAGCCTGCTACCACCAGACAATGTTATGATCTCATGGGGTGAGTGCCTGCATGCTAAGAATTAAAGAATTATGCCTGCCTGGGCTGGAGGTGTCCACGCCTCCCATTGGTGAGGAAGAGCCATCTGTGGCAGGGAGTTTCAAAGGCCTTGCCGCCTTTGAAACATGACCCCAGCCTCTACTGTTAAAAGGAGCAGACTCCCTTCCTGTCCTCACTTCCCTTTTTGGCAGGAAGATAGGCGGGAAAACTTAGAGAGAATAGGAGGAGTGCCCCACTCTGCCATCTCCACCCCTCAGGTGCTGGAGGCGAGGTTAAGTAAACTTTTCAGTACCCACCTACTTGAAGATGGTGAGACTCCCCCAATCAGAGCTAGGGCTATGTCTCCCCCCCTTCCAGGAGGTATGAATATTACAGAGTGTAGACACCCCAGGTAAGGGGGCCATTGGCCACTACCTCTCACTCCCTTGTAACGCCCCTATAACTAAGAAGAGCCGGACACCACAGAGCCGCAAACGCAGAGAAGAGTGCAGAGAACCACTGACTTGTACCCAGCCCTATCGGCCTGTCTGTAGCCCTCGAAGATCCTATGCCAAAGACGACTTGTTCTGCAGACCAGCGACCTCCAAAACCCTGGGAGGCTTGCCTGCCTTCAACAAAGATCAATATCTCTGGAGAACAGATGATCTGTTCACCAGCAGCTAATCAATCAATCAATCAATCAGAGTTCTTGTAAAGAGAGACTACTCACTCTTAGGGTCTCAAGGCGCTAAGCAACAAGCTTCAAGCAAGGCCTCTGTGACCTGAAGGACCTCAAAACCCGGGTCCCGTTTCCACCCCTGCACCTGACGCCTCATGCCTGAGTCCACATGGCCCACCAGTTTCAGCGAGGTTCCCAAGGGCTCCAGAGTCCTTCATGGGTTGACCCTTCCCGGACTCCTTGACGTCGCCAGCAGCCTCTGCATGGAGACCCCCTTAACCGCAACCTGCTTCGGTAAGCCGTTTCTGACACCAAAAGGCACCCCTGCACCCATTCACCCTGGGCCTTAGTGAAGAGGACTAAATGTGTCCCTATATCCTCGAGCAACGCAACTTACCTCTCCAGCTGTTAGTTTACTCCAATTGGCCTCCTAGCCTGAGCCTGCACCCCTTTTTAGTTCTTGCCTGGCGTTAGCAGCACACATGCGCTGCTCTCACCATGCGAGGACCTTTTGGAATCAATACGGATTCCAGATGTGCAAGCAGGACAGACAGAAGATGTGCACACGGGGACTGGATGCTTTACTTGCGGCGGGAGACGGACGCACTATTTTTTTCACACTGGTGACAGCTTCACTAAAACAACGCCTCTGCCTTATCTCGGCGCAGCGTTCCCCAGTGAGGCTCCTGCAGCGCCTCTGCCTTATCTAGGCACAGCTTTTCCGAGCGAGGCTCCCGCGCTTCACTCCCCCATCGGAAGAGCATTATCAACTGTCTGCCACAGGCCCTGTGATCAGCGTGACCGATGGCAGTCATATTTACATTAAACGCCACCGATAACCTTCCCTAGAGCTTTCGAGCTACAGTGTCCAAGAGAGAATGGGACTACGGGAGTATTTTGACAGCGGCTCTTTCTCATTCGAATCGAAACGTTGGTCCCCTTCACTCAACCCATATGAGGAAGTTAGGCTCGCTGTTTTTTTCAAAATTAGTTTATTTGTCATGTCTAGTTTTCATAGGTTCTGTTAGTCAACCCAGGCTTGCAGCGAAGTGGGAGTGGATGCTACAGAACTTTCATGTCTACACACTCTACTCCTGGTGTTGAAATGTACACTCTTACAGCAAGACACTTTAGACTGTAACCTCACACTTTTTGTATGACTTTTTTGAGACTTACTGTACCATGGTTGCCTTTGTGTACAATACCCCTGTCTCCTCCCCATACTCTGTACATTTAAGTATTTTGTGCAAAGTGGTTACATTCTTGCTAGAAGCAGCGCCTTGTGAAAGCGGTACATTTCTGTCAGCCGGATTTATGAAGTATTGCTCTGAACCAGGTTTGCTTTTCAGTTTAATATAAAGGTATATTGTCTGAGGGCAGTAAGACATGGCCTTTATATCCAAGTACAGCCACAGAGCTCAACAAAACGGCTGTGTTAATTTACGGGGAGCTGAATGTCCATGCGTGTTACAAACACGCTCTCCTAATGTGCCGTGATCACGCTCCCCCCTCCACCACAGCATGGTATCTCCTTGCGCCAATCGCACAAACGTTCCTTTTACCGTTTTTCAGCAGAGTTTCCTAATGGAGCGCACGCATTTTAGGTTTGACAGCACCCCCTACAGAACGATTGCCACCATTGGCCACCATGCAGCCGAGGTTTAGCAGCAGATATTTTTTTGCACCACATTGGTAGAGAAGCCTCAACCCCTTTTCCGTGCCATGGGCTTTTTAATACAGTAATGAGGGCAGGTTTTAAACGTATTTGCAAATGACATCATAGATTCCTTCCTTGCAAGGTACCTGCTCTAAAATAAAAATTAATGTGAACGAGGAACCTTTGTTCTAGTTTAAAGAAACGAACTCGAGTGGCCAATTGCACATGTTTATTGATAAGCAAGTTTGGCTACTGCTTATGGCATCAATTTTTTAAAAGGAGGGTTCGGTCTACTCACTATGCGCAACTTGTTGTGGATCAGTTTATTAAAAACCAAGTCTATTCTCAGATGTGGACTCTTTCCATTAAGTTGTATGATAAGACCTACTCTTTGCCATTTCCAACCCCCCACACTCTCCTTCTCAGCTTCTTGCTGCAAAACCAGGCGTACTGATGATTAGCACGTGCACTAGAGCATATTTCACATTATTTTATGCGACTGCTATATTTATTTCATAACTGATTTCTTCAGAAGACTTGTTAAACTCATCCTTTGCTTGCCTACCTTCATTTATACTTTGCTGGTTTTGTCAGCACGTTTTCCTATCGCTCTTCTAAAGGCCACCATACACCCAACACAATACTGCTCTGACTTCTTTCACAAGTCAAGTTTCAATACTTTATTCGACACCATTGTCATAAAAGCATTTTCCCCTATCCTAAACAATTATAAATACTATACTAAACTTTAAGATCAACCTAAAATACACATTAAATACAATCAAGTACGAAAAAATGCTGGCGAATATTAACATTTTAAAAATACATTCATGTAAAAAGGAAGTCAGAGTCACAATACTTAGTTCATGAGGAAATGGGGCTAGTCGCAAAATAAATATAATCCATCTTAGTTAATCAGTTGGAGTTTAAAGTGCGCATGCGAATTATCCAGGCCCATCCCAAGTATTTGGCTAAAGCGATTGCAAGATTAGGAGCACAATTTGATCTTAATATTCTCAGTGCTTCTAGGTACTTTCTTATACCCAGATTCCTGCAAACCGGTTTTAGCCATCTACTTCTTGGGGCAGCATATAATGGGCAAACAAACAAGAAGTGTGGGATGTCCTCAACATGTGCCTTACAGTAACAACATGTATTCACATTGCCTGGTGACCATTTAAAAGTGAAAGCATTTAGAGGCAGGGAACCAACTCTAAACTGGAAGTACAGATTTCTGTCCATGGGTTTTGTAATCAGATCCCAGTACAATTCATATTTTGGGATTGTTTTTATCTCCAGGTACTGGGATACCATCATGGACGGGTGATCGGAAATTACAGCGGAATGACATACCTTGTCCCAATACATTTTTTTCAATATCGCTTTAGATGGAAAAGCGGAGGGGTCAATGGCAGTCCATAAGTGATCTAGATGCAACTTTTGAAGCAAGTTCCTAATTTCATTGAGCCAAGCTATTTTATGGAACCGATCAGATTTAACAATGTCCATAAGAGCTGACGCATAATGGCTCAATTCTGGCGTAGTCTTTATGCGCCTCCAATATAAAAGTGGGCGCAATCGAGCCATATCTTCAATCTTTTTCCTCCCAAGGTCATATAGGAGTGGAATCGATGGGGTACTCTGTGGGACACCAACCAACCGGCGAAGAAATTTGTTCTCTGAAATAGTCAAAGCGCTCAGATTGGTGAAGCCCCATAGCTCTGATCCATAAAGACAGGCGCCCAGCACGTTCATACTATAAATCTCCATTATAGGCTGAATAGGTTTTGTTAATGAAGATTTATATTTTTGCGCTATGGCCCCAGCCAGCTGGTGGAACTTTAAGATCACAAAATCCAAATGAGATTTCCAATTCATATTGCCCTGCAAAGAAATGCCAAGGTAGGTAAAAGCATTCACTTCTTCCAAAAAACACCCATTAAAATATATTTTTCCCTTGAATTGCTTAGCGGGATTCAAATTCATGAACTTTGTCTTTGAAGTATTTAGCTCCAGACCCCGAATCCGACGGAATTCTCCAAATGCATCAATTGTCTTTTGTAGGCCACTGGGGGTCCGTGAAACCAGTAAAGTGTCATCAGCAAACATTAATACTGGAACCCGCTCCCCATCTAGCAACGGAGCATCTGTTGGAGATTTCTTTAAAAAGTCTACTACGCCATTAATATAGAGAGAGAACAAGGCGGGGGCCAGGACACATCCCTGCCTTACCCCTCGCTCCACGGGGAAGGAGTCTGTGACGTCTCCCTGTCCCCCCCACCTAATTCTTGCGTAGTTATTTTCGTGCATGCGCACGAGCAGAGTCAATAACTCGGGGCTAATGCCAAGATCACTTAAAACAATCCAAAGTTTTTGTCTGGGTACTAAATCAAATGCTGCCTTCAAATCTACGAAGACAGCATATAGTGGGCCATTTGTCAGACACACGTTTTTCCAGTAGAGAGTTAAAAAGTGGAATACCTGGTCAACGGAGCTAGTTAAGGGTCGGAAGCCGGCTTGGTACGGGGAAAGGATATCCTTATCATCTATCCAGGCTTGTATTTTATTTTGTATCATTCTACCCATCAGTTTTTGAGCTGTGTCGATAAGGCTGATGGGCCTATAATTATTTGGTAAAGCCTTATCCCCTTTTTTAAAAACAGGAATAATCTCCGCACCCTTCCATGAAGATGGTATCATAGCTCCTTGTGCGATGGAATTCGCAAGCCATAAAAAATATTGGCACCAGTTAGCCCGGTCAGATAAGAATACATCTGCCGGTATTCCATCAATACCTGGGGCCCTGCCTCTAGTCACCCCGTCCAATGCTACATTTACATCTCTCAAGGAGAATATTTCGTGACTGTAAAAGACCATTTTGGGGAGCGGAAGGAGTGTCGAAAACGAATTATCAGCATATTGGGGTTTAAAAAAGTCCACCCATGCTTCTTTTGGAACATAATTTTTCGGACACTCTGCCATTCCCCCCTACCCCATTTTAAAATGGCCCAAAACTCTTTCTGTTGTGTAGCTGCACAGGCTTTTTTAAGATCTAACCATTGGTTCTCATCCCACAACCTTTTTGCCCTAGCTTGTGCTTTCCTATAATCATCCCTGGCCTTCAGCACACCTTCTTTAGTCCTCAGGGCTAGGCTAAGGTTCTGCCGTGCCTTTCTACAGGAATGGTCATACCATCCTCTGTATCTCTGGGGGCCGGCGCCTTTCCCCTTATGTGCCTTTTTTAAGAAAAACCCCTGTAACTTAACCACAAACTTAGGATGTGACTCTTCAATTAATTTATTAAAATTTAATTCATTACAGTGAACCTGCAAGCTGCTGACCTCTTTTTCAACAGCCTCCAATAAGTCCTGCATATCCCCTGGCTTATCCATCAATGTTGCCCATTTAATATGTCGGAGGTTGTTGGTTGAGATGACATCTAACGGGATAACACCCCCTTCCTGGATAGGTAGATTTTTATTTTGATCCTGGTTAAGGAGCAAGCACAATGGATTGTGATCGCTCTCTAATCTAGACATCACTTTCATGTCTATTATCTTATTCCAGACTCTGACATCTACAAGGATGTAGTCTATCCGACTACTTGACCTTGTGTTGTCGAAGGTGTGCACACCCTGTAGATCAGAGGGGGTGCGGCCGTTTACTGCCCTCAACCCCCTAGCCAAGCACATACTCTTGACTTGTATAGCCACCTCAGTCCATTTCTTTATCACAGGTAAATCCAATTGAGGGACTCCCCATTTAATGTCTTCCTCTAGGGACAATTCGTTATCCTCATTGCCTAGGGGTTCAAACGTGGTATTCATGTCTCCCTCCACTATAATAGTGGTATGCGGTGAAAGAATCTCTAGGTCGTTAACTAATACTGCTATCACCTCAGCAGCTTTACCCCCTTGAGTTCCCCTGGCGTAGATGTTATAAAGGGCCATGTCTTGACGATCAGCCCATGTTATCACGATTGGGAGTAGATCATAGTTGTTAACTGGCCTCACTTTGATGGAACATTTTAATGATTGGCGTACCCATATAATTAGTCCCCCTGAGGGCCGCCCTTTTGGGTTCTTTTTTGCAGGGACAAAAAAATTTAAAAAGCCCTGCCGATAGACGGGGGTCACTGCCCAAGTCTCCTGAAACATGATAACATCATGGCTGTCTATAAATTCACACCATTCGGGGGACTCAAGTTTAGAATGAATTCCCGCCAGATTCCACGAAAGAAAATTAAGACCTGTCTTTAACTGCCTATCTCTCCCATGAACTGGCGTTACATGGGGGGTAATGGTCAGATTAGATGGGGGGCTAGTTTCACCTCAGCATTCAATGCTGCGGTGTCTCGATGTCAAATGCCCCAAAGTACTATAATGGTCCCCTCTAGAGCTAGGTGTCCCCTCAGTACTAGATTTAGTAGCGATAGACTTCATAGCAACACCTATTCCCCTTGCTTGGGACCCTACAGTTTTATCCATACCTATGCTCATCCGCCCTTTCAGTCAATCACACTCATTGAGACCAGAAAGGGCAGAGAATCTATTCTCTATCGGTACACCCCAGTTATTTGTTCTGAAAAACGGTTTACCTTTTTTCATTACGGGGTTCCATCTTGTTTTAAGGACTGTGGGGTTTAATAAGTTCCCTTTTTTTGCATAAAAGAAGTCTAGTGTTAATGGAACTATTTCTGTGGATCTACGCTGAGGGGGATATATATTTGCAAGGATGTTGGGGAGCACTTCGGGATCAGAAAGATGTAACACCACGCAGTCCCCTTTACATTTTTTGATACCACCCCCAATCCATTCTACTCTTCTAGCTTTTAATACTTCTTGAGCCAGCTGGTCCATACCTCCCGGGGTAAAGACCATATTCTTCGATAACCAATGAAGTGATTTATTTATCAGAGAAGGAGTATTCTCTGCTTGCCCGGGCTCTAAAAGGGGAACATTTGCCAGAACGAGTATCAGGGGAGATGCCTCCACTATTAGTTCTACATGCCCTTTCTCTACATTTGGATCTACCTGGTTGTCCCTATGACCTGGTCCTTCAGGATCACCGATATTAATAATTGATCCCCTGGCAACCCCCCCCTCCCATATCAGTAGTCAACATAGGGATAAGGGGAGTGTTTTCCAATAGTTCTATTCTTGGAGCAGTCTGTGTAATTTTAGATTCAACTCTGAGAGTTTTCTGGTTAGCAATATTGGTAGTTTCTTCTACAGATTTTTGCAAAATGCCCCCCAGTCTATTTACCTCTTCCGTAAGATGGTCTATTTTACTTAGGAGAGGTTTGATGATAGTTTTAATTTTATTATCTAGGGCATTTAACAATTTCTTGAGTTGTTCATCATCCAAGAGTAGCTTCCCTCCAGGAATTCCCCTAGTTTCTTCTCCAGTATTTTCAGATAAGGATTCATCGGGACGTTTTTTACTTGAGCGGAGCCCGCCCCGTTTTGAGAGGTTCTTTCCCCCCCCCCATAACAGCTCTAGGAGCTGGTACCGGAACAGGGGGCTCCTCTTCTAACAATATTATTTCTTCCCCTGGTGTACTCTCAGAGACTGAGTCTACAATAGCTACCAGTAGCTGGGTTAGGGGGTTAGTCTCAGGTGTCTGAAATACCTCATTACTAATGTCAAGAGTAGAAGTAGGTAGAGGCGTGTCCTCAAATAGCAGTTCAGGAGAGATACTCAACCCCAGTGAGGATCTCCTGTCGCAATTAATCTTTGCAACCTTCTGGACCATGTAATTTTCAATAGTATTGACTGCTGGGATCGATTTTGCCTTTGACATGATGAGTGGCAACGTGGGGGATTGCACAAGGTAATAATGTGGTAGCTGAACCCAAAGAGGCTTTACTGACAAGGCAAAACTGTTTCCAAATATGAGTAACTTACGGGCAACAATTTAAGCAGAGTTTCTGGGCCCTGTCCCTGGCGACTCCTGCCGATGAGGGCCGTAGAGGGCCCGCCCTTCGCCCGGGCTTAGCCCGGCTGGTCCCGCGCGCGGTCCCGCGACGCGGAGGAAGTCCGTTAATTTATGCGCCTCCTGGCGCTAAATCCTGGTAGGCGGCTTCCGGCCGCAAATGCTCCCGGTACTTGTGGTCTCCTCCCTGGCTGCGTCCGCGCTCAGGTCTAGGAGAGCTGCGGCAGCAGGGGAAGACCGGCTGGAAAGTGCAGGCACCAGGGCTACAGGCAGCAGATGAGGGCTTAAACAGGTAAGCAGCGTAGTAGTAATCTATGAAGCGTCCCCCTTTCACATTTTGCTTAAAAGCTCAGGGAAGTGAGGGTTTGAAACGCCGTACATTTTGCTTCCAAACGAAAACGGAGTTGCTTTCTTGTTTTATCTGACATACACATCCTTTCCTATCCATTTCTGCCTACCATGATAACGCACATACCAGGCAGGGATACTACACAGTGAGAACTACCTTGGACAACTCCGAATGCTTCAGTGTTGGTAGGTTGTAAGTCTTAGGTAAATGAAGATGTCTGCACTATGGCACCCCCCGCTTTTATCGTTCTTTTAGCAGGCTTTTGGGTTTTTCTACACCATTGTGGTTTATTTGTGCTGGGCAGACAATGATAGTGCCCCAGATCTCTCCAGACCTGAAAGTTCTGTCTCTTCGAAAGATGTCTTTTCAGAGCCGTCCTTGGAATGGGATTTGACTGAAAAGGCAACAGTCATTTAACGTGTTAATATTCAGCATGAACCTAGATTCTATCAGCTATACTTGTCTTCTGATATGAGAAGTTGGTTAACTAAACTCTACAAGTGTCAGCAAAGCCAACAGATCTAGTACTGACTGCCAGGCTTTTGCCTTTGTCGGTGTTTGTTTTATTTTGCCAGTTTTTTTCCAAAACTTAATTGCTGGGGAAGCGGATTGGGCTGCGTCAATTCAAGACAAAAAACAACTATTAAAGCTAAAATAATTTTGGTCTTGAAATGCCACATTGCGATAATAGTCCCAAGCACTGAAGGGACCGACTTTGTGTGTGGGTGTGCTCTTTGTAAATGGGTAGGATGCTGCGCTTGCAGTTAGCGAATGTCTAAAATGCTCTGAACCATTTCCCATACTGTTTTCTGTAGTAGGTGGAAGAAATCTGAATGACCATCACAGACTGGTGGATGAAGAGGGCTGGTGGAAAGTACATTATGCATATCATTTTATCATATGCAAAGGTTTTGGCTAACACAGACCTAAAAGCAGTTTTATTGGGCTAGTGTAAATTATGTTGCTTTTTTACAGGGCGGTCTTCTCTGAAAAACAAATCCAGGTGAGCTGAGAGCCTCTTGATTATTTTCAGAATGGAGCATTTTTGTCACACCGCTTATTATCTGAGCGGTTGCTAAATTCAAGCAACGGTTTTCCAGGTGTTTGCCTTGTCTGTTCCAGATACATACCCGTCCTGGGTCCATGCGCAACTGCGAGGTCGAGGGAGAGGCCTGAGCTCTCTTCTACTTAGAGGCAACTGTATTTTGCTAACTGCATATCCGGGGTAAACAAGCATTTGCAATGCAATAGGTCTCGCATTTACGCGAGTTTAAGCTATTGCCATTGTAAATAACAATGTGTTTCATTTATGTTTCAAATACCAAAACATAAATAAAAAGCATTTTCATTTATGATGCCAATAGCTCAAACTTGCGTAAATGCGAGACCTATTGCATTGCAAATGCCTGTTTGATTCGGCCTTTCTCCATTGACTTGAATTGAGCGCCCAACGCTGTGGTGTCACCCTGCAACCGGCCTCCCTGTGCCGCTGCTGGTGTATTGTTGGTGCTGTCTTGGACCCTGCCCAGTGCTTGCTTCAACCCCTGGAGACTGGTCCCCCAAGCCACTTATACTTACCTGTAAGCAGCATCTGTCTGATTGCCCCATTCTTCATTCAGTAGTATTGGGCACCCAACACTGTATTTTCAGCCGGCACCGGGCCACCCCTGTGCCGCTGGTGGTGTACTGCTGGTGCTGAACGGACCCTTGCCCAATACTGTTCTTAACTTCCGAAGACTGGTTTTGTAAGTCGATGTTACTTATCTGTATGCTGAATGTTTCCTTCCTCCCATAGGTGAACACTGCAAAGTCTGAAGAAATGCACCACGTGTCCACATTTGATATTGAAAAGTATTTCTATTGCCAAACATATTTACCTGAGACGAAGTTCTGTGTTTCCACAAAATAAATATAACCAAGTATTATTTTTATAAATTGGTCTCTGATTTATTATTTGAGTGTGCGCCTGATTTATTGCCACAGTGTGTACAACAAATACTTAGCACTGCCTTCTGATAAGCCTATCTGCTTGCCCACACTACCGCAAAAGAGTAATAATATTATCTACTTTAGCCTCTGAAAAGCCTCTAGGGATCCACTGGACTCTTTGCACACTATACCTCCTTTTGGTATAGCATATAAAGAGAGAGCTCCTTACACCTAGGCACTACATTTCAAGGTAGAATTAAGCCCAAGGGCAAGCTCAGGTGATAACCCTGTAATACTATTCTAAACGGAAACCTCATGAGAATCTCGAAGCCTTCCTCCTGGCTCTGTTTAGAAGACTATTATACGACACACGTAGATTTTGACTGTGGCCCAACACTTCTTCCAGATTATGGGACAAGCCATCTATGAAGATCAGTCAGGGTGCCCGTGAAAAGTACCATCCACATGTTCAAGGACAATGAGAATTTCTTTGCTTTCGCGCTACAAAATCCTAAAAACTTAATTTTTCCACCAACTGCAAGGCCACTGAGCACTCTTATCAAGTAATAAAAATCTTTTAATAAAGTGGGAATTACAAAAATATTTATATGTTCCACTCTTTGGTCTACAAGAAAGTTTCTATTTTATGTTAAAAACAAGCTGACTGTAATTGAAAAAAGTTTTCAAAAGAATTCAATTGCTCATCCATCAAACAGTGATTCCATTTAAAATTAAAACAGCAAAGGTTAATGAAATAGGGATACACAAGCTCGAGGCATTTCAAGCCATTAACATTACACATTAAACACAAGCAGTATCTGCTTTGAGATACAGTGTCCTGCACTGGAAATGGATTCAAAAAGAGCAAATAGTATACAATTTTGACAGCATCACAAATTAAAAAACTGTTTAAAATCTAAAGTGCAATCGTACATTAGTAAAAAAAAATGCCTTAGTTAAAAGCAAACATCATATGGGCTTCACATGCAACCCAAATGAGAGTAACTGCAATGGCACAGGTGATAGCAATTTAAAGGACAAGGAAACAGGTGTACAGTTATAATACACAACTCAGCCAGGAACGGCAGCCACAAAATAATACCCAGACAAACAACCTCAATAACAGGAACCATCTAGTATTAGCACAGACTACAATTACCAAGATATACTTTTCCTAATTCGAATCGCACTCCATATAGAAGAGGCTGTTCTATAGCATATAGTATGGTCCTCTAGAGCACACAGGTACCATAGAGCAACTTTGTAATCCCTCTAATGCTGTTTTAATCGAAAATCAGTTTTGAGAAAAACTTCCTGAAACCAACGTAAAAACGTCCAAATATTATAAAGGGCT
This sequence comes from Lissotriton helveticus, assembly GCF_964261635.1. Taxonomy (NCBI): domain Eukaryota; kingdom Metazoa; phylum Chordata; class Amphibia; order Caudata; family Salamandridae; genus Lissotriton; species Lissotriton helveticus. The sequence goes on along the minus strand of NC_136071.1, from coordinate 445,203,347 downwards.
GAGTGCTCTGTTTCGAGACGACGTCACATGGGCGCAGTAGCGAATCCCTGAGCCATTGGTTTATGATGGGAAAGGCAGCAAGATGATGTCCAATGCCCAGCAGTAGCCTTGGAAGCACAAAGAAATGCTGAGTATTGGTCAACAAAGGAGAGATACAATTGGAAACCCTCGGGGAAGGCATAGGACGAATAGGAAACAATTGTCGGTTTCTTGGCCTCAGCAACAACCCTCCTATCTTTCCTAGCATCTAAAAAAGAGCCTTAATTGCCTTTCTGTGTAAATCCGGGATTCTATAAGGGGTTAAGAGCATAGGAGTATCAAACAATGTTTTGGAGACTTCATTGATGTAAGATAGCCACAGGATATTAAAAACATGGTCTAACGCTAAACAGTCCATAATGATGGTTTTACTAAAAGCTGTTTCGACTTTAGCCCAAAGGAGTGCCAGAGTAAGATGGGCTTGAAAGGGAACTAATCCTCCAGATGGACTTCCTTGTGTACAATATTGGATGGAGTAGAGGTTGAGGTAGACAGCAAACGGCCAAGACAAACATTCTGTTCCATCGGAAGAGGGCAACAGGAAGAATAAACCCGCAGCTCCCCTCCATACATAGCAGCAGAAAGTGCTCTTGCTTTATAAATGTTGAACATTTCTCAAATGGGTCGACTGACAAGTTTAACAGGAGAACCTTAAGGCTCCCTCACAAACTCTACTCATCTTGGATTGGGCATTTTGAATATGTTGAGACCGTAAACCATTGTGAGTAAAAAGGATCCCCAAGTAACAAAAATAATTAAGCTTCATGATAGGAAGGCCCTTAATAAAAAGTGTCTTACACTTTTGGTTGGTTCTGTCACAGTCCATCGTAAATGTTTATCATTAATTTCCTAGTCTCCATAAAGTCCGCAAAAACTTCCATCAATCTCTGCAGCCCCACTAAGGTCCTAGACATTAGGACTGCTTCCTCTGCATACAGGAGTACAGCAATCAGACGTACACCAGCTATGGACGAATTGGCCTGCAGAGCTTGCAATGCACCATCCACAACATTGATATAAAAGGGAAAAAAAGGGGCCAGGACGCACCCTTGACTAACTTCCCTCCTGATTTTAAAAGAGGGAGAGCATTCTCCGTTGGGGCCGTAGCAAACCTTGGAAGATAAACTGTCATACAACCAGGACACAAAATAAACAATATTCTTGGGAGCCTCAAGAGAGAGCAATGTGTGCCACACAATTATTCGTCAACCAGATCGAAAGTACTACTGCGTTTGGCAAAACACAAACGGTAGGTGCCAGACGAGGCCTTAGTATATTTCCCAATTACCAGATCCAAATTCACGCACTGCTCCACCATCCCCAACCCCTTCCTGAAACCGTTCTGGGCTCCCGAAAGGATGGAGTTGTCAGAGGCCCTGAAAAATTGTTTTGAAAAGAACGAGATTGCTGATCCATCAAACAGTGATTCCTTTTAAATGATAACAACAAAAGGGAATGAAAAAGCGCAAGATAAGCTTGAGGCATGCTAAGCTGATAACATTACACATTAAACACAAGCAGTAGCCTCTTTGAGCTACAGTGGCCTGCACTGGAAATTGATCTTTAAATCAATTTTTACAAAACAGCAGAATTCTCAATTCTCTGTAATGAGAGAATTCGTTGATGTTGCGAGGGAGGAGGGTGGGTTGCTTATACCTCAATGAAGATTCCCATGGTGGAGAATTAAGTGTTTATCTTTTGCTCCAACTGGACAGATTCTGCGCTTATAAAAAGAAAATAGAACTGCAAGTTCATCCCCAATACTAGAGGTGCTGGTCAATGAGAAAAGGCATTAGAAGGAGGGCGGTTCTACAAGTCCAAGAGATTTGCAAAGAAGCCTGGTGCTCTTTGGGACATTTCTTAGCAAACCCATAGTGGTGGATTTTCTCATGTAGTGAGCTTTAGTCTTATAGGGTGAGTTTGTTGACTTTTTGATAGCATGACACTAAGGGGTCCATTACGATGTCGGGCGGATTTCCTCCATACAGATGGTAGAACAGAGATCACATGCAAAAAACCACACACGAAGCCCTAATATAGAACAATGTGAGACCATTGTGGTGCGAGATACAGGGACTACTCCACCAAGTGACACAAGTTCACCAAACATACATGATATAAATACAGATCATATGGAACAGATTGATACCCAGGATATGATACCTATGGACGCCATCATAAATCTGTCCAGCTATGTAATGACTAGTGCGGAGCAGAGTGTTCTAGCGAAAGGATTGACATTTGTGCCGACGGTGATACCGGACTCTTTCAAGATGCAACTTGAACTTCAAAGGTTCTTTAGGAAGATCCGGTTGAAATACTTCTTTGATAAAAACCCATATATCCCGAACTTTGCTGCAACCCCCTTCAAACCTCCCTCAGAGTTCACACCAGCGACCTTTATGATGAGTGAAAGAATTCTCGCCTTCGAAAAAATCGTACTGGAAGAGGTGACACAGTTATTCAAAGTTCATACATACATCCCTTACAACATCAGTATGGAAGAGCGTGTCGCCCTCTCAAGGCTGGGACACAATAAATCGATCGTAATTAAGGCGGCAGATAAGGGAGGAGCTGTGGTGGTACAGAATAAAGAAGACTACTCAAAGGAAATTAAGCAACAACTGGACGTAACACAAAGCTACCGACGTATCTCATATGATCCAACCAATGAGATAAAGGTACAAATACAGAACACCGTAGAAGACGCCAAGAAGGAAGGCTTTCTGAGTAAGAAAGAATCTGAATTTCTGTACCAAAAAGAACCCAGAATACCAACATTCTATACGTTGCCTAAAGTGCACAAACGATTGGAAAATCCCCCGGGCCGACCGATCGTCTCGGGTTGCGGTTCAATATTGGAGCCGTTAAATCAATTTATTGACTATTTTCTGCAACCATTTGTGCCATTGACGAAATCCTATGTGCGAGATACCATGCACATTATCGAACTTTTAGAGGATTTTCCATTTGACCCAGAAAAGAATATAATGGTGACGCTGGATGTATCATCGCTCTATACCTCGATCCCTCAAGATAAAGCGATTCAAACAATAAAGGAGGTATTGGATCAAAGAGAAAGGCCACACTGGATTCCAACATCATTTATAATCAGCCTACTGGAAATAGCTATGCAAAAGAATTTTTTTGTTTTTGAAAATCAATTCTATTTCCAATGCAAAGGAGTGGCGATGGGAGCCACATATGCCCCCAGCCTGGCGAATATCTTTATGGATCGATACGAGGAAGAACATCTGTACTCTGACTCCAATCCATACCTCAAAAACATCGAGGTATGGAAAAGATATATAGATGATGTCATATTGGTCTGGAATGGGGACAAGACGACACTAGAAAACTTCTTCACATGGATAAATCAGAGAGGACAGGATATACAGTTTACAATGTCAAGTAGTACTGTATCAATAAACTTCCTGGACCTTACCTTTAAGTCAGAGGAAGGCAAGTTATACTGTGACCTGTATAGGAAACCTTTGGAAAGAAACACCCTACTGATGTATAAATCTCATCACCCACGGAATTTAAGGGATAATCTCCCCCTGGGCCAGTTCCTTCGAATCAGAAGAAATTGCAGTCAAAGAAAGGACTTCTTCCGCGAGGCTGAGGAACTCACCATTCGTCTAAAACAAAGGGGATACCCGTCCAGTTTACTGAAACGTGCGAAGAAAAGGGCTTGGTACAGTCCTAGAGCAAGCTTATTGGAGGTCAAGGAGAAAAAAGAGAATGCGAATAACATTGTGTGTGTCACGACCTATAACACCAAAAGTAATGAGGTGAAGAAAATCATATCAAAATACTGGAACTTGGTGGCAGGTGAATTAAAAACTGTAGAGAAACCGATCTTTGCGTTCAAAAGAGGAAGAAATGTGAGAGATGAGGTGGTACACGCATTTCTGGAATCAGAAAAACAGCCGGATCTTCGGAGTATGCTCAGTTTACCACCCATTATTGGCCATTACAAATGTGGTTCATGTAAGGCTTGTGACAGTTGTCAAGAAGGAGATAAGTTCACCCATGCCGGTAGGACTTATAAACTACGGGACTTCAGTAATTGCAATAGTACCCATCTAATCTATGCAATAAAGTGCCCATGTACCAAGCTATACGTGGGCCAAACAACACAAAAAATAAAGACACGCATCTTACAGCACATGAGCAGGGTGAGGTGTAAAACACAGGGAGCACCACTGGTTGAACATTTTCATAGTAACAACCACAGTACACAGAGCATAAAGTGGTGGGTCTTGGAAAAAATACACACTAACCCAAGGGGAGGTTCAATGTCCCATGCCCTGAAATACAAGGAGTGTCGCTGGATACACTTATTAGACTCAGTGAGAAATGGATTGAATGAGACTGAGGAAACTAATAGGCAAATGGGCCAATTATGATAAGCATTGGATGTAATTTGCCGACTTTAGACATGATTACTCAGACTCAAACACGATGGGTAGGTTAGTAGATAAGGGTGGGACAGATGTACTGACCCTCTAACCTATTTCAAGTAACCGTGGAGTAACGTGATATGTTTACTCACATTTGTAAATTGTGCCTATGGAATATTGCTGTCATTTCAAGTTTATGTATAACATTTTAACTTTGAGAATGTGTACGTTACATACATTTTAACACTTTTTCAAATATGCCAATGATTGTTTCTATGTTCATAAAAATTGTATATATTGCCAAACCGGAATTAATTCTGAATGCCCAAATATGCATTGCGCGAGTTAAGAAACCGAATCCCGCACTATCACGGATTGCTCGCTTTCGGAGCCGCGCATAGCGTCAGGTAACCTTGACTACCCCGCCATGGGCGTAATGACGCAGGCCTAGGCGGCGTGCAACTGACGAGGCTCCTCCTTGTAACTACTGACGCCGAATACTAATTACCCGCCATTCCGTGTGCAGACACTGTTTGGAGCTACGCCGAGTATGAAGCGAAGTCTCCCTCGGCTACAAGCATCCATTTGTCCAATGTGACGAACCTATAAAGGTGAGACCGGGCGCTGTTGGGCGGGGGTCACTTTTAGTAGAATAACGAGTAAATATACAATAAATAATAGGAATTCCATTTTATCCTGGTTTCAGCGGGATCAAGACTTAAGAAATCACGAGTTGATAACCCTTACCCTGAACAATCCAAAAAATCACCGCTGGGTGTAACACTCGCCTATATCCCCAGGTGAGTTACATAGCTTGCGTTTTTCACTTTGTGAGGCGGATACGTGAGTATGAGGTACAATGTTATATACCTCTAATTCCTGTCCCCCATTCTTTCAGTCAGGAGAAAGGTTTGATAATAACAAACCGGTAAATAGAACATTCGTCGGGGGAGCAATTCTTGCAACGCCGACAGGTAAGAGACAGATGAGAAGTTGGTTTGATTTAAACTGTCCCCAGACCAATTGCAGAATTAAGGCATTAATTAAGTCCTTCTCTATTCAGAATAGGTGAATAAAGTTTGAAGCTCTACCTTGAACATGGTTCAGTTCACATGAAGGTGAGTGTAGGCATCGCTTGTATAGATGTTAGAAGCGTATTGCCAGATCATCAACCCACTAAATCCAAACCCTCTTTTTTAAATCATTTAGGCTGTCCCAATTCCCCCAGTCCTGATGAAGACCCGATTTTGACGCCCCACGTGCGCTTGTAAAGGGTCGAAACGTCGACAAGTGTTTGGATCTGTCATACAAATACCCTGTATCTAATATTGATTTATGCATTATACAGATGGTTTAATTGAAACAGTACAGACCAAGTTGAATTGCTGTTTTGTGTTTTTTCCCCCTTGTATATAAACATGTATAATTATTTGATCACTTCTGCGCCGCCAGCACTGAGCACTTAAAGTCACTTATTTCACTTTCACTTCGTTGTACAGTCTAGTTTGCAATTTGTAAAGAGTATTTATGAGTGACTACAATTTATAAAATAGTGCATAAATACATAGAGGATGTGGTTGTTGATTTTGGGTTAGATACACACTACATATGTTATGAGTGAATATAAGAAATTTTGAACACCCGAAGGAACCAATTGTTATAAATACTGGTCAATGAGAAAAGGCATTAGAAGGAGGGCGGTTCTACAAGTCCAAGAGATTTGCAAAGAAGCCTGGTGCTCTTTGGGACATTTCTTAGCAAACCCATAGTGGTGGATTTTCTCATGTAGTGAGCTTTAGTCTTATAGGGTGAGTTTGTTGACTTTTTGATAGCATGACACTAAGGGGTCCATTACGATGTCGGGCGGATTTCCTCCGCCAGGTTGGCGGTGGCCACCGCCAGCCTGGCGGAGGAAATCCGCCCGACATCTATTGCCCAATTCCCCCCGCCATATTAGGATGGCGGAGGGGACCGTGGCGGTGTTAAACACCGCCCGCCTGTTTTCCGCCCCGGTCGCCTTGCGGCCGGGGCGGAAAATGATTAATATGGAGGCGGTGTCTGTTAGACACCGCCCGCCATATTACAATGGGCTTTTGCTGATGCTTTTCGGAAAGGCATGCGGAGACTCCCTGCGGGGGCCCCTTGCGGGCCCCCTGGGAGTTCGTGGCTTGGTGGTGCACATGGGGGTTACCTATGGTACCCCCCCGCATTTCTAAGTGCAACATGACAGGCACCGCGCGGTGCCTGTCATGTTGCGCTTAGAAAAGCACAACTTGCACTTTTACCATTGCGGCGGGCGGAGATTTCTGCTCCGCCTGCCTCAATGGTAAATATACAGGATGCGCCCGCCTGTGTGGCGGGCGCATCCTAATGCCCTGATCGCGACCCCCGCCCTTATGGTGGACGGTCCCGGGTCCCGGTATGATGGCGGGCGACTAAGTCCGCCCGTCATCATAATGACCCCCTTATATGTGAAACAATTCATCCTGCCCTGGACTGCTCTATATTGGCTGTGCTGATTCTCATAAGGCTTTTAATAACTGAGAGCTGCTTAATGCATCTACTTTGACGTTTTGTTCACCTAGGTGGTGAATAGCTGGGATTGCTGAATTTTTGTTTAGTAACCAGTACCAGATGGCTTGGACTTCAAATTGCGGACTCCTGCATCTCATGCACTATCACAAGTGAAAAATGGGAATGGTTGTATTGCTGTTCACCTGTATCAATTTGAAACTGGCTAAAAAGGATGCAGATTTCGGACTAAGATGTATCACGTTGATTTCCAGTAGATAGTGACATGGCTTGACAACCAGGCAGCATAACCATAAGTTGCCAACAATGAATAAGAAATTTTATACAAATGCACTAGAGATATATAATAAATAATGTTAGGGGTGTACATTTTGTGCCTTATCATAATACTTATATTTGCTCAACTATCTATTATTATTTCATAATTCTAATAAATAGTATTTACATTAGATTAGCTCATAAGAAACATTTTTATTATCTAACAACCAAGCTGTGTGTGCACTGTTTGGGGTGAAATCTGGGGAAAGGCTTCTCCTTGTACCCTACAAGTTTCTCGGGAGGGTCTGTGTTTTTCTAGCAAATCGAATATTCCAATGAGAAAAGCTCAAACGAGAGGATGGAAATCAAGTGTCTGTCGTTCTTTTTCTCCAAAGAGATCATACATGCCTCTGGTGGCTCAGGAGGTACACTTAAAGACACTGTATATTTCAAATACAAAGTGCTTTATACCCAATTGATATTTGATATTGTAGCTTCAGATGGAAAGGCACTTCTGCCAGTATATTCGTTTTAAAGCACCAGCATTTGAGTACAATAGAAGCAGTTTGCCTTCTCAGTGTTCTGACATTTAACTCTATTGATCCTCCAGGAACGGGTATAGTGCACACATTTCGAGCCTTGTATTCAGCAATACAGAAAAGCAAAAATGGATGGAGCCAGCAAAGCTGAAATCTGATATGTAGTGAGATTAAGAAAAGTCATCATTCAGCATTTCTCTAACATATACAATCAAATGCTCTTCCAAAGGATAACATTTTCCTCCACGGTATTTAAAGTGGACACCAGGGCCCATATTAAGTAAAATGTGCATTGTCTGTGTTTGCACCGTGGCACACCTTTAAAAAGGTGTGCTGGGCACAAACAGGGACAGTACAACCTAGTCCAAGTAATGTACTAACCCCGGGACAGATGCAAAGCTGTGTTGCCCCGAAAGCAGGGCATTAGTGAAATACGGAGCAGCTGTTTGAATCAGCAACTCCATCTTTGCTGGTCCAAAGGGACATTGTCGTTTTTCACTAACTTAGCATGAGCAAGTTGCAGCTTGTCTGCTGCTTTGCACAAGTTACTACACGTCTTTATTTTTTGCAATAATTTCAAAGACTGCTTTCACATGAGAACTCATCGCTGTGTTCACTCTCTGCATGTTCCTGGGATTTTGACCCAACATTATGTGTAAGGTCAAACAACAATACCCCTTGTTATTTTGTTCTGGCCAGTCCTTAGCCCTTAGACAAAACATACTGATGCAGCTGTTGTTTGGACAGCATACTTGAGTTTTTAGTGGGCTGCACGAATAGGTGACACACACTTGGAGAGGGACCTTTCCAGAAAGAAGAGCACCCATGATGTAGATCTACCACCTAAAGGCTAAGGTATGGATGGGGTCTGCTGACAAAGCCCAGAGATCTTCTATTATATAATAATACTTCCTCTTAGCAAGAGGAGGGAGGTTAGGCACTATAGTGCTTTCTCCAGCGTCGGGACGCCCCTTTGCTGGGGCAGCCGCGCGCTATATAAATCCGAATAACATAACATTGTCTTTTTATGATGACATCTCCTTTCCTGATTTATGGACTGACTGCTATGCTGACAATATTTGTACTATGCATTTTCCTGCTTCTTGTGGCACGTGTACAGCATGTTGGTTCACTGACAGAATATCAATGTAAAAAATATAGATTGCAAAAATATTGACTCCCTATACTTAAACAGGTAAGTACAAAAATATCGAAGAAAAAAAATATCGGTTAAAAATATAGTTGTACAAAATATCGCTATTCATATATATATATATATAAAATAAAATAAAATAATAAAAGTAATTTAAAAAAAAGAAAGTACATTAAATATACATTTTAACAAATATAACAAATAAACCTTTGATATATTTGTTAAAATGTATATTAAATGTCCTTTTTTTAATTACTTTTATTATTTAATATTTATAATATTTACTTCCACGATAAACCTTAAAAAGTAAAACACATACATAACAATAAATATATATTTACTTTAAAACTATTAAACTTGGGGGGGCGTGGCTGGCAGCCGAACATGGCGGCAGCATAGTCGTGAGGCTCCGGGAGTAAGGCTGCTTTCCCCGAATTATCGGCACAATAATCCGCTACCTTACAGCCTCGGAAGAGTGGGACCTGGGTTCGGGTCCGAGCGGCGTCCAACCAGAGCAATTTTGAACTGTGCCGCAGTCCGAGAGACGATCATCACGGTTCCCGATCGGTGGGGGCCTGAGAGCGACCAACAGCACCGGGCTCCAGTGGTTCCTGAGGCCGGGCGGAAGTGGCTGGAAAGCGGGAGGAGTGAAGCCGAAAGTCCGCCTCGGCAATCGTCACCTGCAACACATCGGCGGCGTAGGGAGAAAACAGAAGCTGACCCTACTCGTGGGGTGCCCCCGACACGCCGGCATCAGCGGGGACAGTCCGGAGGACGCAACAGCGGTGAGGCTCTCGGAATAGTGGTGGGCACGAAGTCACGTATATGTGCTCCATAGCGCTTCCGACTGTGGCGGCTCCAACACCTCCCGTAGCCCCCGATACGACGGAGCAAACCAGCAGAATTCACGGGAGCTGCAGCGGAGGCTTAGTACGGCCCCCCGACGGTGCGGTAAGTGCTCACACGCACTGCAACAGCGCCTAGGCCTGCGGTTGGCTCAGGAGGCCGGGGCACAACGTCAAGGAGAGGCCCCCACGTTTCGCAAGAACAGGAGGCCTCATACACACGGGAGGCAATCCCTTGGATCCCCCTGAGCATAGGGGCCCCGGAATCAGGCGCACAAACGGCTGGGCGAGCATTGGGGTGCTACCGGCACACGACATAGGGCCTAATCGCCAACCGTCCGTCCTTCAGCAAGCCAGAAAAGTGAAGAGGCGCAGGCACTGGAAGGCGCGCATTGGGACCAGACGGGGGCACAGGTACCAAGGGACCGGACAGCACTTCGGCGGCGGGGGGGGCACCACTGACGGGAACTATGGCAGGCAGAGGCCCAAAGCATAACTCTACGCAATCCAGATTAGACAAATTTGCGTACAACAAGCACAACCCTCCCAGACGGAGCCTCGTACATCCACGGGGAAGACACCAGAAGGAGAGGGGTCCAAGAAAGCCACGCTTGAGGGCGTTATGAGAGCCCTGGCGCAGGTGCAAGCAACGGTGGGGTCCATTGCTACGGAGATCACCCTATTGCGCGCAGACTTCCACAAAATGAGCGAGAAAGTGAAACAGGTTGAGGTGGTCACGAAATCCTTGGTCGAGGATGTTTCGGAACTACAAATCGCGATGGAGAGGGAGAAATTAGACGACCAGGAAGGGCGCTCAAGAAGGAATAACGTCCGCATTCTCGGAGTTCCGGAATCTGAGGGCACCCGCGCAATGGACCTCTATGTGGAGGAGCTGATCAAGGCGCAACTTCAACCGAAGGGACTCTCGCACTTTTTCTCAGTTGAACGGGCGCATAGAGTCCCAGGCGGGAAGCCAAAACCAGGGGCCCCCCCGAGACCAATATTGGCAAGACTATTCAACTTTCGGGACCGGGACGCCATCTTACAAGCGGCGAGGATGTCGGCACCGCTCCAGGTTCAAAACTCTACCCTCTCCTTCTTCCCAGACTACATGGCTGAGGTCTCCCGACGGAGAAGGACCTTTCTGGAGGTTAAAAAGGCGTTAAGGGCGAAGGAACTGTCTTATTCTATGTTATTCCCGGCTCGGTTAAGAGTGGTGGCGGACAATAAAGTGTGGTTCTTCGATACGCCAGAGGCGGCCCGAGACTGGCTGGAGGGTTGGAGACAAGTGGGGCTGCCCCGCCGCACGAATAGGTCCAATCGGAACCAAAAGGAAGACGGCCAAGCGGGATCGCAGGCAACCGGCAGAGATTGGGCGGCCCGATCGCCGACACAGGAGAACTCTGGAGCAGAGGGCGGCGTGGAATCATGAACACCCGATCTGCCTAAGAATGTTAATGGACAAGGATATTGACAGTTGGGTGCGCTTGGACACTGGCCTGGGGACCTCCGAAGAGGGCAGGGGAGCCACCTGATCCGGGGGACACTTCACCCCAGCAAGCAAGTACACTGTTATTGGGATGGGTAAAGCACTCTGCTAAGGTGGGGGGGCGGGCGGTTTTATATCTGTTGAGCAGGGAGGCAGGGAGGGGGGTGGCTAGGGGGGGCAGTTTCGTTGTTTTTTACGTTCTACAGGCACAGGCAAGACACATTACATGACACACACTCTTGATGGGCTTCTGAAACAGATACAAAACTTGGGTGATGGGATGCACCGGACACTGACTTGGCATCAATGGCGAGCCTGCAGGACTCTCAATCCACTGCACCTGAAGATGGGACACTGAGGTCTATAGTTGCTCCCCTCCGGCTTCTGACCTGGAATGTACGAGGGCTGGGGGACAAGATCAAGCGCGGTTTAGTAATGCATGCATTGAAGAGGCAGGGTCCTGCCATAGTGCTCCTCCAGGAAACGCACCTCACCGGAGGTGCGTCCAAAGCGCTAGACAGAAGGGGGTACTCCATGGTGATACACTCGGAATTCACATCAGGCTCCAGGGGAACGGGTATTCTGGTCAGGAAATCATTCCCATTCATAGTACTGAGTACCAAAACTGACGACCAGGGCTGCTTCGCGGCGATTCAGGGGCAGTGGGAGGGGAGGCTCATGAATGTTGTGTCAGTGTATATACCTCCGGCGCTCCACTCAGTTATGCTGCCGGCATTGGGGGATTTTCTCCTGTCTCTGCCTGAGGGCGAGATAATTATCGGAGGAGACTTCAACGCGACAATAGACGCCACAGCAGATAGGTTCCCGGTCATGATCCGCACCCCCGGACCTTCCTGCTTCCACAGATTCTTGGAGGCCTTGGGTTTGGTAGACATGGAGGCATGTACACCCCACTGCGAGACAATACACTTATCACTCCACAGTACATAACAGTTTGACTCGGATAGACTACTTTCTGGCGTTGGGAAACGGTCTGCAGCTAGTGGATAGCATTGAAATTCAACCTAGGGGGATATCAGATCATTCACCAGTCGTCTTAACCCTCTCCACCCAGGAGAAATCACGCAGGAGGATTTATCCCATACATGCATCATCTCTTAAGGTCCCCAAAGTTAAGAAGGCACTCAGGACTGCGACTAAACACTACTTCCAAGAAAACACAGCATCGGTACAGTCACCCACAGTCCTATGGGAGGCGTACAAGGCAGTTTTAAGGGGACAAGCAATAGCGTCCATTGCAGGTCATAGGCGTGAGAGGGCACTGGAACTAACCAAATTAGAGTTGGCACTACACGAAGCAGACGTCGCCCATATGGCAGACCCGACGCCTGATACGTCTCACACGTTACTCCTATGTCAACAGCAGCATAAGGAACACTTGCAACAGCAGATGTCTGAACGACTCACTGCCACCACACATAGAATATATGACGTTGGAGACAAGGCCGGGAAAATGCTGGCCTGGCTAGACAAGAGGGGGGGGAAGCACTATGGGGATACAGCAAGTGTACGATAGGAAGGGAGTGGCGCAAACACGCCCGGAGGAGGTTGTAAGGGCCCTTGCAGAACATTTTGAGGCGGTATACACCCCAGACATAATAGTGACAGCGGACATGGCCCACGCATCGCTTAGTCACATTGTCACACACACGCTACCGACAGAGGCGGTCACGGAGCTAGAGGCAGACATTACGGCAAAAGAAGTACGACGGGCAATACATGAGATAAAGGCAGGGAAAGCACCGGGACCCAACGGCATCCCAATAGAATGGTATCAATCGATGTCTGAACAACTCAGTGGGCCCCTTTTGGCCATGTACACTGAAAGTCTACAAATGGCCGAACTTCCATTGGATCAACGGACGGCCACAATTGTGGCTATCCCCAAGCCCGGAAAACCACCGGCGGAGAGTACGTCTTACCGCCCCATCTCCCTTCTTAATGCGGAAGTTAAAATCTTGGCGAAGCTTCTGGCTACCAGGTTACTCTTCCACCTCCCGCAGCTGATACATCCAGACCAATCAGGCTTTTTGCCCCACAGAAATACCGCCCTCAACCTAAGACGGGTGCACGGGGTGTTGGCTAATGCACAGTCACACTCCGCCCCTGCAGTCATCTTGGCACTTGATGCGAAGATGGCCTTCAATTTGGTGGAATGGCAATACCTCTTCGAGGTTCTGTCCCATATGGGGTTTGGTCCTAAATTCATAGCCTGGGTTCGGTTGCTGTACACTAATCCCATAGCGCAGGTAGTGGCAAACGGCCACATTTCCCCTACGTTCCCCTTGGAACGAGGCACCCGGCAGGGATGCCCCCTTTCCCCGCTACTCTTTGCAATAGCACTGGAGCCCCTAGCTACACTGATACGCTCGACTCCACTACTGAGAGGGATCACCTGGGAGGAGGGGTGGGAGGATCGTCTCTCACTCTACGCTGATGATATGCTCGTCTACCTAACAGATCCGGACCGTAGTATACCGGAATTACTGGCTTTGTGCGATGCGCAGGGGAAAGTCTCGGGATACACCATAAACTGGGCAAAGTCCGAACTGTATGTCCTGCGGGGACCGCCCCCCGTCCTAGAGGCTGACTGTCCCTTGCGCCTAGCGGGGTCCTCCTTTAAATACCTTGGCATACACGTCACAAGAGACCCAACGTAATTCTTCGACAAGAATTTGAAACCGCCGTTAGAACGTTTGAAATTAACAAAATAGATGCACGTGCCACTAACAAGTTAACCTGACATCTTTTTGGGCCACAACATACGATAGGAACAATATGTTTGTTGGATTTAATTCCAATTATTTTATTTGCTTCTTATTTTATGAATTACTCTTCTATTTGAACATATGTTTTATCAAACTTATCAACCGGCAGTTGGCGCCCATAGTTGCGACTCGGCTAGCGGCGAGGGCAGGCCGTGCAGGGGCCGGTGGGCAGATCTACACATCAAGATCAACATGACGCGAGGAGGAGGTGGAAGTCAGGGCAAACAGGGACCAATTGACAAATGTACTGAGGCAGCTGGTGCGAAAAGTGCGAAAGGAGCGCAGTCACAGGTGCCAGACAAAGCGGCGCTCATGGCAGCGATCACGCAGTCCAGAGACGCACTGGATGCCAAGATAGGGGCAGTGGGCTCTGATGTTATGCTCCTTCGGCAGGACCTGCGAAACGCTGTGGAACGCATTACAGGCGCGGAAACGCGCATATCGGAGGTGGAGGACGATGTTACTACTTTGAAAAAGAGAGTCGTGGCCCTGGAGAGAATTCAGAAGGGCCTGGTTCTGAGAGCTGAGGACGCGGAGGGGCGCGGCAGGCGCAGTAACCTTCGCTTTCTAGGATTTCCGGAGGATTGTGAAGGGGGTAATGCGGAGCGTTTCCTGCCGCAATGGCTGGAGAGCTGGATTCCAGCCGACGCTCTCTCCCGCTGCTTTGTGGTCGAGAGGGCCCACCGCGCACTGACACAGAAACCCCCGGTTGGAGCGCGCCCGCGTCCCATGATTGCCAAACTCTTAAACTACGCCGATAGGGACGCTATCCTGAAGCAGGCGAGACTGATGGGCCAGCTCACCTACGAGAATGCGAACATTCTTATCTTCCCGGACTACACGAAATTGGTTCAGCAACAACGTCAATCCTTCACCGCGGCCAAGGCTCGCCTCAGGGGCCTAAAGCTGCAATATGCATTGCTCTACCCAGCGAGGCTGCGGGTCGTCTTCCAGTCCCGCACATTCTTCTTCGACACCCCAGAAGAGGTCTTTCAATGGACGGATGAGACTGTAAAGGTTCGGATCAACACGGCGAAGGGTGGGGAGTCTGACTCCTCTATAGGTGTCACACCCGGAAGGGACCCCGGGGGCCGGCACCGGCGCCGGGGCAGATCGCGCTCGAGCCGTGGCTCGCAGTCAGGGTCAACGTCTCGCCGAGACGAGGCAATGCAGGAGGTCCAGGAGGATGTGCCCTGAATTTGGAGGGAACTGACTCATGCTTTCTTTATATGTCAGATATAGATGACCAGGTGCGATGCTGCCATGGCTGGTGGCCACACTTGGTTTGGTTTGAGGAGGGAGCAACAGCCTAGTTCTACATGGGCTGCTGTGTGGGGATCCATTGGAGGGGGTGGCACTTGGCTCCCAGTTGGGGCCGGGACCACACTCCGACCACGACAGGTGCTTCCATGTTTGGGAGGTGTGGGGTGGGGGGTGGTGGTGGGGTTGTTGGGGGTTGGTTTTCAGGGGGGGGGGGAGGGCTTGCGCGCTAATTGCTGCTTGCGGACTGTTGTAGGAACTGCCTTTGTTGCTCTTGTTGGGCTGGGTCGCAATATGTACTACTGCACAAATGTCTCTTGATGGTGAGGGAGTGCGGCTAGGCCCTGGTGGGACACGGATAATGAGCTGGAATGTGCGGGGGATGCTGGATAAAGTAAAGAGGGGAGCGGTTTTTACATGGGCCAGGAGGAGGGGAACTGACATACTTTTGTTGCAAGAAACGCACTTGCTTGGCACTAAAGCGCTCTGCCTCCAGCAAAATGGTTTCATCCATGCTTACCACTCGGGGTTCACAAGGGGGTCACGAGGGGTAGCGGTCCTCATACATCGTAGGGTTCCTTTTGCTCATAAACGCACATGGACTGATGCGCAGGGTTGATTTATATTTGTGCAGGGAGAGATTGGGGGAGACGCTGTGATCCTTGGCAGCGTATACGCCCCACCACCTTTGCAGTGGCCCCTGGTAGAGATACTGCTGTCCCTTTGGGTGGATGTGCCCACTGCCCTGTCCATTGTGGGAGGGGACTGGAACGATGTCATGGAAGTCTCGTGTGACCGATGGCGCAGTGCTTCTGGCGTTCAGGATGCGGTGGGGAGGGGAGGGCCGGCCACTAGATTGAGGACCTTGGTCACGGGCCTAGATTGGGTGGACACATGGAGATACAAGCATGGGTCACGTAGGGACTTCACGTATTTCTCCACAGCACGGGACTCCTTCTCTAGATTAGACTACGTGTTTGTTCCGAGGGTGATGGCTCATAGAGTCTTGTCCGCGGAGATCCTGCCACGGGCGTTGTCCGACCACTCGCCGGTCTATGTTATTCTCGGCACTGGTCGCGTTCGGCAGCCGTTTCGGTGGCGTATGTCGCCTTGGCAATTGATGCAGGACTCCTACCGTACTCACATGTCCTGTGAACTTGCACATTTCCTATCCACTAACGTGGGTACGGTGGACTCCCCGGCAACACTGTAGGAAGCGATGAAGCCCACGCTGCGGGGGATAGATATCTTGTGGTGCGCGGCGGCACGTAGGGAGAAGCGTAGAGAACTAGTGCGGCGCAAGGCGGACTTGGAGGATCTGGAGCGCAGGGGGCGAGAGGAAGATGGTAGACCGGCGAGGTGGCAGCTGGTATTGGCGCAACAACAATATACTGCGGTGCTGCTGGACGAGGCCCAACAGGCTTGGCTGGCTACACGCAGTCGTATATACCAATGGGGCGACAAGTCCTGCAAGATGCTACATCGCCTGTGTCAGGGCATTATGCATGCCCAGCCGCTGCCCCAGATAGTGAGCCCAGATGGGGAGCCAATGTTAGAACCCGCTGTGATTGCCGGGAGCTTTGCGGCGTACTACGAGGCATTGTACGCGCCCAGGGAGTGCTTAGAGGCGGAGGTTGTGCAACGGTTTATTGATGACCTCCCTCCGAAGGCCGTTTCGGATGAGGCTCGTGAAGATCTAGACCGTCCTTTGACGGATGATGAGTTGGCCACGGCACTGGGTGAATTGAACCCGGGTAAGGCGCCGGGACCTAATGGGTTCCCTAGCGAATTTTTTAGGCGCTTCGCGACGCAGCTTAGTCCTCATTATCGCCCAGTCATCGAAGAAGCGCGCGAGAGTGGCACGCTGCCCCCGGACTGGAGGCATGCGGAAGTGGTGGTGTTGTGAAGCCGGGGCGGCCCCCGGAGAGACACGCGTCATACCGGCCAATCTCTTTGCTCAACACCGAGGCCAAGATACTGGCTAAAGCCCTCGCCAACAGACTTAAACCCCACGTTACGGAACAGGTTCATCCGGACCAGGCGGGCTTTATGCCACAAAGAGCCACTCGCCATAACATTAGACGGGCACAGGTCGCGATCTCAGCGTGGCGAGGATTGGGGGAGCAGGCAGGTTTTTGGTGGACATGGACAGGGCGTTTGACTCCCTGAGCTGGACATACTTGTTTGCCCTACTGGGACGCCTGAACCTGTGCCCGCGCTTTTTGGCGTACGTGCGGCTCCTATACAAAGAACTCCCGGCCACGGTGCGGGTGAGGGGGGGGGGTGTCCCGCTCCTTCCAAATTCGGCGTGGGACGAGGCAGGGCTGCCCCCTCTCCCCATATCTTTTTGCACTCGCGATGGAGCCCCTCGCGGCGTGGGTGAGAATTGACGCTCAGCTAGAGGGATTTCGGTGGTCGGCGGACCTCAATGATAGAATAGCCCTTTACGCAGATGATGTGTTGTTTTTCCTCATGGACCTGGGGCGCTCGGGGCCTCGTCTTTTGCGCATTCCTGCAAATCTTCGGCGACACCTCAGGTCTATATATGAATCCCGGGAAATCTACACTCTGGATCCTGGGAGGCCCGCAGCCGGTGGGGGATTGGGCGCAGGGGCTCCAGTTGGCCACGGATGGCGTGAAGTATCTGGGAGTATTTCTCTCTGAGTGCGCGCCCCTAGCCCGACAGCGAAACATTAGCCCGGTCTGGGAGCGCACTCGGGAAGACCTGAAGGTGTGGTCTAGAATGCCGCTCTCCATTCTTGGTAGATCGGCCATCTTTAAGATGGTGGCGCTCCCGCGCCTGATATACCAACTGCAAAATCATCCAGTGTTGTTTCCACTTGGTTGGTTCCGGCGCCTCAACACGGCATTGAGCGGGTTCTTGTGGGAAGGGGGCGCCGTACGTGTTGCCTTGCGAACTTGCTTTCGGTCAACGTACACTGGGGGCTTGGCCACGTCAGATGTCCTATCGTATTACCAGGCGTCCCACCTTTTGGTATTAAATGAGTGGTGGTATGCAGACAGGAGTGACCCCGCATATGCAGTGGAGAGGGCCTTGATGGGCACTGCGTCCGTCCACACACTGCTATATTCTGCACCCCTCAGGAGGTCTCTGCCGTCCATCACACAGGTGGTCTTTCAGATATGGAGGCAGGCTTTACGAAGGATGGGCTGGTGGAATGTCCTTACTCAAGAAACCCCATTGTGGCGAAATGGTAGGCTGCCCCAGATGGCCACCTTGATGGGCTTCCAGGGCTGGGATGCGATTAGCATCTCTGCCCTAGGGGCCGTTATGTCCGGGTGTGTATTCAAGTCCTTTGATATTCTGCGTGAAGAATTTGAGATGCCACGTACCCAATTTTATAAATATCTCCAATTTCGTCATGCCCTCACACCATACATTGCGGGGTTGGAGAGTCTGCCTGAGTTCAGCCCGCTGGAGGCTAAAGTTTTCATGGGGGAGTTGCCCGATAAGAAATTGTCCTGAATCTATCAAACCCTTGTACGGCACTGCTTCACAGACCTGCAACGACTTAAGAACACATGGGAGCAGGACGTTGGGTAATTGGATGAGGAGGATTGGGTGGAGGCTCTGGAGGGCCCCAGGGGAGCTGTAATTTCCACGCGCCTGCGACTCATCCAATTTAGATACCTCCATCGTACGTACTATACCAGACAGCGCTTGTGGAGGGCGGGCTTGGTTGCATCCCCAGATTGCCTCAGGTGTGGGTCGGAGGTGGGACGTTGATGCATACGGTTTGGGACTGCAGGGTGTTACGAAAATTCTGGAATGGGGTGTTCCGGTGCCTAGATGAGATCCTGGCTTGGGTGCTTCAGAGGGATCCTAACTTGGCTCTGCTTCACGTAATGGCTGGGGTAGGGGGCAATAGGGACAAGCGCCATTTATTGTTACTGGGACTAACACTGGCCAAAAGAGACATTGCACGATCATGGAAGGCGCCCCAGGTCCCGTCGCTCATAGCCTGGAAAAATAGGATGGACTTTTGTATGGGGCTGGAGCAACCCATTTACGAGGCTAGGGGGCTGACCGCGCAAGCACTTCAAAATATGGAAGAGGTGGGCGGACTATCGTGGTCTGGAGCTGGATCCGCCACCTGAGGACAATGCTATCCAGCCTCCCTGACAGATCGACAGTCAGGACTGTCTTACAGATACATTGGTGCACATGGCATGCGGTACACTTGACGTGCATGATACAGGCGGAGCAGGCAGCGGCGCGCGTGGGGGGGGTTATGGGTGGGTTGGGGGGGTTCCTCAGTTTCACCTTTTTGCTTGCATGTTTGCTTCTTTACAGGAACTGAATGCATTTGAAATTGATACATTGATACTGGTGATTGTCTCTGGATGTCAGAGCATTGCGTAATATGTGTTTGCCGTGCAATTAATAAAATCTGTTTTCAAAAAAACAAAAAAAATGAAAACTCATAAAAATTCATAAACTTCCCACGCTTTACCCCGATAAGCCTCACAAACCACAGCTAAAATTAAACTGTAAAAATTTGTATTACACAAAACGTATTTTACATTAAAAGACATAGTATTTAGCAACTAATTATAAGCAAAATTAATTTGCTCCTCATCCTTTAACCGTATAAAAGTAAAACCCACACACATAAGAATATAAACAATTACCCTCATTAAATACCAATTATTATTAATGATCAACTAATCATTAATTAATTAAACATACATTTCTTCCCACCCTTTAAACCAATAAACCCCACAACCCACACCTAAAATTATTTACACAATTTCCATATGTAATTTTCAATTAACTAATTAATTTCAAGAACTACCTATAAATTAAGTTTGACAGTTGTACCCTGGCACTTCAAATATTTATCTCTTCATTCTTACTTATATTCAAAGCATCAATTTTGCATATATTTCAGAGCTCATATCACAGGATACACCAATCGTTGCAGTACAATTTTCTTGAATTTAATGGTTCGTACATAACTTCATATATAAGTGCATTTGTTGTAAACATTTATACATTTGTTGTAAACATTTGAACATGAAGGAACAGCACAGCTTGGAGATGAAGAGAAAAAAACACATTTTGGGTCTCAACCCACCCTTCTTATGGTCCTTTTCCAGACAACAAATGAAATGTAGAGTGACGGCCTTTGAAATTTTATGTTGGGGTTCTGCTTCTTTTGAAATGTACACTTTTCATTCTCTTCTTTCCTCTTCAAAGGATGTTTGTCACAGCAGGAAAGACTGTGAAGCTGACTGTCCCACAACACAGACCATGAGAGTTCACACCTGGATGTTATCTACAATGATATGTGCATCAAAATGTTCGCCCCAGGCTCCCAGCCCAACTCTTTATGATTCTCTTATCACCCCCTTATTATTCCTGTGATGTGTCTAGGCCCCTTCCTTGTGATCTATTTCTGAATCAAAGAGCAACGTTTTGAAGTGTAAAGTTGGAGTCTGTTTCTCCCTTCCTCCAGTGTGTGTCCTAGCCAGTGCACAGGAATGCATGAATACAGCAATAAACAAATCTGTCTGGGAGGATTGTTCTCCTCTTTATGTCTTCACCAGGCAGCCTTGGGCTTCCCAGAATGGATCCCGGGGTCCTCCATGTGTTGTACGATTGCAGGCACACTTGTATTCAGCATACATTCACAGCACACATACTGTCCAGGACTGTTACCTCCATGCATTGTGCCACTACAGCACAAACATTCAATCTGCGCACACTGTTAAATACTGTAGCCTTATTGTATTGTATCAGGATGCACTATTTACAAACACACACACTGCCAGCACACATATTCACCATGTGCACACTGCAAAACACTTCACTAATCATGTATTGCACTTCTTGCAAGTGCATGTACACCCAGCATGTCTCATGTAATGAATTTGGCACAGGCATATGTATACTTAGTACATGCACTAACTATTTATGTACAACATGTGCCTTTGTGTGGTGGTGAGAAAGACACAAAAAGTTGTTTACTTTTACGAAAGGATTGTGTTCTTTCAATGTAGTATAGCAATGCTCTTTTGACATCTAAGGTATGAAGAGCTCTTTCTGCGACTGTCTGTGGCTGCGAAAAGAATACTGTCAGCTCTAGAGATTGATTGAGATGGAAGGGCGTAATGACTTTTGGAAGGAATTTAGGATTGGTACGGAGAACAACCTTATTATGATGCATTTGCAGAAAAGGTTCTTGAATGGTTAATGCTTGTAGCTCACTAACTCTTTTTAGAGAAGTAATAGCTACTAGGAAAGCAACTTTCCAATTTAAGAATTGCAACTCACATTTATGTAAAGGTTCAAAGGGAGGTCCCATTAACCGTGTGAGAACAATGTTTAAATTCCACACAGGTGAAGGTGTTGGTCTGGGAGGAATTAACCTCTTGAGGCCCTCCATAAAAACCTTTATGGCAGGTACTCTAAAAAGTGATAGATGTTGTCTATTTTGTAGGTATGCTGCAATGGCAGCAAGATGCAGTCTAATAGATGTGTACGCTAAGTTACATCTTTGGAGATGTAGTAAGTATCCTATGATGTGTTGAAAAGACACATCTAGAGGATTTATGTTGTTATGGCAGTATATTACAAAAAGCTTCCACTTGGCTGCTTAACATGCCCTAGTGGTGGGACGTCTACCTTCTTTAATAACGTTCATACAGTCAGGAGGCAGGTTAAGATAACCGAACTCTAGGACTTCAGGAGCCAGATCGCTAGGTTGAGCTGAGCTGGATCCGGGTGTCTGATCCCTCCATGGTACTGGGTTAGGAAGCGTGGAGACAGGTATAGCTTTTGGTGCGGTACTACAGAAAGTTGCAGCAGTGTGGTGTACCACCGATGTCTGGCCCAAGTCGGAGCAACTAGAATGAGAGTGAGGGAATGTTGCTGAAGTTTGCGCACAACCAGTGGAAGCAGTGGGAGAGGTGGAAAAGTGTACACAAATTTGCCGGACCAGTTCATCCATATCGCATTGCCTTTGGACAGTGGGTGTGGATATCTGGTGGCGAAGCTTGGGCATTTGGTGTTTTCGTGGGTGGTGAAGAGGTCTATCTGAGGTTGTCCCCACATCTGAAAGAACGGTTGAAGAACTTGTGGATGAAGTTCCCACTTGTGGATTTGTTGTGTCTGATGATTTAACAGATCAGCATGGTGTTTAGTACCCCTGGAACATGCTGGGCTAAAAGGAAGATGTTGAGAGGTATAGCCCATCTCCATATCTGCTGCGCTGATGAGTTGCAGAGAGTGTGTCCCTCCTTGAATGTTTATGTAATACATGGCGGTCATATTGTCCGTGCTGACTAAGACAGCTTTGCCGGATATGTGCTTTTGGAATGCTTTTAGGGCTAGAAAAATGGCTAGTAACTCCAGGTGGTTGATGTGGAGTAACTTTTGTTGCGGTGTCCACCTTCCCTGCATGGTGTGCTGCAGGAGGTGGGCTCCCCAGCCGGAGAGCGATGTGTCTGCTGTCATGACTATTTGGGGAACTGGCCCTAGGAACGGTCGGCCCTTGGAAAGTTTTTGGTGTTCCACCATTGCAGAGAGCGGTGCCTTCGACCGTCTACCGACACTAGGTCTGTTAATTGACCCTGAGCCTGGTTCCATTGTCGTGCTAGGCACTCTTGAAGAGGACACATCTGTAGTCTTGCATGAGGCACTATGAATATGCAAGAGGCCATCATTCCTATGAGTTGCATGAACACTCGAGCTGAAAGAGAGTGTTGCGGTTGGAATTTGGTGAGCTTGCATATTTGTTATCCTGGCAGGAGAGGGATAAGCTAGCGCTGTCAAGGTGTTTACTGTGGCACCTAGATATTGTTGTACATGGGACGGTTGCAGGTGGGACTTGGTGTGGGTTACTGTGAACCCCAAGTTGTGGAGTAATTGGATGGTGGTGTGAGTGTGTTGTACACACTGACTGTATGAGCTGGCTTTTATGAGCCAGTCGTCAAGATATGGGACGACGTGAATGTGCTGTCTTCTTTCTTAAGTGCGCTGCCACTACTGAAAGGCACTTGGTAAACACTCTTGGTGCTGTAGTGACCCCCAATGGGAGTACTTTGAATTGATAGTGCTGACCGTCTAGTACAAATCTGAGGTACTTTCTGTGAGCTGTGTGAATGGGAATGTGGAAATAGGCGTTCTTGAGATCTATAGTGGCAAGGAAGTCGTTTTGTAAAATGAGAGGAAGGACCTGCTGGAGTGTGACCATATGGAAGTGGTCTGATTGTATGTATAGGTTCAGTGGTCTGAGGTCGAGAATAGGCCTTAGAGAGCTGTCCTTTTTTGGGATAAACTCCCTTGTTTTGTTGATGCAGTGGAACTGGTTCTATTGCACTTTTTTGTAGGAGGGATATTACCTCCTGCCTGAGCAATACCAAATGTTCTTGTGACATTGGGCGCTGTTTGGGTGGTATGTTTGGGGGGGTAGATGTTAGTTCGAGACAGTAACCTGCTTGAATTATTTGTCGCACCCACCTGTCTGATGTGATGTCGTTCCAGACAGGAAGGAATTGTTGTAGTCTTCCCCCACCTGGAGTGGAATGCGGTGGGGGAAGAAGAGGGAAGTCATTGGGCAGGGGTGGAGGCAGAGCGGGAGTTGTTAGTTTTGCCTCTGCCTTTATTGTTGTTGCCCCTGTAACCCCCGCTTCTGTAGCCCCTACTGTAGGTGAATTGGGTAGGGGTTTTGTAAGAAGTAGAGGGGCTATCTGAGGAGTAGCCTCTATTGCAGAGGTCTTCAAACTTTTGTAGGTTGAGCCCCCCCAGCTCCATTTTTTTTAGCTGTTGGGCCCACCACCCCGCCCCCCCCCGCAACACCGGACAGAAATTTCTGGAATCTGGCACATTACATAATCGACCGCTGCGCGCATATCCTGGGCTATATCCAGCAAATAATGTTCAACACAATAAGAGTGTTTAGTAAAGTGCAGAAATAAAACAAAACGGTATTTAAAAGAATCTGTTTAGGAATTATTCCAGGCCATCAGGGCAAAAACAGAGCTGTCTATCAAGGGGTCCCATGGAAAGCTGGATTGCAGTGCATGTAAATGTGTCCTTTTGTAATTTAGGACGGAAATCTTGATGGGGCACAACATGCCCATACTCATGTACAGGGACGCAAATAGACCTGAACTTCAGGTGGGGGCTAACACTCCCAGCCAGGGCTGGCCCATGCACTTGTTGCACACTGTGCAACAGTCTTTTTTTTGTGCCTCCTCCCACATTTTCTCTTTCTCCATGAATTCCCTCACTACCATTCACCAACGATGCACCTCATCTCTCTTCATTTTGTTATAGTACTACTTTCATTGTTTACTCACACTCAGTTCTGTGATCTGCATGGTACACATTCTATGGAGCAGGCACATTGACCCTCTGCGCTGTGTGGGTGGCAGGAGTGCTCGTGTGAGTGCACGGTGAGCCATGCAACAGTTTGCGAGTAGGGTAAGAGGAGTGACTGCAGGGTGAGCGAGGTGACCATATGAATTTGGGTGCAGATATAAGTGCAGAGTGAGACAAATTAATTTATGGTTACTGGTGGGCTTATTTGAGTGAGATTGCAAATTGAGCAGTGAGGGGGACAGGTGAGTGAAGTGTCACTTGAGCGCAGGTTGAGTAGTGTGCTTGTGTGAATGCAAGGTGAGGTACAGGGTGAACAGTGCAAGTGCATTGTGAGTGCAGAGTGATCACTGTGAATGCAGGGTAAGTGGGTGAATGGTGTGAGTGCATGGGGTTCAGTGTGAGTGCTGGGTGAGCGTGAAAGTGAAGGGCAAGAAGGAGGAGCGAGTTGCCTGAATGCAAGGTGCATTGCCCGACATTTGAAGTAACTCAGAATGTTATTGACAGCAGGGTAGGGTTTCAAATGTGTTAAACTATTTCTAATATGGCAGTAACCAGGGATAAGGGTGGAAGAAATAAATAATGTGGTGATCCTGCAACAAACTCCCAGTCTTGTGATTAGGGTTGCCAGCTCATTATTTTGATGTCCCAGGCAGTGCAAAAATAAGCATTCACCTAAAGCTGTATTGTCAGTACTTGTCCATGCATACTTTGAACAGCAAATATAAATAGAAATAACTTTTACTTGCATTCTAGGCCTGCCTGAATAATCTATGACTGATAATAAAAGGGAACATGCTTCTTTATTTACAGACAAGCAATTTGCAGTCTGTTTAAAAGAACACATGACTGGATGGCATATTGCACGTCTGCCTGTGTAGTTTTAAAATAAACTTTGTCTTCTTTCTGGGAAGAGCTAACCTTCCCAGGAGGGGGTTAATTCATAGAGCTGAAATGTTTCAGCAGCAGCGAGAGGCAGGATGTCTCCTTTACTATAATATCACAAACAGGCCCGTTTACCTTCGGTTTTAGCAGAGGAGACTTCCTGCCTCCTCACTGCAGCTGAAGCATTTCAGCTCTAATTAACCCCCTCCTGGGACAGTTAACATAACAAAAGCATGGGCACTTCGTGCCCCTTCGATTTCCCCTCCCTCCTCCCGTACCGGAGTCCTCTAAAAAGACTTGTGACTTGAGACTCAGGGAACAAAGGTAAAATTAAAGTGGAGTGTGCGCCCCCCCCTAGGATGGTACTGAACCCCCTAGGGGGTCGCGCCCCACAGATTGAAGAAGTCTGCTCTATTGGTACCTCTATAGGATGAGCGACGAAAAGAACGCCTGGGAGCTTGCGACTGCAAGGCTCCCACAGATTTAGCTGTGTCAGTATCCTTTTTCATTTTTTCAAGGGAGACGTCCACATTAGGTCCAAACAAATGCTGTTCATCGAAGGGTTGATTAAGTATGGCACTTTGTACTTCAGGTTTGAAACCTGAAATGCGTAGCCAGGCATGCCTACGCAAAAGGACACTAGTATTAATTGCCCTTGAAGCGGTATCTGCTGCATCTAGGGCACAACAAATAGAAGTGTTGGTGATGGTTTTACCCTCTTGTATAATCTCATTGGCCCAATTCTTGTACTTGTCAGGAAGGTGCTGTATTATGGATTCTAACTCGTCATAATGTGCCCTGTCGTACCTTGCTAATAGTGCCTGAGTATTAGCAATACGCCACATATTTGCTGCTTGTGAAGCTTTTCGTTTGCCTGAGGCGTCTAGAGGTTTAGACTCTTTATCTGGTGGGGGAGCCTCGCCTGATGTTTGGGAATTGGCTCTTTTGCGTGCATTGGAGACTACAAGAGAGTCTAGTGGTGCAGGTCCTTTAATGTAAGCTAGGTCTGAGGAGGCAGCCTTATACTTCTTTTCAATTCGGGGGTTGATGATACGAGCCCTGACTGGGTTTTTTAAGACCTCTGGCCCATGCTTAATAACCCCTTTAAGCATGGGTACAATTGAAGTGGACCTTTGTGTGGAATCAAAGGTATCCATAAGGAAATCCTCCTCTACTGGGTCAGTATGTGGGTCAACCCCATGATATTGGGCGGCTCTATGGACAAGTTGGACGTCTGGGGATTTTATAATCATCCAACGGTCAGGTATGCTTGAATCATTCCTTGTCGTAAGGTTGGGAAATGCCAATACATTGAAATAGCAGTAAACAGTATTAAAAGTCCCATAGGCCTGAACAACGTTTGTCTAGTACCACATACACTACATTTGAAACAACTCGAACCTCAGCCAATGAGGCGGAAGCACCATCTCTCCTACTTTACCTAGAGGCCACCGTTGCTCAGATTTCATATCTCAAGTGTGAGAAGAGTAATAAGGAATGAGTCTCTCAGCAGGGAGAAGGGATGGCTGCACGTGAATATATGAAAGATTGCAATGTTGGAGTAATGAAGCTACAGGTAGGTGGCTCATTTATCCTTCTCTAGCATCTTTCACATATTCAAATGCTGAATCAAAGTAGCAAGCAGTATACATTAAAACACATAATAAAATCAATGCCTTTGTACCCACAGGCACACACTTATGGACCGTTGTACTATATGCCCAAAAATGTGGGTACTATGTTTTGCACTGCCTTTTTTAAAAACCATAAATAAAGTTAAAAGAAATAATAATAAAAGTGGGAAGCAAGCTCGCCTTTATCAAAACAGGTTTCTGAGAACTGCCAGTCTCACTGTTGTTTCAGCTTCTGCATCCATGTCGAGACAGTAGTGCTTCATGAAAGTGTGCCTGAACTTCCAGGTAGCAGCACAGCAGATGTCTCCCAAGGGCACACCAGCATAGGGTGCTGCAGTTGATGCCAAGCTCCTGGTGGAATGCGTTTTCACTCTTCCCTGGAGTGGACACTAGGCCTTGGTATGACAGAAGGTACTGCAGGCTGAGAACCAACCTGCTACCTCCATTTAAACAGGGAACAACCTCTTTCTGGATGTCCACAAGACACCAACAGCTGATCTGACTGGAGTATGTCATTTGTTTTTTCGATTTAGAACCTGAGGCTTTTATGTAAGTTTAATTAATGTAATGATCTTTCTACTGATGTCGTTGGTATTGGAAATAATGATCATAGAATGACTGGTTCATTCAAATGAAAGTCAGCAGGAACCCTGGGTATAAATCTGTGATTTTTTTTACTTGGGATGACTCTGTCTTTAGTGAATCAGAGGAAAGGCATTTTAGATAAGCCTTATGTATTGGTTTACAAGAAGGTTGAATTAACTAGTTAAGGACAGTGTTGAGTGCCCATGGGACCCATGGGCATCATACAGGCGGAAATGCCCTGAAAAGTTCCTTCATACATTGCTTTATGAACTATGATCTGTTGCAAGAACAGAGAAGAGTACAATGGATTTGTTCTGAACTCGATATAGCAGCCAGATGGACACTGACTGAAGAATATTTGAGACTACTCTTAGCCAAATACAACAACTATGGAAATATATGATGAGGTTCTATTTAAAGTGAATGAAAGTCCTTACTCTTGCACCACAAACAGAAACATTTCCACTTAGTGTGGTAGGTTTTTGAAGCTTTCAAAAAAATGCCTCTGCTAGGATAATTTTTCAGTCTTGTGGCCAGGTACCATATAATCAGGTTCAGTGACTTGAGATCGTGTTGCAGTGCCTCTCCATGATGCTTGGAGAGGAAATTGTAGAGAACCTTTAGATAAATGGCTCGACATGCAGGCAGCCGCAGTAGTACATTTTGCCAGTATTGGCGTGGCCACGCCAGGCAATCACGATCAGGGTGCAATGAGCTATCTACTCCTTCTACAACACTCTAGGGCTCCGGTGAAATGGAGAAACACATAAGTAAAGATTTTGGACCAACAGATCAAAAAGCATTGACCATTGTCTATGAATGCCAACAAAGTACTCACATTTCTAGTTGCCCAGCATAGCAAATATCTCGATCATGGGTCAACACCATTGTTGGCATATTAAATCCACTTGGTTCTGATGTAGTTCCCATTAATGGCAGTCTGAAAGTTGTCGACTGAGTGCATCCACCTGACGTTTTAGTGACTTGGCAAGGGCTCAAGGATGATTTTGTGAGCAATGTTGTTCCTTTGAGATAGGTCAGGAACTCGTCCTCCCTTGTTTGGCTATGTAGAACAAAGATGTTGTGTTGTCTGATCTACTTAGAGCTGTTTGACCTGCTCTTCTTGGGAGGAACGCTCGAAAGCCTAAGTATATGACCTGGAGTTCCAGCACATTGATGTGAAGCATTCTTTCTGCATCTGATCAGAGGCCTCTCTTGAAAGTTCTTGCAGGTCAGCCTCCCAGACATACATCGATGGACGCATCCGTTGTCAGTACAACTCTTTTTGTTACAGGTTGGTAAGAGAAACCTGTTACATTTGCTGGGCAGCTCCACCGCAAAAGTGCCTGTTTCAGGGGAAATAGCCAGCCCGGGGACCAAGAGACATGTGCACGGTCTAAGCTCTAAGCCTCAGGCTGGTTAATGCTCATCAAGAGCATAGTAATTGCTGCCACCATATGGTTGAAACCACCCTGCAATGAAAAAAGACGTTGGGAGCATGAGATCTTACTGAGAGTTGTCCTGGTGAGCCTGTAAGCAGGTTGAAACACTGCCTGTGCAGGCACAGAGCTGTGGTAAGCAGCAGCCACGGAAGGTCATTGACTTTGAGTCTTGCTGGTTGTGGACACGTCAATGTCTCTACTGGTGGGGCACCATCAGTGGGAGGAGACACCAGGAGCTGTGTGGCAGTATGCCAGCACAAGTGCTGTGGGATCACAAGACCCTACAAACGTGCAATATGTCATTAATATTCTTATGCTTCACGCACAAGCCCTAATCTCCCAGTTGAAATGCAAAATGGTTACATTTCAGAGCTAGAGACTGCTTTCCTACAGGAGATCCACTTGAGACATGGGGATGTTTCTATACTCTATTCCCCATTGTACCCATGGCAAAGGTTTTAAGCATAGGATTAGCACAGTGCTATCCACACCGAGATAGAAAGGTACAAAGTCATTTGCCATTTCTACAGCTAAGTCTTTCAGCTAAACACGTGTCAGGGGTTGCTTTTATTCATTTCAGGTTGGCTTGGATGGTATTTTACCTATCCAAAGCTGTAATACTGTGCCGGAGTAATAAATGGATTTTATCAATTAACAGCTTGGCATAGATAGCACTGTGCTTTTCCTATGCTTAAAGACTTTGTTGTAGAAATGGCAAAAGACTTTGTCTCTTTCTATCACGGCATGGATAGAACTGTGCTAATCCTATGCTTAAAAACTTTAATAGAAAAGCAGACATTTGTGGTGAGCAAACCTAGAGTGTCACTGGTGTTGAGGGTGCTCTATACAGAAGCTGCCTTGGGAACTACCCAGAGTTCTCTTCTTCTTTTTTGCATATTTATATATATTATATATATATATATATATACACACACACACACACACACACGCACTGATATAATGAGAATGCAGCCACAATTTTCCCCTCACTGCATGGCACCAAAATAGAGCATGGTGACTTTTACACAAGATACGTGGATTTCCGAAGCCTCAAGTTCCATAATTCTCCCAGGGAATGCACACCTTATCTCCACTACACATACAATTGTAACTGTAATCGAGTGTGCTAGTGGTCTACCTGCATTCTTAAATATATATCTGCTAGTGACTGTGTCCATGTATATTGGTAAAGTGATTCTGAATTACGTTCTTTTAACCACCGTGCTAGTATTTATTACCCATGTTAAGTACTGATCTACTAACAGGCACAGAAAAGATGTGACTTGAGCCAAGAAAGAATAATAAACTAAAGAAAAAACAAAACATATACATGGTTTTTGATTATTGATTAAAAGGTTGGAATAATGAGTCTAAGTTTACTGCAACTCACGTGAGAAGGGAAAATGAGGTCGCACAAAAGAGCAGAGAGTAGGTAGAGGACTAAGGAGGAACATTAAGCAGGGGACAGATCAAAAATTTGGCGTTGATGGAGGGGATCCGCCTCCGTCCTTCTTCAAAAGTTAGGTAGCAAGGTAGAACATGTGTGTGAGAGGGGATATATAAGGAACATAAAAAGTGGGAAAAACTGGCATACAAGCAATGCAGTTTTGAGGGGAAAATAACCTCAGCAAAGAAGGGTTAGACAGTCTTAAACTTAATTAGGATCGATTTGCCAGATTAAAATCATTAACGTAGGTACTGTTTTCGATAGGCAGACTTTTGACACCCCCAAATACATCCTTTTATATACTTCATGCCACAGAGGTAAGGAATAAAGGGCAGTCACTTTCGACATAACCAAAGGACCCAATATTTCTTAGAGTGGAAAAAAGGGGAAAGCCGTGGATGACCATCTAGAAAACCGAAAGATAACCAAAGTCCTGTGTGATTGAATGGAACTAGCTTATAACAGTAGAGCTGCCTATAGAATCACAGGATACAGTTGATCGGAAATATAAAGAGTTAAGAATTGTGGATGCTCACCTTTAGTGCTGCAGTAAGATACACAGTTTATAGACTCTGCTATTTCAAAGCCAAGTTGCTCATCCAAGGAGAGGGCATAGTTCTCATCTCGCTCCAGGTCCCATAACCTAAGGCAAATTGTAATTGTAAATTATTTTGTTATATCATGTATGTGATTATAAAGTAGAGGTATTGTAGCAAAACTGTGTGCAAAATTCAATCACTACAATAGTTACTACAATTTCAAAGCAATTAAAAAAAGGCAATGTTTATACACACCTAACAAGTAACACATGAGGTTCACCCTTGACTTCAGGCAACTACGACTATTTCCAATACATCCATATACTGTGTACCTTTGTCAGAGTCTATATTGAACTATCAGAGAGACACATAGCTTCTCATCAATATCCAAATAGAGAAATTGACAGGATAACCCAAAACACAAAGTAACTTAATTGTATAGGATTAAAATATGTTCATTTTATAATTCTTGTAAAGTTTCAACATTTTAATTTTTCAGCAGCAATGAACAGGACCACTACATATCCTTGAGTGATAAAAATGTGTTATAGTGCATGAAAAACAATGTGGGGTAAAGGGCAATGTTGATTAGCATGGATCCAGGCATGGGTGAATATATATTTATATATATATATATATATATATATATATATATATATATATATATATATATATATATATATATATATATATAGCCATATGTGATGTGAACAAGGCTGAGTCGTATCCGTCGAAACGCGTCATGCTGAGGCACTGGCCAGGACTGACTGGTCGCTGTATTTATGGATTTTAAATAGAGCACAACATGTTTCACTACGTCCCTCGAGTAGTCCGTACCTGTGTTTGTGCGCCGTGGAGGTTTGGTGACAACCCGGGATTTGCTTTGACTGACACACACACACATACGCGTCAGCTGCTGTATTGTAAGTTTCGTGGTGATTCATCAAGCGAGGGCTGAGAAAAAAGGAGGGATCCCTAAACGAGTTTTCTCCATGTTAAATTTAGACCCAGCTACAGCTCGAACTGCTGAACGGAATTACAACAAATTTGGAAGAAAGGTAGCTCTTGGTTCCGAAAGCAATCTTTTTGTTGAATGGTGTAAATCCATTCAGTAGTTCCTGAGAAACGTAAAGATTTCTAAGATATATAACTGTGCCCTGGAGGATCCACGAACCCTCTCCATCGCGAGCTTGCTATCTGATTGACTGCCAACACTTCTGACCAGGAAGTGTTGGCAGACATCTTGTGACTCAGTTGAACGAGTCACTAGGGAAAAAGGTTAAAAAATGCCAAAAAACAAGAAAAGGGGGCAGGGTAGAAGCATCCTGATCTCCAGGGCCAAAAAAAGCATTTTTTTTAAAAACAATTTCGTGAGGATTCGCAAATCCAGCAGAAAATGTTTTACAAATTGAAGAGCGGGCTCCTGCGCTTCGTTTCTTTTAGGCCCCCGGGTGGGTCAAGTCCTGGGGGCAATCATAAATAGAGATGCGGGGGCCCAAGTGGGCCCTCGAAGCCCTGGGAACCGCAACCTTCCGGGGGCTATATTGACAAAAAGTGCATGGGGGGGGTCTTGCCCCTCCACGCAGTCACAGGGACCGCCACCTCCCCGGGACTATGTACGTGAAATGTGGGGGCCACGCTGCTTCACCCCAGCCCTGGGGACCGATACCTCCCTGGCGCTATGTCTACAAATAATGTTTTTGCTTCTTGGAACTCTCCACTGTATTTGTACGGAAATCAAGAAAATGCCAATAAAGATATTTATTTGAAAAAAAATGTGTGGGGGTCTCCAACTCCCCCACACAGCCCGGGGACCACCACCTCACCGTGGCTAGTTTCCAGATGGGAGGGGGGCCACGCTTCCCCCCCATCTGGAGCCATAAATGGCCCTGGGGGCCACCACCACCCCCCAGGGCCCGTCTCCAGCAAAGTCCTGGGGTGCCCACCCACAGGACATTGCAGTTTGCTATGGGTTGGTGGGAGCTTTGCCGGGTGCCTTAGGGAATAGGGGTGTTACCACACTCATATTTTGCCCCCTGGCTCCAGCTATTATAGGTGAGTATTTCAATTTATAGAAAACATAACTACTAACCATAAAGTCTATCAGCCGCGAAAGAGCGCCTGAGGCAGGTCCTGATGAAGCCAGTGTGGCTGGGGCTGAGGGGGTGGGGCTTATATTGACTGACACATATTTAGTTGGTACACCAGCCAGTGGCAGCGCACTTCGCACAACTGGCCCCTAGTGTGCATTTTAGGTTGGATGGCTGCCTTTTTCTCACCTGCCCGACATGCACACTGGAGGCGTCTCCACCTGCACATTAGTGAGCCAGGGGTGACTCAAAGCCACAGCCACTGGTCTCAGTAATGGCCGCTGAGACCACCTGCCCGAGCCAAACCTGGCACTGCTGTAACAGCAGGAGCAGCGCCTGGATTGGCTGAGAAAGAGAGATGGGGTGGTTTGGTAACTAGGAGGCCTCCCTGACAGTGTGTGCTCATGACGTCATGTGAGGCAGCACTGGGGTAGGAGGAGGCTATCTTTCATCCTCCCCATTTTAGTGCAACACGATGCGAGAAACGTCATTGCATGTTTGCTACTACGGGCCTACAGCACACATTTGAAAAGTAAAGACTGAGCTGCCTTAACTTGCACAGTTAAGTAAAAGCAATTTTAATTGAGGAGTGAGTTTGTCTTTGTTGACCGTGGATTCACTGGAAAATAATCACAGTCATATAGTATATAGTTATACATGACAACAACAAGGAGTTCGAATCCCTCATCTTGCTGCTTGCTTGACTACTGGAATTTGTGTCTGACTTGTGGATGGGCCTTTAAATGAAAATTTCGATCCTCGTGTTCCTCTTTACTGTGTTGGTGGTGGGTAATGCCCAGCTAACTCTTTGTGCAGTGCTTTGATAAGACTTTACTCTGTTCGTCGTGTGCTGCAACTGAGGTAGCTGAATGGGCGCCACGCCTGCTGCAAAAATCGGTTTACTTTGCATTGCAGCCAGAAACTACTTGCTATGGCCAAGGCCCACGGCACGTGCTTCACAGCACTCATTTTCAAAGAGTTCTGCCTGAAGTTGCACAGGTTACGGTTAGGCAGTAAAATGAAGATCCTAGAGTCATGTTGTGCTTTACTGTGCCGCCTGGTGCTCGGTAATGGGTTGTCACTAGGGCTGACCATCCTTTACAGAAGCGGGCCTTTGGAACCTGTGCTCTTGTAACCCCAAGAATGTCATCATGATCCTAACCTAGGCCTTTTTTAATATTGCATTTTTGGGTCAAAGGCTCAGCTACCAAGGTGGGTGTAGAGACAGTTACTGGAGATGCAGGGTTTCATGGCCCATCTGCTGTGCAGTCGGTCACGTGACCATAGGCTACCCTGGGCCAGATCCGTAACCTTTGAATGGCATCAGAACAGGAGATGTCATACCACATATCCGACAACCCCCCAGCTGTGGTAACTAATGCTGTAATTTTGGATTCCTGCACAATTTTCTTAATACAGATCAAGCACCGCAATCACCCAGCAGTGTCAGTGTGATCTGGTAAAATTAATAAAGAAAAACAACTGTTGTCACCTGGCCACAGCCTGCCCTGTGGGATATGCTAGAATATGAGCAGAAACAAACAAGTTATGATTTTACCAAGTGAAGCCCCTCCATTGCCTCACTCTGTAACTGAGCATGTGAGGGAGGAGACAGAACAGACAGAAATAGAGGGGAAGAAATTATAAATGTAGCACTACCTCTCTCCTATTTATTTCCACTTACTTGAACTAAAACAACAAAACTTTACTGGAGATTCCTTGTAACAAAACACACGTGCAGTAACAAACAAAAACATAAACTTAATCAAATGGGGCAGATCTAAAGAAGATAGAGTGCTGAACTAATTCTTCAGTATCAGGCAGGTGTCACAATTTCCATTCAGATAGTGGATATTTACTTCAGGATTCTAGATGCACCGGTGCACTGATCTAGGAGGTCAGTGAACCACAATATGACAGCATTTTGGGCCCATAATTTTTAGGAGCAAGGCAAATGAGAGATGGAAGCAATGAGAAAGTATTTATTGTCCGGCACTAGACAGATATTACTTTTGTGCTTGCATGATAGACACTTTCATCATGTCTGGCCAAAGTTTGGTTGCTGGGCTCACACCAGCACTTAAAGTGTTCTTGCCTTTTGATGTTTTCCTGTTTATGAAAAATTTATTGCTTTTGGTTGGTAACAATAACGTACCTTACAAACAGACCTTCATACCACACTTCCATTTCGAAACATATCACATAACATCTATTATTACTGCCAAGGTTAAAGATATTCCATTTACTGGCCTCAAAAAGATGGAAGTCTTTGATGGCTCTGCTACGATTCAAACTATTGGCCTGCAGCTCACTAGATGTGAACGGCCAGCATTTAACTCAAAAGACCAGGTTGATAATCTGAAACAACTTTGTTTACCACTACTAGTGTGTAACTGGAGGGCAATAAATATATAACATAATAGTTTGAAAAACAATTGCATTTCTTGCAGCAGATATATGAGCAAGATACTAAAGTTGTGTGATTTGGTTCAGAAAGTTTCTTTATTCCTTTTTAAAATTCTTTATCACCCACCTGTACTGGTGGTCTGGTTAAATGTGGTGTGTATTTGTATTTTGTAGGCCATCAGCATACAATACGAGGCATCACGGCAGTACTGATAAGGTGATGCTGATCAAGTACCACAAGAGAGAGAGGATACTACAAATAGTCACAAGTAACAGGGAGGAGAGAGAGTTGCAAGTGGTAGGAACTGTTTCATTTGTAAAGGCATATCAATAAATAAGGAAATCTGTGAGGTACTCAGAATTGTTATCTCAAAAGCTGTTTTCATGTTTTGTTTTACTGAATAGGCAGCTATGTACGTCATTATCATATGAAATCTCTTTATTGATGTCATAAATACATATTCACAATTGCCTTATAAGCCTTCTTGTTTCTCAAATTTGCTTGAAAATGCACCATTTGCCCACTCTTTTTTTTTATTTTCTCCGGGTGGAAAACCCCCTTGAACCCCCCCTTATGACAAGGTAGGCTCGCTGGCTACAATCGCTCGCTACAGGTCACTGATCCTGAACTTTTACGTACCACTACTTTCAAATGTCACTAACTGGCACTGCATAGGAGGGAATATCCAATTTTGAAGAAGATTATTAAAGTTTCCACAAAGGCAAAATTATTTAATCTTCCCCGTTATCAGGTATTCATTGCTATTCATCAACATTAACTATTATAGCAACTTCACCCCCAATAAATTTGACCAAACACAATGCAAAAAAAGAAGATGGGGAGAAAATCAGCTGATAATTAACCAAACAAGTTTACCAGAGAAGATTGGGGTGCATTGGAATGCGTCCAGGACATTAATACCAGGCAAATGTATCGACTTATCTCTAGATAGCTTCTCAGCAAATCTCATTAATAAGGACATCTCTATAGAAGGTTGCAGTAGTGGTCTCCGAAAGAATCAGCCTTGGATTTTCTTAAAAGGATATAGTTAGTCTACTGATAGCAGGTTATGATTCAAAACATAATCCACCAAGGTATCACCAAGGTCTGATTTAGAGTTTGGCAGTTAGAGGTAAGTCCGTTGATAAGGACTTCCCCCCTACCATACCGAGGATCCTCTGCCCAACAAATTTAGAGTTGTCAGCCGGAAGTGCAACAACGTTAAAAATTGGCAGGAACCGCCTTCACTGCAGTTTCTCTCAATGTTGTAATAGGTTGACAGACGGCTTGGTCAAACATGACAACCACCCATCAAATGTTTTATAAACTTTTCCATTTATCAAAAACAAACTCCCAAATCAATAGTAGTCCGTTATGGAATGTTTTTTAATTAATGGGCCTCACACCATGGTAGTTGTCTCCCTTGGATTGGGATGTCATTATTATTTATTATTTTACACGTCCCTCACTGCCAGAACAGCAAAAAATACATAACCCTGTCCACTCTAGATCAGACAGATGGTGTTATATGTAAACCTTTGTCAGGCATTGTTGGAGTATGTCAGCGATGAAACAGGAGTATGCCCAGTCACTAACATATCAGAACCCCTTTCAGAGGGTCACTGGGCATGCAGGGGTTACTGGGCCCAACCGTGGTGGTTGTGGTCTTTTACTCCTGATATCCCAGTGCCCGACCTACTATGGATCCTGAGCAACTGGGCCGAGTACCCCTTCTGTACTGGAATCTCAGGAGCAGCTGTGATTAAGCAGTCCAAGGCTCCCTCAGGGGAAAGTACAGGTTAGTGAACACAACTGATCATTCAAAAAGCACACAGTAATGACATTAAATCAATGTCCAGTCAAATACTTACTGTTGGATGAACAAGCATTAGCAATGCAATAGGTCTCGCATTTGTTAAAGTTAGAGCTGTTAGCGTTGAAAATGACAATGTTTTTTACTTTTGCTTTTTTATACCAACAACAATAGTGCTATGCAAATATAATTAGTCCACTGCAAATAAAAAAACAAAAGAAAAAACATTGTTATTTTCAACGTCAACAGCTCTTAACTTTAACAGATGCAAGACCTATTGCAGTGCAAATTCTTGTTCTATTTTGAGGAGTTTCTTCATGGCCACCTCCTTGTCCTGCGAAAGGCATCGTGCTCGGTACAGGCTGCCGAAGCACCCACCGCCACAGTTTTCGAAACAATGCAAGTCATCAAATTTAATTTGCACAAATGAAGCACTCGTGTGTGAGAAAACAAGTAGATGCTGGAGACAGGTACACTGAACTTCGGATACCCTTCAGTTTTACTAAACATTCTGTGGAAAACAAATGTTCATGAAATGCTCAATTTCACTGCTGCACAAATAAACCCACACTCTACAAATGCACACGCACCATCGGCAAACATCTTAGTGGCGCACACTACACAGTAATGGATACCTGCATTACAGCCTACTTGGAGAACATGCCCAGGCTCCAGTCAGCGTCTGAGCGCCGAAACACGGTGCTCAGACCAATATAAACGCTGCTAATGCAGCGTTGGGAATGAATGATTGGTAGTCTAGGTGTGCTTCCTGTTCAGGCCAGCGAGGGAGGACTACGGAAGAGAGTCGCAGTAAGAAGATACGTTTTAAAGTTTTATTTTATTTTTTAATACCCGCTTCCTACGTGTCCTCCCCTCCTTCTGTCCCCACTCGCCCCTAGTGTCAGGCTGCGACAGGTTGCTCCTGCCCTACGTGTGGAGATGGCGCAAGAAATACTGAACTACATCTCCCAGAAGGCCGCCCTTCTGGGAGGGACTAAAATAAATTACGGCCAGCGCGCAGAGCGTTGTGCCTAATTCTTGAGAGCTATTGGATTTTCTTGGCAGAGCAGCTGCTCTGCAATCAGGACATTCTTTGTGTGCCTTTGAAAAGCGCACGCTGGTTTCTGTGCAGTCTGGGCTCAGAGCTGCTTCGTTCGTGTGTCCTTGAGCTGGTTCTGCTCAGCGTATTGACTCGCTGGTTACAGACTGCCCTGAGAATCGGGAGTGTCCGGGTTCTATTCCTTCTCTGCGACTGCAGAAGGGAGTTTATTTTGGTGAACCCGGTCGGCATCTGGAGGAGCCGGTTTGCACGGCAGAAAGAGGTCACGTGAGTTAATGGCCTGTTCCCACCTGAAAGCAGTATTTCAGTGGAATCTCTGGCGGGGGCTGAGGTTATATTATTGACTTATTTTTTAGACGTTTTGATTACAAGACTTTGTGCTGGCTTCTCACATGCAGGAACTCTCTTGGGTTACGGAGTAAGAAGCTTTCTCGTGTTCGGTACATTAATTCCTTATTGCTCACGCACCCGCCAAGATCATTTTCTTTTGTTCTTTCCTGTCCTCTACTTTTTTGTTTGATCGTGATATTTCATGGGAATGAGAGAAAGGGTACGTATGTGGTTGATGGTTCCATATTTTGGAGGGATTGAAAGTGGAGTAGTAATGGTTTTGTTTCATTCATAGGTAGTATGTCCTCCTTTTGAGAGAAGGTATCTCATTAAGAATAGAGGATTTTCGACACAGCGGTGGGAGCCTTGGACAGGTATTGGATAACACTAGTGAGACTCTATGAGATTAAACAGTGGTGTATAAAAAGTTGTATTACTCTTGTGTGTTTTGTTAAAGGTCTCCTTTTCCGCGCTGCTCCTATCCTAATTCCTATCCCTCGCTTGATCGCCTCAATACTCTGTGCCAATACAGAGTTGGGGATGTGAAGAGGTGGACCCCTTTGAGCATCGCCCAGATCCTGAGGAGTTCTTGTGGTCGTGACAGAATTACGCACCCACGAATAACTCTTCTTCCGGTCTGGGTCATTCGCAAAGATGGCGTCTTTGGACGACGTGTTACAGGCACTGGTAGCCGTACAGCAAGAGCTGGTTACTTCTAGAGCAGAAACCGCGGCCCTTAGGGAGAGAGTGGACAGACAGTGTAGGAACCCCTTTGATGCCTCAATGTCTAACCCTCAGATTCAGGTGACAGTATCTCCTCTCATCCCTTTGGCTAGCCTGGAGAGGTATTCCGGCGACCCGTTGAAAATACAAACATTCCTGACCCAGTTAGCGTTACACTTCTCCTGTAAGCCGGCTTCCTTCCCTAACAATCTGTCAAGGGTGGCCTTTGCCATCTTGTATCTGACCGGGGATGCTGCCAACTGGGCGGTGCCTTTGGTTAAGAACGACAATCCTTTGCTTACTGACTGGACGGCTTTTCGTAGAGAATTCGAGAGGGTGTTCGATCGCAGGGCCACCAAGTTTAGCACAGACAGAGAGCTATTAGAGCTAAGACAGGGGAAGAGAGATTTGATAACCGACCTGATTGCTTTTAATCAACTAGTGGCCGAAACCGCCTGGCCAGAGGAGAAAAGAATATCTCTTTATTACCAGGGACTAAGGGATGATATGAAGGATGTGTTGGCGCAAATAGACCCACAACCCATCAACTGCAATGATTTAATCAATCCCGCTTTGAGGTTGGATCATAGGATAGCTGAAATGAGTGGGGAGAGGAAAAGAGGAGAGAGATCAGTAGTAGGGTGGGAGCATGACAGCCGACCAGCACATACACCACCAGAAATAGGGCCTGAACCCATGGATCTGGGAGCTATCAGGCCTCCGTTATCTAAAACTGAGAGGGAGAGCAGCAGAGCTCAAGGACTCTGCATGTATTGCAGAAAGAAAGGTCACTATGTGAGGGACTGCACACTTAAGCCCAAGAAAAGGAATATCTATTATTCAGGGAAAAAGGTAGCCGTGGTGGAGGTGCCGTCCACAGGGAACAGAGACAATACTGAGATACTTACACCCATAGAGGAAAGGCAAGAGAGGGAATTAAAAATACCTTCACTAGCAATCGCGGAGGTGAAAAGCACAGAATCACACGTAGTGTTGTCTATGATCCTTATGACAGGTCAACAACTACACCAGGTGTGGACTATGATAGATTCCGGGGCCACAGGGAACTTTATCGATTGTTGGCTGGTTCAGCGTCTGGGATTGCAAAGAGTATCCAGTGAAAAGCCTGAAAAGGTTTTGGCAGGGGACGGTACTCCTATGAAGTCAGGCCCCATTACGGAACACACCGAAATGGTGGAACTGGTGTTGAAGGGTGACCCCCTAGATAATGTAGAGGATCGAACACTGAATATCATAGAGGCACCTCAATATGAGGTCATACTGGGCATGCCATGGTTATGGCAACACAACCCTACCAATGATTGGAGGTTGAAGACCATATGTTTTCAATCAGAGGTGTGTTATGCAAAATGCATGAGAAACACCTGTTCTCAAACATTGGCTCTGGCACAGATATACTATGTTGCACTGCAACCGAGAAAGAGACAGAACTTCCCTCAGAGTATGCATTATACATAGAGGTGTTCTGTGAAGCCAAGGCAGAGGTGTTACCCCCGCACCGGGACTACAACTGTTGCATTGACTTGGTTGCAGGAGCCACCATTCCTTCCTGCAGAGTCTATGCTTTGCCCGAACCTGAGATCAAATATCTGCATGAGTACTTGGATCATTTAGATATTGGCTTAATCCGACCCTCTCGTTCACCAGCAGCCTCTCCTCTTTTCTTTATGGCAAAGGCGAACGGTGAACTGAGGACGTGTATCGATTACCGCCTGTTGAACAAAAACACGGTGAGAAATCGGTACCCGCTTCCATTCATCCCCGTGTTGCTGGATCAGGTGAGTGAGGCTTGTGTTTACACCTGGCTTGATCTGAGAGGAGTCCGGCACTTGGTTCGGATATCTGAAGGGGATGAGTGGAAGACGGCGTTCAAAGCGCGTTACGGGTTGTTTGAATACTTGGTGATGCCGTCCGGGCTCTGTAATGCCCCAGCAGCATAAGAGTATTTTCTCAACTACGTGCTCAAGGAGTATGTGTATCGGTTTGCCATCGTATACATAGATGACATACTGATCTATTCGTTCTCCCAGGATAAGCATGCGACTCAGGTGACACTGATACTCAAAAGGTTGCAAGAGCATAGCATGTTTTGTAAGCTCAGCAAGTGTGAGTTTAGTGTGACAGAAGTTGAGTTTTTGGAAGTGATTTTGAGTCCCCAGAGTTTCAGTATGGCGGAGAGGAAAGTAAAGGCGGTTCAGGAGTGGCCGGTCCCCAAGAGTGTGAGAGATGTGCAGTGTTTGCTGGGGTACTCCAACTACTATCGGAGATTCAGCTCTCACTTTTCGCAGTTGGTTTCCCCAGTCACCCGTTTGTTGAGAAAAGGAACGACTTTTCTTTGGAACGCAGAAGCCATGGAGGCTTTCAACCATCTGAAAACCGCCTTTTGTACTGCACCAATCCTACGACATCCACGCACCGACATACCTGTCATAGTTGAAGCAGATGCGTCTGACATAGCGATACGAGCGGTGTTGTCTCAATGAGATAAGCATACAGGACAACTGCATCCGGAGGCCTTCTTGTCTTGAAAATTGAACGCAGCAGATACCAAATATAGTGTGGCCGAAAAAGAGCTGTTGGCTATCAAGAAGGCCTTCCAAGAATGGAGACAATACTTGTGGGAGGCGCAACATCCGATTCATGAAAACCGCAAGACACCTCTCACAAAGACAGATGCAGTGGATGTGATTGTTTGCAGAATAAGACTTCACAATCACATTCCGGCCAGGATACAAGAACAATAAGGCGGACTCGTTGTCCAGACAGGAAAAAAGTACTAAGCCAAGGCGAGAACTTACTGAAGCAATTGTTAGTCCCGACAGGGTATTATGTGCTATAACCGTGGAACAATTCATTGATCAGATCACCAATCATAAATCTCTGGATCGATGGCAACGATGGGCCGAACAAAACATTCTCCGAACTCTCAAACATGGAGTGCCACATTACAACAAGTTGTATTTGTATTTTGTATTTGTGGGTATTTATTAAGCGCAGCCTATCGCTCCGGAGGGAGCATCATGGCGCTAATTGTGCGTGGATGGGATTAGGTAATGAAAAAA
This sequence comes from Lissotriton helveticus, assembly GCF_964261635.1. NCBI lineage: Eukaryota > Metazoa > Chordata > Amphibia > Caudata > Salamandridae > Lissotriton > Lissotriton helveticus. Next base: position 445,160,653 of record NC_136071.1, on the reverse strand, counting down.
TCTAAATAGCGGCCATCACATAAGTGTCAGATTGCTGATAGACCCAGGTCTTCAGTTGTTTCCTAAAGAGACTCTCAGTCTCGACCAGTCTGAGGTTTAAAGGCAAGTTGTTCCAGGCCCTAGCTGCTAGGACTGTGAAAGTCTTTCCGCCCCTGGTTTTGTATTTATACCTCGGGATCTTGGTTAGGTTACCACCAGAGGATCTCAAACATCGTGCAGGGTTATAGTGGACAAAACGGTTGGCGAGGTATTTAGGACCTGTGTTTGTCAGGGCTTTGAAAACTGTTAGTAGGAGTTTGAAAAGGATCCTCTTGTGCAGTGGCAACCAGTGGAGACAATTTAATGCTGCTGAGGCTGAAAATTTCCTGGGAAGTTTTAACACTAATCTTGCAGCTGCGTGCTGTACACTTTGCAACTTCTTCAGAGTGGACTTTTTCACTCCAGCCATCAACCCATTGCAGTAGTCGAGTCGAGAGAGTATTAATGCGACCACGACCGATTTCCTGGACGCAATGGGGAGGAAGTCAAAGAATTTTTTTAGAGATTTGATGAGTCCGAAACAGCAGCCGGCCGTGATCCTGACGTGATCATCAAAGGAGAGGGCTGCATCAAATTGCACGCCAAGATTGCGCGCAGAGGTCACTGCACTAGGCGGGGCCTCTGAATCTTTGGGCCACCAATCCTTAGGGCAGAAAAGCAGATCTTTACCTAATGGTATGATTTCAGTTTTCCCACTGTTGCACCTCAAGTGGTTTTTATTCAACCACTGAAATACCTCCGTGAGACAATTCTGGAAACGCAGCTCTGTATCCGTGCATTTTTTGTCGATAGAGACGACGAGTTGGGTGTCGTCAGCGTAAGACGTGACTAGGATCCCATGAGACTCTATCACAGCTAGGAGGGGTGCCATTTAGATGTTGAAAAGTAATGGACTTAATATGGACCCCTGCGGTACTCCCGATGTAATGGTTTTTTTGCTGGATAGATGGGGACCCAAAGACACAGATTGGGACCTATTAGTCAGGAAAGATGTTACCCATGCCAAAGCTGTGCCTGTCAGGCCAATCTCACGCATCCTATCAATCAGGATGGCATGAGAGATTGTGTCGAACGCTGCTGTGAGATCAAGCAGGATGAGGACGGCTTTCCTTCCCTCATCCTGCAGGAACTTGCTGGAATCGGAGAGTTCTATTAGGGCCGTTTCGGTAGAGTGGCTGGGGCGAAAGCCAGATTGCTGGGGATGCAGAATGTTATGGTCCTCCACAAAGGCTTTAAGCTCCCAGTACACTATCTGCTCCGTGATCTTTCCTAGAACAGGCAGGAGTGAGATAGGGCGCATGTTTGTCAGGTCTGTGGGGGATTTATTTTGCTTTTTCATTAAGGGTTTCACGATGGCCTTCTTCCATTCGTTGGGCACTACCCCTGAGTCTAGGGAAGCATTGATGATGGCGTTGATATTTGGATTGACTGCCTCAATTAAGTGATGCAGTATGCAAGGGGGACAGGAGTCGGTTGGTGCTCCTGATTTGCAGGCCATGATCGCTTTGCGGGTCTGTTGGAGGGGGACAGGTTGGAACCTGCAAAGGGAATGATGGTTATAGACTACCTGCTTCTGGGGTCCTAGAATGGGAATGGTCAGGGGGGGGCGGGAAATCCTTTTGAATGGTAGCAATTTTTCCCCCGAAAAAATCTGCAATATTGTTGCACAAGGTTTCAGAGGGAGGGATTTCAGGCTGGAGAGCTTTGGGGTGGGTGAAGGATTTAAAGATTGAAAAAAACGTTTTTTGCTTCTGGTGGGCGTCGTTGATAGCTTTTGTGTAATACTCTTTTTTGGCAGATTTTATGCTTGAGAGGTATGGTTTCCTCTGCTGAACATAGAGGGCTCTGGATGCCTCGTCATATGTTTTCCTCCACTTCCTTTCTTTTATCCTGCAAAGTAGGTGGCTCTCAGTTAAGGCCTGGGTATACCATGGGGCGCTCAGTTTCCTTCTGAGACACTTCACACGGTCACCTTTAGGATTAGAGTTGTCCGAGATAATCTGATTTATCCAGACGTGAAAATTACGTGAGTCAACCAACGCGTCTCCCACCAACTTAGGTGCCTGTGCCAGTGGTTGGGAGTTCTGCTTAATGCGGTCGGTCACCTTTCTCCAGTTTACCGAGAAGGAGGGTTGAGAACGCTTTATAGTTGGTAAAGCTTGGACTTTTTGCTCAATGTCAAAGGGGATGAAACTATGGTCGGTCCAAATTTGCGGAATAGGAGGGGACGTGGACATAGTGCCTAGGTTGGAACAGATACCGTCCAACGTGTGACCGGCTAGATGGGTAGGTGCGGTCACTAATTGGGCCAGTCCAAAGATATTAAGGGTATGTTGAAAACAAATGGCATGTGGGTCGTCGCACGACTCCAGTTGCAAATTCATGTCTCCCATTAGGGTGAAGTGAGGGTAGCGAACATGAGTGACCCCAGTATTTCATCTAGGGAGTCCAAAAAGGAGGTGGCGTTGCCTGGAGGGCGATAGATTAGGCCTCCCGTGAAAGAGGTGGAGGCATTGAGCTTGATAGAGAAGCCGATACTCTCACTTCCCTTAAGATGGCCTAGGTCGAATGTGTGGCACGAGAAGGATTTTTTTACAATGAGTGCAACTCTACCTCCTCGCCCGATTGGTCTGTCCTGTCTGAAGATGGTAAAATCAGGGGGAAGGGCAGTAGCCAGATCGGGATTAGAGGAGTCGTTGAGCCATGATTCTGTTATGAAGAGAGCGTCAAGATCATGACACATGATTAAATCGTGTATATCTTGGCTGTGGCAACACAATGAGCGGGCATTGATGAGACCTCCCTTGAAGTTGTTATTACTCTGCTTAGGAGGAGCAGAGCTTTTGGGCATCTCTATAGATGTCCAGGAGGATGTCCATTTACAGTGTGAGCATGAAAAGGGGCCCCACAGTTGGTCGGTGGGGAGACAACCCTTACATGTATCACCTATCTTGGGACGTAGTGCCGACAATTCCCTACTGTCATACCTGGTGTTGGGTGGATGTTGCCCAGCATGCCCTGCGCCAGGCGCGATCCTGGCGCGGACGGGCGTAGACGGGCTTGCCTTCGGCGCGCCGCCGGCGCGCCCGTCTGCTGCGCCTCCGGGGTAAGAGCTCCATTTTGTAGTGGCCGAGGGCGGGAGGGGCCTAGCGTTAGACTGGTGTCCCTGTCCCAGCTCCTCACGTAAGATGGCGACCCCCAGGCAGCGTCCAATCGGCTGCTGGAGGTGAGGTCAGGCAGGGAATGGCAGCTTAAACAGCCCTGAAATGACCGAAAATGTTCCGGTTTTGGGGAGCAATATGACCGCTAAAGGTGCGGCGGTATGAAGGCAGGTAGGGGACAATTTAGTCAATAAATCCAGCAAAATGTGCAAACAAGTTTTAAAATACGACGAGCATAAAAAACAGCAGAGTAAATTGACAGAGTCCCGGCTTTCCGCCTCAGGACGATTTTAACATTCACCTACACACACAATTTCAATCATTGAGGTGAGGGAGCAAGGGCTTTTTGTAGTGGCCGAGGGCGGGAGGGCGGGAGGGGCCTAGCGCTAGAATGGTGTCCCTGTCCCAGCTCCTCACGTAAGATGGCGACCCCCCAGGCAGCGTCCAATCGGCTGCTGGAGGTGAGGTCAGGCAGGGAATGGCAGCTTAAACAGCCCTGAAATTACCGAAAATGTTCCGGTTTTGGGGAGCAATATGACCGCTAAAGGTGCGGCGGTATGAAGGCAAGTAGGGGACAATTTAGTCAATAAATCCAGCAAAATGTGCAAACAAGTTTTAAAATACGACGAGCATAAAAAACAGCAGAGTAAATTGACAGAGTCCCGGCTTTCCGCCTCAGGACGATTTTAACATTCACCTACACACACAAATTCATGTGCATGCAATTGTAATGTTCTCCTAATGTATCAGTAACGCATAAAATAAATAAAAATACTGGCATGTTCTGATATGAAACGCCACGAACGTATGCTTGGCGAGATTCCTATGGACAAACAAAGGCTCGCACACTGAGATCGAGGAATGACTGCTTTGGCTGTATCGATCTATACGCGGATACTGCACATACCGATACAGTTGCGTGAGTAGGCCAGCATGACTCAGAGATTAAGCCTACTAGGAGACAGTTATTGCCCACTACATACCCCCAAACAAAACACGAAGCGCTCACCTCCTGCAAGGTCCTCTTTTTGCTACTTCGGGCTTTCTTTACTCGGAAGTCCATCATGGCACAATAGCGCCCGCTATTCCCCACGGCCAAAAGCCCGTTGCCTGTGCTCTCCCAGTACTACCCGTTACTCTACCATCAAAGCCTCCCGATGTCCCCGAAATGAGATCTTCTGCTATCCATCTTCCTCCATCCACAACCTCTCCCAGCTGAGGTCACTCTGTTCTCTCCCTTAACCCTTCGCACCTCACTCTGCCCCTTACCAGGCTCCCCTGTCCGCCAGTCCCAGGAGAGTTGTACTTACCTACTCACGTACTCCGATTGAAGGCCTTCAACTGGTGCCATGACGCGGTGCTGGCTGGTCACCCAGGACATAAGAAGACACTACACCTAATCCAACGTCATTTCTGGTGGGAAAGAATGGCGAAGGATGTAGTGCAATGGGTATTGTAGGAGAGTAGGATCCGCTTACTATGGTTACCCCCATTTTTTGCTGAATTTCACTAATTTATCGACTTTAGTCTGGCTGGGGCCCTGCTAACCAGGAGCCCAGCCTAGCCGCTTCCTCTCTAAATTGATTACATGTACATTAGGTACACTCCAGACTGGTTACAGGGTTACCCTTGTGAGACCCTAGTATATGGTACCTTAGGTACCAAGGGCATAGGTACCCCAGAGGCCTACCAGGGGCTGAAGCATGTATTATGCCACCCCTGGGAAGCCTCCCAAAATGGCACCACATGTCTGCTACTGCAGCCTGGGTAAGGTGGTACTTGTACCCCTTACTTAGATATAGTATACCTATATCCCTTCCTTATAGCTGTTCTATGATACAGCCATACCATATACTCTTAAGTGCATTATAATCCTCGCGGTTGAATGCTAACTTTGGTTTGCTTTATTAAAACATGTTGTGTAAGGTGTCATACACTTTGGAATACTACCCCCTCGCCAGTTCTGGCGACGGGGGTATCATTCCACCCTTCTAGAGGGAGAAGACATGTTGTTCCCACTAATCCCGGTTAAAGTTAACCAGAGCCTCAGCATCACAAAATGGATGCTGCTGCCACAGACACAAGTCTGACCTCCTGCTGCTGGGAGTCCTTCCAGCGAGGGAGGCTTGGACAATAGGTTTCCTGTCTTGGGAGGTGCTAGCACCACCCCAGACAGGCCATAGTGTATTGGGCAGGGAGGGCTGAATGAAATGAGACACTGCCTGGGGCACACAAGGTGTCCCATGCATAGTCCGGTTCAAACCGGTGCTGGGGCACTCCAGCCCCAGCTCTGGCGTGAAACTGGACAAAGGGATAGGGGTGTAACCACCCCCTTCCCTGGTCCGACCCATAGCAGGTAATCCAGCCCCTAAATTTGGTATATAGGTAGGAGCTGAGTCCCAAAACTTTAGATTTATCCTGGCTGAAACTTGAAACGAAACTCTGGACCTTCGACGTTCTACCTGAAGATAGAAGACTGAAGAATCTCCCTTGTGGTCAAGGAGTGACCACCCTGTGTAAGCAGGCACCATCAAGCGATCAACGGTTTGCTTTGTCGACGCTCCTGCCGGAGCCCGAGCACAGAGCCTGATAAGACCCGGACTTCCAGACTTCCAGCAGCCCGATCCATAGTCCCAGCACAGCTGAGACCCGTGGAGGCGACGAGAGACGTGGGACCGGCCATCTTGGAAAGCCAGCGAATTGCTTTCCGTGCAACTTCTGAGGCACTCTTGAAGTTGTGCATTGGGGATTGAGAAGCCCCAGCCCCGGGCACCAACTGCACCGAAGATCAGCCCTCCACACTCCACCAGTTCTGCGTGGGGCCCTTCTGCATTTTTCTGCTCGACACGTCTGTCCGGTCACTTGCCCGTTGGCTAGTGGCCTCTGTGACAACGAACCTTTGAATTTACACCGCTGGTCAGGGTGCTCCAGACTGGCCCCATCTTCCCTGAAAAGGAGAAGCCCATCAGACCTTGCTGGTCTGATCCGGAAGCCATCTTCGATTCCTGCGTGGGTTGCCTTTGCCAAGGCTTGTTGACTCCAATCCGGAAGCCAACAGCGAAAGCCTTCGTGGGACAGTCCGTATCCAGCTCCTGGTCGTCGTCGACACCTCCTGGTCCACGTGGCTGCAGAGACAAGCTTCACGACATCACCTGATTGCTTCGCGACATCGCCTGGTTCCTTCCTGGTCACTGGCTAGTGACCCAGACTCTGTCCACTCTGCTTTCCGGTACTCTTCATTCTAATTAAGTATCTTGTTATGTGCTTGTGCCTCTGATCTCATAAAGAGTTCATAGGATTAATTTAGTAATAAATACATATATATTTTATATATATAACCTGTGTGGTGTCCTTTCATTTGGTATTAAAGGGATTGCATATGGTAAAACAGCTGGCTTCACATGCCCTCTTGAGTTTAGCCTAAGACTGCTTTGTCCATGCTACCACTAGGATAGCTGGTCTATAAGGTTGACTTTACAACCATCACCATAAGGGTTGTTTGGACTGATACAGGGTGCCCACTAGAATAGTGGACATCACATATCAGGCCAACCTCTCACAATTGTGTCAGACAGAGGACCTCAGTTCATTGCTAGGTTCTGGAACATGTGGTGTAAAGCACTTCACGTGGAGGCGGCGCTGTCAACTAGCTTCCATCTTCAAACCGATGGACAAACAGAGCGTCTGAACCAGACTCTCAAGAAGTACCTGCGATGCTATTCCAAGGAGGCAACCAAATCATGGGTGCCCCTACTGTGGTTGACCGAACTGTTGTATAAAAATGCCAGGCATAGCTCCATCAAGGAAACTCCATTCAGGGCCAACTCGGGATTCCATGCTGCCTCTGGCTATACCCTGAGAGGTAATGAACCACCCAACAGTTATGGCACAAATGTTGTCTCTCCGGCAAATGCACAGCAAGGTCCAAACCAACTTGGATCGGTTTAAACAGTCGTACAAGAAGTGGGAAGATCGGCATAGAAAAGAGGGGCCTATGTATCAGTCTGGAGATCGGGTATGGCTCTACTAAGAACATCCGTTTTCAGATGCACAGCATATTCCATTCCCGGTTCATCGGCCCGTATACCGTTCTCCGCAGAATCAACCCCGTGGCGTACAGACTGAAGAGGTCATCTTCTCTGATGATCCACCAGGTGTTTCATTGTAGTCTACTGAAGCCAGCCAAGTGCGCCAGACGCAGAGCGGTGCCTCCGGTGGTTGCGGATGGTCAATTGGAATACGAAGTGCATCGCATCCTGGACTCCAAGTATCAGAGGGGACGGCTGTGGTATCCGATTGCCTGGAAGGGGTATCCATCTGAAGATGATTCCTCTGAGCCATGCACAAATGTGCAAGCCCCTCGGGCGATTCGGCTCTTACATGTTCTCAATCCCGGCAAGCCTGGATCGAGGAGGCGCTGGGGAGGAGAGCGTACTGTCAGGCTGTGGCACGTTGCGCCTGCCCTACGTGTGGAGATGGCGCAAGAAATACTGAACTACATCTCCCAGAAGGCTGCCCTTCTGGGAGGGACTACACCTTGTTAAATTACGGCTGGCGCGCAGAGCATTGTGCGTAATTCTTGAGAACTATTGGATTTTCTTGGCAGAGCGGCTGCTCTGCGATCAGAACATTCTTTGCGTGCCTTTGAAAAGCACACGCTGGTTTCTGTGCAGTCTGGGCTCGGAGATGCTTCGTTCGTGGGTCCTTGAGCTGGTTCCGCTCAAGGTATTGACTCGCTGGTTTCGGACCGCCCGGAGGATCGGGAGTGCCCGGGTTCTGTTCCTTCTCTGCAACTGCAGAAGGGAGTTTGGTTTGGTGAACCCGGTCGGCATCTGGAGGAGTCAGTTTTCACAGCAGAATGAGATCACGTGAGTTAATGGCCTGTTCCCCCTGAAAGCTGTATTTCAGTGGAATCTCTGACAGGAGCCGTGGTCATATTATTGACTACTTTTTTAGACGTTTTGATGACGAGACTTTGTGCTGGCTTACCGCATGCAGTAACTCTCTTGGGTAATGAGTCAGAAGCATTTTTGTGTTCAGGACATTAATTCCTTATTGCTCACGCACCCGCCAAGATCGTTTTCTTTTGTTCCTTCTTGCTCCTCTACTTTTTGGTTTGATCATGATATTTCATGGGAATGAGTACGTATGTGGTTGATGGTTCCTTATTTTGGAGGGATTGAGAGTGGAGTAGTAATGGTTTCGTTTCATTTATAGGTAGTATGTCCTCCATTTGTGAGAAGGTATCTCATTAAGAATAGAGGACGTTCGCCACAGCGGTGGGAGCCTTGGACAGGTATTGGATAACAATAATGAGACTCTATGAGAGTAGACAGTGGTGTATAAAAAGTTGCATTAATCTTGAGTTTTTTGTTACAGGTCTCCTTTACCCCGCTGCACCTACCCTAATTCCTATCCCTCGCTTGATCGCCTCAATACTCTGTGTCTATTCTGTCAGAGTTGGGGATGGCAAGAGGAGGACCCCTTTGAGCATCGCCCAGATCCTGAGGATTTCTTGTAGTCGTGACACCTAGCTCCGATTCGTGCTGGCCGCCACATACTACACAAATGCACATGCACCAAAGATTCATGCCCAAGAAGCACAAACACTTGCACAAACCACAAGCATGGACACACATCACACAAATTTCATTGATCGACACATAAACACAACATGCACACATACACACACATCACAGACATATCAAACGCAGACAAACTCTCCAGGTCACCTTACAGTATCTTGCTGCGTCTTCAGCTCATAACAATTTATAAAAACATAGTGTGAGACGGCATCCCGACAAACCCAACCAGTACTCCGCCCTTTTCCGAACTTACCTCCTTCACCGCCCCCGGGCCTGTCTCCCCGGTCTCTTTCTACCACCATACGGACTCGACCTGAGACGCCAGCAACCCGCCAGAGAGTCACTCGCTTCTTTTCCCCACAGGGACCAACCAGAACAACGGGCCAGAGCGCCTCAAATATCGCGGACTCCGGAAACCCCGCCCCTTTGGCAGCGACAGCACCGGATAAAAAGGAGAACCCGGAAATGCAAGCCGTCGGAGATTTGTGGCAGAAACCTCGGACTGGTGGACGCGAAGGAGAAGACGAAGGTGACGGAGAGCAGTCGGCTGAAGCAGACGTGTGGACCGAAGAGTGGTGGAGTCCACAGGAGGTGGCTGTAGAGCGGCCGTAACTCACCTGGAGAGTTACGGCGGACCGCGTGAGTGCCCTTAACCTCAGTTATTCTACTCACTAGGAGTCCCCTGTATAGTCCTTGTAAATTCCCCTTCTCTTTAGAAATTCACGTCCCCTGCACTGTAATATAATTGTAAAGCACTGCACTGTTTTGTAATCCCCTTTTCTTTCACCTCCCGACCAAGCACCCTTTTCTTCCTCCAGCCCCGTATCCCTTCCTCCCGGGCCCTTCCTTTCCTCACTGACTCCGTTTTCCGATCCTTCCTCACACACCCGGGTGACGGTGGAGATAGCTGTGATCCTACAACTAGGATAGGACTAACGGTCCCTTTTGTTTCTCTTTTGCTCCCTGCCCTCCGTGGATCCTCCCCATCGCCGGACCCTCCGTTGGACCCGCCGAAGACCAAAAGCAGCAACATCGACCCGGAGTGGATCCAGCCCCGGACTTCCTCTTGTTTTCCTTGTGTTCTACCTCTGTGACATTGCCAATAAAACCCCTACTATAGCACACTACATACGGCCTCCTCGCTTGCTTTTCCGGCCCGCTGTACACCCACCCTCACATTTGGTGTCAGAAGTGGGATCAGCCGGTAGCATGGAGGCCGTAGTGAAGAAGATGGCGGAGTCCCAAGAACAGTTTGCCAAGTTGATGGAGCAGTTCCTAAAGACAGCCGAAGACGACAGGGGCCAACTACACGACGTCCTAAAGGGTCAAGGGACCGTCCATGGAGAGGCCATGGAGAAGTTAACAACGGCCCTGGGTCAGCAGAGACCCCTAGCCTCCCTCCCTTCCGTTGTGCTACAGAAGTACGTCCCGGGGGAAGACCCGGACTACTTCTTTACCAACTTTGAACGTCTCGCCCAAGCCGCCAATTGGCCCGCGGACCGTTGGGGGCAATACTTGGGTCCCCTTCTCACTGGCGACCTGCAAGCCGCATACCAGCAGGCCAACATACAGGGCACCACCCCGTATGCAGACATCAAAAGGTGCGTGTTGGAACGACTTGGGATCGACGACGATACCTATAGATTGAAGCTACGCCAGGCCAAAGAGAGGCCCCAAGAGAACCCACGGGCCCTCTCTTTTCGAATCAAAGATCTTGCAAACCGTTGGCTCCGGCCAGAAAACTCAACCAAAGACGAGATACTTGAGAAAGTATATTTGGAACAGTTCCTGAAATCGTTGCATCCTGCCACACAGCGGTGGGTGAGACAGCATTCCCGACTCACCCTGGAAACCGCCATTGAGATTGCTTCTGCCTTCAGCCGGGCACAGGAACTCCAGCGGGGCAAGGACGAACCTCCGCACCGGTCCTTGAACGCCGGTACCTCACGGCCTCTCCGACCCCTTCTACAGCGACGACCAGACCCAGCTCCTCTGTTGCCCCCCCGGTTCTGTTCCGTCCCCCTAATCCAGGACCCCAGTGCTTTGCCTGTGGTGGGTACGGTCACATCGCCCGGATGTGCCCGCAAAAGGAAGAGCCTATGGAGGTCGGGCTCGTAAGGAACTATCTATGCAACCCTCCGGGCACCACACCCCCGGCTTTCCATTATCCTGTCTCTATCAATGGCCAAAGAGTTATGGCCCTTGCCGATAGTGGCTGCCGGCAGAGCGTCCTGAGGCCTCAAGATCTGGCTCACCCAGTCATTCCTACGGGGACGGTTGCCATTCAGTGCGTCCACGGGGACACCAAACAATACCCCACGACCCGGGTGCATGTCCAGCACCGGCATGACCCCGGGACCTCCCTCACCATTGGTATGGTTCCCGCTCTCCCCGAACCGGCCATTCTGGGGAGCGACTATCCGGGACTGCCTACGCTTCTCCAGGACACCTCAGCCTCCTTATCCCAGTGGTGGAAGGACGCCCCATATCCAGACCAGAACCACCCCACAACGATTCCGAAAACCCCCAAAACCAGAAGCCAGAAAAGAAAAGAGAAGAAGGAATACGTCAGCGCGTTCCCCGCTTTCTCTGACGACCATCCGTGGCAAACGGATAGGGAATTCCGAGCGGCCCAGCAGGAGGATTCCCTTCTTCAAGAGGCGTGGGGAAGGGCCCTCGATCAAGAAGACCCTTTGCAAGTAGGTCCCTACTTCTTTAAGAAAAACGGGTTACTATATAGAAAAGGAGGGCCCCAACAGAACGCCCAGTTGCTTGTCCCAGGTCCCTTCCAGGACAAAGTCCTCTTTCTTGCTCACAGCCACCTTCTGGGAGGTCATTTCGGCGACGAAAAGACCAGTCAGACCATTTTAGAGAAATTCTTTTGGCCCGGGGTGTACCAGAGGATCAAGAACTATTGTCAGGAATGCATTATATGCCAGAAAAACAGCCGATATAGACCACCCAGAGTGCCATTGCAACCCCTCCCTCTCATAGATGTCCCCTTTAGCCGAATAGGGATGGATATCATAGGTCCCCTCTTGCCCTCCCGTAGCGGGTGTCGCTATGCCCTGGTCATAGTGGACTACGCCACCCGCTTTCCTGAAGCCATACCCCTGAGACAACCCACTACCCAAACGATAGCCAAAGCCCTGATCTCCCTGTTTTCCCGGGTAGGGTTTCCCCGGGAAATCCTGACCGATCAGGGCACACCTTTCGTTTCGGCCTTGATGAAGCAAGTGTGCGCCGAATTGGGGATAAAACAAATTCGTACTTCGGCGTATCATCCGCAGACGGACGGATTGGTGGAGCGATACAACGCCACCCTCAAACAGACCCTCAAGAAACTCCTGGGCCTGGAAGCTAAAAGGTGGGAGGACCTACTGCCCTTAGCCCTCTTCGCCATCCGCTGCAAACCACAGAGCAGCACAGGCTACTCACCGTATGAGCTGCTGTATGGGCGTCCTCCGCGTACCCTGCTAGACATGGCACAAGAGGCCTGGGAGGCCGAACCGGATCGCACTCGTCCGCTCCCGGAATACCTTGAGAACCTGAAGACTCACCTCTCCATGATGCGGGATATAGTGAGACAGAATCTCGAGAAAGCTCAAGATAACCAAAAGAAGCAGTATGATAAAGGTACCAGGCCCCGTGAATTCGCCGTCAACGACTTGGTGCTCCTCATGATGCCCTCATCGGACCAGAAGCTCCTGGGACAGTGGCAAGGGCCTTACACCATCCTCAGAAGGGTGACCCCTGTTACCTATGAGGTTGAGATAGACTCCACCCGTGGAACCTCCCAGATATATCATGTAAACCTGCTAAAAAAGTGGGAAGGACCCCGTCCCGTCCTGCACGGAAACCCCGCTCACCAATGTCTCTCTTTTGACTCATGTATTGATCCGGACCTGACGTCGATACAAACCCGGGAAATACGGGAATGTCTGGCATCCCTGAAGACGGTCTTTTCCTCCTCTCCTGGTCGAACCAACATCACAGAGCATGCCATAGAAACAACGCCAGGAAAAATAGTCCGCTTAAGGCCCTATAGACTTCCCGAGGCACGCCGAGAGGTCATACGACAAGAGATAGCCGACATGCAGAAAATGGGAATCATAGAACCCTCAGTGAGCGACTGGAATTCCCCAATAGTCCTTGTCCCCAAACCAGATGGATCGGTCCGTTTTTGTATAGACTTTCGGGAGGTCAACAAGGTCTCTACCTTTGACAGCTACCCCTTACCCCGGGTCGATGAAATGATCGAACGGATAGGCAAAGCAAAGTACATATCGACCCTGGATCTATGCAAAGGGTATTGGCAAATACCCCTCAGGGAACAAGATAAAAAGAAGACCGCCTTTTCCACCCCTGAGGGGTTATACCAGTTTTTGGTTATGCCCTTTGGTCTACACGGTGCCCCCGCCACCTTTCAGCGCGCTATGAACTGCGTTTTGAGACCCCACGCACAATACGCTGGCGCATATTTGGATGACATCATCATCTTCAGTGACAGCTGGCCCCAACACTTGACACATCTGTTTGACGTCGTCACCTCCCTGGGGGCCTTTGGGTTTGCCATTAACCCCGCCAAAACAACCCTGGCGGCGAAAACGGTTAAGTACCTGGGGTACCTTCTGGGAGATGGCTTAATCCGACCCCAAGAAAGCAAAACAGCAGCTATCCGATCCCTTCCCTTCCCTCACACCAAAAAGGATCTTCGAGCCTTCCTAGGTCTCCTGGGTTATTATCGACGGTTTGTGCCAAACTTTTCCCAGAGAGCAGCAGCCCTGACGGATCTGCTGACGAAATCAAACCGATCCGAGGAGAAACTACGGAACCCCTCTCCCGAAGCCTGGCAAGCCTTTGCTGATTTGAAAGAAGCCCTGACATCCAGCCCTATCTTAACACCCCCCGACTACTCCCGGCCTTTTATCCTACAAACGGATGCCTCCGATCATGGGTTAGGGGCTGTGTTATCCCAGAAGGATTCCCAAGGTAACGAAAGGCCTATTCTGTATGTCAGCCGCAAGTTGTTTCCCCGTGAAAAGCATTACGCAGTGGTGGAGAAGGAAGCCCTGGCCATCAAGTGGGCGGTTGACCATCTCCGCTATTATCTGGAGGGCAGAGACTTCGTCCTCTACACGGACCACGCCCCTCTGGAGTGGATGGCCCGGAACAAAGGTCAGAACGACAGAGTCCTCAGATGGTTTCTCTCCCTGCAGCCCTTCCGCTTCACTACCAAACATCGAAAGGGATCCGAACAGGGAAATGCTGATTTCCTTTCGCGATACCCTGCGTCTTCCCCCCCTACAGGAAGGACAGCTAGGGAAAGGGGATGTGAGACGGCATCCCGACAAACCCAACCAGTACTCCGCCCTTTTCCGAACTTACCTCCTTCACCGCCCCCGGGCCTGTCTCCCCGGTCTCTTTCTACCACCATACGGACTCGACCTGAGACGCCAGCAACCCGCCAGAGAGTCACTCGCTTCTTTTCCCCACAGGGACCAACCAGAACAACGGGCCAGAGCGCCTCAAATATCGCGGACTCCGGAAACCCCGCCCCTTTGGCAGCGACAGCACCGGATAAAAAGGAGAACCCGGAAATGCAAGCCGTCGGAGATTTGTGGCAGAAACCTCGGACTGGTGGACGCGAAGGAGAAGACGAAGGTGACGGAGAGCAGTCGGCTGAAGCAGACGTGTGGACCGAAGAGTGGTGGAGTCCACAGGAGGTGGCTGTAGAGCGGCCGTAACTCACCTGGAGAGTTACGGCGGACCGCGTGAGTGCCCTTAACCTCAGTTATTCTACTCACTAGGAGTCCCCTGTATAGTCCTTGTAAATTCCCCTTCTCTTTAGAAATTCACGTCCCCTGCACTGTAATATAATTGTAAAGCACTGCACTGTTTTGTAATCCCCTTTTCTTTCACCTCCCGACCAAGCACCCTTTTCTTCCTCCAGCCCCGTATCCCTTCCTCCCGGGCCCTTCCTTTCCTCACTGACTCCGTTTTCCGATCCTTCCTCACACACCCGGGTGACGGTGGAGATAGCTGTGATCCTACAACTAGGATAGGACTAACGGTCCCTTTTGTTTCTCTTTTGCTCCCTGCCCTCCGTGGATCCTCCCCATCGCCGGACCCTCCGTTGGACCCGCCGAAGACCAAAAGCAGCAACATCGACCCGGAGTGGATCCAGCCCCGGACTTCCTCTTGTTTTCCTTGTGTTCTACCTCTGTGACATTGCCAATAAAACCCCTACTATAGCACACTACATACGGCCTCCTCGCTTGCTTTTCCGGCCCGCTGTACACCCACCCTCACACATAGCTAACGTAAGTTATGTCAAAAACATGTGGGAAAGTCTGAATGCATATCTTGAGATGCTCTAAAGACCCAAGGATATCAGTAATATAGAACTCTCAGAGGTGAACCCTCTGGGTTTCACCAAGCGTTTGTCATAAGAACAAATAATGCAGAGACAAAGATCTGGACCGCTCAAAGATTTCCATACTGCGCTTCACAAAGTGATATGCCCACAGGCATCCACACCCACAGAGATAGGCAGGCGCGAAGTTCGAGAGGACGTAGTGGGTGTCCTAAAGTCACTCACAAGACGGGTAAAGACACAAGGCCCATCCCCTCAGAAAACCTCAAGAAGCATAAGTCGGGTGAGCCACAAATTATTTAAATTTCACTCGTTGCCAACATTGTTAATAAAAACAAGTCGGGCGATTCCCGCATTTTGTAAATATCGGGCACAGCCGCCATTGTTAATAAAAAACAAGTCTGGTGAGCCACGCATTTTGAAAATATCACGTGTGGGTGCCATGAGTAAGAAAACGAGGCAGAATCTAACTTCAGATTACAGGCAGCAGCTGCAATTTTAAAAGGCAAAAGCAAACAAGTGCGGCATACGTGAAGGGGGTGCCGTGCTAATACATAAGCTACAGTCAGCACCTCCCCAAGAAAATGAAATGCAGGAAAGAACATAGATTAAACAAGAAGTGCTGCTATTCCTCAAGGGCTGCAGAGGTATGTGGAATTGAGGGAGCACCACAGGGGTGTTCTATGAGAGATGGTCGAGTGGCGACCTAGGAGTGCACAAAAAGGGGCCTATTGTGCGCGATGGTTGAGAACTAGAGAGGATGTACCAGATGGGCCTCTCAAAGATGATGGTCCAGGGGAGTCCAGGCCATGGCAGATGTGAATTCAATGAATGATGGCATTGAATGGTTGAATGCTCAAGTCTGACTCAAAACGACATGCCATAGGGCGTTCTACAGTCTTGGTCAAGACCCAAGAGGATACTCCAAAGGACTAAAAGGGCATTCTGTGTGTGATGGTCTAGTAAATACCCGATGGGGAAACCAATATGGGAATTTTAGGGATGGAGGTCCAGTGTACACCAGAACTGAGACACAAAGGGGGGCAATTCTAGATTTGAAGTGTACTATTTGCCCCTATTTTTTCCAAATGTTCTGTGGAGGAGAGGTGAGCAAACTTACCAAATGTCCATTGGCTGCACTCACTATGCTCACTTACTAAGTCAAGATTGCCACTCACATTTACACCTAACCACTTTGAAAAGTCTTTGATTATAATCTCCTTTCTATTTTTTAGGGAGGAGCGAGGGTCTGTGTTCAGCTATAAATGCAGGGACAGGCGTTTTATTGTGATGGATTTACCAGTTCCAAGGTAAAAAGAATGCACTTAAACCGTTTCAGTAGAGTCTGCATTTGTTTTGGAGCTTGGGTGTTCGACCTACTACTGTGCACTTTCCACATTCCAGTGAAAATAAGGAGACAAACATTAGCAGTTAGGGAAAACTATTTACTTAAATAATGTCTTGCAGAAGCAGGTATGATATTCTGTGCGAGCGCATAGCAATAGCAGGCGCGCTGCGTCTCTAAAGCGGTGCTCGCACATTATGTCATACCTGCTTCTGCAAGAAATGAATTAAGTATACAGTAACCATGCTTTTTACCAAGCAGCCCGGCAGCCGCATGCTTCAGCAGTGGCGACTACATACACCACTAGCGGGACGCTGCTTTCATAATGGAGGCCGCTTCATGTTTTATTTTCAGCGCGCCATGCACGCTTTCACTTTCACAATGGAGGCCGCACACACTACTTGCGGGAAAAGTGAAAAGTCACTAGCCACCACTGGCATCAGGTAGTAAATATAGAGTGCACTAATAAACAGGACCAATTTAGAAAACAATTTGGAAAGCTTAAAGCAATGTGCGAGAATTTCACACTTAGAAAATGTTTAGGGGCACTCTAAACTCAACCGCTTGTAATGAGCTTGTAATGAGCTCTGGCACCAGCTTTGCTTTCTTCATATGGTCCTATTTCAGCTGTATCTATGTATGAAGGATATACATACAAAGTGGTAAATATTGAAAGTGTATTTTCTTTGTCAGACTCTCTTTATACAACAGTGTCACATGTTGGAAGTAGCCCTCTTAACCATATTCTCTTCAGGCACAGTTCAAAGCATGTCTGGGAAATCTGGGTGCTGGCACTGGTGGGTGACAGCAATATCCTAAATGCAAAGAATTGTATATGTATAATTAAACCGCAAGTAATGAGGCCCGTGGTGGCCCCTGGGGAACAAGGACTTTAGGAGATGAACTAGGCATGGGGGCACCAGAAGAAAAGAGGGTCAATTATTGGAAAGGTAATTTGTGCCTACACCAAAACAGGTTTGTTGAGACTTGTTAAGCTGCTGGTTGGGACGTGGGATTCTGACAGTCTGGGATCAGTCGTTGATGGTGATAATTCTCAGTGGTTCAAACTTTCTGTACTGACTGCAGCTGAATCCAGTGGACATTAACCGAAGATGGTTTAGTTATTGGTTGCTATATCCAGGTGTTGAGGCACTAGATATCCATAACCCCATACTCACAGGCTGTCTTTAGGCATGGGTTCCCTCGCACCAACTTCACAGGCTGGACCTGGGTGGGGACCACACCACATATAAACACTGTCTGCTCAAGGTCAACAATCTGGTTCTTGCAGTAAAAAGCGAAGGTAGCACATGCAGTGCCTCACTACTGCTCGTCTGCAATGGACTGAATTTGACAAAAGGCCAGACTGGAAGTAAAGGTGAATGTCTCATGCTTGGATCTATTCAAAGGCAAGGAAGGTTGGCAAATGAATATAACAGAAGAAAGAAAAATCTTTCAGACTAGAAAGAGTGAACCTCTTGGACACAAGCGACCCTAGGTTCTAGCTGAAACTCTCCTTACATATCTCGATAAAGCAATTCCTTGACGTTGTGGCTCTAGTGTTTCTCTTGGTATGTTTCTGTCTCAACCACTCTTCGTAACATGTTTGGGGTTATTCCCCATCACTGGTGGCCCAACCAGGGAATGTTCACTAGTAGGCCTTACTCAAGAGCCCACTCTGACTCTTAGGAAGTAGTAAAACGCATCTGAGATGCTGTTGCAACTATAGCAGTGAGTCTCTCTGGCCTTGTAAGCCTGTATCAAGTCCTTCCCACTCCAGCAGCAAGGAAGCGTTCAGCGTTCCAGTGGGTTCCCTAATCACAGACACTCGTGTTGCTCCAGTCCTGCTCGATCGCGTCGGGCTACACGCGAGAGATGCAGCAGCACCTGGGAGGGCTTGGCTCTCCAGCATTGGTCAGAGGGGCTCCAATGTTTCCATCTCCAAGGTAAGTTCAGCGCTCCCCACAAGAGGAAGGGATTTGATCCTGGCACTCTGGACCTGGTCCCAGTGAGGCTGATGCTCTCACGGCCTCCTCCTCTGTCTACTGAACAGCTTGGAGGGCAACTTCTTTGAAGCTTGATCTCGACCCACGGGTCTCACTTCAGTTCACAAACTCCAAATGTTAATTAGTACAGGCAGTCACTCCTGGAACCTCACACAAAGAGTGAGACTTCCTACACATCAGTCCACACCAAGGCGGCACCTCCTAACATACGGGGTCACCGCTAGACCCAGCAACTGTCTCTGCACTTGTTGGCACACCTGTAACTAATGCTGAGTCACCACTCCTAAACTGCGCAGCACTATACATCTAACTGATGTAGGTCAAGGGTGAGTTAAGCAGCCAGCAGCGGAACTTTAAAAAGGTGAGTGAGGCCTCACTACCGTAACACAGGTTGAAAAGGACCTGCTCACTCCTATTGATCACTACCTGGTGTGCTGCCACTACTGCGCTCACGCTGTTTCATTCCCTGTGAAGGCAGCAGCTTTCCACCACTATGAGGGTAGCACTTTGGGCACCCCTCCCAGTTCACCAAGACAGCAATCCGTCAGACAGGCCTATGTCATGGTGCACACGTATGATACATGTTTGCTTATGACAACAAAAATCAGTATTAGGGATGCAGACAATAGTACATTAGGCACTTTACATTACCATGCAGAGGACTTTTCTATCCCAACAGTGCGCAAAGTTGTAAATCAGGAGGGCAGACTGAACGTTTGGCGGAGAGGGTACTCCGTTGCAGTTGTGATATAGTACCCTCACTGTCAGACTGTAAATTAGGCTCTAATGGTCTAAATTTCCTAATCTTCCCATTTTTTTGGATGTAGTAATGAGCACCTCTCAAGCTGAAATAGCGAGGAGGAACCAGAGAGCAGAACTCTTCATTCATTTGTCTGATACCTTTCCATTCACATTTATTTTCTGCCCACTACATCAGGGAGAATGGGGTAATGGGTCATCCTACTTCAGCTATTGGCTAGCTTCACTGTGAGTGACTGCATTCTGTCCCTTCACAAGGAGTACAGTCATACGCAAAGTAGTTTCCTTATGTGCCAGGGACTACTATTGCCATGTGTGCTTTTAGCTTGAAGCCATTTTTTATGTTTTTAGATTGATGAGGGCCAGGCAGCTTTTTTAACAAAGTTTTGCAAACACCTTGGCAAAACAACCATTGCCAAGCCAAAAGGCTTGCGACCAACACTAGACCTGTTGGTTTTGCTAATGCTTGTTTTAAAATGCTCACGTAATCTTATAGCAAGTTCAAATGGTTGTATTGGAAGTATTTACCCTTTCATTAACCACCTTATGGAAATAATTACTGCAAACGCTTCTCCCACTCCAATTATATATTCCAGGGGGGCTTTAATTTTTATTGGAACAACCTTAACGATAATCAGGTTAACATTTTTAAAGATTTCCTAGCAGACCAAACACGTACTCAAGCCTGCACTATGCCACCTCACACAAAACGCTCTACACTGGATTGGATTATCTCAAAGGAAAAGGCTGTCAGGTTAACCTCGATTGCTCATTGCAACTGGTCAGACCACCACATTATTATCTTGCTAATACCTGGGGTAATTAAGAAAAGGCCGGCGCAATCAGTGAAACCAAAGCTATGGTTTAGGGATACAAAAGTCTTAGACTATAAGAAGCTGGCAGAACGTGGCGAGAAGGATCTCCCCCACCCGCTAAGTTAACAAACGTCAGCAAATGTACGGAGCACTACAACACAACAATGACAGATATATTCGATTCACTAGCTCTGTTAAAACTGAAAAGAATCCAGGATAAAGACAATAATCCATGGTTTAAAGGTTCTCTAAACAAGGAAAGGAGAAATTTGAGTCTAACAGAATGGAAATGGAGACAACATCCCTCATCCCACCCCAGCTAAAACTACAAAGAAAGACCAGAAATGCTTACAACATAAGCATTCTCAAATCAAAAAAAGAAGTATTGAGATTGGAAATGGAGAACGCTAAAAATATACCTCGTAAACTCTTTGAAATGGTGAAATAACAATCAAACAAATTGGCCAAATCCTGTAAAGAAGCAACGAAATTGTAGGAGAGTAGGATCTGCTTATTATGGTTACCCCCACTTTTGGCTGTGTTTCACTGATTTATGGACTTTAGTCTGGCTGGGGCCCTGCTAACCAGGACCCCAGCCTAGCTGCTTCCTCTCTAAATGGATTGCCTGTACATCAGGTACACTCCAGATTGGTTACTGGGTTACCCTTGTGAGTCCCTAGTATATAGTATCTTAGGTACCAAGGGCATAGGTACCCCAGAGGCCTACCAGGGGCTGAAGCATGTATTATGAGAAGCCTTCCAAAATGGCACCACAGGTCTTCTACTGCAGCCTGGGTAAGGTGGTGCTTGCACCCCTTACTTAGATATAGTATACCTATATATACAGACACATATAAACCTATAAATCACTCCTATGGCAGGCATTGACAATCCTGAAGACATACCATATACTCTTAAGTGCATTATAACCTTGCGGTAAATGCTAACTTTGGAATGGCTGCATCAAAACATGTTGTGTTTGGTGTCAAACACTTTGGAATCCTACCCCCCGCCAGTCCTGATGGCGGGGGTAGAATTCCACCCTTCTAGAGGGAGAAGACATGTACACACTTACCTGACCGGTAATAGTTTAAAAGAGCCCCAGCATCACAAAATGGATGCTGCTGCCACAGACACGAGTCTGACCTCCTGCTGCTGGACGAAACTCCGGCAGGGGCAGCCTGGATAATAGGTTTCATGTCCAGGGAGGTGTAACCACCTCCCCAGACAGGCTTTAGTGTATTGGGGCAGGGTGAGTGCATTCAGTGAATGCTTTTCAGACAGTGCCTGGGGCACACAAGGTGTCCCTGTGCATACCCCAGTTCAAACCAGTTGCTGGGGCACTCAGCCCCAGCTCTGGCAGGAAACTGGACAAAGGGAAGGGGTGTAACCACACCCTCCCCAGGTCCTCCCATGGGTGGGACCTTAGAGTTAGTCGAACCCCTGAACTTGGTATAAGTATAGGAACCCAGTCCCTAGGACTTTAGATTACCCTGCACGAAACTGTGCTACATATATCCTGGAACTTCGACATTCTATTTCAACTAGAAGTTGGAAGGATCTCCCTTGGGGTTAAGGCTCCCGCTGGATCCCAAAGAATCTGCGATACAGGCCCTGACTCCCCTCCAAAGGGTGAGTCCCTCAGACCTTGCTGCTCTGCTCCGAAGCCAATCTTTGCATTCTGCGTGAGTTGCTGTTGCCAATCCGGATACCGACGCTGCAGCACCGGACATCCGACGTGGGACAGCTCGAAACCAGCTCCTGGTTGTCGTCGACGCCTCCTGGTCCTCGTGGCTGAAGAGTCAAACTTCACCGCCTGCACCTGAAATCACCCGACATCGGTGGGCATCTTCTTACTGCCTCCCTGGTCAATGGCAAGTGACCCAGACTCTGTCCCCTCTGCTTTCAGGCTCTTCAGATCTTCGATCCACCCTTGGATCCATCCGGACACTTTTCATCTGGTCGCCTGCAGCACTTCTTTGCAGCTCTCCATAGGAAACGACGACGAAACCCGACACGAAAAGACACCTATGCACCCGGCTTCCCTGGGTGAGGTAACACGAGTACTTCGGTGCTCCTGTGGATCTTGACTCACGAACTGTCCAGTACTGAAGGGGTTTGTTCCTAGTCCACTCCTAAGTGTCCCTATTCTTTAAAAATCTAATCACAACTTTTCTCATAAAAGTCAATGGTGATTCACGGCTGTGTTTAGCCACTGCACGTGTCCCCAGTGGGTCTCCTGCGTCCCTACCTTGGGTGGTACCTGGTTGCCCCAGCAGTTCTACAGGCCATAGGCCTTGTCTCTATGTTCACAGTGGTACATATACCACTTTCTTAGTATATGGTTTGTGAGGCCCCTAGGGCAAAACGTATACTGTGCTAATTTACTGTGTGCTACTTATGTTTATCTTGTGTACTTTTGCCTCTAGCCTCATAAAGAGACTAGAGGGATGTGTTTAGAATAAATACATATATATATGATATATACCTGGTGTGGTTCTCCTTTCATTTGGTCATTCATGAGAGTATAGACTGGTAAAACAAGCTGCTTTACATTCCTGAAGGCTGCTCTCCACAGCTACCACTAGGATACCATTCTATAAAGGTTGTCTTTAAACCTACCATCAATATGGGTCGTTTCGACTGGTGCAAGGTGCCGACTAGAATAGTGGACAGCATATGTGAAGAGTTCTCATACTTCTTCTCAACTAAAGACAATTCACTGGGAAATTATCTGAAAACTGCCGCTATCTACCTGCCTCATCTTCGGCTGCACAAATCGATGGATCAACACACTCCTATCAGGTAGTACCTGAAAATGAAGCTCACTGGTCTACCTTCAATTTGTAAGACGACTACAACATCTCCAAAATCCTGTCGTCCATAAAACTGAATAACCACTTCAATGACCCTCTCCCCACAAACTGTACGTCTTCTACCAACCAATTTATCATACCCATCTGGACCACGATAATCAACGCTTCCTTATCACAAGGTTCCATACCCGATTCTCTAAAATAGGGCCAAGTCATCCCCATCTTAAAAAAAACGACAATGAACCCTGCTGAGCCGGATAATTTCAGACCAGTATCCAATATTCCACTACTAGAGAAAGTGGTAGAAAATAAATGGAACAACAATTTAGCCAACACATCACTAAATTTAATCTGCTAGACAAATGCCAATTGGGCTTCCGGCCAGATCACAGTACAGAAGCTACAATACTTCATTTAGTGGATGAAGCCTTACAAGCTCTAGACCAAGAGAAAACTTGTCTCTTAATTCTTCTGGACCTATCATCGGCGTTCAACACAGTTATCCATGAGAAATTACTAGATCGACTTAAAAACAGGATGGGATTAGCGGGAACCGTTCTCGAATGGTTTGAATCCTCGTCTCCGCGTCCTTAATGGAATTGAAACTTTCCTTCACGTTAGCAAGGACATTTTATATTCTTACTAATATCCCCCCTAAAAGTTCAACAGACATAACAGAATGTACCAAGTCAATCACTGCACTGAACTGCACCCGATCATAGTGGAATCAACCAAATCACTAGGAATCACTCTGGACAAGAACCCACATCAACTCACTGACCAGAAGCACCCAGTTTCACCTGAGCTATCTTAGAAAACTGAAACCATTCTTAAAAATGTCAGACTTCAAAGTGGCAGTGTTAGAAACGGGATCTCTGGCTGGCCAAGGCTTGCGCCAGAGTCAGCGCCGGCTCTCTTTCCAACGGAGCGCGGGGTGGGCTCCCGTCCGCTTCCGGTTTCAGGCGGCAACACTTCCGGGTCGCGCTGCAGCCAATGGCAGCGCGGTACTGGGGGAATGGAGGCGGGACTTCCGGATCGCCGTAGGCAGGGTGGCGGCCCGGCATGGTCTCCTGGGCTGCGGCGGTGGAAACACGGGGCAATGCCGGGTGGGCACCGGCTTTAATTATCAATAAAGCGCTCCTAAAGCGATAGTAAAGAATTACTCAATTTCGCTGGCAATGCCGGGTGGGCACCGGCTTTAAAGATCCATAAAGCGCTCCAGGCGCTATAAGCAAATAAAACGCTTCCAGGCGCTTAGGGGCTAAAAGTAAAGCGCTCTCAGCGCTAGAAAGCCAATACAGCGCTCCCAGGCGCTATAAGCCCAATAAAGTTCCAGCAAAGTTATTCAGGTGGGCAGGCGGCAAGGCTGGGCCCAGAGCCAGCTCACTGGGCCTCCAGGCAGGGAGGCAATCCAAGTGGCGGTCCTCCTGCCCAGCAACAGCAGCAGCCCCCTCAGGATCCTGGAAGAGAACATTTTGTTAGGGGACACAGCCCCTTCTTATACTACTAAATCCTTTGTTCTGGCACAGTGTGAGGGGGGAAAACCAGTCGCAGCTAGTTTTGGAGCACCCTTGATGGCTCAACCACCCCTTTCATTCACTAGGGAGGCTAGGGTCGTTAGACGCACCACAGGGGGCGGAGCCAGCATTGTGTGGGGAAAGCCCAGCCCCAATCAGGAACCAGGTGCAGCCCTCCCTCACATCACTCAGGCTGATCTCTCCACTCACTCCTGGGCAGACCCATCCAGACTTCCTGGAGCCAGGCTTGCCAGCCAGCTCCAGCCAATCACACTCCAGCACCCTCACAGCACACGTACAGCCATGTCTAGAAGTGACACTTCCATACTAGACACACACACGCCGCATACATCATTTTGCAGCATTCAATCACACGAGTCCGCACATACCAGACTCGAGCCTGTACACCCCACGCAACAGGAACTACCAGGGACACATACATTCCCCATGCATTCCTATGGGAGGACAGGCCTATCTCACCACATGCACTCAAAGTGTGCACGCACTTTCCACTGGGACACAGTGAAAGTGCGCAGAACCCAAAAATCACCATCACTAGGTACCATTAAAAGCAAAAACTCTAGGGGTGAACCTGCCAGAAGGGCCAAGTCCAACAGGCAGTGTAGGCATTAGTCATCTCGGGGATCAAATACAGATGTACAACTCTATCAGGACTGCCCAAGATCTCAACTGCTCCTCTAAAAGCCTGTCTCAACGCAGCCGCAAGACTTTTAGGAGGTTCAAAAAAATTCTACCACATCTCTCCACACTTGAAGGCACTGAATTGGCTACCTTACGAAGCCAGAATCCAACTCAAATTGGCCTGTATCACACACAAAGCGTTATACGCTAAAACACCTTTGCATCTAGCTCAACAAATTGTGTTATCCGGAGGAGGCAGGCACCCAGAGCGCTATGGATATGATGCTGAAACCACGATTCTTCCAGAAGAAGAAAACTTACGCCCCTAGAATATGGAATTTGCTGCTGCCAAACATTAGAAGAATCCCAACCACGTCAAAATTCAAGAAGGAAGCTAAGATTTTTTTTAATGGGCAAATTCCTTCCATAAATTCTTTCAGAGCAAACACAGACCAACTACTTAGCAATTATCAGCCACTACTTACAGGGCAAAGCTCGCTAGTCTCACAAGACTTCTGAAATGAAACTCATGGTGAGCGGTACACCCCTCTTTCAGAGAGTCTGACCACAGAACTTCCGAGGCTGATGCCCATTGTAACTGTAAAATATGGTATCATTTATGGTGTTTAGTCGATTGCAAAACTGTATTCGATGTAACCCTAGCGAGCATAGTTTATATGTGCATATGATCTTCTCCTGCTTTTGAATGGAATATTTCACTCAAGTTTTGAATATGATTGCTTGCTCCTATCCTACTGAAAGCTCTATATCTATGTGAAGCGCTCTGATACCCTAATCGGGTCACGTTTGTGCTCTATAAAACACTAAATAAATAAATACATTTGGGAACCAAACTGGCTAATTCAACAATTAGTGCTGGGGATGCAGGACTCTGTCCTATGCCCTGCGTAGGACATCTGGCTTGCACTTCACTGGCAAGGCCAACCCAAGTCAATTATAATCATCCTCCTCTTGAAATGTTTCGGATTAATAAAAACTTTTGGGACAAGAGATATCAGTGAAACACATACAGAAAGAAGCAAGATCACTTTATCAGAATGGTATTCCTCATTAATGGAGCATTTTGGTATCTTGTGACCTAGACATGGTGTTGTGGCATTTGACAAACATTCTATCTATATTTTTTTTATCTTTGTTGGAAGATTTGTTCAAAGCACTCTCTTCAAGATGATTCATTTATGACTATCTGAGAAGACAGTTTGAGCATTTTGGACTCTTGAGAGATGGATCACTGTGACTTAACGTTCCTGACAACCAGTTAATGTAAAATAGCTCAACCATCTTTAGAGATGGTCCTGCATTAAAAAATGTACATTGTTGTCTGCTGGAAGTATGCACAGATATGGATGTCTACACGAGAGAAAAGACTCCAGAAAGAAGGAACTTGCTATTCAGTCTGCCCATCGGGAGGAGTGTTAATTGGGCATTTGAGCTCATATGCTGACTTATATGATTGAGGATGCGGTTGCGATAATGAAACAGCATGGCGGCCATATAATCATTGTGGAAGCCATATAATCGATGTGTACAGTCCTCTCATTGGCCACAAACGTACCAATGAGAATGGTACATATAACATTTAAGCCAATCAGAGACAGCGCACTGTGGTAACAGCATTTTAAAGTATGGATGAAGGCAACACGCCTCAAAGCGTCTGTGCTGTTGATAAATATTTTAAACCCTGCGAGTGCTCCGAATCATTGTAGAAGGAGGAGTTGTGCACCACACAAGTCCCCACCCAGTGTGGAATTTCCAGGGACTTCTTATAGCTGCAGAAGAATTGAGTGGGCTCTCCAGCCCAACTGGAAATTATGTCAATATAAACAGAGACAACTGACATGTTTTTGACACTAGTCTAAAGTAGGAAGGGTGAAGAGCTGCGATTGACAGTTTCAGCATTGGTTCCACTGAGCATAAAAACACTATGATGAAGGGACTTTTAAAAAATTTAATATTATAGGCCACCGGGCTGCACTTTTCCACTTTACATGGACCTAGAGACAGCTGTTTGCGTTATAGATGTTTGTAAATGTCTCTTTGACAATCTGTCCTGATGATGGTCTAGGTAAATTTCACCATAAGGGCTGAAAGGTCAATTTAAGATCCATAATATGGACTGCACTATTTGTTGGAAAAATGGAGTTAGAATTAAATATTTTCAATCTACTATCTGATATTTACTTTTTTTTATTGCAGCCTATTATCTTGAATTGCATGTTAAATCTTGATTGCACCAAAATTCCTTAATTTACTTTCTAATTGCGTGGTTAATATTTAGTTATTCCATTATTGCAATTGAGTTTTCATTACGATCCGTGCATTTAAACTCTCTTCTTTAATTATCGTTGTGTGCATTCAGCTATTTAGCAAGGGAATGTATCACATTTGTGGCTTATCTTCTAGGATACTCTAGTTTTAACTTTCACCAGTGAACCGATTATTTGATACACGTATAATATGTTTAAGAAGGATATGGAGAGCGTTCTATTTTCTCCTTTTCAAATTTCTACTGTTTCTGTATATACTGTGCTCAATGACAAAGGTACTTCAGCCACCATGTGGCATTTTACATCAAATACACACAGAATGAAGATCTTTCGCTGATTTGTTTCTTCCCAACAAACATAAAACTTATGTGCAGTCAAAATAATGAACTACAAATCTATTGAGAGCATACAAATTGACTCACAAAATATAGTCACACTGGAGATAATATTACTAAATCGACATTTATCTTGACAGTATTTTTTGGAATATATAATAGGATCAGAAGTGTACGCAGACTGATACTGCATTGGTCAAAACTGTGACATACAACCAAGGCATAGTAAGAAAAGGAAAATAATTTATCAGAAACAACAAAGGATAGTTAGGAAAAGATGTCAAGTTTTCTCACGTGTATACCTCCATTTAACAAGAAAAGCATTTCAGTGCCTGGGCTGGGGGTCTAATACCTTGCTATTTTTTTTATTTTCCAGCCTTTACTTTATATTTTATGTCACCCTTCTGTGTTTAAATTGTATCTTCATGTAACAGTAATTCAAACAATTATATTTTCCAGTGATGTGCATCAAAATTAAAAAGGGTTTCTATACCTGTTCCAAGTCCAATTATATTGTTTTAATAAAATTATATATGATGTTTAATTTATTTTAAATTGGTTCTTTAACAGTAAGCACATTCTTTTCAAAATGAATTAATCATTAATCGGCCTCAAAGAACTTAATTAGTACAACCGTTACGCAGTTAAAGGCTTTCTTGTTTTTTCTTCTTTTTATGTTTGTGCATGTCCTTGAGGAAAACATACAAGAAATGTCACTGTCACACAAGCTTGCCAAGCCCAGAACTACTGAGGAGGGATTCAGAGCAAGAGGTAGAAGGCAGACAAGAGAGAGACTGAGATGAAGGGAGGGAGGAATGGAGGGAGAGCGTGAGAGATAGATATATGATAACTCTTGAATCAGCCGATAATAAAGCAGTGGAAGAAAAGACAGGATACTGCTACTTGGA
Organism: Lissotriton helveticus; assembly: GCF_964261635.1. Lineage (NCBI taxonomy): Eukaryota > Metazoa > Chordata > Amphibia > Caudata > Salamandridae > Lissotriton > Lissotriton helveticus. Next base: position 445,132,061 of record NC_136071.1, on the reverse strand, counting down.
TGCTGAAATCGATTTTAATGTGCTGGTGAGATGCAGAGTAGAAAGTAGCATGGTTGTTATCAGCGTAACTATTACATTACAAAGTTGCATAGACGGTATAGTTCAAGTCAAGGGCATAGTAAAGCACCTGCCATACCAGCTAGAGCGGGGGCTTCACTTAACAGATTAAATTAGTTTTAAGGCGCTTCTGAACTTTGAAATGTGACCCCTTGGTCAAGGACAGAAGGAAGAGCAGAAAATAATAAAGAACAGTAAGAATATACCATGAGAAAAGCTGGGGGTGTCTGCCAGGAGGTGGGAAAAGAGCACTAAATAGATACACAGAGAAAGAGGAATGATGAAAAACGCAATGAAAATGTAAGTGAGAGGCAAATGGAGGGAGAGCGTGAGGTCACGTAAAACAGGAAAGAAGAATGCACAGAATATCAGAAAGATAAAAGGAAAAAGACACCAGAAGGGAAAGACGTCTGTAAGGAATGAAACAAATATAAGAAAGAAGGAAAGAAAAATGTAAAGGAGAAAGGAGAAAGAAAGGAAGAACGCAGGTAGGATATTTCCTTTAGGGAAACAATTCCTGGGGAGATATGGGTTGGCAGTGCACGCTATGCTCCCTCACTCAGTGGCAGCCACATAGTTGAAAGTGGGGTATTTTTTTTTCTGGCTACTCCATTGGTTCAAGTTCAAATATGAAACAAGGTCTGTTGAGCTGCATATTGTTGTCAAAAGTATTACAAAGTTGGGGCGTGGCTAGATGCCGAGGAGAACGGTCGCGCTCTGAGGCGGCACCTCAGCCCGTAAGGCCAAACGACCTCCACACCTCCGCTAGTGCTGCTGCCTGGTCCGGGGTCGACTAGTCATCTATTGGTGCCCCTCCTGAGGGCCCCGGCTGACCTCTAGCGCCTGCTCGCCCGCCGAAATCGCCGCGAGCAAATCCCGGCAGCCGGGACACATCGGCCCAAGATGGCGGCCGCCACTCAAGGTGCAACCGAGTGACAACTCCGAGGCTGCCACGGACCGCGCCCAACCTCCGGCGCCTACAATTTAACTGATCGAGTGTTAGGGAGGCGATTCCCTACGGATCCAGCCTGCTATCGAGCCGCTGGCTCCCATGGGTGAGGAGCGGAACGACCCATACCAGCCTCCCCCGCCCGCCCGGCACCGACATCTAGGCGAGCCCCCGGCTTGGGCCTAGCACCGGAAACCAACACTGCTCCGACCTCCCTGTACTTGCCCCACGCCGAGACAACTGGTCTCATTTAACAACTGACGGCCTGCCTCTGGCCCAGATCTAAGGGACCGCGACGGGAGCGGGTTGCTGCGTCGGAGGAGCCAGCCGGGACGCCATAAGTTAAACTTCCCGAGGCCTACCAGGACGCTCTGCTCCCCCCCCCCCTTCGACTCCTTCACATCGCGGCTTCAGCGCTCAGCCGGGCAGACTACCGGAGACTCCGAAAAACTATGTGGTGCTTGGAGTCCCTCTGATTCGCCCAACCAGACGCTTGCTGCTGGCTCATACCCGGCTTGCTGACTCCACGGAGGGAGAGTCCTCCCGGCCCCCTACTCCCCACCAACGACTTGCTCCACGGGGCCACTGCCACTCAGACCTTGAAAGTTGCGGCCCCCTCCTCAACCGAGGCTTTGAGCGCGGAGCACGCTCCCCCACCTCCCTCAGGATTATCAGTGAGGGGCTCCTCCTCCCCACTTCTTCTCCATCTCCAACGGGATTGCCTTTCGTGCTTCCGTCACCACAACCCCCGGCGGAGACCGAATCGGCGATGGCCTCCAATAAAGGAAACCGGCTCCCCAACCAAAGGCAAATCAATAAACTATCGTGGAGCTCCAGAGGGGACCCTAAGGATGCGGCTCCGGACGCCACCCTCAAGGCGACAACCCCCCCTCCGCAAGGGAAATTTTCCCCCACACTGGACGACGTTATGGAGGCAATTGCGGGGGTCTGCTCTTCACTCGAAACCCCTATTGACTCAGTAAACGTGGAGGTAACGCTGCTGCGTGCCGACCTCCAGAAAATGGACTCCAAGGTAAAGGACATCGAGATTAAAACCCAGGCTCTCGTCGATGACACCTCCACGCTGCAGCAACAGGTGACCCAACTACAGAAACAGCAACACCAGATGGAGGTGCTCCTGGATGACTACGAGGGACGCGCCCAACGCAATAACCTCCGCATCCTGGGTGTTCCCGAGCGCCTTGAGGAGACGGCCACCGATCTCTTTGTGGAGAAATTGGTCCTGCAACACCTTCAACCAAAGAACCTTTCCAATTACTTCTCCATAGAACGGGCCCACAGAGTTCCCGGGGGCCGACCAAAGCCGGGCGCTTCCCCCCGCCCCATCGTGGCCCATGTTTTCAACTTCCGCGACCGTGATGTCATCCTCCAAACGGCGCGTGCGGGACCACCATTGCGAATAGACAATGCGCAAATCACGATCTTCCCGGATTTCACCATGAAAGTGCAGGCCCGTCGACGCAGCTTCCTGGAGGTGAAGAAGGCACTCCGTACACAGTCCATCAAGTACTCTATGTTATTCCCCGCGAAACTCCGCGTCGAAGCGGAGGGTAAGACCTGGTTTTTTTAATCTCCTGCTGATGTTTGGGACTGGCTCGAGGGATGGCGACAGTCGAATTCCACCCAAAACCAGCACAGGAAATCCACAGATCGCTCTAACGAGGTGGTGCCACCGGAAAGTCAAGACCTATTCACGGACAATGTGCAGGAAGAGTAACGCCGAACAACCCAAGTTGGATTGAACAGTTCAGCCGCTCCTCTACGCGTTGATACGCTCTCCACCATGACAGTCCGACTCTGCTATCAGATAGTAGATGTATATCGGACCCTCTTCCTCAGAGACTCACTAGTTTGAAGCACAATTCCACCTCCTGCCTCATCCACGTTCTGACTCATATGTATCCTTTACAGTTTTTCTTCCAATGTGGGTCATCATACCCGTTGTTGTTGATCGACCTATTCATATCACTGTTGAACTCATCCTACTCGAGAGGGGTGTCACCCTCTCAATGCCCACAATAGGGGGAGGTACTCAACCCCAGGTGACGCTCCACAGGCAATGTGGGGTGCTAGTCGATAAGCCTGAAGTCATCGGAACTGGTTATAGATACTGCTTCCCCCTAACAGGTGGATTGTTGAATGTTATAAAGATAGACTGAGCGGCGCTCTTTGGTATAGCCCCTCCGCTCGCACTAGTCACCATGTGACCCCGGGCACAGGACCGGCTTACGGCTAAGTCTCATCAATGACTCCGACTATGTGAATGCTTTTGTTGATATTGGTTGTTTTCTTTGCACTAGATGACATCATCCTACTGTTGGCCGACGAGGGCACCCTTGGCTCTCCACACTCCTCTCTAATGTTCGGGGGGGCGACAGGCACGCTGCCTAGTTGGGGAGTGGATAGTTGTAAGTCCGCGTGCAGGGACGCAGGGAGGGGGGTTGTTGGGAGGGAAACAGTAGGGGGGGCGGGATTGGGAGGGGCGGGAAATGTTGGGAAGTTGATGACGAGACTTCTATGGTCTCTGTTCTTGTTCTTGCTTATTCATTGCAGCGGATTCTGGATCGTGGAGCGCGACAATCAGCGCGCCGTGACCTCACATGCTACCTCTGGCGATTTCTCGCCGTTGGGCCCACCTATATGCTACCATACACCACCGCGTTATACCTATTGCGTAGATCTCGGCCCTGCTAGACCCCGCACAGGCTCCACGGTAACCCACTCCCTTGGAACCCCTTTTTATGGTCAGCACCCTATGCACCACAAGCCATTGATCAGGGCACAATCTCACTTATTTAGACCGCCATGACGCCCCCTTCAACAACGTCCCTGACCATTATGACGTGGAACGTTAATGGTCTTGGCAATAAGATAAAAAGAGGGGTGGTTATGCAATACCTTAAACGTCGTTCTCCAGACCTGGTTCTCCTCCAAGAGACGCACCTCATGGGTAATGCATGCCAGGCGCTAAACCGAGGTGGTTATAAATTGCTTGTGCATGCCGGTTTCACTTCCGGATCTCGGGGCACCGGTATTCTTGTGCATAGGAGTGTGGCCCTGACATGCACAAAAACGCAGGCTGATCCCCTCGGTCGATATGCAGTGGTGGAGGCCACCTGGGAAGGCAAGCCACTGAATGTTATTTCAGTCTACATCCCTCCAGCCCTAGGTACAGCCGCACTCCAGACCCTACAACACCTAATGCTCGATCTTCCACAGGGACCCCTGCTCATTGGGGGAGACTTCAATATGACAATGAATGATGCCGAAGATAGGCACCCCCACCGTCCCTCACACAAGTCAAGCTCGGCCCTGTCTAACTTTGCACAAATGATGGGGCTCGAAGACCTTTGGCGCCTGTCCCACCCCCGCACGTCCTACTACACGCACTACTCCAACGCTCACAATAGCAGCTCTCGTATAGACTATTTATTCTCACCCGCAACTGATTTACAGTTCTTCCGCCATCCAGAGGGGCTCCCCAGAGGCATCTCCGACCACTCCCCCCTCATGGTGCAATTCACACATCACCGTCAAAAGACACGCGGCCCCATAATAATCGCGCCCTGGCTCTTAAAAATCCCTGACATACACGATAGCTTGCTTGAACACACCGAATACTACTTCTGCCGAAAATGTGGGATCAGTACCTTCGGCCACAAACAATATGGGAGGCATACAAAGCAGTAATCAAGGGTAAAGCGCTAGCTCTCAAGACCGGTTACATCCACAAACAAAGTGAACACTTGTTACAAATAGAAACAGACCTACTTAACCTGGAATCCCTCCACAGCGCGAACCCCATAGATGAGACAACGGCCCGCCTGCAAGCGAAACAAATAGAATATAGGGCACTGGCTCTTGAAAAGGCGCAAGCCAAACTCCTGAAAACCCGCCACCATGTTTACGAGCTGGGAGACAGAGCAGGTAAGATGCTCGCATGGCTCGAGAAACGAGAGCAGGGTTCCCGTTGGATCCCGGAATTAACCCTTCCGGACCAATCTACTGTCACAGATCCGGGCGATATAGCAGAGGCTTTTTCCACCCACCTGGAGGGGGTCTATACCGCCAGAGCCCACTACGGCGCGGAGGAATCCAAATTACTCTTAGCCGAAATGAGGCTCCCCGCTCTCTCTGAGACCGAGATGCAGGAGCTCGAGGCAGACCTCACAACGGAGGAAGTTGGACACGCCTTATTCTCTATTCAATCTGGCAAGGCAATGGGCCCCAATGGCGTCCCTATTGAGTTCCTGAAGGGCATGGCGGGTGAGATCCTTCCACATTTTAAAGCGATGTTCGAGGACAGCTGTAAAGTCGGCCGCTTGCCACAGGACCAACGATTGGCTTCGATTCTGCTTATCAGTAAGCCCAATAAGCCAGCTGCTGACTGCAGCTCCTATCGACCTATCTCTCTCATTAACACTGAAGTAAAAGTCCTTGCCAAGCTCCTTGCCACTAGACTCATGACCGTTCTCCCCGCCCTGATACACGAAGACCAGTCGGGCTTCCTGCCGGGTCGTAACACTGCGCTCAATCTCCGCCGTGTCCATAATGTCATGAGTAGGATACCGCACCTCCGAGAAGACGCAGCTATCCTTTCCCTCGACGCGACACTTGCCTTCGATTCTATCGAATGGTCTTACCTCTTTGAAGTACTCCTTCATTTTGGCTTTGGCCCCAGATTTATACAATGGGTTCGATTACTCTACACTGATCTCTGGGGGCAGGTCCATGTCAACGGACATACGTCCAGGCGCTTTCCCCTTCATAGAGGTACAAGACAAGGATGCCTGCTGTCACCCCTGTTATTCACCCTCACTCTAGAACCCCTAGCCCACTGGATCAGAACCGATAATTCCATTCGAGGCCTCCGATGGAATGCTGACACAGTTGATAAGATTTCGCTATACGCAGACGACATCCTAGTATATCTCTCCTCCCCCAGATCCTCCCTTAACAGCCTGCTACACGTGATCACTAACTTTGGCAAATACTCTGGCTTCTCCATTAATTGGTCGAAATCGGTGCTATATGTTCTCCATGGTCCACCCCCACCTCTCCCGCGAGGCTACTCAGTCGAAATTACCCAAGACGGTTTTAAATATTTGGGATTTTTTGTTACCCCGGACCCCCACCTGTTCCATGACCGCAACCTTAAAGGCCCACTCCAGAAACTCCATGCAGACGTCTCACATTGGAGGTCGCTTCCCCTTTCTCTACCCGGCAGAGCTGCCCTATTTAAAATGCTTGCGCTTCCTCGGTTCCTTTATGCCCTGCAAAATTGCCCGTTCCCCATACCTGACTCCTACTTTAACTTAATTGAAGGAGACCTCCGCCTCCTTCTATGGGATGGCGGCTCCCCTCGCATTGCCCTCATCTCTCTCACGCAAGGGTGGTATGACGGAGTTATCACCCTCCCGAACATCCGTCTCTACTATTGGGCAACCCAATTGGTCGCCACCAACCTGTGGATCTATGGCACACCCACAAACCCTGCCTTTCATTTGGAGAAATACCAGACAAGCTGTGGCGGATACCTCGAAGCTCTCTACGGCAAACACTCCCGTACTCGTTATATTGGCCCAATGTCCCACACACTGTCAATATGGCACCGCGCGAACAAACGACTCGGGGGGGCCAACACCCTCACACTGTCCACCCCACTCTGGACCTCGTACAGGCTAGGCACCCTCTGTCATTGTAGAGGCTTTGATAAATGGGACACAATGGGCATATCCAATATTGGCGACTTGCTCCACAAGGGCAAACTACTGACATTCAAAGAACTCCAAAACACATACAATCTGGCAAATTCCGAGACCTTCCGATACCTCCAAATTAAACACGCCATACTCACCAACATCCAAGATCTCGCCTCCCTTCCACAATCCTCGCCCCTCGAGGACAGACTCTTATCAGAACCCCTTCAAGCTGAGGCGATATCTTACACATTTCGTAAATTGTGCAACAATATGCCAAACTCTTTTCACTTCCTGCGGGACAAATGGCAGACTGACGTTGGCAATATGGAGGATGCAGAATGGCAGTCAGCATTGATGTCCCCGCGCAAATCAGCCATCAATCACAGATTCCAGTTGAAAATATTACACAGGACGTACATGTCGGGTCCGCTCTTAGCAAAAATAGGCCGACGCCCATCTGACCTTTGCCTCCGTCACTGTGGCTCAACAGGCATTTTCTATCATATCCTGTGGGAATGCCCGGCAGTCCAAGACCTTTGGAACCGCGCCGTCCTGAAAATGACTGATGCCCTAGGGAAACCGGTCCCTCTGACCCCCAAATGTGCGCTTCTTAATATATGGGACCCTACAGACTTAACTGCAATGGAACAGCGCTGGGCGGACCTAAGCTTCCTCCTATTAAAGCGTGAAATAGCCATGCAATGGGGTTCACCACACAAACCGCTCCTGATTAGATGGGTGGCTGCAATGGACGGGTGCATGCTGTCGGAAAAATCAGTTTACAAAACTAGGGGTTGTCCCGGAGTCTGGGATAAGAAATGGGGTCGATGGAATGCCTATAGGGGCGAATTGTGTACTTCCCCAACGGCGGATATGGCTATAACCAGGCATGTCATCCCTCGGTGAGTGTGATTGTGATTGCTGCCGTGCCGTGCGTGCTCTGAGGCGAGAATGCTGACTGCAATCGTTTACATAAATGTTTCCTCTGCTTCGAACAGTTACGTGTGTTTTAAAATAGAAAATATCATAGACCTATGGATTATCCGGTACAAGACTTTGACTACTCTATGCACACCTTGCTACCACGCCGCCGAACCTCCGGGGTGTCGGCTGAATGGCTGTGTTTTATTCTAGGAATGTTGCTAAGTACCTATATGTACCGCAGCGGCCCTCGGGGTTGTAGGCTCTATGCTGTGTCAATTCGAAAATGTGTAATAAAGGTCTTGGGGGGGAAAAAAAAAGTATTACAAAGTTATCGCTCTAATTTTTCATTCCATCTAATACTGAGACATACTGTTCAGAATTTGTTTTCCCACAATCTGTGTACTTTTATACTATGACCAGATCACAATCAAATGGCCTTGAATTTTAAATTTTTAATAAAAAGTGTAGCGTTTCCCTAATAGAGAAACAGTCCCGGAGGGAAATTATTCCATTTTAGTCCCAATTCAAAAAGTAAATCGAAACTTCAATTATTCTGGTTGTCTTTTATTAATTCACAAGTTTCTTCATTTTATTTGACTGATCAATAATGAAATTATATCATTCCATATTCAGATTACTCGGTGGCTCCATTCATTGAGCATTTCTTATAGTTTGGATAATCCCAATGCATTTTGGGCTGAGGTTGTCCTTCATCAGGGGAGAACAATTCTAAAAGGAAAAGTAACGAAGTATGAACAAACTTCCTAAGCGGTAAACAACTAAGTATTTGTCACTCTGTGATCCCTGCACTATATCAAGAACATATCATGCAGTGTGAAAAAACATTCTATTGTGTACCATAGATGATAAAGCACTATACATGTCGATTCCTCACGATTTGGGGATGGAAGCCATTGAGTATTTCTTGATAAATTCTGACTTGGATGAAGATTTTAAAGTATTCCTAATGGAACTTTTACAATATTCTTTATACCACAGCTATTTTCGTTGGGAGGATGAACTCTGTTTACAACTCACAGGCACTTCTAGGGGCCATTGTGCTGCCATAGGTTACGCAAACCTCATCATGCACAAGTTTGAAATAGAACACATCCTTACCAATGACCTCTGGAGAAACAATTTGAATCTTTTTGTACATCCTCTCTTTATGGAAATGATCTAACCATGAATTGGTAATTGGCATCAAAGAATTTAATTCCATCAACAACTGGGTACAATTTACTTATAACATCAGTGAAGATAATATAACCTTCTTGGATGTACTAATTTTTATGGCAGACAATAAGTTTGAAAAGAATATATACAGATAAGGAACGGATCGCAATAACTTACTGCATTAGAACAGCTTTCATCAAAACTCACTAAAAACCTTTTACCTTACTCACAACTTTTGAGAGTCAGAAGAATTGTATCTAAAACTGATATACTTGAAATGCGTACATCAGATATGGTTGAAAAAATTCAGAAACAGAGGTTACCCGTCGAAGTGGTAGATAAAGCATTGGAACTCCCAACCAAAAAACGAAAACAACTGTTTACCTCCACACGCACACAAGATAAAACCAACAGAATGGCTATGATATCCAGATACTCCACAAAGAGCCTTCAATTCAAGATCATTTTAAATCATTGGCTGATTAAACAAATTGAACCAGACACCAAGGGTATTTTTTCGGATCCCACCGTCTTTGCATATGAGCGAGACAAGAATGTCAAGGAATTACCATCAACCAAAAGAATTCATGAAGAAAGATCTGACTACAAAAGAACTATCCCATGTTTGAATTGTAACAATTGTAAAAATATCAAAGGCAACTTCATCACTTCATCACTCATCCACGCAAGGTGACAAAAATCAAACTTCAGACTACTGCTAGTTGCGACATGAAAAATTTAATATACCTGTTGAAATGCACAAGTTCAAACATCGCTATGGCGGGCGACTAGAATGCGGTGAGAAACTTTGAACAAACAACTGATTATAAGCTGTTTTACAAAGTCACAATTTAAGTGCATGTTTCACACGTTTCTGGATAGGATCGTTCACTCTTTAACATACATCTGCAGTTGTTAGCACCACATGTTACTTTTCACAAGTTGTATTATAGAGTCACAATTTAAGTGTATGTTACAAGTTTACGAACAAGACCGTTCACTCATTAACATCATATGTTTACAGTTTTTAGTAATACGTGTCTTTTTTCTGCATGCTTATGAAAATGAGTAAAATATTTACCCTAAACGCGGACATAGACAACATACTCAAGTTCTTTGCAGTAATTCTTTTTTTTTTTTAAAGACCTTTATTGTACAGTTTGTAAATGACACAGCATATAGCCTACAACCTCTTTGGGTCGGCTGCGTTGAGTATGGTGTCTGTATAACGGTATCGGGATAACACAGCCATTTAGCCGACAACCCTGGGGTCCGGCGGCGGGATAGAGTAAAACTTGTACACATCATGCATTGCATATCACATAAAATATACAGGTCTATGGCTTTTATGTTTTTATGTGTTGATGTTACTTAGGTATCGCATAAATGTTATCAGCAGTCCTTAATCGTAGACATCTATGGGTAGTAACCATGGCAATAAAATAAACAGCAAAAACGGGAAAATGAAAATAATACATCAGTCGTATTCGACACATTGTTATAGCGAATAAATAGGTTAATGGTGAGTTGCACCAAGACAAAGGAGTAGGTGCGTGTATTAATGTTACCAGGAAGAGACCGTTATAGCCGCAGCTGGTGTGCCTGGTGTCTCGGTATGTGCATCACCCTCCCGTGTTAGTGATGTTACTAGGGAGGTCAGGATTAGTAGTTGCAACTTAGGACAAGTTCTATTGCAGTAATGACTTCAGCTAACAATGCTAGTCATACTTTTACACACGTGCGCATGAAGAATGCGTGGAGCATTTGTTTACGAACGTTCATCACATGGGTGCTACTTCTGTTGAAGACTGTTCACTGCAGTTGATACCATTGTTTACTGATTCGCGGCAAAGCACTATTATTAATTGGAGATTTCTTTATTTCTATCATTTTTTCCCCTTGAATTATATGTTCTTGTTAAAGCGTAGGGATCACACGGTGGCGGATACTTAGTTGTTCACCGCTTAGGAAGCTCATTCACACTTTGTTACATTTCATTTTAGAAATGTTATCCCCTGATGTAGGGCAACCTCAGCCCGAAATGCATTGGGATTATCCGAACTATAAGAATTGCTCAATGAATGGAGCCACCGATTATTCTGAATATGGAATGACGTAATTTCATTATTGATAAGTCAAAACAAAAGAAGAAACTTGTGAATTAATAAAAGACAACCTGAATAATTGAAGTTCGATAGACTTTTTGAATTGAGACTAAAGTGGATTGATTTCCCTTGGGGAAACCTTGCAGTGCATCCAGGGGATGTTTCCCCATGAGGGGAACACTACACTTTTTACACATTGGATACGCTTGTGAATCAGAAAGAGATACCCTGCAGCATGTCTAGAAAAACAAATAAAAAATAAATACGTTTATCAAATAGTATAAACATATTGTTTAAACTAGAGTGCGTGGGGGGCGTGGCTTACCGGGCGATCATGGCGGACGTGGCTTCTTAGAGCTCCCGCCGGCCCGACGATTATCCTACGATTCTCCTGGCCCCCGGACCCGGAAAGCATATCGGAGTTGGGGCACAGGTGGCGGACGGCTCAGGGCGCATTCCGGTGCCGGGACTGGCGAGCCGCGACCCTCCCTGGTGGTGAAGTGAGCTGGAGCGGCGGGCGGCCTAGAGCCAGTCGGCCGAGCCGGGGCCTCGATTTTGGCGCACCCGGATGGGGGAGCTCGTCCTGGGGTCAGCGGCGCCGCTTACCTGCCACTATCCGGCGCAGCCTACAGCGGGCGGACCTTCACGAGCCCCCACTGCCCTTCCACGCGGAGCAAGCACGGTGTCCTGGTGCTGAGGGGCGCCTTGGCGACGCTGCGGCCTACCTGGCCTTGGAGGAGCCGGGGCCTCGAGTTTGGCGACCCCTGCCCACAATCGCCTGCACGGATCCTTGGCCCGGAGGTGCAGGCGCCTGGGAGCCCCGGGGACCGAGGGGCCAGGGGCGAGCCCTATCTGGTCTGCTGTCTCTCCCAATCCGAGGATCGCCGGAGCGGTGGGGCCCGGAGGCCTGGACTGCAGTGGCCCGTGCCGCATTGGGGGTGCCCGGCGTGGACCTGGTGCCGACCCTCAGCGAGACCCGACGAACAGTGAGTGTTGGGCCCCCCCCCCCCTACAAATGGTGATGTGGTGACTGCGTGACTGCTGAGGGACGCTGTGCCCGGGGGGGTCATTGGGGGCCTGGCCCAGACTGCCGGACCTGGGGGGTCCCCTGGCGGCCGCTGAGACACACGAGGTACACCAAAGCCAGCTGGCATAGAGCGGAGGGGGCCCCGGGAGAGGCTTGCACGCGCTGGGACCTGGCCTGCGGGGGTCGGCGGAGTCGCGTCTGGGGAACACCCCCCCCCTTATCACCTGGAGTATACGACAGCCGGGGGCGTGAGGAGGCCATCGCTTGTGAGGGTGCCCTGCTCTTGATAGCTGTTGGAGTGAAGGGTGCCCCGCCGTCAGCGGCCGCCGGCGCGTTTGGGGACGACTCGGCCGGACTCAGCCTTCGCCATGACCAGGGGGGGAGGAGGGCCCGCTAAGCAGGGGCCCATCGACAAATTCACGGAACCGCATGGCGGGGCCGGAGCGCAGGGCGGCCAGGGACCGGGGCCGGACAACGCGGCGCTGATGGCAGCTATCACCCAGTCGAGAGACATGCTGGATGCAAAGATTGGGGCTGTTGGGGCCGATGTGACACTTCTAAGGCAGGACCTGCGCAATGCAGTGGAGCGCATAACTGAAGCAGAGTCCAGGGTCTCAGTTGTGGAGGATGATGTCGGGACCCTGAAGAGGAAAATGGCGGCGATGGAGAGTATCCAGAAGGGTCTAGCACTTAGGGTGGAGGACGCCGAAGGGCGGGCGCGCAGGAACAACCTTCGTTTTGTGGGTTTTCCGGAGGATTGTGAGAAGGGGGACATGGGACGCTTCCTTTCTCGATGGCTGGAGAGCTGGCTCCCTCCGGATACCCTGTCCAGATGCTTCGTAGTCGAACGCGCGCACCGGGCCCTGACGCAGAAACCGCCGACAGGTGAACGACCCAGGCCGGTGATCGCCAGGATTCTGAACTTTCACGATCGAGACGTTATCTTGCGAGAGGCGAGGGCCAAGGACTCTCTTTCATTTGAATCCCACAAGATCATGGTCTTGCCCGACTACACCAAGATGGTGCAGCAACAGAGACGCTCTTTCCTAGACGCCAAGGCTAAACTCCGGGGCCTAAAGATACAGTACTCCTTACTCTATCCGGCCCGCTTGCGGGTGGTCTTCCAATCTAAAACTCACTTCTTTGAGACGCCGGAGGATGTTTTCAGGTGGACAGATGAGACAGTGAGGGTCAGGCCGCATCCCCAACCGGGCCTTGATCCAGGCCACACGAGTGATTCCTCGCAAACCCAGAGTGATCACCAGGCCCGTAGCCGGAAGAATAGGAAGTCCAGGTCCAGGCGCCGCAACGCCTCCAACACTGGGCGCAGTACCGCTGAGCCAGCTGATCCAGACGCTTCGGGGGGCATTGGATGAGGTGCAATGGGTGGTCCTGACCGCCTACGGTTACCAGCCGCTCCAGCGGTGGACGGGGTTCCACTGGGGCCTTGCATACCTGGGGACTGCAACATGTGCTAACTGTTACGTTTTCTGACTGTCCCGCAACAGGTTCAGACTTTGGGACGGGTTCGGGGTGCTCCGATACAGGGGCTGCTAGCCTCCTGCATAGTTGGGAGTAGATAGGGGGAGGGGGGAAGCGTTAGAGTAAGGGGGTGTTCGGGATCCATTGGTATGGTAGGCTTTGGGCGCTCTGTTTTGGGCCCGAAGCCGCCCATATCGCGACAGGTACTTCAATGTTTGGTGAGGTATAGGGGGGGGAGAGGGGGGCAGTTGGGGAGATGGGTTGGGGGACAGGTTGGGGTTGAGGTAGTTGGGGGGGTAGGGGAGAGTGGCACAGTGTCTGCTTTACTTAGGCTACTTTCTTGTGTGTGTGTGTGGCTCCGAGAGCCCGGGTCCTTACATCTCCTCCCCATTGACTATGGTTGATCACCAACGGTCAGGCCTACCAAGGGCAAAATTGCGAGTGGTGAGCTGGAATGTCCGGGGGATGCTGGATAAAATTAAGCGAGGGACGGTGCTGCAGCTGGGGAAGAGGGAGGGGGCGGATGTCCTCCTCCTCCAGGAGACGCACCTTCAGGGCACCAAGACCCTTAGTTTACAGAGGTATGGTTATCAACAGGTGTTTTATGCCGGGTTTGCAAGGGGGTCCCGGGGGGTGGCGGTCCTAATACACCGAAGGCTCGCATATGTACACGAAACTCATTGGGTCGATGCACATGGTAGATACGTGTTTGTTAAAGGAATGATTGGGAATGAGCCGGTGGTCTTTGGTAGTGTGTATGCCCCACCCCCGCTGCAAGATGCCCTTATTGAGAGGTTGTTCGAAGTGTGGATCGGTATCCCGGATGTTTTGGCGATTGTGGGAGGAGACTGGAATGATGTGATGGATGGGCGGATGGATCGCTACAGGCCCGGCAGGGAACCCCAGACAGCGGCGCCGACGAGGCTTCATGGCCTGGCACAGGGCATGGGTTGGACCGATACATGGCGCTACCAGCATGCCTTGAGCCGAGAATACTCCTATGTGTCGGCTGTGCACAAGTCCTTCTCTAGGCTAGACTACCTGTTCGTACCGACTCCTTGGCTGCCGAGGGTCGCTACCACAGCCGTGCTCCCCCGTGGCGTCTCGGACCACTCCCCCGTGTCCCTGGACCTGCTGCTGGACAGGAGGCGACAGCCCTTTCGTTGGCGCCAATCAGCGTGGCACCTACAGCAGGATGGATACCGCACACGTTTGCGCGAGTCTATCTCCGATTATTGGGCAGAGAATGGCGGGCCGGAGGTCGACGCCGTCACCCAGTGGGAGGCGATGAAGTCGGTGCTCAGGGGAGTGGACATTGCCTGGTGTGTGGAGGCCCGAAGGACCCGTCTGCGCGAGGTGGAGGAGGCGGCGGGGCGGGTTCGGGACCTGGAGAGGGACTGTACCGCGAGTGACACGGACGAGGCGGTGGGGCCGCTCCTACAGGCACAGCAGTTGTACTCCTCCCTGCTGCGCAATGAGGCGCGCCAGCTTTGGCTGGCCACTCAGAGCAGGATCTATCAATGGGGGGATAAATCCAGTACCATGCTATATAGACTTTGCCAACACACCTTCCGGCCCCAGGCTCTGCCGGGCATTAGGGATGTCCAAGGTGTCCAGTTGGCGGCCCCTGAGGCCATAGCTGCCAGCTTCGCGAGGTATTATGCCGATCTTTATGCCCCCCGCGAGGTCCTCTCTGCGGAGGATATAGACAAATTTTTGGCAGATCTCCCGCCGCGCGCCCTCCCAGAGGAGGCCAGGGATCGGCTGGACCTTCCCCTCTCTTTGGAGGAACTGGGCACGGCGCTTGGGGAATTGAACACCGGCAAAGCCCCGGGACCGAACGGATTTCCGTGCGAGTTTATGAAGACCTTTCACATCCAGCTGGAGGGGCGCTACCAGTTGGCACTGGAGGCGGCCAGGGAGAGTGGACTCCTACCAGCGGATTGGCGACACGCAGAAATTGTTGTTTTCTGTAAGCCAGGGAGGCCCCCGGAACAGCATTCTTCGTACAGACCGATTTCCCTCTTAAATTTCGAGGCGAAAATATTGGCCAAGGCCTTGGCCAACCGCCTTCTCCCGTACATCACTGACTTAGTACACCCTGACCAGGCGGGGTTCATGCCCCATAGAGCAACTCGGCACAACATTCGCCGGGCGCAGGTGGTGGTAGAGACAGCCCGGGCCGCCGGGATCCCAACGGCGCTCCTCCTGGCAGATATCGACCGAGCCTTTGACTCGCTCAGCTGGGTGTACCTTAGGGCACTGCTGTCCCGCCTCAATCTCGGGCCGGTCTTCCTCTCGTACTTGAGCTTGCTCTATACGGACCTGACCGCGTCGGTGCGGGTGGCGGGAGCGGCGTCCGAGTCCTTCCCCATCGGACGGGGCACCAGGCAGGGATGCCCTCTCTCCCCCTACCTATTCGCCCTGGCCATGGAGCCTCTGGCGGCGTGGGTGAGGATGGATGCGCAACTCCGGGGACTGGAATGGGACATGGGCCCCTCCGACCGCATTGCGCTCTACGCCGACGATGTCCTGTTCTTCCTCACGGACCTTAATAGGTCCGGACCCAGGGTCCTGGAGATAATGAAAATCTTCGGGGAGGTTTCGGGATTGTATCTGAATGTGCAGAAGTCCAAGCTGTGGGCTCTGGGCGGCGGGGACGGGCCGGGTGATTGGGCCTTGACACTGCAGAGCGCGGTGGGGGGCCTCAAGTACCTGGGTATCTTTCTTACAGATGTTCCAGACTTGGCATGGGAGCGCAATGTGGTGCCTGTGTGGGACAGGGTGCGTTCGGACATAAAAACCTGGTCCAGAATGCCGCTGAACATATATGGCCGGTCGGCGATCTTTAAAATGGTGGCCCTGCCGCGCCTTCTATACCACTTGCAGAACCACCCATACCCCATTGCCCCGCAGTGGTTTCGCCAAGTGAACGCCGCCCTAAGTCAGTTCCTTTGGGCTGGGGGAGTGGCGAGAGTGGCTCTCCGCACCTGCTTTCTTTCTACGTACTGCGGGGGCCTGGCCACCTCAGACATTTTATCATACTATCAGGCGGCGCACCTGCTGGTGCTCAACGACTGGTGGTATGGGGATCGGGGCGACCCGACTTATGCCCTGGAGCGGTACCTGATGGATCCAGATACGGTCCACACCATTCTTTATTCGGCAGCTATCAGGAAACGACTCCCCATGGTCACTCAGGTGGTCTTCCGGGTGTGGCGCGCTGCCTTGCGCCGCATGGGATGGTGGAATAGATTGACGGGGGAGACCCCGCTGTGGCAGAACGGCCGTCTCCCGGAACTGGCGTCCCTACGGGGATTCAGGGGCTGGGATGATATCGGTATCTCCACGCTCGGCAGCGTCCTGAGGGGCACCACCCTTAAGTCTTTCCAGATGTTGCGGGAGGAATACGACATGCCCAAAACTCAATTCTTTAAATATTTGCAACTACGCCATGCACTATCTCCCTCCCTGGTGGGCTTGGAATCTCTGCCCGAGTTCAGCCCCCTGGAGGCCAAGGTGTTCATGGGGGAACTAGAGGAGAAAAAGATTTCCAATATATACCGAACTCTGGTCACGCACTGTTCCTCCTCTCTTGATGGGTTACGTACTGCATGGGAGAGAGATCTTGGTGCGTTCGAGGAAGAGGACTGGAGAGAGGCCCTGGAGGCCCCTAAGGGGGCAGCCATTGCGATGCGCCTCCGCTTTATTCAGTTTAAATACTTACATAGGGCCTACTTTACCAGAGAGCGGTTGTGGAAAGCAGGTTTGATTGCCTCCCCCGAATGCTTGAGATGTGGCCGGGCGGTTGGAACGTTTGTCCATACTGTGTGGTCATGTGCGAACCTGGCCAGGTACTGGGTGGGGGTCTGGGACTGTTTGGCTGAGGTTCTGGGCTGGGACCTTCCCCGAACACCGCAGCTTGGCTTGCTTCATGTTATGGAACAGGTGGGGGGCAACATTTACAAGCGTCACTTACTGGTCCTGGGCCTTACTGTAGCCAAGCGGGACATAGCCAGGGCCTGGAAGGACCCCAGGGCCCCTTTGTTGGAGGTTTGGAGACGAGGATTGGACTTTTGCATGGGACTTGAGCGCCCGATCTTTGAGGCCAGGGGATGCCCCCGGAAACATTTTAAGATATGGAAAAGATGGGCGGAATACAGGGGACTGTGGCTGGAACCACCGATGGCCCAGGACACTGGGGAAGACCTTTAACTACTGTACCCGGGGCGACAGGGAGTACGCACACTGGCTATTATTATTTTCTATGCCTTGAGATTAGCAGACACTGGGTGGAGGGCGGGGTTGGGTCAGGGGAGTTAGGGAGTTGGGGGGTTGGGTGTTTAATGCAATAATGCTTGTACTGAATGCATATCCTTTTTTCTATATGCTTATGCTCATTGGTCCTGCGTTGTGATGCGGGACGATGTCCTTATACTCTGTGCAATGTCAGTACTTGAAAAAATAAAATTTTGTTCTGAAAAAAAAAACTAGAGTGCGTGAACCATCCCAAGTTAATACTTGAATTTTTAAAGCCATTACCAGTTCTTGGGTGTTGGGGAGCCTATAAACCCTACTGACTGAATGGCATGAAACTCAAACAGCCATCCCACAAGACTGAAAACATGACATTTCACAAATGAAAGGGTGTGAGCAGCAAAGATACACTCAATAGAAAAAGTCTTATTCAGGACTCTCATGCCCCTCATGCAGTGTGCAAGAAAAGTATGTTCAACAACAGCATGTTCTCACCTGATGACTGTCTCCCCTGTGGCTGTGATAAGAAGGCAGCGTTCCACCCAAACAATATCAGCTGACACTCCTGTCTTCCCACTTAACTTCACCTGTGCACAAACATGGAATTGTTGGTTAACAGCCCGGATCAAAAAAGGATGTTTAGTCACAAAATAAATGTATAATTATGGCACCAACGTCCTTGACAGTGCTGCTTTATACACTGGCATCAGTTATTAGGTAGAAAGAAGACTGGGCCAAGGCTCAGTTTCTGCATTTCTGTAAAAGTGAAGCTCTTGTTGACTGTTGATGACATGTGGCACCCTACCTTTCACACTATCACCTCTGTTTACAGATGACAACTATGATAAGGCATTCATGTTAGGGAGGTCCTTTGGTGAACACAGCTATAAGACAACACACCACATACCCATCTTCAAAACTCCTATTTTCCAATCATCTCATATGTCCCCAACATATCCAGTGTCAGAACTGCAGTGAGATCCTGCACCCTAAAAGCTTCCACCCAACTCCTGCCCAGGTATTACCCTCCTCACGCACAACACCATCTTGACTCCATTACCAATCACTATCTCAACCCTCACTGCTACTTTCGCACCCTTTTTCCTCTATTTATACTTCCAAGTCTTATGCCCACTGCTACTCTACTACTATGCTCACTTCCTAGGTTGATTGATTCATTCCAACTCTTCTGATTACTCTTTCATCAGAGTTAACTGAGAAAGCCAAACCATTAGAGTGGTCCTCACCTATGACTCTGCTGACTTGGTGCATAATTATCTGAACTAATTCTGCCAGTCACTCACCATCTGCTCTAGTCCAAAGTATTTCATGTGTACAGAGCCTTTGGAACAGTAGAAACAGCACAAACATGTACCACAGCTTGGTGCCTAGAGCATTTTGCTTTCTTGGACATGTAGTTTGATTTTTCCCATTGTGTAAGTAAGAGCTGAAGTCAGACTGCCTTAGAATGAAGGTAAAGGGGGCTAACAAGTTTGACCTAATTGTATTTTCAATAAAGGCAACAGTGTGTATTATCTTGGACTTGTAGTTTGATTTTTCCCATTGTGTAAGTAAGAGCTGAAGTCAGACTACCTTTGAATGAAGGAAAAGGGGGCTAACAAGTTTGACCTAATTGTATTTTCAATGAAGGCAACAGTGTGTATTATCAGCGCCTGGATACCCCTGTGGGTGATAAGTGCGCTACACATATCATCATAACATCATGGAGCATATCACTTTGAGAATGGTTGGTAACATTACTAAACAAACTGCCAACTTGATATTGTTTACCTACCTTACAAAATAAAAAACAAATTAATAGCAAATTAAAAAGAACAAAAGAAAATGTAAACCTCGGTAAAGAAGACACCATTTTTTATGAGATTCTTCAGATAGGTGCAAATAAACAACCATCAGGGGTGATTGGAAAACTAGAACAGTATTTTTTGACTCTGTTCGACCAGAATCACATATATTGATCTTAAATCCGGCTGCCTTAATATGGCATTAACGACCTGAACTAGATAGTTAATTTAGTTGATCATTTGAAGATATGGAAGACCTTAGGCAATCTTGGGGATGACAGAGCTCTACTGAAGGCGATCTAGCCTCTTTGCCAGAATAAACGGCAAGGGTTTACTATGGGCCATGGAACAGTTTACTTCATCACTGTAGTTGTGTATGGGCCCTGCCAAAAGTATGCAATGACTCCATTCCTGTTTAGTTTTTAATCAAACGTGAAAGAGACTTGCTAGACATACCCTTCTTGCACAGGTATTTTATCCTGTCCTGCTATTTCCCAATGGTGTAATTTTCAATGCCAGGAGCACCACAGCACCAAGTTACCTTTTGAAATACATTCTGGAGTCACTGAAGACCTTTTGCCAATGGTGGTCAAACACAACAGCACCAGTACTAGGAAACAGTTTCACCTCTTCTATAGCTAATACTACTCTTGAAAATATATGCTCCTTTGGCTATCTTACGGTCAGCTTATCCTAGCTTGATTCCAGTTAAAAAAATGGGAAAGCTATAGCTTTGTTTGTCCTGCTGCAGGCATCCCAAGGGTTGTATCTAATAGGATGTCTGGAAAGGTGGCAACCATGCAGGTCCTGCTTGGCCGGCACACTTTTGTAACTCAGAGTGGCGGGCAATAGGTCCCAGCTGCCCCAGGCCACCATCCTCCAAAAAAAGGCATACAAAATAGGAGAGTGGTAGCTGGAATGGCACCATCTTTGCTATAACAAGGAAGGTGTCAGGGCAGGTTTCAGTTGTAATATCGCTACATGGTCCCCTCCTTTTGTAGCCCAAGTAGACTGACAGATCTCCCAAAAGTCTGTTTGCAATAGTGACCAAGCTAATAGGAAAGCTGTCAGGAGTCTTGATCTTTCTTGGACATGCTATTTGGCTAAACAATGGAGCCTGAACAGGTAATCCCAGTCTATGAACATTGGTTGCAGATGCAAACAGGGAAACTGGAAAGATGCTGGCTGTTCACCATCCAAAGAAGGAGGATAAAGAAGTCCTAAGGAAGCTGAGAGCTTCAGTAGACTGCTTGCGATAGTGAACAAGTCTTTGGAGGGAAATTATCAGCTGCTCAACCACTGTGAACTTGTGTATCTATAAATGACATCCCTAAAACAAGCTAAAGCTAAATGGAAGTCAAGGTTGCCTGGAATGTCTACAGTGGCTGCTGAATAAAACCTAGACAAGACCAGACATTTACAATTGAAGGTATTAACTCTAAAAGTAGATGTAGTCAGTGTACAATATTTGGTAGACCACAACAAAGATGCTAGAAAGCTAAAGCATGTTAAACTTAGCAAACAAAAAGCATTTCAAGGGAAGAAAAAAGACCATAAAGAGGTAGAAAACAACTGCAAATTGCAAGCAGCGAAGCAAGGACTCAGGTGTGATCACAAGATGCACATACTCTTCTTTTTCCAAGTCACACAATAACAGTGACTACCTTCCCTTCTAACTGCCATAAAAAATAGTGAAAAATACAAAACGTGCTGGATGGAATGTTTGACTTAATCTCAACCACTGGCAATTACTGCGCTGCATCCTGGTCCATCATTTGTTTGGGCACTATGCCACCTTAGATGAGACCATGGTCATATGTAACTGAGCCTTGTTCCTGTTCTAACTGGAAAAGCCCAGCCCGACCCGCCAAGCTAGGTCCCTCAGACCTGAATGCAAGTATCTCAAGACTGGTTTCAACCTATTTGGGCCTTCGGTCAGGTGCCATTTAAAGAATACCCATAGCACTTGGAACATCACAAGGTTATTTGTGCTCCCATCAGGAATGAACTTAGGGGCTCATTACGATGGCGGGCGGACATGAGTCCGCCCACCATCGTTGTGGTGTTTAGGACCGCCTGCCAGACATGCGGCGGTCCCACTACTGTAATCATGATGCGCCCATCAGTATGGTGGAAGCATCCAGGTGATTTGACATTGCAGACGGTGCTGCGCAATGTCAAAACGTAATACTGTGCATTTCCCTGCACTACGTGGCAGGCACCATGCGGTGCCTGCCGCACTGTGCAGGGAAATGCAGGGGGATACCATGGGTACCCCCCCCCCAATGCAGCAGCACCTCCCCCCATAACAAGGGGGGCACGCAACGGGCCCCCAACCCAATCCTTGCCAGCCTTTCCATGGCGGTTTCACCGCTGTGAAAAGGCTGGCTGACACCAGCATTGTAATCTGGCGGGTGGTGCCTGCTAGGCACCGTCACCATTTCCCCGGTCCAGTCCGCTCCGCCAGGCAATCCTAGCGATTGCCTGTGGCGGAAGCGTGGCGGGCTGTCTTTGCGCCCGCCACGCTTGTGGAACGAATCCCCCCGCCATCGTAATGTGGCGGGGGGATATGGGCAATCAGATGGCGGAGGGCCCGCCACCGCACGGCTGGCGGTGGCAGGCCTTTCTGCCATCCTAATAAGCCCCCTAGCCTGGTAGGTCAGCCTGGAATAATCCTATTCGAGAAGGATCAAAACTAATTTGCATAAGGCTTGACTCTGCCTAGAATGGCGCAGTGGGGAACATATGATGGTCTGGAATGAGGCAGAGAGCTTTCGCCAGTGGCTAACAATAATTCAAGCATTCCTTTCAACACCTTGTTGTTTTTGAAGTAGATGTCCTAAGTGAAACGGGTATGCCCAAACAAGGGTCCTGTGTTCAATGTGCCTTAGGACTCAAGCTATGCCTCATTGATGAGATGTAAGTATGTTGGAACCGGTTTGGAGTTGTTTGTGTTCCCTTCAGGAGGGGAATCTGACCAGGCAGTTCAGGCTGGACTGTTAAAATTGGAGCAGGACCAAAACTGATCACCTTAATGCTGGTCACCATCTAGATAGGCACAGTGGGTAAAAAACGATGGTTTGGAATACGGCACAGTGGCCAGTGGCTGAGATTAATTCAAGTATTCCTTCCATCACTTTGTTGTTTTTGCAGTAGATGCCAGAAGCGCAATGGGTATGTACGTACGTGGGTTCCGTGGACCCAGGACTCTTGCTATATCTCATTGATAAGATTAAAGTAGGCTGATACCGGTCTGCGGTTGCTTGTGCTCCTATCTGGAGGAGACTTGGGATGTGAGTTCAAGCTAGACTGTTCCTACAGGAGTAGGACTGAGACTGTAAGGACTGGACAACTGAGATGCATCTTCCCACGCTATTTAATGCATGTGACTCAGGCATTACCATCCTGTGGCAGGCAAACCAGCTTTGATGTAAAGGAAGAAGGTATGTAAATAAGTAGCAGGATGGAGGCTTGAGACACAGACATGATTCAACAAGTGGGATAAACAGAACTCAGGAATGTTTACCATCCTTCTCTTCTTCCTTTATTCCACGTCTCTATTTTTATTGTATTTTTCCTTGTTTTATATTTCTTTTCTACACTTTCCTGCTCAATTTCTCTCTGCTGCCATTCATGCACTCCTCATCATACATACACTTCCATGTAAAGATTATAATGAACAGTGGGGACTTGCGTGAGACATTTGGTGCTGAAAGCTTGTCTAGCATCATATGTAGACATTTCCTGTTTTTTAAATTAATTGACGGGAAGTAGTTCTTGAAAACCTGTATTCGTTATTGTATTACAATGTTAGTTTACTCATTTTGCAAAAGTAACATAAATGTGGTAAAAAAAGGAATAACCTGTGGGATAATGTCACAGAAGAGAGCGTAGTGGTATCTATGTGGATTATTTGTGGCTACATTTGTTGTTTTCCCAGCCATTTGAAGGAGTTAACTGAGGTTCAAGGTAAATGAGGAGATCAAACTAACATAACAAACAAATGTTTGTAAACAATAATCTAATAAACAAAATGTCCCTATAGCTTTAGCACAAAACAAAACCATGCTTTGATCACAATTCAATGTGTACTTCTACATGTAACCATTGACTTCTATTGCCATTCCTCTTCTACCACATGATCGACCATACCTTCATAAGTTCTTCGGCTTCACCTTCTGGGCTGATGTTATACTGGGCCAGCAACAGGTTCTCTGTCACCACTACCAGCACGTCCTTCTTCTCAATGAAGAGCAGTGTTCGCACTAGGCTGTCTGTGCACAGTGCCTGCAATGTCCTGCCCTTTTCATTCACACAGTGCACAGCTCCTACAACAAACACAAGTTGTGAATTCACTAACAAGGCCGTAAGATTTCCAGGATACAAGAAAATACACACGTATTTTCGGGAAAAATGACTTCTTCATATTTTTCAAACTTGTATTCCTATCGGCAACAGTGTAAAAAAGTTTCTTTCGGCTATTATTCAAATATTCTTCCACTACGTTGAGCAACCTCTAATACAATCCATCCATTATTTTAGGCTACCTGACAGGTGATCCATGGTTGTTAACAATTTGATAAATGCAAACAAATGCAGATGCAATGAACAGGGAGATGAGATTCATTCATGGATGGAGGTTTACATGTCAGTATTAAAGACAGTAATCCCAGTATAATTCCCCACAACAATGGTAACAGCAGAAAGAAAGGGTAACACGGAAAAGTCTGGTTTTGGCACAGGATATCAACCTGGTTTCAATTTCTGGAAGTAGGATCTAGTAGCTAGCACCCTGCTCTGTAGGCTCTGAGTTTGACTGGTCAAGCTGTTCCTTTTACAAGGTTTGATTGTCTTTATGTTTTCTATTGACTCTAGGCTGAGGTGAGGGAAAATCAGACACATCTGTCTTCAGAAAATAAAGGTTTCTTACCTGTAATCCTAGCTTGCTGTCAAGGGGATTTCCACTGAAATCCTGAGCACTGAAATGTCCTAATCAAGTAAGGTATCCAATAGTACTTGACCAAAAAGTTGTATTTTTGCTATAAAAGGCATATTTTCCTTCAACAAATTAAAACAAATTTTACAGCCAGATATCTTCTCTACAAACAAGCAGGCAAATAGCAAGCAAATAAAGAACAGGGACAAGAAAAACTCTTTCACAAACCTTGTTTAAAAGTAAAGGAAAAAAAGAGACCAATATAACTAGACAGGCTGCAGCTTAAATATGCTAGAAACCATACACTGCTTTTTTTAACAAAGCATACTTCACCACTCATGTGGACTTTTTGGCGCTACTAGGATCACTATCTCTTAGGAAAAGTCAGTCTGATGATTACTGATGGGATCAAGTGTATCAGCAGAAACATTTGTCGCCGATCTACAGAAAAGACACCCCCTTTGCTCCTAGTTGGTAAAAGCTGGAGAAGAAGTATGGGAATTACTTGTTCTCTGCGAACGCAAATACATTTAGTTTGAGGATAGCACCAGGCATAGAAGACTCCGTGTAGCACTTTGTCATTTATGACCCATTTATGAATTTCTAGGATAATCCTGCAGAGTGAACTTCTAGAATGTGAAGTGCTGCTGTGATTCGCAAGTCTCTGGCTATGAGCCATTGTAATTGCTTGTGTTTCTTGAACCAGCAGCCTAGATCTCGACTCTACATGCTTGTTTAGTTTATGCAGTGTTGTCGCACTGTCATCAGAAGATGCAAATAACTGTTCTTTATTAATAGGAGAAAATATCTGAGAGCCGGGTGGACTCCACATCTCTAGCCGCTTGATATGAAACCGGATCTCTTTGTGGAACCAGGTCCATTATACTCTAAAATGTTCTATCTGAGCTCCCCATCCTATTTAGGAGGCATTTGTTACCATAGTTTGATTCGGAACGTCTTAAAAATATGGGACTCCTCAGAGATGTTTGCCCTTGCACCACATCAGAGCAGAATGTATTGCTGCCAGGGTGAGAATTAGTTTGCAATCCCACGAGACTGAGTACTGGAACCACTGATTTTCCAGAAACTGTAAAGTGGCCTCAAGAGGAAATGAGTGTAATGTACAAGGAAAATGTAGGATGTCATGGAGCCTAGTAGGGAATAAATCTAACAGTTACTTGCAATGTCTTCGGAAGATTGGCACTTCAGGATAGAAAACAGTCTCTCCTCCGAAGGGTACACTTTAGCTGCTGACATGTAATGCACCACTCACAAGAAGTGAAAGCACTCTGCTGGTACAGAAGTACACTTCGCTTGGTCGAATCCTAAACCAAGCTTGTTCAAAACATTTAGAGTTTACTAAAAATGTGGTAAGACTTCTTACAACTTTGATGCCTTTATCAGCCAGTCGTATAAACCTGGGTGGACTTTTTTTTTTATATATTCTCAGATATGTGACTTAGTATCATTATGCACTTTGATTATGTCCTTGGGTTGGATTTGAAACTGAATGGAAAGACCTTGTATGGGTAATGCAGATTTTCAATTATAAAAAAACATCAAGAACTTTTGATATTTCTGCAATATTGAAACATGGAAGTATGCACCCTGGTTACTGAATGTGCATGAGTAGGGGACTCTGTGCCCTCTAAAGATTGTATTTCGCAAGTGTCATATTGCTATATATTTATTTCTGTACATCAGCTGTTAAAATGCAAACAAAGTGATTTTTTTATTTTTATTTTTTTTAAGTATGCACTTGGCAGCCTACTGAACATATTGTATCCCTTTGTTTGAGTTGTGGATACATTTTTATGAAAGGTTAGCATCAGAAATTTCTCCTTTATCAATTTGTTTGCTATTTCCATGTACACAATGGGTCTGAATTCTTGCTTCAGTCCATGTTTGGAAATCACAAATTAACAGTATAACACAATAAAGTCTCTTTCCTCTTTTTGTTAAGATTGGACCGAAGAAAGGACCTCTTGTTGAGGCTTTCCAGCTCAAATGGGAAAACTACTTTGGAAGAATGGCTGGAGATGATGTGAATCTCAGAGAACAGCCATACTGCAAAATATTAAGCACTCATCTGTCTTTTGTGATGCTTTGCATTCTTCGGAGTAGTTCATGATGCTTCCTTCAACTAAGTGAGGTGCAGAAGAAGGGTAAGGGTGGAGTTACGGCTTACCTTCAGCCTGGGGATTTCCTGTGGCCACTGATGGCTGTTGACCTCCTCTGCCTCTCCCATTCTTTTAAAAGCTGGTACGACTTCTGATGTTGAGACTGATGATGTTGAGGACACTGAAGAGTCTGAACCTACTGCAGCAAGAACCGGTGATCATAATGCCAGTAGTTCTTATGCAACTGATTTTTCTTTTCAAGGGTTACAGCTTTCACATTTTTCATTTGGTCTTCACCCACTGCATTCCCTCATTAGCACGAGCGCCAAGAAGCGTGGGTCCAGAGAAAAGCAGATTTTGGACAGGTCTCTGCCCTTCAAGTTTCAGGTCTTTGGGCCTAAGTCAGGAAATCTGTTGAATGGCTAGGCAATGACAGTCGTAACAGATCACAAAGTTGGAGGAATCTGCAGCTGCACCTATGATCTGGTTTGAAATTAGCAGCTGCAGATTCCTCCAACTTTGTGATCTGACATGATACTTTCACTTTCATAGTGGCAGTTTTTATGGCAGTAGCCGATGCACCATACGTATTCCTCCCTACAGAGTTGAGGCATTTGATTTTTTCTGTGATGAACTGCTGCTTTTGGAGCAGTAGAAAGATACTTCCTTGAGGCAGAGTTAATCGTGGAATCTGGCTGTGGTTCCGCCTTTGAGAAAAGAGAATTCTGATCCAGGGCCTTGTATTTCTTCTGCAGCTTTGAAGGGGACAATTTGATTGAGCGCAGTGTCAGAAAGTGTTCCATTAATGGTTGCAAATGTTCCGAAACAAGAGGAAGCAAGGCCTTACTGTTCAGCAGTGATGCAGTGTTTCAAAGATAACAGAAGTAGAAGCTATAACTGTAAGCATTAGAATATTACATGTTGTGGTTGCTCATCAAAACTTCATTAAATGTGTTAATGTTGTTGATAGGTGAAAATCTAGACTGAGGTTCATCCACACGGCTTGATGAATATCTTCATCGGTCGAGGGGAAAGCAGAATATATAGGTGTACATGTGGAACACCCTGAATGGCTGAAATGATGCCTGTGATATCAGGATGGAGAGCTTAATTTTGTCCCAGGGGCGCTATCTCTAGTCCGAGAAGAGTGTGCAGGAGGTTACGGAGGGAGATCAACTAGTAACTAATTGTTGCGGCGATTATGGCACTGCCAATAAAAAACAAAACTAGAAATGGACCCATGAAGAAGCCTTCAGACAGAGCACACTAAATATTACTGCGTATAAAGTTGACTCTTTCCAATCTCTACATTATTTTAGTTCCAAATTTCAAAAGTGCCAGTGAAATCACTGAGGCTTTTAACATCCATGGCATAATGCATCAAACTTCCATGCGTAGAGAATGTTAGCGGATAAAAGCTCAAGATGAAATTCCAACAATGGATGAGAGACAAGTCTGCTATATTGTGAATTTCAGGATTACATATCATTGGAGGTTGAACACCCAAGATAGTGAATAACATCCCAATGGAAATAAAAATTAACTCATCCTTTCCCACTCTCAAATTCAGACTGAAAAAAGCTTACTTTAGACTTATTTCATCACTTACCAACCCTCCTTAAACAGTCCTCTGATTTAGTTTGTTCTGCTATTTCTTGTATAGGTAAGGCACATGCATTCAATTATTGATCTTATGTCAATGTGGCTCTAATATTTCGTTTAATTTATTATGTATCATGAAGGACGACGGACTGTCCCACTTATTCCATAAAGTGCTGTAACAAACAACTGCATTATTGTCTGTGCTACTGAAAATTCAAAAGCAACACATAAAGAAATAGACAAATGTTAGAGAAGATAGGTACTCAAAGCTTGGCCAAAGGAGTAGGAGGAAGTTCCTCTAAAGGATTATCCTGGGGTGAAGTAATGTAAGAAATGTTCATTTCTCATTCCAGTCTGTGATCCTCGGTAAAAGATTTGACTACTTGATCGAGTAAAATTTGAAAGGATGAGGTCAACATTTGGTTCACAAACACTATTTGATTTATTTGCTTTGTCCTCACTGACGCTTGTCACGTTTTCCTCTTCGAGGGATGTTTGTGTTCACAATTGCTGCCACAAGCAGTGAGGATTCTATTTCTAACTTTCAAATGCGGTCATTTTTGTGTTTGATTCAACACCCATTTTGATCTCAGCTCTGAGTAAGTAAGTACATTTTATTATGCGTGATTAATTAAAACCATTGCATACAGTACAATAATGATAAAATCAAGGAACATTGCACTCATACAGGAGTTCAAAAGTTTAAAATAAATTACGTTGTTTTGTGCATAAAACTTGAAATTGATCTCGGAGGTACTTGCATCGCTGACACAGTTAATGCTCTGTCTGTTAAAAGTCAGTTTGATAAGAGCTGTCTGTTTAAGCTGACGAGATGTTCCCGTGCAACAAATAACAGCACCCTGTTCCCCCTGATTGAGACATCCTTTTTTTTATTTGTTAAACAATTTTTATTGCAGAGTTAGTAACAGCGTACAGTGCAGTGTTCAGCTTTTCACAGTGCAGAGTCGTTGCTCTCCTAACACATTGTAGGTAATTTATACACAGCCATTCAGCCCACATCCCGGAGGTCGTGCGGCGTTTTACTGTTAAATTTCGCTCATTTGGCTGGGCAGTCTGCTGCAGTCCACATATAGGGTTCTCCGCCCTCTGCTTTTACTTTTTCGCCCCGTTACTCGCTGCTATTCGGCAAGGTACGTACGCGTTCCCATGTAGTATCCCGGTGTGTCATTCACCCCCTCCCCTCCCCCCCCCGGTGTCTGTATCTAAGCCTGGTGCACGGATGCGTGCCTATAAGGTGGGATTTCGGAGCTTTTGTACTGTTATCATGTGTGTGTGCCCGGCGTAGGTGCCGGGGTCGTGGCCTTCGCTGCTGGAGTTACCAAGTTCTCTGACTCCTCTTCCCCTTCCTCCGCTACTGCGCTATCTCTCAGTGCTTGTACTAACGTTTCCCATGCCATTGCTGCTTCCTGCGCCTTCTCGTCTGAGCTACGGCGGGCCAGTTGGAATCTGAGCGTACTCTCCGCTGCTGCCCACTTCAGAAATTCATTCACCCATCTCCGATGTGTTGGCCCTACTTTCGACTTCCACCCCTTGGTCAGTTCCCTCTTCGCTATTAGTAGACCCATGTCGATGAATTTGCTTGACAGTTTGTTCTTTCGTGTATGTGGGAACCAATGTAAGATGGTGACCGCGCTGTCTTACTGCAATTCCCTATCTGCTACTGCATTCAGGGTGTCCCCTATTTCCTCCCAATACTCTTGCAAGCATGGGCAACTCCTCAGCATGTGTACCAGGTCTGCTCTCAACTGGCCACATTTGGGGCATGCTGCGTCTTCTGCGCCGAAGTATGCTGCTATTTTACTCGGGGTGAGGTAAGCCCTAGGATATAAAGGTGTATCAGTTGGAAACGCGCGTTTCTGGTGCTCTTCCTAGCCCTCCGCACTAGTTGGGACCATGTCGCGTCTGGGATTTCTAGCTGAACGTCTGCCTCCCATTTATTATTCAATAGTGTAAGTGGTTGCAGGGTTTCTGTGTGCATTCTGGAATAGAGGCATGTAACTGCCTTAAATGTTCCCGCCGCCATCATTGTGTATTGGCACGCCAGTGTTGTCGTGGGTTCTATCAGCCCTTCCCCCCAGTGTGCTTGGATAGCTCTCACCACCGCCGCGTGCAGAAGGTAGTGTCCCCTCGGAAGGTCGTACCGCTCCTGTAAAGTCTGGTACGGAGATAATACTCCGTCCTCATATAGATCCCCTACCATCTGCAAGCCTGCCTCTTCCCATAGTCGCAGCCTCGACCAGTCTCCGCCATGTGGGAGCGCCGTCACCATGCCTAGCGGGATTTCGGGCGCATATGGGTGACCGGGACCAGCTCGTTTTTGTGAGCGGTTCCAACACAATCGAAGTGTCCGTTCCTCCTGGGTTAGTCCTCTGAGCATCAGCCTTTGTTGCAGGGTTATGAACGCCAGGATGTGTCGGGGGGTACCATTTTCCCTCTCCTGTTCCGGGCCGCGGTATACCCTCGCTATTTCTTGCGTGAAGAATTGTAGTTGAGCCGCCAAGTAGTAGAGCTCAAAATGTGGGACCGCTAAGCCACCCTCATCCTTCGGGCGGGTCAGCGTCGCCAGTGCAATTCTCCGTCTGCCTGTTCCCCATAAAAAGGACACAATCAACGACCGTAAGCGTCTGAAAATTGCTCCAGGTATCCATACGGGGAGGGTCCGGAAGAAATATAACAATCGCGGTAGGGCTACCATCTTAAGAAGTGCAACCCGGCCCGCCACTGAAAGGGGCAGGGTAGACCAGAAGGACATACTACTCTGTAATGCGCGGAGACAGTGACCCACATTACCGTCTAGGAGGTCCGCAGGTTCGTGGTATATATGCACTCCCAGGTAGCTCAGGCAGTTGGGCTCCCATCTAATGTTCAGGTGGAGTGGGGGGCGCTCCTCCCCCCTCCGTAGAGGGAAGAGGCAGGTTTTCGTCCAGTTAACCCTCAGTCCTGACATATCGCCAAAGCACGCTAGTAGTCTCTCTGCTCCTTCCACAGCTTCCTCCGCATTATCTAAGAAGAGGAGGAGGTCGTCTGCATATAAGGAAATGTGATGGTGGGCCCCTCTGAAGACCAACCCGTTATAATGGTCCCCCCGCCTAGCCATTGCAGCTAGGGGTTCCACCGCAAGCGCAAACAGTAGGGGAGAAAGTGCACATCCCTGTCTGGTCCCTCGATGCACCCCATATTGGTCCGACACCAAGGGTCCGACCTTCACCCTAGCTTTCGCTGAAGAGTAAAGCACCTTCGTCCAACTTATATATCCTTCACCCAGGCCAAAACCCCGCATCACCCTATATAAGTAGTCCCATTCCAGGCTGTCGAAGGCCTTCTCTATTTCAACCGCCAACACTAGGGGGGCTCTCGCATCCGGCGGCGGGTCATCGATTAGTCTGAGCAGCCTAACGATATTATGTGTCGTGTTCCTCGTGGGTATGAAGCCTGATTGATCCTTATGGACCAGGTCTTGCATATGGGTCAGCAGTCTAGTGGCTAGTATTGTGCTCAAGATTTTGTAGTCTGTCGTTAACATAGATAACGGCCTATAGGATGCAGGGTCCGTGCTTTCCCTTCGCAGTTTTAATAAAGGGATCATTATGGCTTCGCGCATTGATCGGGGAAGACTGCCCTTGTCCCTGGCTTCATTATAGATCACCTGAAGTCTCGGGGCTAGCTGGTCTAGGTATCTCCTGTAGAATTCGATGGGCAACCCATCTATCCCCGGAGTTTTGTTGCGCGCCATTCGCTTTATCCCTCCCCTTATTTGTGCCAGGTCTATCGGGCCGCCCAGGGCGTCCGCCTGTTCTTGCTTTAGTTGTGGTAGCTGCAAATCGCTCAGGAAAGCGTCTAGTGCCTCAGTCTGGTTCCCTAGCTCAGTTCTGTACAACCTCTCGTAATATGATCTGAAACAGTCCAATATGTCCGACTGCGTTTCATGGGTGTTGCCTCTATTCCCCTGTAGGCTCATAATCAGCTGAGTACTCCTATTGGGGTTCGCTAGCCAGGCCAGGAGTGTTCCAGTTTTGTCTCCCTCAGCAACAGTCTTCGTTAAGTATGTTTTGTAATCGAAGCTGCGGAGGCGCTCCACTTCTATGGCCACTGCCTCCCGCGCCCCACTTACTTTCCCCTGTAACTCAGGGCGGCTAGGGCGCTCCAGTTCCGCCTCCCTCAATGTACGCTCAGCTTTATCTAAGTCTTCCACCAATGACCTGCGGGCTCCCGCAAATTTCCCTATGCAGGGTCCTCTTACTACTATTTTAAATGCGTCCCATTCCACTGCCCTGGAGGAAGCGGTACCC
Source organism: Lissotriton helveticus (assembly GCF_964261635.1). Lineage (NCBI taxonomy): Eukaryota > Metazoa > Chordata > Amphibia > Caudata > Salamandridae > Lissotriton > Lissotriton helveticus. The sequence goes on along the minus strand of NC_136071.1, from coordinate 445,099,588 downwards.
TCGTTCTCAGCAAAGTATTGGGTGATCCGATCCTCCAGCTCTACGCGGAAAGGTGGGTCATCCAGCGTGTCCGGCCGTAGCCGCCACGTCGGGACCCTTGGGGGTTCATTCATCCAATCTAGTGTCAGGAGTATAGGGTTATGGTCTGAGATCGTGCCTGCTAAGTATTGAGACCGGGCCACCGCCGGAAGTACTGATTGAGAGCAGAGGAAGGTATCAAGGCGGACATGGAGGTCATGTAGGCTAGAGTAGAATGAGTAGTCCCGCATTGTTGGATGTTGTGCGCGCCAGCTGTCCGTCAGGTCCCATTTTCCCTGCCATTCCGTTCTGCACCTCGCCAATCGGTGTATTGGGGATGTGTGTAGTGGCGGGTGAGATCTATCTAGTGTTGTATCTTCTATTGAGTTGAAGTCCCCCCCCATCAGTACAGGACCTGTGAGGTAACTGGCTAGTGCCCTGGAAAGCCTCGCGAAATATGTTGCTTGATCCACATTCGGCGCGTAGATACTACTGAGCACTATGTGTCGACCTCTAAGCAGTCCCTCAACAGCTACATACCTCCCATCTGGGTCTACTGTGTGTCTAGTCACTTGGAAAGGGATACCCGCTCTCACCCAAATTAGCACTCCCCTGGCAAAAGCAGAGTACGTGGTGTGAAACAGTTGGCCCCTCCATCTACGCTGGAGCGCTATGCCCTCTTTCCTTGTTAAATGGGTCTCTTGCAGGAATGCTATATGCACTCCTCTACGGACTAAATAAGAGTGAATTTTGTGTCTTCTCGTCATCGTATTCAAGCCCCGCACATTCCAGGACACACATTTTATCGATCCTGCATTAGCCATTGTCCCATCGTGTTCGGTGTAGATCATCAACATTTTGCATCCAGACCCCAGACTTGACACCGTCCCCACCCATCCCCAACATCCACCCCTCCCCCCCTCCCCACACTACGCCTTGAGTTACCCCAACTTCTCCAGGCCCCCCCTCCCCCAGAACAGGACCTAACCGCAAAAGAGTCGCTCCCATCCAAACTACCGAGCAAACGTGCTCTCAAATCTTCCTAATTCGTAGTCAAGCCACGGAAGCCTTATGGGCCCTGGGGTGCGTGAGCTAACCTCTGGAACCTTCAAGTGCAGTCCCCATACCCCCACCCCACAATATGCATTATTACTCACGATACTCCAGTCTTACAGCGGCCTGCTCAAAAGTTCGTAGGAGCCGCATTAGCCGTCGACACCCCAGCCAGGTACCGTGTCTAGGATTCAGCTCCCAATGATTTCTCCCGACGTCTGTGGTGTGACCTTCGGGCCCCTGGCCCCGCCCAGCTCCGATAAGTCAGTGTCCGAGCCCGTTCCCTGGCCCTCCAAGCCCGACCCTCTCTCCGATTGGACCAGCGTCGATCCCGACACCTCTTTGACTGCCTGCAGCGCCGCTCTACGTTCGTCCGCCGTTTGGGAGTTCGTCGGCCTTCCGGATCCCTGTCCGCGCCCTCGGTGCCTCCTTGATCGCCTGACTGATTGCTCCTGGCGCGCCTCCTCTGTTCGGTACCGAGCTCCATCCGTGCCTGCTTTATAGGTGTCCCACCAGGTCCATGCCTCTGCTGCCGTTGGGAAGAACAGAGCTTTCTCGTCCACAACTACGCGGAGTCTGGCCGGGAATAGTAGCGAGTACTGTATTCCTTCTGTGCGCAGTTCTTTTTTGATGGAGAGGAATGAGGCGCGCAGTTTTTGGGTCTCGAACGTGTAGTCCGGGAACAGCGTGACCTTGCTATTGTCCACTTGGAAGGGACCCGCATCCCTGGCCCACTGCAACAGCCAGTCTCTGTCCTTGTAGTGAAGCAGTTTGATGACCACAGGGTGAGGTGGGAGACCCGGTTTCGGGGGTTTTGACGGCACACGGTGTGCCCGCTCTAGCGTGAAGAAGGGAGAGAGGCCCTCCGGGGCCACCACAGTCTTTAGCCATTCATGCAAGTAGCCCACCATGTCCGTGCCCTCTTTGTTTTCGGGAAGGCCCACGAGGCGCACGCTGTTCCGCCGGCTGCGATTTTCTGCGTCCTCTGCTCTCCTCTCCAGGGCTTGGATGCGGTCCAGCGCCTCCGCGAGCTTCCCATCCATCGACTTCTGCGCTGGTACGACGTCTTTTAAGGTGTCTTCCGCTTCCTTGACTCTATCTGTCAATTTTGCGTGGTCCGCCCGCAGGAGTCCCAGCCCCGTCGACACCTGCGCAATGTCGTGATGTAACGCATCCTTCGTGGCAGCGATAGCCTCCAGGATCCGGTCTTGCATCTGTTGCAGTTCCGTTGAGGACTGTGTAGTGTCTTCGGTCGTCTCCGTGGCAGGGCCCCCGTCTCCCTTAGCGCCTTTGGGCTTCCCCATTCTGCGTCTGCGTCGTCGATCCGGGCGCCCGGGGATTGTCAGGGGACGTCGGTGTCCCTTGCGGTGGGTAGTCCGTTGAGCACCAACCCGGAAGGGTCAGTCCGGGTTCTCCTGCTGGGTCTCCCTCACTGCGGGGCCAATCAGCCCTCTCCGCCGTTACAGGACTTGGCGTCACGAAGGGCGGCCACTCGGTGCTGCTATCGCGGTTTGGTCTGCCAAGGCGCACCTCCGCCGTGATGGCGCAACGGTCTCCCAGCGGTGTAATAGGGGGGTCCGAGGAGTGCACCGGTTATGGGGTCCCCACCGGCCCAACCGGGGGGTCGCGACGTCAGGTATGCCCACTCAGGGGTCCGCAGTTGGAGTGGGCAGCTGCCCGCCGCACGGTCCCATCCTCCGTCTCCTCCGGCGGCGCCCGCTAATCGAGGGCCGTCTGCGTGTGGTGCCTGGTCCTCAGTATTCAGCCAGGCAAGAGTTACGCGCCTGTGTTTCGGGTCCCAATCTCCTTCCGAGGAGAGCTTCAGAGGGTCCGATCGGGGTTCCCCGCTATGAGCGGTTTATGGGTGGGCCGACGAAGTTCCCTCCTGAAGTGGGCCCCCCCTTGGGCTACTATTCACGGGGTGCACTCCCTGCTCACCAGGCACTGTCGGCCCCCGGCCGCCCCCGCGGAGATCGCTGGTCTACTCCAGACGTCCACTTCTCACGGGCCCCAATCCAGCCGCTGCACAGTTCCAGCCGCTCTCGGGTTGCTCCTCGCGGTAGGCTTAGGCCGCCAAGGCCCTGGGGTCGCTCGTGGCAATCCTCACTCCTCCCTAGGGGCCAAGTACTGTGGGTCCTCACCGCTTAGGCAGGCAGGTGAGGTCTCTGGTCACCTCCCGATGCGTGTAGGGACGCGAGGCCCCGAAGCTGGGGCGTCAATCTGCGGCTCACAGGCGGGGTGGGGCCTCCACGGGATCGATCGTGTGCAAGGCGCCTCGCTGGTCGCACCGGAGTTGGGGGGGACGGCGGCACGCCAGTCGGTCCCAGCCCTCCACTCGGTCCGTGCGGCTCCGCCTCACCGCCCAATCCGGTGATGGGGCCGGAGCTGCGCTCGCCGAGATGGTAGGCCCGAAGCCGGGGTGTAGATTTCAGCCCCCTTAGAGAGGCGGGGCCACTCTGCGGCCGCCCGCCTACAGCGTCCCGCAGTGGTCGCCCAGCAGTCAGGGCCGGTGGGTCGATGGCAGGCCTCTGCTGTCCCCGGGCCTCCCCCGGATCTTCTTCTCGCGCCTCACCGGGCGCCGGGGCTGGAGTCGCGCCCACAGGGCCAGCAGGCCCCAAAGCCGGGGAGTAGATTTCCTGCCTCCTGGGCGGGGCGGAGCCTCGCCGGGGTCTTTCGCGCTCGGTGCTCCTCACCGGTCTCTCCGTGGGCGGTGGCCGACGGCGTGCCCGCCGGTACCAATCACCACCGCGGCCTCACACTGCCCCGTTTCCACTGCTCAGCTGGGCGCCGGGGATGGAGCCGACGCTATGCTTCGGCGTCCGCCGTCCAGGGCGCCGCCATCTTGGGCTCCGGCGTCCCGGGAACCTCACAGCCTGTTACGCCCACTGCAGTGGTCTCGCCGGCTCGCCACTCGAACCGGAGCAGGCCTGGGTGTTGCACTCGGGATCTTCCCGATTTTCGCGGGAGTCCCGGGTCGAGTACAGGATTATCTGCGGATCAATGGGCGGAGGGTCGGGAGCCTCGCTAGGCTGCGACCGTCTTCATCGGCTGCTAGCCACGCCCCCTGATTGAGACATCCTAATGCCATTATATAGAGCCATTGTGTAGCATTACGGGGCTGGCTCAGATAGTGTCCAAAACCATTGTACGGGGGTTGATCCTAACTGCTGAAAATAGATTTTTTTTGTCGCTATTCTGGTAAGTCAAAGAATTTTGTACGGCTGCAGTTTAGCTGTCAAGCACAGCATCACCACCTGCCTACAGGACCTTAATCGGTGCTGGTTAAAAAATGGTTTTAACAAGCATTTCCGTATGTCCTTTAGCTTGTTACAGATACATATGATGTGAATGGGGTTCTGCATGTCGCAAGCGCACAGACAGCAAGGCTGGTCTACTTCTCTTCTTTCACCAGGCGGTAAAAACGGACTGATTGAACCGACTCCCATGCGGAGCCTTAAGAATTTTTCCTTAGTCACAATCTTAGTTCCGGCCTTGAGATAGGGTTGGGGTTGGAGGACATCATAATTATTGAGCACAACCCAACCATGAGCTTGTTTGGATATTGCTTTCTTGTCCTCTAAGGCTGATATAAGTCTTGTTGTCTTTGTCAGACCTAGAGTGTAAATAGATTACTGGAAGTAAACGTTGGCTGGCAGTTTTCCAGGGTTTTGGAGGCCAAATTCCAGCCTATTTTGGGCCAGTGAAACATATTTGGGAAGCTGGAAAATCGTTCGGTAAGAGGTTGCTATTGCGCTATCAAGGATTGCGGAGTCTCATCCAGTCAGAGATTCACTCCGATAGGTGATCGTAGGCTGCAATTTGGCTTGCATGACTTTTAAAAAGGGGCTTGGGGGCGTGGCTAGCAGCCGAAGAAGATGGCCGCAGCCTAGAGAGGCTCTGAGGCCCTGATACCGGGCGCAGTAAATCCGTCCATTAATCCGCGACCTATTGCATGCCCAAGAACTACAGAAAGGCGGCGGAAGAAAGGCGGCTCACTCCGGTACCAGTTTCGGCGCTATGCGGTGTTGCTGGAGGCCGGGACGAGGGGCGGAGATCTGCGGCCTATCGGCAGAGCGGCAGCCAGGACCCCCAGTGAAGAGGGTGCCCGACGTTGACGACCTTGCAGCCGGACCGGATGGGAGCGGAAGTGCTGATGCATGGGACGCTCCCCCCCCTTCGAACCAATCCTGGGGTGGCGGTAAACAGCGCTGTGCTAGGCTGGGCATCAGAGACCACTGGGGTGCCGATCAAGGCCTTCCGGTGGGGGGGTAAAGCGAATATCCAGGCGGACGGGGTGGAGCTCACGGAAGACCCAGCAACGCCATTTTGCGACGGAGCGCTCCCGACTAGTCCGGGTGCTGGAGTTGGAGGGGGCCCGAGCGCTATAACTTCACGAAACACCTGATGGGAAACAAACTATAGAGGTAATATCCGGCTGAAACAACGTGACGACGGTGATGCTGCTGCGGCGAAGTACGGGTATCTCTGCACCACCATTTTTCAACTACCCACTGCAATAGAATATATGGAGGCACTGTCGATGTGACTAAATCTCATGCAAGGGGGGTACATACTGAGGTGCTCACACTCTCTCGTGACAACAAGCCACCGTGGACATTGCGGCGGCGATTTGCCCCCCCCTCCCCCTCCCTTCACACCTGTGACTGCACTGCTCGGTGTTGGCTACAGACCCCCGCCCCCTGACGGATGGTGAGTGAGGGGCCTTTGTAAGCACGGTTGGGCAGCAGTTCGGAAAGAAGGGTCCCTAGAGGGGACTTCGTTCAAACCCCCTTATTCTTTGTAGAGTGGGGCTGCATTGTACCCCGGGCTGAGGAACCACTGAGATCGTACCTGTAAGCGGGGGTGGGCCCTGCAACAGACGGCACTGTCTAGTGAGCCGCTACCATGAGTGGGAGAAACACGAAAGGGGCCAGCCAGGGAAAGCTCGATAAATTCGCTTTCACCAAGTCACAAGGTGAGGCACACGACAAAGATGTCCCGACGCCTACAGGGGCCCCTGGAGGTACCCCACAAGAAGTGACCCTAACGGATATTATGGCCGCTCTGAATAAGGTGGATGCGAGACTGGGGACCCTTGCGGTCGATATATCCCTGAACAGAGCAGATTTTAGTAAAATTTCCGCCAGAGTGGCAGAGGTCGAGACCACAACGGCGGCCCTCTCTACGGACACCTCCACCCTCAAGACAAGGGTACAGCAGCTAGAAGCAGACAACAAAATACTAACAGCCCGCCTCGAGGACCAGGAGGGGCGATCAAGGCGCAATAACATCCGCCCTATTGGTGTACCAGAGGCGACAGGCGGCCCGGCCCTTGACCTTTTCGTAGAGGACCTGATTACACAGCATCTTCAGCCTAAGGGACTGTCCAACTTCTTCTCTGTTGAGAGAGTGCACCGGGTCCCAGGTGGCAAGTCAAAACCGGGAGCCCCACCACGGCCTATCTTGGCACGTATTTTTAACTTCAGGGACCGGGATGTCATCCTACAGGCTGCCTGGACGTCCCCACCGCTCCGAATAGATAATGCAGCCATAACACTCTTTCCAGACTACACCGCTGCAGTTACAAAACAGGGTAGGGGATTCCTCGGCGTGAAAAAAGCTCTCCGGGAACGTGTGATCAGATACTCCATGCTGTTCCCTGCCAAACTAAGAGTCGTAGCTGGAGGGAAAACATGGTTTTTCTCCACGCCTGAGGAAGTGCAGGACTGGCTGAAGGGGTGGAGACGGGCCTCACGGCCGGGCCGCAATGGACACCGCGAATCGCGACACAATGAACATCGAGACGGCACGGGCAAGAGTGAGCCTATACCCTATGCAAGGAAAACAAGGTCTGGAGTACAATGATGCGGCAGCTAAAGGAGGAGCCGCGACCTGTCTTCATCAGGACTTTTTCCTTTTTTGTTTCCCCCCTGCGTAACATCATACTGTTTCCTACGTTGCTGAGATGGCGAGGACATGCGACATTTCACCCCCCAGGTACTGGTAGAAACCTTTGGTGGGAAACTGGCTGTGACGAAGGCCTCATACGCTGGGCGAAATATTTCTCATTCAAACACAATTGATATTGGTACTTTAACTGGGGTCACTGACACTTCCTGACACAATGGGCGGTAGAAGGGCAAGAGCCGCCTTCTCTCACCCTCATTCATAAAAGAACTGGGGAAGGGTATCAAGCACTCTGCTTTGTTGGAGTGGCGGGTAGTTGAGAATCCGTCGAGCAGGGAGGCAGGGAGGGGGGAGGGTGGGGAAAAAAGAAGGTTCTTGAGTTTTGTTCAAAGTTTTACTGTTTTATGTTTAGGGCAAAGACTTGAAGTACATGAACATGATATTACTGACAGGATGCGTAACATTGGGGAGGGTCTAAAAAGCTGTACTACTTATGGCGGTAGAAATAATGTCGGCATGCACCAACACTGGTACTGATGTCCCTTCTGTATCCCCAATGTCTCCCATGACCTTACTCACTTGGAATGTGCATGGGTTGGGGGACAAAATCAAAAGAGGGCTGGTGTTAAAATATCTATGGCGCTCCGCACCAGCGATAGCATTATTACAAGAAACACATCTGGTGGGTTCGGCATGTAGGACTATGGACCGCTGAGGGTACAAAATGGTTGCACATTCTGAGTTTTCAACAGGTACTAGGGGGGATGGAATACTGGTGCATAAGCAATTCCCGCTAATCATACATCGCACTTGGACGGATGCGCAGGGGCGGTTCGCTGCCATATCATGTCAGTGGGAGGGTAAAAGATGTAATATTGTATTGGTGTACATCCCCCCTGCCCTCCACTCAGTGGCCTTCCCGGCACTTAGCGCATTCTTACTGGGCCTACCCGAAGGAGAACTGCTTGTGGGAGGAGATTTTAATACGGTTGTGGACGGGGCAATGGACCGCTACCCCTGCAGGGCAGTGGGGATAGGTGGTTCCCGTATGAACGGGTTTCTTGATGCCCTGGGCCTCACGGATGGATGGAGGTTCAGGCACCCTGTGGCGCGCAGATACACTTTCCAATCAGGAGTACATAATAGCCTTTCCCGAATTGATTATTTTCTTATCTCCGCAGATAGCCTTCCTCACTTGACTGAGGTTGAGATACGTCCTCGGGGCATATCCGACCACTCACCTGTCTTTATGGCCTATACGTTGCACATCAAGTGAAAAAGCAGATTTTCCCTATTGCCCCAGGCTACCTACAGGTCCCCAAAATCCGAAAGGACATAATCACAGTCACAAAGCACTACTTCCAAGATAATATGAACTCTGTCCAATGCCCAGGTGTCTTATGGGAAGCATACAAGGCTGTGCTAAGAGGACAGGCTATTGCCTCAATAACGGGCCATAGACGTGCGGCGAGAGGCAAGTTGGATGCACTTGAGGCTGAATTGGCCGTGCTCCAGGCACAACATGAGCAGAACCCAACTGCAGATACAGCCCAAAATCTGCGTCTTAAGCAAGGTGTGCTTAGAGAATACCAGGGGGAACAGGTTGAATTGCGGCTCCAAACTACGCGGCACAGCGTTTATAAAATAGGAGACAAGGCGGGTAAACTCCTGGCCTGGTTAGACAGGAGGGAAAGTACACAGAGGACGATTGCTCAACTCCGCACCCCGGCAGGAGCAATTGTCACTACCCCTGGAGACATGGTAGACCTGGATGACTATTTTGAACGAGTTTATACATCCAACTCCCAAAAGACAACAGAGGAGGCGCAAACATACATTAAAGATATCCAAATGCCGTCATTATCAATAGACGATGCCCTACTTCTAGAAGCTGACTTTACGACGGATGAGACCAGCAAATGGCTACCATAATTGCAGTGCCATAACCTGGCAAACCCCCAGACGAATGCTCATCGTACCGTCCCATATCCTCACTTAACGCAGAAGCCAAGATCCTGGCCAAAATGATTGCCACCCGCCTAACCCCACATCTTGAGACACTCATACATCCGGACCAATCCGGGTTTATGCCCAACAGGAACACCGCCCTTAATTTACGAAGAGTCCACGCAGTGATGGCACGAATACCAAGTCTCCATGAGCCAGCAGTCATCCTCTCTCTGGATGCTCGAATGGCGTTTGACATGGTAGAATGGCCCTATCTGTTCGCTGTCCTCAGGCACGTTGGCTTTGGACCCAAATTCTGTGCATGGGTGGAGATACTATACTCACAGCCCTTGGCACATGTCGTGGCTAATGGCCATATTTCTAGGAACTTCCCACTGGGACGTGGTACACGCCAAGGATGTCCGTTGTCCCCTTTGCTTTTTGCGTTGGCGTTAGAGCCACTGGCGGCCTGGATTCGGTGAGACCACATGATCAAGGGGCTACGCTGGACTGCAACGTGGGAAGACCGCATATCTCTATATGCGGACAATATCCTTTTATATTTTACTTCCCCCAGACGATCAATCATAGTGCTCCTGAACATTTGCAAAATTTTTGGGCGGGTATTCGGTTACACATTCAACTGGTCCAAATCTGTCTTGTTCGTTCTTAATGGCCCCCCCTCCACAGCTCCCGGCGGATTGCCCCCTAAGGGTCACGGACGAGCCTTTTAAGTACTTAGGGGTCTGGGTGACGCCTAGTCAGAGTGCTTTCCTCCGCCAAAATTTGGAACCCCCCCTTGAGCGGTTTCGTAATGATGTGAAGCATTGGCATACTCTGCCCCTGACCCTACTGGGTAAGGCGGCCTTATATAAAATGATGACACTCCCCCGACTGTTATACGTACTGGAAAATACCCCGTTCCCTGTCCCCCTGAAATATTTCAAATTGATTGATGCACTGGTCTCGGGCCTACTTTGGGGTGATAAACCAGCATGCATATCTTGGAATAAGCTAGTAAGGGGCTGGTACGACAGAGATGTTGCCCTCCCTGACATTCAACTATACTACTGGGCGGCCCAATTAAAAATAATAAACCAGTGGTTACACGCGCCCCAAACTGAACCAGCGTTTCAGGCAGACAGGTACGAGCTGGGCGAGGCAGGTATATACGCAGCACTGAATGATAAAAGAGGCGCCTCAGCCCTTCTCTCTTCCCAATGACATTGACTGGATCCGTAGATGAGTGCCCCTGATGATTCCCCTTTTGTCGGGAGTACTCTCTTAGGGTCCTGTCTGTGAGGAGTAGTTGTAGAATGTAGCAGGGTGTTTATATGTAATGAGTATTTCCCAAATGGAATATGGATATCTTTCCTACCATGTATATTGTTAATCCAGATTTTGTTCTTGTTTAGTGAGATCACGATGCCATTTGCACCATGTATGATTTTCTTTTATATGCATCGTGATTTTAGTTCACATGTGGAGATTGTTAGCCCCGATGTGTTGATGCAATGCCCCTTGTTTAAAATTATGCACATTTTCAGGTGATGGTATTAATTCTACCTTGAGTTTATTTCTTTTTTGTTTTTGTCTATCCTCGAGTGGCTGTGTGTGTGCGTTAGTGTTTTAGAATAGATACAAATAGATATGACGCTTCTTTTTAGTCCTTCGTCTTTCCTAACATGACGGCCCCCAGTCCTGTTTCTGTGTTGGTGACTCCCGCACACAGAACGGAATGTTCACCCACACGCCCATTTAATGACGCAGAGCGTCATTTCCGTTAGATTGTTTTCTGACTCTTGGACGGCGGACCGGTAAGACGAACGCCAAGTGCTTCTCCAGCCCGTTTGTGACCTGGGGAGCTGTAGTCTCAGAGGTAGGCACTTTTGTTCGTCGCCTCGCGTGTGGGATTAGTTGATAGTCCCGAGTGATCTATGTTTGGACCCGTGGGGAGTAACACGGATTTTGTCTTGTTTTTTTTTTTCTATCCCCCGACTACAGGTGGTTCCTGTTGCCTTTACTGAGGTTGTGTGATACGCCTATGTGTGCGTTCGAATACACACCCCTGAAATAATTTGCGCTGTACACCCTGATTTGATTGATTTTTTTGAGGTAGGCAAGACCTTCGCTTGTGACAGGGTTTGACTTATTTTTGTCGAAGTAGGAGATTTTGTTTATGTATTAGTATATATGCGTTCTGAGTTTTGTAGTCCATATGCGTGATAGATTTTAACCTTGTTCTCTCTCTCCAAATATTTTCCAGGAGAGCTTGAACTGTTTGGCCCGTAGGAGGAGGTTGGTTGTACCCCTCAGGGTGGTGTCCCCATATTCCGGGGGGGGGGCTGCTTGTACATCACTCTTAAGGTACTTAGACCTCGTGGTGGCTTCCTTATTGTAGCCTGATCGGGCTGATAACTTCTGAGTGCACGCCCCCACAGATACCTGACTGAAGGCACATGGTGGATAGAAGAATGTGTTCTTGGTGATTGGGTCTATATATTTTGTGTATCTCTTTTTTTCACCCTTTGGAGTATTTGTTCTTTCGTTTCTCGTTTTTCCCTTTTTAAGTGATAGAATGATTTTTTTCGGGCTTTGGAGTGATTTCTTAAGTTTTTCACGTTTCTAGATTTCTGGTGGACATTGCATCGTCACAAATGGGTGAGATGATTCTTTGCGGCATAGTGTGTGTTTATGAATTGTTTAAATTGTATTATGTGTATATATTTTTCCAGTACCCTTGTCCTGATGAAGCCACAAGATACTACTGGCGGAAACGCGACCGCGACTGCGTCGACAGATAATTGATTGTGTTTTCTTTACCCCCCTGTTTTTCTTTTTGTTTAGGGTACATAGTTGTATATATTCTGTATATATTGTAATTATAAGTTTTGATTACTGTATATATTCTGGTCACCTCTTCTTCTGTGATTCTTTATATTGTCCTTCTTAAAAATCATATCATTTATTGTTGATAGAAATACTGAAGAAAACAGGTTAATAAACTGTATCCTGTTTTGAAGTAGCTTTTGCTTTATTTGTCCCTCAGTACCTTTTTCTTCTACTTTTTCATCTATATGATGCTCCTTGCCCAGGTATGGGAGGGTAATTTGGGCAGAACCCCTGTTCATTATGTAGTCTTCTCTCTCCAACAGCACACACAGTTAGCCTATGGTACATAGCTCAGACCCGTCTCAAATGTAAAGACACTATTACTCAAATGACACCGCTTTGGTCTTCGCTGCGATTAGGTAAACTTCGCAATAGTAAAGGCTTCAGGACATGGGATCTAATAGGTATCTCCACGGTGGGAGACCTATGGAAAAGAGGTGCCATATAGACATTCAAACAGCTCCAAACCCAATACGATTTAGCGCCCACTGAGAAATTTCGGTACTTGCAGATTAGCCATGCCCTGAGGTCTATTGTTCCACCTGGTGCAGATGTACCGGAATCCACCCCACTAGAAGACCGGCTACTAACTGAACACATGCCCAAAAAAGCAACCTCCTTTGTATACCGTAAACTAATTAACAACTTACAGGACCCAACCCAGAAATTAAAGAATACGTGGTCCACTGATTTAGGAGAAATTGATGAGGCGGACTGGCAGACAGCGCTATCTTCCCCCGAGAAGTGGCCACACCATCCAGACTCCGTCTTGTACAGCTCAAGATACTTCACCGAGTGTACTACACGAGAGTCACCCTACACATGATAGGGAGAGCCACACACCGCCTTTTTCTCAGAGGGTGTAGGGAGGAGGGTACGTTCTTCCACACCATATGGCGGTGCCCCCAAGTGGCGACATATTGGGCTAAAGTCATGAGGACTATGTCACAGGTGGTGAAGGACTCGGTCGTCCCAGAGCCACGGCACTGCTTGCTGAACATCTGGGAGCACAGAACTGGGTAACATTTGGTATAATGTACGCCAAGAGAATTATATAGCCAAGTACTGGGGTGCTGTAGAAGTACCTGCGCTCACGGACTGGTGTAAAGACCTGGATTTAGCGATGTTGGTAGAGAGAGAGGTGTACCTGAACCGGGGATGCCCTCGAAAATGGGACAGAATCTGGAGCGCCTGGAACGAATATAGGGGATATTTGTGTGAACCACCAATGCAAAATGGAGAGAGTGATACTGAGTAAGAGACGGAAGGGAATAAGGGACTTAAGCAATGTACCAAATGGAATTATCATAGACTGTCTTAATTATCTCCGTCATGTATTAACAATGTTATGTATCCCAGTATGCAATACACACAAAATTCAACTCCCCTCCCAACACTCCCACCGATCGCACCATACACCAACTCCAGTGGGAGCCGTTCCAATGTTAGAATAGGAAATACCCATCCGGGTTCCCTCTCTCTGAGACCTCCTCTATGAACCCAATCCTACACACGCGGGTCCCTCTCTGACAGGACCGGATCCAGGATCAATCCCCTATATTCTGCCCACCTTTTCCATATTTTAAAATGTTTGAAGGGACACTCCCTGGCAATGAAAATGGGTTTCTCTAGGCGCATGCAGAAGTCCAGGCCACTCTTCCAGGCAGTTAGTGAGGGGGACCCCGGTGCCTTCCACACCCTTGCTATGTCTCTTTTGGCTAATGTAAGACCCATCAGCATCAACTGACGTTTATAGACATTGCCGCCTATCCCTTCCATAACATGTACGAGCGCTAGCTTTGGCGAGCGGGGAAGATCCCAGCCCAGCACCTCTGATAGGCAATTGAAAACCTCCTTCCAGATACGATCTAAAGAGAGACACTGCCAAACTGTATGTAGTAACTGTGAGAAGTTGGCCTGATATGCAGTGCTCACTATTCTAGTGATCACTATGTATTAGTCCAGACAACCCTTATTGATGATTGGTTGCAAGTCAACCTTATAGACCAGCTATCCTAGTAGCATGGATATGAGCAGTCTAAGGCTAAGACTCTAGAGGGCGTGTTAAGCCAGCTGTTTTACCATCACATTACCCCTTGAACACCAAGTGAAAGGACACCACACAAGTTGTTATCAAAAATAAAGTATATTTATTTATAACAAGACTACCCTGGCACACAACAAAACTCTTAAAGAATTACTGAAAGTCGGACAATTTACACAAATGCCCGAGGGGCACGGAAAACCATATACATAAGAAGTGGAATGCGAAATTACTAGCAGGTAAGTAATACTTTTCTAGACTGTAGAAACGCTAGGCCTACAATGCTGAACCCTTGGATTAGAAGCAGGAGGCCTAGGGACGCCGTGTGCAGAGTGGGAACTCTCACGCGTAATGCGGGAACAAGTCTATGGATACTAGCAATTGCAAAGTTACTGTTCTCGGGTGAACCCGACTAGGTGGGTCGAAAACAAGAGTGGATCCGAACACTTAGGGTGTTGGACTATGCTGGAGCACCGGAGTACTCAGTTTACCTAGCCCAGGGGCTGCGGCTGCATAGGGTTCAAGTTGCGTCGGAAACCCTCGTTGAAGAACCAGGAGCCTGAAGAAAGAAGTTGCTGGCAGGCGGCCAGTGAAGAAGTTCGTGGTGATCCAAGCCTGGATCAGGGAAGAAGAAGACCTGTAAGCAGAGGGGACCAAGTTCTGAATCACTAGCCAGTGATTTAGGTGGGCACCAGGATGGCACCGGACGAAGTCACCTCGACCAGGTGAGTGGGCGCTGCTGGGCTCTGCAGTCTCTCGGACCAGGAGGCGTTGTCGGCGACCAGGATGGAGGTGCGAGCTGTCCCACGAAGGTCTCTGCTATCGACGTCGCTGGACCCAGGATTGGGGCAACAAGTCTTGGCAAATGCAAGCCTACGCGGTGGACTTAAAATGGAGTCTGGAGTGGACCAGGAGGGTCCAGGGTGCTCCTCTTTTGGAGGGGAGCAAGGGCTAGTCTGGAGCAACCAGACCAGCGGTGTTTGTCGTCGTGGAGCGTCGTGAGGGGGCCACTAGCCAACGGGCAAGCGACCTGGACAACGCGGTGAGCAGCAAAGAGCAGAAGGGCCCCACGCAGATCTCGTGGATGCAGGGGGGCTGAACTTCGGTGCTGGAGCTGCTCAGGGTCGGGGCTTCTCTTACCCCAAAGCACTCAGTCGAGGGTCACTCGGTGGTCGTGCTGGACAAGCGTCGTGCAGTCTTCAAAGATGGCCGGTCCCTCGAGGTCTCGTCACACCCACGGATCACAGCTGGGCTGATGATGCAGGTTGAGGTCAGAGGTGCCAGGGAAGCCGGTTCTCGTCATGCTGGTCAGTCTTGATCCGGAGGAGAGACTTAAAGCAGACCGCGATGCTTGGTTGGTGCCTGCTGCTGCAGGGTGACTACTCCTTAGTCACAAGGGAGAAATCTTGAGAAGAGTCTTGAGGTCCTTTCGTGGAAAGTTGGTTCAGGATTCAAAGATGATCTAATTTGGAAGGGGGCCAGTTCCTACCTTTATCCTGCAAAAAGGGGCTGGCACGCGACTAAGTTCTGCCCTATGGGTGGGACTAGGAGGGGGGTGGTTACACCCCTCTCCTTTGGCGGGCTTTCCCCAGATCAGGGGCTGGAGTGCCCCTGGAACTGGTTCAAGCCGGCCTATGCACAGTGAGCACCGGGGTGCTACTTGCAGTCACCTTCCTCTAAAGCCCTGCCTACCTAGGATACACAAAATCCTGTCTGGGACGGTGCTGGCACCGCCCCTGGCAGGAAACCCTTTGTCCTTGCCTCCTGTGCTGGGAGGACTCCCAGCAGCAGGAGGGCAGATTTGTGTCTCGGTGGCAGCATCCATCTTGTGGAGCTGAGGCTATGTCTGACTTTAACCGGGGTTACAGGTTACATACATGTCGTGTCCCTCTAGAAGGGTGGAATGCTAACCCCGTTGCCAGAATTGGCGAGGGGTTAGTATTCCAATTCGTATGACACCTTACTCGACATGTTTTAATAAAGCGATACCCGAGTTGGCATATAACCGCGAGGATTATAATGCACTTAAGAGTATATGGTATGCGTTATCATGGAACAGCTATTAGGACTTGGTTCCGCAAGCTGCAAACGGGCTCAGCTCATGCCAGAGCACCATTTCACATTATTCCAAGCACTCTGCCGTCAGGATTGTTAAGGCCTGCCATAGGAGTGACTGATAGGAATATATGTGTCCATTTTAGGGTTAGATATAGGAATACTATATCTAAAGCAAAGGGTGATTACACCACCTTGCCCCAGCTGTCGTGCAGCCAGTTGTGTCAGATTTGGATGGCCAGCCAGGGGTGGCATAATACATGCTGCAGCCCCTGGTAGGCCCTGGGCACACCTATGCCCTGGGTACCTAAGGTACACTGTACAGGGACTGATAAGGTGACTCAGTATCCAATTAGATATGTACCTAAGGTACATGGAATCCATTTTACAGAGAGAGCAGTAGGCCTGGGGTCCTGAATAGCAGGGCCCCAGGTCAACTAAGTCAGAAAACCAGCAAAACACCAGGCAAAAAGTTGGGGGCAACCATAGTCAGGGATCTACCTTCCTACATAACCCCCCCCTCAAACGAAAGGAGATAAGGCTATCCTTGACAGGTAAGCCTATATTGCCTAAGTGGCCATATAAGGAAGTACCAGCACTGGCATGGTTACCCCCTATCTCATGGTCCACTAAGCAATCCCTCACCCTAAGGGTGTCTGAGGGTCTCCACCATAGGGAATCTCTACCTGTGGTGTGTTTTGGCAAAGTAAACGGCTGGTGCTGAGATGGAGTACTGAAGTGAGGCTCCACTAATTTTGGGCTCAGCTTCCTCCAATCATTATCCACCATAGAGGCCTTTCTTTCCAAGACTGAGTTGTGTTGAGCTCTCAGGGTCAACCTCTGGCTACCTAAAGCTGGAGACTGAGTCCCTCTGTTTGGCCTACTGGGGGGACAGGTCAGGTTTGGGGCCCTCAGGTCCCAGATTTGGCTGTGCCCAACAGTGTCCATCTGTGGGAGTTCCCTAACTAGGTTTAAGGGGGATCCCTCAGGAGTTTGTTTCATTTTCACTTGGCTAGGATTACTAGCTTCAGTGCCCTTAATCTGCTGATTGGGAAGTTCTTTTGGACAGGGGGCCCTTTGGGGTCCACCACTGGCCTCCCTGACCTCTACAGCCCTGGGCTGGCTGAGGAAGGGTAGAGAGGGGCAGGTTACCTGCTCCAGACTGGGTCCCACCTTGGAAGGGTCCACTGACATCAGGGGGTCTGCCAGGCTAGGCCTGACTACCTCTGGGGCAGTTTCTTCACAAGGGGTCAGATCAGTTCCCTGAGGAGGCTGATCCTTTCCTAAAGTCTGGTGGGAGGGAGATTTCTCTTCCTCCTCACTGCTCTCTGTCTGAGTGGAGTGATCCATAGTTTCAGGCTTCACAACACTATTATCTGTCTGAGTTTGAGCTGTGGCCATCACAACTCTACCAACCTTTTCAGGAAGGGGCTCAGTTTGGGTATGGGCTGTGACCATCACAGCCCTGCTAACCTTTTCTGGGAAGGAAGCTGTCTGAGATTGGGCTGTGACTGGCACAGCCCTCCTGACCTGTTCAGGGAGGACATCTTGGACTGGGGCTGTGGCTATCACTGCCCCACTAACCTTACCATGGAGGTTCACCATTTTAAAATGGGTTTCTTGCTCTACCTCAGCCCAGGCTGAGAGCTCTAAATCATTCCCCAGTAGGCAATCTACAGGCAAGTTTGGTGACACTGCCACTCTCTTGTGGCCAGTGACACCTCCCCAGCTGAGATTTACCACTGCCATGGGATGATTTCTCTGTACTCCATCAATATTGGTCACCTGGTATGTGGCACCAGGTAAAAGTTGCCTTGAGGGGACTAGACTCTCAGTCACCATGGTGATGCTAGCCCCTGTATCTCTATAGGCCTCAACTTTTGAACCATTGATGAGGGGCTCCTGTCTGTACTTGCCCAAAGTGTTGGGACAAGTTGTGAAGTTGGCAAACCCCATGCCAGTCTCACAGACAAGAGTATCTAAGTCTGGGGACCTGGTTAGGCCAGAGTCCCCAGGAACTCCCAAAGTAAATGCACCCAAAATCTTGGGGGCACTCCCACCACCTGGGGGATTACTACTAGTAGTAAAAGGAGGTTTGGGAATGTTACTTGGGGGTATGTTCTCCTTATTGTTGTTCTTTGGGCAACTGCTGTCAGTTTTCAAATGACCCACCTGTTTACAGGGATAACAATAAGGTTTCTTCTGGGCATTGGAAGGATTCTGGGACCCACCCCCCTCAGAGGATTTTTGGGGCCCTGATGTGGTTTGATCTGAAGATTTATTCCCACCCTTCTCTTGAGGCTTGGTTGATTCCTTTTTCTGGTCACCACCTTGGTTCTTAGGCCTAATCCTGGTTCTGACCCATTTGTCTGCCCTCTTACCCAATTCTTGTGGAGAGGTCAGATCAGAGTCTACCAGGTGCTGGTGTAATAACTGGTTCTGACAATTATTTAAGACTTGCTCTCTCATAATAAGATTATACAATCCTGTGAAGTCAGTAACCTTGCTACCCAGTAGCCAGCCTTCCAAAGCCTTAGTGGCACAATCAACAAAGTCAGCCCAATCCTGAGACTGAGTTTTCTGGGTATCCCTGAACAGCAACCTGTACTGCTCAGTGGTTAAGCCAAACCCATCAACCAGTGTATTTTTCAGGACTTGGTAATTGTTAGCATCCTCAACTCTAGTAGTGAGGAGCTTATCTCTACCTTTGCCGTCAAAGGAGAGCCACAGTATAGCTGCCCACTGACTCTGGGGAATGCACTGCACAGTGCAGGCCCTCTCCAAAGCAGCCATCCATTTCTGGATGTCATCCCCTTGTTTAAAGGGGGGCACTATCTTTGTCAGGTGTTTAGTATCTAAACCCTTCTCTTTATCTCTTGGGAGATTGCTGCCACCAGTGGGTACTACCCCACTCATCTGCTGCTCTCTAGCAAAGGCAAGCTTCTCTTTGGCCAGGGCAAGTTCTTCCCTTTCAATCCTCAGATTAGCCTGTCTCATCCTTGCTTCATGCTCTATTCTCTGAGGGGAAGTCAATCTCCTCTGGGGAGAGTTCCTTCTCCTCTGGGAAGAGGCATTAGAGTGCAGAGATCTATTGGAGTCCCTAGAATGAGATCTATCTCTTCTAACTCCAAGGTTAGGCCTCATTAGGGTCAGTACTGGGGGTCCCCCAGATCCTTCCCTAAGTAGGTCTAAGTTGGCCCTAGTAAGTCTGCTGACTAACTCAGACCTCTTGTCTGCCTCATCCCCAGAGAGGTCATCTTGATCCCCCTCCTCAACTCTGTCTTCAGTGTTAAGGAGGTCTGGATCTCCAATGGTACCCTCTAGGGCTGGCATATTCCCATCTAACTGAGAAATCTTTCTCGCATCATATGTCTCTAAGAGACCTATTAGAAAGGGAATGGTGGGGTTAGACCCCTGTTTCAGTTTCCTGGAGGTACACACTTGTCTCATCTCCTGGAAACTGAGAGCTGCATATCTTGACTTGACCTGTGGAGGGTCAATAACCACAAGGGGAGTCTCAGTAGACTCTCCATGGGTAGACATGCTTTTCTAGTGCGGTGTAAGTGGTGCACTTACCTACACTATATGTTTACCTACTGATCCCTTGCTAGAGTTGTAGTTTAGGGTGTGCTAGGCCCTAGGACCTACAACAGCTGGTTCAGTAGAACTCAGAGTATTCTAAGCTAAGTTATATGTACCTTAGTACTTATGTGATCTTTCAAAATGATATTCTTAGGATATGTGTGGTAAAACAACAGCAAGCTCAAATCCCAACAGCTGCTCACCAATGTGAGAAGTTGGCCTGATATGCAGTGCTCACTATTCTAGTGATCACTATATATCAGTCCAGACAACCCTTATTGATGATTGGTTGCAAGTCAACCTTATAGACCAGCTATCCTAGTAGCATGGATACGAGCAGTCTAAGGCTAAGACTCTAGAGGGCGTGTTAAGCCAGCTGTTTTACCATCACATTACCCCTTGAACACCAAGTGAAAGGACACCACACAAGTTGTTATCAAAAATAAAGTATATTTATTTATAACAAGACTACCCTGGCTCTTTATGAGACAGGGAGCTAATCACACAACAAAACTCTTAAAGAATTACTGAAAGTCGCACAATTTACACAAATGCCCGAGGGGCACGGAAAACCATATACACAAGAAGTGGAATGCGAAATTACTAGCAGGTAAGTAATACTTTTCTAGACTGTAGAAACGCTAGGCCTACAATGCTGAACCCTTGGATTAGAAGCAGGAGGCCTAGGGACGCCGTGTGCAGAGTGGGAACTCTCACGCGTAATGCGGGAACAAGTCTATGGATACTAGCAATTGCAAAGTTACTGTTCTCGGGCGAACCCGACTAGGTGGGTCGAAAACAAGAGTGGATCCTAAGGGGGCGTGGCCAAGACGGCGATCATGGCGGACGCAGCTTAAGTGAGCTCCGTCCCGCCGGCACTTTATCCTTCTGTTATCCTGCGTCGCCCCGACCGACCTACACCCAAATTTGTGTGGCGGAGAGCGGTTCCCGCGGGGGTCCCCCGACAGTGATCTCGGAGTCCTGGCAGTCCGGGATCAGTGCTTTACGGCGGCTGGGAGCCCGCCTGGCGACGAGGCCTGCACCACACGCCGCAGCCGGGGCCTCCGCTGCAGAGCGGTCCGACCGGAAGTAGCCGAGAGCCGGGTGGCGCCGGCCGGAAGTGCCGCCTCGCCCGCAACACACCGCGCAACGCTGCGGAGCGGCGGAGAAGATTGGGCAGCCATCCAGAGCAAGGGCGGACGCTGCGGCTGGGGAGGAGAACAGCCGGAGCGTACACGGAGTTCGAGGTGGGGGTAAGGAGCCGTGGTGCTGCGGGGGAGGGGACGTGTCTGCCCCTTCGGCGGCGGCTTCGAGCCGCGGGGCACGGCACTACAGTCAAGGCGGGAGGGCGAACGCTCTGCCAGCTCTCCTGCCTGTTCCCATCTCTATTGAAGCGTGCCCCTGCCGGGCACTGGCGCCACGCGCCTGGGGAGCGCTCGGCGGTTACCTCGGACCGCGGCGGGGCTGAGGAGACCCCCCCTCCCCCCCCCCCTCTCCCGGACTATTGCAGGCCGCCGAACCGGCAGACAGGCCCATTTTTGGCACCTGAGAGCGTGGTGCGGACTCTGGAACGCCCCGGTCGGGCTGTTTCGTGGGGTGGACGACCCCCCATCGACCGCATACACCGTGGCGCAGCGCCTCTCTGACCGCTGACGAGGCGGTGACCAGTGGCTGCTTCATCAAAGCGTGCGCCACGCCTGATCGCGGACGGGGCCACAATATCCTTGGACGGCCCCGGGGACGCTTGCCGCCTGCAACCACTCCTTCAGCCGGAGGTACCCCTGGTCTGTCGGCCCCCCTCACCTGGGGTCACTATTCCGCCGGCGACATGACGAGAGGGGGCAACAGCGGGACTGCTCCCAAACAGGGACCGATGGACAAGTTCGCGGGCCCCAATGGAAGTGCTGGGGCGTCCGGGGGTCCCCAGGGCTCTGGGCCAGACAACGCGGCGTTGATGGCAGCGATCACACAATCAAGGGACATGCTCGACGCGAAAATCGGAGCAGTTGGGGCCGATGTGACCTTGCTCAGACAGGATCTGCGCAACGCAGTGGCACGAATCACCGAAACAGAAACCCGAATCACTGAAGTTGAAGACGACGTGGTGAATCTCAAAAAGAGAGTTGCCGCCATGGAAGGGATACAGAAGGGACTGGCACTGCGGGTGGAAGACGCGGAAGGGAGAGCCAGAAGGAATAACCTACGCTTCATAGGCTTCCCGGAGAACTGCGAGAAAGGAAATATGGAGGCCTTCCTGACCCAGTGGCTGGAGGGGTGGCTCCCCCCAGACTCCCTGTCGCGCTGCTTTGTGGTGGAGAGGGCACACCGAGCGCTGCTTCCCAAACCGCCCACTGGGGCTCGCCCGCGCTCGGTGATAGCCAAACTGCTCAACTATCATGATAGAGATGTCATCCTACGGCAGGCCCGCGCCCAGGACCCACTGATGTTTGAGAATCATAAGATCCTTGTGTTCCCGGATTACACTAAACTGGTTCAGCAGCAGAGACAGTCCTTCGCTGCGGCAAAAGCACGGCTGCGGGAACTCCAGATTCCCTACGCTCTACTATTTCCGGCTCGCCTGCGCGTGGTCTTTCAATCTCGCACCCAGTTCTTCAACTCCCCGGAAGAAGTGTTTGAGTGGACGGACGAGACGGTGCGAGTCAGGGTGAACACCCCCCCTCGGAGGGGCTCGGACTCGTCAACCACCGACAGACCCCCGAGACCGCCCAGACGATCGCGCAGTAAGAGTAACTGGAGGTCGCGCTCTCGGAAGCGCCCGCCTCCGAGTGCTGCCGCGGCGGACGCTCCGGAGGAAGTGGCTTCTTCTCCTTCAACATCCTGAGACCCCCACGCTTGTACTGGTACACACAGTGGAACTTCGGGGTGGGTGAGCTGCCTTGGTGGCGGGAGCAGCCGCTCCTCTTCGACAAGCCACATGTTGATTGACTTCATGACGATCTGCTCATGGGAGAACGGTTGGCCGGGAGACGCTCGTGCGAGAGCGGGCCTACTCCCGGAGTTCATTCCCAGGTGTTGAGTGGGAAGTAGTTGGGTTCTTTGTGGGTAGTTGGGTGGGATCCATTGGTGCAGTGGGTCTTGGGCCTCCCGTTGGAGGGCTGAGATTGCCTGCATCGCGACAGGTACTTCAATGTTGCTGAGGTATGGGGTGGGGGGTTGGAGGGGAGGCTGTTGGGGTGGTTGGGGTCTGGGGACAGTTCGCAGGGGGAGGGGCGGGGGTTTGGGGGTTTCAGGGACGGTGGGGAGGGGAGTTGGGAAGGGTCTTGGCACGGTGTACATGGGAGGCTGGAGACGACTGAGCATGTGTGTGTGGCCTCAGTGGCCCGACGATTTTGGTATATGGATGATTGATGGCGGCTGAAGCACTGGGGACGAGCCCCCCATTGGCCTCAATGCGAATCTTGAGCTGGAATGTGCGAGGGATGCTCGACAAAATTAAACGGAGTGCAGTTTTACGGCTGGGGAAGACTGAACGAGCGGATGTGTTGCTCCTTCAGGAGACACACCTCTTGGGCACCAAGGTCCTGAGTCTACGCAGATACGGGTATGATCAGGTGTTCCATGCTGGGTTCACACGGGGGTCCAGAGGAGTTGCAATTCTTATTCACCGTAGGGTCTCCTACACGCATGAAACTCAATGGCTGGACGTGCATGGTCGGTATGTCTTTGTTAAGGGGTGTCTGGGGAGTGAGCCGGTGATTTTCGGGAGTGTGTATGCTCCGCCCCCGCTCCAGGATGCTCTGATTGAACGGCTGTTCGGGCTATGGACGACTCTCCCACATGTGTTGACAGTAGTGGGTGGTGATTGGAACGATGTGATGGATGGGAGACTTGACCGTTGTAGACCTGGAGGTGGCCAACTGTCGGATGCCTCTACAAGGCTGAGTAGGATGGCGCAGGGGATGGGATGGATTGACACTTGGCGCCACCAGCATGCAGGTGTTCGTGAATATACATTTGTCTCTGCGGTCCACAAATCCTTTTCGCGCCTGGACTACCTATTCGTCCCGCAACCCTGGTTGGGCAGAGTTGACTCCACCTCCATCCTTCCGAGGGGCCTGTCGGACCACTCCCCGGTCGCTCTGACGCTGAGCCTCGGTGTGCGGCGACAACCGTTTCGCTGGCGCCTCTCGGTGTGGCACTTGCAGCGCCACGACTATCAATCGCACATGAGGGAGGCTATCTCGCACTACTGGTCAGAGAATGAGGACCCGAGCATGGATGCTATGACCCTATGGGAGGCCCTCAAGCCAGTCCTTCGGGGCGTAGACATTGCGTGGTGCGCCGCGCATCGTAGGGCCCGCAGACAAGAGGTGGAGGAGGCGGCTGCCCGGGTGCGAAACCAGGAGACCAGATGTCTCACGGGGGAGGATGGAGTGGCGGTGGACCAGCTCCTGCATCTCCAGCGATCATACACCTCGCTATTATTAGATGAAGCCCGACAGGCTTGGCTCGCTACGCAGAGCAGGATCTTTCAATGGGGGGACAAGTCTAGCACAATGCTATATAGGCTGTGTCAGAGCACTTATCAGGCCCAGCCCCTGCCGGGTCTCCGGGATGCCGCGGGCGGCCCTGTCTCGGCCCCTGAGGTCCTGGCCCAGATGTTTGCCCAATATTACGAGACCCAGTACGCCCCCCGGGAATCTCTCCCGGCGGCGGAGATTGACAGATTTCTCGCGGACCTTCCACCCCGGGCGCTCTCGGACGAGGCAAGGGCCCGCCTAGACCTCCCGCTGTCGGCAGAGGAGCTTGGGGAAGCTCTGGGTGGCCTGAACACGGGCAAGGCCCCTGGGCCCAATGGGTTCCCCTGCGAATTTATGAAATTGTTTCATCTCCAATTGGGGATGCGCTATAGGAAGGCCCTGGAGGCGGCTCGGGAGCTTGGCAGATTGCCAGCAGACTGGCGACACGCCGAGATTGTAGTGTTCTGCAAACCGGGAAGGCCCCAGGATAGCCCAGACTCTTATCGGCCGATATCATTGCTGAACTTCGAAGCGAAAATATTGGCTAAGGCGTTGGTGAACCGTCTTCTCCCCTACATCACGGACCTGATCCATGCCGACCAGGCGGGCTTCATGCCCCACAGGGCTACAAGACACAACATACGTCGCGCTCACCTGGTGGTGGAAGCGGCACGAGCAGCGGGCATCCCCGCGGCCCTCCTGCTGGCGGACATGGATCGGGCCTTCGATTCCCTGAGTTGGTCATACCTCCGGGCCCTCCTCCTCCGGCTCAATTTGGGCCCACGCTTCCTGTCGTACATTCATCTGCTATATACGGACCTGACGGCGACGGTCAGAATAGCGGGAGCTACCTCTGACACATTCCTCATCGGCCGTGGCACCCGACAGGGATGCCCTCTCTCGCCTTACCTATTCGCCCTGGCGATGGAGCCGCTTGCGGCCTGGGTGAGGATGGATGCTCAGTTGCATGGTGTGGAGTGGGTAGGGGGCCCGACTGACAGGATTGCGCTATACGCGGACGACGTCCTGTTCTTCCTTACGGACCTCAATAAATCGGGGCCGAGGGTTCTTGAAATAATGCGCGTTTTCGGTGACGTGTCGGGCCTCCGGCTTAATCCACAGAAGTCGAAATTGTGGGTCCTGGGCGACAGGGGGACTGTGGGTCCCTGGGCCTCGGTCCTTCAGGAGGCGGCGGGAGGCCTTAAATATCTTGGTGTCTTCCTGACTGATGTGCAGGGAATGTCATGGTCCCGTAATGTGGTGCCTGTCTGGGACAGGATCCGCTCGGATATGCTGCTGTGGTCCAGGATGCCCCTGAATGTCTATGGCCGTTCGGCCATTTTTAAGATGGTGGCCCTGCCCCGGATTCTGTACCAATTGCAGAACTACCCGTACCCAGTTCCACAGCAGTGGTTCCGTCAGGTGAACTCGGCCCTGGGTCGGTTCCTATGGGCTGGTGGAGCGATAAGAGTGGCGCTCCGCACCTGCTTCTTGTCGACCTACTGTGGGGGACTGGCCACATCTGATGTCCAGTCCTACTATCAAGCATCGCACCTACTTGTTCTTAACGAATGGTGGTACGGGGATCGCAACGACCCGACCTATGCCCTGGAGAGGTATATGATGGACCCACACACGCTCCATACTATTTTATACTCGGCGGCTATCCGGAAGAGACTTCCGAGGGTCACGCAAGTAACCTTCAAAGTGTGGCGCGATGCGCTTCGTCGCATGGGATGGTGGAACACGCTCACGGGCGAGACTCCTCTATGGCATAATGGGAGGTTGCCTGACCTGGCTGCGCTCCGGGGCTTTGAGGGCTGGGATGCCATAGGCATTTCGGCGCTGGGACACGTCCTGAGGGGCACAGTCCTCAAATCGTTCCAGATGTTACAGGATGAATTCGATATGCACCGGTCCCAATTCTTCAGGTACCTACAGCTCCGCCACGCCCTGACCCCTACACTGGCGGACTTATCGTCCTTGCCGGAGTTTAGTCCTCTAGAAGCAAAAGTCTTTATGGGGGAATTGGAATCGAAAAAAATCTCAACCATATATCAAACGTTAGTTACACATTGCTCCCCCTCTCTTGATAAGCTACGGGCGGTCTGGGAGGGCGATCTGGGAGACTTGGAGGAGGAGGACTGGAGAGAAGCCCTGGAGGCCCCTAGGGGAGCAGCGATAGCGGTGCGCCTGCGCTTTATTCAATTTAAATACCTGCACAGGGCATACTTCACGAGGGAACGATTGTGGAAGGCGGGGCTGGTAGCCTCCCCGGATTGCTTGAGGTGTGGCAGTGAGGTTGGCTCCTTTTTACACACAGTGTGGGGATGTGCACGGCTGCAGAGATTTTGGACCGGTGTGTGGGAATGCTTGGAGGAGGTGCTGGCATGGGAACTCCCTCGCACGCCACAGCTGGGCCTGCTTCACGTTATGGAAAATGTTGGGGGTAATTTGTATAAACGGCACTTGCTCCTTCTAGGTCTTACAATAGCCAAACGGGATATAGCTCAAGCTTGGAAAGCCCCCAAGGCTCCGTTAGTGGGGGTGTGGAAGCGGGGCATGGACTTTAGCATGGGATTGGAACGCCCGATCTTTGAGGCCAGGGGCTGCCCCAAGAAACACTATAGGATCTGGAAGAAATGGGCTGATTATAGAGGCCTACTGCTGGACCCCCCGGCGCCACAAGCCTCTGATATGGATTGTGACTATTCTACCCCGTTGTGAACTGACCACTTGTCGCTACCATGCTGCTTTGGCTCCTGTTTCTGGACAGTATGTACACCGTGCAGGGAGGGGGGTGGGACCCGGGTGGGGATGCGGGGAGGGGGGTGTTGGACGATGTTGACTGAATTTCTTGAACGCTGTTGCTCCTTTATGCTCATTGTCTTTCTGCAATCTTGGAAGCAGTGTTTCTTTTGTATTCTGTCAACTGCCATAACACTAATAAAATTTGTTCTGAAAAAAAAAGAGTGGATCCTAACACTTAGGGTGTTGGACTATGCTGGAGCACCGGAGTACTCAGTTTACCTAGCCCAGGGGCTGCGGCTGCATAGGGTTCAAGTTGCGTCGGAAACCCTCGTTGAAGAACCAGGAGCCTGAAGAAAGAAGTTGCTGGCAGGCGGCCAGTGAAGAAGTTCGTGGTGATCCAAGCCTGGATCAGGGAAGAAGAAGACCTGTAAGCAGAGGGGACCAAGTTCTGAATCACTAGCCAGTGATTTAGGTGAATGAATGAATGAATGAAATTATTTCTAGAGCGCACGATGGCCAAACGGCTTCCTGGCGCTGAGAAGTCTAGGGAACAGAACAAGCAAGGCTAGGAAGGATATTAACAGGGGTAGGCCAAAGCGAACAAGAATGTTTTAAGTGCTTTACGGAAGTGTGAAAAGATGGGAATAGAACGCATAGAAAGAGGGAGGGAATTCCAAAACCGGGGTGCAAGAACAGAAAATCTGGAACCACCAGTGCGAGTTTTGCGGAAGCGGGGGACTGTGAGGAGGGCAGAAGAGGATGAACGGAGAATACGGACAGGGGTGTAGGAGGAAATGAGGGAGTTGATGAACGCCGGTGCCGAGCGATCAAGAGCCCGATAAACAATACACCCTAATTTAAACAAGGATCTCTGCGGGATAGGTAGCCAGTGAAGGGATTTGAGGACAGGAGTGATGTGAGAAGTTTTGGGCAAGTGAAAGATGAGTCGGGCAGCCTGATTTTGGATTGCTTGAAGGCAGCGGGTTTCGTAGGCAGGAATGCCCACGAACAAGCTATTACCATAATCAAGGCGGGAAGTGATGAGGGCAGAAATGATAATTTTAAGAGATTCAAGGGAAAAGAAACGAGAAATTTTTCGGATCAACCGAAGAGAAAGAAAACAGGAAGATACGACAGCGCTGACCTGGCCATGCATGGACAGGTCATGGCTGACCTTGATGCCCAAGGTTTTTACAGAGGCGACCAGGGTGGGAGGGGGACCGAGGGAGGGGGGCCAGAAAGCAGAGGACCAAGGGCTGGATGAGCCGCTAGTCAGAACAAGCTCAGTCTTATCTGGATTGAGCTTGAGGTGATTGGCGCCCATCCACCCAGAAATAAAAACCATGGTGGAACGGAAAAAGGATAGGGAGTGAGAAGGAGAAGAAAGGTCAAAGACAAGCTGGAGGTCATCTGCGTAGTTGAACACCGAAACCCCCAGCTGGAGAAGAGAAGAGATAAGTGGGTGAATATAAAGATTGAAAAGAAGAGGAGAGAGAGAGGAACCTTGGGGAACCCCACAGGGCACCGGGAGGGGAGGGGCAGAAAAGCCGGGGAGGTGAACAGCTTGTGAACGTCCTGTTAGAAAGGACGTGATCCAGGAAAGGGCAGTACCTCTAATGCCCGCCGCGCTGACACGGTCTAAAAGAATGTTATGGTCGACCGTGTCAAACGCAGCGGACAGGTCGAGGAGAACCAAGGCTTGGGGAGAATTAGTGTCGGCCTTGGCTTTCAGCTCGTCGAGAACGGCGAGCACCACGGATTCGGTCGAATGACCCGAGCGAAAGGCTGCTTGATGAGAAGCGAGGTGTTGGTTCTGCTCAACATAAGTAGAAAGACAAGAAGTAACATAGGATTCCAGAATTTTAGCAAGGTAGGGAAGGAGAGAAATGGGCCTGAAGATAGAAGGGAGGGAGGAGTCGAGACCAGGTTTTTTAAGAATGGGGGAAACAATAGCAGATTTAAATGAGGAAGGGACCGATCCAGTAGAGAGGGAAGCATTAAGGAGGGAAAGAGGGGCAGCAGGGCAAGAAGAAAAGAGAGTTTTAAGAATGCGAGCAGGGGCACAATCAGTGGGGGAGCCGGACTTGATTTTTGTGAGTAGGACTGAGAAGGAGTCCAGAGAAAGGGGAGGGAAAGAGGAGAAAGAAGAATTGGACATAGAAGGGCCAGGGTGAAGAGGGGTAAAAGGAGTGACAGAAATGTTAGATTTGATTTTAATGATCTTCTCGATGAAGAAGTCGTTTAGAGAGATGCAGAGGGCCTGAGAAGGAATGAAGTTGGGACAAGCACGATCAGAAGTAGCCAAATTATTGACCAAGGAGAAGATCTCTTTAGATTTATTAGCCGAAAGGGTTACTTGTTCGGAAAAGTACTTAGACTTAGTCGCAAGAATAGCTTTCTTGTACTCTTTAAGAAGAGATTTATATTTCTCCTTGAGGTCGGGGCAGTAGCTACGGCGCCAAAGGCGCTCAGAGCGTCTGAGCTCTAATTTAAGGGCCTTGAGCTCAGGATTGAACCAACGATGAGCCTCGTGTGGGCGAATGGACTTAACTAGCTTGAGAGGGGCTACTAAGTCGCAGGCAGACGAGAGCCAGTTGCCAACTGCAACAGCCTGTGAGTCAAGGGAAATGCCATTGAGGTCAGGGGAAGAAGAAGCAAGGGAATGAGAGAGGGAGGACAGATCGGCATGATTCCAACTGCGTGCAAAAACATTCTTGGGGCGGAGGTGTTTGTGAGGGGAACCAGTATTAATAGTGAAAGAAATGAGAAAATGATCGGACCAGGTACAAGGGAGGATGCTGGGGGGAGAAACTATATCCGAGGATGACCAAACTTGGTCCAGGGTGTGTCCAAGATTGTGGGTAGGGGTCATTACGTGAGACTTGAAATTAAGACAAGAAAGAGTGGCCGTGAAGTCCTTGGACGCTAGGTCCTCCCTGGGGTCGCCTGGCCAGTAGTTAAAGTCACCTAGCAGGAGCACAGAGGAGTTGTTAACTACAAGTGTAGCAAGAAGTTCCTGCAGGGAGGCCACAAACGTAGGCATGCTCAGGGGGGGGCGATAGACAAGGACGACAGTGAGAGGTGCGGAAAGATTGGTGGAGCGGGCGACCAGAAAGTCCACCCCAGCTATAGGAGATTGAGGAAGGAGCTGGAATTGAAGGGTGGATCGGGCAATCATGGCACCCCCCCCCCAGTCTTGCTGTCGGGGCGGTCAGCCCGGAGGGCATAATAAGAGTCGGGGAGGATGGCTAGAATGTCAGGGAGAGAGGCCTCAGTGAACCAAGTTTCCGTCAGGAGCAGAATGTCAGGGGAGTCAGCGGTGAGAAGGTTGAACAATTCCAGATGATGCTTGCCTGCCGAGCGGGTATTAAGGAGGTAGGCAGAGGCAGTGTGAGAGGGTAATGGGGTTGTGGTGGGGGGAGGTCTGGTGTCCAGAGAGGGCAAGGGAGGCGCAGGGCGCGGAGGGGTGACACGGTCTGAGTGAGAGACGTAGATACCTAGGGTAACAAGGTGCTCCCTGAGAGAAAGGGGAAGGGGTACAACAGCAGTGCAGGTGAGGAGTTGTCCAGATGTATATACCAGAGAGGAAGCAGGGGGTATGGCCCCTGGGCCCGTCCGGCCGCGGACGGGCACAGACGGGCTTAACTCTGGCGCAACTCCGGCGCGTTTACGGCGCGCCCGCTGCGCTCGTCCGCTGCGCTGACGCATGGAGGCCGTATAAGTAGGCTGCGACGAGGGAGGTGGGAGGAGTCAGCAGGGCGGGAAGGGAGGGGTAATTTAAAAAAGAATAGCGTCTAGCGCTCGTATTCAGCGCGACGGCGAGGCGGTGGGTCTGCTATCACTCAGCAGAGAAGATGAAGGTATTTAAAAAATGTTCCCAGCGCGCAGCGTGCGAGCCCTCTGCCACCGGGCTGCTTGTCTGTGCTGGGGAAAAGTGGGCAGAGCCTAAATAGGCTGCGACGAGGGAGGTGGGAGGAGTCAGCAGGGCGGGAAGGGAGGGGTAATTTAAAAAAGAATAGCGTCTAGCGCTCGTATTCAGTGCGACGGCGAGGCGGTGGGTCTGCTATCACTCAGCAGAGAAGATGAAGGTATTTAAAAAATGTTCCCAGCGCGCAGCGTGCGAGCCTTCTGCCACCGGGCTGCTTGTCTGTGCTGGGGAAAAGTGGGCGGAGCCTAAATAGGCTGCGACGAGGGAGGTGGGAGGAGTCAGCAGGGCGGGAAGGGAGGGGTAATTTAAAAAAGAATAGCGTCTAGCGCTCGTATTCAGCGTGACGGCGAGGCGGTGGGTCTGCTATCACTCAGCAGAGAAGATGAAGGTATTTAAAAAATGTTCCCAGCGCGCAGCGTGCGAGCCCTCTGCCACCGGGCTGCTTGTCTGTGCTGGGGAAAAGTGGGCGGAGCCTAAATAGGCTGCGACGAGGGAGGTGGGAGGAGTCAGCAGGGCGGGAAGGGAGGGGTAATTTAAAAAAGAATAGCGTCTAGCGCTCGTATTCAGCGCGACGGCGAGGCGGTGGGTCTGCTATCAGCAGAGAAGATGAAGGTATTTAAAAAATGTTCCCAGCGCGCAGCGTGCGAGCCCTCTGCCACCGGGCTGCTTGTCTGTGCTGGGGAAAAGTGGGCGGAGCCTAAATAGGCTGCGACGAGGGAGGTGGGAGGAGTCAGCAGGGCGGGAAGGGAGGGGTAATTTAAAAAAGAATAGCGTCTAGCGCTCGTATTCAGCGCGACGGCGAGGCGGTGGGTCTGCTATCACTCAGCAGAGAAGATGAAGGTATTTAAAAAATGTTCCCAGCGCGCAGCGTGCGAGCCCTCTGCCACCGGGCTGCTTGTCTGTGCTGGGGAAAAGTGGGCGGAGCCTAAATAGGCTGCGACGAGGGAGGTGGGAGGAGTCAGCAGGGCGGGAAGGGAGGGGTAATTTAAAAAAGAATAGCGTCTAGCGCTCGTATTCAGCGCGACGGCGAGGCGGTGGGTCTGCTATCACTCAGCAGAGAAGATGAAGGTATTTAAAAAATGTTCCCAGCGCGCAGCGTGCGAGCCCTCTGCCACCGGGCTGCTTGTCTGAGCACCAGGATGGCACCGGACGAAGTCACCTCGACCAGGTGAGTGGGCGCTGCTGGGCTCTGCAGTCTCTCGGACCAGGAGGCGTTGTCGGCGACCAGGATGGAGGTGCGAGCTGTCCCACGAAGGTCTCTGCTGTCGACGTCGCTGGACCCAGGATTGGGGCAACAAGTCTTGGCAAATGCAAGCCCACGCGGTGGACTTAAAATGGAGTCTGGAGTGGACCAGGAGGGTCCAGGGTGCTCCTCTTTTGGAGGGGAGCAAGGGCTAGTCTGGAGCAACCAGACCAGCGGTGTTTGTCGTCGTGGAGCGTCGTGAGGGGGCCACTAGCCAACGGGCAAGCGACCTGGACAACGCGGTGAGCAGCAAAGAGCAGAAGGGCCCCACGCAGATCTCGTGGATGCAGGGGGGCTGAACTTCGGTGCTGGAGCTGCTCAGGGTCGGGGCTTCTCTTACCCCAAAGCACTCAGTCGAGGGTCACTCGGTGGTCGTGCTGGACAAGCGTCGTGCAGTCTTCAAAGATGGCCGGTCCCTCGAGGTCTCGTCACACCCACGGATCACAGCTGGGCTGATGATGCAGGTTGAGGTCAGAGGTGCCAGGGAAGCCGGTTCTCGTCATGCTGGTCAGTCTTGATCCGGAGGAGAGACTTAAAGCAGACCGCGATGCTTGGTTGGTGCCTGCTGCTGCAGGGTGACTACTCCTTAGTCACAAGGGAGAAATCTTGAGAAGAGTCTTGAGTTCCTTTCGTGGAAAGTTGGTTCAGGAATCAAAGATGATCTAATTTGGAAGGGGGCCAGTTCCTACCTTTATCCTGCAAAAAGGGGCTGGCACGCGACTAAGTTCTGCCCTATGGGTGGGACTAGGAGGGGGGTGGTTACACCCCTCTCCTTTGGCGGGCTTTCCCCAGATCAGGGGCTGGAGTGCCCCTGGAACTGGTTCAAGCCGGCCTATGCACAGTGAGCACCGGGGTGCCACTTGCAGTCACCTTCCTCTAAAGCCCTGCCTACCTAGGATACACAAAATCCTGTCTGGGACGGTGCTGGCACCGCCCCTGGCAGGAAACCCTTTGTCCTTGCCTCCTGTGCTGGGAGGACTCCCAGCAGCAGGAGGGCAGACTTGTGTCTCGGTGGCAGCATCCATCTTGTGGAGCTGAGGCTATGTCTGACTTTAACCAGGGTTACAGGTTACATACATGTCGTGTCCCTCTAGAAGGGTGGAATGCTAACCCCGTCACCAGAATTGGCGAGGGGTTAGTATTCCAATTCGTATGACACCTTACTCGACATGTTTTGATAAAGCGATACCAGAGTTGGCATATAACCGCGAGGATTATAATGCACTTAAGAGTATATGGTATGCGTTATCATGGAACAGCTATTAGGACTTGGTTCCGCAAGCTGCAAACGGGCTCAGCTCATGCCAGAGCACCATTTCACATTATTCCAAGCACTCTGCCTTTAGGATTGTTAAGGCCTGCCATAGGAGTGACTGATAGGAATATATGTGTCCATTTTAGGGTTAGATATAGGAATACTATATCTAAAGCAAAGGGTGATTACACCACCTTGCCCCAGCTGTCGTGCAGCCAGTTGTGTCAGATTTGGATGGCCAGCCAGGGGTGGCATAATACATGCTGCAGCCCCTGGTAGGCCCTGGGCACACCTATGCCCTGGGTACCTAAGGAACACTGTACAGGGACTGATAAGGTGACTCAGTATCCAATTAGATATGTACCTAAGGTACATGGAATCCATTTTACAGAGAGAGCAGTAGGCCTGGGGTCCTGAATAGCAGGGCCCCAGGTCAACTAAGTCAGAAAACCAGAAAAACACCAGGCAAAAAGTTGGGGGCAACCATAGTCAGGGATGTACCTTCCTACAGTAACATACCCTTTTCTCGCTCACATCGAAGACACACAGGGGAGACAATCAACCCCACCATCCACAGATGCATACGTGTATAATAAATCCTATGCAGGTACTTAAATTGAACCAGGCGCAGGCTCACCGCTATGGCTGCTCCTCGCGGGTCAGCCAGAGCTTCCACCCAATCCTCCTCCTCCTCCTCTAAGGGGCCTAGAATATCTAGCTATTCTGATCTTACCACCGGTGTTTCCTCCACTTTCTATGGCAGGGCCAACCCTTTGAGTTCACGACTCACCTATTCGGCCAGTCTTCAGCACCATGGTGCTTCACTAAGGTCCTCAAATCAGTGGTGGACCACCAGCTCACGCAAGGATTGAAGATAATAATTTATCTGGACGACATGCTTATCATGATCCAATGTCACAAAAAGTTG
Source organism: Lissotriton helveticus (assembly GCF_964261635.1). Taxonomy (NCBI): domain Eukaryota; kingdom Metazoa; phylum Chordata; class Amphibia; order Caudata; family Salamandridae; genus Lissotriton; species Lissotriton helveticus. The sequence continues at coordinate 445,065,504 of NC_136071.1, read as the reverse complement.
TCCACGTATTTGCAAATGGCTGTGAACTCCTAGAGAGCCTTGGGTTCGTAATTAATGAGGGCACGGCTGTACCTACCTCCGCTCAATCAGATACATTCCTCAGCTTCGTCATAGTGTCTTTAAAAGACATTCTGAGTCTTCCATCCTGGAAGATGGCGTAAATTCGCCACAAACTGAGGCAAACCCTTTGCAAACCTTACACCTCTCTTCCACAGATTGCACGTCTGGTGGGACTGCTGTCAACTTCCATTCAGGCGATCTTCCTGGGGCCGCTTCAGTAACGAGCATTGCAATGCCTCAAGGCCCACCACTTGTGGAGAGGCTTTAAGTATTCTCATGCAGTGCCATTGTCAGAGGAGGCAAAAGTCGAAATTCAAAGGTGGCTCTCCCACACGAAGGCTTGGAATGGAAGAGCAATATGCGGTTCCACTCCAGATTTGATTACCGGGCACCAGCAGATCCGGTTGGGGTGCAGGATATAGGGAATTTTCCACAGAAGGATTCGACACAAGAGACAAATAGTTAGCATAGTAAACTGGCAAAACCGCTGGGACTCTTTCTCAAAGAAATATCCTGAGAATGGTCATTCTCCATTGTACCTCAAGGAGCCCATTCCTTAGTGCAGGAGGGTCACTAGAACTTGAATTTCAACCCATACATAGGGAGTGTAAGTTGGAGAAACTACCAATTCATTGGTGCTCTTCACAGAGGTGGGGATCACTTATTTCACAACATAAGTGGAATTCATTAATTCCCAAAAATTTAATTCGACAGTTGTGTCATAAAGCACATTTACATAAAAATTGAACTGTTTCCAAAGAAAAAACATGATAAATACAGGAGGTAGAAAAACATTTTAGAGTTATGTACAAACTGCCGAGATCAATGATAGAACACGTTAATGTGGTTAAAAGGACTAAAACAAACAAGTAATGCAATTAAAAACAATTTACAATAAATTTGATAAAACAATGATGCCTGAAGTGACCTACAGGAGCTTATGTGTACAAAACTTTTCTATTCGTTAATGCAGTATATAGCCAACTACATTTTACACTTCATTTACACAGGCATAGATAGATCATTAGAATTTCTTCAGATTGTAGGGAGTGTCTGTGCTCTAATAACTCATGTCCAGCTTAAGAATTTGGCTACTGCAATAGCAATACAGGATAATGTGTCTGTGTGCAGTATTCTTAATGTGTCACTGCTCCTTCTGGTACCAAATGACCTGCAAATTGGTGTAAGCCACGCTCGACAGGGGCCAGCGTATGCTGGGCAGACAAACAGTAGATGGGCCAGTGACTCTGTTTGGGCCTCACAAGATGGACATGTGCTGTTGCCTGTTGTTACCCATTTTGCTGTATAAGATCTTATTGGCAATGAGCCCACCCTGAATTGGAAGTACAACTTGCGGTTGTGCGGTTTAGATATCAGATCTCAATAGAGCTCCAAACTCGGCCAGGGTTTGCTTTCTAAGGACCCTCCCATCAGTGTTGACATGTCGCTGTTTCTGAGTGCGTTTTGTGACTCCAATTCCCAGTAATTTTCCTTAATGATCTCCTTTGAAAGGAATAGGGCACTCAATGGATTTTCCAACAAGTTAGACATGCCAATACTAACTAGGGAGGCTCTTACCTCTCGTAGCCACCTGATATTATGGAAGCCGTCTGCCTTGATTAAGTCGCTCAGGCAGGCAGCATAGGTTGCCAATTCCAGCATGCACCAGATTCTGTGCCAGTATAAGATGGGACGTATCCTGGCTAAACCAACCAGTGCTTTTCTACCTAAGTCGTGTAAGAATGGGCGCACTGGGGTGCTTTGTGGGAGACTGGTGATCTTTCACAGGAACCTATTTTCTGCTGTGGTTAACTGCAACAGATTCTCGTACCCCCAGAGCTCTGCCCCATATAGAACAGAGCTCACAACTTTCATTCTATAAATCTGCAACACCGGACTAACTGGCTTTGTAAGAGAAGTGTTGATCTCGGTTTGTAAGGCGCCTGATAGTTGTCGATGTTTCAGTGTGGCCGTGTCAAGCTGGCGATTCCATCTCATATCATTTTGCAAGATAACCCCCAAATAAGTACAGGCACTAACTTGTTCCAGCGGTCGATTATTCATATGCCTCTTCTGAATGTTCTATGGTGGTTGATGGTCATATATTTCATTTTGTATACATAAAATTCCAAACCCTGTAGGAGGCAAAACTTGTCAAAGAGTATAAAAGCAAGCTGAAGACTGCTAGGGGGTTTTGAAATAATTTGCGTGTCGTCAGCGAACATTAAAATAGGAATTTTTCTACCCGCTAAAACTGGGGCGTAAGTAGGGCCTGATGTTAAAAACTTGGCGATCACATTAATAAAAAGGGAGAATAATGTAGGGGCCATGACGCAACCTTGGCACACTCCTTTCTCAATGGGAAAGGGATTGGTGACATTCCCCTGAGAACCCCACCGTATTTGGGCAAAATTACCCTCATAAAGGGAGAGTAGCTCTGGAGGCATCCCTAGCTCCTGCAACACTACCCAGAGTTTGCTGCGAGAGACCAGGTCAAAGGCTGACTTGAGGTCGACAAAACCAGCATACAGGCTGCCCTTGCCTAAGACCACAGTCCGCCAATGTATTAGCATGAACTAAAACACTTGGTCAGTGGTGCTGATATGGTCCCAAAAGCCCGCCTGTAGTGGAGATAGGATATTCTGCTCATCTATCCAGTCTTGAACCTTATTTAATACCAGCCAGCCCATCACATTTTGCATGGAGTCTATTAGACTGATGGGCCTAAAGTTGCCTGGAAGGGATTTATCCCCTGTTTTGTACACAAGCATGATCTCAGCCCCTTTCCAGGAATCAGGAACTGGGGCACCTAGGGAGATTGCATTTGCCAGTAGCACGATATACCAGCTCCACTAGGGCTTATCGTGGAGGAAGATGTCAGCGAGGATGCCATCCAGACCCAGCGCTCTTCCCCCCTTACTGCATCTAAGGCAGCATAGAAATCGGCCAGAACAAAGACTGCTTCATAATAAAATAAATGGGGAAGTTTGGGAGGATCCCCCTTGTCTATGCCACAAGTGTATTGGGGGATCAAAGTTATTAACCCATTGGTCCTGGGCTTCCTAATTTTGTGGCGGTGAGGGCTGTCCTCCCTTACCCCATTTAACTATATTCCAAAATTGTTTGGAGTTGTTACTGGCACATGCCGATCTAAGGCCCTGCCATCTTTTTTCATCCCATTGCTTCTTAGCCTTTTCCTGAGACCTCCTATAGTTTCTCCTGGCTATCCGTACACTCCCTGGATCCCCTGCTTTGATCGCTTCCACCAGAACTCTACATGCCAGTCTACGTTCCTCGTTGAGCCATTGGCATAGATTTTTTTGTTGGGTGCTCTTTGCCCTACCTTCCTTGAAGAAATAAGAGCGTAGCTGGGTGAAAAATTTGTTATGAGAGGCGGTGATGACCTCAGGGAAGTCGGTGTCAATGAAACAGGTCTCTAATTCAGCTATCATGAGCTCAGTGTCCTTAGCAATAGTGCTTAGCAATTCAGGCATCTCTAATATCACTGCCCATTTCAGTCGCCGCATATCATTTGTGGGGACCACGTCAAGGGTGATAACTGCGTTAACTGGTTGTATGGATTCCGCCTGGGCTTGCAATTCTAAAATCGTGCATAGCGGGTTATGGTCACTCTCTAGGCGGTCCCTTACAACCATATCCCGAAGGTTGTACCATAGCTTTAAATTGATAAGCAGATAGTCTATACGGCTCGCGCTAAGGCTGTTATTGAATGTGTTCGCCCCATGTCTATCTGAGGCAGTTCTCCTATTTGCCGCCCTTAGCCCTTTTTCTAAGCAAATGTATTTAATTTGAATTGCCGCATCTGACCATTATTTAATAGATGTTAATTCAAATCTTAGGATACCCCACTCGGTGTCTTTCTTCCTTGCAAGATCATGCTCCTCATTACCAAGGGGCTCAAAGGTCGAATTAAAATCACCCGCAACCAACACTAGGGAATCCCAGGAATGCAGGTCTAGGAGATCGCCGAGGGCCGTTAAAACGTACGACCTCTTCCCCCCACTAAGTACCCTTACATATACATTATAGATATCAATGTTTCATTGCGGGCTTGCCTTCAACCTGATGGCAAGTATATCATTGCTCTGAGTCAGGAGTACCTGGATATTATAAGTGATGGCTTGACGAACCCAAATTGTTAATCCCCGATGGGCGAACTTTACCCCCGCTGGTAGCTGGAATGTGGTAGTTTAAATAGCCTGGGCAATGGAGAGTATCCACCAGCCATGTTTCTTGAAAGAGGCAGATATTTTGTTGCTTAATGAAGGTATGCCAATCAGGAGATGTAACCTTTGACATCAACCCCGCTATGCATGATATTACAGCTAGCCTTGATGGAGTAGAAGGAGGTGTGATCTGCCCATTACACCTAGCGGCTAATTTTGCTCTTTTATCCAATCTTCCGGCCAGTAGGGGGGATGTTATGATAATGTTTCTTGTCACTATATGGGGGGATGTTATGAGATTGTTTCCTAACACTGTAGGTGATCGGATCGGTTCCATAAGGTCATCGCACTCGCTGGTGGATGTTTGTTTTGTTTGTTCCCTGAGGGTGCCATCGAGTTGCAGTAACCTCCAATCAACCTCCCCGGGGAATTTTCCACAGAAGGAAGTTGGTCTCGACAAGAACAGAAATTACACAAACTGCCTAGAGCTCCTTGCAGGGTTCTTCGGGGTTCATTGTTGGACCAAGGACAGGATTGAGTCTTGGGTTCTTCTCAAGATGAATAACGTATTGGTGGTACAGTACATCAACCGTCTTGGGGGCGCAAATGGTCAAAAGCCCTGTCAGACTGGGCAAAAGACTTCTGGCAGCACTGCCTGGACCATCATGTGTCGGATAAGGCAGAATATTTTCTCGGTCAAGCAAATCAGGTGGCAGACTGACACTCCCGCCATCTCCATTACACAACTTTATGTAAGCTGGACCCAGAGATTTTCTCGAAGAGCTCGGATAAGTGGGTCCCCTTCTCGGTGGACCTGTTTGCCTCACGCCTGGTCCATCAGGTGATCTGGCTCTTCAGCTTTCTCAAGGAAATAGCCTGAGAATGGTCGTTCTCCCTTGTAATTACAAGGGGCCCATTCCTTAGTGCAGGGGAGTTACTAGCACCTGAACTACAACCCGATATAGGGAGTGTAAGTTTGAGAAACAACCAATTCATTGGTGCTCTTTACAGAGGTGGGGATCACTAATTTCACAGCATATGGGAAATTTTCCACAGAAGGAAGTTGGTCTCGACAAGAACAGAAATTACACATGAACTGCCTAGAGCTCCTAGCGGGGTTCTTTGTGGGAATAAGGATCTCCATCCCCACAAAAGATTAGGTATATTACACTAGGTTCTGAATAAATGCAATTGATCCTTAGGGACAGAAAATGCATGAAACTATTGACCACTAATTTAATTTAACTAATCTTTCATACATGTATCATGCAGAAAAGCATGACTATTTATAAGAGAACACTAGGAACATTATTTCCTGTAGTTTCTCACTTGCTCTTTTAACCTGTACGTTGATCCTTTATCAAAATTAAAGGAATCAGCAAGTTACCGACAGCCAATTTTATTCATCCCTCACCAATCTTTCAAATCAGGAGCCGGTACTTATTAACATACCTAGATCTTATTAATTGAGAAAAAAAAGATCTCCAGCAAAGAGCCCTCTTGAGGGGCCTGTTAGACATTGCAGTGCCAGCCAAACAAGAAGCAAATCCCAATGATGAAGCTTGCAACCCTAGGGTGGGTGAGGGCTTGTGTTCCTATGAGCAGATGGTCCTAGTGGGTTCTTTGTATTTAATATACTACCTTGAATCAATATCAGAAAGATAAACGTATACAGGACAGGAATCTCTCCTTGTCCTCCAAAAATGAAGATAGGATTTGATAGCACCTTGAGGCTCCTTTCTGAGCAAGTGTTGCGCTCCACAAACTCTGCTCGAGGGCACTTCATGCTCTTTCTCCTGGATCATTGCAACAGAAGACAGCTGGAACAAATTGTCACGGACCAGAAGAAGATAGTCTTGCTACCAGGTGGTTTTTGCTTTGCCTCGGTTATTCGTACCATTCACAGCACTTTAAGCACTTTAAGCAGAGCCAGTGAGGGTAACCTTCAGTGGGTAGAGCACAGGCATGCTTTTCTCCTTCACTGAAAGGAAGAGCGCTTGGTATCAGACCCAGCTGCTGAAACTCAGTACTTAGTTTTTGACACTTCTTTTTAGTGCTAAAATAAAATGGTTTTCAGGATAGAGATACCCTTGTTCGGCATGCAAGCCAGGTGGTTCTTGTGGGCCCTTGTACCACTGGTAGCAGACAGAGTGCATCCATGCACGGGAAGACTCTTGCCCAGACTCCAGATGCAGCAGTTATGCAGCCAGTTGCTACGAACTGCCAATGGCAGGGTGCAATCGAATTAAGGCTTGAGCCTTACGGCATAAACTACCTAATCTGAAGGAGGAAATGGAGAGAAAAACAGGAAGACAGCATCCCTAAAATTAGTCAATAAAATGTTGCGATACCCACTAGGAATCCACTCAGCACTAGACAAGCAGGTTCAAAATCATATTGATTGGTGGTAAAAAAGAAAACTGACAGCGGTGCGGCGTGCCACATGTAATATATCTGATACCAGGCTGCAAGGCTCTGAATTATAAACAGCTACAGGTACAGTTTTCAGTCCTGTCACTATGCACTGCCAAAACCCACAAGTTGAGAATAGAAGAGTCAAGACAAAGGTGCAACTGACGTGACTGTATCTGTCTGAAAAAGCTTTAGGATAAGGATCACGATGAATCATAGTAAGTTAATCTTCAACAGTTCCATCAGAAAGCATTTGTCAAGAAAAAACAGAGGCACACTCTTCAGGATTTTTCATCAACAAAATCCACAAAGCGCAGAGTTTGAGTGGTTATGTTATTGCAGTGAATTCTGGGATGAGGCAGCAGACTACTACATTAACCCATTAACTGCTGGGGCATCTGCACGCTGGAGTGCCAGATATTTTTCCAATGTTTGCAGAGGCTTTCAGGAAACAACGAAGAAGCATCCCCCGTGCCATTTGTGGCTCATGTCCATGATACTTGTATACATGTCACTAGGGCACACTTTGTACACTTTTTAAGACATACATATAAGCAAATAGGCCGAGCACGGGGTTAAAGTGACAGTGCCAAAGTGTTCTTTCATAACCCTTATGATTAGCAAAATTTCCTGCATAAAAGGTTATAATTTTATTTAGGTTATGGGTTGCATCTTTTGTAATTAACATTGCTGTTTGGAACAATAGGTCTAAAAATGTCTTTAAAGAAGCAAAGTAAAATATTTTTAAAGAAAATGTCTCTTTGAAACGAGTGTTTCCAGCATCTCACCCAAAGGTGGAGATATTCTGTTTTAGTGAAAACAGGCAATTGATAGTAAATATTGGACTAATGGAATTCCACTTGTCACTTTTCCAGCACTCTGTGACCAAGGCGAGAGACAGAATTCCTGAACAAAACTTAATTTATATTTTTCAAATATCATAATTCAGGAAAATCCACAAACCTCTTGCTCTATATGCTTTTTGCATCTATACAAGCAACTGCCAAAATGCTGGCATTCACACTCCCAGTTCAATACGTATATCATAACAATTCAAGGTATGCGTTGGGCAGCAACTGAGGGTACGTAAGCCAGAAGATCGGACACCAAAGTTTCTGAAATTACTTCGTGACAAACCTGAACCTGAGTTTACTAAGGCAAACTTGCTTGTGACTCAGGAATCCTTTATACAGTTTGAGGTGCTCATGGTTTATAGTATCCTTCGCTCCCAAATCAAGGTCTATGGTATAGGGGAGATTCTCTTTAGTAATGTTAAAACTAGGGGTTGGCGGAATTTGCATAATCGCGATAGGCAAATCTCCACGAAATGGTAAAAAAATCTCCGCGAACACGCAGAAATTCCGCGAACGAGTCATTCAGCTTTTTTTCCTGTTTGCAATTGCTGTTTGCGTGCTCGGGGGGAACACGCATTGCGAGAACGCGAAAAAGCAAAAAATTCCACGAAGTCGCAGAACGCAGAATTTTGGGCAATTTCGCGTTCTCCGCGGAAAACGAAATTACCCAAATTCCGCAAATTCCACGAGAGGAACGGAATTTGCCGCCCAGGCCTAGTTAAAACCTTTTAACTTATGTATTTTCGCTCATGGGTAGGGAAAGGCAGGTCATACAGGCCCCAAGACCAAGCATCATATAATGCTGCTAAAAAGGGATATTCTCTACATGCCTTGAGATTCACAGAAAACACAAAAAGCTTCTTATTATTATTTTAATAAATCTGAAACTTAAATCTTAGTTAGATGTCATCAATTTAGAGTTTTCTACATCTTAGAATATTTCAGGCAATCTATTAGACAGATGCCTAAATTGATAAATTGATAATTTTTCGTATTACAGAAACCTTCTGACATCAGACTTTTTAACTAAAGTAAGAACATGTCATCTCTAGTCGCATGCAAAAACGTATTATGGGCATTACAATCCTCCCGTCTGCCATACAAAGGCTGCAACATAGAGCAGACACCGAACTTCCCTCAAAGTGTGTGAGGGAAGATAGTATGCATGTGGAAGCAGGGAGAAAGTGTGCCCTCAACACAATTGTACCTCACACACACTCACTGACACAAGGCAGACCTTTTGCCCTCGCCAAATGATACGGTCTGTATCCGCCCAAGTCTCTGGGCCTACATTGGCAAAGCCAATAGTTCTTGCCTATACAGGTGCCATTGGCTTTGGCAATGTGTTTTAGCAATGTTGTACACCAGTGTGGCTGCTGTTCAGCATGACTAAAAGTTAGTGGCATGGAGTGGGGTGGGGCAGACTGGGGTAGATTAGAGGGGGGTAGAGTAAAGTTGGGTAGGTTAGAGGAGTTGGGCAGATTGAGGTAGAGTGTGGTAAATTGTAGCGGGAGAGACTGGGGTAGAGTTGGGTAGACAGGAGAAGGGTAGATTGGAGTGGAGTAGACCGAGTGGAGTAGAGTGGGTTTGATTGAAGAAGAGTGGGGTAGTTTAGGGTGGGGTGATGTGGGGTGAAGTATATTGGAATGCAGTAGATTGGAGAGAGGCAGATTGCAGTGTGTGATTGGAGTAGGGTAGGTGGGAGTGGATTAGATTTGAGTCAGGGAGTGTTGTAGATTGGTGTGGTAGATTGGAGTGGGGTTGATTGGATTGGGGTAGATTGGGGTGGATTGGGGTAGATTGGGGTGGAGCGGGGCTGATTTGAGTTGAGTGGGATAGATTGGAGTGGAGCATATTGGAGAGAAGTGGGGTAGATTTAGGAAGACTGGAGTGCCATGGAGTGGGGTGGGGTAGACTGGAGTGGAGTAGATTGAAGTGGCGAGGAGTGGGGTAGATCAGGGAGTGGCAGATTGTGGGGGGTAGATTGTGGTAGAGTGAGGTAGATTAGGGTAGATTGGAGTGGTGTTGAATGGGGAGGATTGGAGTGGGGTGGGTTAGATTGGAGTGAAGTGGGATGGAGTTGCTTTGGAGTGGGTTCGTCAGGGGTAGAGTGGAGTGGGGGAATTGGAGTGGAATATATTGGGTGGCTTGGGGTGGGGTAGGCTGGAAAGAAGTTGCAGTGGGGTAGATTGTGGTTGACTGGAGAGACAAAGTGGGGTGGAGTAGATTGGGGTGTAGTGGATTGTTGTAGATTGGGTCACACTGACTTGGCATGGAGTAGATTGAAGTGGGGCAGACTGAAGTGGGTTGGGTAGATTGAAGTGGACTGGGGTAGAGTGGAGTGGACTGGGGTAGAGTGTAGTGGGAAAAACTGGAGTGGAGTAGATTGGGTGGATTGGAGTGGGGTAGACTGGAGTGAAGTTGAAGTGGGGTAGATTGTGGTAGATTGGAGAGACATGAAGTGGTGTGGAGTGGATTGTGGTAGATTGGGGAACACTGAAGTAGCGTAGGGTGGAGTAGATCGAGTGAAGTGGGGCAGACTGAAGTGGAGTGGGGTAGATTGGAGTGGGATAGAGGGGAGTGGGGTTGACTGGGGTGGAGCAAATTGGGTGGATTGGCGTGGGTTAGCTTTGTGAAGGTTAGAGTGCTGTAGATTGGAATGGAGAGGGTTAGATGGGAGTGGAGTGTATTGGGGCAGATTGGTGTGGAGTGTGATAGATTGGAGTGGAGATTGGAGTGGCATGGAGTAGACTAGAGAGGTTGTATGGAGTGCAGTGGGGTAGATTGGAGTGGGGTGGAGTGGGGTAGACTGGAGTGGACTGGGGAGCACTGGGATAGATTGGAGTGGGGTGGATTGGGATAGATTGGAGTGGGGTGGAGTGGGTTAGATTTGAATGGGATAGATTGTGGCATATTGGAGTGGAGTGTGGTAGATTGCAGCGGTGCAAATTGTGTGAAGTGGATTAAATTGGAATAGGTTAGATTGGAGTAGAATGGGGCGATGCGGAGTGGAGGGGGGTAGGTGGAGTGGGGTGGGGTAGATTGAGTGGAGTGGGGTAGATTGGAGAGGAAAGTGGGGCAGATTTCACTGGAATAGATTGGGGTAGATTGTAATGAAGTGCAGTAGGGTAGGCTGGAGTGGATTGGGGTAGATTGGAGTGGAGTAAAGTGGCAGGCATAGAGTGGAGTGGCATGTCGTGGAGTGGAGTATTGTAGAATGGAGTGATGTGATGTAGAGAGGAAGGGCATAGAGTGGAATAGAAGGCTTTAGAGTGTAATGTGGAGTGGCATATGGTGGAGTATGCATGGTGTGGTAGCGCACTGCTAATACATCCAAAACATTTTAAATAAATAGAAATTTCCATTGCATTTTCACAGACATACAGCTTTACTGCGCACAAGCGATAATGTATGGAAATGTCAGCAACTAGTGTATACATGTGTTTGGATCGTATTCAAATAATTGTTTTCACCACACTTCACAATTCCCAAAAAAATGGGCTCCCTTTGTACTTTCCTAATTCTGATGTATTCTGAAATATCAGCAGTTCATTTTTGTGGTGTGCTACAAAAAATAACATTCTATAGCCTCTCCTCTTACATTGGTACCCAGCAGGATTGTCACACAAATGTTCACACTTTGAAGTCAGAGAATGAAAAGTAAACACCAAGCTCCCCTGGAAGACAGAGCCTGGCCTTTGAATGTACAGCAAATGTGACAAGAAAAGAACAAGATTTTAAGGGCTGTTTATAGAAAGCGAGTACTCAGAAGGATTCAGTAAACAAGGGATGCTACACGGGAGGGACAAACTCAAGCTGGCTAGCCTGAAATACATAGAGCCAGCAAATAGAAACTGTGCATTACAAACCACAAGCCAATACTAAGCAATGGGCAGAATGTATTCCCAGGGAAGCTTCAGAATGCCCACCAGAAGTCAGCGAACCAGATAGCTGCACTGTCTAGTAGACTTTGGCCTAAAAATACATAACAGTTCAACTTCGGAACTCAAAGCTTTGGAACTAGAAGGAAGGAAGGGTCAACAAAGTGCAGAAATGAAAGTAATCACCAAAATGTATCATGGAAAGGAGAAGGAGACTACACATAAAAAGGCAACTTTTTTACGTGATGGGCAGGAGCACAATAACATAATTTGGGAAAGAAAAATATCCATAAAATCATAAGACATAAATACATTTATTCCCATTCAATATAGTTACACGTTTTAGTATAGTTACAAGCTTTAGTATAGTTACAAGCTTTAGCATATTTCACAGGGTAACATGCTTAAAGTATTCCCCACAGTCAGCCTGGGAATCCTCAGCAGTACAGGTTTTAAGAGCAATGCTTACACACACCCCTATAATATCGTTACAGCAATGCAGCAATGCACATTGGGCAGTCTCGCCACAACTGTGGACAATGAGGTGAAAAGACACTGCAGTCTAGTCAACAAATTTTTCTAAAAGGCATAAAAAAGCTCAGAATTTCATAGTAACAACAGTGTAAACAGTAGCGCCTCAAGAAAGGGGTGGAAAGAGGGCTGTATGTGAATCTATGAAAAGTGCAACATCTTGAGAAGTGTAGTTCTATGTTAAAGAGATTTTTATATTAAATGTTTTGTATTTGACGGACATTGATGCATAAGTACACAAATGTTATTTACTGTTTTATTCAAGTTTAGATCTACAATAGCTAATATAGGCCTGCATTTAAATCGGCTAACTCTGGCTGCCATCTTGTTTGGGGAAAGGTGAATATTTTATTTCTAGGCAAAGCTAGAGTTCCAATTAACTAACACAATATTCCCACTTGCGCCATGAGTAGACAAGATGAAGATTTGGGGGAATTCCTTGGTTTAAAAGGGCTAATTTGCTTAAATGGTTGAGCAGGTGCAGACCGTCCAGCGAAACAAACGTACAGAAGAGGTAACCAACATTGTCCCATAGATTAGGTGTTTGTACATGCCTGGAACTACGCTAAGGTAAAAACGTTTTAAGTAAATCAGGGTAAAGAAAGTGACCATTATCAATTGTTCTGTAAAGTGGAGAGAGGGCTCCCAAGACTCTGTGAAAGAGTCCTCCCCCAACTATGGCATATCCACAACGTCTAACTATAAAATTAACAGATGAATATTTAGGGAAACTAACTAAGTTTCAACAAAATGTAACCTTGGAGGTGGGGAATGCTCAGACAATTTCATGGTTTGAGGAAAAAATCTTTCAGGTTGTACAATGCCTCAGAGCAGACCTAAAGATGAATGGAAAGGGAATTAAAGATCCACAAGCCTATTATAGAAAGCAAATATGCTGGTTTGACTTAGAATGTAGGGATAAAAAAAAAAGGTCAATAAGAAGAGATGAAAGACGCCTGAGGCTAAGGTTTGATCATGAGGGCTTTACCAACTTAACTAATATAAGGAAAGATTATAACATGTTGGTGAGGTCTCAGAAGAGGAGATTCAAAGAAAAATGCTGGGATAACCTATTTGAAACAATAGAAACAAAAAATATCAAAGGCTTCTGGCAGTTGATTCAAGATGCCTCGGGCGGTCACCAGAAACCCTGAGCTGTGTAGTTGATGAGGCATCCTGGGAAGAGAACCTAGGCCAATTATATATGGCTAGCAATGCGTCATCAGTAAGTGAGGGAATAGCACCTAAGATATGGGAGATATGCGATGGAAAAAGTGAAGGACACCATCAGGCAGTTAAATCTAACTCGAGCCGCTGGGCCACATAACTTACCTGCGGTTATAATTAAAACAGAGTTAAACGGGGAGGAGCCAAGATGGCGATCGGGATGGCTGCATAACCGCTTGGCTCCGCGAGCCCTCCCGCCCCGCACGTATATCCTGAGGATAAACCTGAGCAGTATTTGCTAATCTAAGTAGGTGACGGAAAGCATTCACTTACCATCTGCTTTTGAGGCTCCACCGTGCAGTAGACCCGAAGAAATGTCCCCGTCTGTTTGGCGGCCTTCGAGGTGCCGAGACCGGGATCTCGAGTGAGGAGAGTGTCCGGCCGTGATTGCAACACCAGCGGCCTCTGGTTGTGATGGGAAGACGGTCGGAGAGAACCTGAGATCCGCGAGCCGGGAGAGATGATACCAACCCACTCCCAATAGTGGTTTGCCCTGCGGGAGATGTGATATAGCTGGGCCGGAGAGAGTCCATGATGCCCAGTTCCCCTTCGGTGTGATACCCGGTCATGTTAACAGCCCCCCCCCCCCGGGAGCCGGTGGGTGACTCCCGGGAGACAGCAGGGAGCTTGTTTAGCCTTTCGGTGACTCTCCTTTCTGTTGCCTGCCCCGACCATTCAGATCCCGCTGTGAATACTGCTGGTCCCGGGGGTCGGACCCGATCCTGAGGTGAGGCGGAGGGGAAGAAGAACGTGAAGGCGGAAATGGCGGATGCTACTTTCTCGCGCACCCCTCATCCGGGCGGAGAAACCGGTGCACAAGAGAATCCCGGGGTTTGGCTATGCGAGAAAACGCCTACGCCCAAACGTATACTGGCTGCACTAACAACCCTGCAGACTGCCCTGATCCGGGAGGCCCGAGAATTGGGACAAAGGATGGCCGCCATTGTTGTCCCACCACATTGTAACGGCACAGATCGCTCTCAAGGAGGCGCCGATGTGTCTGCCTCTGCTTTGTTGCCGTATTCCCCGGATGAGTCTACATTCTTGGAGACGTGGACTGATTTGGTTCATGAGCTTACTGTGGATACACCTGTGGCGCATGTGATTGTCTCATTGGGGCCTTTCTCTGATTGGCGAGTGGAGGAACAGCGTCGATACACGGTTTGGGTGGCCCCGTCGGGGTTTCGGCGCTTCCCGCATCGTGTGTTTCCCTTTCCATGTCTGGCGGGACTGTGTTTGGACTCGAGACTGTTGGCGATGTTGACATTGTCACAATCAGACTTCCGCCATGCATCATCGGCGAAATTTCGGTGGCAGGGATCCTATGGAGCGGCGACAATGCCTTATCCTCCCGGTACAATCGGACCCTTTGTGCTACTTTGTATCCCGTTTGAGGGATGGCTCGACGTTGGTACTATTGACAGACGAGGCCAAGGGTGAATTTGCTTGGGACATGGAGGGACTCTTAGATGGTTGATGGTGATTTAAGGGGCGCTTAGCGGAGATGTAACTGATTGCATTATAAGTGATTGCTGCTACTTGTACTTTTTCTACAGTTACTGTTTATACAAATTTTTGCACGCGGGGGTGGGAGGGGCCGGATGACCAGATCGAGGGCCCTTCTCCTGTATTTTTTCTCTTCTTTTTCTCTTTTTCTTCTCTGTATTTCGGGTCTCTTATTTAGGGCGACAGGCACGCTGCTGGGGGGGTAGGCCGTAGCCTTCTGCAGGGGTGAAGGGTTGGGAGTTGGGGGATGGGTTTGTTATTTTGTTCTCGCTTTGTTTCTATGGCCCTTTGCCCTTTTCCTCTTTCGATGTCGTCGTTTTCCATGTCTCCCATACTGTGTTTCGCCTTGAGGGGTGGGGTTAGTTCGTCATGATTGCTTTGTGTTTACTGCATTTATCCTGACTCATGTACCCCTTCCCCCGTCTCTTACACTCTATGTACAGCACTGGCGTAACACCTTTTGCTTTTAGTTAGCTGTCTTAGGGGTGTGTGTGATTATGCGACATTGATTTTTACTTTCTTTTTCGTTATTGTAAAATGAACCGTCTCTGATCCTTCTTATCGCATGGTACTTTAATTATATGTCATATCCTGGATACTACTCAGCCTTTGAACTCCGGACTGCTGTATGTTTTTCTATTACATTAATTTTTTAACCGATTTGAATAGCGGCCGGCCGGATTGGTTGTAGGCCCATGTTTGTATCTCCGTAATACAATAATAAAGGTTCTTTAAAAACAAAAACAAAAACAAAAAACAGAGTTAAACTGGTGGGCACAATTTTTCTCAAATATGTTCTCCTCCGTGCTAGAACTAGGTATTATTCCAAAATCATGGAGGGGTGCGGTGATTAGGCCTCTGCATAAAAAAAGGGGCAGGAAGGACCCAAAAAACTACAGATTAATTAATCTGTTAGACATTGGGGTAAAAGTATTTTCTAAAATAATCCTAGGCAGACTGAAGGACTGGGTAGAATTATACTTGATTGTGCCAGTGTAGCAAGGAGGGTTCAAGGAGGGGCACTCAACCATTTATCACTGTTTTGCCTTGTGGGCATTAGCTCGGAAGGCGTTAGATCAGCAAGGTAGATTTTTTTGCTGTTTTGTTGACTTTCGGGCGGCGTTTGATCTAGTAGACAGGGAGTGTCTCTGGGAGTCGCTTAAAAGGTATAATATTCCAGAAGAGCTCCTAGTAATAATTCAGGAATAGCATAGCCAGAACTGGGCTCAAGTCATTAAAGATACTATGGGGGGTTTGACAACGGAGATTGCTATTAATAATGGTCTAAGACAGGGATGCATATTGGCCCCACTTCTTTTTGCAATCTTCCTGCTGACCTACCTTCCTCATTCCTCCGTTTCATGAGGGGCGCACTCCCGGACCGGGGGCACCAGACGGCGGCCCAGGGCATTGGCAGGGGAAATAGCTACCTACTCCACGCCGATCTTCCACGCCGACCCCCGCAAACCCTGAGAGCCGCGGTTGAGACCGAGGGCGGGCGGGGATGCTGCTGCACGGTCCCCCGCCCAGGTGCCAAATCTCCCCACTCCAGTGAACGTTTGAGGCAGCTACTGGGGGTCAGAACACGGACGCATCGCTGGTACCGCCACCTCCCCCCCTCATCTTACTGGCATTTCCAGAGGTGGCTGTCACTTCGCGCTACACCTCCATCTTGGCAGCAACGGCAGAGAATGGCCACAGCGGACCCGACGCGCATGCAATCTGGGAGTGCACTGGCGGGCTGCGGCGATCCTCCGTTGAGATCTGGGAAGAGAACGTCCGTCGGGTGCTGGAACGGAGCGCACTCCAGCTGTAGCGGTGAGACAGTCTTGGAGGGCAGTTGCGGGGCGGCCCGGGATACCGGACTAGTGCCCCCCACACAGTACCTGACTTTAAGACGGCGGGCGGCAGCTGACATCGCAACAAAGGCACCCTTGGGCTGAATACTGACAGATTGAAGCAGAGGCCACGCACAGCAAGAAGTCAGCGCCGGTGGTCACACTGAGGATTGACAAAGCACTACAAGGGGGACACCAGAGGCTCAAAGGCAGATGACACGAGGTCTGCCTGATTCCAAAATGGCCGAGACCACACACGGTGAGCTCGACTCCATGTAGCACCAGAGTGCACATCTACAAGCAGGAATCAGGCCGGACAGGGCACCTTCATTTTGGCCTGGGGTACTCCTATAAGACGCATCGGAGAGTCGGATGATCATAATTACAGACCCCGATACGGGTATCACTTGAGGCACTGCATTTGTGGACCACAGACTCTCATGGACTTCTTTACTTTTCCTTCTGTCCTGCCCGCCATTTTGCTGCTGTTCTCGGCCGTTTTTCTCTGGTCCCTGGCCTGTCTTCTTGTCCATTCCTTCGTCTTCTACCCTTTTCCCTCGTTTCCCCCTTGATGTTCCCCAAATGTTTCTTCCCTTCTCTGCTTTGCCTTCTCTCCTTACCCTTGATTCCCTCCCACCCTCCCTTGGTGTTGTGACCACGTCCCCCCTACTACCCCACTTAAGAGAACTCTGCCTGAGGAAATCTACTATTTGTGTATATATATGTTTATAGGGATAACTCTAATCACTAGTATATGAAGGAGACCTTTGTACCATCTACCGTTCCTATGTGACTCTTAGAGTATATCCCGTCATATCCCTTCCCTATGTATATAGAGATAACTCTAATCACTAGTATATGCAGACCTTTGTACTCTCTACCATTCATATGTGACTCTTAGAGTATATCCACTTGTATCTCCTCCTTGTGTGACTTTACATCTTGTACATTTGCAATTTTTTCCGTGTGTATCCTCTTTGTAACGCATGTAATCCTAAGTCCTTATGTTTTTCAACTGGTGCTTATGTAAAGCGCTCTGACACCTTCGGGTAAAGTTCGCGCTATAGAAAATCGCATAAATAAATTAATGATGGCGAGAAGCGCAAGCCCAAAGGTAAATGGGAAGCATGTGTCCTGTCCACTGTACGCAGACGACTTAGTAATTCTCGATCAAACAGAAGTGGGTCTGCAGAGGAAGCTAAATGCGTTTGATGCATATTGTGCTTCAAAACACCTTACAGTTAACATGGACAAAACAAAATAGTGTGCTTTGGGAAGAGAGATCAAAATAGGAACTGTTTTTTGGGGCAAACAAAACTAGAAGTGGTCAACAAATATAAATACCTGGCAATATGGTTTGACAGGTCACTGAAATGGAGTACGCACTTGGAGGCCCAGAAAGCCAAAGCTTTAGCCTTGGTCTGTGGGCTGAAAAAATTCAATCGTAATTATGGTGCTATGTCCCATAGACCCCTGTTGAAGGCATTTAATGCAATGATCCCCCCACAACTGCAGTATGGGGCAGAAATGTTATGTTTAGGAGGGAAAAGTATGTGGGTCAGCAAGGAAGGTAAATGCTTAAAAGCATTGATGTCACTGCCTAGCTCATCAATGATCCGGGCCATTAGGCTAGAGCTAGATTTGATATCATGGAATGCCCAGGTCCAAGTGAGTTTACTTAGATTCTGGAAACGACTGGGGGCAGGGGAAGATGGTAAAGTGTTGGTTTGGTGTATGAAGGAGATACAGTTGAGCGAACTAAAGAGGGCGAAAGTAATAAGTAAGAAACTGTACTCCATCAGTGAAAATTTGAAGGTGAAAATTGACCCCCAGTCCTTGCTTATTGAAGAAACAAAAAGTGTACTCAAATCCCTAGCGAAGGAAAAGTCCAGACTAAGTGATATGGAGTATTTGAGACAAAAAGAGTCAGTGCAATTTTTGATAAATAGTTGGAGGAATGAAAAATGGTATCCTTACCTAGATACCCGACCAAATCAATGGCTCAGAATGGAACTTTTAAGAATGAGAGTAGGCATTAACTCCGCTCGAGCCAATGACAAAATAAAAGGAATACTGATGGACCATGAGGGCAGGTGTAAATGTGGGATGGGTATGAAATGTAATTGCCTTCACATTCTGTTTGATTGCAAAAAATTGCTAGACAAACGAAAATTGTTCCTATGTCCAGTATTTTTAATGTATGGGATTGGGTCACGGATGCAAGCAATTGAGCTCCTCATGGACATGCAGTTCCTCGATATAGCAATAGCAGTGGCGAAGTATATGAAGGGGGTTAAAAGGTTACTCATGGAATATGGAATGGAGGAGTTGTCTGTGTACTGACAAAGAGAATTTGTAAATATGGTAATTTTAAGTGGTTTAAACAGAAAATCAAAAAGTCTAGATTATATAGGTGTTTTAGATTGTGTCCATACATTGAGTATGTATTTGTTTTAACAAAACTAAGTGCAATTTTAGGATAATTAAATTATCTATGGTAAGGAGATAATGAATTTGTAATAATCACTTTGTTTTTTAATAATGCTTTTTTACAATTTTAATCAAAGGTTGTGTTTTAATGGCATGCTGTTTAATGACCGATGGTCAAAATAAACGTATCTTTTGAACACAATATTCTTTTGCCATGTGAAATGTCTCTTTTTTCAGTAAGATAATCGTGGAATGTTAGATTTGGATGGACTACTCATGGAGGCATCTGCAGAATACAGCTTGTCCATGTATCTCATGTAAGTTTGAAGGGCAGATTGGAGATGCATTGTGATGAATCCTGAGAACCTAATGAGTACACAAGTGTATTATTTAACTTTAGCCTGATCAGACTATTTTATTAGAACTGTGCATAGGTGTAGAATATGTTAGAATTGTGTGATTTAAGCTTCTTCAGAGAATATTACAGTAGAGAATGCTTCAGTCTGTTTTCGATGCATTTTAGAGCAGAGTAGAAGGTTTTAGGGTACTCTCATTATGGGAGAACTGACTCTTCTTAATCCTTCACTTCGAGGCGACCTTATACGGGTTCGACCTCTCTTTCTTATATGCCTGATTTGATTATACTACATCTTACTTGCTGTATTAATATCTGAGTAATAGATATAAATGTCATGATTTTTGCCTTTTGTAAATGATTAACTTATAAGAAATCTTTATGGTTTGAAACATTACCCTTCTCTGTCTCTCTTCTGGAGCCTAATGTGCTTCACATTGTTTAAATGTATTGATTTATGGAGCAGCCTCAGTTTTAAATTCCGATTCATCAGATAGAGCTTTATGGATCCCGAAATCTGCACATGTAAAAGTGCTAACACAAGCAAGAAATTGTTCTCCAGTACTGGATCCTTCAATGCTTTACAAGCTTGAATTATGGCTACGAAAGCAGTACCAAAAAGGGTAAAAATAGCTAAAGTTGGGATGAGGTTCACCTTAATGAAACAGGTTCTGTAGCACAGTAAGTCAGACAGCAGTATCTATCTTAACTGGATGTCAAGGCAATAATGCTTGGGGAGGTGTGTGCAGTAGCCCATGTAGCTGTTTTACAAACATCAGTAATAAACACGTCTATAATGCATGCCTCCCTCTGGTGGAGTGGGCTCCCATCTTTCCCACTTTGCGTCATAGACTGATGCATGTCGTAATCCAGTAGGAAATGGCTTTTTAAAGAATGATTTACTTTTTTGGCATTGGCAAAGGAGGCAAAGAGCTGGCTGGAGAGTAGGAAGACTTGTCCTTGGCCATATAATAGGTCAGACAAAATCCGAAAGGAAGTAACCTTTCAGCCACAGCAGAAGACTGAGGAAACGAAGTTGGTAAATGTAGTCTCATTGAGGTGAAAAATAGTTGCCACTTTAAGAATGAAATACAAGTCAGTCCACAGAGTACTTTCGCTGAACTTAGTGAATGATTCTTTGACAGGAAAACGCAATGGGTAAGCAAAACAGTCATCTTCAAAGGAAGCATCTGCAGTGGAGCCTTGTGAATGAGCATGAAGGGCTCAACATGGGCGCATCCAGCACAGGTGATCTCCCAGGCTGCTGGTTGTTTTACAAGTGATGTAAAAGTTGGAACTAGCTCTCTCAAATACTCTTTGATCACTCTGATGGAGAAAACGTAGGCCAGATGTATTTTGATGCAGATGCCATATGAACACATACATATTGGTTACTTGAGTCTCACTCTGGCCAACTACAGTAAGTGCGGGGAGATCTCATGAGGCTGTATTTTGAGGGTAATATGTTTCGGACAGTGCCTAGAAACAGATTTTTTTTAAACTTTAAGATAAAGACTTTGAGTGTGAATTTCGTCCTGGCTCCAGAGGCCTGATCACCAAAACTCTATAGCCCCAGCTAAAGCCATTAGGATAATTCAACAAGGTTCTTCTTTCCACTTTGCAGAAAAAACTGGAACTCAGTGGATTGGATGAAAGGCATAGGCAAATATCCCATACCTGAGAGTCAAAAGCACTTCACCTTGATTCCCTGGATAGGACTATCTGCAGGCAAAGAACTGACATTTTGTGTTTTCCAGAGCTGCAAATAGGTTCAACAGCAGTAGTACCAGTTTTTGGAATTTAGATTTAGGTGCTTAGGGTCTAGTTACTAGTTACTATAAATGACAACTGATATCTTGACTTTTCTAGGTGTCAGTAAATAAACAAAAATCTGTTGTAAAAACAGTGAAACAAGCCCTTCAAACAGTTTAGGAAGTCTGGAGACATATGTGAACATGTCACCGTGAGGATGGTAGCGTTGCTATCACAATTTTAGTGTGGACATTTATAATAGTGGTTTCCTTTCCCTGAAAGTGGGGCATACAGTGCATATTCAAGCCCTAGTGACAAACGGCATCGGGGGATCTGGTCCCAGTGTGCCACATTCATCATCATTACTGTCCCCTCCCCCCACTTGGAGAGTGGCTCGCCAAACATCAACTTGAGAGGCTGAGAAGATATTGCAAGAGGAGAAATCCTGGAATGCATAGCAATTGTTGAAGCATCAGCAGAAGTCAAAATAACAGTTGTTGATGCTTGACATTCAACGAGAAAAGTTCATTGAGGCGGAGAGAGGAGATGAGAAGGTTGGAGGGGTATGACCAGATGATGAAGTGTGACTTCAGGAGGGCTGTCTGCAACACGTGAACTACTGCAGAAAACACAAGCGCAGGGTGGACTGCAGACATTAATGATGCGGATGCCTGGTTCACTACGCCTGTAATAATAGAATTTTTCTGGAAGGGGCTCAAAATGGCAGAGAAACTTACTGTACATGGTACGTGTGCTTCTGCTGCTTTGGCAACAATGAGGCCACTGACTGTGTGTCCTCTGTGGCCATCAATGCTATTGACTTAGTGTCGTTGGAAGGTGCGGCCCTCCATGCTGCAGGGATCATCAGTGACATTGTGACACCAACACTGGATATCAAACCAAAGGTGATTCATGCTCCACCTTTATTTCAAGATTTCCCAATAGTTTCTCATCAGACACCAGAAGTCTGCTTCTTCGAAGCAGAGGTTGTAATGTGAAGGGCTGGGTCTTTGAAGGGGAGGAGCTGGCAGGCACTTAAGAAGCCATCTTTCTTGATGCCTTGAAACCACTGGTTTAGGGAGAGCTACAAACTGATTTGCCACCTGAGAAAGCCAATTCGAGGGCAAAATTTAACAGCCTTTTCCTGTCCATCAGCTTTTTGCCTGTGAAGGTTTTGCAGATGACAACATTAAGAGGTGGAGTGACTGCACGATTTGCGTGGATGGAAAAATATTACAGAAGCGTATGTGAAAAGTGCTTTTTAAACATTGGCAATTGAGGATGCCCAGCTCAACCGCAGGGAATAAATCAAGCATGTTACAAAGCAAGTCGGAGTTCACAACATTTCAAAGGCAATTCGCCACATTGAATTACTCTGTGACTAGCACTGTCGATAAAATGCATTTCATTTCATCTAATAATGTATTTCGAAGGAAATGTAAATTCATAGATCATTTACCTTTGCATACCAATGTAACAAACAGAACTTGTGTCTTGAGAAACAACAGTGAACACACTTCACTCTTACATCAGAAGGTGGGGGCCTGTACCAGTGCCATGGGAGAACATTTCCCAGCAGGCTGCGATGGGTTGCTCTTACCATCTGCTGTGCTGACGAAGAAGCTGTGTCCGTCCTGGGAGCCGATTTTCATTTGAGCTCCTCTGCCAGACTTCCTCCAGTTGAACATGTCCAGGGCTCTCTCATCACCACTAACAGCTGCCTTCGCCAGCAGTGCCAGGTCCCTGCGGGTAGTAAGCCTATGTTTAAAACCAGAGCTTGACTCTCCCTTCCCTGGCAACCCCGCTCCCCCAAGACACAAAAAATTATGACTATTTGGTCTCGACTCATGCACACCAGCAACTGTTAGACCGCTTGATATAAGAAATGTTCACATTTAATTGGATAATACGAGAGAGAGAGAGAGAGAGAGAGAGAGAGAGTGTGTGTGTGTGTGTGTGTGTGTGTGTGTGTGTGTGTGTGTGTGTGTGTGTGTGTGTGTGTGTGTGTGTGTGTGTGTGTGTGTGTGTGTGTGTGTGTGTGTGTGTGTGTGTGTGTGTGTGTGTGTGTGTGTGTGTGTGTGTGTGTGTGTGTGTGTGTGTGTGTGTGTGTGTGTGTGTGTGTGTGTGTGTGTGTGTGTGTGTGTGTGTGTGTGTGTGTGTGTGTGTGTGTGTGTGTGTGTGTGTGTGTGTGTGTGTGTGTGTGTGTGTGTGTGTGTGTGTGTGTGTGTGTGTGTGTGTGTGTGTGTGTATATATATATATATATATATATATATATATATATATATAATATATATATAATATATGCTTTCAAATGACCAAATATGCTGTACTGTCCTCATGTAAGTAAAAATATTTCTGCTTTATCTCCATAGATATTATTGTAGTCCTGATGTGAATGTATCAATAAATAAATAAATAAATTAGATGTTTTCCCGAGACTTTATATCTGCTTTCGGCATATTCCTTTACAGATGAACAATGTCCTAAAAATGTTGCTGCAGGATTCAGTTTATACATCTGAAACAAAAAATGATTCTGGTAGGATTAGATGTGGAGTCATTGTTCACAAGCTTACCACAAAAAGAGACATTGGAAATGCTTGAGGATGTACTTTTCATGGAGGAATGGAACTATCAAACACCCAGACACTTTATACTCGAGTGCTGTCGATTAGCCTTGACGGAAAAAAAATTCGAATTTGATGGTCAACTTTTTTTTACAGAGCCATGGCACATCGATGGGCAGTGGCTTTGCCCCTTCGGTAGCCGGGCTCTATGTTAGTCAATTTGAAACCACCAACGTCCTGACCGATGCAAACCCCTACGTTTCCAGTATACTCTACTGGAAACGTTATATCGATGACATTTTGCTAATATGGCAAAATGAAAAGGACATAAAATCATTCATCGATTGGCTTAACACCAGAGACCAATGGCTCAAGTTTACTTTTACTTCAAATAACACAAGCATTGATTTTCTGGACCTTACAATCTACATAAAAAATGGACAAGTGGAGACAAAAACATTTCGAAAACCAACGGCTAAGAACAGTTTGTTATCATATAAGAGCTACCATCCAAAACCCTTAAGAGACAATCTGCCATACAGTCAATTTTTAAGACTGAAAAGAAACTGTAGCCAAGGGAGTGATTACTGTGAACAATCAAAAGAACTCAGCGAGAGACTTCTAAGACGTGACTACAAACCATCAATAATATCAAAATGCCGCAAAAGAGCGAAAAATCAACCCAGAGAATGTCTTTTGGAAACGCACCCTAAGGAACCTAACAAAGATCTTATGACATGCGTCACGACATTCTGCCCTGCAACGTATAATGTCAACAAACTGATCAATAAAAATTGGCACATACTGCACACAGGCAAATTAGATTGGCCGAAGCCACGTTTTGCAAACAGACGTACTAAGAACTTACGTGACATGTTGGTACATACACGTCTAAGAAATCGAACTCTGACAGGACAGATAAGAGATCTGCATATGATGCCAGTGACAGGGCATTATCCATGTGACACTTGTTCGGTATGCAAATCAACAACTACATCAAAAAACCTACAATTAACACCAACCTTGAACTGGACCCAAGTACAACATACTAACTGTAATTCATCACAGGTCATCTACATGATAACATGTCCCTGCAGAAAACAGTACATAAGGATGACCTGCAGAAAAGTAAAGCTACGGATTGGAGAACACAAAAGCAATATCCGGTTAAAAAAGAGTAACACAAAATTATGCACCCACTTCATAGAGTTAGGTCACAACGTTGATGAACTAAAATGGACAGTCATTGAAAAGCTACAAGAAGGTACCGCAAATGCAGAAAAAATTCTGTATGAAAAAGAACAACGTTGGGTGGACAGATTAAAAACAAATCAACATGGTTTGAATGATGACATCTCGTGGCACCATTTCTCACGATAATCCAACTTCGAATATTTTGAAAATATTGACAATTCATTGGCACTGGCTTATTAATACTCGATTAATATCCCTTTACCGTTTTTGTAAAGAATTATTCCCTTAATGATTGTGTGTATAGCTCCGTTTCATAACATACCCTCCTTAGATTTGTAATGGCAGAACTGTGTACATTTATAATGACAGGCTTATAATCCAATAACACACTAGCAACGTTGGAGAGTACTAACGTTGTGGATTTTAGTCCTCTCTCTATCTCCGTAGTCCGGATGTCTAGAAAATACCGCGGGATCTGCTGATTCCGCGTCCAGGGGGCAGAGCCAGCACCAGACGCGGAATCAACCTGCCTCGCGGGTAAGAATGGCGCTTAGCGCAAAAATCCCCGTGGCGTGTGTATTATGTTAGGAAAAAGCTTCCAACTGTCTCCCCCTTTTTTAAGCACAGCCTGGGACGAAGCAGTCCTTCCCCCTGAGGACGATTACTGTTTGAGAAACTAAGGTAAAAACTTTTATATCCGGACTCGAAAATGTAATTGTCTTTATAGCATGTATCCGGTACTTTGAAATGCCCAGTTTCTTTGTGTGCCCCTCCCTCTTTTCTATCCAAACAGCGTTTTTTCCGGGAGAGATCACCACAAAATAAGGTAAAGGAGTCGCCAACCTCTTTACAAAAAAGTATGATTAACAAATAGTACGAGTAACATTGCCACTGTATACCCCAAAATGTGCCCTTTTGTGTCCTTTAGATCGTGCACTTTTTAAAAAAAACATGTACTGTGTTCATTAGCAAATACGCATTGTGAGGATAACTACCCATAACCCAGTTTCCTTACGATGGCGTTTCTAGATACTTAAGACTCCTGTACTGAACAATATGAGAACTATGCTGAATAATCTATGTAAAATGATTTATGTCGCTCTCTACTCTAATTCGCCACACACATTCCTCTAAGAGTAAATAATACAGTGTAAACACAATAATATGTGTATAATCATAATCATGTTTCTTTTTAGCCACACCAACCCCTCTCTAAACATGACAATGATCTTAATACTACTATAACTATTTTTCAGGTGAGGAATACCGAGAAAAACTGTGGGTAAGAAAATCAAATAACCCAGATATACTGCACAAATCGTGTAAGTAACTTTTAAACCTTTCTGTCCTGACGAAGGCTCCACAGACCCGGCTGGGCCATAAGGAGCTGAAACATGTCGACGTTTTTTTGTATGTTCAAGTGATATGCAACAGACCTAGTTACGCGGTTTGTCTAGCATACCCACCATTTTTTAAGTGGTCATCCATCCAACAAAATAAAAAGTCCACTGGTTGCATGGAGACTAGAAGTTTTTTAACTATAACCTTCATGTGAGGGCATTAGCACGGAGTTTCTCTGGATACTGCCACGCAACACTAGAGAATGCCTCTGGGTGAGGCGGGCATGAAGCACGTTAGTTAACCCGATGATAAATGGCACAACGCGTGTGTGGGGCGGAGAAAAAGATATAAACCGCACGATCAATACACAGCGTTTATGAGGGTTATCTAACATACCTCCGTGTAACGTGGTTACAAGTGTCCTATCCACCTTTTGATTAATTGTATACATCTGAACCCTTTGGCGAATCCTCGCCTGAGCTGTCACATTCCTTCCAATTAACCTTTATCTTGAGCACAGCGGTTAAAATAGTTGACAACAAACAGAAACAAATATATACAGGCAAATGTTGCATCTTCCACTACAGTATGCATTTCTAAAACATTACATTAGTTCCAAACTCCACACAATTCCCATCCACCACCCTAAAGCTATTCAATTCTCCCACTTGACTTTAACCACACAGTCCATCAGTGGTGTAGTTAGTGACTTTGGCAGTGGGCACATCAAGACATCACAGGTGCAGTACACATGCTGTGACATTTTCCAGTAATGCAGGTACCAATGGTTTCGGAGTCTGTGCTTAAACGTCCTTGGGGTGTTTGGACACAGCACACACTTGCTTGTTTGTGCGGTCATAATAGGCTTCTGCATTTATGCAAGTGAGACATACATGCAGTGAAGGTACCTTTGCATGCCAATGAGCATCTCATACCTTCACATTTCTTTTTTAGAGACAATTCTATTGTCATTTCAAGAGAAGTTACAAAACAATCCTTAACAATGGCATCTGCAACAACTGTACATCTCTGCAAACAGAGTATAACAAGATACAATATTAATTCTATATACAGTTGGTGGCCACACACGTATCAACTCGGGACAGAGCACAACCCTCACAATGTTACACAAAAATACTGAACAGGTTCCACAGGCCTCAACCCTAGAATTACTAAGTGGTCATCCTTTCCTATGATCTCTTGAGCCTCCTTAGATCTATAGCATTTAGCTACGGCCCATTGAGCTAATAAGAGCCCTATGTTGGAAAGAAAAGGTAACAGACCTTTAGTCCTGGTTCTGTATCATAGGAACATTCATTGAAGTCATAAACTTTTGAGAAATTCCCCACTGCTTCCGCCGACCCTGGAACACCTTTTGTCAGCTATTCACCAATATACATTACACTCTAGAATGTCTTTATCTGCGAGTTCATTTAAAATCACAGACAATGTTAGCCTATCAGAGATGTCATTGGTCTCCTGAATGTCCATAATGTTGTCGTATAATATCTACATTGAACTAGGTTGCAGTATCTGTTTCCTCACTGACTAAGTAGCCGGTTTGGATAGCAGGTAGGAAGAGGGTAGCCCTTGACACCTTACACCTCCCACTTAACAGGAGAGTACAGGGGATCTCTGGCTTAGAGGCGTACTACCTGGCGGGGCTGCTTCGAACTGTGGTAGCACTGTTAAGACTTTTGAATTCTCCTATTTATAAAACAATGTTTCTCCCACAGATGTCAGAGATTAAGTTTTACACAAAAAGTGTAAAGACCCGACGATCCTATGGGCAGCACAATATAACTGGCAAACATACCAGTGTAAAAGGGCAAATGAGTTTCCCTGTGTTCTTAAAAATCCCACTTTGGGTGTTCCCAAGGTTCTCGCAGATGGCATGTAGAGTGGATAGATTGCCATGACACAGGCAAGGTTAACATCAGTGGGCGATCTAGACTATTCTGGTACTCTCATGTCCTTCGAGGACTTGACGCTCATTCATGATCTGACCCCGATCAGTTCCTGACCAAAACAGGAGGCACTATTCAGGACCAATGCACACACAAGGGGAAGCATCGGGTAGAGCCAGCGGAGGCCATGTTAATGCAGGTAGTGTGGAGAATCAGTCTACTACTGGTTTCGTAGAGAAGGACAACTGCTGCAGACACTTTCTATAAGTAGTTATGGCCACTAAATGTGCCCTTATCAATGACATTTTCAATTTTAATTAACCTAGATGTAGAACGTATGGAAGTATTCAATTTCCTAGCACGCAATGGAATAACAACCACTGTCCTCTATGACTCTTTCAACACCGCATCTTGATTTCCCTCATGATATCAACTGAGGAAATCCACCTCCTGATTCTGTATCCCTAGGATATAAATCGCAGTCCGTGGCAGACTCTGGCCAGAGCCTGCCATATGGCTTGAGACTGCAAGGAGAATTGTCTTCATTTTATTTCACCCTGTTATTTGGCATAGTGCATGATGGTGGCGTTGTCCATTTAGATCATGTACTTTGATGAGAAAGAAAGGAGTTCACTGTCTTCAGTTAGACAACTGATAAAAGAAGTCTTCTCTCGGTCAGTCTATGGACATTAAATTGTCAGATGCTGCATGTGAGCTCCCCATCCTGATAGGGAGAAATCTGTGACTATGGTCTGAATTTAACTTTTTTCCGAAAAGGAACTCCAACTACCACATTTTTTGGTTTTCACCACCATACCAGAGAGTTTAGGGTCGATATTGTGAGATGCATGGTGTCTTTCCAGAGACCATTGATCCCCGAGGCACTGCTGGAGAGCACTCAAGATCAGTCTTGTGTCTGTTACTATAAATATGCACAATGCCATGGATCTAGGAGTGATGCAACTTGTCGAGCTGTAGGACTGCTCATATGTCTCAGGCCACCGACGAGTCACCCTGACACTGACTTCCCATCCTTCTTTGACGGAATACAATTGCCACAGCTCACGCAGCAGCAGTGTAAAGACCTAGAGGGACCGGTGACGGGGCCAGAAATTAGAATGGCGATCAGGGCTCTTCCACACGGCAAATCCCCAGGCAATGACGGTTTACCCGTTGAATTTTATGCACAATACATTGATTTGTTGGTGCCACATTTGCAATGTCTATATCACGAATCGCGGGACTCTGGTTAACTCCCTCTCACAACGCTACAGGCGACAATGGTCTCACTATTGAAGCCTGGGCGAGACGGGACTGATATGTCTGGGTACAGGCCTTTATCTCTACTTAATTCGGATTATAAGATCCTGAGTAAAATATTAGCTAATAGGCTCTGTCAGTTTGTTCCAGCATTGGTACATCCCGATCAGTGCGGGTTTGTACCTGCGAGAAGCACGGCGCTGAATATTAGAAGGTTACATCAGGTTATGGCGGGTACGGTGGACATGGGAACAGAGGAAGGGTGCATATCGCTAGACTTAAAAAAGGTGTTCGATTCGTTACACTGAGACGACATGTTTTATGCCCGTCCCAGGTTTGGCATACCTGACGAATATATTGCATGGGTGCGGTTATTATATACGCGTCCCACAGCCCGCGCGCGCACGGGACAGCACATATCCCCACAGTACACAGTATACAGAAGGCAGGGGTGCGCGTTGTCACCTTTACTGTTTATATTGGCGCTGGAGCCCCTTTTGAGTAGACTCTGCTTCATGTCTGAGGGTAGGGGAATAGTCAGAGGTCCAATGACGCATATAGTCTCTGCATACGCGGGTGATATTATATCGTACGTCAAAGACATGGATATGGACCTTGAACCCCTGCCGGTGGTTTTTGACTCATTCCAGGAGTTGTCTGGCCTCACAATTAATGCTGCTAAGTCCTATGCTTATTTCTTTGACGGCCCTGCGCATGCCAGTCGATTGCGTTTTGGTCATCAGGAATTTAATATAGCACCCGACACCTTTCGATATCTAGGAATACAGGTTATCGCACTGCGACGGACTTGCTGGATGGTAATTTATCTAGAGCGATTGCAGCGATTAGGGCACAGGTGAAGTTTTGGGCCTCGCTTCCCCTGTCGGTGGCTGGGAGAATTGCCATTACTAAGATGGTGGTGTTGCCAAAGCTGCTTTATTACTTCACCAACCTTCCGGTTCTGATATCGGGGAGGGGGGGTGGGGAGAGGGGGGGGTTTAGAATGCTGGACTCACTACTGTCAGAGTTGATCTGGGGCGGAGGGAGAAGACGGCTTGGCTTGGCGAAGTTACAACTTAATACAGGACGGGGTGGCATGGGGGTGCCTAATTTAATAGCGGGCGGGCCGTAACCTGCATGAAGTGGGAATGTCGGCTCGGGATAGGGACAGGGGTGATATTCACAGACTCCTTCTACCAAAAGCAAAGATCCCACCAGCATCACCGCACTTATTACAGATAGCATTGCTGTACTGGAGATGGGCATTGCGATATAGCAAATGCCTACCACCATATGCTCCTACTATTCCACTGCTGGGGATCCCTTTACAGTCGGGGGTGGTGTCTGCTCGTGCATTGGGGGCATGGTCCATTGCAGGCATAACTACAGTAGGAGCGTTCTTCTCGGAGGGGTTACTGATGACACGCGAGGCCTTTGTGCATGAACATGGAACTTCGGACACCTTGTTTCTTCTACATGCAGGTATCTCGAGATACATTAGAGGCACGTGGGCCCAGGAAGGTACGGAACCCATCCCGAACGACCTCGTCACGATGCAATACTTAATGGGACACGGGGCACACTTGACTGGGTGGCTGACACGGGGGATCCGCACAGGCGCGGAGACCTTGCTGCAGGCGTTACGGGCCAAGTGGGAAAGAGATGTGGGTCGGGGCTTCACAGACAAGGAATGGGATACCCCAGGAAAGTATCGCGAAACTCTAAATTCTAATTTATACAGTTAATGCTATTCCACAGAGCATACCTAACCCGCATAGGCTTAGTATTATGTTCCAGGAGGTGGAGGATGCCTGTCCTCGTTGCCACGCATCACACAGGGGCTTGCTACACATAGTGTGGGACTGTCCGAGATTAAGACATTACTGGTTGTCGGTATGTCAGATTTTAACGGCTGTCGTTCCGGCACGCAAAAATGACACATTAGAGTATTGTATATTGGGCTTGGGGCCACGTTGGAAGAAAGGCAACCCATCTCATAGATTTGCTAACCTTGCACTACTACTGGCAAAAAGGAACATTACCATGAAATGGAAGGCCTATAGAGTGCCATCACTATAGGAATGGCACGCAGAGGTGATTAGATGGGGAAGAGCGGAGGGAGCAGAGTTACAAAGGGAAGAATATAGGGGTTTGATTAGGACGCAGATCTCCTTGGAGTGGAATATGATAATGGAGGAATTCGCTACCATAGATATACTGGCATATTGAACGCAGGGGCGCCTCCCCAGCCTACATATTACCCCCCCCCCCCCCAGGAGCCAGGTGCTACGATAATACAGTGGTAACATGCAAGCCGGGATAAAGATACGCATGTGCATGTGTTATTAGCTAGAGGGACCAAGCTGCAGGGGGGGAGGGATGAGGGTGGGAGTTGTTGTTAAGATTAAACAGGAACGGAAATGGTATATTTGCAAAGGTAGTTGATATAATTTGGATGCTAGTGGCATAGAACTGGATAATTGTACGAAATGCAGTATGCTTTGTCAACCTGTTTTGTTGGAACAATGATAAATGGTTACTTTTGATTTCTGTGAGAATTTATAGATTTGTATTAGCAACCTGTTGTCTAACTGATATCGTGATGGGAGCAAAGAACTGTACAAAATAATGATTGCTACGTAATTTGCAGTATATGTATGATCTTTTTGCACAAAATCAATAAAAAAGATGTTAAAAAACAAATTAATGTAAAGCAGCCAGAGGGGGCAATTGTGCAAAGGTTTAAATGGAGCAAACATCAGGAAGGTGAGAACCAAATTAAGATCCCACTATGGCATTATGAATAGGGCAGATGGGAACACATCTACAAGCCCCTTAAGAAATCTGTTTACAATAGGGGATTTAAAAAAGAGGGTTAGTATGGTAGCCTAAAGAAGGCAGACAAGGCTGAAAGGAATCCTTTAAGAGTGCCCAGAGCAGAGCCCTGATAGGCAAGGGTCAACATAAAGAGAAGGACTTGAGAAAGAGAAGCAGAAAGAGGGTCAATTGACCATTCTGTACAATATTTACCAAATTTCTGCCACCGGCAGGCATGCACAGTCTTGATATGGGAACGCCTGGCTGCTAAAATCACTTAACAGACTTCAGGAGGAAGGTTGAATGCTGTCAACTGCTGCTGCTCAATCTCCATGCAAGAAGGTGTAGAGTTGACATGTTCAGATTGAGGACCCTCCCCTGCCGAAGGGGCAGCCTGATTGGATGATCGGTGCTCAGTTAGAGAAGTTTGGGATTACAGACTCTCCGTGCCCAGTCTGGAGCCACAAGAATGACTTGGGCCTGGTCTCTCCAGATCTTCTTGAACACTATGGATAGGAGTGGTATTGGTGGAAAGACGTACAGGAGGCCTGAGCTCCACTTGAGACGAAAAGCGCCACGGAGCGAGTGCTGCCTTGGAAACTCCAGTGCGCAAAACAATTGATAATAGGTGTTCTCTGCAGAGGTGAACACCCAGGCTCTCCCCACTTCTGAAAGAAATCTTGCGCCACCTTTGGATGGAGCCGCCATTCAGGATCCGCTAGGCCAAGACAGCTGAGTTTGTTAGCCCTGGCATTCAGGGAACCTGCTGTCACGACTCGCTCCCTGCGTTCTTGTGTCCACCACCAAGGGGCTGAACTGTGGGACTCTCCAGTGTTCTAATAAGCTTCCAGACCCTCTCCTTCATGTCCATACTGACTTCCAGCCATTTGGACTCTACTTGGAAATGGCCATCCATTCCCAATCCATGCCGGGTTTTGTGGAAGCCAGCCTGCTCAAGTCTGACACTCCATTACCTAGAATTCTCTCCTCATTGCTTCGTCTCCACCCCTGCAGGCAAAGGATATGTGGAGGAAATCCGCACACCTGTGGCTGGCTGCTGCTAGCCTGCTCACACCAGATGCATGTGATTACTGTGAGCTCTTTTAACCTCTTCGAGGCTCATGACGAACTGAGCTCGTCATGAGCCACGGCGCTCGAGCCGTGGAACACTCCATGCAGGGATAATTCCCCTGCTGTGCTGAGCGTTCCACGGCAGGTAATGCACCTGTGACAAGCTGAGCTCGTCATGAGCACAGGAGCGCCGTGCCTCATGACGAACTCAGCTCGTCATGAGCATGCGGGCGCTGTGCGTGCCCCCTCCCCCTCAGCACAGCGGGGGATTAACCCCGCAGCGAAGGGGTTAAGCCCCAGCTCCCTTCAGTCCAAGGTTGGTCATTGTAGCTGTGTACCGGTGAGACAGACCCTTGTTTCCTCAGGTTTTGATTTCCTTGTTTCCAGTGTTTCCTGAGATTTAGTTATTTGTGAGCTGTTGCTGTTTTCCTTGTTCCTGAATTAGCACTGCCTGCAGTGCTACCTTAACTACTGAGCCTTAGCATTCCTTGTACCTGATTCCACCAGAGACCCTTGATCTCCACCTCTTCCAGATAGCCACCCCATTCCAAGAGAGACGCATCTGTCACTACAGTGTGATCTGGCTGGGGAAGGGAGAGGAGTCTGTCTTTGACCCAAATCGCGGTTGGCCAGCCACAATTACAGGTCTTCTGAAGCTCCCTCTGAGATCTGGACCATGTAGGAGAGTTTCTCCTGATGCTGAGCCCATTGAAACCTCAGGTCCCACTGCAGAGCCTGCATATGCCATCTGGCATGTGTCACTATCAGGATGCAGGAGGCAATGAGGCCAAGCAGCCCCAGAGTCACTGTTACCGAAATCCAGTATAGAGGCTTAAACATCGGTATCCGCTTTGGAGGATAGGTCTGAAACTGCACTGTTTCCACAACAGCTCTGATGAAAGGGAGCATCTGAGAGGGAGAGGTGCGACCTTGGCAGGTTGCAAGTGAACCCCAGAGAAAGCAGGAGGTTCGCCGTAGTCTGGAGGTGGGAAACAGCTTAGGGTGGGCTCGCCTTCAACAGCAAGTCATTGAGATAGAAAAAGATTACCAACCCTTATCTCTGCAGATGAGCTGCAATCACTGTATTCACGTTGGTGAACACTGTGGGGTTCCCCCTCTACCCACACACTGCAGGAACGAGGTATGTTCCAATCCACTTCCCCGACTCACCAGCCACTCACGAGATATAAACAGTGAGTGAACTAATGACCCAGAAAAGGGGGTGGAGTATGCGGAGACACCAAGTCTTCCACCCCTGTTGAGCGAAGAATAAACTGTTCCCTCCTCCACGCTTCCGCACCTGAACAGACAGGGAAGAAACACTTCACAATCAAAATCTGTCCCCAGCGTCTCAACATCAATGACCATATCCTGCTATAACATTAACATAATCTTACCAGTGGAAAGTGCAGGTCTCGAATCGCGGAGGCTTCAGTCAACCAGCAAAACACCTCCAAGATAACGTCTCTTGGATACTAGTGAAAGGACTGATCCCATAGAGTGTCTCTGCGCTCTTTAGTTTTCAGGGGAAAAACATGTCTTACTTTCGACATGCACAAAAAACCCCTTTACGTTGTAAAACAAATGCGTAAAACCCCGTGACTTGGTAAAGGGCAAGGAATAGCAACCTTAACGTACCGGCTGCCTTAACAATCAGGATTAAATCATGCTCGCGGAATGACCTCAAACGTCATTTCCGGAACCTAACGATGTGGAGCGGTGCTGTAATGAGACGCGCAAATCAGAAGAAAGCGCTGACACAACCACCGCGTCTCCTCACATTAGAAAAGGGAAACGGTTACCGGTCGGGAGGGAACCAGGAGCCCCTAACACTTCCCAAACCCGACAAGGAATGTGATTATGTACAAACACCAAAAACGGGAAAAAACGGGGATAAGGACTCTCTGACTAACTCACTAAGCAGGGGAAAATGAAGGAAAGGAAGGGAAAGGATTTCGAATAGAGCCCCAGAATAGAGCTCAAAGGAAAAGGAAAAAACACCAGCGTTTCTCACGTGCCCGTGAGAAACAGCGAAGCCGATCCAAGCAACACAGGAACCAGGAATACAAGAACCCACAGGTTAGCAATAACATGCACTGACAGTAAGGTAGGACTAACCTTTATCTAAAACTGGTAGGTCATGTGATAGCAAAACATGGTCACCGAAAGAGGACTGTGAGCTGAGTCCTAACAAACACCTGAGGGGCGCTGGTAAGGCCAAAGGGAAGCACTTTGAACTGATAGTGATTGTGGCCCACAGTGAACCGCAGGTAACGCCGATGAGCAGGCAGGACGGGAATGTGAAAATAGGCATCCTGCAAGTCCAACATTACCATCCAGTAACCGACTTGGCCATAGCCCACGAGTCATTACAGTGTTCCAGGGCCAGGTCAGTCTGGTCTCTGAGGAGATGGATGCCATCAAACAGCAGGTCCATAAGGGACGAAAGGACATCCCCAGACAAGCCAGAAGTCCTCAGCCATCCGTGGCATTGAATAGCCACCATTAATGACATTGCTCTGCCCAGCGAGCTCATGGTGTCAAGACCACAACGAATGATGAACTTGGCCACATCTCGCCTGTCGAATCCCACTTGGGAGAGAAGGGCCAGGGTCTCCTCTGGAACCTGTGGCAGCACATGCGCAACCGTTTCCCACAAAGAGTGGGCGTAACACCTCAATAGGCATGCAGTATTCCCATACAGCAATGCAAGGCTGGTGGAAGAAAAAGTCTTCTTGTCCAAACTATCCAGCCTCTTAGATTCCCTGTCCCGGGGAGCGGAAGGGAACTATCCTTGTGAGGTAGGTGCCTGGACCACCAAGCTCTCTGGGGTAGAGTGATTGGAGATGAATTTTGGGTCACCCAGTGCAGGGTGATGGTGGCAGGAGATGATCCTATTCACAGGAACCCTGTGCTGGGCTTGAACCAGGTGAAGCTGAAGGTCCAGCACCTCGGCTGCCCTTCTCATCACCATAGCGTATGAAGTTCTCTCCTCCATATCCACGGTAGGGGAGAAAAAAAGGCATGAATCCGAGGAGGTATCCAGTCCACTGGCCCCACCCAGTCCATGTTGTGCTCAGGCGGGTCTAGTAAAGGGCCCAGCGACCCGTCCCAATCCTCCTCCATTTCTAGCCCCGCAAAGTAAGGTTGAGGAACCGACCTAGGACCTGAGGGGGCAATCAGTGCCGGAACCAGCATCAAAAGGCACCTAACTGGCTCTGGGTCGTCGCGGATAATGATGGGACGGGCATATCAAACATGGATGAGGGCAATACCCGTAGATGACATGTAATGTCAATGGACTGGGGAATAAAATCGAG
Organism: Lissotriton helveticus; assembly: GCF_964261635.1. Classification (NCBI taxonomy): domain Eukaryota; kingdom Metazoa; phylum Chordata; class Amphibia; order Caudata; family Salamandridae; genus Lissotriton; species Lissotriton helveticus. The sequence goes on along the minus strand of NC_136071.1, from coordinate 445,028,994 downwards.
AGGGTTGGTAACTAAATATCTTAGAAGGCTAAACCCGACATAGTTCTCCTCCAATTGACACATCTGATGGGCACGCACTGTTCCTTTCTCGGACGGGGACACTACACCCCATTGGCGCATGCAGGGTTCTCCACGGGGTCGAGAGGAGTTGCTATATTAATTAAGAGATCGCCCCCCTTGCAGGTAACCAGGAAAAGGACAGACCTCACCGGTACTTTTGAGGCAGTGCAGGGGCTTAGGATCGCAAATAAATGTTGCTAGTCAGCATGTATGCTCCCTGTCGACTGCAACAACAAACCTTAGACAAAGTGTTGGATATAATTTTGGACTCAGGGCCTGCTACACATATCATAGGAGGTGACTTCAATGATGTGATAAATCTCCATCTGTACCGAACACATGTAGGACTAGGGATTCACGTACCCACACATCTGGCCCAGTTTCAAGACACACTAGGGTTGACTGACCTTGGTGTTGGCACCACCCAACCACACAAGCTCATTCCTACTTCTCGGGAGCCCACAAGGTATTCTCCAGACTAGATTACTGGTTTCCTCCAGCTGTAGAGATAGAGGCCATAGAAAAACCAGAATATCTAGCGAGGGGCATATCCGATTACTCGCTGCTGTGACTTATGATAGGATGGATGGCCAGGGGACACAACAGAGAATGGCAGCTGAACGCCTGGGCGTTGCGCGATAGAGTAGTTGCCAAGGAAATCTGCATAGACTCAGAATTATATTTTAAGGACAATCAGGGTTCAGTGTCGTCGGCGGTAATCCTGTGGGAGGCATTTAAGACGGTAATGCAAGACAGGGCACAAAACATTATTGCACACAAAAAGAGAAAAGAGGCATAAGAGATAGAAGATCTGGAGTGCAAGCTGCTTGATTTAAAACACAGTGACACCCTCCCCCTCCCCGATCGGATGACCATATCCTCCGCTAGATAGAGATAACGAGACAAGAATATAGATCCTTGGTGACCCAAGAATTTAAATCCCATCTCCTGGCCACTCAGCATCGCTTATATGAAACAGGGGATAGAGCAGTGAAAAACCTCGCCTGGTTGAGTAAGAAAGAGATGGAGGCGAGATGGGTCGCGGCTATACAGGAACAGGGTAAGACCTATACGACGGCCCAAGAAATAGTGGGCGCCTTTGCCCACTACTATACAAAGCACTACAGCTGCAGACCACTGGCAAAGGAGAAACAAATTAGCAACTATTTAGAGGCCATTAAAATCCCCACTCTTCTGAAGGAGGATCGAGACATGTTAGACAATGAGCTAACCTTGGAAGAAGTGATGGAGTCAATAGGGAGACTAAAAGCAGGGAAAACCCCGGGTCTGAACGGATTCTGCACAGAGTTCTTTAAACACAACGCTAGTTTTCTAAGCCCACATCTGCTAAATTTGTTCTTAGCAGTGAAAGAAGAAGGAATACTCCCACCTGATCTACGAACGGCTACTGTGGTTGTGATCCATAAAGCAGGGAAAACCCCAGAGGATTGCGGGTTTTACCGGCCAATATCATTACTCAACATAGAAACCAAGATACTTGCAACTGTACTGGTGACACAATTACGGACAGTGATTACCCCACTTATACACAGGGATCAATCGGGTTTTATGCCCAAACGATCCACTCATTTCAATCTGCGCCAGTTGGCCAGATGGGTCGATACGGTTAATTATATGGATACTCCACACGTGCTCCTCTCCCTCGATGCCCAAAAGGCCTTTGATACGGTCCACTGGCCATTCATGAGGCATATCCTAAGGAAGTTTGGCTTTGGTATGGTCTTTATAGAATGGCTGGAGCTAATTTATACTTAGCCAACGGCTAAAGTCTGAGTGAATGAAGTGCCTTCAGAGGCCTGGCCCGTCCGAAGGGGCACCAGACAAGGATGTCCATTATCCCCATTATTGTTTGCCCTTGTCCTAGAGCCTTTGGCATGTCGAATCAGACCCCACCTGGCGCTGAGGGGCTTCACAGATGAAAGCCAAGTCCTAGAAGAAGAACATATATCGCTTTACACTGATGATATCCTGTTATATGTTAACGAGCCGACAGCCGCTCCCGAAGTTATTGCAGATATTTGCTGAGTACGGTCAAGATACAGGCCATAGAATGAATTACAGTAAATCCAGCCTATACTCCCTGTGGAGCCCCAGAGAGACTCAAGACATCCCTGAATGTCTGCAGATAACCCAAGCACGGTTCCGCTACCTTGGCATTTATGTTTCCATTGACAAAGTGATTAGCCAGATTCAAAATATCAAGCGAGTCCTGGTAGAATTCCAAGATGAGGTTAAAAGATGGAGAAGACTCCCTCTGATAATAATGGGCAGGGCCACAATGTATAAGATGATCACACTTCCCAAGCTGCTCTACGTACTACAGAACACATACCAGAAGACACCTGCGAGTATATTCACCACACTAAATAATGAGCTTCGGATACTCCTCTGGGATGGGCACACCCAAGAGTGGTGCTGCCAACACTTCAACGTAACCCGTACTTTGCCAGATAATAGAGCCTACTACAGAGCAGCCCTCCTGGTGGTGATCAATGACTGGAACCACGCCGCATGGGACCACCCCACATATGCACTTGAGAGACTTCAGTTCCGGCACTGTACCCAATTGACTTACGTATATGAGGGCAAAGGGGTAAACGGACTCCTACCAGCCATCCAAATTGTGATTGAAGTGTGGAAAGGGTTGGAGAAACAGATTAAATGCGACGCTAGACTCACGAGAGAAACCCCCCTATGGGAAGGGACGAGACTATTAGAAATTGGGAAACTGAAGGGATGTAAACAATGGGATATTATTGGAATCTACAAACTGGGGAACGTACTAGAGAAAGGTACCCCTGCACCCTTTGACACACTCCAGGCCACTTATCAACTAACAAATACCCAAAGGTACGCATATCTCAGACTGAAACATGCCTGGAAGGCTGAAGGATTAGAAGCAATCAATCTCCCGGAATTCTCCCCCCTAGAGGGCAGACTCTTGCAAGAAGAGATCTCAAAAAAGGCCATCTCATGGATGTACAGAACCCTAATTAACAATATGCCTGACAAATTGGGGACGCTGTGAACCAAATGGGAACTGACACGGGATCAATGGAAGACATTGACTGGGAAGCAGCCCTCAGGCTCCCACGGGAAGTGGCAATCAAACAGAGGTTACGTCTCATACAATATAAGATCCTACATATGGTCTATTTTGATAGAGCATGACTTCACACCATGGGACGAGCAGAATCCCCAGACTGCTTACTATGTCGAATCGAGCGTGGTACATTTATACACACATTGTGGGACTGCAATAAAATCAAAACTTACTGGGCCCAGATAGTGGGAGAACTCACCAGCATAATGGGGGCCCAACTCGAGCTGGAGGCTAAATATGTACTTTGGGCATCCCTATGGAAATAGACCACATGCACCATAAACTGATGTTAGCCAATTTAGGGCTAGTAGTAGCCAAAAGAGACATACAGCCTGATTCATGAAGCGAAATAGCGCCCGCAATGGCTGCGAAAACGCAATTGCGGGTGCAAAACACGGAATCGGCATTCAAGTACGAAATAGCGAATTCGCAAAAAAATAATAGCGATTGGAATAGCGATTACGCTGTAATAGTCGCAGACTCCGGGAAGTCGAGCATTAGCGATACGGAAATAGCGACCAACCACGGAATCTGCGAAATGAATAGCGAAACGCAATATTGTCTCAATCGGCATTCATGAAAGAAATACATTAGCGAAAAAGCGCTAAATCGCACGTTTGCGCGGCGCAATTTAAGGACAACTCAAAGCAGGTGGTAACCATAAAAGCCATGATTAAGTAAAATTTGAAAAACTGTTGGCCAATCACCAACAGGTCCAGGCCTGACCAATCACACATAAGGACATTCAGCAGCAGCATTAGGCGTTCCACAATGCCTGGGATGTACATGGTGGTGAGGCGGCGAAGGCTACAGCGAGCAGCACGGAGGAGACGCATGAGGCAGGCAAGGATTTACCGGCAGCGGGTCACCTTGCTGGGCCAAACCAGAGAACAGATTTATGCAAAATACAGGCTGAATGGGGAAATGATCACCTGGCTGATACAAGAACTCGACCCCATCATGCAGCACCCAACAAGGCGAAACAATTCAGTGCCCACACATGTGCAGGTATTGTGCAGCCTGCACCTCCTGGCCTCCGGCAGTTTCCAGGGCATAGTAGCCGCTGCTGGGGGGATATCCCAGCCCACCATGTCACGCTGCCTCCACACTTTTGTTGACGCCATGCTCAGCCAGCTCCACCGGCACATCACATTTCCCACGAGCCAACAGGAATTGGACCTGACAAAACTACAATTTTATAATGTTGCCCATTTTCCCCATGTCCTCGGCTGCATAGACTGTACCCACGTCGCCATCTGCCCACCAGCTGGCACGGAGTATATGTACCGCAACAGGAAGTCCTACCACTCCCTCAACATACAGATGGTCTGCAATGCCAAGACCATCATCACTGACATTGTGGCCCAGTACCCAGGGAGTACCCATGACTCCTTTATCTTCAGGCACAGCGGACTCCACACACGACTGATCAGGGGAGAGTTTGGGGAAGGACACCTACTTGGTAAGTACACTTTGTCGACAATGTCACATTGCTATGAAGTAACTGCGCTGCACAGGCAATCAACATCTGCTCCTCTCATTCAGGTGACAGTGGCTACGTCCTACGGGAATACCTCCTGACCCCTTACCTCAACCCTGCCACACCTCAGCAACGGCGCTACAATGTTGCGCACATCCGGACAAGGAACTGTATTGAAAGGACATTTGGCCTGCTCAAGAGCAGGTTCCGTATACTGCACAAGACAGGTGGGGCCATGTATTACAGTCCTGCAGCGTGCTGCCGCATTGTGGCTGTCTGTGCAATGCTTCATAACATTGCAACCAAGCGCCGGATACCAGTTGACATCTCAGGCAGTGAATCTGAGGGGGACGACCGGCCACCAGCACATGCGCACCATGCACGCGGGGAGAACCCAGCTGAAGGCCACAGACGTCGCAACCACATCACAGCTAACAATTTCTAGGCCACCCCCTTCCCCCACCCCACATATCACAATTGCATGCAAAATGTAATGATTACACAAGGCGAATGTGTGCAGCAAAATAAATGTATTTGTTTGATTCACAAGAAAAAAGGGTCATGGTAACAACTATTTACAAAATACAGTATTTCTGCATACTGCATGTGAAGGTTCATGGCAGGCTTAGCGTCAGCCTGCGCCTGTGTCCCTCACACAATGTCATTGGCGCCTCCGGCGCGTAATTCCCAGGCGCCTGTGAGGCTCTTCTTCATCCTGGGCAGCTGTACCAGGCGTAGCCCTGGTGCTGCGCCTAGGTGGGGGGACCTGCGTGGCAGAGTGGCTGCTCACACTGGAGGCACCCTCACTCGCATCGTCTCCCCCTACAATGGCCGGTAGCACAGGTGTATGCAGTGCGGTAACGGCGGTGGTCAAGTGCTCCAGCACCCGGGTAATGTCCTCGCAGCACTGGACCAGTTGGTGCTGCTGGGTCAAAGAGCGCCGCGCCAGCTGGGTGGTGGCATTCGCTGCCACATAATTTGAGCGACTATAGGTCGACAGCCGGCTCAACAGTTGGTGGTGGCGCCTGCTTGCAACACTGCGGTGTTTCACGAGCGCTGCAGTATTGTCCTCCATTGCCGCCGTCATGCGGTCCATGGCCGCCGTCATGCGGTCCATCCGCTCGCCGACTCCCGCCACATTGCGGCCAATCTTATGCAGCTGGAGCTGGATGGCTCCTTGCTGCTGCGACTGGCGCTGGTGTATTCGGAGCATGCGGCGCTCCGCGCTCATGCAGGCATGGAGATGCCCATTGCCCCTCCTGCTGTGCGGCCGCTGTGTTGCGGATGTGGCTGGCCCAGATCTGGTTGGACGAGCTGCAGGTGGTGTAGCAGCTGGTGTTGCAGGTGCGGCAGGCACTGGAGGCACATTGGTGGGGTGACTGGCTCTGGCAGCCGGTGGGCCTGCAGATGTAGCAGCAGGTACGGTGGGGGCTCTGGTCTTGGCAGCCGGTGGGCCTGCAGATGTAGCAGCAGGTAAGGTGGGGGCTCTGGTCTTGGCAGCCGGTGGGCCTGCAGATGTAGCAGCAGGTACGGTGGGGGCTCTGGTCTTGGCAGCCGGTGGGCCTGCAGATGTTGCAGCAGGTACGGTGGGGGGCCTGGCTGCTGGTGTTTGCGCAGCGGCAGGGGCTGGTGGCTGGGTATCGGGTAGGGATTCCTCCTCCTGGGCCTCCTCATCAATCAGCAGCCTCTCGCTGTCACTGCTATCATCCGCACCTGTGAGGGTAAGTGGATACTCATTAGGTGCATGTGACTGTCAGACGTGCAGATGTTACATGCATGCTGGGTGTCATTCCCTGGATGGCTGTGGATTTGCGCACTTTGGAACCTTTCTGGCCGCATTGTGGTACTACTACATTGTGGACATACTACGTCTCCCACAATGCTTCAGGGCATTTCCTGATGCACAACATAGGCATGACTAAGGGCCAATGAGTGAGCCTATTTGGTCAGGGACGGTCATAGGGGACAGGGTCGCAGTCGCATGCCACTTACCTTGGGTGTCTTGGGTGGGGCGGGAGGAGTCCAGAGAGGTCACGCCAACACACGCCTACCTCTCCAAGGTGTCCTCTACCTGGTCCTCCAGGGGGGTGTTGGGTGGGACAGTCGGTCCACCACCTCCAGTGCCTGATGCCTCACCAAGGCGCTCCGCCACCCTCTCCTTGGCACGCCCTCGGAGGTCGTACCAGCGCTTTTTCAGCTCCTCCAACGACCTGTCCGCAACGCCCACAGAGTTGACGCTGGAGGCAATCCCCACCCAGATCCTCCGCTTCTCCTGCTCTGGGACCCTCCTGGAGTTGGCACCAAAGAGCTGGTCGTGGTTGGCCACCACCCCTTCTATAAGGTTCTCCAGCTCCTGCTCGTAGAACTTTAGTTTGCGCTTGCGGCCAGCGCTGGTGCTGGGGCCAGGGAGAGGTTCGTCGGACATGGCGGTCGCTATTTCGGCCGGTTCGGGAGTCGCTAACGGAGGTTTAGCGGCAGCTTTCCGTCGTGAACACTCGAATGATAGCGTCACTGTGGTGTTTGGGGGTGGGATTTGGCTGCTTCCTGGTTGTGATCCCGCGAGAATGCGACTCGCATTCCCGATCGCACGGAATTGCGAGTCGCAATCCAGTGCGATCGGGATTGCGAGTCGCAATCCCGTGCGATCGGGATTGCGAGTCGCAATCCCGATCGCAGGTAGCCGGAAATAGCGATTTTTCTGCGTTTTTTGTAGGTCGCTAACGGCTTTAGCGCCCGCGTGCGAGTCGCTATTTTTTCCCCGAAAAGTACATGAATGCCGTTTTGCGTTTCCTCAATAGCGAGTCGCTATTAATCGCTATTAGGGACACGCAAAACGGCCCGTACATGAATCAGGCTGATAGCCCGCTACTAGGGGACATCGAAACCCCGTACACTTAAGGAATGAAAGGCATGCTTGAACCGATATATGGTAGGGGAACGGATCACATATACAGCCAGGGGCTGTCTGCGCAAATTCAGAAAGATCTGGGCTCCCTGGATAAGCTATTATGGGCTGGAGTTTGAAGGGATGGAAGACGACGTGTGTCTGACGGGAGAGGGACTGGGGACCGAGCCTAAGTAAACTTTAGTCCTGATTCCCCAAGACAGACAAATTAGGTATATATGTAACCCTCAAGACTGGTAATTGTAAAAAGAATGATTCATTTGCTTTTTTTCGTTGGAGATATCGTCACCACAGTCTATGTCTTATGTGAACTGACGATGCTTCGTACCCTGTATATCTCGTATATCAAGGTTTCTTTGTTTATAATGTTAATAAAAACATTTGAGAAAAAAAAGGATGGGACTGGCACCGCCCAGGGGCACCAGTGGCATCGGGAGCCTCGGTGCGGGGGCAGGTGCCGGGAAAGGTTGCACAGGTACGACTGAAACCAGCCTAGATCCGCCACCGGATCCATTGGGGGCTGCCAGCGCAGGTTGCCCAAATATAAGGCACATGGAGTCATAAAAATCTTTATGTTGGGCGGGGGTCACTCTGTCTCTTGAAAGGGAAGCGCAGAGCCGAACCAGGTGTAGGATTTCCAGAACGAGGCCTAAAGCATTGAGACTCTTCCATCACGTCAGCTGACGGACAGGAAGAAGAGGAAGCACACTTCGACTTCTTGTGTATCTTATGCCGCTCACTTGACCGTCTTGACGACTATGAGCGAGGGGGGTGAGGCCTTAGGACTTCTGGAGCACTCTGGAAAGAGCAAAGTGGAGATGAACGCCGGGCCGCAAGCAGCTTTAGGGACCGCTCACTGAAAGCCTTCGGATTCATGGCCCGGTAGTTGGAGCACAACTTTGAGTCGTGGTCGTGCTTAAGGGACCAGAGACAAATTAAGTGTGTCTCTGTCACCGACATGCTGCGGTGACAGGCGCTGCACAGTTTGAATCCAGAAGTCTTCTTCGACATCGAGGCAAAACCTATTCACGAAAAATCATTTTGTAAAAATGTTGAAAAAAAACTGGCAATGGAATATGTGAGTCAGCAACCCGTACGCTAGAGGGGGCTACTGGGAAGTCTGTTATGCAGAATGGACCATCACCCCTGTGCATGTATAAATTGGTGACCTCGTATGGCAGCAGATTCCACTGTGAGAGGAAGTTGATTTAGTGCCGAACGGGCATCGTCCGAGTGAGTAGCCGGTGTGGTGACCCCGTATGCCAGAGAGCACCACCGGAAAGAGACTAGAATCATACCCTGGTTAATGCTATCATCGCAAGAAGAGGCCACCATAGTGACCCATGCATGCCAGAGCCCCAGCTGAGGACCAAAACCAGAAGCAGTTGAACCCCCCCATCTCCCCCCCCACCCCCCAACCTGTGGGACAAGGACAGCCAACCTATTAAACACTTGAGCCCTAACCTCAGGGCGCTCTGTGTATTGTTTGTGTAAACCGTATTTCACCTTGCGGTCGTATATAAATACTCCATTTGTCATAAAACAAAGTATGTGACTGGACAATCATTTTATGCGGCTACTGAATGCATTTATGAAACTGTGTTCACCCCTTTGTATGTGCCTACCCAACCCCCCTTCCCCCCACATCAAGAAGACTTGGACTGCTCGACCCGTGCTACCACAGAAAGTGAAGTGTTGAAGGGGTACTTGGCCCAGTTGTTTAGGATTCATAGAAGGCCGGGCCCTGAGACATGAGGAGTACAAGGCCTCAACCTCCACGGTTGGGTCTAGTGGCTCCTACTTGCCACAAGGCCCTCTGAACTGAGTTCTGACATTCACCATTCATTCTAAGCATCTCATCGTCAGTCTCATGTCTGAAAAGGGTAAATCTGCAATCTTTAGTGGCGCCTTGCGTTTTAAAGAGGATAGGTGTAGCTGTGAAGAACTTCTAAGGAAGATACAGTGGCAATAGGCAGTTGCCAAAAGCTCAACTGAGTCTACTGCTGCACTAATGACCTGGCTACAAACCAAGGATTCCTCCTCTAACATTTCCATAAAGTTATCTTGCCTATGTTTTGGCAAACCCAAGACAAATATTTTATGCTATCCCATATTTCTTTATGATATATACATAGCAGGGCTGTAGCAATGAATGAATACATGTATCTTTATTTTTTAAATATGTAATAAAATATTCATCACAATAAAAGCATTAAAAACATTAAAACCACAAACATATCTGCAAGTATTCCATAAGAGCAATGTTACAATCACACTTAAGATAGCAATAAGCATGATCTAAAAATGTAGTTAGTTTCCTGATAAATTTACAATCTTTTGTAGAGAAACAGTATGCAACAGCCTCTTTGATAGATCTACAATTAATTACATTAAATGCTATTTTCAGATATTTCTTTCAATGTTCTAGCAAACTAGGACATAAGCAAATAAAGTGCTCAATTGACTCTTCTATGTAGTTGAACAAGCGGCAGGCCTTTGAGGGTAAAATGTCAGTGTTCCAAGAACCCTCAATTTAAGCTATTGATATCAGCAGGAAGTGAAATCTTATATTTTTGTTTGCATCCTGGGTTCAAATTAGAGGATAAATATTCTTGTTTTAATCTAGAATATGACTTCATTTCATTTCATTTCAATATGACTTTGTCGTATAATGAGCATTGCAATATTTCTGCAGTCTCAGTAAATCTGCAGCTCTTGCGTTCCTCCAAAGAGACTTTCTGTAACCTCTTGCGCTCCGCTTGAGGCAAATTTAGTAGATCTGCAGATTGAGTTAAATTGTTTTCTGCAATTATTTTATTACCAGATGCTAGGTTCAGCCCCAGGCCCACATCTTGATAGTTTGTTACCTCATTGTAAATTAGAGATCTCAGTGAATCTTTGTTTGCACTTTCACAGTCACAGAAGTAGTTCAACATTGCAGCTGAGCGACGAACAGTTAATTAAACCAGAGATAACTTCAACAGCAGTTTGCATCGGAAAATTGATGAACGGAGGCTCAATAAAGATCGGGCTCTTTCACATAGATTTTATACAGACCACTAGTGGATTTTTCTGGCAGAACTGATGCTCTGTACAGTAAGGTAGGTATAGTTTTGTTTCCAACACCCTTAAAGACTGACAGACCGCATGTCCTCCTTAAGCCCTCATACATTTTTTGACCAAATGTTAAACTGTCTAGGCCTTGGTTTTTAAGTTGGAAAGATGGACTACCTAGCTTAGTCTGTACTGGGCTTTCCCAAAGATCATACTCTTTGTTTTATTGGGATTAGTTTTTGGGACATTTTTGACGTTAAGCTTTTATAGGTTCTGTAATTTTGATTGAAGTCCCGGTGGGGTCATAAAAATAAAATGTCATCAGCATATGCCAAGTAATTAATTGGCTTTTCTCCAAACCTGGAATCCAATCACTCTGGAGTGTTTAAAAGATTTGATAAATCCACAATGTACAGTGAAAAGAGTTGTGGCGCCAAGATGCATTCCTCTTTCAATCCATTGGCTGTAGTTCTCTTCCGATACAATGCACTTTTTGTCAGCCTAAACTGTAGCCAAGTTTTATCATGGGAGGCATTTGAAATTCTAAGATGGTGTAACTGATTCCATATTTACACAGTTTCTCCCAGAGTTTTTGTTGATTCATTTTATCAAACCCTGATGAATAACAGATGTAACAAGCTTATACATTGAACTTTCTTTTTAGGGTTCTATCCACCAATAGTTTTAGTGCAGCAATATTGTTAACATCGGGCATCCTTGCCTAAATCCAGATTGCTGCATGGGAGTACTGGCATTTTCCAAAGTGTGGAGGCTGTCCCACCTATCTTCCGTCCTGCTGCATCCACCTCTTCTTCTCTCTCTGGAGGAGCAGCTGATTCCGGTGTGAAACATATTTTCACCAAACTGCTACTGAAGATGGTCATGTTTGGTATCAAACAACTTGTCTCATCAAACCTGACACAATCCCCTCATCAGATTGGATGCTACCTTAGAGGTTGCCCATCTGGTTGCCCCAGCTTTTTCTGTGCCCTGGCTAAAAGCCTGCAAGAATATGACCCCCTGCCAATAGGTGTGAACACTCACAGGAGCAGAAACAAAGGCCTGCTTGGGAAGGGCTACCCTTGGCACTAGAACCCCAGATTTGATTTGATGTGCAACAAAGGACAAGAGTCTGCACAAACTGGAACATTAGAAAAACCAGGGAACAGTGTTCCACCGTTCATGGGATACCAAAAAAAAAAGGTATCCCACACATTATTGGTCCTGACAAATGCCAACGACCCTGAGAGGGCGCAGGTGGGCTGAAACATGTAGACTATTTTTATGATGCTCCGTTTTCACTACATGATGTAAGGGACACATCGCAATTGCCAATATCACATCTATCGTCTTTTTAACCTTACCCTTCCCCAAACTTTTCATTAAAGCACTTTTTCTAGATAAGAGGTAATATTAAGTCACAATTCCACATCTGGATCTCAAATAATCTCTTGACCAAAGAGATTACCTCATGGTAGAGGAATTAAGACCCAATGATGACGCTACCAACTAGGAGTACGTTGATGGCAAAGCATATACTGTAGGAGAGTAGGGTCTGCTTCCTTTGGTTACCCCCACTTTTTGCTGTGTTTCACTGGTTTTTCGACTTTAGTCTGGCTGTGGCCCTGCTAATCAGGACCACAGCCTAGCTGTTCTCTCTCTAAATTGATTGCATGTACTTTAGATACATACCTGATTGATTACTGGGTCACCCTTATGAGTCCCTAGTATATGGTACCTTAGGAACCAAGGGCATAGGTACCCCAGAGACTTACCAGGGGCTGAAGCATGCATTATGTCACCCCTGGGAAGCCTTCCAAAATGGCACCACAGGTCTGCCCTTGCAGCCTGGGTAAGGTGGTGTAAACATCCCTTACTTAGATGTAGTATACCTATATCTACCTATATATAGACACATATTAACTTATAAGTCACTCCTATGGCAGGCCTTGATAATCCTGAAGGCTTGGTTTTGTGTGAGAGGGTGCCCTAGCATGAGCTGAGCCCCTCTGCAGCTTTCGGAATCCCTTCCTGCTGTTCTATGATATAGCCATACCATATACTCTTAAGTGCATTATAAATCCTCTGGGTTAATGCTAACTTTGGCTTGGCTTGATCAAAACATGTCATGTTTGGTGTCAAACGCTTTGGAATAGTACCCCCCCCCCCCGCTAGTTCTGGCGGCGGGGGTAGCATTCCACCCTTCTAGAGGGAGAAGACATATACACACTGGTATACCCGGTAATAGTTTTAAAGAGCCTCAGCATCACAAAAATGGATGCTGCTGCCACAGACACAAGTCTGACCTCCTGCTGCTGGACGAAACTCCTGCAGGGGAGGCCTGGACAATGGGTTTCCCGTCCAGGGAGGTACCAGCACCTCCCCAGACAGGCTTTAGTGTATTGGGGCAGGGTGGGTTGCACTGAAGAAGAAATCTTGGACCTTCGACATTCCATATCGACTGGAAGACGGAAGAAATCTCCCTTGGGGTCAAGGAGTGACCCCCCCTGTTCAAACAGGCATCAAAGAAGCATCTTGCCGGTCTGCATTTTCGAGGCTCCTGCCAGATCCCGAAGAATCTGCGACACAGGACACGGACTTCCAGACATCTCCGAGGCTGACACGAGTCCCCAGCAAAACTGAGACCTGTAGCTATCACGAGAGACGTGGGATCGGAACTCCTGGACATCCTGCAAATTTGCAAGTGCACCTACTTACTGAAGTTTCCCGAAGTTGTGCATTGGGCTATTTGTTGCCCTTGTCCTGAGCACCTTTTGCACCGAAGCTGGGAGGCCTACACTCCACGAGTGTTCCGTGTGCCCGCTTTCTTCACCACAGCTCGAGGCTCCTTCGAGATCTCTGGTCTGTTGGCTAGTGGGTCCCCACGAAGGACTATCCTTTGTTTCTTGGGCTTTCCTGGTTGCTCCAGACGTGCACTGATTCCCCTCCAATGGGTGAGTCCCTCAGACCTTGCTGGTCTGCACCAAAACCAATCTTGTCATCTTGCTTGGGTTGCTGTTGCCAAGGCTTGTTGGGTCCAATCCGGATACCGACGCTGCAGCACTCGACATCCGACGTGGGACAGCTCGAATCCAGCTCCTGGTCGTTGTCGCGCCTCCTGCACCACGTGGCTTAAGAGTCAAGCTTCACCTACTTCACCTTAAAGCACCAGACATCGGCTGGCCTCTTCCTGTCGCCATCCTGGTCACTGACTAGTGACCCAGACTCTGTCCCCTCTGCTTTCAGATTCTTCAGATCTCCGATCCATCCTTGGATCCATCCGGACGCTTTGCTCCTGGTCGCCTGCAGCACTTCTTTGCAGCTCTACATAGGAATCGACGACGAAACCCGACACGAAAGAAAACCAATACTGGAGAACCACAGATTACAGGTAAGTAACTATTGTTCTTCTCCAGTATTGGGATGTCTTTCATAGATTCACATGCCTGAATCAGAGTAGATAGCAGTACAAACCATATTGCTCGTTAGACGCTCTTTGTATCACAGTATATATGTAAACATGCATCTAAATGCAGCATGAGCAGAATCTTAAACGTATATAAATACAATAGTGCTTAAAAATGCATACTGGGCAAAAGAGAATACCATGTAAGAAGAGGCGTCTAAAAAGAGCATAGTGGAGGAGGTAGAACAGAGGCTCACCTTATTTGAAAAGATTGCGGAGAACTGCACGTGCCACTGACGTATCTGCATCACTTGCAGTGTCCAAACAGTAATGTTTGGTAAACGTGTGCCTGCAGGACCAGGTTGCCGCTCTGCAGATCTGATGAAGAGGCACACCAGCAAAGAGAGCGGTGGAAGAGGAGACCGCTCTTGTAGAATGTGCTCTTGGCATGGAGCGTAGAGGCCTTCCCGCCTGTTGATGACACAGACTAATCGTCGAGGACATCCAACGAGCAATAGTCTGTTTGGATACAGCGTAACCTTGACGTAGCCTTCCATATGCTACACATAGTTGATCTGTTTTCCGAATTGTTGCAGTTCGTTGCAGATAGAACTTGAGACATCTCCTGATGTCAAGGGAATGCAAAGCTCTTTCTGCCGCTGTTTGAGGATTTGGAAAAAATGTCTTCCGAATTATTGGTTCATTATTTTATTTATTTAGGTGAAAGTCTGAAGGAGCTTAGGCATGAAGCTTGGATTGGTACGAAGCACCACTGAATTTGACGTGAATTGTAGAAAAGGAGACTTAATCGTGAATGTCTGAATGTCGCCGACCCTTCTTGCTGATGTCAGCGCCAAAAGTAGAGAAACCCTCCACGAAAGGAACTTAAGATCCACTTTATGAATAGGTTCAAAGGGGTGACGCATGAGCTGAGCAAGCACCACATTCAAATGCCAGGATGGAGGCAGACGCCAGACAGGAGGAAACATTTGAAAGAGTCCTTTAAAAAATTGCTGAATAACTCTAGCAGAATAGAGAGAGTTAAAGCCCTCCTGACGGAACCTTGATATGGCTGCCAAGAATACTTTCAACGTGGCAGGAGATAAACCCGATCTAACCAAATGAAGAAAGAACAGTTAGATCTGTTCTGGCTTGGCATGAATTGGATGTAAATTGTTTGAGTGACAGCAGGCACGGAAACTCTTCCATTTGAGTTTGTATGTCTTAATCGTGGCAGGTGCTCTAGCATTGGCTAAAACTTCTTGGCAATCCGCAGGGATATCTAAGTGTGCGAATTCAAGGTGTTGAGGAGCCAAGCTGCTAATCTCAAGGAGGCTGGGTCCGAGTGACAAATTTGATCCCCCTGAATGGTCAGAAGGTTCGGTATTGGTGGAAAATGAATGGGATCGCACAAGGAGGAGAAGTTCAGTGAACCAGTATTAGCGAGGCCATCTGGGAGCAATGAGGATGAGGCGACACGGCTGTCTCTTCATTTTGCGGATGACCCTGGAAACCAACTGAATCAGAGAAAAGGCGTATGCATATTTCTGAGATCAGTTTATCGAAAGAGCATCCCCGCATGAGTCTTTGTGGGGAAGCCAGCATGCAAAGTGTGGGCATTTGCGGTTCTGAATTGTGGCAAACAGGTCCAGATTGGGGTGACCCCACTCCCGAAAGACTCGGTCCAGCGTCAGTTGATGGATCTCCCATTCGTGATTGGATACTGCAGATCTGCGGAGAGAATCCGCTAGTACACTGGAAATCCCTGGAACATTGACCGCTGAAAGATTGATCTTGTGGCCCAGAGGCCAATCCCAAATCTTCTGGGCTTGCTGGGAGAGAAGGGCCGATTTTGTACCGCCTTGTTTGTTTAAGTAATGCATACTTGTTGTATTGTCTGTCCGAATTAGTACCGAGGACCCTTGGATGACTGTTCGAAAGGATTTCAAGACCAAGAATATGGCTTGTAACTCCAGGAGGTTGATGTGCCACTTCCTTTGTTGCACATTCCACTTTCCGTTGACAGTCATTCCCTGAAGGTGCGCTCCCCATCCTTCGAGGAGAGCATCCGTGGTGATGGTAAAATTTGGTACTTCCGCCAGGAATGCACATCCCTCTTGGAAATTTTTCATCTGAGTCCACCAGTGAAAGACTTCTCTCATACGAGGAGTTATGTGAATAATGTCGTCGAACGATCCCGAAACCTGCAACCATTGGAGGTTGAGTTCCTCTTGTAAAGGTCTCATTCTGAGACGACAGTTGGGTATTAGAGGGGTGCAGGATGAGATCATCCCTAGGAAAGATGTGTACCTTCGAACTGAAACGTACTCTTTTTCTTGCAATAGGCGAGCCATCTTGCAGATCTTGTGTTGCCTTTCTTTTGAGACGAAAGCCTGAGTGAGATGGGTATCCAGTGTGGCTCCCAAGAATGACTTTCTTTGAGACGGAATGAGATGGGATTTTTCGAAGTAGATTGGAGACACCCAGAGTCTGAAATAGAGACAGGCATCTTTGAACATGCGCGCTTGCTGTTGTGAAAGAACTGGCCTTGATAAGGCAATCGTCCAAGTATGGGAAGATTTGAATGCCCTCTAAGCGGAGATGTGCTGCCACCGGCGCTATAACCTTCGTGAAAACACGGGGCGCTGAACAAAGTCCAAAGGGGAGAACTTTGAACTGAAAATCCCTGCCAGCCACTCTGAATCGCAAGAATTTTCTGTGTCTGGGGAGGATCGGCACATGAAAATAAGCGTCTTGAAGGTCGAGGGTGGCCATGTGATCCGTCATTGAAAAGAGCTGGAGTATTTCTTGAAGGGTTAACATTCGGAAAGTCAACTTCTTTAAGTATTTGTTGAGGGTGCGCAGGTCGAGGATAGGACGCCATTCCCCTGATTTTTTCCTTATGAGGAAAAATCTTGAGTAAAACCTGTTCCCTTTTGCAAGTAAGGAACTTTTTCGATCGCTCCCTTTTGTATCATTGATTGTATTTGGGTGAACAACTCCTTGATATGAGCTGGAGGTGGGCCCTTGGGAGGAGAATTTGGGGAAATGTTGACAAATTCTAAATTGTGTCCTCTGGCCACTATATCCAGGATCCACTTGTCTGTAGTAATTGCGGACCAGTTCGAGTAGAATCTGGATATTTTTCCTCCAACTTTTGACTGGGGGAGGGTAGTAGATGATGGCAGGTGGCATATCTCACTGATTTTCATTGGAATCTCTTCTACGGTAGGAGGACTTTCTTCTGGACTGCGTGGAAGAGGTACCCCGCTGTCCGTAAGACTGTTGTTTGTAGGGCTGGTACCTCTGGTTGGATTGAGAGGTTTGATATGACTTCTGCTGATTGTAATTTCCTCTGTTGGAAAAGGATCCACGCCCTTTATCTCTTTGAAAGGACGACTTGCGAAACTGCAGGCTACCCAAAGATCTCGCCGTTTCAGTGTCCTTTTTGATGGCAGGTAGAGCATCGTCAACATGCTGGCCAAAAAGAAACTCGCCATCAAAAGGAATGTCTATTATTTTGGTCTGGACCTCTTGGCAAAACGATGTGGACTTTAGCCATCCTTGTCTTCTCAACCCAGCTGCACCCACTAGCTGTCTGAAACCTGTAGGCGCCACGTCTACTGCTGCGTCGATCATCTCTGCTGAAGCAAGTTCACCCTCTCGCAATATTTGCTTTGCCTCAGTTTTCGCAGGTTCTGGTAACATCTCAACATAGGGGGAGATGTTGGACCAGATTAGCCTGTCATATCTCCCTAATATCGCTAGGGAGTTCGCGGCTCTTACAGTGGTTGTTGCCATCGTGGAGACCTTCTTCCCGATGGAATCCAAACACCTGCCATCTCTATCAGGTGGAGCGAAATAGGTGAAGAGGGGTTCCTGGCCTGTCTTTGCGCCGCTTGTGCGACAACCGAATTAGCCTTAGGTTGCCCTATTAAGCATGCAGGAAATTTGTCCGGTGCCTTGTACTTTTTGTCTAACCGGGGAAATACAGCCGGAAGGGAATTGGGTGTCGCCATAGTTTTTAAACCTTCCTTCCATATGAAGTCAATGATGGGAATAGTTTTGACTTGCCTTTGCGGCTGATCATTAAAATCATAAAGAAAGCACTCATCTTTCTTTGTTTCCATCAGGATTAGGAATCTTTTAGTAGCTCTTTCCATCAGTAGATGGAAGCCTCCAATGTCTACTGGAGGCGAATTAGCCGCAGCTGGAGCAGAATGTGACAGTGTCTGAATTTGGTAGTCATCCCACTCCGACAGACTAGATTTGTCATCCACCTCTCCTTCCTCTCTATCCTCATCCATGGTGTTCGCTTCTTGAGAATGATGAGATGGCGCTGGAGAAGGTGGTCTTGGAGATTTCATAGTGGATGTAGAGGCCTGAGGCATAGGAGTGGATGGGAGAGATGCCACCGACTCCGATGGAGGGAAATGACGATAGTAATCGTCTAACATGTACTGTAAATTATTAAGAAGGGCCAAAGGCATTTGTGCTGAGGGCACCGCGGCAGGAGCTTGACATACAGATTCAGAGAACTGTTCTTCGTCTGGATCTTCCTCTTGATACTTAATAAGTAGTTCAGATGGACTTGTAGCAGTGCGGAACCTGTCGTCTACATCAGATTGTTCCTCATCATCATCTGAATCCAGCAATTGGTCAGGCAATTTAAGCGGTCATAGAGCTTGTAATGACGAGCCACGTCTCTCAAGCAGAGAAGGTGTCATAATCGGTTGGGCAAAAGAGGCCTTAGATGGTGTGGAAAACCATACTTGCAGTTCAGTACACATTGATAAAAGTGGCATCGACGGTTTTGTCGTTGACGGTGCCGTCGTTGAAGGAGATAGTGTCGACGAGACAGTCAACTTAAGCGATGGTGTAATCTTCATCGACAATGTTTTCGACAACGAGGCATCCTTCGTCGACGATGCCTTCGTCAACGGGGCATTTTTCATCGACGATGAAGCTGTCGACGACGAGGCAGTCTTCATCAACGGTGTGATCTTCGACGTCGAGGCAGCCTTCGTCGACAGTGGGGTTGTCGACGTCGAGCCAGTCTTCGGCGACAGAGCACTCGTCGATGGAATCTTACCTCCCTTCGTAATCGACGTCAAGCGTCGACAATGGAAAGCATTATCTTCTTTGACGAAATAGGTCTTACCACAACAGAGACCAGCGTCGACAGTGAAGAGGCTGACGACATTATCATCTTAGGCTTAGGTGATAGGAAGGTGAGTGTCGACGTTGAAGTGGCGTCGATGAGGATAATCGACGAAGATGGAACCGACGACGACTCCGTCGATGGCATAGACTTCTTCTGAGGAAAAACCTTCTCCGGAAGCCTCTTAGATGTCAAAGACTTTCCAGTCCTTTTAGGGGGCGATACAGATGACGATCCAGAAGGTGGAGAAGCCTTTTTGGCAGAAGGCAAGCCAGAGCCCTTGGAGGGCTGAGCTTTCCTCAACACCTTAGCCCCAGTGGAAGAAAGATCTTCCTCAGCCATCCTCTTTCTTGAGGATACAGATGACCCTGAAGCCACATTTCCCAATTCAGATAGGGGATTGTCCTGGTATTTAATCTTCTGTAGCCATAGAAGAAGGCATCCTTCCCTGTCTCTGAGGGTCTTTTGAGGGAAGGTACTGCAGATTTTACACTCTCTCACCTCATGATCAGGATAAAGGCAGTAGATGCATTTTTTGTGGGGATCTTCTTTAAAAAGCCGGAGCTTCCCACAAGATTCACAAGGCCCCCTTCCCTCGGCCCTCCCCCCGTCCCTTCTACCTCAGTCAAAACATTAGGCATCAAACTCAATTCTGAGCTCACCCTTCACTCCCAGGTTAGTGCTGTGGTGTCCTCTTCCTTTCTGTCACTTTGCACCATACGCAAGGTATCCCGCTTCTTTTCTGTTGATGCCCTGAAAACAATTATTTTGGCAATGGTTATCTCCCGCCTGGATTATGGCAACGCCCTATATGCAGGTTTACCTGCATATAGTTTAAGGCGTTTGCAGTTGATACAGAACCAGGCGGCACGGCTGGTATTCAATCTCCCAAAATTCCATCATGTAACACCCCTTCTCAAATCCCTTCACTGGCTTCCTGTTCGTGAACGTGTCCAGTTTAAGCTTGCCTCTACCATCTGTCAAGTTCGACTGGGCATGGCTCCGGCCTTTATTGCATCAGAGATAGTTCCCTACGTTCCCACTAGGGCACTGCGCTCAGCCTCGCAAGCCCTCCTGACAGTTTCCCGCTTCCGGAGGAAGAAATGGGGAGGCTCAAAGTTTTCCACCCTCGCACCAATTCTATGGAATTCCTTGCCTTTAGAGCTTAGGTCCATACCTCTCTACCCCCAATTCCGTAAAAAGCTCAAGACCTATCTATTCACCAAAGTTTTTAATTAGATCACCCGTTACTTCTGTTCTCATTTCATTTACCTCTCTCCTCTCCCACCCCTTGAGGTTTGTCTGTTTTAGCGCCATGAAACCGCTGGTGAAAGAGCGCTTTATAAATAATTTTAAATTCAAAATTAAAATTCTGAAGAGAGATTTTTTAGTAGATGACATGTTGGATAAAGAAATCCAGTCGGAAAAGTGAAGTACTGAGCAAAGCTCAGGGAGACTCCCTTCACACGACGTGCGGTAGAAAATCTGAGAGCCTGAGCCTCTGGAGAGAACATTCTGGTGGGTGCTGTCACCTGATTGGCTGCAGTTTGGACTATACAAAATGACTATGATAGTCATGAGTGTGGAAGTTTTTATTCTTAGGGCTACTTTACTTCCTGGTTGTTTATTACTAAGGTTTATTGGTTATTATTTGCATATTATTGCTTTTTTATGTACCGTGGGACTCCCACTTCGATGACCGGAAATGATTAAGGCATGCGAATCTATGAAAGACACCCCAATACTGGAGAAAGACACCTATGCACCCTGCTTCCCTGGGTGAGGTAACACGAGTACTTCGGTGCTCCCGTGAGTCTTGACTCTCGAAGTGTCCAGTACTGAAGGGGTTCCCTCGCATTCCACTCCTAAGTGTCCAAAATATTTATCTTTGTAACTTAAACTTTCCTCATAGAAGTCTATGGTGATTCGCGGCTGTGTTTAGACAGTACACGCGTCCCCGTGGGTTTCCTGCGTCCCAACCTTGGGTGGTTCCTGGTTGCCCCAGCGGTTCTACAGGCCCTAGGCCTCACTTCTATCCCTCATGTGGTTATTATAACACTTTTTTAGTATATGGTTTGTGAGGCCCCTAGGGCAAAACGTATACTGTGCTAGTTTACTGTGTGCTATTTAAGTCCTTGTATTGTACTTTTGCCTCTAGCCTCATAAAGAGATTAGAGGGGTTGTGTTTAGAATAAATACATATATTTTATATATATACCTTGTGTGGTGTACTTTCATTTGATCATTCAAGAGATTATAGACTGGTCAAACTAGCTGCTTTACATTCCTTCTAGACTTAGCCTGAAGGCTGCTCTCCACAGCTACCACTAGGATAGCTTTCTATAAAGGTTGTCTTACACGTACCAGCAATAAGGGTCGGTTGGACTGGTGCAAGGTGCCCACTAGAATAGTGGACATCATATACCAGGCCAACTTCTCACATATACCATTGACAGAAAATAGCTGTTAAGGGTCCCACATATTTTTTCCCATTGAGATCCCTCAAGTTGAAATGGTTTCTCTCCCTACTTTGATTTTTAGATAGAAGAGGAACAACACATTTACAGAGGATGGCAGCACCTGATTGGATATGAGCTTGTTTATTTGCAATTTCATTGTTCCCTTGGGGATATGGGAAATTAGGTTTTCTCTTGTTGGTGTTTACACTGTTAATGTGGCTGCTATTGAAATAAAGAAAGAAAGAAGAGTATCATCCTCGCCTCTGGGTTCTGCCATAGAATCAGTCTCATTGAGGATCTAGGCTAACAAGACCTTCTACCTTTTTTGACATTGATAGCCAGATTTAACCTACATGATATGGCATTTTACAATTTCATCAAACAAAAAAAGCATAATTAGAAAACTGGGAATAAATCTGACTTACCCATCCTACTACACAATTTTAGGGAACTAAGGGCTAAATGTAGGTAAATAGGATTTACCGATTCTAAAATACCGAATTTTACCGATTCGGTATTTTAGAATCGGTAAATGCTATGCAGGTAATAATTCGGTAAAAATTACTGAATCGTTAAGATTCGGTATTTACTGAATCGGTATTTACCAATTCGGTAATTGCCATTCATTCCTATGGGCCTGGATGCCCATAGGAATGAATGTCAATTACCGAATCGGTAATTACCGATTCGGTAAAATAGGGAAAGAGTCAAGGGTGGCAGGGTGTCACTTTGACACCCTGTTGCACCCCTGAATGGTGCTTGTGTGCACATGTGGCACACATACATGCCCTAAGGGCATGTATGTCTGTCATATGGCACAGGTGTAAATGCACGGATTTGCATTTACAGACATATTCGTTATTTACCACCAACTAATAGTTGGTGGTAAATAACGAATCCTTAAAGCACAGAAGCACTCTTCAAAGTGCTTCCTACATGTCATTTACCGATTCGGTAAATACCGAATCGGTAAATGATGTTTCGGTAAATACCGATTCGTTATTTACCGAATCCTTCCCTACATCCCAAATGCCCAATACCCGTCGGTAACGGCTGAAATTCGGTAATTTCGGCCGTTACCGGCCGGTATTGGGCCACCTACATCTGGCCCTAGGTCATTCGGCATCGAGAATGCATAAAATCCTAGAAACTCGCAAATGTCACCCAAAAAACCCAACTAAAGATCAAATGGGGTGCACAAGACACATCGTCCAACATGCACTTACTCTGATATGCAACCTGGCAAAAGATTTAGAAATACCCTTTTACAACAAAAATTACTCTTCCTCTCACAGTCATGTGCCTATAGACAGGGCATACTGGATACTACACTGACTATACAAGATAGGACTACTGCAATTAGACCTATGCTGGAAGTGCAATGAAACATATGGTGACACAGAATATATGTTCCACAAATGCAAATGTATTAGGCCACTCAGACGAAATACAGAAACCTACATTAAGATCTACCCACCATTGCCTTAGGAATCTTTGCTCACCCCCTACCGTTGGAACAGCAGCTACCAGATCTGCTTCTTACTGATCTGTTTTTTAATTTGAGTGTTAAAGTAATACTTGCTGACTGGAAAACGAAGACTGGGATACCTTTTCAGAAGCAGTGGGCCTGGGTGTCTGCCACTAGGAAAGCTGACAATTTAATGTTCTCCACTTCACACTCCTTCACACACTTCACACAAATCAAGGAAAGTCTGGGCTACCTATCCATATTTATCCCAAAAAAGCAAACCTTCATAACCCATTCCACCAGACCCTGCACAAATACTAATTCCTACCCAACAAGCATATCCCCAAGTTTCCAAACCATGTTAAGTTTCAACCATACTGCATTAACTATTGTTCTGCTAAAGTATAGAGTGTCGATACTCATGTTTTCATTTTATAAATAATGAGGCTACACTCACCTCATTTAGGATGCTCTAGAAAGGAACCAGTTTAAATTTGCTCTGCACCAACTTTACTTTGGAATGAGTGGTTACTTATTATATAAGTGCTTTGTAATCATGCACGCACAAGTTTATAATTCTATAAGCTATTAGTCGGCATCTCTATCCAATAATGAATTTTATAACCATATAAAGGAGTCGGTTTTAATTTTTCATATGCAAATGTTTTTGGATACATGTTTGAAACAAATGACTAAGGCAATGTATTTAAAGTATGGTGTCTTACAGCGGAGACACTGGATGACTTCCCCGAGCTACAAAACTGGTTCCTCTCGCCCCCTTTAAGAAATGGCTGCTCCGTAAAGATAGCGACAAGCACCTAATTACTGAACTCCATGCTCTGCTCTCTGACAGTGGCTCCGCTTCTAAATCTAAGGGCCATTTACACTGGGATGAGGAACTGGGGCGCTCCCTCTCCCCCAAAGAATGAAATGATATTATCTACAGGGGACATCACACTGCATACAACATGGCCTGTGTGAAGACGGCCTACAGGGTAGCCTCATACTGGTATCTCACACCTGCACATATACATAAATAGAATAAGGGGCATTTGGAGAAATGCTGTTGGGGCTGTGGGCAGACAGGCTCTCTTCTTCGCCTCCTGTGGTATTGTTCCAAATTGGCTAGATTCTGGGAGCAGGTCCTGAACAATATGGACTCAGCAATCGATAATACTATACCCAGATTCCATGTCTATACTATCCTAGGGCTACCCAACCCCTTGAGAACTTTCCGTTCGGATTGAACCGGGGCAGACAATTGGCTCCAGCATTAAGCGCAGTGAACCAAGTAAACCTCTTGCTTTAGGAGACTGAGAAAATCCCGAAACATGTCTCATGGTTTAGCTGAGCGATGGAGTGTATCTCATTCACTGTCGAGGACAGAGCGGCTGCCTATCCAGACTTGTGGGCCCCCTTTATCCGAATCCTTTAGGCAGAATTCAGGGGAGTGACATGCCCGAAATATTTGCAGATATTATGCTTGCTCATCTGGCTACCTAGACCCCCCCCTCTTGGTACTGAGTACAGGCATGTGGCTCCTTAGAACACACCCCAGTCATACATGATAATGCTGGGTGAATCTGGTGCGGAGAAGTGGGGGGGGGTGTTCTTTTGATTACTCTTTCTGACTGTTTCCCTTTCATTTCTTTGCTTTAATGTTTAAAAATGGGCCGTTCATTGCTGCCAGCCCCTGGGTTGTAGGCATTTAACTGTGTACTATTGTTCATAATCTGATCACGCTGCCAGCCATTGTTTTTAGGCAGAAAGCTGTGTCATTGAAATTGCTGACTCCAATAAATAGAACTGTTCCATAAAGTATGGTGTCTTGATAAAAAGAGAACAGTAGGTATTTTAAGGAGCATTCCAAAATAAACAATACAATGCTGGTGTGCATTCTGTTAATTAACCTTTATAAAGTATTATTACTACTTAACAATGAACTAGCCCCTACTTAATGTAGACAAGTCCTTCAGTGTTGTTTTGTGGTTGAGATGCAAGGAGATAAAGTCTACAGGGATTTAAGAGATGTATTCACATTGCTAAAAAGCATTTAGATTGTGTAAATGACCAGTACTGTTAAGCAGAAGAATAACCTTGGAATGAAACGGCATATTATGCCAGTAGAGTCAGTAGCAACATTCAGGAATACTTTTTCTCAGAAATGTAAATTGATCCAAGCAATCAGCTTAAGTGGTGCAACTACAGTGACAGACACTAGACAGGAAAGCTACAGCACTGAAAATGTAAAAGCCAAACCATAGACCATGTAAAGTTTGATTATTAAAACAACGAAAGGGAATTCACATATTCAGTGATTTTGGCAGTCTTCATCTGCCCAAGATTCTTCTACAGGCATTCTGAAGCAAAGCATTCACTATACTTACTCGCCAGGTGGGAGGGGCTTAAAGGTGCAATGAGACAACATCTTTCCATATTCATGTTTCATTAAAGGAGCGCCTTGTACCCGGCCTCGATGGTCCAGCCGCCACATCGCAAGAATACCGTTCTGAAAGACAGAGAAGTTGTTTCAATTAACATATTTAGCAGTAGAACTTCTGAGTGTACTTGGAGGGAGTACTGTGCAATATGTACTAGAACAACAGGATAAATGATTCTGAAGAATATGTGATACCTGGGACCAACACAAGAGAAAATCACTTCAGCACATTTCAGTCTTTCTAAAAAAAAAAAACTAAAAAAGGTCCCTTATCATTAACAATAGACCTCCTGAACACAGTCAAAGCTGGTCTCAAAAAGTGTATTGAAAAATATTAAACATATGTTTGTTCAATGCCCAAAATTGAACCAATTTATACGAGATGTGCAAGGTTTCCTAGATAGCATTCTAGAATCAACCATAGTACTGTCACCAGAATTAGTGATACTGGGAATTCAGGCTGAACAAGTTGGTATCAGAACAATTGAAGAAGAAGGCTTTTTATTTTTAGCCATGTCTGTGTATAGATACTGTATCACCTCACGCTGGCTGGATGTAGACCCTCGGTTTTTTATCATTGGCAATCCAAGTTGTTAAGTGTATATCGGTTGGAAAATGCGGTATATAAACTCAAAGGCCGGCGTAAGAGGCTGTTTGGTAAAAAATTATGGGCACCTATTAGCAACTGGATCTAACTGATTTATAATGCTTCTTAAAAACAAAAAACAAAAAATGGACTTTAGGACAATGCTATTCTTTTACTTGGTACCAAATTTGTATTATTTATGTGAAAATGACGATGCATTTACTTTGCCTTTCTATGTTTTTTATTATGAATTATTGTATCTGTATTTTGCAACTTTCCACTGCCAAATAAAATCCAAATAAAAAAAGAAAAAAAAAAAGAAAAATATTAAACAGCCTTTTGGCGAAAGACAGACTTGATCCCTCACTCAGCAGCCATTAAATGGAAAGCTGAAAGAGGTTTCCTTGCTGATATTTTTTTTGCTTTATCCAGATATTCGTTGATGGTGCTCATTTCTATTTCTTTTACAGTAAGTGCTGTAAACATTGAGTGAGGTTATTAATCATATTCCCGGTAGACACTATAGTGGGTATGATGCGTGATATAGGCAGAGCATGTAAGTGTGCAATGTATTGTTATTGCGGCTTACGGAATGTCACATGGAAAATCTCATATAGTATTTACCTTTTTCGGTCCGGCCTAGGCAGCGCTTGCGCTTTCTCTTCAAGATATAGTGTATTCAGGTATGGACTTTGAGCACCACCCATCTTTTCAATTGGCTCCTGTTACTGTCCTTTGTAAATGATGGCTTTTGATCCGTCAATAGGCTTAGTAGTCTCTTCTTAGTACCCCCTTTTTGCCTGTTATAACCTCCCATGAGGACTGCCCCTAATATCCTGTTACATGTGTTGTTGCTCTAGTCTAGATATTTTAATTACAGCCTGTGAGCACTATTGTCTTAAATCACTTTCTCTCCTGCCCGCTCTCCCCCAACGCTTTTTTTTTTTTTAACCAGCGTTGCAGGCCTCAGCTGTAATAATGACGGCTGGCCATTTTTTTCTTATTTGCGGCTCACCAAACTCGAATTTGCAACTGCACACCATATATAGGCTTCCTTATCCCAACGTTTCTGCTTGTGAAAGCCTTGATCACGGGAGGAGTGCGCAAAGGAAATCTTTTGAGGCTTTAAATGAAAAGAGCATTGTGTGCTCCAAACTTTCTTATTTTCATGCCTTCTCCAATGCGCAAAATTAATGTCAGCTTCATTGCACAGATCGTAATATTAATGTTCCACTCACTTGATTAAAAGCAGCACCAGCCTGCAATCTTGGATTTGCATCCTTCTGCTCCCAAACTCGCCACGCACCGTGAACACAGGGGGCAAGCAGGTCAGGTTCAACTTCAAGTAAATAAATCCAAATTGCCACGCAAATAAACCTGGACCTTAGCAGGGCGACCAGTGTAACTGTGGTGGTCCAGCTACTTTCAGAGGCGCTGGACCTCTCAAAACAGGGCTCAGGTCCCCATCCCACCAAGCTTGTTGCAGCACCACATGGTAGTCTGTGAGCACCTACAGCAGCCTTCCTTTTTTGGTGGGTAAGAAGGCTTTCAATGCCAAGAGAATTGCCCTCAACTCAAAATCAATCAATCAATCAATCAATCATGCCATTTGTATAGCGCACTACTCACCCGGGAGGGTCTCAAGGCGCTTGGGGGGAGGGGTATGCTACTGCTCGAACAGCCAGGTCTTGAGTTGTTTCCTGAAGGCGAGATGGTCCAGGGTCAGCCGAAGGTGGATGGGGAGGGAGTTCCAAGTCTTGGCAGCCAGGTAAGAGAAGGATCTTCCTCCGGCGGTGGCTCTTCGGATGCGTGGTACGGCTGCGAGGGCGAGGCTGGTGGACCGTAGCTGGCGGGTGGGCGTGTAGAAGGTCAGGCGGTCGTTGAGGTACTTGGGGCCCAGGTCGTGGAGAGACTTGTGTGCGTGGGTGAGGAGCCGGAACGTGATCCTCTTGTCGACGGGGAGCCAGTGCAGGTTCCTCAGGTGGCTGGAGATGTGGCTGCGTCGGGGGACATCCAGGATGAGCCGGGCGGAGGCGTTCTGGATGCGCTGGAGTCTTTTCTGTAGCTTGGCTGTGGTTCCGGCGTAGAGGGCGTTTCCGTAGTCCAGTCGGCTGGTGACGAGTGCCTGGGTGACAGTCTTCCTGGTCTCGGTCGGGATCCAGCGGAAGATCTTGCGAAGCATACGCAGGGTGTTGAAGCACGATGAGGAGACGGCGTTGACTTGTCTGGTCATCGAGAGGGAGGGGTCCAGGATGAAGCCCAGGTTGTGTGCGTGGTCGGTTGGCTTGGGTGCGGTGATCAGGGCTGGGGGCCACCAGGAGTCGTCCCAGGCGGAGGGCGAAGATCCCAGGATGAGGACTTCCGTCTTGTCCGAGTTCAGTTTCAGGCGGCTGTCCTTCATCCACTCGGCGACGTCTTTCATCCCTTCGTGTAGGCAGGTTCTGGCGGTGTCGGGGTCTCTGGTGAGGGAGAGGATCAGCTGGGTGTCGTCGGCGTAAGAGATGATGTTGAGGTTGTGCTGGCGTGCGATGGCTGCGAGAGGTTTCATGTAGATGTTAAAGAGGGTGGGGCTGAGTGAAGATCCTTGCGGGACGCCGCAGATGACTTCGGTGGCCTCGGAGCGAAACGGGGGGAGGCGGACTCTTTGTGTTCTTCCGGCGAGAAACGAGATGATCCACTCCAGTGCCTTCTCTTGGATACCGATGTTGCTGAGGCGCTGGACTAGGGTGCGGTGGCAGACCGTGTCGAACGCAGCGGAGAGGTCCAGGAGGATGAGGGCCACTGTTTCCCCCTTGTCGAGCAGGGTCCGGATGTCGTCGGTGGCTGCGATGAGGGCGGTCTTGGTGCTGTGGTTGGCTCTGAAGCCGGACTGCGAGGGGTCGAGGGATCCGTTCGTCTCGAGGAAGGCGGTCAGCTGTCTGTTGACGATCTTCTCGATGACTTTAGCAGGAAAAGGGAGGAGCGAGATGGGGCGGAAGTTTTTGAGATCAGTGGGGTCCGCTGTAGGTTTCTTCAGGAGGGCGCTGATCTCGGCGTGCTTCCAGCTCTCCGGGAAGGTGGCGGTGTTGAAGGAGGCGTTGATGATGTTCCGGAGTTGGGGTGCAATGGTGGAGTCGGCCTTGTTGAAGACGTGGTGTGGGCAGGGGTCGGTCGGTGATCCGGAGTGGATGGTGTTCATCGTGCGGGCTGTGTCTTCGGTGGTCACCGTGGTCCAGGTGCGAAGGGTGGCGGTGGGGGGCGTTGGTTCGACGGTTGGGTGCGTGGGTGGGGCACCGAAGCTGTTGTGGATGTCGGCAATCTTGCGGTGGGAGAACGAGGCGAGGGAGTCGCAGAGGTCTTGTGACGGAGTGATGTCGTTGGTGCCGGTGCTGGGGTTGGAGAACTCCTTGACGATAGTGAAGAGCTCTTTGCTGTCGTGGGCGTTGTTGTCCAGTCGTTCCTTCAGGGATTTCTTCTTGGTGGTGCGGATGAGCTGGTGGTGCTTGTGGGTAGCGTGTTTGAGGGCGGTCATGTTGTCGGTGGTCCGGTCGAGGAGCCAGGCTTTCTCGAGGGTGCGGCAGGTCTTCTTGGAGTCCTTGAGGTCGTCGGTGAACCAGGATGCCTTCTTGCTTCTGGGTCTGCTGGGAGGGTTCTTTAGTGGCGCGAGGTCGTCGGCGCAGGCGGTCAGCCACTGTGTGAAGTTGCGGGCTGCTTCGTTGGGGTCCGTTGTGTTGGCGGGTGGGCTCTGGCTGAGGGAGGTGGTGAGCTGGTCTGCGGTGATCTTGCTCCAATTCCTGTGAGGTACCTGTTGCGGGTGGTGGTGGGTCGTGGATCTTTAGAAGCTGAAGTGGACGCAGCTGTGGTCGGTCCAGTGGAGTCCGGTGGCGTGGCTGAAGGTGATGTACTTGCTGGAAGAGAAGACGGGATCAAGCGTGTGGCCGGCGTAGTGGGTGGGGGTGTTGACCAGTTGCTGGAGTCCGAGGTTGGCGAGGTTTTCCAGCAGGGCGGTGGTGTTGCGGTCCTTGTTGTTCTCCAGGTGGAAGTTGAGGTCCCCGAGGAGGATGTAGTCGGTGGAGGGGAGGGCGTGCGGGCTGATGAAGTCTGTGATGTCTTCGCTGAATTGTGTGCGTGGTCCCGGGGGTCTGTAGACGAGGGTGCCTCTGAGGGTCGTCTTAGGGTCGGTGTGAATCTGGAAGTGGAGATGTTCGGCTGCGGCGAAGGAGTCGTTGGCGTCGGTCGTGATGCGGATGGTGTTCCTGTGGACGATGGCGATGCCACCTCCTGTCTGGTTGATTCGGTCCCTCCTGATGATCTTGTACCCGTCCGGGATGGCGATGGCGAGGTTGGGTGCAGAGGAGGCGTTCATCCAGGTTTCCGTGAGGAAGGCACGTCCGGTGATGTAGCGTCGAGGAGGTTCCAGAGTTCCACGGCGTGTCTGTGGACGGAGCGGGTGTTGATCAGGATGCACTTGAGGTGGTTGCTGCTGGTGTTTGTCTTGGTGGGTGCGGGGCAGGTTCGGAGGCAGGTGAACTTGCAGGTGCAGCAGGTGAAGGGTCCGTGGGTGCGTCTCGGGGTGGCTCGGCAGCAGGCGTGGGTCCGGCCGGCATTGAGTGCGTTGAGAGTGGCGGCGTCGTAGGTCAGTCGGGTCGTCTGATTGATATTAAGTGGAGTCCCTGCTGGAGTCCAGAGACATCTGATCTCCACCTCTCCCAGACTTCTTCTCTAGCAGTGATGCCTACG
Source organism: Lissotriton helveticus (assembly GCF_964261635.1). Taxonomy (NCBI): domain Eukaryota; kingdom Metazoa; phylum Chordata; class Amphibia; order Caudata; family Salamandridae; genus Lissotriton; species Lissotriton helveticus. Next base: position 444,998,132 of record NC_136071.1, on the reverse strand, counting down.
TGACCACTGTCAGCTCTGCGATGGGTAAGGAGAGGGGGATGCAACTAACCCAATTTCCATTCAGCAGCCACTACTGCAGATATTTTGCAGTCTTCTCAGAAATCTGGATACAATGAGACATATTTCACTGATGCTTTGCCCACTAGGATTTGCGGTCCCTCTGCAGAGCCCACATGCACCATCTGGCATGTTTGGCCATCAGGATGCCAACAATCCCAGTAGGCTCAGAGTCATCTGCACAGAGATCCTGGACAGAGCCTGAGAGCCTGGGCAGAGCCTGAAATCCTGAACTCTCCATTCTGGGGGGAAAAGGCACAAAACCATACTGATTTATGAATTGTAATTTTATTTTTTTATGTGTCTTATATATGTATGTCCATATTGTTGTGATATTTATGTTTGTTAATGGGATCTTTAAAATAAAAATTCTCTCTCAAAAAAAGTTTTTGTATACAAATAATGAAAATATAAAATTATGAAAGAATAAATATAATAAACATGGAATATTTCCATCTGTTGTTCTTGTCTTAAATGTATGTACATGATTTAACATAAATGATTATATAGGGTTGCTTTGAAACAATTTTGTATAGAGTTATTCACGTTCTATTGCTTTTTTCCTTTGTATTCAATTCCCTACGATTAGCAAGTTCATTTTGTATGTAGGAGTCCCTGTTTTCCAAAAATACAAAACCATACTGTATCCAGAGTAGCTCAGATGGACAGGAGTGTCTGCAAATGAATCCACTGAGACTTCTGCATTATGATAGTGAACTCCACAGATGCTAGATGGTTTGATATCTTCTGGATGTGATTAACGACTGCCAGGGGCGGGCCAAACTTTGGCTACTAGTCTTTGAGGTTGGGGAAGCTTGGAGCCCCGACCTCCATAGGTGTTCTGTGGCCACTAACCAACATTACTTTCGCAAATGCCGGGGTGGGGTGTAACTGGTGAGACCAAAAGGAGCCCTGTGAACTGAAAGTGTTCATGGCCCACCGTGAACTACAGTTAGTGCCTGTGGGCCATGCAGGATGGGGGTGGGAAAGTAAGAGTCCTGCGGGTCCAACGCTACTATCTAGTGGCCTAAAGAAGCAAGACTTGAACTAGCATAGGCATTTTCAAATTTGTCCTTCCACAGGAAGGTATTGAGAGAGTGAAGATCCAAAATAGGATGAAGGACTCTGACCTTCTTTGGTACAAGAAAGTAGTGGAAGTAACACCCAGGTCCCACTCCAGAGGCCGGAATCCTCTCTATGGCCCATTTGGCTAAAAGGGCCTGCACTTCCTACAGTAAGACAGGCAAATGGTCCTACGCCAGTTGTCCCGAAGGCAGTGGAAGAAGAGGCGTGGTAAAAATGAATGAGAGGGCATAGCCCCAATAGACCACTTGGAGGACCCACTTGCCTGTCGTGATGGCCTGCCATCCGTGGAGGAAATATCATATGCTTCCTCCGAAAGGGTGGCTGTGTGCCAGAAAGGTCACACTAAATCTGTTTTATGGCTACTGGAGGGATGAGAGACTGAGCCGGATGTTGTCCTGCTGTCCTCATTAACACTGAGAACTGTGGCCCCTTCCATGAAAGGGTTGAAAGGCCAGCTGGGCTGAAGGAGAAGTCTGGCAATGGCGAAAAAGCAAGCCTCCACCGTAGCAACGGAAAAGGCAAAATTGCTGATGAAATGCCTTGTAGGAGCAGAAAGGCCTAAAGAATGTGCTGTGGATTTCCTATTCCTGAAACTTTGCAAGGCTGAGTCTGCTTTATCACCAAAATGTCGAGAGCCATCAAACGGCATGTTCATTAATGAGCCTGGACATTCTCGGAAAAGTCCATAGACCTCAGCCATGATAAGTGCCAATGAGGCAAACTGATACTCATGGCACATCCCAAACAATCAGTTATGTACAGGCCAGATCTAATTGCAAATTTTGCAGCATCACTGCCATCTTTAATAGCATGGGAAAGGTGTGTCTGAAGTTAGTCCGGAACAGTCAGTAAAATTTGTGCCACCATGTCCCACAGAGCTTGGGAGTAATGGCCAAAGGAGGCACCTAGCATTAAGCTACCTCAGAGCACGGCTTGTGGAGAAGAAAATCTGCTTGTCAAATGAGATTTCATTTTAACTCACATTCAGGTGAGTGGTAAGAAAGGCATTGGGCTGGCTCTGCAGGAGGATGCCTGTACCACTAGATTCTCGGACACCGGGTGTTGTGTACAAAGGTAGGGTAATCAGGAGCAGAATGACAGTGACAAGCAACAAGCCTATTACTGAGGCTCTCAACAAGGTTTAGCTAACTGGCAGGTCCCAGTGGACCACAAGGCCACTGTCAGGTGGAGTGTCAAGCCCACTGGCATCCTGAAGCGCTTTTCATCGTCATATTGGGGAGCATAATCATCCCAGTCATCATAGTTGTCACTGTCTGAATCAGTGGCAAAAGGATTGTACAAGGGTCTTGGCCCTACTATTGTGTTTGACAATGTAGAGTTGGCCTCATGGTCCCGTATGGCATTTGGATTAATCTGGGAGCAGTCGGCATTGGCTCCAGAGCTGTGCTCCAACCGTAGGCACCACGAACAGCATTAACAAGTATCCATCAAAAACATCTGTTTATTGCAGTCGCAGCACGGTTTGAACTCTGTAGTTTTGGTTGGGGGGGATATTTCCCCTTACATACTGTTGAGGAATTTTGTGCTAAGAAGCTGGTCAAAAGACCATGGATAAGGTCCGGATCCACATCTGATAATGCGGAAATAAAGGAACTGATGTTAGAGTGCATGGATGGCACTTATATGCGGTTCCTCCCATCACTTTCAGATTAGAAAAATGTTGGCAAGGAGCCAGACCACACCTGCATAGTCCATTTCAATGATCTTGGTAACCTCAAGTTTTTGTTCATATAGATTGGGTCGGGGATGGGAATATATTCATTTGTAAAACATGGCAGGGCCTCAGGTTTTGATACTATTGTGTGGGGGGCTAGTTCTTTATCTTGATTGGGGGTTCAGCTGAGTAGCTATCTGGGTGGTTTGGCCGAGTGACACTCCCTCTAAAGAGTAGTTCAATGGAGTTTACAGGCGCTCTGAAAATTGGGGGGTGGGCAGTTTTGAGTCCACATTGCAGGGAGGCAGGGTGGGGGGGATCCTGGGCTGATGTTGGGAGTTTTTGTTTGTCTTTTGGGTGTTTGTTGGGTTAATTACGAGTTGGGGTGGTGGATATATTATACAATGCATGTCTCCGTTGTGCATCCTATTCTGTGCTTTGTTCAGTTTTTTTTTCTCGCAATGGATGGGAGGGGGGTTGTTTCATTCTGTATTGTTTTTTGTTTTCTGGGTGTGACAAATATGACTGGCTTTACTGAAAGGCAATCACTGGCTGCATGCTTTTGGTATTTCTATCTCTGAGGATCAGGTGGTCTACTAACGTGTCCTCCCCTTGGGGCACCCATGGGAAGCTCCCCCTGCAATTGAACGACCATGCAAAGGGACGCGATGGGTAAGACAACTAAACAGGGGCTCAAGCTGCTATCGTGGAATGTAAATGGGTTGGGAGACAAGATTAAATGAGGTATAGTACTCCAATTTTTTAAAAGACACTCCCCTGATGTAGTTCTTTTGCAGGAGACGCACTTGCTTCGAAATGGCCTGTAGGGCAATGTCGCTATGGGGTTTCCAATTGGTGGCTCACTCAGCTTTTGGCTCTGGCTCCATGGGGGTGGGCATAATGTTCCGGAAATCATTACCCATGACCATTGATCTTGTTCGCACGGACGCCCTAGGTAGATTCGTTGCCGCTTCTGGGACCTGGGAAGGGCGCATACTCAATCTCCTTTCTGTTTAAGTGCCGCCAGGGTTGCACACCCCGGCCTTTGCAGACCATGGGGATCTTCTCTTAGCTTTGCCGGTTGGCAGGGTATTGATTGGGGGAGACTTCAACACTATTGTCTCTGATTCTCTTGACCGAGGCCCCGGAAGGCCTTGCCGCCCTCCCGCATGCGGATTCATAGCTTTCTTGGGGCGATGGGACTGGTAGACGTCTGGAGGTGTCTACACCCGGCAGAACAGCAGTACACTTTCTACTCAGGTGCTCACTATAGTATGTCCCATATAGACTATGTATTGACGCTCGCACATCAACTTGGTAGCGTGAAGGAAATACAGCATTTGGCCAGGGGAATCTCCGACCACTCACCTACCCGGTGTCGCCTGGAGGTGGGGGAGCCCATAGTTGGCCGTGTAGCCCCAATCAACTCCTGGTACCATACGACCTTCCCAATCAGGGATAAGATCGTCAGTGAGTCAGACCTTTATTTCCAGGAGAACGAAGGAATTGTAAACTTGGCGACCACACTGTAGGAAGCCTACAAGACTGTAATACGGGGAGTGGCTCTGGCTCAGATATCGGGATAGCGAAAGGAGAAGTGCGCAGATATGATTCGCGTAGAGAGGGAAATCCTATCTTTGGAGGAATGCCTCAGACTTGACGACTCAGCGGAGGTACTGCAGAGATTGCGCATTAAAGTCAAAGAATATACCGAATTGGCCACTGAGTCAGCCAAGTCGCACCATAGGGCCACACTCAGTAGAATCTATGACGTCAGCAACAAGGCTGGCAAACTGTTAGCTTAGGTAGATCGTAGAGACCAGGCCTGAAGAGTTGTGGTCGAATTAGAGACGGACCCTCACTCTCGCCTCAGTGCCCTCCAGGACATAGCGGATGCATTCGGCCAATATTACCAGTCACTCTATACGTCTCAAACTCCACAAACGGAGGAGGAGGCTTTCGCTTTTGCAGGATATTTATTTGCCCTCGCTCACTGACGAGGAGCGCTCCGATCTTGAACTAGACATCACGACTACAGAGGTCGAAAAAGCCATCCATGATTTGCGCGGTGGGAAGGCATCAGGCCCCAATGGTTTGCCCATTGAATTGTTTAAGCTCACTGCAGACAAGACGGCATCCTATCTCACCGCAATGCTTCAAGAAAGTAAGAAGAGGGGGTTACTGCCTGAGGATCAGTGGCTTGCTAATATGGTGGTCATCCAGAAGGTGGGAAAGCCGAGTGACAAATGTTCCCCTTACAGACCCATTTCGCTGCTAAACTGCGAAGTGAAAATCCTCGCGAAGGTCCTTGCCTCACGGCTGCTTGGGGTCATCGCCCATCTGGTTCATCCAGACCAGTCGGGATTTATGCCCGCTAGAAACACCTCCCTCAACCTGTGCAGGCTCCACTGAGTGCTGTGCTGAAACGATTACGGAGGACGCTGTTGTGGTCTCCCTTGACACGGCTTCAGCACTTGACACCATTGAGTGGCCTTTTTTGTTGGGGTTTGGGCCCGAGTTTACGAGCAGGGCGCGGCTACTCTACCAACAGTCACTCGCTCAAATAGTGGTTAACAACAGGAAATCTCCCACTTTCACTCTTGGTAGGGGCACCAGGCAGGGGTGCCCCTTGTCCCCGCTTCTCTTTGCCCTGGCCCTCGAGCCTCTGGCAATGTGGGTACGTAATGATCCCGCCATAAGGGGCCTTAAATGGGCGTCCGGCTGGGAAGACCACATATCGCTGTATGTGACGACATCTTGCTCTACCTGGCGTCCCCGGCCGCATCCCTCATTGTGATCCTGGACATATTCCAGGTGTTTGGTAGATACGATGGCTATTCTATAAACGGAACCAAATCGGTGTTATATGCCCTCTATGGAAAGAGGCCTGTGCTCCCTCGGGGATATCATCTGGCAGAAGCTGTTGACGGCTTCAAATACTTGTGGGTCTGGGTCTCTAAGGATCCTTCCAACTTCTAATATCGCAATCTCCTGCCGCCTCTCATGCGTCTTAAAGCTAACGTTTTACATTGGAAATCGCTTCTTTGGGGCTTGCTGCCCTGTTCAAAATGATGTCCCTTCCAGGTTCGTATACGTTCTCCAGAATACTCCATAATCCGTTGCACCCTCGTACTTCAAGCTAATCGATTGTATCATACGGGACCTGCTGTGGGAGGGTAAGCCACCTTGTATCGCGACACACAAGCTTACGTTTGGTTGGTCTGATGGGGGCATCGGACTTCCAGACATATGGAAGTACTATTGGGCATTGCACCTTGCAGCAATCAACCAATGTATGTATAGGCCACAGGGCGACTCTGCCTTCCAGATTGACCGATGGCTCCTCCCGAGAGGTAGCTTTGAAGGGGCTCTTTATTTACGGTCATTAAAGCCCATCCTGACTGGCCCAATGGGACATGCGGTGCAGGTGTGGAAGGCGGCTACCAAAAGTTTGGGATGGGAGGCGAGAATTACGCAGGCCACACCACTCTGGTATAGCGAGCAATTGGGCAGGTTGATTCGCTCGCCAGGTTTTGATCGATGAGACCTTATCGGTATATCCAGGGTGGGTGATTTGTGGAAGTCAGGTGAGGTGGTCCCTTTTTCTTGTTGCAGCAGGCGTATGAGTTAGTGCAAACAGAATATTTCAAGTATCTCCAAATTAAACATGCCCTACTGGCGGTTCTCCCTAAGGGTATTGAACTTCCCGAGTTCTCTCGCTGGAGGATAGAGAATTAGATGGCGATCTGCCAGAGAAGGTCATTTCACTCATCTACAAAAAACTAGTCAACAACATAGCAGAAACCCTGACTCATCTGAGGGTTAAATGGGACCACGATGTAGCGGGATTAGGTGCTGATGAATGGTTGGCAGTGGTGGTATCCCCTCGAGAGGTGGCTATATCTTCCAGACTGCGCCCGGTACAGCTGAAAATTCTCCATAGATCCTATCTGTCTGGGTCAGTGTTGGTTCGTATGGGTTACAGCTTAGACGGCTACTGTGTAAGGAGATGTGGGCAGGAGCGAACCTTTGTTCATACACTTTGGGAATGCACAACTATTCAGAGATATTGGAAGGCGGTAGCAAATCTCATGGAAGAGGTGTTGGGGCAGCGGATAGACTGTAACATTAAACTGGACCTCTTACACATCTGGAGCCCTACAGACCTTAACTCCAGGGAGCGTACTTGGGTCACCTTGGGGCTGATGGTGGCAAAACAAAATATTGCGAGGTTGTGGGGGGCTCAGAGCCCACCAGGGGTTGAGGACTGGGGTAAAGATATGGACTGGTGTATGGTCACAGAAAAATATGTATATGAAGCCAGAGGATGCCAGAATAAATGGATGCAGGTCTGGGGAAAATGGAACATACACAGAGGTGAGATATCTGAACCTCCAAGATCAACTGAAGATATTATACATGGGACCTGAATATGGTTTAATGGGGACTGAAAGTATTCTTTGTGACTGCCAAGTCTTCAGTAATATTTGAAATGTAATAATATTGCCATTGTATGTGCACCGTGATACTTTCATCGACCATGCCTCGATTTCAATACAAATATTTACACAAAAAAAAGTTTTTGCTCATAGCAGAAACCTTTTCCTGCTGTATTTTAGCTTTTGTTAAGGTATCTTGAGTATCTGGTGGTCCATCATCTGCTCAAATCTAGCTCTTCCAAAGACAGACTTAGGGGTTTATTCAGGACATTATGTAAGATTCATTGTGAGATCAAATGTGGTCCTGTATTAAGTTTGATGCCCATATGCTTGTGAGAATCCAAGCCTGGCTTGTGCTGAATATTTGCCACACTGGTTGTATGATCTAGATCGAGTCCAGCCACTGTTCGCAGAAGTTGGAGGCTGAGCATTTAGAGGAGCATGGACCTTTGTATCTACCACACAAGAGGCATTGCGCTCCAATGTGCTTATTAATTGATCCATCTATGGAGTCAATTGTTGAAAAAAGGGCAAGACTGAGATGGCATTCTCAGAACTATTACCTCCTAGTTTTCTTTTCCATTCTAAACTGTATCACCCATATCATGAGTGGAATGATGGGAGAGTACATTTTTAATTTCTGTATTGCAGCCTTTGCTAATTATTGTTGATATTGTTAATGTCCAGGTTATCCAAGTTATTCAAGTTGGACTTATATCTGAACGCCAGGCTCCTAGCAATAGGTGCTCCCCCCTTTTCAAATCATGGTAATGAGTTATCTTCGACAATGGAATATGCACACTCTAAAGTGAGACCTTCTACCTCCAGAATTGCAGTAGTATAGGCTTTTTTTGTTTTTGGCACTTGCAATTACTCCATTAGGACTGCCACACAAAACAGGCTGGTCAATCCCCTTCTCTTTTTGCCTTGGGAAATACTCTTATAGCCACCCTGGCAGCACCTTGGCTCTCCCATAGCTTCCTCTGTTTTTCACATTACCCTTGTAAGAAGGTCATTAACAGAAGACTTACAAAAGTAGATTGCTCTTAGGGTTGAAGCCACAGTATTACATTTCTGTGTAGCACCCACTCAGGGGACTGGGAAAAAGCATAGATGTCAATTCACCAAAATGCCAGGGGTAACAAGAGGGACATCACAAACCCTTTGACTTTAATGGCATCACAGGAAGTGACATCATATGATTCTTGACCCTAACTTATTTTTCAAGGTAGGCATGTCACATGACACTAACATCACAACAATTGACACTTATTAAATTCCATTATAACTGCATATTTAGTACAACAGCATAACAGAGACAAATGTGTATTGTAGATACCACATATATTATGATGCTGACTTGATCTTTGAAGTTTCTGGGGCATCATACTTGTCCTAAATTGTAGTGAGCAAAGCAAGTAAGCCAGACTTTTTGATATAGGGCTTCTCCTCTTGAGAGAAACAATTGAAAAGTATGCGGGGAATTCAAGCATTTTAAAGCACAATGTTCACATACTTTGCTTGAATGCCATAGACACAGGTAGGGCACTCATTAATTGGTTCAAATTCTTTCATGGTGTGCCAAGCCAATGAAACCTGACTTTCCCCAGGAGTTGACATCCTTTTTTTCAAAATGTAGTATGAGTGCCCCCCATATGCCAAAATGACCTCCATTGTGCCAGGACCAGAATTTGGAATGATTGTCCGTATATTTTACTGGGTGCCACCTTATATCAAAAAATGACATACATATGTCAGTGCAAGAGTTTTGCAGTTTACTCTGTCCATATACCAGAGGTGACCCTTTTGACAAAAATTACCTCTGAATGGCCAGACCAGAATTTTGTCATGGTTGTCACCCTCCCATATGCCACGTTGCCCACCTCTGTGACAAGAATTGCCTCGATTTACATTGGATAGTTTCCCAAAGTAATGATTTTATTTATTTATTTTTAAAGCGCCTGAATCACCCCCCAAGGGATATCTCCACGCTGTAGGATTGCTAACGCCAGCCACAGAAAAGAGACAGATTAGAATAGTGAGGTTTTAAGGAGCCTTCTAAACTGTAGGTGATCTGGGCATTGTCACAAGTGGATAGGGAGTGCGTTCCAAAAAAGGGGGCCAAGTGGGAGAACGCTTTACCACCTAAGCGAGATTTTTTGTAGTGAGGAACAGAAAGTAGAGATTTGGGCCCTGATCAAAGAGACCTGGGCGGCATATATTTGGTAAGTTTATCTGCTAAATAAATGGGACCTTCGCCATTCAGAGATTTGTGCACAATGCAACAGATCTTAAACCTAATCCGCTTCCGCACCGGAAGCCAATGCAACTGTAGCAAAAGGGGGAGGGAGCTGTTCGAGGAGGAGCATTGGATACGAAGCGAGCTCCAGTGTCTGGACTACTTGCAATCTGTTTAAGGAAGCTTCATTTGCTGAAATCAGCCAAGCATTGCAATAGTCCAGGAGGGGAAACAGCCGTTACATCGCAACTTTTACAACGCACTTCTATTACAACGCAACTTTTACAACGCTGGATCCATTACATCGCATGCCTTTACAACGCATGACATTACATAGCAGATGCTATTACAACGCATGCCATTACAACGTAAGTATAGGTAAGTATATAATTTTATTTTATATTTTATTTAACATTATTTAATTAATTTAATTAATATTAAAAATAAATAAATATATTAATTTATGTTTTTTTATATTGGGTTTGGGTTTTGGGGTACAGGGGTATTTTTAGGTTTCAGGGTTGGGTTTGGGTTTTGGGGTACAGGGGTATTTTTAGGTTTCAGGGTTGGGTTTGGGTTTTGGGGTACAGGGGTATTTTTAGGTTTCAGGGTTGGGTTTGGTTTTTGGGGTACAGGGGTATTTTTAGGTTTCAGGGTTGGGTTTGGGTTTTGGGGTACAGGGGTATTTTTAGGTTTCAGGGTTGGGTTTGGGTTTTGGGGTACAGGGGTATTTTTAGGTTTCAGGGCTGGGTTTGGGTTTTGGGGTACAGGGGTATTTTTAGGTTTCAGGGCTGGGTTTGGGTTTTGGGGTACAGGGGTATTTTTAGGTTTCAGGGTTGGGTTTGGGTTTGGGTTTTGGGGTACAGGGGTATTTTTAGGTTTCAGGGTTGGGTTTGGGTTTTGGGGTACAGGGGTATTTTTAGGTTTCAGGGTTGGGTTTGGGTTTTGGGGTACAGTGGTATTTTTAGGTTTCAGGGTTGGGTTTGGGTTTTGGGGTACAGTGGTATTTTTAGGGTTCAGGGCTGGGTTTGGGTTTTGGGGTACAGGTTTTTTTTTAGGGTTTAGTTTTAAAATACAATCTTTTATTTTAATTAAAAAAATTAATTTTAATAATTTTATTATTTATTAAAAATAGTTCTTTATTATTAAAAGTTATTTTAAAAATAAACTTAAAGTAATATATGTACTAAATAATTATTTTAAAAAAATTTAATTTATTTAATTAATTACATTTAAATTACTTACATTTTAAAAAAATATATATACTTACCTATACTTACATTGTAATGGCATGCGTTGTAATAGCATCTGCTATGTAATGTCATGCGTTGTAAAGGCATGCGATGTAATGGATCCTGCGTTGTAACGGAATGCGTTGTAATATCTCGCGTTGTAACGTCATACATCCGTCCAGGAGGCTTAACGCCAGTGCCTGGATAAGTGTTTTTTGTGTGTTTAGAGGCAGAAAGGGAAATACCTTCCGGTGAAGACCTAGCACATGAAAACATGCACCAACAGCAGATGTGGCGTGCTCCTTCAATATCAATTTCTGGTCCAGATGGACCCCCAGATTTTTAACAACCAGTTTAGGAGTTGGCGCAATGCCCAATTCCTCTGGCCACCACCCAGGAGACCACTTCAGAGATGCTTCTCTAAACAACATGATCTCAGTTTTCCCCCCATTAAGCTGGAGGAAGTTATCTCTCATCCAGCCAGCGATGGTCATCATACCCTCCGAAAAAGTAGACTGGGAATTTGGATTGTTCTTATCGAAGGAAAGTAGGAGCTGAGTTTCATCAGCATAAGACATTGGAACAAATCCTAAATTCCTTAGTAATCCCGCTAAGGTAGCAACATAGATGGGGGGCATCGTTTCGCCTTGCTGCGGAATGGCCGCGAGTTAGAGCCGCTCTGCCAGCAGACCTGATTAATCCGTCAAAAATCCGTATTCCAGACCTGCAACGCAAGCCCAACGTTTGTGGAGCTCTGGTGCAAATAGCGCTTACACGGTGCAGCGTTTGTGGGGAAGGCTGACGAAATTGGAGGAGAGATACGAGGTGCGGCCTTCTGCACTCGCAGCTGAACAAGCAGGGGACTCAAGTTACGGCTGACCTGGGCGGAAATGAATGGCCGTGAGAAGAGGTGAGGCAGAAGTGCCGCTGCGAGTGAGGACGACCGCTGTCTGTTGGGCCCGTGTGTCTCCAAATCCGCACAGGGGCTCCGATGACACAGCGGGAGGCAAATGGTGCGATTTCAAGACTCTCCGCTCGGATTTCACCGCGAGCGGATTGAATAAAGCTGGATGTGCGGAGCTCTGCGAAGCAGTGAGGCAGTACACTGCCATCGGAGTGCCGGCTGGGACCGTCTCCCAATTGCAAGTAAGGCGTGCGGCAGCTGCCCTCATACGGACGCTAGGCCCCAAGCCGAGGCCTGGCGCTCCACCGAAACCCATTTTGGCATGAGTACTCAACTACAGAGATAGGGATGTGATCCTCAGGCTGGCGCGGGAGAAAGGTGCCATACAGTACAAGGGCAATGACATCGCCATGTACCCAGACTATACGCAACAATTTGGCACTAAATACTCGTTGATATACCCTGCCAAGCTGAGGGTCCAGGGCCATGGCAAGCCCACTTTCTTTACTGACGCTAAGGTTGCATTGGCGTATGCGAAGCAAATGGCCAAAGAACAATAATAAAGAGCGTCGTCGAGCGAAACACAAGCGGACAACCAACTTAGTGATAATGATAGAATCCATACTTCCCTTACGTTGGATATCCAGATAAGTGTGTATGCTTGGATGTTTTTTCAGATTGATGATGGGCGGCTGGAGGGTTAATTGTACGTGCCACACTGCCAATAAATTACAGCCGACCACATTTATGCAATGAGCCCAAGACTAGATGTTAGAACCGTTATGTCCTGACTGGGCTGCATGTATTGTGGTTATACATACCAGGGTCTGCCACCCTGTCACAAGTACAGGGTAGTCTAGCCGGAGACCCCGCGTTCCCCTACAGAATGAATCGCTTAGGTTTGTTAGTGCGGGGTAACTGTTCTTAGTTGAGGGGGGGAGGGGTAGGGATTTCACAACCTAATTGGGGGGTTGGTGTGGGTGGGCCAGGGGAGTTGGGAGTGTTCTTTTATTGGAATCTGCCTAAGAGTTCTATGAGATATATACGTCAAACTCGACAGAAATGCACCGGACCGTATGCACCGATATGCTACCACGAATGGGCTGCAACTTTGAATTGAATTGTCTCTGCACTGCTCTGTGTCTGTCCTGAATGCATCTCCGCAACAAATGTGCCTTGAAACCAAGCACTGTATACACCCGCTATGACACACATGACTTGCCTCACATGGAATGTCAGAGGTCTTAATGACCGCCGGAAGGCTAGGCTGGTCCACTCTTATCTCCAGAGACACAGGGTGGACATATGTCTCCTGCAGGAGAAAGCTGCCGCCATGCTGCACGATATTTTGACTGACCTACATTTAGTCGATTCATGGAGGGCGCTACATCCAGCACTAAAGGAAGGCACATGTGTTACACATCACGGACATGCGTGGTCGAGGCTCGACTACTGGTTGGTCTCTAGGGACATTCACACCTGGGTTACTAATGCGACACACTATCCGCGCACTGTGGTTGACCATGCACCCACTCAGGTGCAACTTAAAGGGCCAAGACCATACATAACACCATTCAGTTGGAGGTTCCCCTCAGATGCACTCCTAGACCAGGTTTTCCGAGAGGAATTGCGAAGGAAGATAGAAGACTATTTTACATTAAACAAGGGTACCGTGGATTCGCCTGGGATGCTATTGGAAGCGTTTAAAGCTGCGATAAGGGGGGATTGCATAGCACTCAAAACAGGAGCACTCAGAGACAAACGAAATACACTGCAGAGATTGGAGACTGAAATTCACAAGCTGGAAAAATCGCAGTTACAGTCTCCCTCAACTACCACCATGGCACTAATATGGACTAAGTTGACTGAGTTCCAGGCAGAGGCTGAAAGGGAAACAGCGTATCTCCATAAACACGCACAGACGAGAAGGTATGGGGAGGGAGAGAGAGCCGGGAAAACGCTAGCGGGTCTGCTACGGCCACCTAGGGGGGCTGAATATATCACTGAAATACGTACTGCAGAAGGTGCACTGGTCCAAACACCCCCTGAAATCCTATGTACGCTGTCCCAATACTACGAATCGTTGTATACCTCTAAAATTAACCCATCCCAGACTGACATAGTTGATTATTTAGACACACTGGCCCTAGCCTGGTTCAACGACGGTGCACGGCAGTGCATGGAACTCCCGATCACGGTGGAGGACGTTAAGCAAGTTATAGGCAGTATGCCCGCGGGGAAAGCTCCTGGGGCAGATGAACTGACAGCAGCCTTCCATAAGGAATACGCGGAAATACTCAACGGGCGTTCTTCCTCCTACATTGCCTGAAGCTACCATTATCACATTATTGAAACCAAACAAAGATCCCACAATGCCAGAGTCCTACCGCCCACTATCCCTTATCAACTCAGATGCTAAGATTTATGCAAAACTACTCGCCAATAGACTTCAACCTATGCTCCCGCAGATAGCCTTATCGTACCAATCCGGTTTTATACCAGGCCGTTCAACTTCACATAATTTGAGAATGATGTTCGGGCTTCTTCACTACATGGCCCCCTATGTACAGGCCTCTGCCGCACTATTGGATGCTACGAAAGCATTCGATTCCTTAGAATGGAAATTTCTTTTTGTCTTGCTTGCTCGAATGGGGTTCAGTACTTTGTTTATCTCACAAATTCAATTGTTATACACGAATCCAAAGGCGAGAGTTCGAGTAAATGGCCAGATATCGGAACCATTTGCGGTGACTAGAGGGACAAGACAGGGATGCCCACTGTCGCCTCTGTTGTTTGCAATTGCCACGGAACCATTGGCGGCTAGGCTGAGATAACATCATACCCACAGAAGCATAGGGTTCACTTCAAGAGGCTTACTGATATTGTTGTATGCTGACGATATGATAATATATGACAAACCCCAAGGATGGGAGCTTTATGACATTGCAGCAGATGTGCTCCCTGCAGATACCGACTATCGGATAAGTTATTGTACTACCAGATAAGGGCAGCATGTAGAGCCAGGTATGAGACATTTCCCAAGGAGCCACCTGCATTACCAGTGCTAGAAAATGTACTGTCCAACCCCTCTCCTCGCAAATTGATCACACGCATTTATAGTATTACGCGAGGAGAGTCGCCTATAGTGCAGCCCACGTCTAAAACGAATTGGGAAAGGGACATTAATATAGAAATTATGGACAAGCAATGGCAATATTGCTGCTCACAACTGGAAAACCTCCCACCAAATTATAGACTACATCTTATACACTTCAACTTCTTACATAGGCTGTATCGAACGCCGTCTCAACTGCACCGCATGGGTATACATCCGAACTCTAGTTGATGGAGATGTGGAGAACAGAATGCAACCTTTGCGCACCTGGCATGGGAATGTGGACCGGTAGAAGGGTCCTGGGCGGAGGTGTTTGGGATCATTAGACAGATCACATGTACTCAGACACAGGCCGCCCCATTGATAGCTCTTTTGGGTTTTGTACTGGATGTCCCAAAGACCACTCGTAAGCTTACAGCTATGCTGTTATTGTTGGCCAAACGTAAATGTGGCAATACATTTCGAAGAGACAAGCACATGATTGCCATTAGTTTTATAAGCAATTCTACCTATGGTAAGGGTTGAACTGAAAGACACAAAGGGAGAAGGGACCCTGCTCTCCTCCGGGCGCATCAGACAACATGCTTCTTGATCTAGCTACCATCAAATCCAAAATGTAAGCCTTTTGCATTACAGACATGGCAGAGAAACCTTGTGAACTTTGATCGTGTACTTCTGTTTTCACAGTTGGTGGGTATACTCGGACCGGGCTACAATAGCATTAGCTTTGTGGAACTCCACTTAAAAAAAATATTTATTTTTTTTTCTTTACCTGAACTGTTTTTTGCCTCTTTGTTTGGAGGGTGCCTCTGTTGGCCATCAATTCAGTGTACAGATGATTCAATATGCAGTTTTGTGTAACATGCCTCACACTCACTGTGTTAGAGGATGAGTAAAAGGTACGTGTTTTCACTTAATAAACACTTTATTGATGATGGTTTTGAGCATGACTGCATTCGAAATGGAGTTTTGTAACTTCCTGCCAGGTATTTGAGGCAATGGTATTAACTGCCTTGAAATCTAATGGACAGTTAGAGGCCTCCCTCTGCCATCAAACTTGCAGTGTAAAAGAATGAGAGAGTGAAAGACGTCTTGCCTTTCTTAGATCCGTTGGTGTAACGGAGGAAACTGTGACAGCTAGACCTGAAGTAGTCGGAGATGCCACTAAATACTGAAGAGAAAAGCACACAATAGTTCTGGGACGGGATGTATGACATTACAACGCATGCCTTTACATCGCAGTTTTTACAACGCATGCTGTTACAACGCATAGCGCTTAGGGGTGCTGGATAGTGAATAGTTTAATTTACTATTCCAACTCCAGTCCCCGTGGATAGTAGGGAAGGTGTTGGATAGTAAATTAAATCCATTCCCTATCCTAGAGCGCCCCCCAGCGCAATGCATTGTAATGACATGCGTTGTAATAGTTGCGTCGTAAAGGCACTGCATGGTAAAAGTTGCGTTGTAAAGGATGTTTCCCTCTGGGACGTAATGCAGAGTCTTCTACAGCATATTCAGTTAACAACATTTCCTGTGTACCTGGTGGTTACTCTTTTGCACCTAAACTAGACATCTAACCTGTCAGCCCAGTAGATCTTGCTCAGGTGTATTATTCACAACTTAATTGACTTTAGGACATTTATTTTCTTCTAGCTGCATTCCATGATTGTTAGCAGAAACCCCAGGACAAATTCTTACTGTGTAAGGTGGTCAGCACCACTAAGATGGTCTTGCAGTTGTGACAGTGTTGGCAACCCCTAATTCATCCCTCTCCTGCCGCTGAAACTGGACTCCTTTTCCCTGTGGTGGGCCGCTGATCATTCTGAAAGAATTTCCATCTTCCAAAAATGAACTTGCCAAAAGTTGTATTTCTATCTACTAATTGTGATTTTAGTAGGTGTTCCGACACGATCAGCAAGTGGAACCGGTTGGAGCACCAACATTTCCAGCTTTCTGAGCAAAGGACAGTGGCCCTATATCAGTTTCCATGGACAACGAACTCCCACAAAGTTTGCAGTCCTTGCTGCTAAAATTTTGTAACAAAGAAACCAAGGCAGGTAGCTGGCAAGAAAGGAATAGTGTGTATATTGGAAGATAAATAGTTCTCTGTAGTTCCTTAGACATGTTGCTGGGCGGTGCGTGTGACCAGCGAGACACTTTTTCAGTAACATTGTGGAACCTCATGTAAAGCGCTCCGATACCTCCGGGTCTAGCCAGTGCTATATAAAACTCATCAAATAAAAATAAAAATGATATAAGAGCACAGCCCCCAGCGGTGGCTGCATGGCTTAACACTGTGATTTACTGTAGGGATCAATTGTCCCACTTTTGGGAACTAATGATCAGCAGATCTAGACCAGTTGACCTCTGGGGACCCTTTGTGGCCTGGCTGGATTCGGGGGGGGCGGACCTCCGTGCGGGTCGAGCCATTGGGAACGAGTAGTGGTGGCATGGAATAGCTGCTCTGACTAACACATATAGATGCAAGGACACATGAGCAATCTCGGGCAGAGAGGGGTGGAGATGAATGTGCATGGAAACTATTGCGGGGTGGCAGGAACGGCAGGGAGATGCTGGAGGTGGGACATGCAAACCGGTGCAATGGAAATTCGGTGAAGGCGGTGGGGGCGGGGGAAGTGTTGTTTTTTATGTTGGGATAACCTCAATATAAGCATTTCAGTTGTCATAAGCACTTTGGTCGCATTGCCAATCCGATGGAATATAAGACATAAAGAATTACGTATCGCTGCCGGCCCGTTGGGTTGTAGGCATAAGAGCTGTGTACTAACAGGAGCTTTTGCCTAGATTCCACGCTGCCGGCCTCAGGGATGTGGACAAAGAGCTGTGTATAATGCGATATACGAAATAAAAAATAAAAAAGGTAGCAACATAGATGTTAAATAGGGTGGGGTTCAAACAGGAGCCCTGAGGTACTCCCTTAGTCAGTTTAGTAGTCTTTAAGCGGAAAGGGCCAAGATGGATAGTATGAGTTCTGTCAGACAGCAAGCTCCTCATCCATTGTAAAGCGTTCCCTTGGAGGCCAATTTCCCTAAGTCTCCTGAGCAGAATCTAGTGGGAAATCGTGTCGAAGGCTGCCATAAGTAAGGCAAAGTTGCGCTATGTGCTTCTTTGCGTTATTTCGCAATAGGGTATTCCATGGGTGGTCACATGGGTGTTTTGATGCATTTCCCTATGTACAAACATTGGTATGGACAGGAATTTGCACCAAATTCTTATGACCACAGAAGACAGGCAGGCGTAACATTAGTTTTTCCAACTTTGCATGAGATCTGCATTGTACAGCACACTTACAAAGTGGGACAAATTTTACACCGCACAGCCTCGGAAGTTGTCTGTCTTAATTATGGTCCGGCCATAGACCGCCTCAATGGACAGATAGACCGCTGGACAGCACTCCCACTGTTGATGGCCGGCAGCATTGCGATCCATTTTTAGTACCCTTCGGGGTATGCGGACGCTGCTGGTCTGGGCAGGGGGACAAGCGCGGGTGGGCTGGCAGACACTCACTCAACCCTTCGAGCGGGGAGGGTTTGGGGTGCCCGACTTTTATTTGTATTATTTGGTGGCGCAGGCGCATTACGCCTACTTTTGGAATCACCCAGATATGCGACTACAATTCCTGAAGCCTGAATGCACCAGGCCCGCCCTTACCCCCTCTCTACTATTCTCCCGCTTGGACTCAGGAGGACACCGGTTGAGATTCATACACTGCAGACCACAAGTTGGGCTTGGGGACGCCTACGTAGGTACCTAAAGGCAGGCCATTTATACTCCCAGCATGTACTTCTTCTGAATAATCTGTGGATATTCCCAACAACTGAAGTTCTAATGCAGCGTGTGCTCACTCGTGGTCGGCTGCAAACCATAGGAGGCATGTTTAGAGACGGACAATTGCGTTCAGTAAATGGGCTTCAGAAATGACCGGGATATATCTATATTGGACCGTTTTCTTGTGCACAGAACGCAATTGTCACTAGTTACTGCGCTACGTCCTGAGACGGAGGAGCCCCCCGAGTTCCTCCTGCTCACTACAATCATTAATACACCTGACAGCGCACACTTGGTTTCCAGAATGTACCATCTAGCACACACTTCGAGCGGTGTTGGGTGGCCGGGCGCGTGCAGCCTGGGAGGGAGACATGGCGCATCCCATGACCGACATCTGATGTCAAATAACTATAAAACAACTTTTACATTTTAAATATCTACATAGAAAATATCACCCCGTGATGCTTGCAAAAATGGACCGCACAAAGCCGGATAACCGTCAGAGATGTGCATTGGTGCATGCTGACTTTATCCACTTGGCATGGAACTGCCCCTTTGTCCTGGCATTCTTGGAGGCGGTATACGGACATTTGGAACTAATGGTTGAGAATGAGCTCTCTCATACACCCTTACTGGCATTGCTAGGGTACGTACTTCTTTTGAGTCCTGGGATCAGGCGTTTCACAGCAATTGCATTCTTGCTCGCCAGGAGGCAGGTTTCGCTAAACTGGGGTGGAGTGCGCTGCCGATGGTGAGACCCTGGTGGAGGGATTTAATATATTGTGACATTACCAGTGACATTTATGCGCCTTTGCTGCTACTTGCTTCCTGCTACTCCATTCTGAACTTACTGACTGAACTCTCATTTATGGTAACATAACTGCTGGGTCAGCCAGCCGGTAATACGGATCAGAGTTATCAAAATGTCATTACTGTATTAGCCTGTATTGTTGTTGATGTTTATGTAATTACTGCTATTATATATGACATTATGTCTGTCAACGATTGGTTGTAGGTGCAGTGATTGTTTTGTATATTCTTTTGAAAAATTGCAATCAAAACAAGTTTTTAAAAAAAAAGAGACAGATCTTAAAGCGTAGTTTTTGTTCTAGAAGGGACCCCTTCATATATTTAAAATGATTTTTACTTACCACAGCTGCCACCAAAGGTTCCATTCCAGCTAAGTACGATCCATTTTTTATCACACCAATAGTGAATAATAGAATATTATTTACTATTAGTATAATGAAAAAATGGGCAGAAAATAAAGAATGCAGAGCTTGTTTGAGTTCTGGGCACTGATTTTACTACCTCCATAGCAAGGGGTTGCAAAAGAAGCACCAGGTGTTGAACGTGCAAGGCAGGGATCGACCCCTGGTGACACCTAAATGACGTCCGTGGGAGCGAGGTGTCCCGCTCTAGGCCAAGGGTTTGCGATAGAAAGAGGCCTGAAACCCACACCGGAGCAGAGCATAGTGCAGGAGACCCTGCAGCAAGCAGAGACATGCAGGATGCGTGCAGCATTTACAAGGAGCCTGTGGGGGATTACATAGAACCAGCACCAGTCATCTTAGTATAGCTCTTCTGGATTTCTGGTACATAAGGGCAGCCACCATAAGTCATTGTTGTCTTCTGGCAAGTTAAAGCACATAGGTCACTTATGGGAGATATCCTGGGGCTTAGACAAAGCTCCCTGTACTGATCGGCATGTCAGCCACCATACTGCCTCCCCTGAAATAAGTCTTTGTACTTCGGGTCATTGTTCAAGATGGTGTTGATTTGAGTTAATTATGTCAGAAACTCTCTGTGTTCCAGGGTTGGGATATACACCATGTACCACCTTGTCAGCAGGGCCGGACTGAGAACCAAAACCGGCCCTGGCAAAGTGCTCGGCCACCCCAGCCCCCCACGGGTGGTTGGGGGTGCAGCTGAGCTCTTTGCCAGAACCGGTTTACGGCCGATTTTGTTACAGGGCCGATTTTGCAGCTATGCTGCAAAAACGGCCCTGTAACAAAAACGGCCCCCAGGGGCCCCAAACCGGCCCCCCACCCGTGAGGCGCACCGTGGGATTGCCCGGTGCCCGCTACGGCCAGTCTGGGCCTGCTTGTCAGGTTCGACATCAGAAACATGGAATTTTTGCTTCAGACTGCCAGGAAAGCCTGGTTGGACTCTTCTTCAAGGTAGAGAAATGGGGAACTGCTCAAGAAGAGCTTGACAATGAGCCCGAACAGAGAGATGAAAGTACCTTGTCACAACTAAGGGATGGGAATAGCTGACGCAGATCCCCTGAGATAGAAGGCCCCGCTCCAAGGAAATCCAAGCCGAAACCGAAATACAATGGAGACCCCCTGACACTAAAGGAAAGATTATTTCATGAAAGTATGATACAAGGTAGTTCCAAAGGAGAAATCTTGGCTACCTCCACAGTAATTGTTAAAGAGTAGCATTGCCACCTGGCTGGTTTTATATCGGCATGATCGATATTTTAATGTTCCTGCTGGTACAAAAGTTAGAAAATTCACCTAAAGGTGATCTTTTTCTACGGCGCCACAGGAACGGGCACAAGAGGTGCTGGAGACTTCACTGGAACGGTTGTGTTCTTTGGAGCTCCTCCCGCCTGCCGCCATTGCGGGTTCAATCTGTCAATAAACTCGTATTTGCATTCCGTGATGGCGGAATTTATCTCCACATGGCTCTGATCTATTTTGATTGTTCTTACCTCTTTAGTGCCTGATTAAGGTAAGGGGTTAGATAAGACTGGGACTGATAGATGTCCTGAAGAAGACCGACGTGACCTGTTGAATGTGGGCACTATATGGTCGAAACATGTTGACTATTGCAGTTTAAGGAGGGGTGTCGTAGGATCCTGATTTGCTTCGTTTACACTTCCATCCTCCATTCATCATAATCCAGACCTTGGAACCTATGAATAAAGGCTTGACAGGTAGCCATGAGCCACTTTTAACAACACTATTTTGACTGCACCTTGTTCTATCACTTTACCCTGTCTTGGGTTTACACCCTTTTTTTATGATCACTGTTTGTCACATTTGTGTTTGTCTTGATCATTGTGTTTTGTGTTTCCCCCTCCCCATGCTCCGCCCTGTGCGTGGCTACGCCAGGGCGTTTTGTAAGCAGACCTGATGATGAAGCATGTCACACACATTTGTGTGTGAGTGAGTGCAGTTTTTCAAACCACAGAATTGTGCCACTGCTTGTTTATTTTTCACTTGAGGTCGTGTCCTCTCCACCCCTCTATGTGTGTAGATGTGAAACTAGGGGATTCGGGGTGGCAGAGTAGTTTTTGACCCTCTCCCCTTCTCTGTGTAGGATGATCTTTTTTCTACCCTTATATGTAAATTCTTTTAACAGTAAATGTAAGAAGAAAACACTTGAAAATGTGTTCTATAGCTGCCTTAATTAACATTGACTGATATTTAAATTAACAGAGACAGAAAGACCATGGATATAGACACGGTCATGTAAAGGTTTGTCCAGGCCTTTGCTGAATCTTAAAATGTGAACAGATGGCCTGTAGGTGAAAAACATATTGAAGAGTAATATCACTGCTCACTTTTTGATTTAGTGCTTCTGAACCATTTATAGGCATTATTAAGTCATGCGTATTTAAGTCAAATATTCTTCCTTTAAAAAGATTAAGCACTGACTGGACATTCCGTTTAATTGAGTTGTGAGGTTTGAAACCCTCTAAGTTCTGAGTCTCACCTCCCTGAAAAAGCCTTGGACTACTAGACTTAACTACATTGAGGTTCAAGTGCTAAATCAGTATGCTTGGTGCTCAGTTTTGGGTCCAATAATACAGATCAGCCATAGTACACCAGTGGTACATAGCTATGATTGCCGCTATTTCGGCCCGACTGCCTTGATTTCGCAAAAATAGTTCCCACATTGATGATGGATGGCTAAGCAGTCCAGTTACAGGACAAAACAGGTTGAAAAAATTATTCAGCCAGCTAAGATGCCAATGAAAAAGCCTGACCAAGCTGTTAGCCAAGTGAATCTTCCACAGTATTTCAACTCTGATGGTAGGGTACCGGTTGGTTTACAAGGAAATGACAGCTTACCTCACCGGGTTGGGTTGCTTGGAGCTGGGATACCGAGAAAAGGGGACATTCTCTTAGCTCAACCAAACCAGTGGTCTTGAAGCTTCACGTTACTCCCACTTGTTAAGAGAGTCTGCATCCTGTGATAACTGGGATCCACAAGAAGGCTTAGAGCTTAATACTCAAGAACATCTGGCATGGAGATGCTTGGAGGAGCTAAAACAAGTTCACAACCTTCTATAGCTTAGTCAGAGTGACTATAGTTTTCTGCAGCAACTCACAGAACCTGTAATTCTGTCAAATCTATTCGCTCCACTCACAAATAAATCTTATCATGACTTTTGTAAAAGCATCAGCCGGGCTGCATAATGTACAATTATGATATCAAGTACAAAGAGACTTCCAGCCAATCAGAACCTAATCTTAAAACTGGAAGTGAAACTTCCCTGTCTTGTTCACTTCCCAGAAGGTTGAATCAGACACTAAATATACAACATCCGTCCACTGATCAATTGTGCCTTGACGCCCTTGGGCTAAGTTTTGCACTCTATAAGTCCAAAATTCATTCATTCAATTGCCGCCTCAAGCACAGTATACAAGCAAGGTGCTTGGAAAAGAAAAAGAAAAGGAGACCAGATGAGGAGACCCAAGTTAGAAGGAAACCTGCAGGTGTTCAAGGACTGCTCTCAATATCCTATTTGAAGTAAAAAAAAAAAAATGAACAAGATGCAACAAAAGCTTAGCAAGGAGGCGGAGGACATGAAAAAAATGGAAGGATTAGATTAGAAACTAGAAGTATTTTTCACATAGAGTCAGAGTAGGAGAGGAAGCCCAAAGTCTCTTGAAGACATGTATCAAATTCAAAAATCCCATAAAAATGGAAACTGGCGCAGTGATCAAGAAACTATAATGGAACAAACACAAGGATGTGGAGAATAGGTACATCAGGGTTCAACTCTAGTTTGTGACCAGAATGAATAGAAGGGCTGCAATCAATAGAAACTTTCTGAGTAGTTAAATAAAAAAACTTTTCTTATTCCAGGATGATCCAAACATGCTTTAATATCTGGCAAGTCCATAGGACACTGGCTCAGATATCTTCCAAAGAAACATTTCCAAGTACGAATACTGTATATTTTCAGGACTATCACTGAAAGCGAAAGTCCTGCAAAGGTCCTAAATGTTCAGTCCATTAAAGCTACATTTGCCTGCTCCTTTCATGTGCTCCCGAATCTTACATTTGATATGGCCAAGCAGTCAAGAGAAAGGAGATCCTTGATCATCGGTAAGTCATGGTGTTGTGCATGGTCATAACAGCAGTACATTATAAAGTTCTAAACCATAGTCCTCCAGACAAGAAACATGTTCATGCAAGGTAAATTGAGGGTAACATAAACATTTAAATTTTGTCATTATCATTATTCTGTACATTTTGCATTTAAAAATGACGATTGAGAGTTGACAGGACTCTGGGCCTTTGCATCATTGAAATACAGGACCACCACATTTTCCTTTGTCTTGTGTTCCTCATCAGAGAACACTATTTAATACAAATGATTATTTTTGCTTTTGTGGTGAAAATGTCTATTTGTGGCAAACGTTCCAGTAGGATCTATTCAGGATACAGTAAAAAAGGCACTTACGCTATCGCCAGACACTAGGCGGCTTCCATTGGGGCTCCATTCTAAGACCGTGACAGCTGACCCATGTGTGGTGGGCACAGAGTGCTGCTCCTTTTCCTGCTCATTGAACATCAGTACTTCACCGCTCTCCCAACCCACAGCCAAGATGCGCTTATTGGGGTGCCAGGTAAATGAGACAGCCAGGAAGGGGCGCTCCAGGTGGGCACCGGGAACATGCTCACCCTAACATGAAGAAAGAACAAATGAAAACAAGGAATTTTCAAGTCAGTATACTTTATAAGCCTTTCACCGGCTTGTTCATTTTTGGGAGAACTAATCGTCCGAAAAGTCAAGATGTATAAGCAATACAGAACTTTTTATATGGCATGTTTTACATAATTACGTTTTTTCCATTCTTCCACAACACTTGACATAAATTGAGAAATCAGGCGTCTGGATGTTAGACTGACTCATTTTAAGACAGTTTCATAATCCTAAATTAAACACCATAACATCCTTTTAATATTAATTACTCCTCATCATTTATCCGGATAAAACCAAGGCTTTTTGCAAAACCAAGTTCTGTGCTGCGCATGCTGTAAAACATTCTGTTGCAAACCACCTATCCAATCTTGTGCTAAAAGCATGGCTCCATGTCTCTCCATTGGTGAACAACATCATTTTTGGATGGGACCCATCTGCATCCATGAAATTTGTTCCACAGCTGTGATAGTGCTGGGTGTGCTCACCCAACACAGTAGCAATGTGAGGGAATTGTAGAACTTCCCATTTTTGAGTTCCTTGCATCCATTTCCCTAAAAAAGGGAGCAATACCATATTCAGCTGTGTGCCTGTCCTTGTTTATGAACTTCACAACAGAGTCTGGAGCAGCTGTAGGAGTCGTTTACCAGACAGCATCTATATTACCCAGTGGCAATGGCATCAATAGAGTCTAGGGATATGAGCTGCAACTGTATGCATCTATCCATGGTTTGAGGTATTCAGAACATTGCAGGTTTTGAGAACAGACGCACACACCCAGACCTATGTGGCTGTTTGTGGGTCTCGGTACTGAAAACAGCCTGGCATGGGGAGGAAACTCTATATGAAAAATGGAGTATACTGGCTGGAAGGGAGGTGGGGGGAGGGTTGATACTTGCATATTTATCAGGATCAGGAGAGAGAATTATGCTTTCAATTTCTTAACTGAAAAGCACATCAAAATCACATTACATGACCTCCTGAGACATTCGGGATCATCTGACTGGTTTCAATCATCTGAGTAGTAAGTTATGTCAAAATCACTCTTGAGTGAACATCCCCATTTCCAGGACGGTGTTGCTGGATTACCACACAAGAAATGTTTAGAGAAATTGAGACCAAAAAAGGGCCTGCTTTACTGTTTGATGGACGATGAAAAGGCTTTCAATGTGGCAGAGGACTTTACCTCTCTCATGCTGCCTTTACTCTGCCTACCAACTTTAGAGCTCCCCGCCGGCCCTACTGTGAATTCTGTGGGTTTGTATACAAAGCAGTCACAGTGATTCATTCAAAGCCTTTTAAAAGTTTTTACTTTTCAAAAACAGTCTCCCAAAACAGGCGTTTTTTTTTGGAAAAGTAAAAACTAATTTCCTCAAAACCATCAGAGTTTTCTCCCATGGTCATTTTTAGGTCTCGGCTAGCGTAAGACTGCGCACATGCGCAGTCGAGCTGGCGAGATTTAATGAGATTAAGTAAGTTTCACTAGCGAGGTTAAGCCCCGCCCCTTTTTTCCCATTGACTGGCGTCACCGTTCATGCTAAACGGTGGCCAGCCTTTGGAAAAGAGGTCCCAGTGACGTACTTTCTCTTTTAGCCCCGTCCCTTTCAGACTGGCTTCCTTGACTTACTGCTGTGGTAAAAGGTTCCTTATCTTCTTTATGGGTCCAAACAGATGGCCCCATAAAGAATAATAATAAACCTTTTACCACAGCACTACGTCAGGCCAAGTCTGTCCGAGTGGGATGGCAATAAAGTGTACGTCACGTCGTAGCGAGCGCTTGTTTATACTGGATGTGACCAAGTGCCCCTCAGTGACTTCAGTAGTGGTAACAGTGGCTGGGACATGTGCTGCGGAGCTGTGATGCTATCAGTGACTGCACCGGTGGCAACTGCTACAGCCCTGGGAGCTAAGATCAGGCTCTCCACAGCGGCTCTAGTAATTGTGAAAGTGGCTCCGTGGTAGGCGCTACGTTTCTGGCGAGATCAGTGGCTGCGCCAGTGATAGGTGCTACAAAGCTGGAACAAGCCCCCGAAGAGCAATATCCGTGGCCGGTGCTACAAAATCTAACCTGGGCTCTCAGCAGCGACAGTGGCTTCGGCGGTGGCGTTACTTGAGTTTTTGACGTTTACGTGTAACCACAGCAGCTGGACAGCAGCCATTTATTCATACACCGGGAGTTCCATAGTGCCAATCTGTTACCTCGCGCAAGATTCTTCCTACTGCTGCACACAGAAGTCACACTACAGAAGCGCGTCTGACACAACTGAGCATACAGGCACGACTGTGGCGTGCAGTGTTTGGCATGCCACGAGTAACTGCAAGTCCATAACTAATGAGGACGACGACTGTACGCAGAGGTGCCGGTGTCACCAGGCAAGGACAAGTGTAAGGGCAGCTGGCGAGGCACGAGAGTTTGTGCCGTGCAAGAACTCTAGCTCTTATTCATGGTGCACAGACAGCTGGCGATCCCACGAGAACATGCACTTGCCACGGTCTTGTCTCTACTCTCATCAGTGTAACCTCCTGAGGGCGGGTCCGAATGTTGGCGGCGCTACAACGTCTTCGTTGCTTCAAAGCACACTGTACCTAGGCACACGTGACGGGAGTGCACAAGTGTACTGAAAAGTGGACACCTTACATCGAACACGTGATGGGGCAAGAAGCAGGGCATACATAGTGTGCTGGTCTTAAGCAGCGAGTACAGAGATGACCCCAGAATCGGAGGTTCCAGCGGCAGAAAGGTGCCCGGGACAGCCCACAAGAGACTCCAAACCGATTCGAAGGAAGACAAAGCCAGATACTCCACTGCCACCGAGCCGTACCCGGACCAGTGCCACCTGCATCGCTATGGCGCGGAGTGCACGGGACCTGGCACCATTGCTGGGCACCAGAATCTGAAATGTGCACAGGTGTGTTCACGGTGTGTATGGTCAGTGCTCCGTGATAACAGGGGGTACCTATCTTGTGTACATTAATAATCCGTCGACAGTCTGCGTAACTCATACCACCTAACAGCCTTGGTACTCGACCCAGAAGCCGCGTGCCTGCTGGCAGCAAAGCCCATGGTCTGCCTACTGCCCTCCCGGGGACAGTATCTGGTTTGGCGCCTCAACCGAAAACCAAACTGACCTGGGTATTTCTGTCTCCCTCTGCCTATTCCTGCAACCAAACAACTCCACTCTTCCAGTCTCTTAAGTTCCAATAATCCTTCTGTATTGAAAGTTCTTCCTATATGTCCTCTGATCACTGCCACCACTCTAACTTGCTCATCATCTTCCAGCCTCTTTCAGTAGTATTTTCACACACCTTTCCTTACTTTCCTTTTCTTTATCACTCACTTTACCAACTATTTGCAATCCTGTTGTCCACTCAATTACTACCTCCAATTTGACTTTCATGTAGGTTTTTACCTGTGGAAGGCTACCCTCAGACCATACAAGCTCTCGTAAAACAACCCCCTCCAATCCACATACACTAGCACCTGACTCTCATCCAAAGGCCTCAAATTTGCTATATTTTCCCCATCTCTACTTCCCCATCACACCTCTCAACCACTTCATTAGCCTCCTTAGACTCTCACCCCAAATCCCCTTACCTCACTTTATCCTCCACGCAGGTAAGGAAAGGGTATCTACAGCTTCAACACTAATGGCTTTAGATGACATTCGACCTACGTTCTCTCCGTTGCTAGAGGTCATCTAGCAATGACATTGAGTTCCCAAATATTGGTCACGTTTCTTCTCTCAATACCTTTCACAGCGATTTGCCTTCTCCGCAACACACTTTGCACTTTATTATCTTACAGATTCATTCTTAATTTGACCATGCTTTCTCCATCCTTCCTTTCTTTCTTCTGGTAATCCACCCACCCATCCATTCATACAGCTCTCATCTGTCTTTCACTGACCATCCTTTTGTCCGTCTGACCTCGTCTTCCATCTATCTTTATTTCTCTCCATTATTCCATCCATGCTTTGCTCCTTCAATCAATCCACCCTTCTCTCTGCTCTTCCTTCCTTCCATCACCATTCATTCTTCTATTTTGCTTTCTAACAATTCATCCTTGTCTCCACCCATCATGCTTTGCATCCATTTCCACATTCTTCCTTCCATATCTCCCACCCATCTTCATCTTGCTCTCCACTCTCCCTTCCATCCTTCTTACGGTCCACCCACCCTTCTCTCCACCCCGTCTGCCGAGTCTTTCCTTTCATGCGCTCGTGCCCCATGTCTCGCCCACTTCAGAGCTCCATTATGCCATTATCTCACAGTGCTTCCGAACAGCTTTTGTTCGGATGCCCTCGGTTGTTGCATATTTTGCTGTTGGGGCTAAATAAGGTTTATTATTGATCAAGGAAAGAGTTTCATGTTCGTGCTTAATTTCTCTACATATGGGTGCTTAATTTGAGCTGATAGTTGCCGGCGGGATCCACCAGCACTCGTTTTTGGGGATTCAAACTTATTTTCTTCCACAAAGTTTGATCGAGAGCAAAAGAGAGAAACACAGAAAAGGAAGAAGGAAAGGTCGGAAAAACAGTGACAACCAGGAAGCAGAGACAAACAAGCATTGAAAATGAAATAGGTCTCGCCTTTGATTAAGTTAATGCTATTTGCTTTGCTAATGGTATTCTATAGCAAAGCAAATAGCTTTAACTTAATCAAAGGCGAGACCTAATGCATTTATAATGCTTGTTTTATATCCCTCAACAGTGTAAAAAAAAAGCCTTCCGACCGCCCACTCTAAATAGGGTGGTAAGATGGATTTCCTTCGAAGATGGTACTTCCTCGGGTCATCAAAGAAAGGTTTATGGCAACTGAGAATATTTTACTCTGTGTAAACTTGGCAGTTGGCTCGACCCAAACTTAGGCAGTGGGACAGAGAGATTGGTGCACAGGGTACGTTGTCGCTGTTGCAATGGAGTGTCCTGTCTATCAAACTCTATATCGGGAGGTAAGTTTTTCACATCACAATTTATCTAAGTATTGACTACAAAGCAATCGAGAACTAAATAAACATGTCAGTACTCCAGTATGCAACGCATGATAATAAAACCAGTATTGTCCCAGCATGTATCACTCCATAATCAAGCTAGTCCCTACAATGCACTTGTATAGAACTTTCTATCATCCGGTGAATGCTCATGATTCCTAAGCATCTTCCATAGGACTATAATATCCATGGACCAGTACATAAAGCACCTTTGCTATGCCAGCACAGCAAATGCCCCATTATGCAAAGCACCACACTCCAGCCAGTATTAGCAAGTATCTATATGTAATGGATTACACCCAAGCCAGAATAAATAATGTCTCATCAAATAATGTAACAAAACCACGAAGGTAATCTATACAGCCTACTATCTTGCACTGGATTCTTAAGTCAGTATTCACTATGTTAAAATGGTAGTACACTCAGTGAGCAATGTTCACAATGATACAGTAAGTAAAGCATTAATACTACCCATTCCTCAGGCCAGTGTATGATGTGGCACATCTTTATAGCACCATAATGAGACTAATATAAAAACACACCCCATACTGATCAGTGTTTCCCAGCTTACACCTGTAATTGGACCTCTTTCGGTTTTCTTTTGCGCATCACTGTCAACAACAGCCTGCCCCTCACTTAGAACACAATCACCGTATGGGCAGCAGCAGCACACTGTCACAGATTTACCTGCAAAACAGTGTTGTTTCCTGATGACCGGCAGATCACCCAAAGGACACCATACAAAGGTTGACCTTTGGTGTAATGCTGGTAAATTCTAGAATGCTAAATCAGGGCCAGAGGGGAAGATTACCTTCTTGGGCCTGACTGGGTATTACAGGAAATTTGTAAAGAACTATGGGTCCATTGTGACACCATTGAATGATCTGACATCCAAGAAGATGCCCAAAAAGGTTCAGTGGACAGTTAGCTGTCAAAGGGCATTTGATGACCTGAAGAAGGCCATGTGCTCTGCACCAATCCTTAAGAGTCCTGACTACTCCAAACAGTTCATTGTTCAGACAGATGCTTCTGAGTTGGGGTGGGAGCTGTGCTTTCACAACTTAATGTAGATGGTCTAGACCAGCCCATTGCTTTCATTAGGAGAAGGCTGACCCCCCAGGGAGAAACGTTGGTCAGCCATTGAGAGGGAGACCTTTGCTGTGGTTTGGGCCCTGAAGAAGTTGAGGCCATACTTGTTTGGTACTCACTTCCTAATTCAGACAGACCATAAGCCCCTCTTGTGGCTCAATCAGATGAAGGGTGAAAACCCCAAACTACTCAGGTGGTCCATTTCCCTACAGGGGATGAGCACAGACCAGGGACTGACCATGGTAATGCAGATGGTCTCTCCAGGTACTTCCACTTAGAACATGAAGACTTATCTGGTCACGGTTAAGTTTAATGTCCCTGCGTTTGGGGGGGGGGGTTGTGTAGGAGAGTAGGGTCTGCTATCCTATGGTCACCCCAATTTTTGCTTTTTGCTTCACTGGTTTTCGACTTAATGTGGCTGTGGGCCTGCTAATCAGACCCACAGCCTGCTGTTCTCTCTCTAAATTCATAACCATGTACTATAGGTGCATCACCAATTTGGCACTAGACACCTTGTCAGCCCCTGTACCATGCACTATAGGTGCTCAGGGCATAGGTGCATCCAAGGCCTACCAGGGGCTGCAGCATATCTTTTGCCACCCCTGGCTGGTACTTAAATCGACACAACTGGCTGTTCACACAGCTGGGGCAAGGTGGTGTACTCACCCCTTGCTTAGATATAGTATACCTATGTCTAAACCTATATCTGGACACATATACACCTATCAGTCACTCCTATGGCAGGCCTTTACAATCCTGGAGGCAGAGTGCTTGGTTTTATGTGAGATGGTGCTCTAGCATGAGCTGAGCCTGTCTGCAGTGTTCGGAACCATTTCCTTACTGCTGTTCCAGTGAAACTGCCATACCATATACTCTTAAGTGCATTATAATCCTCGCGGTTAATGCTAACTTTGGTTTGGCTTTATCAAAACATGTCGTGTTTGGTGTCATACACTTTGGAATACTACCCCCTCGCCAGTTCTGGTGACGGGGGTATCATTCCACCCTTCTAGAGGGAGAAGACATGTTACTTTACTTAAAACGCGGTTAATCCTAACCAGAGCCTCAGCATCACAAAATGGATGCTGCTGCCCCGACACAAGTCTGACCTCCTGCTGCTGACCGAAACTTGGCAGGGGAGGCCTGAACAAAGGGTTTCCTGTCACAGGGAGGTGCTACACCACCCCAGACAGGAGATAGTGGATTGGAGCAGGGAGGGCTGAAAGAAACTAGACACTGCCTGGGGCGCACAAAGTGTCCCAGGCAAAATCCAGTCAAACCGGTTCTGGGGCACTCCAGCCCCAGTCCTGGCGCGAAACTGGACAAAGGGAAAGGGGTGTAACCACCCCCTTCCCAGGTCCCACCCATAGGAGGGACCTAGCAGGTAATCCAGCCCCTTGATTTGGGATAAAGGTAGGAGCTGTGCAGCTGCACATCAGATTATCCTGACTGAAACTTATGAAACGAAACTCAGGACCCTTCGACATCCCACTCGACGTGGAAGACTGAAGAATCTCCCTTGTGGTCAAGGAGTGACCACCCTGTGCAAACAGGCACCATCCAGCACCTCACCGTTTGCTTTGTTGCAGTTCCTACCGGAACTCGAGCGACAGAGATCGACAAGACCCAGCGTGCCTGCCTTCTAACAGCCCGATCCACAGTCCCTGCAGAGCTGAGACCCGTGGAGGTGACCTGAAGCGTGGGGCCGGCCATCTTGGAAAAACTACGAAGCGCTGACCGTGCAGCATCCGAGGCTCCCTTGAAGCTGTGCATTGGAGTTTGAGAAGCTCCAGCCCCGAGCAGCTTTTGCACCAAAGCTCACCCCTCCACACTCATCGAGTGCTGCGTGGGGCCCTTTTGCATTTTCCTGCTCGACGCGTTGGTCCGGTCGCTTGCCCGTTGGCTAGTGGCCCCAGTACCGAGGAACCTTTGAATTTGCTCTGCTAGTCTGGTTGCTCCAGACTGGCCCTCGCTCCCCTGAAAAGGAGCACCCGCTCAGACCTTGCTGGTCCGAGTAAGAAGTGATCTTCGAATCCTGCGTGGGTTGCATTTGCCTGTTGACTCCGATCCGGAAGTCGACACCGCCGACAGCGAGAGCCTTCGTGGGACAGCTCGTGATTCACTCCAGGACATCCTCGGTGCCCCAGAGACCACGTGGCAGCGGAGACAAGCTTCACGACAACCACCTGATTGCGCCATACATCGCCTGGTTCCTTCCTGGTTCCTTCCTGGTCACTGGCTAGTGACCCAGGCTCTGTCCCCTCTGCTTTCAGGTACTCTACATCTTCGATCCACCCTTGGATCACACCGGACACTTCTCTTCTGGACGCCTGCAGCATCTTCATCTCCAGGCACCATAGGTCTTCGTGACGAAACCCGACACATCTTTGCACCTGTGCACCCGCTTCCTGTGGGTGAGGTAACTCTTGAACGCCGGGGCTCCTGTAGTGGTTTACACCTCTAGTGTCTAAGTCTAAAGTTTTGTCCTTCTAGTCCAGTCGGAAGACTCTTAAAACTGTAACTCGATAACTTTTACGCACCATTGACTTTGCATTGGTGCATGCGTGTGCTTTTAGCGCTGCACCCGAATCCCGCGGGCTACTCCCGTCCTAACTGCTGTTAGTCCAGTGTAGTCCCAGCGATTCCCAAGGCCCTAGGCCTTACCCCTGATCGATTAGTGATACTTATACCACTTTTATGATATATGGTTTGAGTGGCCACCGGCCTCATCCATAATTGTGAAACTTTCATATGTTATACTGTGCTTTTGTTTAAATGCTTGTGCTTCTATACTCATAACAAGTACAGGGGATTATTCTGAGAATAAATACATATATTTTTATAATATATAACTTGTGTGGTGTCCTTTCATTTGATATTACAGAACTGCATTTGGTAAAACAGCTGGCTTCACATGTCCTCTTGAGTCAAGCCTTTAGGCTGCTTAGTCCATGCTACCTCTAGGATAGCTTGTCTTTAAGGTTGACTTACAACCTCCACCATAAGGGATTGTTTGGACTGATACAAGGTGCCCCCAGAATTGGAGACATCATACATCAGGCCAACTTCTCACAAACCCCCTCCTTCCCTAATTACCCCCAGCTTCTCAAACAGGCCAACGGGCCCATTCCATCCCCCATAACCCAAAGAGGGAAGTGGAAAAAAGCAACAAAAACATAGTAGGAATAGTGGGGTTCTCCCAGATGGGGAGTACAGCAGGGCGGTCCACAAATACCTCTTGTCAGTCTGAACACCGTGCCTCACACAGCTATTGTCCAGAAACAACTCGAGGGTGACCGACATTGCGTTGTTTACTCTCTCCTCGCAAACTAACTGCCACGGCGAAGGCCGATTCCTGTATGTACTTACTTAATGTTCCATCCCATGTAGTCTTTGACATATATCGGCACGCCTGCATCAGTCCAGCCAGAGGTGTATCACCCCAGCACAACATAGCACTATGTAGCGATATTTACTCCTCTGCTGGTGACTGCGATCTAGGAGAGTCTTCAGATTCCATCTGCGATCTTTTCTGCTTCTTAAGTTGCTTCAGGAACTCTTCTACCTGTTGCGGCTTAGAAAAAAAATGTGTGTTCCCTGATGAGTGACACGGAGGCGAGCTGCATAGAGAAGGGCATAATCAATCTGAGCTTGCCTGACCTTCTGCTTAACTGCCAAGAACTTACGACGTTCCTCCTGCACATGTATCGTGAAATCAGGGTACATAGTGAAAGGTATGCCATCATAGGTCAGTTGTTTTTTCTCCCTGGCAATCCGTAAAGCAACATCCCTGTCCCTATAGTTCCACAAACAAGCAATAATAGGTCTAGGGATACTGCCAGGAGGAGGTCGCGGTCCTAAGGAACGATGCGCCCTCTCAACTACAAAGTGAGGAGAAAGCAGTTCAGCGCCCACCACAGATTTCAGTAATTTCTCAATGTACTCCTCCATCCTACAAGTATTTGTACTCTACGGAATGCCCAGCACGCGGATGTTGTTTCTCTGACTGCGCGCCTCAGTGTCCTCATTCTTTGCCGCTATTATTTTGAGTAGTTTATCCATGTGCGGCGTTGATTTTTGCAGCTGGGTAGTGGCATCCTCCACATTCGAGACACACTGTTCCGTCTCCTTGATGTGTGTCTCATGGCCTTCAATTTTCCGTACAATAGCGTCCATTCGCGTTGATACCGTGTCCATCTTGTCAGCTATATTCGCGAATCCTTGTCTGACCTCTAGCAAGAGCGGCTTCAGGTCGTCATTCGGCGCCTGCTGATGTTCCTGGTGAGAGGCTGCCGCCTCAGTATCGACTTCCACTTGCTGCTGCCTAGTGGATTTTTTGCCCTCAAATGTCAATCGAGGTTGGCGAGCATGCAGCTTAACCATTGTATCCCTGTGTCCCACTGCAGCTGCTAGTGTGCTTTGGTCACTATTACCAGAGACTTTCAGTGCTTACACCTAGGCGCAATTTGTAACAGTGCCGCCAATCAATCAGTATTTAGAAGCACCCGCTGGTTAACCCTGTCAATGTAGCGGTGATTCCGGCAGGGGCACTGGTCACAGCTAGGACAAGATTAAGATGCCCACTTGTAGCCGTGAACATCTGATGCAGCCTGTAGAGCCTCCACTTCAGCACCACTGCCCACTGACAGAGCTTCACAGTGCCCACACCTCTAGCCCGCAATTCTATGCTTCTTTTGAGGTGATTGGTACCTCTCCGCCGTCCTCACTATTTGTCAGATGTACAGGGGTCTGATCCCATCAAAGGGGCCGCAGGTACAGTCCACACTCCTCAATATTCGCACTAACTCTCGACCACTGCCTCCCCTATCTGCACTGTCGCACTGTAAGGCGTATATTGTGAGCTTGTCACGTCGGGGATTCAATGCAGGGTACAGTTTCCTGCCTTACCCGGTACCAGTGTGGTGGGCCCACCGTTCTTCCTTCGTGTGCCCAGACGTGGCGTCTCAGTCCTCCAGACCTCACCCTCTGTGCTGTGTCCTAGCACCACGAAGTCCCATAAAGCACAGCTCATGCACTCCCAGAGCAGAGGTGAGAGTGTAATTATAGCACAGTAGCGACACTCTCGCAGGAAAACCTCCGTGACAGTCACTGGTGGGGGTACCCTTATTGCGCGCTCGTTTTCACAGCTTGCCGCAGCCTCACGAGTTGTGGGAAGTCTTCCAGCAATCACTAGCATATGAGGGGAAACAATAGCTGCTCTCGGTCCCTCCGCACATCAAATTGGGCAGTATTGAGCTAGGCATCTAGCGCTGTGCCGCCATCAGGATGATAGACGCGGCTGGGACTCCTCTCATCCCCACGTCTAAGATGGCCGCTCTCTAATATAATCGGACACCCCTCTCTACTTTTTGATGTGGTTCCCACACAACGTCATATGGCAGGAAGCTTACTGCCCCCTCCGCACTTACTGTGTATCAAGTCCGCAGGGCCCGCCACCCAGCGCCCATGCGGTGAGAGGGTGTCCCGTAAGTCCGTCCGTCGATCCTCCGTCATGGCCCAACCGCCTCGTGGGAGCCCCGGGCCTCTTGTGCCCCGCTGTGCCGAGTACCAGTTCCAGGGACACCCAAGCGCAGCCGCGGCTCGCACTGCTATCACTCCTCGCTCGCACCAGCCGTTGTCTCCGGCCCCAATTCTTAGCACCGCTGCATTCCTGAAGGCTTCAGTTCAACACCCCACGCTCGTGGGATCATGAGATTAACGAAGAGCAGGATAAATGATGGATTCTTCTGTCAGTCTGCGGGAGCCTCACTCCAAGGCGGCCATTCCGCTCGTGCGCCCCCTAGCGCCCCCGAGATGGGTGCTTTTCTCGAGGATTGAAATTTTAAAAAAGAAGGATACTTATTCCCTTTCTTCTCAATGATCGCAAGACTATATGCACAGGTGAAATAACATAAGGTGGACAGAAGGTGGAGTTGGTGGTAATAACGCCTAATTGGAGATCGCAAGTTTGGTATCCAGTTCTGATGGAACTTTTTTGGGATTCTCCAATCCTTCTTCCCCCAGTGCCAAATCTACCCCAGGACCCTCTGGGAAATTCCCATCACTTAGTATTGAACTGGCACCTGTTTCTCATGGCATGGAAGATTTCAGGGAAGGATGGAACGTCCCAGGACTTTTGGAAGAAGCTAAACATCTCCCAAGGACCTGGGTGGAAGGAACAAGTAAGAGGTATACATCCACATGGAGAAGAAGGTATGGTAGGTGTCTCCAGAGGGAGGTGGATCTTGTGGGGTGCAGTCTGTTTGAAATTTTTTGTCTCCCTTGGCCTCAGAAGGTCTTGCTTACAGATCAGTAAATACCTTCAGGTTGGTCATCTCAGCAGAGCAGACTCCAGTGGGGAACACCTTTCGGTGCAAAAACTGATTAGGGGTATACGCCTATCACCTCCTCCTGACCAAGGTACTCAACCTTTGGGATGTGAATGACGTCCTTGATCTCTTTTTGTCATGGAAGAGCAATAAATACTTCTCTAGGAAGGAGCTATCAGGTAAGCTGGGCATGGTGCTGTGCCTCATATCCTGAAGAAGAGTTTCGGATGTAAAAGCACTTGAGCCAGGCAGAGTGTTTACCCCGGATGGAGTTACATTCCATGTATCCAGACAAGCAAAATGTAATTTGAGGTTGATTTCATATCCAGCGTTCAATGAAGATTCCGAATTATGTGTGGTGAGATGCATTATGGCCTATGAAGGCATGACTTCTGGGTTTCACCGTCTAGGTGAAACACCACTCCTCATTTCCATTCTCAAATCATTCCAAGTGGTCTCCTCCCCTACTATAGAGAGTGGGTCAGATGGATCATGCAAGAGGCCGGTGTTGACACTTTCAAATTTGGGGCACATTCTGCTAGGCGTGCTTTGACCTCAAAATCCTTTGTTATAGGGGCTTGGTTGGAGGACATCTGAATGCGCCAGATTGGTCCTTGGATTCCACTTTTAAATGTTTTACTTCAATCAAGGCATAGACATGATAAACCTGGTGGTCAATAAGCTTTAAACATGTTTAATCGCCGCCTTCAGTTCCAACACAGAATAAAAAATTCCTAGGTTTTGTAACGGAGAGTTCCAATTCTATGAAGGACTCTGAGGTGAGAATTATCTCTACCAACGATCAGGGGATCATGACGCACCTGTATTGCGGGAACAGGAAAACAGACGTATTACGGGAAATAAAAAAAAGATTTGTGTGGTTTGATATGCTATGATACATACTATATGATATCATAGATCTGTATTTGTAACGGTGTTTATAATATGATAACATAGAATTGTATTTGTAACATTATGTTATATACTGGTTGAGAGACATTATAAATCTGGTTCCTAAATTATGTTATTTTGTATACTTCACAGGAATTGAAGTGTCCAAGCAAGAATAACACATAGGATGGAGAACATCTTGGCTGCGCGAAGAAAGAGGGGGATGAAAATCAAGAAAAGACTATTATGGGACTAGCAGAGTTACCTTTGGTTGATAACTTTGGCCTTCCTTTACATTGATGGTGTCACAGAGCCACCAATGTAGCGGCTTTGATCGTGTTATGGGCCATATAATTAACAACCTTCATAAATGTACATTTTCATATGCGGACCAAAGGAGAAACAGTTCAGTATAATTAGTCTCATCAGACATACGTACTATATCTTATACTCTCTGTACCGTGACATGTGAGCATACCCTCATTTTATCCTACCTAATAAAATAAAAAAAATAAATTAAAAAAAACACACAACAACTATGATAAATCATCCCCCCTCCCACCCATCGGCCATATTGTAAAATCACCCATTCGCCGCTAACACCACTGGCTACACTTCACGTCGCAAGGTCACAACCCAAGCTATAGATTTTACCATAACAATTAGAACATTGCATCCTGAATGAACAGGCCGCTGTACCATCAACATATCCATATTCAAAATTCATCAGTATACTCATCAAACTAGATGAATATCGGTCGCTTATGGGAAAGGTCGTTTATGGTTATATGTTAAACATGGCTGCTAAGTTACGAAAATTAGGACACTTTTAATTTCATTACAGAGCGCTGATATATATATATATATATATATATATATATATATGAAAAGCCGCAAGCTCCGGTATAGAGGAAGTCGTCTAGCGGGGCGGTCCGTGTTCAGGGCACCGGTAGCCCTGTGTACTATCACTCCGCACTCCCCCAGCTCCAGGAAGAACAACACGGACACCTTACTCGGTTTGCAGTATATTTAATCGGACTGCACAGCAACGCGTTTCACCTTTCGGCTTGGTCACGCTACGTGACCAAGCCGAAAGGTGAAACGCGTTGCTGTGCAGTCCGATTAAATATACTGCAAACCGAGTAAGGTGTCCGTGTTGTTCTTCCTGGAGCTGGGGGAGTGCGGAGTGATATATATATATATATATATATATCCAAACACCTAGTCACAACTCGAACTCCTCGGAAAAATGAGCGCAGACCCAGATAAGTGCTGCATTATTTTATTTTGCTAAAGTCTACCATTACGCGTTTCAGGCGAACTAGCGGCCTTGATCAAATGACAATACTTAGGTATTACCACCGCTTTTTAAAGTGCAAGTGCTTCACATAAACCATGGACATAGACAATAGACTTTACCACTTTAGGTACTTTTCATGCGTAAATGCTTTGAAAAACATAACATTTCAGATACCATACATAATAACTGTAAAATACAAAAGTATTCAACCAAAATGTGCAGGACTTAAATGTCTTTCAAGGATATCCAACATGTTTGTTTTTTAACAATAATGGCTTAAATGCTGATTCAAATAAACCTTTTTCTAGTCCAGAGTTAAGAATTAAAGTGAACATAAAGAGTGCCCTCTCGTAAATGTGGAAATGAAAAGAATAACATTAAAAAAGATGTAATTTTTAAGAAGTAGAAAACAGGTACATGTTCAATCTGTCACTTAGTGCTTTGGAATAACAAATAGTTGAAATTACATATATTATGGGGTTGCAAAGTGTTGGAAACAGATCTATTTTTTAACTGCATGCACGCTAGCGGTTTTCCCGCTGCGCGCTGCGTTTTCGAAATTACCGCGTTACATGACGAGCTCAGCTCGTCATCAGCGTAGGGCACGTTACGCTCATGACGAGCTGAGCTCGTCATCAGCCCCGAAGGGGTTAAGAACATCTTACTGTATTCTGTTGGTCTCCCTATTTTCCGACCCTACAGTAGATGAGCCCCACATATTTCCCTCACACAAATAAAGTAACTATGTGCTACAGCACCGGATTACAAAGTGCCAAAATGACATAAAGTGCATAAGTGCTAGGAGATCTGGAGGTTTTGGAAGTGCAAATATTCAGAGACCTAATATATTCAACTGTCTTTTGTCCGTTATATCAAATTGCTGCAGAGTATTCCGATTAATTGATTTCATAGCATATAACATTGTGACTCTTAAAATCATCAATAAATATATTCATAACTTAATTTTCCTATAAAACTGATTAGATGATTAGAAATGTGACACATAAGATGAGACAATATGCCCTAGACCAACCATTAAAATATCCTACATATATAAATATGAATATAAATATTGATAAAAGCCCCATAAAACATACAAGACTAATATACAGAAAAACCACAGTGACCAATTCATTAACTAATGCAGATTAAGATTGACCTAAAAAGAATTCGTTTTTAAAAATATATATTCATCAACATTATAGAAATGTGTGCAGGTCTTCTGTAGTGTTAAGACCACCTAGATGCTTACAATCGAACTCCAATATATAGCTAGTTTCCAGGCGTCTTAACTTTGCTTCTCTATTACCGCCTCTTTTCGTAATAGGGATGGCTTCAATGACATAATATTTTAAATGTCTTGGATTACTGTCATGGATGGCTTGAAAATGCCTGGCCACCGGGTAATTTTGATCATTGTTAGTTATAGCCCGGATATGCTGCAGGATTCTCTTGTGGACGGCCAGTTTTGTGCTTCCTATATATTTGAGTTTCCAACTGTACTCGAGGACATAAACAGAAAATTCTGTTTTACATGTAAGATGTTGTTTGATCTCTCAAGCTTTTGTAGAAAATGCACTTGTATAGGATTTCACATTAATGCCAAATTGGCAAGCTTTGCCCAAAAGGCATTTAAAAAAAACCTTTATCGCCGTTAACCACATCTCCCTGTGACGTTCTTCCGGACTGTTGCTCACCAGCATATTCCCCATACTCATAGTTTTTCTAAACGTAATGGAATGATTGGAAGGCATAAACCTCCCAATCACTGGGTCATCTTGAACAAAATGCCAATTACGCCTTACTATGGTTCTTAGTTGTCTTCACTGTCTGGAATACGAGAGGATAAGTCTAGTGGGCTGAGGGACTTGAATTTCACTGTTAGAATCACCATATGTTGGTTTGACCCTATATGTTAAAAGGTCTTCCTTGGCCTTTGTCTTGGAACCTTCTAATGGCGGCATCCACACTTTCTGTCCTATGCCCCCTGGCCAGAAACCTGGCCCGACTTTCTGCCTGTTTAATCTCAGCATCCTCATTACTACTACAAATGAGTCTGATGTGTAACATCTCCCCATAAGGGATACTTTTGATTAAATGGGGAGGGTGAGCACTCGACGAATGCAGTACCGTATTACCAGCGGTGGGCTTTCTAAAAAGAGTGGTTGTTAAAAAATTGTTCTCAACTAAGACCTGTAAGTCTAAAAAGGTCACTGTATGCCTGCTAATAGTAAATGTAAATCTCAAGTTGATATCATTGTGGTTAATCTGATCAATTAATTCAATAGCGCTTTCCTCGTTCCTCTCCACGCAATAAATAGATCATCGATAAAACGTAACCAGGAAATAACTTTTGTATCATAAATTTCATTATATTGCCGCATGAGGACCAGCTCCTCCCACCAGCCCATAAACAAACAGACATAGCTGGGGGAGAAGCTGGCCCCCATTGCTACTCCTTGAATTTGCTGAAACATTTGACCATTAAAACGGAATAGGTTGTTTTCCAAACAAAAGAACAGCATGTCCAATACATTTTTGTATGCTGTGCATATAGAATAGGTCTAGTGCTTAAAAAAAATACTCCACAGCTCGTAGCCCAACCTTGTTTCAAATGCATGTATACAAGGAGGATACATCCAAAGCTACGAGCAGATACTCAGAACTCCAACTTATATCCCTTATCCTTCTTAGAAAAGCACATGTATCCTGTACGTATGACTAGCTTTTTGACAAACACCTGCAAAAAATAATCAATATATCTGGATAAGTTCTCTAATGGTCCATCACAAGCTGCGAAAATGGGGCTGCTCGGTGGTATGTTGATGTTTTTACGCACTTTTGGTATAAAATAGATCACCGGAACCAGGGGGATACTCCTTTTTGATGAACTTGTACTCCTCCCAACTGAGTAGCCACAGACTTTTTCATGCCAGTAGGTATTTGAACAAAAAGTCCAGAGTACTTTTGAATTTTAGTGAAAAACTTTTGATCATTTAATTGACTATATGCCTCTTTCATGTATTCGGCCAAAGGACGATATTGCCGCCCTTGTCAGAGTTTCTTATCACCACATTTTCTTTTTGTAGCTTGGCAATTAGTGGATTGTATTTCCTTTCCCTATTGGTATATTTTCTATTGGATCCATTAATGGCGAAGTTCAATTTTTTAATTTGTGTCACAACATGCTCGCTGAAAACATCCAAGCCATCTCGGGCCATAATTGGGACAAATTTAGATTTCATCTAGAAGGGAGTCATGGGTCTTGCATTGGCTCCCAACGGGGATGGGGCAGGTCCTGATTGCCCCTTTCGATACCACTTTCCAATTCACACAGATTCTGATATAAGCCTATATCAGAGACCGTTAGGCCAGGGGGGCCGTCACTGTTCAAAATAGGTACTATGGTGTTGATTTGATCCGATGTAGACCTTTGTTGGTGAAATTTTCTTAGCTTAAATTTCCTAATCTAATAGTAAATGTCCGCTCTCGTGCCTGGTATAATTGAAATTAGATTATGGGCAATGAGATAGTCCTAAAAATAATAATTGGGCCTCTGCTTGTCGCGATCTCTCTCGCCACCACAGCCAGAATAAAGACACGTCGAATAGGGCGTCCTTTCCAGACGGACTACATGTCCCAGAGGGCAATGCGGCGTTGGAAGGCTGGAAAACGGGCTGATCCTATATAGGCTCCTCCCCTGCAACAGAAAGGTGCTTGTCAATTGTTTTTTGCTGTTTTGGTGATGGCGGAAGGTGTTGTCCCCGCCGGATTTATTGCCTAGAAGCCCAGCCCCGACGAAGAGCCTGCGAGGTCAGAGTGTTTATGCCCAGCGCCGACGAAGAGCCTGCGAGGTCAGAGTGTTTATGCCCAGCGCCGACGAAGAGCCTGCGAGGTCAGAGGAGAAGCTGTTTTCCTGTTGCAAGTCGCAAGTATTGTTAAAGAAGAACAGGCTCGTTCTTCTTTCTAAACCTGTTACATTATTAATGCCAAACCGCGCGGAGCGCATTCTATGTATCATTTTTGCACCAGAGTTTCCCGACTTGAGAAGTCCAGTATTTGATCCGTATCTTGTATCTTTCCCTTGATACTTTGGCCATCATTGGTTCCCAAGACTTATTGTGGGCAAAACGAGACGGGCAAGAAACGCCACGTTTTTGTAACAAACAGTACCTTTCAGAGCCGGAGGGTAGAC
The DNA here is from genome assembly GCF_964261635.1 of Lissotriton helveticus. Taxonomy (NCBI): domain Eukaryota; kingdom Metazoa; phylum Chordata; class Amphibia; order Caudata; family Salamandridae; genus Lissotriton; species Lissotriton helveticus. Next base: position 444,954,855 of record NC_136071.1, on the reverse strand, counting down.
ACGTTTTTCTGGAACAAACGATCACTATTGAGGGAAGTGACTATAACTTTCCTTTTACAAATATTCCGTTATCTTGGATTAGGGTACAGCACCATCCCATTGCACGAACCATACAGTGGTGCCTTTGGTAAGTTTCGTAACCCAAGGGACAGGGGGTATTGTCATTAGTCAAGTGAGGTACTTACTCCTGCTCTCTGTCTCCCCACGCTGTAGTACATTCCTCAACCGAGATCTCGTGGATAACTCAGACCAGACTCAGAAGAGAGTGCAGCAAACCTTGATCATACTGTCACCTTATCACCTCCCGGCTTCTTACAATACACGCTTAGGAAGTGGCTATAACTTCACTGCTGGGTGTTGTGTTGGGAAAAGTCGTGGGGACTTTTCATCCGATCGTCTCTGCTGGTCATCTGATACAGGTTAGTGGCGTGCGTTTTTTCGTGCGCTGCTTACAATCACGACACTGCTGCAGATAGATTTACGTTTGCCAAATTGATGATAGTATTGGCATCCTGCTTACTTGCTCCGCTTTCAGAACTTACATTACCCTCACCAATGGACTCAATTATTGACGCTTGCCTTGGCCGTGACACCGTTTCTTGGCCTCTGCGCCTACTGCAGGCCTGGCGTCTCCCCATTCTTCTTTGCGATTCGGTTTTGCGACTGGTCCCTTGTTGTGAGGCCGCAATGTTTCATTTCTGCCCCATTTTAAAATGTCTAACTCTTCCCCCAGAGAGGATTTAATATCACTGTGCTCAATATTCCTTCTCGCACTTTCATTATCTGATTCATTCTCTGGTACTGAACTTAAATCAGATGTAGAAGCTAATTCAGTCCTTTGTTGTTCCTTATCTTCTTGGCTGCCTGCTTTTATGCATCTGTTCGCTGTTGCTGTTCTGAGTGAGTCATAGCGCCTAGCAAATGTAAAAATTTGGCCGTTGGCATACGCATCACGGTCCCTTTTGAATTTGAACGCCTTCTTACTTTGATTTTTTCTTCCTCCTTTGCCAGCCTCATAGTCATTTCCTTCCGTAACTTTTGTCCCGAGCGGGAGTCTCCTTCCTGCTGTTTGATGTCATTTTCTTAAGCTTCAATTCTGGTCGGCAATTCCCCTCTGTTGATCTCTGCATACTTGACCAGTATCTGCATCGGTCTGCGGGGCGATTTGAGATTGCATGCTCCCCATTCTGCCAACATAAGCGTGTTAGGTGCTTCATAACATGGGGCAATCATTATACGGAGCCTCCTGGGGATTCTCCCCACATCAAGATACCTTTTGAGTGAGCGCACCTCCAACCATTTTGATTGTTCCTGGCGTTTGAGCTTTTCCAGCATTCTAAAATGTTCTTTTAGTCCACTGACTCTGACGCTCTGTTCCTCAGTTCTCCCATTACTGGCATTTGACAGATCCGCTGGGGTATCTGAAAACATTTCCTCCGTGCCTAACTCGCGGTCCCTATTCGTGGCGGCCGACATTTTGGCTTTATATTAATAAAAAGTTCTCTGCTTCACCCCCCTAACGGTATAAATCCCGTCTCCGGCTGCAGAAAAGCACATCTCCCAACCTGTGCGATATTCCTTAGTTGCGTACCTTTTGTGTCGAGCAACCAACCACGGCAACCGTCCAGTGTCCACTCAGCCGAGTAAATCCCCGAACCCGGTGCCGCTGCTTCGCTCAGCACGGCCTTGTACTGCTCCTACTTGCCGATGTGCGTATCGCATGACACAGGGAGCTCCGTCCGTTTCCTTCCAAAATCTGTGAGGTGCCCCGGGGGTTATGTTATGTTATGTTAGACTCATTTATTACGCGCACAGATGCTCCAGCAAAGGAGCGTCCTGGCGCCCGACAAGGTAGCAACACAACACAACAGAAAGAAGTAAGATAAGAGATCTAAGGGAACAGAAGAGTTTTTACAGCTCAACGAAAAGTGAGCAAGTCACTTAGGGCACGTATCTCTCGGGGGAGAGAGTTCCACAGAGCAGCGGCACGTACTCGAAAGGAGCGTCCGCCAGCACGGCTACGCTTAAAGCGGGGGACGACCGCCAGTTCAAGGTCCGATGATCTTAGAGAGCGGACCGGGACATAAAGGGACAGAAGATTTGAAAGAATCAAGGTCTCCGCAAAAGCGACACCACGAGCCTGTGGTGCCGTAGGCAGAACAGCCGGGAACAAGAGACTGTCAGCTACGGAGCCTGCTTCCTGGGAGGGGGTCCACGAGCCGGCGGCAGTCCAAGCCGGTACAATATCAAACACCTCGTCAGATAAGTGCTGCAATTAGTTTATTTTGCCAAAGTATGCCATTACGCGTTTCAGCCTTGATCACATGACAATACTTAGGTACTACCACCGCTTTTTAAAGTGCAAGTGCTTCACATAAACCATGGAGATAGACAATACATTTACTACTTATATGTGTGTGTATATATATATATATATATATATATATATATATATATATTACCTACTGGCGGTCGCCAGTAGGTATATATAGTTAGTATTTTTTCTCTATGGGATTTTTGAAAATTCTATGTCAAATAACTTTGGCGTTTGTGGACGGAATTGGCTGAAATTTTCAGGAAAATGGCACATTTTGTTTCTGAGCAGCCCCTGAAAATTGGGGGGGGGGGTTCGTCCAGGGGGGGTCGAGAAAAAAGGGGGGTCCCAAAACGTGTTTTTAACATTGAGTTTTCCATAGGGCGGTTGGCCTCACTTTTAGCCCGAACGGCTGAATGGATTTGCACGAAACTTGGCAAAATTGTAGGGACTGGTAGCCCGATGTGCCTTTTGTAGGTCTCAATATATGTGCTACAGTGGATTTTGAGAAATTAACGTTTAAAAAAAGATATATATCTGTAACAGCGGACCGGGCAGCGCTCCGGTTCGCGGACTTTTCGCGCAACGGAGCTTTGTGAAGCGAAGCTGATTGGTTCTCCGGCGTCTGTCAACATTCCAAACAGTCCGTAGCGGCCGCCATCTTGTCTCTCGGTAGGATCGAGAGACAAGAGGAGGCCAAAGCGAAGGGGCAAATGACCATAAGGGGGCATAGTAGATCCTCGCTGACCCCCTAGGTTTGATGTGGAGGTTTTAAAAGGGCCCCGCGGGGCAAAAAACAAAAATAATAATAATAATCGAACGGCTGAATGGATTTGCACGAAACTTGGTAAAATATTAGGGACTGGTAGCCCGATGTGCCTTTGCTAGGTCTCAATATATGTGCTCCAGTGGATTTTGAGAAATTAACGTTCAAAAAAAGATATATATCTGTAACAGCGCTCCGCTTCGCGTAACGGAGGTTTGCGAAGCTGATTGGTCATTCTGTCACTGGGCTATAGTTGGGCTACATCTGGCTGATATTTGGGCTACATTTGTTTTTTTTGTCTCTGGCGGCCATCTTTGGGCTACATTGGGCTACATTGGGCTTCATTGGGCTTCATTGGGCTACATTGGGCTACATTTGGGCTCCAACATATATATAGGCCAATGTAGCCCAATATATATTTTTCAAAGTTAATTTTCGTAAAAACCACTGGAGCATATATCTTGAGACATAGCAAAGGCACATCGGGCTACCAGTCCCTACAATTTTGCCAAGTTTCGTGGAAATCCATTCAGCCGTTCGAGCTAAAAGTGAGTCCAACCGCCCTATGGAAATGAAGGAAATGAATGGGTAATTTGTAATTAGCAAATAGCTCATCGCAAACTAGGAATGGTAAAGAATCGCTATTTATTCCTTAAAGTTCGCTATTTAGGAAATGCAAAAAACTTTGATGATACATATGGCGGTTCATCTCTAACAA